>NW_027331925.1:1599010-2799010 GCF_048418815.1 Hemitrygon akajei | reverse complement strand
GTGGACTTCTGCATTGGAACATTCCAGTGAGACACGGAGGATATGGAGGTGTGCAGGTTCAGGGCATATTTCTGTGGAGTTCTGCATTGGTACGTTCCCGTGAGACAGGGTGGTTATGGAGGCGTACAGGTTCAGGGCATATTTGTGTGGAGTTCTGCATTGGTACATTCCAGTGAGACACGGAGCATATGGAGGGATACAGGTTCATGACATATTTGTGCGGAATTCTTCATTGGTACGTTCCAGTGTGACAGGAAGATTTTGAAGCGTACAGGTTCAGAGCATATTTGTATGGAGTTCTGCATTGGTACATTCTACTGAGACAGGGAGGTTATTGGAGGGTACATATTCAGGGCATATTTTTGTGGAGTTCTGTATTGGTACGTTCCAGTGAGACAGGGAGGTTATGAAGGGGTACAGTTTCAGGGCATATTTGTGTGGAGTTCTGCATTGGTACGTTCCAGTGAGACAGGGAGGTTATGGAGGGGTACAGGTTCAGGGCATATTTGTGTGGAGTTCTGCATTGGTACGTTCCAGTGAGACAGGGAGGTTATGTAGGTGTACATGTTCCGTGCATATTTGTGTGTTTTTCTGCATTGGTACGTTCCAGTGAGAAAGGGGGGTTATGGAGGGGTACAGTTTCAGAGCATATTTATGTGGATTTCTGCATTGGTACGTTCCCGTGAGACAGGGAGTTTATGGAGGGGTACAGTTTCAGGGCATTTTTGTGTGGAGTTCTGCATTGGTACATTCCAGTGAGACAGGGAGGTTATGGAGGGGTACAGGTTCAGGGCATATTTATGTGGAGTTCTGCATTGGAACATTCCAGTGAGACACGGAGGATATGGAGGTGTGCAGGTTCAGGGCATATTTCTGTGGAGTTCTGCATTGGTACGTTCCAGTGAGACAGGGTGGTTATGGAGGCGTACAGGTTCAGGGCATATTTGTGTGGAGTTCTGCATTGGTACATTCCAGTGAGACACGGAGCATATGGAGGGATACAGGTTCATGACATATTTGTGCGGAATTCTTCATTGGTACGTTCCAGTGTGACAGGAAGATTTTGAAGCGTACAGGTTCAGAGCATATTTGTATGGAGTTCTGCATTGGTACATTCTACTGAGACAGGGAGGTTATGGAGGGTACATATTCAGGGCATATTTTTGTGGAGTTCTGTATTGGTACGTTCCAGTGAGACAGGGAGGTTATGAAGGGGTACAGTTTCAGGGCATATTTGTGTGGAGTTCTGCATTGGTACGTTCCAGTGAGACAGGGAGGATATGGAGAGGTACAGGTTCAGGGCATATTTGTGTGGAGTTCTGCATTGGTACATTCCAGTGAGACACGGAGGATATGGAGGGATACAGGTTCATGGCATATTTGTGTGTAGTACTTCATTGGTACGTTCCAGTGAGACAGGTCGGTTTTGGAGTGTACAGGTTCAGGGCATATTTTTGTGGAGTTCTGCATTGGTACGTTCCAGTGAGACAGGGAGGTTATGGAGGGGTACAGGTTCAGGGAATATTTGTGTGGAGTTCTGCATTGGTACGTTGCAGTGAGACAGGGAGGTTATGTAGGTGTACATGTTCCGTGCATATTTGTGTGTTTTTCTGCATTGGTACGTTCCAGTGAGAAAGGGAGGTTATGGAGGGGTACAGTTTCAGGGCATATTTGTGTGGAGTTCTGCATTGGTACATTCCAGTGAGACACGGAAGATATGGAGGGATACAGGTTCATGGCATATTTGTGCGGAGTTCTTCATTGGTACGTTCTAGTGTGACAGGTAGGTTTTGGAGCGTACAGTTTCAGGGCATATTTGTGTGGAGTTCTGCATTGATACATTCCAGTGAGTCAGGGAGGTTATGGAGGGGTACAGGTTCAGGGCATATTTGTGTGGAGTTCTGCATTGGTACATTCCAGTGAGACACGGAGGATATGGAGGGATTCAGGTTCATGGCATATTTGTGTGCAGTACTTCATTGATACATTCCAGTGAGACAGGTAGGTTTTGGAGCGTACATGTTCAGGGCATATTTTTGTGGATTTCTGCATTGGTACGTTCCAGTGAGACAGGGACGTTATGGAGTGGTACAGGTTCAGGGCATATTTGTGTGTTTTTCTGCATTGGTACGTTCCAGTGAGAAAGGGAGGTTATGGAGGGGTACAGTTTCAGGGCATATTTTTGTGGATTTCTGCATTGGTACGTTCCAGTGAGACAGGGAGGTTATGGAGGGGTACAGTTTCAGAGCATATTTATGTGGATTTCTGCATTGGTACGTTCCCGTGAGACAGGGAGTTTATGGAGGGGTACAGTTTCAGGACATTTTTGTGTGGAGTTCTGCATTGGTACATTCCAGTGAGACAGGGAGGTTATGGAGGGGTACAGGTTCAGGGCATATTTATGTGGACTTCTGCATTGGAACATTCCAGTGAGACACGGAGGATATGGAGGTGTGCAGGTTCAGGGCATATTTCTGTGGAGTTCTGCATTGGTACGTTCCCGTGAGACAGGGTGGGTATGGAGGCGTACAGGTTCAGGGCATATTTGTGTGGAGTTCTGCATTGGTACATTCCAGTGAGACACGGAGCATATGGAGGGATACAGGTTCATGACATATTTGTGCGGAATTCTTCATTGGTACGTTCCAGTGTGACAGGAAGATTTTGAAGCGTACAGGTTCAGAGCATATTTGTATGGAGTTCTGCATTGGTACATTCTACTGAGACAGGGAGGTTATTGGAGGGTACATATTCAGGGCATATTTTTGTGGAGTTCTGTATTGGTACGTTCCAGTGAGACAGGGAGGTTATGAAGGGGTACAGTTTCAGGGCATATTTGTGTGGAGTTCTGCATTGGTACGTTCCAGTGAGACAGGGAGGTTATGGAGGGGTACAGGTTCAGGGCATATTTGTGTGGAGTTCTGCATTGGTACGTTCCAGTGAGACAGGGAGGTTATGTAGGTGTACATGTTCCGTGCATATTTGTGTGTTTTTCTGCATTGGTACGTTCCAGTGAGAAAGGGAGGTTATGGAGGGGTACAGTTTCAGGGCATATTTATGTGGATTTCTGCATTGGTACGTTCCCGTGAGACAGGGTGGTTATGGAGGGTTACAGGTTCAGGGCATATTTCTGTGGAGTTCTGCATTGGAACATTCCAGTGAGACACGGAGGATATGGAGGGGTGCAGGTTCAGGGCATATTTGTGTGGAGTTCTGCATTGGTACGTTCCAGTGAGACAGGTAGGTTTTGGTGCGTACAGGTTCAGGGCATATTTTTGTGGAGTTCTGCATTGGTACGTTCCAGTGAGACAGGGAGTTTATGGAGGGGTACAGTTTCAGGGCATTTTTGTGTGGAGTTCTGCATTGGTACATTCCAGTGAGACAGGGAGGTTATGGAGGGGTACAGGTTCAGGGCATATTTCTGTGGAGTTCTGCATTGCAACATTCCAGTGAGACACGGAGGATATGGAGGGGTGCAGGTTCAGGGCATATTTGTGTGTTTTTCTGCATTGGTACGTTCCAGTGAGACAGGTAGGTTTTGGAGCGTACAGGTTCAGGGCATATTTTTGTGGAGTTCTGCATTGGTACGTTCCAGTGAGACAGGGAGATTATGGAGGGGTACAGGTTCAGGGCATATTTATGTGGATTTCTGCATTGGTACGTTCCCGTGAGACAGGGTGGTTATGGAGGGGTATAGGTTCAGAGAATATTTTTGTGGAGTTCTGCAATGGTACGTTCCAGTGAGACAGGGTGTTTATGGAGGGGTACAGTTTCAGGGCATTTTTGTGAGGAGTTCTGCATTGGTACATTCCAGTGAGACAGGGAGGTTATGGAGGGGTACAGGTTCAGGGCATATTTCTGTGAGGTTCTGCATTGGAACATTCCAGTGAGACACGGAGGATATGGAGGGGTGCAGGTTCATGGCATATTTGTGTGGAGTTCTGCAATGGTACGTTCCAGTGAGACAGGTAGGTTTTGGAGCGTACAGGTTCAGGGCATATTTTTGTGGAGTTCTGCATTGGTACGTTCCAGTGAGACAGGGATGTTATGGAGGGGTACAGGTTCAGGGCATATTTTTGTGGAGTTCTGCATTGGTACGTTCCCGTGTGACAGGGAGTTTATGGAGGGGTACAGGTTCAGGGCATATTTTGTGGAGTTTTGCAATGGTACGTTCCAGTGAGACAGGGAGTTTATGGAGGGGTACATTTTCAGGGCATATTTGTGTGGAGTTCTGCATTGGTACGTTCCACTGAGACAGGGAGGTTATGTAGGTGTACATGTTCAGGGCATATTTGTGTGTTTTTCTGCATTGGTACGTTCCAGTGAGACAGGGAGG
This sequence comes from Hemitrygon akajei, assembly GCF_048418815.1. Lineage (NCBI taxonomy): Eukaryota > Metazoa > Chordata > Chondrichthyes > Myliobatiformes > Dasyatidae > Hemitrygon > Hemitrygon akajei. The sequence continues at coordinate 2,794,674 of NW_027331925.1, read as the reverse complement.
TTATGGAGGGGTACAGGTTCAGGGCATTTTTGTGTGGAGTTCTGCATTGGTACATTCCAGTGAGACAGGGAGGTTATGGAGGGGTACAGGTTCAGGGCATATTTATGTGGAGTTCTGCATTGGAACATTCCAGTGAGACACGGAGGATATGCAGGTGTGCAGGTTCAGGGCACATTTGTGTGGAGTTCTGCATTGGTACGTTCCAGTGAGACAGGGTGGTTATGGAGGCGTACAGGGTCAGGGCATATTTGTGTGGAGTTCTGCATTGGTACATTCCAGTGAGACACGGAGCATATGGAGGGATACAGGTTCATGACATATTTGTGCGGAATTCTTCATTGGTACGTTCCAGTGTGACAGGAAGATTTTGAAGCGTACAGGTTCAGAGCATATTTGTATGGAGTTCTGCATTGGGTCATTCTACTGAGACAGGGAGGTTATGGAGGGTACATATTCAGGGCATATTTTTGTGGAGTTCTGTATTGGTACGTTCCAGTGAGACAGGGAGGTTATGAAGGGGTACAGTTTCAGGGCATATTTGTGTGGAGTTCTGCATTGGTACGTTCCAGTGAGACAGGGAGGATATGGAGAGGTACAGGTTCAGGGCATATTTGTGTGGAGTTCTGCATTGGTACATTCCAGTGAGACACGGAGGATATGGAGGGATACAGGTTCATGGCATATTTGTGTGTAGTACTTCATTGGTACGTTCCAGTGAGACAGGTCGGTTTTGGAGTGTACAGGTTCAGGGCATATTTTTGTGGAGTTCTGCATTGGTACGTTCCAGTGAGACAGGGAGGTTATGGAGGGGTACAGGTTCAGGGAATATTTGTGTGGAGTTCTGCATTGGTACGTTGCAGTGAGACAGGGAGGTTATGTAGGTGTACATGTTCCGTGCATATTTGTGTGTTTTTCTGCATTGGTACGTTCCAGTGAGAAAGGGAGGTTATGGAGGGGTACAGTTTCAGGGCATATTTGTGTGGAGTTCTGCATTGGTACATTCCAGTGAGACACGGAAGATATGGAGGGATACAGGTTCATGGCATATTTGTGCGGAGTTCTTCATTGGTACGTTCTAGTGTGACAGGTAGGTTTTGGAGCGTACAGGTTCAGGGCATATCTGTATGGAGTTCTGCATTGGTACATTCTACTGAGACAGGGAGGTTATGGAGTGTACATATTCAGGGCATATTTTTGTGGAGTTCTGTATTGGTACGTTCCAGTGAGACAGGGATGTTATGGAGGGGTACAGTTTCAGGGCATATTTGTGTGGAGTTCTGCATTGGTACGTTCCAGTGAGTCAGGGAGGTTATGAGGGGTACAGGTTCAGGGCATATTTGTGTGGAGTTCTGCATTGGTACATTCCAGTGAGACACGGAGGATATGGAGGGATTCAGGTTCATGGCATATTTGTGTGCAGTACTTCATTGATACATTCCAGTGAGACAGGTAGGTTTTGGAGCGTACATGTTCAGGGCATATTTTTGTGGAATTCTGCATTGGTACGTTCCAGTGAGACAGGGAGGTTATGGAGTGGTACAGGTTCAGGGCATATTTGTGTGTTTTTCTGCATTGGTACGTTCCAGTGAGAAAGGGAGGTTATGGAGGGGTACAGTTTCAGGGCATATTTTTGTGGATTTCTGCATTGGTACGTTCCCGTGAGACAGGGTGGTTATGGAGTGGTACAGGCTCAGGGCATATTTTTGTGGAATTCAGCAATGGTACGTTCCAGTGAGACAGGGAGTTTATGGAGGGGTACAGTTTCAGGGCATTTTTGTGTGGAGTTCTGCATTGGTACATTCCAGTGAGACAGGGAGGTTATGGAGGGGTACAGGTTCAGGGCATATTTCTGTGGAGTTCTGCATTGGAACATTCCAGTGAGACACGGAGGATATGGAGGGGTGCAGGTTCAGGGCATATTTGTGTGGAGTTCTGCATTGGTACGTTCCAGTGAGACAGGTAGGTTTTGGAGCGTACAGGTTCAGGGCATATTTTTGTGGAGTTCTGCATTGGTACGTTCCAGTGAGACAGGGAGGTTATGGAGGGGTACAGGTTCAGGGCATATTTTTGTGGAGTTCTGCATTGGTACGTTCCCGTGAGACAGGGAGTTTATGGAGGGGTACAGGTTCAGGGCATATTTTTGTGGAGTTTTGCAATGGTACGTTCCAGTGAGACAGGGAGTTTATGGAGGGGTACAGTTTCAGGGCATATTTGTGTGGAGTTCTGCATTAGTACGTTCCACTGAGACAGGAAGGTTATGTAGGTGTACATGTTCAGGGCATATTTGTGTGTTTTTCTGCATTGGTACGTTCCAGTGAGAAAGGGAGGTTATGGCGGGGTACAGTTTCAGGGCATATTTATGTGGAGTTCTGCATTGCTACGTTCCAGTGAGACACTGAGGTTATGGAGGAGTACAGGTTCAGGGCATATTTATGTGGAGTTCTGCATTGGAACATTCCAGTGAGACTCGGAGGATATGGAATGGTACAGGTTCAGGGCATATTTGTGTGGAGTTCTGCATTGGTACGTTCCAGTGAGACAGGGTGTTTATGGAGGCGTACAGGTTCAGGGCATATTTGTGTGGAGTTCTGCATTGGAACATTCCAGTGAGACACGGAGGATATGGAGGGGTACAGGTTCAGGGCATATTTATGTGGAGTTCCGCAGTGGAACATTCCAGTGAGACACGGAGGATATTGAGGGGTACAGTTTCAGGGCATATTTGTGTGGAGTTCTGCATTGGTACGTTCCAGTGAGACAGGGAAGTTATGTAGGTGTACATGTTCCGTGCATATTTGTGTGTTTTTCTGCATTGGTACGTTCCAGTGAGAAAGGGAGGTTATGGAGGGGTACAGTTTCAGGGCATATTTATGTGGATTTCTGCATTGGTACGTTCCCTTGAGACAGGGTGGTTATGGAGGGGTACAGGTTCAGGGCATATTTCTGTGGAGTTCTGCATTGGAACATTCCAGTGAGACAAGGAGGATATGGAGGGGTGCAGGTTCAGGGCATATTTGTGTGGAGTTCTGCATTGGTACGTTCCAGTGAGACAGGTAGGGTTTGGAGCGTACAGGTTCAGGGCATACTTTTGTGGAGTTCTGCATTGGTACGTTCCAGTGAGACAGGGAGTTTATGGAGGGGTACAGTTTCAGGGCATTTTTGTGTGGAGTTCTGCATTGGTACATTCCAGTGAGACAGGGAGGTTATGGAGGGGTACAGGTTCAGGGCATATTTCTGTGGAGTTCTGCATTGCAACATTCCAGTGAGACACGGAGGATATGGAGGGGTGCAGGTTCAGGGCATATTTGTGTGGAGTTCTGCATTGGTACGTTCCAGTGAGACAGGTAGGTTTTGGAGCGTACAGGTTCAGGGCATATTTTTGTGGAGTTCTGCATTGGTACGTTCTAGTGAGACAGGGAGGTTATGGAGGGGTACAGGTTCAGGGCATATTTATGTGGATTTCTGCATTGGTACGTTCCCGTGAGACAGGGTGGTTATGGAGGGGTACAGGTTCAGGGCATATTTTTGTGGAGTTCTGCAATGGTACGTTCCAGTGAGACAGGGAGTTTATGGAGGCGTACAGTTTCAGGGCATTTTTGTGTGGAGTTCTGCATTGGTACATTCCAGTGAGACAGGGAGGTTATGGAGGGGTACAGGTTCAGGGCATATTTCTGTGGAGTTCTGCATTGGAACATTCCAGTGAGACACGGAGGATATGGAGGGGTGCAGGTTCAGGGCATATTTGTGTGGAGTTCTGCATTGGTACGTTCCAGTGAGACAGGTAGGTTTTGGAGCGTACAGGTTCAGAGCATATTTTTGTGGAGTTCTGCATTGGTACGTTCCAGTGAGACAGGGAGGTTATGGAGGGGTACAGGTTCAGGGCATATTTTTGTGGAGTTCTGCATTGGTACGTTCCCGTGTGACAGGGAGTTTATGGAGGAGTACAGGTTCAGGGCATATTTTGTGGAGTTTTGCAATGGTACGTTCCAGTGAGACAGGGAGTTTATGGAGGGGTACAGTTTCAGGGCATATTTGTGTGGAGTTCTGCATTGGTACATTCCAGTGAGACACGGAGGATATGGAGGGATTCAGGTTCATGGCATATTTGTGTGTAGTACTTCATTGATACGTTCCAGTGAGACAGGTAGGTTTTGGAGCGTACATGTTCAGGGCATATTTTTGTGGAGTTCTGCATTGGTACGTTCCAGTGAGACAGGGAGGTTATGGAGGGGTACAGGTTCAGGGCATATTTGTGTGGAGTTCTGCATTGGTACGTTCCAGTGAGACAGGGAGGTTATGTAGGTGTACATGTTCCGTGCATATTTGTGTGTTTTTCTGCATTGGTACGTTCTCGTGAAAAAGGGAGGTTATGGAGGTGTACAGTTTCAGGGCATATTTATGTGGATTTCTGCATTGGTACGTTCCCGTGAGACAGGGTGGTTATGGAGTGGTACAGGTTCAGGGCATATTTTTGTGGAATTCTGCAATGGTACGTTCCAGTGAGACAGGGAGTTTATGGAGGGGTACAGTTTCAGGGCGTTTTTGTGTGGAGTTCTGCATTGGTACATTCCAGTGAGACAGGGAGGTTATGGAGGGGTACAGGTTCAGGGCATATTTCTGTGGAGTTCTCCATTGGAACTTTCCAGTGAGACACGGAGGATATGGAGGGGTGCAGGTTCAGGGCATATTTGTGTGGAGTTCTGCTTTGGTACGTTCCAGTGAGACAGGTAGGTTTTGGAGCGTACAGGTTCAGGGCATATTTTTGTGGAGTTCTGCATTGGTACGTTCCAGTGAGACAGGGAGGTTATGGAGGGGTACAGGTTCAGGGCATATTTCTGTGAAGTTCTGCATTGGTACGTTCCCGTGAGACAGGGAGTTTATGGAGGGGTACAGGTTCAGGGCATATTTTTGTGGAGTTTTGCAATGGTACGTTTCAGTGAGACAGGGAGTTTATGGAGGGGTACAGTTTCAGGGCATATTTGTGTGGAGTTCCTCATTAGTACGTTCCACTGAGACAGGGAGGTTATGTAGGTGTACATGTTCAGGGCATATTTGTGTGTTTTTCTGCATTGGTACGTTCCAGTGAGAAAGGGAGGTTATGGCGGGGTACAGTTTCAGGGCGAATTTATGTGGAGTTCTGCATTGGTACGTTCCCTTGAGACAGGGTGGTTATGGAGGGGTACAGGTTCAGGGCATATTTCTGTGGAGTTCTGCATTGGAACATTCCAGTGAGACAAGGAGGATATGGAGGGGTGCAGGTTCAGGGCATATTTGTGTGGAGTTCTGCATTGGTACGTTCCAGTGAGACAGGTCGGGTTTGGAGCGTACAGGTTCAGGGCATACTTTTGTGGAGTTCTGCATTGGTACGTTCCAGTGAGACAGGGAGTTTATGGAGGGGTACAGTTTCAGGGCATTTTTGTGTGGAGTTCTGCATTGGTACATTCCAGTGAGACAGGGAGGTTATGGAGGGGTACAGGTTCAGGGCATATTTCTGTGGAGTTCTGCATTGCAACATTCCAGTGAGACACGGAGGATATGGAGGGGTGCAGGTTCAGGGCATATTTGTGTGGAGTTCTGCATTGGTACGTTCCAGTGAGACAGGTAGGTTTTGGAGCGTACAGGTTCAGGGCATATTTTTGTGGAGTTCTGCATTGGTACGTTCTAGTGAGACAGGGAGGTTATGGAGGGGTACAGGTTCAGGGCATATTTATGTGGATTTCTGCATTGGTACGTTCCCGTGAGACAGGGTGGTTATGGAGGGGTACAGGTTCAGGGCATATTTTTGTGGAGTTCTGCAATGGTACGTTCCAGTGAGAGAGGGAGTTTATGGAGGCGTACAGTTTCAGGGCATTTTTGTGTGGAGTTCTGCATTGGTACATTCCAGTGAGACAGGGAGGTTATGGAGGGGTACAGGTTCAGGGCATATTTCTGTGGAGTTCTGCATTGGAACATTCCAGTGAGACACGGAGGATATGGAGGGGTGCAGGTTCAGGGCATATTTGTGTGGAGTTCTGCATTGGTACGTTCCAGTGAGACAGGTAGGTTTTGGAGCGTACAGGTTCAGAGCATATTTTTGTGGAGTTCTGCATTGGTACGTTCCAGTGAGACAGGGAGGTTATGGAGGGGTACAGGTTCAGGGCATATTTTTGTGGAGTTCTGCATTGGTACGTTCCCGTGTGACAGGGAGTTTATGGAGGAGTACAGGTTCAGGGCATATTTTGTGGAGTTTTGCAATGGTACGTTCCAGTGAGACAGGGAGTTTATGGAGGGGTACAGTTTCAGGGCATATTTGTGTGGAGTTCTGCATTGGTACATTCCAGTGAGACACGGAGGATATGGAGGGATTCAGGTTCATGGCATATTTGTGTGTAGTACTTCATTGATACGTTCCAGTGAGACAGGTAGGTTTTGGAGCGTACATGTTCAGGGCATATTTTTGCGGAGTTCTGCATTGGTACGTTCCAGTGAGACAGGGAGGTTATGGAGGGGTACAGGTTCAGGGCATATTTGTGTGGAGTTCTGCATTGGTACGTTCCAGTGAGACAGGGAGGTTATGTAGGTGTACATGTTCCGTGCATATTTGTGTGTTTTTCTGCATTGGTACGTTCTCGTGAAAAAGGGAGGTTATGGAGGTGTACAGTTTCAGGGCATATTTATGTGGAATTCTGCATTGGTACGTTCCCGTGAGACAGGGTGGTTATGGAGTGGTACAGGTTCAGGGCATATTTTTGTGGAATTCTGCAATGGTACGTTCCAGTGAGACAGGGAGTTTATGGAGGGGTACAGTTTCAGGGCGTTTTTGTGTGGAGTTCTGCATTGGTACATTCCAGTGAGACAGGGAGGTTATGGAGGGGTACAGGTTCAGGGCATATTTCTGTGGAGTTCTCCATTGGAACATTCCAGTGAGACACGGAGGATATGGAGGGGTGCAGGTTCAGGGCATATTTGTGTGGAGTTCTGCTTTGGTACGTTCCAGTGAGACAGGTAGGTTTTGGAGCGTACAGGTTCAGGGCATATTTTTGTGGAGTTCTGCATTGGTACGTTCCAGTGAGACAGGGAGGTTATGGAGGGGTACAGGTTCAGGGCATATTTCTGTGAAGTTCTGCATTGGTACGTTCCCGTGAGACAGGGAGTTTATGGAGGGGTACAGGTTCAGGGCATATTTTTGTGGAGTTTTGCAATGGTACGTTTCAGTGAGACAGGGAGTTTATGGAGGGGTACAGTTTCAGGGCATATTTGTGTGGAGTTCCTCATTAGTACGTTCCACTGAGACAGGGAGGTTATGTAGGTGTACATGTTCAGGGCATATTTGTGTGTTTTTCTGCATTGGTACGTTCCAGTGAGAAAGGGAGGTTATGGCGGGGTACAGTTTCAGGGCAAATTTATGTGGAGTTCTGCATTGGTACGTTCCAGTGAGACACTGAGGTTATGGAGGAGTACAGGTTCAGGGCATATTAATGTGGAGTTCTGCATTGGAACATTCCAGTGAGACACGGAGGATATGGAATGGTACAGGTTCAGGGCATATTTGTGTGGAGTTCTGCATTGGTACGTTCCAGTGAGACAGGGTGTATATGGAGGCGTACAGGTTCAGGGCATATTTGTGTGGAGTTCTGCATTGGAACATTCCAGTGAGACACGGAGGATATGGAGGGGTGCAGGTTCAGGGCATATTTGTGTGGAGTTCTGCATTGGTAACTTCCAGTGAGACACTGAGGTTATGGAGGGGTACAGGTTCAGGGCATATTTCTGTGGAGTTCTGCATTGCAACATTCCAGTGAGACACGGAGGATATGGAGGGGTGCAGGTTCAGGGCATATTTGTGTGGAGTTCTGCATTGGTACGTTCCAGTGAGACAGGTAGGTTTTGGAGCGTACAGGTTCAGGGCATATTTTTGTGGAGTTCTGCATTGGTACGTTCTAGTGAGACAGGGAGGTTATGGAGGGGTACAGGTTCAGGGCATATTTATTTGGATTTCTGCATTGGTACATTCCAGTGAGACACGGAGGATATGGAGGGATTCAGGTTCATGGCATATTTGTGTGTAGTACTTCATTGATACGTTCCAGTGAGACAGGTAGGTTTTGGAGCGTACATGTTCAGGGCATATTTTTGTGGAGTTCTGCATTGGTACGTTCCAGTGAGACAGGGAGGTTATGGAGGGGTACAGGTTCAGGGCATATTTGTGTGGAGTTCTGCATTGGTACGTTCCAGTGAGACAGGGAGGTTATGTAGGTGTACATGTTCCGTGCATATTTGTGTGTTTTTCTGCATTGGTACGTTCTCGTGAAAAAGGGAGGTTATGGAGGTGTACAGTTTCAGGGCATATTTATGTGGATTTCTGCATTGGTACGTTCCCGTGAGACAGGGTGGTTATGGAGTGGTACAGGTTCAGGGCATATTTTTGTGGAATTCTGCAATGGTACGTTCCAGTGAGACAGGGAGTTTATGGAGGGGTACAGTTTCAGGGCGTTTTTGTGTGGAGTTCTGCATTGGTACATTCCAGTGAGACAGGGAGGTTATGGAGGGGTTCAGGTTCAGGGCATATTTCTGTGGAGTTCTCCATTGGAACATTCCAGTGAGACACGGAGGATATGGAGGGGTGCAGGTTCAGGGCATATTTGTGTGGAGTTCTGCTTTGGTACGTTCCAGTGAGACAGGTAGGTTTTGGAGCGTACAGGTTCAGGGCATATTTTTGTGGAGTTCTGCATTGGTACGTTCCAGTGAGACAGGGAGGTTATGGAGGGGTACAGGTTCAGGGCATATTTCTGTGAAGTTCTGCATTGGTACGTTCCCGTGAGACAGGGAGTTTATGGAGGGGTACAGGTTCAGGGCATATTTTTGTGGAGTTTTGCAATGGTACGTTTCAGTGAGACAGGGAGTTTATGGAGGGGTACAGTTTCAGGGCATATTTGTGTGGAGTTCCTCATTAGTACGTTCCACTGAGACAGGGAGGTTATGTAGGTGTACATGTTCAGGGCATATTTGTGTGTTTTTCTGCATTGGTACGTTCCAGTGAGAAAGGGAGGTTATGGCGGGGTACAGTTTCAGGGCAAATTTATGTGGAGTTCTGCATTGGTACGTTCCAGTGAGACACTGAGGTTATGGAGGAGTACAGGTTCAGGGCATATTAATGTGGAGTTCTGCATTGGAACATTCCAGTGAGACACGGAGGATATGGAATGGTACAGGTTCAGGGCATATTTGTGTGGAGTTCTGCATTGGTACGTTCCAGTGAGACAGGGTGTATATGGAGGCGTACAGGTTCAGGGCATATTTGTGTGGAGTTCTGCATTGGAACATTCCAGTGAGACACGGAGGATATGGAGGGGTGCAGGTTCAGGGCATATTTGTGTGGAGTTCTGCATTGGTAACTTCCAGTGAGACACTGAGGTTATGGAGGGGTACAGGTTCAGGGCATATTTATGTGGAGTTCCGCAGTGGAACATTCCAGTGAGACACGGAGAATATTGAGGGGTACAGTTTCAGGGCATATTTGCGTGGAGTTCTGCATTGGTACGTTCCAGTGAGACAGGGATGTTATGGAGGGGTACAGTTTCAGGGCATATTTGTGTGGAGTTCTGCATTGGTACATTCCAGTGAGACACGGAGGATATGGAGGGATACAGGTTCATGGCATATTTGTGTGTAGTACTTCATTGATACGTTACAGTGAGACAGGTAGGTTTTGGAGCGTACATGTTCAGGGCATATTTTTGTGGAGTTCTGCATTGGTACGTTCCAGTGAGACAGGGAGGTTATGGAGGGGTACAGGTTCAGGGCATATTTGTGTGGAGTTCTGCATTGGTACGTTCCAGTGAGACAGGGAGGTTATGTAGGTGTACATGTTCCGTGCATATTTGTGTGTTTTTCTGCATTGGTACGTTCCAGTGAGAAAGGGAGGTTATGGAGGGGTACAGTTTCAGGGCATATTTATGTGGAATTCTGCATTGGTACGTTCCCGTGAGACAGGGTGGTTATGGAGGGGTACAGGTTCAGGGCATATTTCTGTGGAGTTCTGCATTGGAACATTCCACTGAGACACGGAGGATATGGAGGGGTGCAGGTTCAGGGCATATTTGTGTGGAGTTCTGCATTGGTACTTTCCAGTGAGACAGGTAGGTTTTGGAGCGTACAGGTTCAGGGCATATTTTTGTGGAGTTCTGCATTGGTACGTTCCAGTGAGACAGGGAGTTTATGGAGGGGTACAGTTTCAGGGAATTTTTGTGTGGAGTTCTGCATTGGTACATTCCAGTGAGACACGGAGGATATGGAGGGGTGCAGGTTCAGGGCATATTTGTGGGGAGTTCTGCATTGGTACGTTCCAGTGAGACAGGTAGTTTTTGGAGCGTACAGGTTCAGGGCATATTTTTGTGGAGTTCTGCATTGGTACGTTCCAGTGAGACAGGGAGGTTATGGAGGGGTACAGGTTCAGGGCATATTTATGTGGATTTCTGCATTGGTACGTTCCCGTGAGACAGGGTGGTTATGGAGGGGTACAGGTTCAGGGCATATTTTTGTGCAGTTCTGCAATGGTACGTTCCAGTGAGACAGGGAGTTTATGGATGGGTACAGTTTCAGGGCATTTTTGTGTGGAGTTCTGCATTGGTACATTCCAGTGAGACAGGGAGGTTATGGAGGGGTACAGGTTCAGGGCATATTTCTGTGGAGTTCTGCATTGGAACATTCCAGTGAGACACGGAGGATATGGAGGGGTGCAGGTTCAGGGCATGTTTGTGTGGAGTTCTGCATTGGTACGTTCCAGTGAGACAGGTAGGTTTTGGAGCGTACAGGTTCAGGGCATATTTTTGAGGAGTTCTGCATTGGTACGTTCCAGTGAGACAGGGAGGTTATGGAGGGGTACAGGTTCAGGGCATATTTTTGTGGAGTTTTGCAATGGTACGTTCCAGTGAGACAGGGAGTTTATGGAGGGGTACAGGTTCAGGGCATATTTTGTGGAGTTTTGCAATGGTACGTTCCAGTGAGACAGGGAGTTTATGGAGGGGTACAGTTTCAGGGCATATTTGTGTGGAGTTCTGCATTGGTACGTTCCACTGAGACAGGGAGGTTATGTAGGTGTACATGTTCAGGGCATATTTGTGTGTTTTTCTGCATTGGTACGTTCCAGTGAGAAAGGGAGGTTATGGAGGGGTACAGTTTCAGGGCATATTTATGTGGAGTTCTGCATTGGTATGTTCCAGTGAGACACTGAGGTTATGGAGGAGTACAGGTTCAGGGCATATTTATGTGGAGTTCCGCCGTGGAACATTCCAGTGAGACACGGAGGATATTGAGGGGTACAGTTTCAGGGCATATTTGTGTGTAATACTTCATTGGTACGTTCCAGTGAGACAGGTCGGTTTTGGAGCGTACAGGTTCAGGGCATATTTTTGTGGAGTTCTGCATTGGTACGTTCCAGTGAGACAGGGAGGTTATGGAGGGGTACAGTTTCAGGGCATATTTATGTGGATTTCTGCATTGGTACGTTCCAGTGAGACAGGGAGTTTATGGAGGGGTACAGTTTCAGGGCGTTTTTGTGTGGAGTTCTGCATTGGTACATTCCAGTGAGACAGGGAGGTTATGGAGGGGTACAGGTTCAGGGCATATTTCTGTGGAGTTCTCCATTGGAACATTCCAGTGAGACACGGAGGATATGGAGGGGTGCAGGTTCAGGGCATATTTGTGTGGAGTTCTGCTTTGGTACGTTCCAGTGAGACAGGTAGGTTTTGGAGCGTACAGGTTCAGGGCATATTTTTGTGGAGTTCTGCATTGGTACGTTCCAGTGAGACAGGGAGGTTATGGAGGGGTACAGGTTCAGGGCATATTTCTGTGAAGTTCTGCATTGGTACGTTCCCGTGAGACAGGGAGTTTATGGAGGGGTACAGGTTCAGGGCATATTTTTGTGGAGTTTTGCAATGGTACGTTTCAGTGAGACAGGGAGTTTATGGAGGGGTACAGTTTCAGGGCATATTTGTGTGGAGTTCCTGATTAGTACGTTCCACTGAGACAGGGAGGTTATGTAGGTGTACATGTTCAGGGCATATTTGTGTGTTTTTCTGCATTGGTACGTTCCAGTGAGAAAGGGAGGTTATGGCGGGGTACAGTTTCAGGGCAAATTTATGTGGAGTTCTGCATTGGTACGTTCCAGTGAGACACTGAGGTTATGGAGGAGTACAGGTTCAGGGCATATTCATGTGGAGTTCTGCATTGGAACATTCCAGTGAGACACGGAGGATATGGAATGGTACAGGTTCAGGGCATATTTGTGTGGAGTTCTGCATTGGTACGTTCCAGTGAGACAGGGTGTATATGGAGGCGTACAGGTTCAGGGCATATTTGTGTGGAGTTCTGCATTGGAACATTCCAGTGAGACACGGAGGATATGGAGGGGTGCAGGTTCAGGGCATATTTGTGTGGAGTTCTGCATTGGTACCTTCCAGTGAGACACTGAGGTTATGGAGGGGTACAGGTTCAGGGCATATTTATGTGGAGTTCCGCAGTGGAACATTCCAGTGAGACACGGAGAATATTGAGGGGTACAGTTTCAGGGCATATTTGCGTGGAGTTCTGCATTGGTACGTTCCAGTGAGACAGGGATGTTATGGAGGGGTACAGTTTCAGGGCATATTTGTGTGGAGTTCTGCATTGGTACATTCCAGTGAGACACGGAGGATATGGAGGGATACAGGTTCATGGCATATTTGTGTGTAGTACTTCATTGATACGTTACAGTGAGACAGGTAGGTTTTGGAGCGTACATGTTCAGGGCATATTTTTGTGGAGTTCTGCATTGGTACGTTCCAGTGAGACAGGGAGGTTATGGAGGGGTACAGGTTCAGGGCATATTTGTGTGGAGTTCTGCATTGGTACGTTCCAGTGAGACAGGGAGGTTATGTAGGTGTACATGTTCCGTGCATATTTGTGTGTTTTTCTGCATTGGTACGTTCCAGTGAGAAAGGGAGGTTATGGAGGGGTACAGTTTCAGGGCATATTTATGTGGAATTCTGCATTGGTACGTTCCCGTGAGACAGGGTGGTTATGGAGGGGTACAGGTTCAGGGCATATTTCTGTGGAGTTCTGCATTGGAACATTCCACTGAGACACGGAGGATATGGAGGGGTGCAGGTTCAGGGCATATTTGTGTGGAGTTCTGCATTGGTACTTTCCAGTGAGACAGGTAGGTTTTGGAGCGTACAGGTTCAGGGCATATTTTTGTGGAGTTCTGCATTGGTACGTTCCAGTGAGACAGGGAGTTTATGGAGGGGTACAGTTTCAGGGAATTTTTGTGTGGAGTTCTGCATTGGTACATTCCAGTGAGACACGGAGGATATGGAGGGGTGCAGGTTCAGGGCATATTTGTGGGAAGTTCTGCATTGGTACGTTCCAGTGAGACAGGTAGTTTTTGGAGCGTACAGGTTCAGGGCATATTTTTGTGGAGTTCTGCATTGGTACGTTCCAGTGAGACAGGGAGGTTATGGAGGGGTACAGGTTCAGGGCATATTTATGTGGATTTCTGCATTGGTACGTTCCCGTGAGACAGGGTGGTTATGGAGGGGTACAGGTTCAGGGCATATTTTTGTGCAGTTCTGCAATGGTACGTTCCAGTGAGACAGGGAGTTTATGGATGGGTACAGTTTCAGGGCATTTTTGTGTGGAGTTCTGCATTGGTACATTCCAGTGAGACAGGGAGGTTATGGAGGGGTACAGGTTCAGGGCATATTTCTGTGGAGTTCTGCATTGGAACATTCCAGTGAGACACGGAGGATATGGAGGGGTGCAGGTTCAGGGCATGTTTGTGTGGAGTTCTGCATTGGTACGTTCCAGTGAGACAGGTAGGTTTTGGAGCGTACAGGTTCAGGGCATATTTTTGAGGAGTTCTGCATTGGTACGTTCCAGTGAGACAGGGAGGTTATGGAGGGGTACAGGTTCAGGGCATATTTTTGTGGAGTTTTGCAATGGTACGTTCCAGTGAGACAGGGAGTTTATGGAGGGGTACAGGTTCAGGGCATATTTTGTGGAGTTTTGCAATGGTACGTTCCAGTGAGACAGGGAGTTTATGGAGGGGTACAGTTTCAGGGCATATTTGTGTGGAGTTCTGCATTGGTACGTTCCACTGAGACAGGGAGGTTATGTAGGTGTACATGTTCAGGGCATATTTGTGTGTTTTTCTGCATTGGTACGTTCCAGTGAGAAAGGGAGGTTATGGAGGGGTACAGTTTCAGGGCATATTTATGTGGAGTTCTGCATTGGTATGTTCCAGTGAGACACTGAGGTTATGGAGGAGTACAGGTTCAGGGCATATTTATGTGGAGTTCCGCCGTGGAACATTCCAGTGAGACACGGAGGATATTGAGGGGTACAGTTTCAGGGCATATTTGTGTGTAATACTTCATTGGTACGTTCCAGTGAGACAGGTCGGTTTTGGAGCGTACAGGTTCAGGGCATATTTTTGTGGAGTTCTGCATTGGTACGTTCCAGTGAGACAGGGAGGTTATGGAGGGGTACAGGTTCAGGGAATATTTGTGTGGTGTTCTGCATTGGTACGTTGCAGTGAGACAGGGAGGTTATGTAGGTGTACATGTTCCGTGCATATTTGTGTGTTTTTCTGCATTGGTACGTTCCAGTGAGAAAGGTAGGTTTTGGAGCGTACAGGTTCAGGGCATATTTGTATGGAGTTCTGCATTGGTACATTCTACTGAGACAGGGATGTTATGGAGTGTACATATTCAGGGCATATTTTTGTGGAGTTCTGTATTGGTACGTTCCAGTGAGACAGGGATGTTATGGAGGGGTACAGTTTCAGGGCATATTTGTGTGGAGTTCTGCATTGGTACGTTCCAGTGAGTCAGGGAGGTTATGGAGGGGTACAGGTTCAGGGCATATTTGTGTGGAGTTCTGCATTGGTACATTCCAGTGAGACACGGAGGGTATGGAGGGATTCAGGTTCATGGCATATTTGTGTGTAGTACTTCATTGATACGTTCCAGTAAGGCAGGTAGGTTTTGGAGCGTACATGTTCAGGGCATATTTTTGTGTAGTTCTGCATTGGTACGTTCCAGTGAGACAGGGAGGTTATGGAGAGGTACAGGTTCAGGGCATATTTGTGTGGAGTTCTGCATTGGTACGTTCCAGTGAGACAGGGAGGTTATGTAGGTGTACATGTTCCGTGCATATTTGTGTGTTTTTCTGCATTGGTACGTTCCAGTGAGAAAGGGAGGTTATGGAGGGGTACAGTTTCAGGGCATATTTATGTGGATTTCTGCATTGGTACGTTCCCGTGAGACAGGGAGTTTATGGAGGGGTACAGTTTCAGGGCATTTTTGTGTGGAGTTCTGCATTGGTACATTCCAGTGAGACAGGGAGTTTATGGAGGGGTACAGGTTCAGGGCATATTTCTGTGGAGTTCTGCATTGGAACATTCCAGTGAGACACGGAGGATATGGAGGGGTGCAGGTTCAGGGCATATTTGTGTGGAGTTCTGCATTGGTACGTTCCAGTGAGACAGGTAGGTTTTGGAGCGTACAGGTTCAGGGCATATTTTTGTGGAGTTCTGCATTGGTACGTTCCAGTGAGACAGGGAGGTTATGGAGGGGTACAGGTTCAGGGCATATTTTTGTGGAGTTCTGCATTGGTACGTTCCCCTGAGACAGGGAGTTTATGGAGGGGTACAGGTTCAGGGCATATTTTTGTGGAGTTTTGCAATGGTACGTTCCAGTGAGACAGGGAGTTTATGGAGGGGTACAGTTTCAGGGCATATTTGTGTGGAGTTCTGCATTAGTACGTTCCACTGAGACAGGGAGGTTATGTAGGTGTACATGTCCAGGGCATATTTGTGTGTTTTTCTGCATTGGTACGTTCCAGTGAGAAAGGGAAGTTATGGCGGGGTACAGTTTCAGGGCATATTTATGTGGAGTTCTGCATTGGTACGTTCCAGTGAGACACTGAGGTTATGGAGGAGTACAGGTTCAGGGCATATTTATGTGGAGTTCCGCAGTGGAACATTCCAGTGAGACACGGAGGATATTGAGGGGTACAGTTTCAGGGCATATTTGTGTGGAGTTCTGCATTGGTACGTTCCAGTGAGACAGGTAGGTTTTGGAGCGTACAGGTTCAGGGCATATTTTTGTGGAGTTCTGCATTGGTACGTTCCAGTGAGACAGGGAGGTTATGGAGGGGTACATGTTCAGGGCATATTTGTGTGGAGTTCTGCATTGGTACGTTCCAGTGAGACAGGGAGGTTATGTAGGTGTACATGTTCCGTGCATATTTGTGTGTTTTTCTGCATTGGTACGTTCCAGTGAGAAAGGGAGGTTATGGAGGGGTACAGTTTCAGGGCATATTTATGTGGATTTCGGCATTGGTACGTTCCCGTGAGACAGGGAGTTTATGGAGGGGTACAGTTTCAGGGCATTTTTGTGTGGAGTTCTGCATTGGTACATTCCAGTGAGACAGGGAGGTTATGGAGGGGTACAGGTACAGGGCATATTTATGTGGAGTTCTGCATTGGAACATTCCAGTGAGACACGGAGGATATGGAGGTGTGCAGGTTCAGGGCATATTTGTGTGGAGTTCTGCATTGGTACGTTCCAGTGAGACACTGAGGTTATGGAGGGGTACTGGTTCAGGGCATATTTATGTGGAGTTCCGCAGTGGAACATTCCAGTGAGAGACGGAGGATATTGAGGGGTACAGTTTCAGGGCATATTTGTGTGGAGTTCTGCATTGGTACGTTCCAGTGAGACAGGGTGGTTATGGAGGCGTACAGGTTCAGGGCATATTTGTGTGGAGTTCTGCATTGGTACATTCCAGTGAGACACGGAGGATATGGAGGGATACAGGTTCATGACATATTTGTGCGGAGTTCTTCATTGGTACGTTCCATTGTGACAGGAAGATTTTGGAGCGTACAGGTTCAGAGCATATTTGTATGTAGTTATGCATTGGTACATTCTACTGAGACAGGGAGGTTATGGAGGGTACATATTCAGGGCATATTTTTGTGGAGTTCTGTATTGGTACGTTCCAGTGAGACAGGGAGGTTATGGAGGGGTACAGTTTCAGGGCATATTTGTGTGGAGTTCTGCATTGGTTAGTTCCAGTGAGACAGGGAGGTTATGGAGGGTTTACAGGTTCAGGGCATATTTGTGTGGAGTTCTGCATTGGTACATTCCAGTGAGACACGGAGGATATGGAGGGATACAGGTTCAGGGCATATTTTTGTGGAGTTCTGCATTGGTACATTCCAGTGAGACATTGAGGTTATGTAGGGGTACAGGTTTAGGGCATATTTATGTGGAGTTCTGCATTGGAACATTCCAGTGAGACACGGAGGATATGGAATGGTACAGGTTCAGGGCATATTTTTGTGGAGTTTTGCAATGGTACGTTCCAGTGAGACAGGGAGTTTATGGAGGGGTACAGGTTCAGGGCATATTTTGTGGAGTTTTGCAATGGTACGTTCCAGTGAGACAGGGAGTTTATGGAGGGGTACAGTTTCAGGGCATATTTGTGTGGAGTTCTGCATTGGTACGTTCCACTGAGACAGGGAGGTTATGTAGGTGTACATGTTCAGGGCATATTTGTGTGTTTTTCTGCATTGGTACGTTCCAGTGAGAAAGGGAGGTTATGGAGGGGTACAGTTTCAGGGCATATTTATGTGGAGTTCTGCATTGGTATGTTCCAGTGAGACACTGAGGTTATGGAGGAGTACAGGTTCAGGGCATATTTATGTGGAGTTCCGCCGTGGAACATTCCAGTGAGACACGGAGGATATTGAGGGGTACAGTTTCAGGGCATATTTGTGTGTAATACTTCATTGGTACGTTCCAGTGAGACAGGTCGGTTTTGGAGCGTACAGGTTCAGGGCATATTTTTGTGGAGTTCTGCATTGGTACGTTCCAGTGAGACAGGGAGGTTATGGAGGGGTACAGTTTCAGGGCATATTTATGTGGATTTCTGCATTGGTACGTTCCAGTGAGACAGGGAGTTTATGGAGGGGTACAGTTTCAGGGCGTTTTTGTGTGGAGTTCTGCATTGGTACATTCCAGTGAGACAGGGAGGTTATGGAGGGGTACAGGTTCAGGGCATATTTCTGTGGAGTTCTCCATTGGAACATTCCAGTGAGACACGGAGGATATGGAGGGGTGCAGGTTCAGGGCATATTTGTGTGGAGTTCTGCTTTGGTACGTTCCAGTGAGACAGGTAGGTTTTGGAGCGTACAGGTTCAGGGCATATTTTTGTGGAGTTCTGCATTGGTACGTTCCAGTGAGACAGGGAGGTTATGGAGGGGTACAGGTTCAGGGCATATTTCTGTGAAGTTCTGCATTGGTACGTTCCCGTGAGACAGGGAGTTTATGGAGGGGTACAGGTTCAGGGCATATTTTTGTGGAGTTTTGCAATGGTACGTTTCAGTGAGACAGGGAGTTTATGGAGGGGTACAGTTTCAGGGCATATTTGTGTGGAGTTCCTGATTAGTACGTTCCACTGAGACAGGGAGGTTATGTAGGTGTACATGTTCAGGGCATATTTGTGTGTTTTTCTGCATTGGTACGTTCCAGTGAGAAAGGGAGGTTATGGCGGGGTACAGTTTCAGGGCAAATTTATGTGGAGTTCTGCATTGGTACGTTCCAGTGAGACACTGAGGTTATGGAGGAGTACAGGTTCAGGGCATATTCATGTGGAGTTCTGCATTGGAACATTCCAGTGAGACACGGAGGATATGGAATGGTACAGGTTCAGGGCATATTTGTGTGGAGTTCTGCATTGGTACGTTCCAGTGAGACAGGGTGTATATGGAGGCGTACAGGTTCAGGGCATATTTGTGTGGAGTTCTGCATTGGAACATTCCAGTGAGACACGGAGGATATGGAGGGGTGCAGGTTCAGGGCATATTTGTGTGGAGTTCTGCATTGGTACCTTCCAGTGAGACACTGAGGTTATGGAGGGGTACAGGTTCAGGGCATATTTATGTGGAGTTCCGCAGTGGAACATTCCAGTGAGACACGGAGAATATTGAGGGGTACAGTTTCAGGGCATATTTGCGTGGAGTTCTGCATTGGTACGTTCCAGTGAGACAGGGATGTTATGGAGGGGTACAGTTTCAGGGCATATTTGTGTGGAGTTCTGCATTGGTACATTCCAGTGAGACACGGAGGATATGGAGGGATACAGGTTCATGGCATATTTGTGTGTAGTACTTCATTGATACGTTACAGTGAGACAGGTAGGTTTTGGAGCGTACATGTTCAGGGCATATTTTTGTGGAGTTCTGCATTGGTACGTTCCAGTGAGACAGGGAGGTTATGGAGGGGTACAGGTTCAGGGCATATTTGTGTGGAGTTCTGCATTGGTACGTTCCAGTGAGACAGGGAGGTTATGTAGGTGTACATGTTCCGTGCATATTTGTGTGTTTTTCTGCATTGGTACGTTCCAGTGAGAAAGGGAGGTTATGGAGGGGTACAGTTTCAGGGCATATTTATGTGGAATTCTGCATTGGTACGTTCCCGTGAGACAGGGTGGTTATGGAGGGGTACAGGTTCAGGGCATATTTCTGTGGAGTTCTGCATTGGAACATTCCACTGAGACACGGAGGATATGGAGGGGTGCAGGTTCAGGGCATATTTGTGTGGAGTTCTGCATTGGTACTTTCCAGTGAGACAGGTAGGTTTTGGAGCGTACAGGTTCAGGGCATATTTTTGTGGAGTTCTGCATTGGTACGTTCCAGTGAGACAGGGAGTTTATGGAGGGGTACAGTTTCAGGGAATTTTTGTGTGGAGTTCTGCATTGGTACATTCCAGTGAGACACGGAGGATATGGAGGGGTGCAGGTTCAGGGCATATTTGTGGGAAGTTCTGCATTGGTACGTTCCAGTGAGACAGGTAGTTTTTGGAGCGTACAGGTTCAGGGCATATTTTTGTGGAGTTCTGCATTGGTACGTTCCAGTGAGACAGGGAGGTTATGGAGGGGTACAGGTTCAGGGCATATTTATGTGGATTTCTGCATTGGTACGTTCCCGTGAGACAGGGTGGTTATGGAGGGGTACAGGTTCAGGGCATATTTTTGTGCAGTTCTGCAATGGTACGTTCCAGTGAGACAGGGAGTTTATGGATGGGTACAGTTTCAGGGCATTTTTGTGTGGAGTTCTGCATTGGTACATTCCAGTGAGACAGGGAGGTTATGGAGGGGTACAGGTTCAGGGCATATTTCTGTGGAGTTCTGCATTGGAACATTCCAGTGAGACACGGAGGATATGGAGGGGTGCAGGTTCAGGGCATGTTTGTGTGGAGTTCTGCATTGGTACGTTCCAGTGAGACAGGTAGGTTTTGGAGCGTACAGGTTCAGGGCATATTTTTGAGGAGTTCTGCATTGGTACGTTCCAGTGAGACAGGGAGGTTATGGAGGGGTACAGGTTCAGGGCATATTTTTGTGGAGTTTTGCAATGGTACGTTCCAGTGAGACAGGGGGTTTATGGAGGGGTACAGGTTCAGGGCATATTTTGTGGAGTTTTGCAATGGTACGTTCCAGTGAGACAGGGAGTTTATGGAGGGGTACAGTTTCAGGGCATATTTGTGTGGAGTTCTGCATTGGTACGTTCCACTGAGACAGGGAGGTTATGTAGGTGTACATGTTCAGGGCATATTTGTGTGTTTTTCTGCATTGGTACGTTCCAGTGAGAAAGGGAGGTTATGGAGGGGTACAGTTTCAGGGCATATTTATGTGGAGTTCTGCATTGGTATGTTCCAGTGAGACACTGAGGTTATGGAGGAGTACAGGTTCAGGGCATATTTATGTGGAGTTCCGCCGTGGAACATTCCAGTGAGACACGGAGGATATTGAGGGGTACAGTTTCAGGGCATATTTGTGTGTAATACTTCATTGGTACGTTCCAGTGAGACAGGTCGGTTTTGGAGCGTACAGGTTCAGGGCATATTTTTGTGGAGTTCTGCATTGGTACGTTCCAGTGAGACAGGGAGGTTATGGAGGGGTACAGGTTCAGGGAATATTTGTGTGGTGTTCTGCATTGGTACGTTGCAGTGAGACAGGGAGGTTATGTAGGTGTACATGTTCCGTGCATATTTGTGTGTTTTTCTGCATTGGTACGTTCCAGTGAGAAAGGTAGGTTTTGGAGCGTACAGGTTCAGGGCATATTTGTATGGAGTTCTGCATTGGTACATTCTACTGAGACAGGGATGTTATGGAGTGTACATATTCAGGGCATATTTTTGTGGAGTTCTGTATTGGTACGTTCCAGTGAGACAGGGATGTTATGGAGGGGTACAGTTTCAGGGCATATTTGTGTGGAGTTCTGCATTGGTACGTTCCAGTGAGTCAGGGAGGTTATGGAGGGGTACAGGTTCAGGGCATATTTGTGTGGAGTTCTGTATTGGTACATTCCAGTGAGACACGGAGGGTATGGAGGGATTCAGGTTCATGGCATATTTGTGTGTAGTACTTCATTGATACGTTCCAGTAAGGCAGGTAGGTTTTGGAGCGTACATGTTCAGGGCATATTTTTGTGTAGTTCTGCATTGGTACGTTCCAGTGAGACAGGGAGGTTATGGAGAGGTACAGGTTCAGGGCATATTTGTGTGGAGTTCTGCATTGGTACGTTCCAGTGAGACAGGGAGGTTATGTAGGTGTACATGTTCCGTGCATATTTGTGTGTTTTTCTGCATTGGTACGTTCCAGTGAGAAAGGGAGGTTATGGAGGGGTACAGTTTCAGGGCATATTTATGTGGATTTCTGCATTGGTACGTTCCCGTGAGACAGGGAGTTTATGGAGGGGTACAGTTTCAGGGCATTTTTGTGTGGAGTTCTGCATTGGTACATTCCAGTGAGACAGGGAGTTTATGGAGGGGTACAGGTTCAGGGCATATTTCTGTGGAGTTCTGCATTGGAACATTCCAGTGAGACACGGAGGATATGGAGGGGTGCAGGTTCAGGGCATATTTGTGTGGAGTTCTGCATTGGTACGTTCCAGTGAGACAGGTAGGTTTTGGAGCGTACAGGTTCAGGGCATATTTTTGTGGAGTTCTGCATTGGTACGTTCCAGTGAGACAGGGAGGTTATGGAGGGGTACAGGTTCAGGGCATATTTTTGTGGAGTTCTGCATTGGTACGTTCCCCTGAGACAGGGAGTTTATGGAGGGGTACAGGTTCAGGGCATATTTTTGTGGAGTTTTGCAATGGTACGTTCCAGTGAGACAGGGAGTTTATGGAGGGGTACAGTTTCAGGGCATATTTGTGTGGAGTTCTGCATTAGTACGTTCCACTGAGACAGGGAGGTTATGTAGGTGTACATGTCCAGGGCATATTTGTGTGTTTTTCTGCATTGGTACGTTCCAGTGAGAAAGGGAAGTTATGGCGGGGTACAGTTTCAGGGCATATTTATGTGGAGTTCTGCATTGGTACGTTCCAGTGAGACACTGAGGTTATGGAGGAGTACAGGTTCAGGGCATATTTATGTGGAGTTCCGCAGTGGAACATTCCAGTGAGACACGGAGGATATTGAGGGGTACAGTTTCAGGGCATATTTGTGTGGAGTTCTGCATTGGTACGTTCCAGTGAGACAGGTAGGTTTTGGAGCGTACAGGTTCAGGGCATATTTTTGTGGAGTTCTGCATTGGTACGTTCCAGTGAGACAGGGAGGTTATGGAGGGGTACATGTTCAGGGCATATTTGTGTGGAGTTCTGCATTGGTACGTTCCAGTGAGACAGGGAGGTTATGTAGGTGTACATGTTCCGTGCATATTTGTGTGTTTTTCTGCATTGGTACGTTCCAGTGAGAAAGGGAGGTTATGGAGGGGTACAGTTTCAGGGCATATTTATGTGGATTTCGGCATTGGTACGTTCCCGTGAGACAGGGAGTTTATGGAGGGGTACAGTTTCAGGGCATTTTTGTGTGGAGTTCTGCATTGGTACATTCCAGTGAGACAGGGAGGTTATGGAGGGGTACAGGTTCAGGGCATATTTATGTGGAGTTCTGCATTGGAACATTCCAGTGAGACACGGAGGATATGGAGGTGTGCAGGTTCAGGGCATATTTGTGTGGAGTTCTGCATTGGTACGTTCCAGTGAGACACTGAGGTTATGGAGGGGTACTGGTTCAGGGCATATTTATGTGGAGTTCCGCAGTGGAACATTCCAGTGAGAGACGGAGGATATTGAGGGGTACAGTTTCAGGGCATATTTGTGTGGAGTTCTGCATTGGTACGTTCCAGTGAGACAGGGTGGTTATGGAGGCGTACAGGTTCAGGGCATATTTGTGTGGAGTTCTGCATTGGTACATTCCAGTGAGACACGGAGGATATGGAGGGATACAGGTTCATGACATATTTGTGCGGAGTTCTTCATTGGTACGTTCCATTGTGACAGGAAGATTTTGGAGCGTACAGGTTCAGAGCATATTTGTATGTAGTTATGCATTGGTACATTCTACTGAGACAGGGAGGTTATGGAGGGTACATATTCAGGGCATATTTTTGTGGAGTTCTGTATTGGTACGTTCCAGTGAGACAGGGAGGTTATGGAGGGGTACAGTTTCAGGGCATATTTGTGTGGAGTTCTGCATTGGTTAGTTCCAGTGAGACAGGGAGGTTATGGAGGGTTTACAGGTTCAGGGCATATTTGTGTGGAGTTCTGCATTGGTACATTCCAGTGAGACACGGAGGATATGGAGGGATACAGGTTCAGGGCATATTTTTGTGGAGTTCTGCATTGGTACATTCCAGTGAGACATTGAGGTTATGTAGGGGTACAGGTTTAGGGCATATTTATGTGGAGTTCTGCATTGGAACATTCCAGTGAGACACGGAGGATATGGAATGGTACAGGTTCAGGGCATATTTGTGTGGAGTTCTGCATTGGTACGTTCCAGTGAGACAGGGTGTTTATGGAGGCGTACAGGTTCAGGGCATCTTTGTGTGGAGTTCTGCATTGGAACATTCCAGTGAGACACGGAGGATATGGAGGGGTGCAGGTTCAGGGCATATTTGTGTGGAGTTCTGCATTGGTACGTTCCAGTGAGACACTGAGGTTATGGAGGGTACAGGTTCAGGGCATATTTATGTGGAGTTCCGCAGTGGAACATTCCAGTGAGACACGGAGGATATTGAGGGGTACAGTTTCAGGGCATATTTGTGTGGAGTTCTGCATTGGTACGTTCCAGTGAGACAGGGAGGTTATGGAGGGGTACAGGTTCAGGGCATATTTGTGTGGAGTTCTGCATTGGTACGTTCCAGTGAGACACTGTGGTTATGGAGGGTACAGGTTCAGGGCATATTTGTGTGGAGTTCCGCAGTGGAACATTCCAGTGAGACACGGAGGATATTGAGGGGTACAGTTTCAGGGCATATTTTTGTGGAGTTCTGCATTGGTACGTTCCAGTGAGACAGGGAGGTTATGGAGGGGTACAGGTTCAGGGCATATTTGTGTGGAGTTCTGCATTGGTACGTTCCAGTGAGACAGGGAGGTTATGTAGGTGTACATGCTCCGTGCATATTTGTGTGTTTTTCTGCATTGGTACGTTCCAGTGAGAAAGGGAGGTTATGGAGGGGTACAGTTTCAGGGCATATTTATGTGGATTTCTGCATTGGTACGTTCCCGTGAGACAGGGAGTTTATGGAGGGGTACAGTATCAGGGCATTTTTGTGTGGAGTTCTGCATTGGTACATTCCAGTGAGACAGGGAGATTATGGAGGGGTACAGGTTCAGGGCATATTTATGTGGAGTTCTGCATTGGAACATTGCAGTGAGACACGGAGGATATGGAGGTGTGCAGGTTCAGGGCATATTTGTGTGGAGTTCTGCATTGGTACGTTCCAGTGAGACACTGAGGTTATGGAGGGGTACAGGTTCAGGTCATATTTATGTGGAGTTCCGCAGTGGAACATTCCAGTGAGAGACGGAGGATATTGAGGGGTACAGTTTCAGGGCATATTTGTGTGGAGTTCTGCATTGGTACGTTCCAGTGAGACAGGGAGGTTATGTAGGTGTACATGTTCCGTGCATATTTGTGTGTTTTTCGGCATTGGTACGTTCCAGTGAGAAAGGGAGGTTATGGAGGGGTACAGTTTCAGGGCATATTTATGTGGATTTCTGCATTGGTACGTTCCCGTGAGACAGGGAGTTTATGGAGGGGTACAGTTTCAGGGCATTTTTGTGTGGAGTTCTGCATTGGTACATTCCAGTGAGACAGGGAGGTTATGGAGGGGTACAGGTTCAGGGCATATTTATGTGGAGTTCTGCATTGGTACGTTCCAGTGAGACACTGAGGTTATGGAGGGGTACAGGTTCAGGGCATATTTATGTGGAGTTCCGCAGTGGAACATTCCAGTGAGAGACGGAGGATATTGAGGGGTACAGTTTCAGGGCATATTTGTGTGGAGTTCTGCATTGGTACGTTCCAGTGAGACAGGGTGGTTATGGAGGCGTACGGGTTCAGGGCATATTTGTGTGGAGTTCTGCATTGGTACATTCCAGTGAGACACGGAGGATATGGAGGGATACAGGTTCATGACATATTTGTGCGGAATTCTTCATTGGTACGTTCCAGTGTGACAGGAAGATTTTGGAGCGTACAGGTTCAGAGCTTATTTGTATGGAGTTCTGCATTGGTACATTCTACTGAGACAGGGAGGTTATGGAGGGTACATATTCAGGGCATATTTTTGTGGAGTTCTGTATTGGTACGTTCCCGTGAGACAGGGAGTTTATGGAGGGGTACAGTTTCAGGGCATTTTTGTGTGGAGTTCTGCATTGGTACATTCCAGTGAGACAGGGAGGTTATGGAGGGGTACAGGTTCAGGGCATATTTATGTGGAGTTCTGCATTGGTACGTTCCAGTGAGACACTGAGGTTATGGAGGGGTACAGGTTCAGGGCATATTTATGTGGAGTTCCGCAGTGGAACATTCCAGTGAGAGACGGAGGATATTGAGGGGTACAGTTTCAGGGCATATTTGTGTGGAGTTCTGCATTGGTACGTTCAAGTGAGACAGGGTGGTTATGGAGGCGTACAGGTTCAGGGCATATTTGTGTGGAGTTCTGCATTGGTACATTCCAGTGAGACACGGAGGATATGGAGGGATACAGGTTCATGACATATTTGTGCGGAATTCTTCATTGGTACGTTCCAGTGTGACAGGAAGATTTTGGAGCGTACAGGTTCAGAGCATATTTGTATGGAGTTCTGCATTGGTACATTCTACTGAGACAGGGAGGTTATGGAGGGTACATATTCAGGGCATATTTTTGTGGAGTTCTGTATTGGTACGTTCCAGTGAGACAGGGAGGTTATGAAGGGGTACAGTTTCAGGGCATATTTGTGTGGAGTTCTGCATTGGTACGTTCCAGAGAGACAGGGAGGTTATGGAGAGGTACAGGTTCAGGGCATATTTGTGTGGAGTTCTGCATTGGTACATTCCAGTGAGACACGGAGGATATGGAGGGATACAGGTTCATGGCATATTTGTGTGTAGTACTTCATTGGTACGTTCCAGTGAGACAGGTCGGTTTTGGAGCGTACAGGTTCAGGGCATATTTTTGTGGAGTTCTGCATTGGTACGTTCCAGTGAGACAGGGAGGTTATGGAGGGGTACAGGTTCAGGGAATATTTGTGTGGAGTTCTGCATTGGTACGTTGCAGTGAGACAGGGAGGTTATGTAGGTGTACATGTTCCGTGCATATTTGTGTGTTTTTCTGCATTGGTACGTTCCAGTGAGAAAGGGAGGTTATGGAGGGGTACAGTTTCAGGGCATATTTATGTGGATTTCTGCATTGGTACGTTCCCGTGAGACAGGGAGGTTATGGAGGGGTACGGTTTCAGGGGATATTTGTGTGGAGTTCTGCATTGGTACGTTCCAGTGAGACACTGAGGTTATGGAGGTGTACAGGTTCAGGGCATATTTATGTGGAGTTCCGCAGTGGAACATTCCAGTGAGACACGGAGGATATTGAGGGGTACAGTTTCAGGGCATATTTGTGTGGAGTTCTGCATTGGTACATTCCAGTGAGACACGGAAGATATGGAGGGATACAGGTTCATGGCATATTTGTGCGGAGTTCTTCATTGGTACGTTCTAGTGTGACAGGTAGGTTTTGGAGCGTACAGGTTCAGGGCATATTTGTATGGAGTTCTGCATTGGTACATTCTACTGAGACAGGGATGTTATGGAGTGTACATATTCAGGGCATATTTTTGTGGAGTTCTGTATTGGTACGTTCCAGTGAGACAGGGATGTTATGGAGGGGTACAGTTTCAGGGCATATTTGTGTGGAGTTCTGCATTGGTACGTTCCAGTGAGTCAGGGAGGTTATGGAGGGGTACAGGTTCAGGGCATATTTGTGTGGAGTTCTGCATTGGTACATTCCAGTGAGACACGGAGGATATGGAGGGATTCAGGTTCATGGCATATTTGTGTGTAGTACTTCATTGATACGTTCCAGTGAGGCAGGTAGGTTTTGGAGCGTACATGTTCAGGGCATATTTTTGTGTAGTTCTGCATTGGTACGTTCCAGTGAGACAGGGAGGTTATGGAGGGGTACAGGTTCAGGGCATATTTGTGTGGAGTTCTGCATTGGTAAGTTCCAGTGAGACAGGGAGGTTATGTAGGTGTACATGTTCCGTGCATATTTGTGTGTTTTTCTGCATTGGTACGTTCCAGTGAGAAAGGGAGGTTATGGAGGGGTACAGTTTCAGGGCATATTTATGTGGATTTCTGCATTGGTACGTTCCCGTGAGACAGGGAGTTTATGGAGGGGTACAATTTCAGGGCATTTTTGTGTGGAGTTCTGCATTGGTACATTCCAGTGAGACAGGGAGTTTATGGAGGGGTACAGGTTCAGGGCATATTTCTGTGGAGTTCTGCATTGGAACATTCCAGTGAGACACGGAGGATATGGAGGGGTGCAGGTTCAGGGCATATTTGTGTGGAGTTCTGCATTGGTACGTTCCAGTGAGACAGGGAGGTTATGGAGGGGTACAGGTTCAGGGCATATTTTTGTGGAGTTCTGCATTGGTACGTTCCCCTGCGACAGGGAGTTTATGGAGGGGTACAGGTTCAGGGCATATTTTTGTGGAGTTTTGCAATGGTACGTTCCAGTGAGACAGGGAGTTTATGGAGGGGTACAGTTTCAGGGCATATTTGTGTGGAGTTCTGCATTAGTACGTTCCACTGAGACAGGGAGGTTATGTAGGTGTACATGTCCAGGGCATATTTGTGTGTTTTTCTGCATTGGTACGTTCCAGTGAGAAAGGGAAGTTATGGCGGGGTACAGTTTCAGGGCATATTTATGTGGAGTTCTGCATTGGTACATTCCAGTGAGACACTGAGGTTATGGAGGAGTACAGTTTCAGGGCATATTTATGTGGAGTTCCGCAGTGGAACATTCCAGTGAGACACGGAGGATATTGAGGGGTACAGTTTCAGGGCATATTTGTGTGGAGTTCTGCATTGGTACGTTCCAGTGAGACAGGTAGGTTTTGGAGCGTACAGGTTCAGGGCATATTTTTGTGGAGTTCTGCATTGGTACGTTCCAGTGAGACAGGGAGGTTATGGAGGGGTACAGGTTCAGGGCATATTTGTGTGGAGTTCTGCATTGCTACGTTCCAGTGAGACAGGGAGGTTATGTAGGTGTACATGTTCCGTGCATATTTGTGTGTTTTTCTGCATTGGTACGTTCCAGTGAGAAAGGGAGGTTATGGAGGGGTACAGTTTCAGGGCATATTTATGTGGATTTCTGCATTGGTACGTTCCCGTGAGACAGGGAGTTTATGGAGGGGTACAGTTTCAGGGCATTTTTGTGTGGAGTTCTGCATTGGTACATTCCAGTGAGACAGGGAGGTTATGGAGGGGTACAGGTTCAGGGCATATTTATGTGGAGTTCTGCATTGGAACATTCCAGTGAGACACGGAGGATATGGAGGTGTGCAGGTTCAGGGCATATTTGTGTGGAGTTCTGCATTGGTACGTTCCAGTGAGACACTGAGGTTATGGAGGGGTACAGGTTCAGGGCATATTTATGTGGAGTTCCGCAGTGGAACATTCCAGTGAGAGACGGAGGATATTGAGGGGTACAGTTTCAGGGCATATTTGTGTGGAGTTCTGCATTGGTACGTTCCAGTGAGACAGGGTGGTTATGGAGGCGTACAGGTTCAGGGCATATTTGTGTGGAGTTCTGCATTGGTACATTCCAGTGAGACACGGAGGATATGGAGGGATACAGGTTCATGACATATTTGTGCGGAGTTCTTCATTGGTACGTTCCAGTGTGACAGGAAGATTTTGGAGCGTACAGGTTCAGAGCATATTTGTATGTAGTTATGCATTGGTACATTCTACTGAGACAGGGAGGTTATGGAGGGTACATATTCAGGGCATATTTTTGTGGAGTTCTGTATTGGTACGTTCCAGTGAGACAGGGAGGTTATGGAGGGGTACAGTTTCAGGGCATATTTGTGTGGAGTTCTGCATTGGTTAGTTCCAGTGAGACAGGGAGGTTATGGAGGGTTTACAGGTTCAGGGCATATTTGTGTGGAGTTCTGCATTGGTACATTCCAGTGAGACACGGAGGATATGGAGGGATACAGGTTCAGGGCATATTTTTGTGGAGTTCTGCATTGGTACATTCCAGTGAGACATGGAGGTTATGTAGGGGTACAGGTTTAGGGCATATTTATGTGGAGTTCTGCATTGGAACATTCCAGTGAGACACGGAGGATATGGAATGGTACAGGTTCAGGGCATATTTGTGTGGAGTTCTGCATTGGTACGTTCCAGTGAGACAGGGTGTTTATGGAGGCGTACAGGTTCAGGGCATCTTTGTGTGGAGTTCTGCATTGGAACATTCCAGTGAGACACGGAGGATATGGAGGGGTGCAGGTTCAGGGCATATTTGTGTGGAGTTCTGCATTGGTACGTTCCCGTGAGACACTGAGGTTATGGAGGGTACAGGTTCAGGGCATATTTATGTGGAGTTCCGCAGTGGAACATTCCAGTGAGACACGGAGTATATTGAGGGGTACAGTTTCAGGGCATATTTGTGTGGAGTTCTGCATTGGTACGTTCCAGTGAGACAGGGAGGTTATGTAGGTGTACATGTTCAGGGCATATTTGTGTGTTTTTCTGCATTGGTACGTTCCAGTGAGAAAGGGAGGTTATGGAGGGGTACAGTTTCAGGGCATATTTATGTGGAGTTCTGCATTGGTATGTTCCAGTGAGACACTGAGGTTATGGAGGAGTACAGGTTCAGGGCATATTTATGTGGAGTTCCGCCGTGGAACATTCCAGTGAGACACGGAGGATATTGAGGGGTACAGTTTCAGGGCATATTTGTGTGTAATACTTCATTGGTACGTTCCAGTGAGACAGGTCGGTTTTGGAGCGTACAGGTTCAGGGCATATTTTTGTGGAGTTCTGCATTGGTACGTTCCAGTGAGACAGGGAGGTTATGGAGGGGTACAGGTTCAGGGAATATTTGTGTGGTGTTCTGCATTGGTACGTTGCAGTGAGACAGGGAGGTTATGTAGGTGTACATGTTCCGTGCATATTTGTGTGTTTTTCTGCATTGGTACGTTCCAGTGAGAAAGGTAGGTTTTGGAGCGTACAGGTTCAGGGCATATTTGTATGGAGTTCTGCATTGGTACATTCTACTGAGACAGGGATGTTATGGAGTGTACATATTCAGGGCATATTTTTGTGGAGTTCTGTATTGGTACGTTCCAGTGAGACAGGGATGTTATGGAGGGGTACAGTTTCAGGGCATATTTGTGTGGAGTTCTGCATTGGTACGTTCCAGTGAGTCAGGGAGGTTATGGAGGGGTACAGGTTCAGGGCATATTTGTGTGGAGTTCTGCATTGGTACATTCCAGTGAGACACGGAGGGTATGGAGGGATTCAGGTTCATGGCATATTTGTGTGTAGTACTTCATTGATACGTTCCAGTAAGGCAGGTAGGTTTTGGAGCGTACATGTTCAGGGCATATTTTTGTGTAGTTCTGCATTGGTACGTTCCAGTGAGACAGGGAGGTTATGGAGAGGTACAGGTTCAGGGCATATTTGTGTGGAGTTCTGCATTGGTACGTTCCAGTGAGACAGGGAGGTTATGTAGGTGTACATGTTCCGTGCATATTTGTGTGTTTTTCTGCATTGGTACGTTCCAGTGAGAAAGGGAGGTTATGGAGGGGTACAGTTTCAGGGCATATTTATGTGGATTTCTGCATTGGTACGTTCCCGTGAGACAGGGAGTTTATGGAGGGGTACAGTTTCAGGGCATTTTTGTGTGGAGTTCTGCATTGGTACATTCCAGTGAGACAGGGAGTTTATGGAGGGGTACAGGTTCAGGGCATATTTCTGTGGAGTTCTGCATTGGAACATTCCAGTGAGACACGGAGGATATGGAGGGGTGCAGGTTCAGGGCATATTTGTGTGGAGTTCTGCATTGGTACGTTCCAGTGAGACAGGTAGGTTTTGGAGCGTACAGGTTCAGGGCATATTTTTGTGGAGTTCTGCATTGGTACGTTCCAGTGAGACAGGGAGGTTATGGAGGGGTACAGGTTCAGGGCATATTTTTGTGGAGTTCTGCATTGGTACGTTCCCCTGAGACAGGGAGTTTATGGAGGGGTACAGGTTCAGGGCATATTTTTGTGGAGTTTTGCAATGGTACGTTCCAGTGAGACAGGGAGTTTATGGAGGGGTACAGTTTCAGGGCATATTTGTGTGGAGTTCTGCATTAGTACGTTCCACTGAGACAGGGAGGTTATGTAGGTGTACATGTCCAGGGCATATTTGTGTGTTTTTCTGCATTGGTACGTTCCAGTGAGAAAGGGAAGTTATGGCGGGGTACAGTTTCAGGGCATATTTATGTGGAGTTCTGCATTGGTACGTTCCAGTGAGACACTGAGGTTATGGAGGAGTACAGGTTCAGGGCATATTTATGTGGAGTTCCGCAGTGGAACATTCCAGTGAGACACGGAGGATATTGAGGGGTACAGTTTCAGGGCATATTTGTGTGGAGTTCTGCATTGGTACGTTCCAGTGAGACAGGTAGGTTTTGGAGCGTACAGGTTCAGGGCATATTTTTGTGGAGTTCTGCATTGGTACGTTCCAGTGAGACAGGGAGGTTATGGAGGGGTACATGTTCAGGGCATATTTGTGTGGAGTTCTGCATTGGTACGTTCCAGTGAGACAGGGAGGTTATGTAGGTGTACATGTTCCGTGCATATTTGTGTGTTTTTCTGCATTGGTACGTTCCAGTGAGAAAGGGAGGTTATGGAGGGGTACAGTTTCAGGGCATATTTATGTGGATTTCGGCATTGGTACGTTCCCGTGAGACAGGGAGTTTATGGAGGGGTACAGTTTCAGGGCATTTTTGTGTGGAGTTCTGCATTGGTACATTCCAGTGAGACAGGGAGGTTATGGAGGGGTACAGGTTCAGGGCATATTTATGTGGAGTTCTGCATTGGAACATTCCAGTGAGACACGGAGGATATGGAGGTGTGCAGGTTCAGGGCATATTTGTGTGGAGTTCTGCATTGGTACGTTCCAGTGAGACACTGAGGTTATGGAGGGGTACTGGTTCAGGGCATATTTATGTGGAGTTCCGCAGTGGAACATTCCAGTGAGAGACGGAGGATATTGAGGGGTACAGTTTCAGGGCATATTTGTGTGGAGTTCTGCATTGGTACGTTCCAGTGAGACAGGGTGGTTATGGAGGCGTACAGGTTCAGGGCATATTTGTGTGGAGTTCTGCATTGGTACATTCCAGTGAGACACGGAGGATATGGAGGGATACAGGTTCATGACATATTTGTGCGGAGTTCTTCATTGGTACGTTCCATTGTGACAGGAAGATTTTGGAGCGTACAGGTTCAGAGCATATTTGTATGTAGTTATGCATTGGTACATTCTACTGAGACAGGGAGGTTATGGAGGGTACATATTCAGGGCATATTTTTGTGGAGTTCTGTATTGGTACGTTCCAGTGAGACAGGGAGGTTATGGAGGGGTACAGTTTCAGGGCATATTTGTGTGGAGTTCTGCATTGGTTAGTTCCAGTGAGACAGGGAGGTTATGGAGGGTTTACAGGTTCAGGGCATATTTGTGTGGAGTTCTGCATTGGTACATTCCAGTGAGACACGGAGGATATGGAGGGATACAGGTTCAGGGCATATTTTTGTGGAGTTCTGCATTGGTACATTCCAGTGAGACATTGAGGTTATGTAGGGGTACAGGTTTAGGGCATATTTATGTGGAGTTCTGCATTGGAACATTCCAGTGAGACACGGAGGATATGGAATGGTACAGGTTCAGGGCATATTTGTGTGGAGTTCTGCATTGGTACGTTCCAGTGAGACAGGGTGTTTATGGAGGCGTACAGGTTCAGGGCATATTTGTGTGGAGTTCTGCATTGGTACATTCCAGTGAGACACGGAGGATATGGAGGGATACAGGTTCAGGGCATATTTTTGTGGAGTTCTGCATTGGTACATTCCAGTGAGACATGGAGGTTATGTAGGGGTACAGGTTTAGGGCATATTTATGTGGAGTTCTGCATTGGAACATTCCAGTGAGACACGGAGGATATGGAATGGTACAGGTTCAGGGCATATTTGTGTGGAGTTCTGCATTGGTACGTTCCAGTGAGACAGGGTGTTTATGGAGGCGTACAGGTTCAGGGCATCTTTGTGTGGAGTTCTGCATTGGAACATTCCAGTGAGACACGGAGGATATGGAGGGGTGCAGGTTCAGGGCATATTTGTGTGGAGTTCTGCATTGGTACGTTCCCGTGAGACACTGAGGTTATGGAGGGTACAGGTTCAGGGCATATTTATGTGGAGTTCCGCAGTGGAACATTCCAGTGAGACACGGAGTATATTGAGGGGTACAGTTTCAGGGCATATTTGTGTGGAGTTCTGCATTGGTACGTTCCAGTGAGACAGGGAGGTTATGTAGGTGTACATGTTCAGGGCATATTTGTGTGTTTTTCTGCATTGGTACGTTCCAGTGAGAAAGGGAGGTTATGGAGGGGTACAGTTTCAGGGCATATTTATGTGGAGTTCTGCATTGGTATGTTCCAGTGAGACACTGAGGTTATGGAGGAGTACAGGTTCAGGGCATATTTATGTGGAGTTCCGCCGTGGAACATTCCAGTGAGACACGGAGGATATTGAGGGGTACAGTTTCAGGGCATATTTGTGTGTAATACTTCATTGGTACGTTCCAGTGAGACAGGTCGGTTTTGGAGCGTACAGGTTCAGGGCATATTTTTGTGGAGTTCTGCATTGGTACGTTCCAGTGAGACAGGGAGGTTATGGAGGGGTACAGGTTCAGGGAATATTTGTGTGGTGTTCTGCATTGGTACGTTGCAGTGAGACAGGGAGGTTATGTAGGTGTACATGTTCCGTGCATATTTGTGTGTTTTTCTGCATTGGTACGTTCCAGTGAGAAAGGTAGGTTTTGGAGCGTACAGGTTCAGGGCATATTTGTATGGAGTTCTGCATTGGTACATTCTACTGAGACAGGGATGTTATGGAGTGTACATATTCAGGGCATATTTTTGTGGAGTTCTGTATTGGTACGTTCCAGTGAGACAGGGATGTTATGGAGGGGTACAGTTTCAGGGCATATTTGTGTGGAGTTCTGCATTGGTACGTTCCAGTGAGTCAGGGAGGTTATGGAGGGGTACAGGTTCAGGGCATATTTGTGTGGAGTTCTGCATTGGTACATTCCAGTGAGACACGGAGGGTATGGAGGGATTCAGGTTCATGGCATATTTGTGTGTAGTACTTCATTGATACGTTCCAGTAAGGCAGGTAGGTTTTGGAGCGTACATGTTCAGGGCATATTTTTGTGTAGTTCTGCATTGGTACGTTCCAGTGAGACAGGGAGGTTATGGAGAGGTACAGGTTCAGGGCATATTTGTGTGGAGTTCTGCATTGGTACGTTCCAGTGAGACAGGGAGGTTATGTAGGTGTACATGTTCCGTGCATATTTGTGTGTTTTTCTGCATTGGTACGTTCCAGTGAGAAAGGGAGGTTATGGAGGGGTACAGTTTCAGGGCATATTTATGTGGATTTCTGCATTGGTACGTTCCCGTGAGACAGGGAGTTTATGGAGGGGTACAGTTTCAGGGCATTTTTGTGTGGAGTTCTGCATTGGTACATTCCAGTGAGACAGGGAGTTTATGGAGGGGTACAGGTTCAGGGCATATTTCTGTGGAGTTCTGCATTGGAACATTCCAGTGAGACACGGAGGATATGGAGGGGTGCAGGTTCAGGGCATATTTGTGTGGAGTTCTGCATTGGTACGTTCCAGTGAGACAGGTAGGTTTTGGAGCGTACAGGTTCAGGGCATATTTTTGTGGAGTTCTGCATTGGTACGTTCCAGTGAGACAGGGAGGTTATGGAGGGGTACAGGTTCAGGGCATATTTTTGTGGAGTTCTGCATTGGTACGTTCCCCTGAGACAGGGAGTTTATGGAGGGGTACAGGTTCAGGGCATATTTTTGTGGAGTTTTGCAATGGTACGTTCCAGTGAGACAGGGAGTTTATGGAGGGGTACAGTTTCAGGGCATATTTGTGTGGAGTTCTGCATTAGTACGTTCCACTGAGACAGGGAGGTTATGTAGGTGTACATGTCCAGGGCATATTTGTGTGTTTTTCTGCATTGGTACGTTCCAGTGAGAAAGGGAAGTTATGGCGGGGTACAGTTTCAGGGCATATTTATGTGGAGTTCTGCATTGGTACGTTCCAGTGAGACACTGAGGTTATGGAGGAGTACAGGTTCAGGGCATATTTATGTGGAGTTCCGCAGTGGAACATTCCAGTGAGACACGGAGGATATTGAGGGGTACAGTTTCAGGGCATATTTGTGTGGAGTTCTGCATTGGTACGTTCCAGTGAGACAGGTAGGTTTTGGAGCGTACAGGTTCAGGGCATATTTTTGTGGAGTTCTGCATTGGTACGTTCCAGTGAGACAGGGAGGTTATGGAGGGGTACATGTTCAGGGCATATTTGTGTGGAGTTCTGCATTGGTACGTTCCAGTGAGACAGGGAGGTTATGTAGGTGTACATGTTCCGTGCATATTTGTGTGTTTTTCTGCATTGGTACGTTCCAGTGAGAAAGGGAGGTTATGGAGGGGTACAGTTTCAGGGCATATTTATGTGGATTTCGGCATTGGTACGTTCCCGTGAGACAGGGAGTTTATGGAGGGGTACAGTTTCAGGGCATTTTTGTGTGGAGTTCTGCATTGGTACATTCCAGTGAGACAGGGAGGTTATGGAGGGGTACAGGTTCAGGGCATATTTATGTGGAGTTCTGCATTGGAACATTCCAGTGAGACACGGAGGATATGGAGGTGTGCAGGTTCAGGGCATATTTGTGTGGAGTTCTGCATTGGTACGTTCCAGTGAGACACTGAGGTTATGGAGGGGTACTGGTTCAGGGCATATTTATGTGGAGTTCCGCAGTGGAACATTCCAGTGAGAGACGGAGGATATTGAGGGGTACAGTTTCAGGGCATATTTGTGTGGAGTTCTGCATTGGTACGTTCCAGTGAGACAGGGTGGTTATGGAGGCGTACAGGTTCAGGGCATATTTGTGTGGAGTTCTGCATTGGTACATTCCAGTGAGACACGGAGGATATGGAGGGATACAGGTTCATGACATATTTGTGCGGAGTTCTTCATTGGTACGTTCCATTGTGACAGGAAGATTTTGGAGCGTACAGGTTCAGAGCATATTTGTATGTAGTTATGCATTGGTACATTCTACTGAGACAGGGAGGTTATGGAGGGTACATATTCAGGGCATATTTTTGTGGAGTTCTGTATTGGTACGTTCCAGTGAGACAGGGAGGTTATGGAGGGGTACAGTTTCAGGGCATATTTGTGTGGAGTTCTGCATTGGTTAGTTCCAGTGAGACAGGGAGGTTATGGAGGGTTTACAGGTTCAGGGCATATTTGTGTGGAGTTCTGCATTGGTACATTCCAGTGAGACACGGAGGATATGGAGGGATACAGGTTCAGGGCATATTTTTGTGGAGTTCTGCATTGGTACATTCCAGTGAGACATTGAGGTTATGTAGGGGTACAGGTTTAGGGCATATTTATGTGGAGTTCTGCATTGGAACATTCCAGTGAGACACGGAGGATATGGAATGGTACAGGTTCAGGGCATATTTGTGTGGAGTTCTGCATTGGTACGTTCCAGTGAGACAGGGTGTTTATGGAGGCGTACAGGTTCAGGGCATCTTTGTGTGGAGTTCTGCATTGGAACATTCCAGTGAGACACGGAGGATATGGAGGGGTGCAGGTTCAGGGCATATTTGTGTGGAGTTCTGCATTGGTACGTTCCATTGAGACACTGAGGTTATGGAGGGTACAGGTTCAGGGCATATTTATGTGGAGTTCCGCAGTGGAACATTCCAGTGAGACACGGAGGATATTGAGGGGTACAGTTTCAGGGCATATTTGTGTGGAGTTCTGCATTGGTACGTTCCAGTGAGACAGGGAGGTTATGGAGGGGTACAGGTTCAGGGCATATTTGTGTGGAGTTCTGCATTGGTACGTTCCAGTGAGACACTGTGGTTATGGAGGGTACAGGTTCAGGGCATATTTGTGTGGAGTTCCGCAGTGGAACATTCCAGTGAGACACGGAGGATATTGAGGGGTACAGTTTCAGGGCATATTTTTGTGGAGTTCTGCATTGGTACGTTCCAGTGAGACAGGGAGTTTATGGAGGGGTACAGGTTCAGGGCATATTTTTGTGGAGTTTTGCAATGGTACGTTCCAGTGAGACAGGGAGTTTATGGAGGGGTACAGTTTCAGGGCATATTTGTGTGGAGTTCTGCATTAGTACGTTCCACTGAGACAGGGAGGTTATGTAGGTGTACATGTCCAGGGCATATTTGTGTGTTTTTCTGCATTGGTACGTTCCAGTGAGAAAGGGAAGTTATGGCGGGGTACAGTTTCAGG
This sequence comes from Hemitrygon akajei, assembly GCF_048418815.1. Taxonomy (NCBI): domain Eukaryota; kingdom Metazoa; phylum Chordata; class Chondrichthyes; order Myliobatiformes; family Dasyatidae; genus Hemitrygon; species Hemitrygon akajei. The sequence goes on along the minus strand of NW_027331925.1, from coordinate 2,756,705 downwards.
GCATATTTATGTGGAGTTCTGCATTGGTACATTCCAGTGAGACACTGAGGTTATGGAGGAGTACAGTTTCAGGGCATATTTATGTGGAGTTCCGCAGTGGAACATTCCAGTGAGACACGGAGGATATTGAGGGGTACAGTTTCAGGGCATATTTGTGTGGAGTTCTGCATTGGTACGTTCCAGTGAGACAGGTAGGTTTTGGAGCGTACAGGTTCAGGGCATATTTTTGTGGAGTTCTGCATTGGTACGTTCCAGTGAGACAGGGAGGTTATGGAGGGGTACAGGTTCAGGGCATATTTGTGTGGAGTTCTGCATTGCTACGTTCCAGTGAGACAGGGAGGTTATGTAGGTGTACATGTTCCGTGCATATTTGTGTGTTTTTCTGCATTGGTACGTTCCAGTGAGAAAGGGAGGTTATGGAGGGGTACAGTTTCAGGGCATATTTATGTGGATTTCTGCATTGGTACGTTCCCGTGAGACAGGGAGTTTATGGAGGGGTACAGTTTCAGGGCATTTTTGTGTGGAGTTCTGCATTGGTACATTCCAGTGAGACAGGGAGGTTATGGAGGGGTACAGGTTCAGGGCATATTTATGTGGAGTTCTGCATTGGAACATTCCAGTGAGACACGGAGGATATGGAGGTGTGCAGGTTCAGGGCATATTTGTGTGGAGTTCTGCATTGGTACGTTCCAGTGAGACACTGAGGTTATGGAGGGGTACAGGTTCAGGGCATATTTATGTGGAGTTCCGCAGTGGAACATTCCAGTGAGAGACGGAGGATATTGAGGGGTACAGTTTCAGGGCATATTTGTGTGGAGTTCTGCATTGGTACGTTCCAGTGAGACAGGGTGGTTATGGAGGCGTACAGGTTCAGGGCATATTTGTGTGGAGTTCTGCATTGGTACATTCCAGTGAGACACGGAGGATATGGAGGGATACAGGTTCATGACATATTTGTGCGGAGTTCTTCATTGGTACGTTCCAGTGTGACAGGAAGATTTTGGAGCGTACAGGTTCAGAGCATATTTGTATGTAGTTATGCATTGGTACATTCTACTGAGACAGGGAGGTTATGGAGGGTACATATTCAGGGCATATTTTTGTGGAGTTCTGTATTGGTACGTTCCAGTGAGACAGGGAGGTTATGGAGGGGTACAGTTTCAGGGCATATTTGTGTGGAGTTCTGCATTGGTTAGTTCCAGTGAGACAGGGAGGTTATGGAGGGTTTACAGGTTCAGGGCATATTTGTGTGGAGTTCTGCATTGGTACATTCCAGTGAGACACGGAGGATATGGAGGGATACAGGTTCAGGGCATATTTTTGTGGAGTTCTGCATTGGTACATTCCAGTGAGACATGGAGGTTATGTAGGGGTACAGGTTTAGGGCATATTTATGTGGAGTTCTGCATTGGAACATTCCAGTGAGACACGGAGGATATGGAATGGTACAGGTTCAGGGCATATTTGTGTGGAGTTCTGCATTGGTACGTTCCAGTGAGACAGGGTGTTTATGGAGGCGTACAGGTTCAGGGCATCTTTGTGTGGAGTTCTGCATTGGAACATTCCAGTGAGACACGGAGGATATGGAGGGGTGCAGGTTCAGGGCATATTTGTGTGGAGTTCTGCATTGGTACGTTCCCGTGAGACACTGAGGTTATGGAGGGTACAGGTTCAGGGCATATTTATGTGGAGTTCCGCAGTGGAACATTCCAGTGAGACACGGAGTATATTGAGGGGTACAGTTTCAGGGCATATTTGTGTGGAGTTCTGCATTGGTACGTTCCAGTGAGACAGGGAGGTTAAGGAGGGGTACAGGTTCAGGGCATATTTGTGTGGAGTTCTGCATTGGTACGTTCCAGTGAGACACTGAGGTTATGGAGGGTACAGGTTCAGGGCATATTTATGTGGAGTACCGCAGTGGAACATTCCAGTGATACACGGAGGATATTGAGGGGTACAGTTTCAGGGCATATTTGTGTGGAGTTCTGCATTGGTACGTTCCAGTGAGACAGGGAGGTTATGGAGGGGTACAGGTTCAGGGCATATTTGTGTGGAGTTCTGCATTGGTACGTTCCAGTGAGACAGGGAGGTTATGTAGGTGTACATGCTCCGTGCATATTTGTGTGTTTTTCTGCATTGGTACGTTCCAGTGAGAAAGGGAGGTTATGGAGGGGTACAGTTTCAGGGCATATTTATGTGGATTTCTGCATTGGTACGTTCCCGTGAGACAGGGAGTTTATGGAGGGGTACAGTTTCAGGGCATTTTTGTGTGGAGTTCTGCATTGGTACATTCCAGTGAGACAGGGAGGTTATGGAGGGGTACAGGTTCAGGGCATATTTATGTGGAGTTCTGCATTGGAACATTGCAGTGAGACACGGAGGATATGGAGGTGTGCAGGTTCAGGGCATATTTGTGTGGAGTTCTGCATTGGTACGTTCCAGTGAGACACTGAGGTTATGGAGGAGTACAGGTTCAGGTCATATTTATGTGGAGTTCCGCAGTGGAACATTCCAGTGAGAGACGGAGGATATTGAGGGGTACAGTTTCAGGGCATATTTGTGTGGAGTTCTGCATTGGTACGTTCCAGTGAGACAGGGTGGTTATGGAGGCGTACAGGTTCAGGGCATATTTGTGTGGAGTTCTGCATTGGTACATTCCAGTGAGACACGGAGGATATGGAGGGATACAGGTTCATGACATATTTGTGCGGAATTCTTCATTGGTACGTTCCAGTGTGACAGGAAGATTTTGGAGCGTACAGGTTCAGAGCATATTTGTATGGAGTTCTGCATTGGTACATTCTACTGAGACAGGGAGGTTATGGAGGGTACATAATCAGGGCATATTTTTGTGGAGTTCTGTATTGGTACGTTCAGGTGAGACAGGGAGGTTATGAAGGGGTACAGTTTCAGGGCATATTTGTGTGGAGTTCTGCATTGGTACGTTCCAGTGAGACAGGGAGGTTATGGAGAGGTACAGGTTCAGGGCATATTTGTGTGGAGTTCTGCATTGGTACGTTCCAGTGAGACAGGGAGGTTATGGAGGGGTACAGGTTCAGGGCATATTTGTGTGGAGTTCTGCATTGGTACGTTCCAGTGAGACAGGGAGGTTATGTAGGTGTACATGCTCCGTGCATATTTGTGTGTTTTTCTGCATTGGTACGTTCCAGTGAGAAAGGGAGGTTATGGAGGGGTACAGTTTCAGGGCATATTTATGTGGATTTCTGCATTGGTACGTTCCCGTGAGACAGGGAGTTTATGGAGGGGTACAGTTTCAGGGCATTTTTGTGTGGAGTTCTGCATTGGTACATTCCAGTGAGACAGGGAGGTTATGGAGGGGTACAGGTTCAGGGCATATTTATGTGGAGTTCTGCATTGGAACATTGCAGTGAGACACGGAGGATATGGAGGTGTGCAGGTTCAGGGCATATTTGTGTGGAGTTCTGCATTGGTACGTTCCAGTGAGACACTGAGGTTATGGAGGGGTACAGGTTCAGGTCATATTTATGTGGAGTTCCGCAGTGGAACATTCCAGTGAGAGACGGAGGATATTGAGGGGTACAGTTTCAGGGCATATTTGTGTGGAGTTCTGCATTGGTACGTTCCAGTGAGACAGGGTGGTTATGGAGGCGTACAGGTTCAGGGCATATTTGTGTGGAGTTCTGCATAGGTACATTCCAGTGAGACACGGAGGATATGGAGGGATACAGGTTCATGACATATTTGTGCGGAATTCTTCATTGGTACGTTCCAGTGTGACAGGAAGATTTTGGAGCGTACAGGTTCAGAGCATATTTGTATGGAGTTCTGCATTGGTACATTCTACTGAGACAGGGACGTTATGGAGGGTACATATTCAGGGCATATTTTTGTGGAGTTCTGTATTGGTACGTTCCAGTGAGACAGGGAGGTTATGAAGGGGTACAGTTTCAGGGCATATTTGCGTGGAGTTCTGCATTGGTACGTTCCAGTGAGACAGGGAGGTTATGGAGAGGTACAGGTTCAGGGTATATTTGTGTGGAGTTCTGCATTGGTACATTCCAGTGAGACACGGAGGATATGGAGGGATACAGATTCATGGCATATTTGTGTGTAGTACTTCATTGGTACGTTCCAGTGAGACAGGTCGGTTTTGGAGCGTACAGGTTCAGGGCATATTTTTGTGGAGTTCTGCATTGGTACGTTCCAGTGAGACAGGGAGGTTATGGAGGGGTACAGGTTCAGGGAATATTTGTGTGGAGTTCTGCATTGGTACGTTGCAGTGAGACAGGGAGGTTATGTAGGTGTACATGTACCGTGCATATTTGTGTGTTTTTCTGCATTGGTACGTTCCAGTGAGAAAGGGAGGTTATGGAGGGGTACAGTTTCAGGGCATATTTATGTGGATTTCTGCATTGGTACGTTCCCGTGAGACAGGGAGGTTATGGAGGGGTACAGTGTCAGGGGATATTTGTGTGGAGTTCTGCATTGGTACGTTCCAGTGAGACACTGAGGTTATGGAGGTGTACAGGTTCAGGGCATATTTATGTGGAGTTCCGCAGTGGAACATTCCAGTGAGACACGGAGGATATTGAGGGGTACAGTTTCAGGGCATATTTGTGTGGAGTTCTGCATTGGTACATTCCAGTGAGACACGGAAGATATGGAGGGATACAGGTTCATGGCATATTTGTGCGGAGTTCTTCATTGGTACGTTCTAGTGTGACAGGTAGGTTTTGGAGCGTACAGGTTCAGGGCATATTTGTATGGAGTTCTGCATTGGTACATTCTACTGAGACAGGGATGTTATGGAGTGTACATATTCAGGGCATATTTTTGTGGAGTTCTGTATTGGTACGTTCCAGTGAGACAGGGATGTTATGGAGGGGTACAGTTTCAGGGCATATTTGTGTGGAGTTCTGCATTGGTACGTTCCAGTGAGTCAGGGAGGTTATGGAGGGGTACAGGTTCAGGGCATATTTGTGTGGAGTTCTGCATTGGTACATTCCAGTGAGACACGGATGTTATGGAGTGTACATATTCAGGGCATATTTTTGTGGAGTTCTGTATTGGTACGTTCCAGTGAGACAGGGATGTTATGGAGGGGTACAGTTTCAGGGCATATTTGTGTGGAGTTCTGCATTGGTACGTTCCAGTGAGTCAGGGAGGTTATGGAGGGGTACAGGTTCAGGGCATATTTGTGTGGAGTTCTGCATTGGTACATTCCAGTGAGACACGGAGGATATGGAGGGATTCAGGTTCATGGTATATTTGTGTGTAGTACTTCATTGATACGTTCCAGTGAGGCAGGTAGGTTTTGGAGCGTACATGTTCAGGGCATATTTTTGTGTAGTACTGCATTGGTACGTTCCAGTGAGACAGGGAGGTTATGGAGGGGTACAGGTTCAGGGCATATTTGTGTGGAGTTCTGCATTGGTACGTTCCAGTGAGACACGGAGGATATGGAGGGATACAGGTTCATGGCATATTTGTGTGTAGTACTTCATTGATACCTTACAGTGAGACAGGTAGGTTTTGGAGCGTACATGTTCAGGACATATTTTTGTGGAGTTCTGCATTGGTACGTTCCAGTGAGACAGGGAGGTTATGGAGGGGTGCAGGTTCAGGGCATATTTGTGTGGAGTTCTGCATTGGTACGTTCCAGTGAGACAGGGAGGTTATGTAGGTGTACATGTTCCGTGCATCTTTGTGTGTTTTTCTGCATTGGTACGTTCCAGTGAGAAAGGGAGGTTATGGGGGGGTACAGTTTCAGGGCATATTTATGTGGATTTCTGCATTGGTACGTTCCCGTGAGACAGGGTGGTTATGGAGGGGTACAGGTTCAGGGCATATTTCTGTGGAGTTCTGCATTGGAACATTCCAGTGAGACACGGAGGATATGGAGGGGTGCAGGTTCAGGGCATATTTGTGTGGAGTTCTGCATTGGTACGTTCCAGTGAGACAGGTAGGTTTTGGAGCGTACAGGTTCAGGGCATATTTTTGTGCAGTTCTGCATTGGTACGTTCCAGTGAGACAGGGAGTTTATGGAGGGGTACAGTTTCAGGGCATTTTTGTGTGGAGTTCTGCATTGGTACATTCCAGTGAGACAGGGATGTTATGGAGGGGTACAGGTTCAGGGCATATTTCTGTGGAGTTCTGCATTGCAACATTCCAGTGAGACACGGAGGATATGGAGGGGTGCAGGTTCAGGGCATATTTGTTTGGAGTTCTGCATTGGTACGTTCCAGTGAGACAGGTAGGTTTTGGAGCGTACAGGTTCAGGGCATATTTTTGTGGAGTTCTGCAGTGGTACGTTCCAGTGAGACAGGGAGGTTATGGAGGGGTACAGGTTCAGGGCATATTTCTGTGGAGTTCTGCATTGAAACATTCCAGAGAGACACGGAGGATATGGAGGGGTGCAGGTTCAGGGCATTTTTGTGTGGAGCTCTGCATTGGTACATTCCAGTGAGACAGGGAGGTTATGGAGGTGTACAGGTTCAGGGCATATTTGTGTGGAGTTCTGCATTGAAACATTCCAGTGAGACACGGAAGATATGGAGGGGTGCAGGTTCAGGGCATATTTGTGTGGAGTTCTGCATTGGTACGTTCCAGTGAGACAGGTAGGTTTTGGAGCGTACAGGTTCAGGGCATATTTTTGTGGAGTTCTGCATTGGTACGTTCCAGTGAGACAGGGAGGTTATGGAGGGGTACAGGTTCAGGGCATATTTTTGTGGAGTTCTGCATTGGTACGTTCCCGTGAGACAGGGAGTTTATGGAGGGGTACAGGTTCAGGGCATATTTTGTGGAGTTTTGCAATGGTACGTTCCAGTGAGACAGGGAGTTTATGGACGGGTACAGTTTCAGGGCATATTTGTGTGGAGTTCTGCATTGGTACGTTCCACTGAGACAGGGAGGTTATGTAGGTGTACATGTTCAGGGCATATTTGTGTGTTTTTCTGCATTGGTACGTTCCAGTGAGAAAGGGAGGTTATGGAGGGGTACAGTTTCAGGGCATATTTATGTGGAGTTCTGCATTGGTACGTTCCTGTGAGACACTGAGGTTATGGAGGTGTACAGGTTCAGGGCATATTTATGTGGAGTTCCGCAGTGGAACATTCCAGTGAGACACTGAGGATATTGAGGGGTACAGTTTCAGGGCATATTTGTGTGGAGTTCTGCATTGGTACGTTCCAGTGAGACAGGTAGGTTTTGGAGCGTACAGGTTCAGGGCATATTTTTGTGGAGTTCTGCATTGGTACGTTCCAGTGGGACAGGGAGGTTATGTAGGTGTACATGTTCCGTGCATATTTGTGTGTTTTTCTGCATTGGTACGTTCCAGTGAGAAAGGGAGGTTATGGAGGGGTACAGTTTCAGGGCATATTTATGTGGATTTCTGCATTGGTACGTTCCCGTGAGACAGGGAGTTTATGGAGGGGTACAGTTTCAGGGCATTTTTGTGTGGAGTTCTGCATTGTTACGTTGCTGTGAGACACTGAAGTTATGGAGGTGTACAGGTTCAGGGCATATTTGTGTGGAGTTCTGCATTGGTACATTCCAGTGAGACAGGGAGGTTATGGAGGGGTACAGGTTCAGGGCATATTTCTGTGGAGTTCTGCATTGGAACATTCCAGTGAGACACGGAGGATATGGAGGGGTGCAGGTTCAGGGCATATTTGTGTGGAGTTCTGCATTGGTACGTTCCAGTGAGACACTGAGGTTATGGAGGGTACAGGTTCAGGGCATATTTATGTGGAGTTCCGCAGTGGAACATTCCAGTGAGACACGGAGGATATTGAGGAGTACAGTTTCAGGGCATATTTGTGTGGAGTTCTGCATTGGTACGTTCCAGTGAGACAGGGATGTTATGGAGGGGTACAGTTTCAGGGCATATTTGTGTGGAGTTCTGCATTGGTACATTCCAGTGAGACACGGAGGATATGGAGGGATACAGGTTCATGGCATATTTGTGTGTAGTACTTCATTGATACGTTACAGTGAGACAGGTAGGTTTTGGAGCGTACATGTTCAGGACATATTTTTGTGGAGTTCTGCATTGGTACGTTCCAGTGAGACAGGGAGGTTATGGAGGGGTACAGGTTCAGGGCATATTTGTGTGGAGTTCTGCATTGGTACGCTCCAGTGAGACAGGGAGGTTATGTAGGTGTACATGTTCCGTGCATCTTTGTGTGTTTTTCTGCATTGGTACGTTCCAGTGAGAAAGGGAGGTTATGGGGGGGTACAGTTTCAGGGCATATTTATGTGGATTTCTGCATTGGTACGTTCCCGTGAGACAGGGTGGTTATGGAGGGGTACAGGTTCAGGGCATATTTCTGTGGAGTTCTGCATTGGAACATTCCAGTGAGACACGGAGGATATGGAGGGGTGCAGGTTCAGGGCATATTTGTGTGGAGTTCTGCATTGGTACGTTCCAGTGAGACAGGTAGGTTTTGGAGCGTACAGGTTCAGGGCATATTTTTGTGGAGTTCTGCATTGGTACGTTCCAGTGAGACAGGGAGTTTATGGAGGGGTACAGTTTCAGGGCATTTTTGTGTGGAGTTCTGCATTGGTACATTCCAGTGAGACAGGGATGTTATGGAGGGGTACAGGTTCAGGGCATATTTCTGTGGAGTTCTGCATTGCAACATTCCAGTGAGACACGGAGGATATGGAGGGGTGCAGGTTCAGGGCATATTTGTTTGGAGTTCTGCATTGGTACGTTCCAGTGAGACAGGTAGGTTTTGGAGCGTACAGGTTCAGGGCATATTTTTGTGGAGTTCTGCATTGGTACGTTCCAGTAAGACAGGGAGGTTATGGAGGGGTACTGGTCCAGGGCATATTTATGTGGATTTCTGCATTGGTACGTTCCCGTGAGACAGGGTGGTTATGGAGGGGTGCAGGTTCAGGGCATATTTTTGTGGAGTTCTGCAATGGTACGTTCCAGTGAGACCGGGAGTTTATGGAGGGGTTAGTATCAGGGCATTTTTGTGTGGAGTTCTGAGTTGGTACATTCCAGTTAGACAGGGAGGTTATGGAGGGGTACAGGTTCAGGGCATATTTCTGTGGAGTTCTGCATTGGAACATTCCAGTGAGACACGGAGGATATGGAGGGGTGCAGGTTCAGGGCATATTTGTGTGGAGTTCTGCATTGGTACGTTCCAGTGAGACAGGTAGGTTTTGGAGCGTACAGGTTCAGGGCATATTTTTGTGGAGTTCTGCATTGGTACGTTCCAGTGAGACAGGGAAGTTATGGAGGGGTACAGGTTCAGGGCATATTTTTGTGGAGTTCTGCATTGGTACGTTCCCGTGAGACAGGGAGTTTATGGAGGGGTACAGGTTCAGGGCATATTTTGTGGAGTTCTGCATTGGTACGTTCCAGTGAGACTGGGAGGTTATGTAGGTGTACATGTTCCGTGCATATTTGTGTGTTTTTATGCATTGGTACGTTCCAGTGAGAAAGGGAGGTTATGGAGGGGTACAGTTTCAGGGCATATTAATGTGGATTTCTGCATTGGTACGTTCCCGTGAGACAGGGTGGTTATGGAGGGGTACAGGTTCAGAGCATATTTCTGTGGAGTTCTGCATTGGTACATTCCAGTGAGACACGGATGTTATGGAGTGTACATATTCAGGGCATATTTTTGTGGAGTTCTGTATTGGTACGTTCCAGTGAGACAGGGATGTTATGGAGGGGTACAGTTTCAGGGCATATTTGTGTGGAGTTCTGCATTGGTACGTTCCAGTGAGTCAGGGAGGTTATGGAGGGGTACAGGTTCAGGGCATATTTGTGTGGAGTTCTGCATTGGTACATTCCAGTGAGACACGGAGGATATGGAGGGATTCAGGTTCATGGTATATTTGTGTGTAGTACTTCATTGATACGTTCCAGTGAGGCAGGTAGGTTTTGGAGCGTACATGTTCAGGGCATATTTTTGTGTAGTTCTGCATTGGTACGTTCCAGTGAGACAGGGAGGTTATGGAGGGGTACAGGTTCAGGGCATATTTGTGTGGAGTTCTGCATTGGTACGTTCCAGTGAGACACGGAGGATATGGAGGGATACAGGTTCATGGCATATTTGTGTGTAGTACTTCATTGATACCTTACAGTGAGACAGGTAGGTTTTGGAGCGTACAGGTTCAGGGCATATTTTTGTGGAGTTCTGCAGTGGTACGTTCCAGTGAGACAGGGAGGTTATGGAGGGGTACAGGTTCAGGGAATATTTCTGTGGAGTTCTGCATTGAAACATTCCAGAGAGACACGGAGGATATGGAGGGGTGCAGGTTCAGGGCATTTTTGTGTGGAGCTCTGCATTGGTACATTCCAGTGAGACAGGGAGGTTATGGAGGTGTACAGGTTCAGGGCATATTTGTGTGGAGTTCTGCATTGAAACATTCCAGTGAGACACGGAAGATATGGAGGGGTGCAGGTTCAGGGCATATTTGTGTGGAGTTCTGCATTGGTACGTTCCAGTGAGACAGGTAGGTTTTGGAGCGTACAGGTTCAGGGCATATTTTTGTGGAGTTCTGCATTGGTACGTTCCAGTGAGACAGGGAGGTTATGGAGGGGTACAGGTTCAGGGCATATTTTTGTGGAGTTCTGCATTGGTACGTTCCCGTGAGACAGGGAGTTTATGGAGGGGTACAGGTTCAGGGCATATTTTGTGGAGTTTTGCAATGGTACGTTCCAGTGAGACAGGGAGTTTATGGACGGGTACAGTTTCAGGGCATATTTGTGTGGAGTTCTGCATTGGTACGTTCCACTGAGACAGGGAGGTTATGTAGGTGTACATGTTCAGGGCATATTTGTGTGTTTTTCTGCATTGGTACGTTCCAGTGAGAAAGGGAGGTTATGGAGGGGTACAGTTTCAGGGCATATTTATGTGGAGTTCTGCATTGGTACGTTCCTGTGAGACACTGAGGTTATGGAGGTGTACAGGTTCAGGGCATATTTATGTGGAGTTCCGCAGTGGAACATTCCAGTGAGACACTGAGGATATTGAGGGGTACAGTTTCAGGGCATATTTGTGTGGAGTTCTGCATTGGTACGTTCCAGTGAGACAGGTAGGTTTTGGAGCGTACAGGTTCAGGGCATATTTTTGTGGAGTTCTGCATTGGTACGTTCCAGTGGGACAGGGAGGTTATGTAGGTGTACATGTTCCGTGCATATTTGTGTGTTTTTCTGCATTGGTACGTTCCAGTGAGAAAGGGAGGTTATGGAGGGGTACAGTTTCAGGGCATATTTATGTGGATTTCTGCATTGGTACGTTCCCGTGAGACAGGGAGTTTATGGAGGGGTACAGTTTCAGGGCATTTTTGTGTGGAGTTCTGCATTGTTACGTTGCTGTGAGACACTGAAGTTATGGAGGTGTACAGGTTCAGGGCATATTTGTGTGGAGTTCTGCATTGGTACATTCCAGTGAGACAGGGAGGTTATGGAGGGGTACAGGTTCAGGGCATATTTCTGTGGAGTTCTGCATTGGAACATTCCAGTGAGACACGGAGGATATGGAGGGGTGCAGGTTCAGGGCATATTTGTGTGGAGTTCTGCATTGGTACGTTCCAGTGAGACACTGAGGTTATGGAGGGTACAGGTTCAGGGCATATTTATGTGGAGTTCCGCAGTGGAACATTCCAGTGAGACACGGAGGATATTGAGGAGTACAGTTTCAGGGCATATTTGTGTGGAGTTCTGCATTGGTACGTTCCAGTGAGACAGGGATGTTATGGAGGGGTACAGTTTCAGGGCATATTTGTGTGGAGTTCTGCATTGGTACATTCCAGTGAGACACGGAGGATATGGAGGGATACAGGTTCATGGCATATTTGTGTGTAGTACTTCATTGATACGTTACAGTGAGACAGGTAGGTTTTGGAGCGTACATGTTCAGGACATATTTTTGTGGAGTTCTGCATTGGTACGTTCCAGTGAGACAGGGAGGTTATGGAGGGGTACAGGTTCAGGGCATATTTGTGTGGAGTTCTGCATTGGTACGTTCCAGTGAGACAGGGAGGTTATGTAGGTGTACATGTTCCGTGCATCTTTGTGTATTTTTCTGCATTGGTACGTTCCAGTGAGAAAGGGAGGTTATGGGGGGGTACAGTTTCAGGGCATATTTATGTGGATTTCTGCATTGGTACGTTCCCGTGAGACAGGGTGGTTATGGAGGGGTACAGGTTCAGGGCATATTTCTGTGGAGTTCTGCATTGGAACATTCCAGTGAGACACGGAGGATATGGAGGGGTGCAGGTTCAGGGCATATTTGTGTGGAGTTCTGCATTGGTACGTTCCAGTGAGACAGGTAGGTTTTGGAGCGTACAGGTTCAGGGCATATTTTTGTGGAGTTCTGCATTGGTACGTTCCAGTGAGACAGGGAGTTTATGGAGGGGTACAGTTTCAGGGCATTTTTGTGTGGAGTTCTGCATTGGTACATTCCAGTGAGACAGGGATGTTATGGAGGGGTACAGGTTCAGGGCATATTTCTGTGGAGTTCTGCATTGCAACATTCCAGTGAGACACGGAGGATATGGAGGGGTGCAGGTTCAGGGCATATTTGTTTGGAGTTCTGCATTGGTACGTTCCAGTGAGACAGGTAGGTTTTGGAGCGTACAGGTTCAGGGCATATTTTTGTGGAGTTCTGCATTGGTACGTTCCAGTGAGACAGGGAGGTTATGGAGGGGTACTGGTCCAGGGCATATTTATGTGGATTTCTGCATTGGTACGTTCCCGTGAGACAGGGTGGTTATGGAGGGGTGCAGGTTCAGGGCATATTTTTGTGGAGTTCTGCAATGGTACGTTCCAGTGAGACCGGGAGTTTATGGAGGGGTTAGTATCAGGGCATTTTTGTGTGGAGTTCTGCGTTGGTACATTCCAGTGAGACAGGGAGGTTATGGAGGGGTACAGGTTCAGGGCATATTTCTGTGGAGTTCTGCATTGGAACATTCCAGTGAGACACGGAGGATATGGAGGGGTGCAGGTTCAGGGCATATTTGTGTGGAGTTCTGCATTGGTACGTTCCAGTGAGACAGGTAGGTTTTGGAGCGTACAGGTTCAGGGCATATTTTTGTGGAGTTCTGCATTGGTACGTTCCAGTGAGACAGGGAAGTTATGGAGGGGTACAGGTTCAGGGCATATTTTTGTGGAGTTCTGCATTGGTACGTTCCCGTGAGACAGGGAGTTTATGGAGGGGTACAGGTTCAGGGCATATTTTGTGGAGTTCTGCATTGGTACGTTCCAGTGAGACTGGGAGGTTATGTAGGTGTACATGTTCCGTGCATATTTGTGTGTTTTTATGCATTGGTACGTTCCAGTGAGAAAGGGAGGTTATGGAGGGGTACAGTTTCAGGGCATATTAATGTGGATTTCTGCATTGGTACGTTCCCGTGAGACAGGGTGGTTATGGAGGGGTACAGGTTCAGAGCATATTTCTGTGGAGTTCTGCATTGGAACATTCCAGTGAGACACGGAGGATATGGAGGGGTGCAGATTCAGGGCATATTTGTGTGGAGTTCTGCATTGGTAGTTTCCAGTGAGACAGGTAGGTTTTGGAGCGTACAGGTTCAGGGCATATTTTTGTGGAGTTCTGCAGTGGTACGTTCCAGTGAGACAGGGAGGTTATGGAGGGGTACAGGTTCAGGGCATATTTCTGTGGAGTTCTGCATTGAAACATTCCAGTGAGACACGGAGGATATGGAGGGGTGCAGGTTCAGGGCATTTATGTGTGGAGATCTGCATTGGTACATTCCAGTGAGACAGGGAGGTTATGGAGGGGTACAGGTTCAGGGCATATTTGTGTGGAGTTCTGCATTGAAACATTCCAGTGAGACACGGAGGATATGGAGGGGTGCAGGTTCAGGGCATATTTGTGTGGAGTTCTGCATTGGTACGTTCCAGTGAGACAGGTAGGTTTTGGAGCGTACAGGTTCAGGGCATATTTTTGTGGAGTTCTGCATTGTTACGTTCCAGTGAGACAGGGAGGTTATGGAGGGGTACAGGTTCAGGGCATATTTTTGTGGAGTTCTGCATTGGTACGTTCCCGTGAGACAGGGAGTTTATGGAGGGGTACAGGTTCAGGGCATATTTTGTGGAGTTTTGCAATGGTACGTTCCAGTGAGACAGGGAGTTTATGGACGGGTACAGTTTCAGGGCATATTTGTGTGGAGTTCTGCATTGGTACGTTCCACTGAGACAGGGAGGTTATGTAGGTGTACATGTTCAGGGCATATTTGTGTGTTTTTCTGCATTGGTACGTTCCAGTGAGAAAGGGAGGTTATGGAGGGGTACAGTTTCAGGGCATATTTATTGGAGTTCTGCATTGGTACGTTCCTGTGAGACACTGAGGTTATGGAGGTGTACAGGTTCAGGGCATATTTATGTGGAGTTCCGCTGTGGAACATTCCAGTGAGACACTGAGGATATTGAGGGGTACAGTTTCAGGGCATATTTGTGTGGAGTTCTGCATTGGTACGTTCCAGTGAGACAGGTAGGTTTTGGAGCGTACAGGTTCAGGGCATATTTTTGTGGAGTTCTGCATTGGTACGTTCCAGTGAGACAGGGAGGTTATGTAGGTGTACATGTTCCGTGCATATTTGTGTGTTTTTCTGCATTGGTACGTTCCAGTGAGAAAGGGAGGTTATGGAGGGGTACAGTTTCAGGGCATATTTATGTGGATTTCTGCATTGGTACGTTCCCGTGAGACAGGGAGTTTATGGAGGGGTACAGTTTCAGGGCATTTTTCTGTGGAGTTCTGCATTGGAACATTCCAGTGAGACACGGAGGATATGGAGGCGTACAGGTTCAGGGCATATTTGTGTGGAGTTCTGCATTGGTACATTCCAGTGAGACACGGAGGATATGGAGGGATACAGGTTCATGACATATTTGTGCGGAATTCTGCATTGGTACATTCCAGTGAGACAGGGAGGTTATGGAGGGGTACAGGTTCAGGGCATATTTCTGTGGAGTTCTGCATTGGAACATTCCAGTGAGACACGGAGGATATGGAGGGGTGCAGGTTCAGGGCATATTTGTGTGGAGTTCTGCATTGGTACGTTCCAGTGAGACACTGAGGTTATGGAGGGTACAGGTTCAGGGCATATTTATGTGGAGTTCCGCAGTGGAACATTCCAGTGAGACACGGAGGATATTGAGGAGTACAGTTTCAGGGCATATTTGTGTGGAGTTCTGCATTGCTACGTTCCAGTGAGACAGGGATGTTATGGAGGGGTACAGTTTCAGGGCATATTTGTGTGGAGTTCTGCATTGGAACATTCCAGTGAGACACGGAGGATATGGAGGGGTGCAGGTTCAGGGCATATTTGTGTGGAGTTCTGCATTGGTACGTTCCAGTGAGACAGGTAGGTTTTGGAGCGTACAGGTTCAGGGCATATTTTTGTGGAGTTCTGCATTGGTACGTTCCAGTGAGACAGGGAGTTTATGGAGGGGTACAGTTTCAGGGCATTTTTGTGTGGAGTTCTGCATTGGTACATTCCAGTGAGACAGGGATGTTATGGAGGGGTACAGGTTCAGGGCATATTTCTGTGGAGTTCTGCATTGCAACATTCCAGTGAGACACGGAGGATATGGAGGGGTGCAGGTTCAGGGCATATTTGTTTGGAGTTCTGCATTGGTACGTTCCAGTGAGACAGGTAGGTTTTGGAGCGTACAGGTTCAGGGCATATTTTTGTGGAGTTCTGCATTGGTACGTTCCAGTGAGACAGGGAGGTTATGGAGGGGTACTGGTCCAGGGCATATTTATGTGGATTTCTGCATTGGTACGTTCCCGTGAGACAGGGTGGTTATGGAGGCGTGCAGGTTCAGGGCATATTTTTGTGGAGTTCTGCAATGGTACGTTCCAGTGAGACCGGGAGTTTATGGAGGGGTTAGTATCAGGGCATTTTTGTGTGGAGTTCTGCATTGGTACATTCCAGTGAGACAGGGAGGTTATGGAGGGGTACAGGTTCAGGGCATATTTCTGTGGAGTTCTGCATTGCAACATTCCAGTGAGACACGGAGGATATGGAGGGGTGCAGGTTCAGGGCATATTTGTGTGGAGTTCTGCATTGGTACGTTCCAGTGAGACAGGTAGGTTTTGGAGCGTACAGGTTCAGGGCATATTTTTGTGGAGTTCTGCATTGGTACGTTCTAGTGAGACAGGGAGGTTATGGAGGGGTACAGGTTCAGGGCATATTTATGTGGATTTCTGCATTGGTACGTTCCCGTGAGACAGGGTGGTTATGGAGGGGTACAGGTTCAGGGCATATTTTTGTGGAGTTCTGCAATGGTACGTTCCAGTGAGACAGGGAGTTTATGGAGGCGTACAGTTTCAGGGCATTTTTGTGTGGAGTTCTGCATTGGTACATTCCAGTGAGACAGGGAGGTTATGGAGGGGTACAGGTTCAGGGCATATTTCTGTGGAGTTCTGCATTGGAACATTCCAGTGAGACACGGAGGATATGGAGGGGTGCAGGTTCAGGGCATATTTGTGTGGAGTTCTGCATTGGTAGGTTCCAGTGAGACAGGTAGGTTTTGGAGCGTACAGGTTCAGAGCATATTTTTGTGGAGTTCTGCATTGGTACGTTCCAGTGAGACAGGGAGGTTATGGAGGGGTACAGGTTCAGGGCATATTTGTGTGGAGTTCTGCATTGGTACGTTCCAGTGAGACAGGGAGGTTATGTAGGTGTACATGTTCCGTGCATATTTGTGTGTTTTTCTGCATTGGTACGTTCTCGTGAAAAAGGGAGGTTATGGAGGTGTACAGTTTCAGGGCATATTTATGTGGATTTCTGCATTGGTACATTCCAGTGAGACAGGGAGGTTATGGAGGGGTACAGGTTCAGGGCATATTTCTGTGGAGTTCTGCATTGCAACATTCCAGTGAGACACGGAGGATATGGAGGGGTGCAGGTTCAGGGCATATTTGTGTGGAGTTCTGCATTGGTACGTTCCAGTGAGACAGGTAGGTTTTGGAGCGTACAGGTTCAGGGCATATTTTTGTGGAGTTCTGCATTGGTACGTTCTAGTGAGACAGGGAGGTTATGGAGGGGTACAGGTTCAGGGCATATTTATGTGGATTTCTGCATTGGTACGTTCCCGTGAGACAGGGTGGTTATGGAGGGGTACAGGTTCAGGGCATATTTTTGTGGAGTTCTGCAATGGTACGTTCCAGTGAGACAGGGAGTTTATGGAGGCGTACAGTTTCAGGGCATTTTTGTGTGGAGTTCTGCATTGGTACATTCCAGTGAGACAGGGAGGTTATGGAGGGGTACAGGTTCAGGGCATATTTCTGTGGAGTTCTGCATTGGAACATTCCAGTGAGACACTGAGGATATGGAGGGGTGCAGGTTCAGGGCATATTTGTGTGGAGTTCTGCATTGGTACGTTCCAGTGAGACAGGTAGGTTTTGGAGCGTACAGGTTCAGAGCATATTTTTGTGGAGTTCTGCATTGGTACGTTCCAGTGAGACAGGGAGGTTATGGAGGGGTACAGGTTCAGGGCATATTTGTGTGGAGTTCTGCATTGGTACGTTCCAGTGAGACAGGGAGGTTATGTAGGTGTACATGTTCCGTGCATATTTGTGAGTTTTTCTGCATTGGTACGTTCTCGTGAAAAAGGGAGGTTATGGAGGTGTACAGTTTCAGGGCATATTTATGTGGATTTCTGCATTGGTACGTTCCCGTGAGACAGGGTGGTTATGGAGTGGTACAGGTTCAGGGCATATTTTTGTGGAATTCTGCAATGGTACGTTCCAGTGAGACAGGGAGTTTATGGAGGGGTACAGTTTCAGGGCGTTTTTGTGTGGAGTTCTGCATTGGTACATTCCAGTGAGACAGGGAGGTTATGGAGGGGTACAGGTTCAGGGCATATTTCTGTGGAGTTCTCCATTGGAACATTCCAGTGAGACACGGAGGATATGGAGGGGTGCAGGTTCAGGGCATATTTGTGTGGAGTTCTGCTTTGGTACGTTCCAGTGAGACAGGTAGGTTTTGGAGCGTACAGGTTCAGGGCATATTTTTGTGGAGTTCTGCATTGGTACGTTCCAGTGAGACAGGGAGGTTATGGAGGGGTACAGGTTCAGGGCATATTTCTGTGAAGTTCTGCATTGGTACGTTCCCGTGAGACAGGGAGTTTATGGAGGGGTACAGGTTCAGGGCATATTTTTGTGGAGTTTTGCAATGGTACGTTTCAGTGAGACAGGGAGTTTATGGAGGGGTACAGTTTCAGGGCATATTTGTGTGGAGTTCCTCATTAGTACGTTCCACTGAGACAGGGAGGTTATGTAGGTGTACATGTTCAGGGCATATTTGTGTGTTTTTCTGCATTGGTACGTTCCAGTGAGAAAGGGAGGTTATGGCGGGGTACAGTTTCAGGGCAAATTTATGTGGAGTTCTGCATTGGTACGTTCCAGTGAGACACTGAGGTTATGGAGGAGTACAGGTTCAGGGCATATTCATGTGGAGTTCTGCATTGGAACATTCCAGTGAGACACGGAGGATATGGAATGGTACAGGTTCAGGGCATATTTGTGTGGAGTTCTGCATTGGTACGTTCCAGTGAGACAGGGTGTATATGGAGGCGTACAGGTTCAGGGCATATTTGTGTGGAGTTCTGCATTGGAACATTCCAGTGAGACACGGAGGATATGGAGGGGTGCAGGTTCAGGGCATATTTGTGTGGAGTTCTGCATTGGTACCTTCCAGTGAGACACTGAGGTTATGGAGGGGTACAGGTTCAGGGCATATTTATGTGGAGTTCCGCAGTGGAACATTCCAGTGAGACACGGAGAATATTGAGGGGTACAGTTTCAGGGCATATTTGCGTGGAGTTCTGCATTGGTACGTTCCAGTGAGACAGGGATGTTATGGAGGGGTACAGTTTCAGGGCATATTTGTGTGGAGTTCTGCATTGGTACATTCCAGTGAGACACGGAGGATATGGAGGGATACAGGTTCATGGCATATTTGTGTGTAGTACTTCATTGATACGTTACAGTGAGACAGGTAGGTTTTGGAGCGTACATGTTCAGGACATATTTTTGTGGAGTTCTGCATTGGTACGTTCCAGTGAGACAGGGAGGTTATGGAGGGGTACAGGTTCAGGGCATATTTGTGTGGAGTTCTGCATTGGTACGTTCCAGTGAGACAGGGAGGTTATGTAGGTGTACATGTTCCGTGCATATTTGTGTGTTTTTCTGCATTGGTACGTTCCAGTGAGAAAGGGAGGTTATGGAGGGGTACAGTTTCAGGGCATATTTATGTGGAATTCTGCATTGGTACGTTCCCGTGAGACAGGGTGGTTATGGAGGGGTACAGGTTCAGGGCATATTTCTGTGGAGTTCTGCATTGGAACATTCCACTGAGACACGGAGGATATGGAGGGGTGCAGGTTCAGGGCATATTTGTGTGGAGTTCTGCATTGGTACTTTCCAGTGAGACAGGTAGGTTTTGGAGCGTACAGGTTCAGGGCATATTTTTGTGGAGTTCTGCATTGGTACGTTCCAGTGAGACAGGGAGTTTATGGAGGGGTACAGTTTCAGGGAATTTTTGTGTGGAGTTCTGCATTGGTACATTCCAGTGAGACACGGAGGATATGGAGGGGTGCAGGTTCAGGGCATATTTGTGGGGAGTTCTGCATTGGTACGTTCCAGTGAGACAGGTAGTTTTTGGAGCGTACAGGTTCAGGGCATATTTTTGTGGAGTTCTGCATTGGTACGTTCCAGTGAGACAGGGAGGTTATGGAGGGGTACAGGTTCAGGGCATATTTATGTGGATTTCTGCATTGGTACGTTCCCGTGAGACAGGGTGGTTATGGAGGGGTACAGGTTCAGGGCATATTTTTGTGCAGTTCTGCAATGGTACGTTCCAGTGAGACAGGGAGTTTATGGATGGGTACAGTTTCAGGGCATTTTTGTGTGGAGTTCTGCATTGGTACATTCCAGTGAGACAGGGAGGTTATGGAGGGGTACAGGTTCAGGGCATATTTCTGTGGAGTTCTGCATTGGAACATTCCAGTGAGACACGGAGGATATGGAGGGGTGCAGGTTCAGGGCATGTTTGTGTGGAGTTCTGCATTGGTACGTTCCAGTGAGACAGGTAGGTTTTGGAGCGTACAGGTTCAGGGCATATTTTTGAGGAGTTCTGCATTGGTACGTTCCAGTGAGACAGGGAGGTTATGGAGGGTTACAGGTTCAGGGCATATTTTTGTGGAGTTTTGCAATGGTACGTTCCAGTGAGACAGGGAGTTTATGGAGGGGTACAGGTTCAGGGCATATTTTGTGGAGTTTTGCAATGGTACGTTCCAGTGAGACAGGGAGTTTATGGAGGGGTACAGTTTCAGGGCATATTTGTGTGGAGTTCTGCATTGGTACGTTCCACTGAGACAGGGAGGTTATGTAGGTGTACATGTTCAGGGCATATTTGTGTGTTTTTCTGCATTGGTACGTTCCAGTGAGAAAGGGAGGTTATGGAGGGGTACAGTTTCAGGGCATATTTATGTGGAGTTCTGCATTGGTATGTTCCAGTGAGACACTGAGGTTATGGAGGAGTACAGGTTCAGGGCATATTTATGTGGAGTTCCGCCGTGGAACATTCCAGTGAGACACGGAGGATATTGAGGGGTACAGTTTCAGGGCATATTTGTGTGTAATACTTCATTGGTACGTTCCAGTGAGACAGGTCGGTTTTGGAGCGTACAGGTTCAGGGCATATTTTTGTGGAGTTCTGCATTGGTACGTTCCAGTGAGACAGGGAGGTTATGGAGGGGTACAGGTTCAGGGAATATTTGTGTGGAGTTCTGCATTGGTACGTTGCAGTGAGACAGGGAGGTTATGTAGGTGTACATGTTCCGTGCATATTTGTGTGTTTTTCTGCATTGGTACGTTCCAGTGAGAAAGGGAGGTTATGGAGGGGTACAGTTTCAGGGCATATTTATGTGGATTTCTGCATTGGTACGTTCCCGTGAGACAGGGAGGTTATGGAGGGGTACAGTTTCAGGGGATATTTGTGTGGAGTTCTGCATTGGTACGTTCCAGTGAGACACTGAGGTTATGGAGGTGTACAGGTTCAGGGCATATTTATGTGGAGTTCCGCAGTGGAACATTCCAGTGAGACACGGAGGATATTGAGGGGTACAGTTTCAGGGCATATTTGTGTGGAGTTCTGCATTGGTACATTCCAGTGAGACACGGAAGATATGGAGGGATACAGGTTCATGGCATATTTGTGCGGAGTTCTTCATTGGTACGTTCTAGTGTGACAGGTAGGTTTTGGAGCGTACAGGTTCAGGGCATATTTGTATGGAGTTCTGCATTGGTACATTCTACTGAGACAGGGATGTTATGGAGTGTACATATTCAGGGCATATTTTTGTGGAGTTCTGTATTGGTACGTTCCAGTGAGACAGGGATGTTATGGAGGGGTACAGTTTCAGGGCATATTTGTGTGGAGTTCTGCATTGGTACGTTCCAGTGAGTCAGGGAGGTTATGGAGGGGTACAGGTTCAGGGCATATTTGTGTGGAGTTCTGCATTGGTACATTCCAGTGAGACACGGAGGGTATGGAGGGATTCAGGTTCATGGCATATTTGTGTGTAGTACTTCATTGATACGTTCCAGTGAGGCAGGTAGGTTTTGGAGCGTACATGTTCAGGGCATATTTTTGTGTAGTTCTGCATTGGTACGTTCCAGTGAGACAGGGAGGTTATGGAGAGGTACAGGTTCAGGGCATATTTGTGTGGAGTTCTGCATTGGTACGTTCCAGTGAGACAGGGAGGTTATGTAGGTGTACATGTTCCGTGCATATTTGTGTGTTTTTCTGCATTGGTACGTTCCAGTGAGAAAGGGAGGTTATGGAGGGGTACAGTTTCAGGGCATATTTATGTGGATTTCTGCATTGGTACGTTCCCGTGAGACAGGGAGTTTATGGAGGGGTACAGTTTCAGGGCATTTTTGTGTGGAGTTCTGCATTGGTACATTCCAGTGAGACAGGGAGTTTATGGAGGGGTACAGGTTCAGGGCATATTTCTGTGGAGTTCTGCATTGGAACATTCCAGTGAGACACGGAGGATATGGAGGGGTGCAGGTTCAGGGCATATTTGTGTGGAGTTCTGCATTGGTACGTTCCAGTGAGACAGGTAGGTTTTGGAGCGTACAGGTTCAGGGCATATTTTTGTGGAGTTCTGCATTGGTACGTTCCAGTGAGACAGGGAGGTTATGGAGGGGTACAGGTTCAGGGCATATTTTTGTGGAGTTCTGCATTGGTACGTTCCCCTGAGACAGGGAGTTTATGGAGGGGTACAGGTTCAGGGCATATTTTTGTGGAGTTTTGCAATGGTACGTTCCAGTGAGACAGGGAGTTTATGGAGGGGTACAGTTTCAGGGCATATTTGTGTGGAGTTCTGCATTAGTACGTTCCACTGAGACAGGGAGGTTATGTAGGTGTACATGTCCAGGGCATATTTGTGTGTTTTTCTGCATTGGTACGTTCCAGTGAGAAAGGGAAGTTATGGCGGGGTACAGTTTCAGGGCATATTTATGTGGAGTTCTGCATTGGTACGTTCCAGTGAGACACTGAGGTTATGGAGGAGTACAGGTTCAGGGCATATTTATGTGGAGTTCCGCAGTGGAACATTCCAGTGAGACACGGAGGATATTGAGGGGTACAGTTTCAGGGCATATTTGTGTGGAGTTCTGCATTGGTACGTTCCAGTGAGACAGGTAGGTTTTGGAGCGTACAGGTTCAGGGCATATTTTTGTGGAGTTCTGCATTGGTACGTTCCAGTGAGACAGGGAGGTTATGGAGGGGTACATGTTCAGGGCATATTTGTGTGGAGTTCTGCATTGGTACGTTCCAGTGAGACAGGGAGGTTATGTAGGTGTACATGTTCCGTGCATATTTGTGTGTTTTTCTGCATTGGTACGTTCCAGTGAGAAAGGGAGGTTATGGAGGGGTACAGTTTCAGGGCATATTTATGTGGATTTCGGCATTGGTACGTTCCCGTGAGACAGGGAGTTTATGGAGGGGTACAGTTTCAGGGCATTTTTGTGTGGAGTTCTGCATTGGTACATTCCAGTGAGACAGGGAGGTTATGGAGGGGTACAGGTTCAGGGCATATTTATGTGGAGTTCTGCATTGGGACATTCCAGTGAGACACGGAGGATATGGAGGTGTGCAGGTTCAGGGCATATTTGTGTGGAGTTCTGCATTGGTACGTTCCAGTGAGACACTGAGGTTATGGAGGGGTACTGGTTCAGGGCATATTTATGTGGAGTTCCGCAGTGGAACATTCCAGTGAGAGACGGAGGATATTGAGGGGTACAGTTTCAGGGCATATTTGTGTGGAGTTCTGCATTGGTACGTTCCAGTGAGACAGGGTGGTTATGGAGGCGTACAGGTTCAGGGCATATTTGTGTGGAGTTCTGCATTGGTACATTCCAGTGAGACACGGAGGATATGGAGGGATACAGGTTCATGACATATTTGTGCGGAGTTCTTCATTGGTACGTTCCATTGTGACAGGAAGATTTTGGAGCGTACAGGTTCAGAGCATATTTGTATGTAGTTATGCATTGGTACATTCTACTGAGACAGGGAGGTTATGGAGGGTACATATTCAGGGCATATTTTTGTGGAGTTCTGTATTGGTACGTTCCAGTGAGACAGGGAGGTTATGGAGGGGTACAGTTTCAGGGCATATTTGTGTGGAGTTCTGCATTGGTTAGTTCCAGTGAGACAGGGAGGTTATGGAGGGTTTACAGGTTCAGGGCATATTTGTGTGGAGTTCTGCATTGGTACATTCCAGTGAGACACGGAGGATATGGAGGGATACAGGTTCAGGGCATATTTTTGTGGAGTTCTGCATTGGTACATTCCAGTGAGACATTGAGGTTATGTAGGGGTACAGGTTTAGGGCATATTTATGTGGAGTTCTGCATTGGAACATTCCAGTGAGACACGGAGGATATGGAATGGTACAGGTTCAGGGCATATTTGTGTGGAGTTCTGCATTGGTACGTTCCAGTGAGACAGGGTGTTTATTGAGGCGTACAGGTTCAGGGCATCTTTGTGTGGAGTTCTGCATTGGAACATTCCAGTGAGACACGGAGGATATGGAGGGGTGCAGGTTCAGGGCATATTTGTGTGGAGTTCTGCATTGGTACGTTCCAGTGAGACACTGAGGTTATGGAGGGTACAGGTTCAGGGCATATTTATGTGGAGTTCCGCAGTGGAACATTCCAGTGAGACACGGAGGATATTGAGGGGTACAGTTTCAGGGCATATTTGTGTGGAGTTCTGCATTGGTACGTTCCAGTGAGACAGGGAGGTTATGGAGGGGTACAGGTTCAGGGCATATTTGTGTGGAGTTCTGCATTGGTACGTTCCAGTGAGACACTGTGGTTATGGAGGGTACAGGTTCAGGGCATATTTGTGTGGAGTTCCGCAGTGGAACATTCCAGTGAGACACGGAGGATATTGAGGGGTACAGTTTCAGGGCATATTTTTGTGGAGTTCTGCATTGGTACGTTCCAGTGAGACAGGGAGGTTATGGAGGGGTACAGGTTCAGGGCATATTTGTGTGGAGTTCTGCATTGGTACGTTCCAGTGAGACAGGGAGGTTATGTAGGTGTACATGCTCCGTGCATATTTGTGTGTTTTTCTGCATTGGTACGTTCCAGTGAGAAAGGGAGGTTATGGAGGGGTACAGTTTCAGGGCATATTTATGTGGATTTCTGCATTGGTACGTTCCCGTGAGACAGGGAGTTTATGGAGGGGTACAGTATCAGGGCATTTTTGTGTGGAGTTCTGCATTGGTACATTCCAGTGAGACAGGGAGATTATGGAGGGGTACAGGTTCAGGGCATATTTATGTGGAGTTCTGCATTGGAACATTGCAGTGAGACACGGAGGATATGGAGGTGTGCAGGTTCAGGGCATATTTGTGTGGAGTTCTGCATTGGTACGTTCCAGTGAGACACTGAGGTTATGGAGGGGTACAGGTTCAGGTCATATTTATGTGGAGTTCCGCAGTGGAACATTCCAGTGAGAGACGGAGGATATTGAGGGGTACAGTTTCAGGGCATATTTGTGTGGAGTTCTGCATTGGTACGTTCCAGTGAGACAGGGAGGTTATGTAGGTGTACATGTTCCGTGCATATTTGTGTGTTTTTCGGCATTGGTACGTTCCAGTGAGAAAGGGAGGTTATGGAGGGGTACAGTTTCAGGGCATATTTATGTGGATTTCTGCATTGGTACGTTCCCGTGAGACAGGGAGTTTATGGAGGGGTACAGTTTCAGGGCATTTTTGTGTGGAGTTCTGCATTGGTACATTCCAGTGAGACAGGGAGGTTATGGAGGGGTACAGGTTCAGGGCATATTTATGTGGAGTTCTGCATTGGTACGTTCCAGTGAGACACTGAGGTTATGGAGGGGTACAGGTTCAGGGCATATTTATGTGGAGTTCCGCAGTGGAACATTCCAGTGAGAGACGGAGGATATTGAGGGGTACAGTTTCAGGGCATATTTGTGTGGAGTTCTGCATTGGTACGTTCCAGTGAGACAGGGTTGTTATGGAGGCGTACGGGTTCAGGGCATATTTGTGTGGAGTTCTGCATTGGTACATTCCAGTGAGACACGGAGGATATGGAGGGATACAGGTTCATGACATATTTGTGCGGAATTCTTCATTGGTACGTTCCAGTGTGACAGGAAGATTTTGGAGCGTACAGGTTCAGAGCTTATTTGTATGGAGTTCTGCATTGGTACATTCTACTGAGACAGGGAGGTTATGGAGGGTACATATTCAGGGCATATTTTTGTGGAGTTCTGTATTGGTACGTTCCCGTGAGACAGGGAGTTTATGGAGGGGTACAGTTTCAGGGCATTTTTGTGTGGAGTTCTGCATTGGTACATTCCAGTGAGACAGGGAGGTTATGGAGGGGTACAGGTTCAGGGCATATTTATGTGGAGTTCTGCATTGGTACGTTCCAGTGAGACACTGAGGTTATGGAGGGGTACAGGTTCAGGGCATATTTATGTGGAGTTCCGCAGTGGAACATTCCAGTGAGAGACGGAGGATATTGAGGGGTACAGTTTCAGGGCATATTTGTGTGGAGTTCTGCATTGGTACGTTCCAGTGAGACAGGGTGGTTATGGAGGCGTACAGGTTCAGGGCATATTTGTGTGGAGTTCTGCATTGGTACATTCCAGTGAGACACGGAGGATATGGAGGGATACAGGTTCATGACATATTTGTGCGGAATTCTTCATTGGTACGTTCCAGTGTGACAGGAAGATTTTGGAGCGTACAGGTTCAGAGCATATTTGTATGGAGTTCTGCATTGGTACATTCTACTGAGACAGGGAGGTTATGGAGGGTACATATTCAGGGCATATTTTTGTGGAGTTCTGTATTGGTACGTTCCAGTGAGACAGGGAGGTTATGAAGGGGTACAGTTTCAGGGCATATTTGTGTGGAGTTCTGCATTGGTACGTTCCAGTGAGACAGGGAGGTTATGGAGAGGTACAGGTTCAGGGCATACTTGTGTGGAGTTCTGCATTGGTACATTCCAGTGAGACACGGAGGATATGGAGGGATACAGGTTCATGGCATATTTGAGTGTAGTACTTCATTGGTACGTTCCAGTGAGACAGGTCGGTTTTGGAGCGTACAGGTTCAGGGCATATTTTTGTGGAGTTCTGCATTGGTACGTTCCAGTGAGACAGGGAGGTTATGGAGGGGTACAGGTTCAGGGAATATTTGTGTGGAGTTCTGCATTGGTACGTTGCAGTGAGACAGGGAGGTTATGTAGGTGTACATGTTCCGTGCATATTTGTGTGTTTTTCTGCATTGGTACGTTCCAGTGAGAAAGGGAGGTTATGGAGGGGTACAGTTTCAGGGCATATTTATGTGGATTTCTGCATTGGTACGTTCCCGTGAGACAGGGAGGTTATGGAGGGGTACGGTTTCAGGGGATATTTGTGTGGAGTTCTGCATTGGTACGTTCCAGTGAGACACTGAGGTTATGGAGGTGTACAGGTTCAGGGCATATTTATGTGGAGTTCCGCAGTGGAACATTCCAGTGAGACACGGAGGATATTGAGGGGTACAGTTTCAGGGCATATTTGTGTGGAGTTCTGCATTGGTACATTCCAGTGAGACACGGAAGATATGGAGGGATACAGGTTCATGGCATATTTGTGCGGAGTTCTTCATTGGTACGTTCTAGTGTGACAGGTAGGTTTTGGAGCGTACAGGTTCAGGGCATATTTGTATGGAGTTCTGCATTGGTACATTCTACTGAGACAGGGATGTTATGGAGTGTACATATTCAGGGCATATTTTTGTGGAGTTCTGTATTGGTACGTTCCAGTGAGACAGGGATGTTATGGAGGGGTACAGTTTCAGGGCATATTTGTGTGGAGTTCTGCATTGGTACGTTCCAGTGAGTCAGGGAGGTTATGGAGGGGTACAGGTTCAGGGCATATTTGTGTGGAGTTCTGCATTGGTACATTCCAGTGAGACACGGAGGATATGGAGTGATTCAGGTTCATGGCATATTTGTGTGTAGTACTTCATTGATACGTTCCAGTGAGGCAGGTAGGTTTTGGAGCGTACATGTTCAGGGCATATTTTTGTGTAGTTCTGCATTGGTACGTTCCAGTGAGACAGGGAGGTTATGGAGGGGTACAGGTTCAGGGCATATTTGTGTGGAGTTCTGCATTGGTACGTTCCAGTGAGACAGGGAGGTTATGTAGGTGTACATGTTCCGTGCATATTTGTGTGTTTTTCTGCATTGGTACGTTCCAGTGAGAAAGGGAGGTTATGGAGGGGTACAGTTTCAGGGCATATTTATGTGGATTTCTGCATTGGTACGTTCCCGTGAGACAGGGAGTTTATGGAGGGGTACAATTTCAGGGCATTTTTGTGTGGAGTTCTGCATTGGTACATTCCAGTGAGACAGGGAGTTTATGGAGGGGTACAGGTTCAGGGCATATTTCTGTAGAGTTCTGCATTGGAACATTCCAGTGAGACACGGAGGATATGGAGGGGTGCAGGTTCAGGGCATATTTGTGTGGAGTTCTGCATTGGTACGTTCCAGTGAGACAGGTAGGTTTTGGAGCGTACAGGTTCAGGGCATATTTTTGTGGAGTTCTGCATTGGTACGTTCCAGTGAGACAGGGAGGTTATGGAGGGGTACAGGTTCAGGGCATATTTTTGTGGAGTTCTGCATTGGTACGTTCCCCTGCGACAGGGAGTTTATGGAGGGGTACAGGTTCAGGGCATATTTTTGTGGAGTTTTGCAATGGTACGTTCCAGTGAGACAGGGAGTTTATGGAGGGGTACAGTTTCAGGGCATATTTGTGTGGAGTTCTGCATTAGTACGTTCCACTGAGACAGGGAGGTTATGTAGGTGTACATGTCCAGGGCATATTTGTGTGTTTTTCTGCATTGGTACGTTCCAGTGAGAAAGGGAAGTTATGGCGGGGTACAGTTTCAGGGCATATTTATGTGGAGTTCTGCATTGGTACATTCCAGTGAGACACTGAGGTTATGGAGGAGTACAGGTTCAGGGCATATTTATGTGGAGTTCCGCAGTGGAACATTCCAGTGAGACACGGAGGATATTGAGGGGTACAGTTTCAGGGCATATTTGTGTGGAGTTCTGCATTGGTACGTTCCAGTGAGACAGGTAGGTTTTGGAGCGTACAGGTTCAGGGCATATTTTTGTGGAGTTCTGCATTGGTACGTTCCAGTGAGACAGGGAGGTTATGGAGGGGTACAGGTTCAGGGCATATTTGTGTGGAGTTCTGCATTGGTACATTCCAGTGAGACACGGAGGATATGGAGGGATACAGGTTCAGGGCATATTTTTGTGGAGGTCTGCATTGGTACATTCCAGTGAGACATTGAGGTTATGTAGGGGTACAGGTTTAGGGCATATTTATGTGGAGTTCTGCATTGGAACATTCCAGTGAGACACGGAGGATATGGAATGGTACAGGTTCAGGGCATATTTGTGTGGAGTTCTGCATTGGTACGTTCCAGTGAGACAGGGTGTTTATTGAGGCGTACAGGTTCAGGGCATCTTTGTGTGGAGTTCTGCATTGGAACATTCCAGTGAGACACGGAGGAT
This sequence comes from Hemitrygon akajei, assembly GCF_048418815.1. Taxonomy (NCBI): domain Eukaryota; kingdom Metazoa; phylum Chordata; class Chondrichthyes; order Myliobatiformes; family Dasyatidae; genus Hemitrygon; species Hemitrygon akajei. The sequence goes on along the minus strand of NW_027331925.1, from coordinate 2,727,603 downwards.
ATGGAGGGGTGCAGGTTCAGGGCATATTTGTGTGGAGTTCTGCATTGGTACGTTCCAGTGAGACACTGAGGTTATGGAGGGTACAGGTTCAGGGCATATTTATGTGGAGTTCCGCAGTGGAACATTCCAGTGAGACACGGAGGATATTGAGGGGTACAGTTTCAGGGCATATTTGTGTGGAGTTCTGCATTGGTACGTTCCAGTGAGACAGGGAGGTTATGGAGGGGTACAGGTTCAGGGCATATTTGTGTGGAGTTCTGCATTGGTACGTTCCAGTGAGACACTGTGGTTATGGAGGGTACAGGTTCAGGGCATATTTGTGTGGAGTTCCGCAGTGGAACATTCCAGTGAGACACGGAGGATATTGAGGGGTACAGTTTCAGGGCATATTTTTGTGGAGTTCTGCATTGGTACGTTCCAGTGAGACAGGGAGGTTATGGAGGGGTACAGGTTCAGGGCATATTTGTGTGGAGTTCTGCATTGGTACGTTCCAGTGAGACAGGGAGGTTATGTAGGTGTACATGCTCCGTGCATATTTGTGTGTTTTTCTGCATTGGTACGTTCCAGTGAGAAAGGGAGGTTATGGAGGGGTACAGTTTCAGGGCATATTTATGTGGATTTCTGCATTGGTACGTTCCCGTGAGACAGGGAGTTTATGGAGGGGTACAGTATCAGGGCATTTTTGTGTGGAGTTCTGCATTGGTACATTCCAGTGAGACAGGGAGATTATGGAGGGGTACAGGTTCAGGGCATATTTATGTGGAGTTCTGCATTGGAACATTGCAGTGAGACACGGAGGATATGGAGGTGTGCAGGTTCAGGGCATATTTGTGTGGAGTTCTGCATTGGTACGTTCCAGTGAGACACTGAGGTTATGGAGGGGTACAGGTTCAGGTCATATTTATGTGGAGTTCCGCAGTGGAACATTCCAGTGAGAGACGGAGGATATTGAGGGGTACAGTTTCAGGGCATATTTGTGTGGAGTTCTGCATTGGTACGTTCCAGTGAGACAGGGAGGTTATGTAGGTGTACATGTTCCGTGCATATTTGTGTGTTTTTCGGCATTGGTACGTTCCAGTGAGAAAGGGAGGTTATGGAGGGGTACAGTTTCAGGGCATATTTATGTGGATTTCTGCATTGGTACGTTCCCGTGAGACAGGGAGTTTATGGAGGGGTACAGTTTCAGGGCATTTTTGTGTGGAGTTCTGCATTGGTACATTCCAGTGAGACAGGGAGGTTATGGAGGGGTACAGGTTCAGGGCATATTTATGTGGAGTTCTGCATTGGTACGTTCCAGTGAGACACTGAGGTTATGGAGGGGTACAGGTTCAGGGCATATTTATGTGGAGTTCCGCAGTGGAACATTCCAGTGAGAGACGGAGGATATTGAGGGGTACAGTTTCAGGGCATATTTGTGTGGAGTTCTGCATTGGTACGTTCCAGTGAGACAGGGTGGTTATGGAGGCGTACGGGTTCAGGGCATATTTGTGTGGAGTTCTGCATTGGTACATTCCAGTGAGACACGGAGGATATGGAGGGATACAGGTTCATGACATATTTGTGCGGAATTCTTCATTGGTACGTTCCAGTGTGACAGGAAGATTTTGGAGCGTACAGGTTCAGAGCTTATTTGTATGGAGTTCTGCATTGGTACATTCTACTGAGACAGGGAGGTTATGGAGGGTACATATTCAGGGCATATTTTTGTGGAGTTCTGTATTGGTACGTTCCCGTGAGACAGGGAGTTTATGGAGGGGTACAGTTTCAGGGCATTTTTGTGTGGAGTTCTGCATTGGTACATTCCAGTGAGACAGGGAGGTTATGGAGGGGTACAGGTTCAGGGCATATTTATGTGGAGTTCTGCATTGGTACGTTCCAGTGAGACACTGAGGTTATGGAGGGGTACAGGTTCAGGGCATATTTATGTGGAGTTCCGCAGTGGAACATTCCAGTGAGAGACGGAGGATATTGAGGGGTACAGTTTCAGGGCATATTTGTGTGGAGTTCTGCATTGGTACGTTCCAGTGAGACAGGGTGGTTATGGAGGCGTACAGGTTCAGGGCATATTTGTGTGGAGTTCTGCATTGGTACATTCCAGTGAGACACGGAGGATATGGAGGGATACAGGTTCATGACATATTTGTGCGGAATTCTTCATTGGTACGTTCCAGTGTGACAGGAAGATTTTGGAGCGTACAGGTTCAGAGCATATTTGTATGGAGTTCTGCATTGGTACATTCTACTGAGACAGGGAGGTTATGGAGGGTACATATTCAGGGCATATTTTTGTGGAGTTCTGTATTGGTACGTTCCAGTGAGACAGGGAGGTTATGAAGGGGTACAGTTTCAGGGCATATTTGTGTGGAGTTCTGCATTGGTACGTTCCAGTGAGACAGGGAGGTTATGGAGAGGTACAGGTTCAGGGCATATTTGTGTGGAGTTCTGCATTGGTACATTCCAGTGAGACACGGAGGATATGGAGGGATACAGGTTCATGGCATATTTGAGTGTAGTACTTCATTGGTACGTTCCAGTGAGACAGGTCGGTTTTGGAGCGTACAGGTTCAGGGCATATTTTTGTGGAGTTCTGCATTGGTACGTTCCAGTGAGACAGGGAGGTTATGGAGGGGTACAGGTTCAGGGAATATTTGTGTGGAGTTCTGCATTGGTACGTTGCAGTGAGACAGGGAGGTTATGTAGGTGTACATGTTCCGTGCATATTTGTGTGTTTTTCTGCATTGGTACGTTCCAGTGAGAAAGGGAGGTTATGGAGGGGTACAGTTTCAGGGCATATTTATGTGGATTTCTGCATTGGTACGTTCCCGTGAGACAGGGAGGTTATGGAGGGGTACGGTTTCAGGGGATATTTGTGTGGAGTTCTGCATTGGTACGTTCCAGTGAGACACTGAGGTTATGGAGGTGTACAGGTTCAGGGCATATTTATGTGGAGTTCCGCAGTGGAACATTCCAGTGAGACACGGAGGATATTGAGGGGTACAGTTTCAGGGCATATTTGTGTGGAGTTCTGCATTGGTACATTCCAGTGAGACACGGAAGATATGGAGGGATACAGGTTCATGGCATATTTGTGCGGAGTTCTTCATTGGTACGTTCTAGTGTGACAGGTAGGTTTTGGAGCGTACAGGTTCAGGGCATATTTGTATGGAGTTCTGCATTGGTACATTCTACTGAGACAGGGATGTTATGGAGTGTACATATTCAGGGCATATTTTTGTGGAGTTCTGTATTGGTACGTTCCAGTGAGACAGGGATGTTATGGAGGGGTACAGTTTCAGGGCATATTTGTGTGGAGTTCTGCATTGGTACGTTCCAGTGAGTCAGGGAGGTTATGGAGGGGTACAGGTTCAGGGCATATTTGTGTGGAGTTCTGCATTGGTACATTCCAGTGAGACACGGAGGATATGGAGTGATTCAGGTTCATGGCATATTTGTGTGTAGTACTTCATTGATACGTTCCAGTGAGGCAGGTAGGTTTTGGAGCGTACATGTTCAGGGCATATTTTTGTGTAGTTCTGCATTGGTACGTTCCAGTGAGACAGGGAGGTTATGGAGGGGTACAGGTTCAGGGCATATTTGTGTGGAGTTCTGCATTGGTACGTTCCAGTGAGACAGGGAGGTTATGTAGGTGTACATGTTCCGTGCATATTTGTGTGTTTTTCTGCATTGGTACGTTCCAGTGAGAAAGGGAGGTTATGGAGGGGTACAGTTTCAGGGCATATTTATGTGGATTTCTGCATTGGTACGTTCCCGTGAGACAGGGAGTTTATGGAGGGGTACAATTTCAGGGCATTTTTGTGTGGAGTTCTGCATTGGTACATTCCAGTGAGACAGGGAGTTTATGGAGGGGTACAGGTTCAGGGCATATTTCTGTAGAGTTCTGCATTGGAACATTCCAGTGAGACACGGAGGATATGGAGGGGTGCAGGTTCAGGGCATATTTGTGTGGAGTTCTGCATTGGTACGTTCCAGTGAGACAGGTAGGTTTTGGAGCGTACAGGTTCAGGGCATATTTTTGTGGAGTTCTGCATTGGTACGTTCCAGTGAGACAGGGAGGTTATGGTGGGGTACAGGTTCAGGGCATATTTTTGTGGAGTTCTGCATTGGTACGTTCCCCTGCGACAGGGAGTTTATGGAGGGGTACAGGTTCAGGGCATATTTTTGTGGAGTTTTGCAATGGTACGTTCCAGTGAGACAGGGAGTTTATGGAGGGGTACAGTTTCAGGGCATATTTGTGTGGAGTTCTGCATTAGTACGTTCCACTGAGACAGGGAGGTTATGTAGGTGTACATGTCCAGGGCATATTTGTGTGTTTTTCTGCATTGGTACGTTCCAGTGAGAAAGGGAAGTTATGGCGGGGTACAGTTTCAGGGCATATTTATGTGGAGTTCTGCATTGGTACATTCCAGTGAGACACTGAGGTTATGGAGGAGTACAGGTTCAGGGCATATTTATGTGGAGTTCCGCAGTGGAACATTCCAGTGAGACACGGAGGATATTGAGGGGTACAGTTTCAGGGCATATTTGTGTGGAGTTCTGCATTGGTACGTTCCAGTGAGACAGGTAGGTTTTGGAGCGTACAGGTTCAGGGCATATTTTTGTGGAGTTCTGCATTGGTACGTTCCAGTGAGACAGGGAGGTTATGGAGGGGTACAGGTTCAGGGCATATTTGTGTGGAGTTCTGCATTGGTACGTTCCAGTGAGACAGGGAGGTTATGTAGGTGTACATGTTCCGTGCATATTTGTGTGTTTTTCTGCATTGGTACGTTCCAGTGAGAAAGGGAGGTTATGGAGGGGTACAGTTTCAGGGCATATTTATGTGGATTTCTGCATTGGTACGTTCCCGTGAGACAGGGAGTTTATGGAGGGGTACAGTTTCAGGGCATTTTTGTGTGGAGTTCTGCATTGGTACATTCCAGTGAGACAGGGAGGTTATGGAGGGGTACAGGTTCAGGGCATATTTATGTGGAGTTCTGCATTGGAACATTCCAGTGAGACACGGAGGATATGGAGGTGTGCAGGTTCAGGGCATATTTGTGTGGAGTTCTGCATTGGTACGTTCCAGTGAGACACTGAGGTTATGGAGGGGTACAGGTTCAGGGCATATTTATGTGGAGTTCCGCAGTGGAACATTCCAGTGAGAGACGGAGGATATTGAGGGGTACAGTTTCAGGGCATATTTGTGTGGAGTTCTGCATTGGTACGTTCCAGTGAGACAGGGTGGTTATGGAGGCGTACAGGTTCAGGGCATATTTGTGTGGAGTTCTGCATTGGTACATTCCAGTGAGACACGGAGGATATGGAGGGATACAGGTTCATGACATATTTGTGCGGAGTTCTTCATTGGTACGTTCCAGTGTGACAGGAAGATTTTGGAGCGTACAGGTTCAGAGCATATTTGTATGTAGTTATGCATTGGTACATTCTACTGAGACAGGGAGGTTATGGAGGGTACATATTCAGGGCATATTTTTGTGGAGTTCTGTATTGGTACGTTCCAGTGAGACAGGGAGGTTATGGAGGGGTACAGTTTCAGGGCATATTTGTGTGGAGTTCTGCATTGGTTAGTTCCAGTGAGACAGGGAGGTTATGGAGGGTTTACAGGTTCAGGGCATATTTGTGTGGAGTTCTGCATTGGTACATTCCAGTGAGACACGGAGGATATGGAGGGATACAGGTTCAGGGCATATTTTTGTGGAGTTCTGCATTGGTACATTCCAGTGAGACATGGAGGTTATGTAGGGGTACAGGTTTAGGGCATATTTATGTGGAGTTCTGCATTGGAACATTCCAGTGAGACACGGAGGATATGGAATGGTACAGGTTCAGGGCATATTTGTGTGGAGTTCTGCATTGGTACGTTCCAGTGAGACAGGGTGTTTATGGAGGCGTACAGGTTCAGGGCATCTTTGTGTGGAGTTCTGCATTGGAACATTCCAGTGAGACACGGAGGATATGGAGGGGTGCAGGTTCAGGGCATATTTGTGTGGAGTTCTGCATTGGTACGTTCCAGTGAGACACTGGGGTTATGGAGGGTACAGGTTCAGGGCATATTTATGTGGAGTTCCGCAGTGGAACATTCCAGTGAGACACGGAGGATATTGAGGGGTACAGTTTCAGGGCATATTTGTGTGGAGTTCTGCATTGGTACGTTCCAGTGAGACAGGGAGGTTAAGGAGGGGTACAGGTTCAGGGCATATTTGTGTGGAGTTCTGCATTGGTACGTTCCAGTGAGACACTGAGGTTATGGAGGGTACAGGTTCAGGGCATATTTATGTGGAGTACCGCAGTGGAACATTCCAGTGATACACGGAGGATATTGAGGGGTACAGTTTCAGGGCATATTTTTGTGGAGTTCTGCATTGGTACGTTCCAGTGAGACAGGGAGGTTATGGAGGGGTACAGGTTCAGGGCATATTTGTGTGGAGTTCTGCATTGGTACGTTCCAGTGAGACAGGGAGGTTATGTAGGTGTACATGCTCCGTGCATATTTGTGTGTTTTTCTGCATTGGTACGTTCCAGTGAGAAAGGGAGGTTATGGAGGGGTACAGTTTCAGGGCATATTTATGTGGATTTCTGCATTGGTACGTTCCCGTGAGACAGGGAGTTTATGGAGGGGTACAGTTTCAGGGCATTTTTGTGTGGAGTTCTGCATTGGTACATTCCAGTGAGACAGGGAGGTTATGGAGGGGTACAGGTTCAGGGCATATTTATGTGGAGTTCTGCATTGGAACATTGCAGTGAGACACGGAGGATATGGAGGTGTGCAGGTTCAGGGCATATTTGTGTGGAGTTCTGCATTGGTACGTTCCAGTGAGACACTGAGGTTATGGAGGGGTACAGGTTCAGGTCATATTTATGTGGAGTTCCGCAGTGGAACATTCCAGTGAGAGACGGAGGATATTGAGGGGTACAGTTTCAGGGCATATTTGTGTGGAGTTCTGCATTGGTACGTTCCAGTGAGACAGGGTGGTTATGGAGGCGTACAGGTTCAGGGCATATTTGTGTGGAGTTCTGCATTGGTACATTCCAGTGAGACACGGAGGATATGGAGGGATACAGGTTCATGACATATTTGTGCGGAATTCTTCATTGGTACGTTCCAGTGTGACAGGAAGATTTTGGAGCGTACAGGTTCAGAGCATATTTGTATGGAGTTCTGCATTGGTACATTCTACTGAGACAGGGAGGTTATGGAGGGTACATAATCAGGGCATATTTTTGTGGAGTTCTGTATTGGTACGTTCAGGTGAGACAGGGAGGTTATGAAGGGGTACAGTTTCAGGGCATATTTGTGTGGAGTTCTGCATTGGTACGTTCCAGTGAGACAGGGAGGTTATGGAGAGGTACAGGTTCAGGGCATATTTGTGTGGAGTTCTGCATTGGTACGTTCCAGTGAGACAGGGAGGTTATGGAGGGGTACAGGTTCAGGGCATATTTGTGTGGAGTTCTGCATTGGTACGTTCCAGTGAGACAGGGAGGTTATGTAGGTGTACATGCTCCGTGCATATTTGTGTGTTTTTCTGCATTGGTACGTTCCAGTGAGAAAGGGAGGTTATGGAGGGGTACAGTTTCAGGGCATATTTATGTGGATTTCTGCATTGGTACGTTCCCGTGAGACAGGGAGTTTATGGAGGGGTACAGTTTCAGGGCATTTTTGTGTGGAGTTCTGCATTGGTACATTCCAGTGAGACAGGGAGGTTATGGAGGGGTACAGGTTCAGGGCATATTTATGTGGAGTTCTGCATTGGAACATTGCAGTGAGACACGGAGGATATGGAGGTGTGCAGGTTCAGGGCATATTTGTGTGGAGTTCTGCATTGGTACGTTCCAGTGAGACACTGAGGTTATGGAGGGGTACAGGTTCAGGTCATATTTATGTGGAGTTCCGCAGTGGAACATTCCAGTGAGAGACGGAGGATATTGAGGGGTACAGTTTCAGGGCATATTTGTGTGGAGTTCTGCATTGGTACGTTCCAGTGAGACAGGGTGGTTATGGAGGCGTACAGGTTCAGGGCATATTTGTGTGGAGTTCTGCATAGGTACATTCCAGTGAGACACGGAGGATATGGAGGGATACAGGTTCATGACATATTTGTGCGGAATTCTTCATTGGTACGTTCCAGTGTGACAGGAAGATTTTGGAGCGTACAGGTTCAGAGCATATTTGTATGGAGTTCTGCATTGGTACATTCTACTGAGACTGGGACGTTATGGAGGGTACATATTCAGGGCATATTTTTGTGGAGTTCTGTATTGGTACGTTCCAGTGAGACAGGGAGGTTATGAAGGGGTACAGTTTCAGGGCATATTTGCGTGGAGTTCTGCATTGGTACGTTCCAGTGAGACAGGGAGGTTATGGAGAGGTACAGGTTCAGGGGATATTTGTGTGGAGTTCTGCATTGGTACATTCCAGTGAGACACGGAGGATATGGAGGGATACAGATTCATGGCATATTTGTGTGTAGTACTTCATTGGTACGTTCCAGTGAGACAGGTCGGTTTTGGAGCGTACAGGTTCAGGGCATATTTTTGTGGAGTTCTGCATTGGTACGTTCCAGTGAGACAGGGAGGTTATGGAGGGGTACAGGTTCAGGGAATATTTGTGTGGAGTTCTGCATTGGTACGTTGCAGTGAGACAGGGAGGTTATGTAGGTGTACATGTACCGTGCATATTTGTGTGTTTTTCTGCATTGGTACGTTCCAGTGAGAAAGGGAGGTTATGGAGGGGTACAGTTTCAGGGCATATTTATGTGGATTTCTGCATTGGTACGTTCCCGTGAGACAGGGAGGTTATGGAGGGGTACAGTGTCAGGGGATATTTGTGTGGAGTTCTGCATTGGTACGTTCCAGTGAGACACTGAGGTTATGGAGGTGTACAGGTTCAGGGCATATTTATGTGGAGTTCCGCAGTGGAACATTCCAGTGAGACAAGGAGGATATTGAGGGGTACAGTTTCAGGGCATATTTGTGTGGAGTTCTGCATTGGTACATTCCAGTGAGACACGGAAGATATGGAGGGATACAGGTTCATGGCATATTTGTGCGGAGTTCTTCATTGGTACGTTCTAGTGTGACAGGTAGGTTTTGGAGCGTACAGGTTCAGGGCATATTTGTATGGAGTTCTGCATTGGTACATTCTACTGAGACAGGGATGTTATGGAGTGTACATATTCAGGGCATATTTTTGTGGAGTTCTGTATTGGTACGTTCCAGTGAGACAGGGATGTTATGGAGGGGTACAGTTTCAGGGCATATTTGTGTGGAGTTCTGCATTGGTACGTTCCAGTGAGTCAGGGAGGTTATGGAGGGGTACAGGTTCAGGGCATATTTGTGTGGAGTTCTGCATTGGTACATTCCAGTGAGACACGGATGTTATGGAGTGTACATATTCAGGGCATATTTTTGTGGAGTTCTGTATTGGTACGTTCCAGTGAGACAGGGATGTTATGGAGGGGTACAGTTTCAGGGCATATTTGTGTGGAGTTCTGCATTGGTACGTTCCAGTGAGTCAGGGAGGTTATGGAGGGGTACAGGTTCAGGGCATATTTGTGTGGAGTTCTGCATTGGTACATTCCAGTGAGACACGGAGGATATGGAGGGATTCAGGTTCATGGTATATTTGTGTGTAGTACTTCATTGATACGTTCCAGTGAGGCAGGTAGGTTTTGGAGCGTACATGTTCAGGGCATATTTTTGTGTAGTTCTGCATTGGTACGTTCCAGTGAGACAGGGAGGTTATGGAGGGGTACAGGTTCAGGGCATATTTGTGTGGAGTTCTGCATTGGTACGTTCCAGTGAGACACGGAGGATATGGAGGGATACAGGTTCATGGCATATTTGTGTGTAGTACTTCATTGATACCTTACAGTGAGACAGGTAGGTTTTGGAGCGTACATGTTCAGGACATATTTTTGTGGAGTTCTGCATTGGTACGTTCCAGTGAGACAGGGAGGTTATGGAGGGGTGCAGGTTCAGGGCATATTTGTGTGGAGTTCTGCATTGGTACGTTCCAGTGAGACAGGGAGGTTATGTAGGTGTACATGTTCCGTGCATCTTTGTGTGTTTTTCTGCATTGGTACGTTCCAGTGAGAAAGGGAGGTTATGGGGGGGTACAGTTTCAGGGCATATTTATGTGGATTTCTGCATTGGTACGTTCCCGTGAGACAGGGTGGTTATGGAGGGGTACAGGTTCAGGGCATATTTCTGTGGAGTTCTGCATTGGAACATTCCAGTGAGACACGGAGGATATGGAGGGGTGCAGGTTCAGGGCATATTTGTGTGGAGTTCTGCATTGGTACGTTCCAGTGAGACAGGTAGGTTTTGGAGCGTACAGGTTCAGGGCATATTTTTGTGCAGTTCTGCATTGGTACGTTCCAGTGAGACAGGGAGTTTATGGAGGGGTACAGTTTCAGGGCATTTTTGTGTGGAGTTCTGCATTGGTACATTCCAGTGAGACAGGGATGTTATGGAGGGGTACAGGTTCAGGGCATATTTCTGTGGAGTTCTGCATTGCAACATTCCAGTGAGACACGGAGGATATGGAGGGGTGCAGGTTCAGGGCATATTTGTTTGGAGTTCTGCATTGGTACGTTCCAGTGAGACAGGTAGGTTTTGGAGCGTACAGGTTCAGGGCATATTTTTGTGGAGTTCTGCAGTGGTACGTTCCAGTGAGACAGGGAGGTTATGGAGGGGTACAGGTTCAGGGCATATTTCTGTGGAGTTCTGCATTGAAACATTCCAGAGAGACACGGAGGATATGGAGGGGTGCAGGTTCAGGGCATTTTTGTGTGGAGCTCTGCATTGGTACATTCCAGTGAGACAGGGAGGTTATGGAGGTGTACAGGTTCAGGGCATATTTGTGTGGAGTTCTGCATTGAAACATTCCAGTGAGACACGGAAGATATGGAGGGGTGCAGGTTCAGGGCATATTTGTGTGGAGTTCTGCATTGGTACGTTCCAGTGAGACAGGTAGGTTTTGGAGCGTACAGGTTCAGGGCATATTTTTGTGGAGTTCTGCATTGGTACGTTCCAGTGAGACAGGGAGGTTATGGAGGGGTACAGGTTCAGGGCATATTTTTGTGGAGTTCTGCATTGGTACGTTCCCGTGAGACAGGGAGTTTATGGAGGGGTACAGGTTCAGGGCATATTTTGTGGAGTTTTGCAATGGTACGTTCCAGTGAGACAGGGAGTTTATGGACGGGTACAGTTTCAGGGCATATTTGTGTGGAGTTCTGCATTGGTACGTTCCACTGAGACAGGGAGGTTATGTAGGTGTACATGTTCAGGGCATATTTGTGTGTTTTTCTGCATTGGTACGTTCCAGTGAGAAAGGGAGGTTATGGAGGGGTACAGTTTCAGGGCATATTTATGTGGAGTTCTGCATTGGTACGTTCCTGTGAGACACTGAGGTTATGGAGGTGTACAGGTTCAGGGCATATTTATGTGGAGTTCCGCAGTGGAACATTCCAGTGAGACACTGAGGATATTGAGGGGTACAGTTTCAGGGCATATTTGTGTGGAGTTCTGCATTGGTACGTTCCAGTGAGACAGGTAGGTTTTGGAGCGTACAGGTTCAGGGCATATTTTTGTGGAGTTCTGCAATGGTACTTCCAGTGGGACAGGGAGGTTATGTAGGTGTACATGTTCCGTGCATATTTGTGTGTTTTTCTGCATTGGTACGTTCCAGTGAGAAAGGGAGGTTATGGAGGGGTACAGTTTCAGGGCATATTTATGTGGATTTCTGCATTGGTACGTTCCCGTGAGACAGGGAGTTTATGGAGGGGTACAGTTTCAGGGCATTTTTGTGTGGAGTTCTGCATTGTTACGTTGCTGTGAGACACTGAAGTTATGGAGGTGTACAGGTTCAGGGCATATTTGTGTGGAGTTCTGCATTGGTACATTCCAGTGAGACAGGGAGGTTATGGAGGGGTACAGGTTCAGGGCATATTTCTGTGGAGTTCTGCATTGGAACATTCCAGTGAGACACGGAGGATATGGAGGGGTGCAGGTTCAGGGCATATTTGTGTGGAGTTCTGCATTGGTACGTTCCAGTGAGACACTGAGGTTATGGAGGGTACAGGTTCAGGGCATATTTATGTGGAGTTCCGCAGTGGAACATTCCAGTGAGACACGGAGGATGTTGAGGAGTACAGTTTCAGGGCATATTTGTGTGGAGTTCTGCATTGGTACGTTCCAGTGAGACAGGGATGTTATGGAGGGGTACAGTTTCAGGGCATATTTGTGTGGAGTTCTGCATTGGTACATTCCAGTGAGACACGGAGGATATGGAGGGATACAGGTTCATGGCATATTTGTGTGTAGTACTTCATTGATACGTTACAGTGAGACAGGTAGGTTTTGGAGCGTACATGTTCAGGACATATTTTTGTGGAGTTCTGCATTGGTACGTTCCAGTGAGACAGGGAGGTTATGGAGGGGTACAGGTTCAGGGCATATTTGTGTGGAGTTCTGCATTGGTACGTTCCAGTGAGACAGGGAGGTTATGTAGGTGTACATGTTCCGTGCATCTTTGTGTGTTTTTCTGCATTGGTAAGTTCCAGTGAGAAAGGGAGGTTATGGGGGGGTACAGTTTCAGGGCATATTTATGTGGATTTCTGCATTGGTACGTTCCCGTGAGACAGGGTGGTTATGGAGGGGTACAGGTTCAGGGCATATTTCTGTGGAGTTCTGCATTGGAACATTCCAGTGAGACACGGAGGATATGGAGGGGTGCAGGTTCAGGGCATATTTGTGTGGAGTTCTGCATTGGTACGTTCCAGTGAGACAGGTAGGTTTTGGAGCGTACAGGTTCAGGGCATATTTTTGTGGAGTTCTGCATTGGTACGTTCCAGTGAGACAGGGAGTTTATGGAGGGGTACAGTTTCAGGGCATTTTTGTGTGGAGTTCTGCATTGGTACATTCCAGTGAGACAGGGATGTTATGGAGGGGTACAGGTTCAGGGCATATTTCTGTGGAGTTCTGCATTGCAACATTCCAGTGAGACACGGAGGATATGGAGGGGTGCAGGTTCAGGGCATATTTGTTTGGAGTTCTGCATTGGTACGTTCCAGTGAGACAGGTAGGTTTTGGAGCGTACAGGTTCAGGGCATATTTTTGTGGAGTTCTGCATTGGTACGTTCCAGTGAGACAGGGAGGTTATGGAGGGGTACTGGTCCAGGGCATATTTATGTGGATTTCTGCATTGGTACGTTCCCGTGAGACAGGGTGGTTATGGAGGGGTGCAGGTTCAGGGCATATTTTTGTGGAGTTCTGCAATGGTACGTTCCAGTGAGACCGGGAGTTTATGGAGGGGTTAGTATCAGGGCATTTTTGTGTGGAGTTCTGCGTTGGTACATTCCAGTGAGACAGGGAGGTTATGGAGGGGTACAGGTTCAGGGCATATTTCTGTGGAGTTCTGCATTGGAACATTCCAGTGAGACACGGAGGATATGGAGGGGTGCAGGTTCAGGGCATATTTGTGTGGAGTTCTGCATTGGTACGTTCCAGTGAGACAGGTAGGTTTTGGAGCGTACAGGTTCAGGGCATATTTTTGTGGAGTTCTGCATTGGTACGTTCCAGTGAGACAGGGAAGTTATGGAGGGGTACAGGTTCAGGGCATATTTTTGTGGAGTTCTGCATTGGTACGTTCCCGTGAGACAGGGAGTTTATGGAGGGGTACAGGTTCAGGGCATATTTTGTGGAGTTCTGCATTGGTACGTTCCAGTGAGACTGGGAGGTTATGTAGGTGTACATGTTCCGTGCATATTTGTGTGTTTTTATGCATTGGTACGTTCCAGTGAGAAAGGGAGGTTATGGAGGGGTACAGTTTCAGGGCATATTAATGTGGATTTCTGCATTGGTACGTTCCCGTGAGACAGGGTGGTTATGGAGGGGTACAGGTTCAGAGCATATTTCTGTGGAGTTCTGCATTGGAACATTCCAGTGAGACACGGAGGATATGGAGGGGTGCAGATTCAGGGCATATTTGTGTGGAGTTCTGCATTGGTAGTTTCCAGTGAGACAGGTAGGTTTTGGAGCGTACAGGTTCAGGGCATATTTTTGTGGATTTCTGCAGTGGTACGTTCCAGTGAGACAGGGAGGTTATGGAGGGGTACAGGTTCAGGGCATATTTCTGTGGAGTTCTGCATTGAAACATTCCAGTGAGACACGGAGGATATGGAGGGGTGCAGGTTCAGGGCATTTATGTGTGGAGATCTGCATTGGTACATTCCAGTGAGACAGGGAGGTTATGGAGGGGTACAGGTTCAGGGCATATTTGTGTGGAGTTCTGCATTGAAACATTCCAGTGAGACACGGAGGATATGGAGGGGTGCAGGTTCAGGGCATATTTGTGTGGAGTTCTGCATTGGTACGTTCCAGTGAGACAGGTAGGTTTTGGAGCGTACAGGTTCAGGGCATATTTTTGTGGAGTTCTGCATTGGTACGTTCCAGTGAGACAGGGAGGTTATGGAGGGGTACAGGTTCAGGGCATATTTTTGTGGAGTTCTGCATTGGTACGTTCCCGTGAGACAGGGAGTTTATGGAGGGGTACAGGTTCAGGGCATATTTTGTGGAGTTTTGCAATGGTACGTTCCAGTGAGACAGGGAGTTTATGGACGGGTACAGTTTCAGGGCATATTTGTGTGGAGTTCTGCATTGGTACGTTCCACTGAGACAGGGAGGTTATGTAGGTGTACATGTTCAGGGCATATTTGTGTGTTTTTCTGCATTGGTACGTTCCAGTGAGAAAGGGAGGTTATGGAGGGGTACAGTTTCAGGGCATATTTATTGGAGTTCTGCATTGGTACGTTCCTGTGAGACACTGAGGTTATGGAGGTGTACAGGTTCAGGGCATATTTATGTGGAGTTCCGCAGTGGAACATTCCAGTGAGACACTGAGGATATTGAGGGGTACAGTTTCAGGGCATATTTGTGTGGAGTTCTGCATTGGTACGTTCCAGTGAGACAGGTAGGTTTTGGAGCGTACAGGTTCAGGGCATATTTTTGTGGAGTTCTGCATTGGTACGTTCCAGTGAGACAGGGAGGTTATGTAGGTGTACATGTTCCGTGCATATTTGTGTGTTTTTCTGCATTGGTACGTTCCAGTGAGAAAGGGAGGTTATGGAGGGGTACAGTTTCAGGGCATATTTATGTGGATTTCTGCATTGGTACGTTCCCGTGAGACAGGGAGTTTATGGAGGGGTACAGTTTCAGGGCATTTTTCTGTGGAGTTCTGCATTGGAACATTCCAGTGAGACACGGAGGATATGGAGGCGTACAGGTTCAGGGCATATTTGTGTGGAGTTCTGCATTGGTACATTCCAGTGAGACACGGAGGATATGGAGGGATACAGGTTCATGACATATTTGTGCGGAATTCTGCATTGGTACATTCCAGTGAGACAGGGAGGTTATGGAGGGGTACAGGTTCAGGGCATATTTCTGTGGAGTTCTGCATTGGAACATTCCAGTGAGACACGGAGGATATGGAGGGGTGCAGGTTCAGGGCATATTTGTGTGGAGTTCTGCATTGGTACGTTCCAGTGAGACACTGAGGTTATGGAGGGTACAGGTTCAGGGCATATTTATGTGGAGTTCCGCAGTGGAACATTCCAGTGAGACACGGAGGATATTGAGGAGTACAGTTTCAGGGCATATTTGTGTGGAGTTCTGCATTGGTACGTTCCAGTGAGACAGGGATGTTATGGAGGGGTACAGTTTCAGGGCATATTTGTGTGGAGTTCTGCATTGGAACATTCCAGTGAGACACGGAGGATATGGAGGGGTGCAGGTTCAGGGCATATTTGTGTGGAGTTCTGCATTGGTACGTTCCAGTGAGACAGGTAGGTTTTGGAGCGTACAGGTTCAGGGCATATTTTTGTGGAGTTCTGCATTGGTACGTTCCAGTGAGACAGGGAGTTTATGGAGGGGTACAGTTTCAGGGCATTTTTGTGTGGAGTTCTGCATTGGTACATTCCAGTGAGACAGGGATGTTATGGAGGGGTACAGGTTCAGGGCATATTTCTGTGGAGTTCTGCATTGCAACATTCCAGTGAGACACGGAGGATATGGAGGGGTGCAGGTTCAGGGCATATTTGAGTGGAGTTCTGCATTGGTACGTTCCAGTGAGACAGGTAGGTTTTGGAGCGTACAGGTTCAGGGCATATTTTTGTGGAGTTCTGCATTGGTACGTTCCAGTGAGACAGGGAGGTTATGGAGGGGTACTGGTCCAGGGCATATTTATGTGGATTTCTGCATTGGTACGTTCCCGTGAGACAGGGTGGTTATGGAGGGGTGCAGGTTCAGGGCATATTTTTGTGGAGTTCTGCAATGGTACGTTCCAGTGAGACCGGGAGTTTATGGAGGGGTTAGTATCAGGGCATTTTTGTGTGGAGTTCTGCATTGGTACATTCCAGTGAGACAGGGAGGTTATGGAGGGGTACAGGTTCAGGGCATATTTCTGTGGAGTTCTGCATTGGAACATTCCAGTGAGACACGGAGGATATGGAGGGGTGCAGGTTCAGGGCATATTTGTGTGGAGTTCTGCATTGGTACGTTCCAGTGAGACAGGTAGGTTTTGGAGCGTACAGGTTCAGGGCATATTTTTGTGGAGTTCTGCATTGGTACGTTCCAGTGAGACAGGGAAGTTATGGAGGGGTACAGGTTCAGGGCATATTTTTGTGGAGTTCTGCATTGGTACGTTCCCGTGAGACAGGGAGTTTATGGAGGGGTACAGGTTCAGGGCATATTTTGTGGAGTTCTGCATTGGTACGTTCCAGTGAGACTGGGAGGTTATGTAGGTGTACATGTTCCGTGCATATTTGTGTGTTTTTAATCATTGGTACGTTCCAGTGAGAAAGGGAGGTTATGGAGGGGTACAGTTTCAGGGCATATTTATGTGGATTTCTGCATTGGTACGTTCCCGTGAGACAGGGTGGTTATGGAGGGGTACAGGTTCAGAGCATATTTCTGTGGAGTTCTGCATTGGAACATTCCAGTGAGACACGGAGGATATGGAGGGGTGCAGATTCAGGGCATATTTGTGTGGAGTTCTGCATTGGTAGTTTCCAGTGAGACAGGTACCTTTTGGAGCGTACAGGTTCAGGGCATATTTTTGTGGAGTTCTGCAGTGGTACGTTCCAGTGAGACAGGGAGGTTATGGAGGGGTACAGGTTCAGGGCATATTTCTGTGGAGTTCTGCATTGAAACATTCCAGTGAGACACGGAGGATATGGAGGGGTGCAGGTTCAGGGCATTTATGTGTGGAGATCTGCATTGGTACATTCCAGTGAGACAGGGAGGTTATGGAGGGGTACAGGTTCAGGGCATATTTGTGTGGAGTTCTGCATTGAAACATTCCAGTGAGACACGGAGGATATGGAGGGGTGCAGGTTCAGGGCATATTTGTGTGGTGTTCTGCATTGGTACGTTCCAGTGAGACAGGTAGGTTTTGGAGCGTACAGGTTCAGGGCATATTTTTGTGGAGTTCTGCATTGGTACGTTCCAGTGAGACAGGGAGGTTATGGAGGGGTACAGGTTCAGGGCATATTTTTGTGGAGTTCTGCGTTGGTACGTTCCCGTGAGACAGGGAGTTTATGGAGGGGTACAGGTTCAGGGCATATTTTGTGGAGTTTTGCAATGGTACGTTCCAGTGAGACAGGGAGTTTATGGACGGGTACAGTTTCAGGGCATATTTGTGTGGAGTTCTGCATTGGTACGTTCCACTGAGACAGGGAGGTTATGTAGGTGTACATGTTGAGGGCATATTTGTGTGTTTTTCTGCATTGGTACGTTCCAGTGAGAAAGGGAGGTTATGGAGGGGTACAGTTTCAGGGCATATTTATTGGAGTTCTGCATTGGTACGTTCCTGTGAGACACTGAGGTTATGGAGGTGTACAGGTTCAGGGCATATTTATGTGGAGTTCCGCAGTGGAACATTCCAGTGAGACACTGAGGATATTGAGGGGTACAGTTTCAGGGCATATTTGTGTGGAGTTCTGCATTGGTACGTTCCAGTGAGACAGGTAGGTTTTGGAGCGTACAGGTTCAGGGCATATTTTTGTGGAGTTCTGCATTGGTACGTTCCAGTGAGACAGGGAGGTTATGTAGGTGTACATGTTCCGTGCATATTTGTGTGTTTTTCTGCATTGGTATGTTCCCGTGAGACAGGGAGTTTATGGAGGGGTACAGTTTCAGGGCATTTTTGTGTGGAGTTCTGCATTGTTACGTGGCTGTGAGACACTGAGGTTATGGAGGTGTACAGGTTCAGGGCATATTTATGTGGAGTTCCGCAGTGGAACATTCCAGTGAGACACGGAGGATATTGAGGGGTACAGTTTCAGGGCATATTTGTGTGGAGTTCTGCATTGGTACGTTCCAGTGAGACAGGTAGGTTTTGGAGCGTACAGGTTCAGGGCATATTTTTGTGGAGTTCTGCATTGGTACGTTCCAGTGAGACAGGGAGGTTATGTAGGTGTACATGTTCCGTGCATATTTGTGTGTTTTTCTGCATTGGTACGTTCCAGTGAGAAAGGGAGGTTATGGAGGGGTACAGTTTCAGGGCATATTTATGTGGATTTCTGCATTGGTACGTTCCCGTGAGACAGGGAGTTTATGGAGGGGTTAGTATCAGGGCATTTTTGTGTGGAGTTCTGCATTGGTACATTCCAGTGAGACAGGGAGGTTATGGAGGGGTACAGGTTCAGGGCATATTTCTGTGGAGTTCTGCATTGGAACATTCCAGTGAGACACGGAGGATATGGAGGGGTGCAGGTTCAGGGCATATTTGTGTGGAGTTCTGCATTGGTACGTTCCAGTGAGACAGGTAGGTTTTGGAGCGTACAGGTTCAGGGCATATTTTTGTGGAGTTCTGCATTGGTACGTTCCAGTGAGACAGGGAAGTTATGGAGGGGTACAGGTTCAGGGCATATTTTTGTGGAGTTCTGCATTGGTACGTTCCCGTGAGACAGGGAGTTTATGGAGGGGTACAGGTTCAGGGCATATTTTGTGGAGTTCTGCATTGGTACGTTCCAGTGAGACTGGGAGGTTATGTAGGTGTACATGTTCCGTGCATATTTGTGTGTTTTTAATCATTGGTACGTTCCAGTGAGAAAGGGAGGTTATGGAGGGGTACAGTTTCAGGGCATATTTATGTGGATTTCTGCATTGGTACGTTCCCGTGAGACAGGGTGGTTATGGAGGGGTACAGGTTCAGAGCATATTTCTGTGGAGTTCTGCATTGGAACATTCCAGTGAGACACGGAGGATATGGAGGGGTGCAGATTCAGGGCATATTTGTGTGGAGTTCTGCATTGGTAGTTTCCAGTGAGACAGGTACCTTTTGGAGCGTACAGGTTCAGGGCATATTTTTGTGGAGTTCTGCAGTGGTACGTTCCAGTGAGACAGGGAGGTTATGGAGGGGTACAGGTTCAGGGCATATTTCTGTGGAGTTCTGCATTGAAACATTCCAGTGAGACACGGAGGATATGGAGGGGTGCAGGTTCAGGGCATTTATGTGTGGAGATCTGCATTGGTACATTCCAGTGAGACAGGGAGGTTATGGAGGGGTACAGGTTCAGGGCATATTTGTGTGGAGTTCTGCATTGAAACATTCCAGTGAGACACGGAGGATATGGAGGGGTGCAGGTTCAGGGCATATTTGTGTGGTGTTCTGCATTGGTACGTTCCAGTGAGACAGGTAGGTTTTGGAGCGTACAGGTTCAGGGCATATTTTTGTGGAGTTCTGCATTGGTACGTTCCAGTGAGACAGGGAGGTTATGGAGGGGTACAGGTTCAGGGCATATTTTTGTGGAGTTCTGCGTTGGTACGTTCCCGTGAGACAGGGAGTTTATGGAGGGGTACAGGTTCAGGGCATATTTTGTGGAGTTTTGCAATGGTACGTTCCAGTGAGACAGGGAGTTTATGGACGGGTACAGTTTCAGGGCATATTTGTGTGGAGTTCTGCATTGGTACGTTCCACTGAGACAGGGAGGTTATGTAGGTGTACATGTTGAGGGCATATTTGTGTGTTTTTCTGCATTGGTACGTTCCAGTGAGAAAGGGAGGTTATGGAGGGGTACAGTTTCAGGGCATATTTATTGGAGTTCTGCATTGGTACGTTCCTGTGAGACACTGAGGTTATGGAGGTGTACAGGTTCAGGGCATATTTATGTGGAGTTCCGCAGTGGAACATTCCAGTGAGACACTGAGGATATTGAGGGGTACAGTTTCAGGGCATATTTGTGTGGAGTTCTGCATTGGTACGTTCCAGTGAGACAGGTAGGTTTTGGAGCGTACAGGTTCAGGGCATATTTTTGTGGAGTTCTGCATTGGTACGTTCCAGTGAGACAGGGAGGTTATGTAGGTGTACATGTTCCGTGCATATTTGTGTGTTTTTCTGCATTGGTATGTTCCCGTGAGACAGGGAGTTTATGGAGGGGTACAGTTTCAGGGCATTTTTGTGTGGAGTTCTGCATTGTTACGTGGCTGTGAGACACTGAGGTTATGGAGGTGTACAGGTTCAGGGCATATTTATGTGGAGTTCCGCAGTGGAACATTCCAGTGAGACACGGAGGATATTGAGGGGTACAGTTTCAGGGCATATTTGTGTGGAGTTCTGCATTGGTACGTTCCAGTGAGACAGGTAGGTTTTGGAGCGTACAGGTTCAGGGCATATTTTTGTGGAGTTCTGCATTGGTACGTTCCAGTGAGACAGGGAGGTTATGTAGGTGTACATGTTCCGTGCATATTTGTGTGTTTTTCTGCATTGGTACGTTCCAGTGAGAAAGGGAGGTTATGGAGGGGTACAGTTTCAGGGCATATTTATGTGGATTTCTGCATTGGTACGTTCCCGTGAGACAGGGAGTTTATGGAGGTGTGCAGGTTCAGGGCATATTTGCGTGGAGTTCTGCATTGGTACGTTCCAGTGAGACACTGAGGTTATGGAGGGGTACAGGTTCAGGGCATATTTATGTGGAGTTCCGCAGTGGAACATTCCAGTGAGACACGGAGAATATTGAGGGGTACAGTTTCAGGGCATATTTGTGTGGAGTTCTGCATTGGTACGTTCCAGTGAGACAGGGTGGTTATGGAGGCGTACAGGTTCAGGGCATATTTGTGTGGAGTTCTGCATTGGTACATTCCAGTGAGACACGGAGGATATGGAGGGATACAGGTTCATGACATATTTGTGTGGAGTTCTGCATTGGTACGTTCCAGTGAGACACTGAGGTTATGGAGGGTACAGGTTCAGGGCATATTTATGTGGAGTTCCGCAGTGGAACATTCCAGTGAGACACGGAGGATATTGAGGAGTACAGTTTCAGGGCATATTTGTGTGGAGTTCTGCATTGGTACGTTCCAGTGAGACAGGGATGTTATGGAGGGGTACAGTTTCAGGGCATATTTGTGTGGAGTTCTGCATTGGTACATTCCAGTGAGACACGGAGGATATGGAGGGATACAGGTTCATGGCATATTTGTGTGTAGTACTTCATTGATACGTTACAGTGAGACAGGTAGGTTTTGGAGCGTACATGTTCAGGACATATTTTTGTGGAGTTCTGCATTGGTACGTTCCAGTGAGACAGGGAGGTTATGGAGGGGTACAGGTTCAGGGCATATTTGTGTGGAGTTCTGCATTGGTACGTTCCAGTGAGACAGGGAGGTTATGTAGGTGTACATGTTCCGTGCATCTTTGTGTGTTTTTCTGCATTGGTACGTTCCAGTGAGAAAGGGAGGTTATGGGGGGGTACAGTTTCAGGGCATATTTATGTGGATTTCTGCATTGGTACGTTCCCGTGAGACAGGGTGGTTATGGAGGGGTACAGGTTCAGGGCATATTTCTGTGGAGTTCTGCATTGGAACATTCCAGTGAGACACGGAGGATATGGAGGGGTGCAGGTTCAGGGCATATTTGTGTGGAGTTCTGCATTGGTACGTTCCAGTGAGACAGGTAGGTTTTGGAGCGTACAGGTTCAGGGCATATTTTTGTGGATTTCTGCATTGGTACGTTCCAGTGAGACAGGGAGTTTATGGAGGGGTACAGTTTCAGGGCATTTTTGTGTGGAGTTCTGCATTGGTACATTCCAGTGAGACAGGGATGTTATGGAGGGGTACAGGTTCAGGGCATATTTCTGTGGAGTTCTGCATTGCAACATTCCAGTGAGACACGGAGGATATGGAGGGGTGCAGGTTCAGGGCATATTTGTTTGGAGTTCTGCATTGGTACGTTCCAGTGAGACAGGTAGGTTTTGGAGCGTACAGGTTCAGGGCATATTTTTGTGGAGTTCTGCATTGGTACGTTCCAGTGAGACAGGGAGGTTATGGAGGGGTACTGGTCCAGGGCATATTTATGTGGATTTCTGCATTGGTACGTTCCCGTGAGACAGGGTGGTTATGGAGGGGTGCAGGTTCAGGGCATATTTTTGTGGAGTTCTGCAATGGTACGTTCCAGTGAGACCGGGAGTTTATGGAGGGGTTAGTATCAGGGCATTTTTGTGTGGAGTTCTGCATTGGTACATTCCAGTGAGACAGGGAGGTTATGGAGGGGTACAGGTTCAGGGCATATTTCTGTGGAGTTCTGCATTGGAACATTCCAGTGAGACACGGAGGATATGGAGGGGTGCAGGTTCAGGGCATATTTGTGTGGAGTTCTGCATTGGTACGTTCCAGTGAGACAGGTAGGTTTTGGAGCGTACAGGTTCAGGGCATATTTTTGTGGAGTTCTGCATTGGTACGTTCCAGTGAGACAGGGAAGTTATGGAGGGGTACAGGTTCAGGGCATATTTTTGTGGAGTTCTGCATTGGTACGTTCCCGTGAGACAGGGAGTTTATGGAGGGGTACAGGTTCAGGGCATATTTTGTGGAGTTCTGCATTGGTACGTTCCAGTGAGACTGTGAGGTTATGTAGGTGTACATGTTCCGTGCATATTTGTGTGTTTTTATGCATTGGTACGTTCCAGTGAGAAAGGGAGGTTATGGAGGGGTACAGTTTCAGGGCATATTTATGTGGATTTCTGCATTGGTACGTTCCCGTGAGACAGGGTGGTTATGGAGGGGTACAGGTTCAGAGCATATTTCTGTGGAGTTCTGCATTGGAACATTCCAGTGAGACACGGAGGATATGGAGGGGTGCAGATTCAGGGCATATTTGTGTGGAGTTCTGCATTGGTAGTTTCCAGTGAGACAGGTAGGTTTTGGAGCGTACAGGTTCAGGGCATATTTTTGTGGAGTTCTGCAGTGGTACGTTCCAGTGAGACAGGGAGGTTATGGAGGGGTACAGGTTCAGGGCATATTTCTGTGGAGTTCTGCATTGAAACATTCCAGTGAGACACGGAGGATATGGAGGGGTGCAGGTTCAGGGCATTTATGTGTGGAGATCTGCATTGGTACATTCCAGTGAGACAGGGAGGTTATGGAGGGGTACAGGTTCAGGGCATATTTGTGTGGAGTTCTGCATTGAAACATTCCAGTGAGACACGGAGGATATGGAGGGGTGCAGGTTCAGGGCATATTTGTGTGGAGTTCTGCATTGGTACGTTCCAGTGAGACAGGTAGGTTTTGGAGCGTACAGGTTCAGGGCATATTTTTGTGGAGTTCTGCATTGGTACGTTCCATTGAGACAGGGAGGTTATGGAGGGGTACAGGTTCAGGGCATATTTTTGTGGAGTTCTGCATTGGTACGTTCCCGTGAGACAGGGAGTTTATGGAGGGGTACAGGTTCAGGGCATATTTTGTGGAGTTTTGCAATGGTACGTTCCAGTGAGACAGGGAGTTTATGGACGGGTACAGTTTCAGAGCATATTTGTGTGGAGTTCTGCATTGGTACGTTCCACTGAGACAGGGAGGTTATGTAGGTGTACATGTTCAGGGCATATTTGTGTGTTTTTCTGCATTGGTACGTTCCAGTGAGAAAGGGAGGTTATGGAGGGGTACAGTTTCAGGGCATATTTATTGGAGTTCTGCATTGGTACGTTCCTGTGAGACACTGAGGTTATGGAGGTGTACAGGTTCAGGGCATATTTATGTGGAGTTCCGCAGTGGAACATTCCAGTGAGACACTGAGGATATTGAGGGGTACAGTTTCAGGGCATATTTGTGTGGAGTTCTGCATTGGTACGTTCCAGTGAGACAGGTAGGTTTTGGAGCGTACAGGTTCAGGGCATATTTTTGTGGAGTTCTGCATTGGTACGTTCCAGTGAGACAGGGAGGTTATGTAGGTGTACATGTTCCGTGCATATTTGTGTGTTTTTCTGCATTGGTACGTTCCCGTGAGACAGGGAGTTTATGGAGGGGTACAGTTTCAGGGCATTTTTGTGTGGAGTTCTGCATTGTTACGTGGCTGTGAGACACTGAGGTTATGGAGGTGTACAGGTTCAGGGCATATTTATGTGGAGTTCCGCAGTGGAACATTCCAGTGAGACACGGAGGATATTGAGGGGTACAGTTTCAGGGCATATTTGTGTGGAGTTCTGCATTGGTACGTTCCAGTGAGACAGGTAGGTTTTGGAGCGTACAGGTTCAGGGCATATTTTTGTGGAGTTCTGCATTGGTACGTTCCAGTGAGACAGGGAGGTTATGTAGGTGTACATGTTCCGTGCATATTTGTGTGTTTTTCTGCATTGGTACGTTCCAGTGAGAAAGGGAGGTTATGGAGGGGTACAGTTTCAGGGCATATTTATGTGGATTTCTGCATTGGTACGTTCCCGTGAGACAGGGAGTTTATGGAGGGGTACAGTTTCAGGGCATTTTTCTGTGGAGTTCTGCATTCGTACATTCCAGTGAGACAGTGAGGTTATGGAGGGGCACAGGTTCAGGGCATATTTATGTGGAGTTCTGCATTGGAACATTCCAGTGAGACACGGAGGATATGGAGGTGTGCAGGTTCAGGGCATATTTGTGTGGAGTTCTGCATTGGTACGTTCCAGTGAGACACTGAGGTTATGGAGGGGTACAGGTTCAGGGCATATTTATGTGGAGTTCCGCAGTGGAACATTCCAGTGAGACACGGAGAATATTGAGGGGTACAGTTTCAGGGCATATTTGTGTGGAGTTCTGCATTGGTACGTTCCAGTGAGACAGGGTGGTTATGGAGGCGTACAGGTTCAGGGCATATTTGTCTGGAGTTCTGCATTGGTACATTCCAGTGAGACACGGAGGATATGGAGGGATACAGGTTCATGACATATTTGTGCGGAATTCTTCATTGGTACATTCCAGTGTGACAGGAAGATTTTGGAGCGTACAGGTTCAGAGCATATATGTATGGAGTTCTGCATTGGTACATTCCAGTGAGACAGGGAGGTTATGGAGGGGTACAGGTTCAGGGCATATTTCTGTGGAGTTCTGCATTGAAACATTCCAGTGAGACACGGAGGATATGGAGGGGTGCAGGTTCAGGGCATATTTGAGTGGAGTTCTGCATTGGTACGTTCCAGTGAGACAGGTAGGTTTTGGAGCGTACAGGTTCAGGGCATATTTTTGTGGAGTTCTGCATTGGTACGTTCCAGTGAGACAGGGAGGTTATGGAGGGGTACTGGTCCAGGGCATATTTATGTGGATTTCTGCATTGGTACGTTCCCGTGAGACAGGGTGGTTATGGAGGGGTGCAGGTTCAGGGCATATTTTTGTGGAGTTCTGCAATGGTACGTTCCAGTGAGACCGGGAGTTTATGGAGGGGTTAGTATCAGGGCATTTTTGTGTGGAGTTCTGCATTGGTACATTCCAGTGAGACAGGGAGGTTATGGAGGGGTACAGGTTCAGGGCATATTTCTGTGGAGTTCTGCATTGGAACATTCCAGTGAGACACGGAGGATATGGAGGGGTGCAGGTTCAGGGCATATTTGTGTGGAGTTCTGCATTGGTACGTTCCAGTGAGACAGGTAGGTTTTGGAGCGTACAGGTTCAGGGCATATTTTTGTGGAGTTCTGCATTGGTACGTTCCAGTGAGACAGGGAAGTTATGGAGGGGTACAGGTTCAGGGCATATTTTTGTGGAGTTCTGCATTGGTACGTTCCCGTGAGACAGGGAGTTTATGGAGGGGTACAGGTTCAGGGCATATTTTGTGGAGTTCTGCATTGGTACGTTCCAGTGAGACTGGGAGGTTATGTAGGTGTACATGTTCCGTGCATATTTGTGTGTTTTTATGCATTGGTACGTTCCAGTGAGAAAGGGAGGTTATGGAGGGGTACAGTTTCAGGGCATATTTATGTGGATTTCTGCATTGGTACGTTCCCGTGAGACAGGGTGGTTATGGAGGGGTGCAGATTCAGGGCATATTTGTGTGGAGTTCTGCATTGGTAGTTTCCAGTGAGACAGGTAGGTTTTGGAGCGTACAGGTTCAGGGCATATTTTTGTGGAGTTCTGCAGTGGTACGTTCCAGTGAGACAGGGAGGTTATGGAGGGGTACAGGTTCAGGGCATATTTCTGTGGAGTTCTGCATTGAAACATTCCAGTGAGACACGGAGGATATGGAGGGGTGCAGGTTCAGGGCATTTATGTGTGGAGATCTGCATTGGTACATTCCAGTGAGACAGGGAGGTTATGGAGGGGTACAGGTTCAGGGCATATTTGTGTGGAGTTCTGCATTGAAACATTCCAGTGAGACACGGAGGATATGGAGGGGTGCAGGTTCAGGGCATATTTGTGTGGAGTTCTGCATTGGTACGTTCCAGTGAGACAGGTAGGTTTTGGAGCGTACAGGTTCAGGGCATATTTTTGTGGAGTTCTGCATTGGTACGTTCCAGTGAGACAGGGAGGTTATGGAGGGGTACAGGTTCAGGGCATATTTTTGTGGAGTTCTGCATTGGTACGTTCCCGTGAGACAGGGAGTTTATGGAGGGGTACAGGTTCAGGGCATATTTTGTGGAGTTTTGCAGTGGTACGTTCCAGTGAGACAGGGAGTTTATGGACGGGTACAGTTTCAGGGCATATTTGTGTGGAGTTCTGCATTGGTACGTTCCACTGAGACAGGGAGGTTATGTAGGTGTACATGTTCAGGGCATATTTGTGTGTTTTTCTGCATTGGTACGTTCCAGTGAGAAAGGGAGGTTATGGAGGGGTACAGTTTCAGGGCATATTTATTGGAGTTCTGCATTGGTACGTTCCTGTGAGACACTGAGGTTATGGAGGTGTACAGGTTCAGGGCATATTTATGTGGAGTTCCGCAGTGGAACATTCCAGTGAGACACTGAGGATATTGAGGGGTACAGTTTCAGGGCATATTTGTGTGGAGTTCTGCATTGGTACGTTCCAGTGAGACAGGTAGGTTTTGGAGCGTACAGGTTCAGGGCATATTTTTGTGGAGTTCTGCATTGGTACGTTCCAGTGAGACAGGGAGGTTATGTAGGTGTACATGTTCCGTGCATATTTGTGTGTTTTTCTGCATTGGTACGTTCCCGTGAGACAGGGAGTTTATGGAGGGGTACAGTTTCAGGGCATTTTTGTGTGGAGTTCTGCATTGTTACGTGGCTGTGAGACACTGAGGTTATGGAGGTGTACAGGTTCAGGGCATATTTATGTGGAGTTCCGCAGTGGAACATTCCAGTGAGACACGGAGGATATTGAGGGGTACAGTTTCAGGGCATATTTGTGTGGAGTTCTGCATTGGTACGTTCCAGTGAGACAGGTAGGTTTTGGAGCGTACAGGTTCAGGGCATATTTTTGTGGAGTTCTGCATTGGTACGTTCCAGTGAGACAGGGAGGTTATGTAGGTGTACATGTTCCGTGCATATTTGTGTGTTTTTCTGCATTGGTACGTTCCAGTGAGAAAGGGAGGTTATGGAGGGGTACAGTTTCAGGGCATATTTATGTGGATTTCTGCATTGGTACGTTCCCGTGAGACAGGGAGTTTATGGAGGGGTACAGTTTCAGGGCATTTTTCTGTGGAGTTCTGCATTCGTACATTCCAGTGAGACAGGGAGGTTATGGAGGGGTACAGGTTCAGGGCATATTTTTGTGGAGTTCTGCATTGGTACGTTCCCGTGAGACAGGGAGTTTATGGAGGGGTACAGGTTCAGGGCATATTTTGTGGAGTTTTGCAATGGTACGTTCCAGTGAGACAGGGAGTTTATGGACGGGTACAGTTTCAGAGCATATTTGTGTGGAGTTCTGCATTGGTACGTTCCACTGAGACAGGGAGGTTATGTAGGTGTACATGTTCAGGGCATATTTGTGTGTTTTTCTGCATTGGTACGTTCCAGTGAGAAAGGGAGGTTATGGAGGGGTACAGTTTCAGGGCATATTTATTGGAGTTCTGCATTGGTACGTTCCTGTGAGACACTGAGGTTATGGAGGTGTACAGGTTCAGGGCATATTTATGTGGAGTTCCGCAGTGGAACATTCCAGTGAGACACTGAGGATATTGAGGGGTACAGTTTCAGGGCATATTTGTGTGGAGTTCTGCATTGGTACGTTCCAGTGAGACAGGTAGGTTTTGGAGCGTACAGGTTCAGGGCATATTTTTGTGGAGTTCTGCATTGGTACGTTCCAGTGAGACAGGGAGGTTATGTAGGTGTACATGTTCCGTGCATATTTGTGTGTTTTTCTGCATTGGTACGTTCCCGTGAGACAGGGAGTTTATGGAGGGGTACAGTTTCAGGGCATTTTTGTGTGGAGTTCTGCATTGTTACGTGGCTGTGAGACACTGAGGTTATGGAGGTGTACAGGTTCAGGGCATATTTATGTGGAGTTCCGCAGTGGAACATTCCAGTGAGACACGGAGGATATTGAGGGGTACAGTTTCAGGGCATATTTGTGTGGAGTTCTGCATTGGTACGTTCCAGTGAGACAGGTAGGTTTTGGAGCGTACAGGTTCAGGGCATATTTTTGTGGAGTTCTGCATTGGTACGTTCCAGTGAGACAGGGAGGTTATGTAGGTGTACATGTTCCGTGCATATTTGTGTGTTTTTCTGCATTGGTACGTTCCAGTGAGAAAGGGAGGTTATGGAGGGGTACAGTTTCAGGGCATATTTATGTGGATTTCTGCATTGGTACGTTCCCGTGAGACAGGGAGTTTATGGAGGGGTACAGTTTCAGGGCATTTTTCTGTGGAGTTCTGCATTCGTACATTCCAGTGAGACAGTGAGGTTATGGAGGGGCACAGGTTCAGGGCATATTTATGTGGAGTTCTGCATTGGAACATTCCAGTGAGACACGGAGGATATGGAGGTGTGCAGGTTCAGGGCATATTTGTGTGGAGTTCTGCATTGGTACGTTCCAGTGAGACACTGAGGTTATGGAGGGGTACAGGTTCAGGGCATATTTATGTGGAGTTCCGCAGTGGAACATTCCAGTGAGACACGGAGAATATTGAGGGGTACAGTTTCAGGGCATATTTGTGTGGAGTTCTGCATTGGTACGTTCCAGTGAGACAGGGTGGTTATGGAGGCGTACAGGTTCAGGGCATATTTGTCTGGAGTTCTGCATTGGTACATTCCAGTGAGACACGGAGGATATGGAGGGATACAGGTTCATGACATATTTGTGCGGAATTCTTCATTGGTACATTCCAGTGTGACAGGAAGATTTTGGAGCGTACAGGTTCAGAGCATATATGTATGGAGTTCTGCATTGGTACATTCCAGTGAGACAGGGAGGTTATGGAGGGGTACAGGTTCAGGGCATATTTCTGTGGAGTTCTGCATTGAAACATTCCAGTGAGACACGGAGGATATGGAGGGGTGCAGGTTCAGGGCATATTTGAGTGGAGTTCTGCATTGGTACGTTCCAGTGAGACAGGTAGGTTTTGGAGCGTACAGGTTCAGGGCATATTTTTGTGGAGTTCTGCATTGGTACGTTCCAGTGAGACAGGGAGGTTATGGAGGGGTACTGGTCCAGGGCATATTTATGTGGATTTCTGCATTGGTACGTTCCCGTGAGACAGGGTGGTTATGGAGGGGTGCAGGTTCAGGGCATATTTTTGTGGAGTTCTGCAATGGTACGTTCCAGTGAGACCGGGAGTTTATGGAGGGGTTAGTATCAGGGCATTTTTGTGTGGAGTTCTGCATTGGTACATTCCAGTGAGACAGGGAGGTTATGGAGGGGTACAGGTTCAGGGCATATTTCTGTGGAGTTCTGCATTGGAACATTCCAGTGAGACACGGAGGATATGGAGGGGTGCAGGTTCAGGGCATATTTGTGTGGAGTTCTGCATTGGTACGTTCCAGTGAGACAGGTAGGTTTTGGAGCGTACAGGTTCAGGGCATATTTTTGTGGAGTTCTGCATTGGTACGTTCCAGTGAGACAGGGAAGTTATGGAGGGGTACAGGTTCAGGGCATATTTTTGTGGAGTTCTGCATTGGTACGTTCCCGTGAGACAGGGAGTTTATGGAGGGGTACAGGTTCAGGGCATATTTTGTGGAGTTCTGCATTGGTACGTTCCAGTGAGACTGGGAGGTTATGTAGGTGTACATGTTCCGTGCATATTTGTGTGTTTTTATGCATTGGTACGTTCCAGTGAGAAAGGGAGGTTATGGAGGGGTACAGTTTCAGGGCATATTTATGTGGATTTCTGCATTGGTACGTTCCCGTGAGACAGGGTGGTTATGGAGGGGTGCAGATTCAGGGCATATTTGTGTGGAGTTCTGCATTGGTAGTTTCCAGTGAGACAGGTAGGTTTTGGAGCGTACAGGTTCAGGGCATATTTTTGTGGAGTTCTGCAGTGGTACGTTCCAGTGAGACAGGGAGGTTATGGAGGGGTACAGGTTCAGGGCATATTTCTGTGGAGTTCTGCATTGAAACATTCCAGTGAGACACGGAGGATATGGAGGGGTGCAGGTTCAGGGCATTTATGTGTGGAGATCTGCATTGGTACATTCCAGTGAGACAGGGAGGTTATGGAGGGGTACAGGTTCAGGGCATATTTGTGTGGAGTTCTGCATTGAAACATTCCAGTGAGACACGGAGGATATGGAGGGGTGCAGGTTCAGGGCATATTTGTGTGGAGTTCTGCATTGGTACGTTCCAGTGAGACAGGTAGGTTTTGGAGCGTACAGGTTCAGGGCATATTTTTGTGGAGTTCTGCATTGGTACGTTCCAGTGAGACAGGGAGGTTATGGAGGGGTACAGGTTCAGGGCATATTTTTGTGGAGTTCTGCATTGGTACGTTCCCGTGAGACAGGGAGTTTATGGAGGGGTACAGGTTCAGGGCATATTTTGTGGAGTTTTGCAGTGGTACGTTCCAGTGAGACAGGGAGTTTATGGACGGGTACAGTTTCAGGGCATATTTGTGTGGAGTTCTGCATTGGTACGTTCCACTGAGACAGGGAGGTTATGTAGGTGTACATGTTCAGGGCATATTTGTGTGTTTTTCTGCATTGGTACGTTCCAGTGAGAAAGGGAGGTTATGGAGGGGTACAGTTTCAGGGCATATTTATTGGAGTTCTGCATTGGTACGTTCCTGTGAGACACTGAGGTTATGGAGGTGTACAGGTTCAGGGCATATTTATGTGGAGTTCCGCAGTGGAACATTCCAGTGAGACACTGAGGATATTGAGGGGTACAGTTTCAGGGCATATTTGTGTGGAGTTCTGCATTGGTACGTTCCAGTGAGACAGGTAGGTTTTGGAGCGTACAGGTTCAGGCCATATTTTTGTGGAGTTCTGCATTGGTACGTTCCAGTGAGACAGGGAGGTTATGTAGGTGTACATGTTCCGTGCATATTTGTGTGTTTTTCTGCATTGGTACGTTCCCGTGAGACAGGGAGTTTATGGAGGGGTACAGTTTCAGGGCATTTTTGTGTGGAGTTCTGCATTGTTACGTGGCTGTGAGACACTGAGGTTATGGAGGTGTACAGGTTCAGGGCATATTTATGTGGAGTTCCGCAGTGGAACATTCCAGTGAGACACGGAGGATATTGAGGGGTACAGTTTCAGGGCATATTTGTGTGGAGTTCTGCATTGGTACGTTCCAGTGAGACAGGTAGGTTTTGGAGCGTACAGGTTCAGGGCATATTTTTGTGGAGTTCTGCATTGGTACGTTCCAGTGAGACAGGGAGGTTATGTAGGTGTACATGTTCCGTGCATATTTGTGTGTTTTTCTGCATTGGTACGTTCCAGTGAGAAAGGGAGGTTATGGAGGGGTACAGTTTCAGGGCATATTTATGTGGATTTCTGCATTGGTACGTTCCCGTGAGACAGGGAGTTTATGGAGGGGTACAGTTTCAGGGCATTTTTCTGTGGAGTTCTGCATTCGTACATTCCAGTGAGACAGTGAGGTTATGGAGGGGCACAGGTTCAGGGCATATTTATGTGGAGTTCTGCATTGGAACATTCCAGTGAGACACGGAGGATATGGAGGTGTGCAGGTTCAGGGCATATTTGTGTGGAGTTCTGCATTGGTACGTTCCAGTGAGACACTGAGGTTATGGAGGGGTACAGGTTCAGGGCATATTTATGTGGAGTTCCGCAGTGGAACATTCCAGTGAGACACGGAGAATATTGAGGGGTACAGTTTCAGGGCATATTTGTGTGGAGTTCTGCATTGGTACGTTCCAGTGAGACAGGGTGGTTATGGAGGCGTACAGGTTCAGGGCATATTTGTCTGGAGTTCTGCATTGGTACATTCCAGTGAGACACGGAGGATATGGAGGGATACAGGTTCATGACATATTTGTGCGGAATTCTTCATTGGTACATTCCAGTGTGACAGGAAGATTTTGGAGCGTACAGGTTCAGAGCATATATGTATGGAGTTCTGCATTGGTACATTCCAGTGAGACAGGGAGGTTATGGAGGGGTACAGGTTCAGGGCATATTTATGTGGAGTTCCGCAGTGGAACATTCCAGTGAGACACGGAGAATATTGAGGGGTACAGTTTCAGGGCATATTTGTGTGGAGTTCTGCATTGGTACGTTCCAGTGAGACAGGGTGGTTATGGAGGCGTACAGGTTCAGGGCATATTTGTCTGGAGTTCTGCATTGAAACATTCCAGTGAGACACGGAGGATATGGAGGGGTGCAGGTTCAGGGCATATTTGAGTGGAGTTCTGCATTGGTACGTTCCAGTGAGACAGGTAGGTTTTGGAGCGTACAGGTTCAGGGCATATTTTTGTGGAATTCTGCATTGGTACGTTCCAGTGAGACAGGGAGGTTATGGAGGGGTACAGGTTCAGGGCATATTTGTGTGTTTTTCTGCATTGGTACGTTCCAGTGAGAAAGGGAGGTTATGGAGGGGTACAGTTTCAGGGCATATTTATGTGGATTTCTGCATTGGTACGTTCCCGTGAGACAGGGAGTTTATGGAGGGGTACAGTTTCAGGGCATTTTTCTGTGGAGTTCTGCATTCGTACATTCCAGTGAGACAGTGAGGTTATGGAGGGGCACAGGTTCAGGGCATATTTATGTGGAGTTCTGCATTGGAACATTCCAGTGAGACACGGAGGATATGGAGGTGTGCAGGTTCAGGGCATATTTGTGTGGAGTTCTGCATTGGTACGTTCCAGTGAGACACTGATGTTATGGAGGGGTACAGGTTCAGGGCATATTTATGTGGAGTTCCGCAGTGGAACATTCCAGTGAGACACGGAGAATATTGAGGGGTACAGTTTCAGGGCATATTTGTGTGGAGTTCTGCATTGGTACGTTCCAGTGAGACAGGGTGGTTATGGAGGCGTACAGGTTCAGGGCATATTTGTGTGGAGTTCTGCATTGGTACATTCCAGTGAGACACGGAGGATATGGAGGGATGCAGGTTCATGACATATTTGTGCGGAATTCTTCATTGGTACATTCCAGTGTGACAGGAAGATTTTGGAGCGTACAGGTTCAGAGCATAAATGTATGGAGTTCTGCATTGGTACATTCCAGTGAGACAGGGAGGTTATGGAGGGGTACAGGTTCAGGGCATATTTCTGTGGAGTTCTGCATTGAAACATTCCAGTGAGACACGGAGGATATGGAGGGGTGCAGGTTCAGGGCATATTTGAGTGGAGTTCTGCATTGGTACGTTCCAGTGAGACAGGTAGGTTTTGGAGCGTACAGGTTCATGGCATATTTTTGTGGAGTTCTGCAATGGTACGTTCCAGTGAGACAGGGAGTTTATGGAGGGGTACAGGTTCAGGGCATATTTCTGTGGAGTTCTGCATTGGAACATTCCAGTGAGACACGGAGGATATGGAGGGGTGCAGGTTCAGGGCATATTTGAGTGGAGTTCTGCATTGGTACGTTCCAGTGAGACAGGTAGGTTTTGGAGCGTACAGGTTCAGGGCATATTTTTGTGGAGTTCTGCATTGGTACGTTCCAGTGAGACAGGGAGGTTATGTAGGTGTACATGTTCCGTGCATATTTGTGTGTTTTTCTGCATTGGTACGTTCCCGTGAGACAGGGAGTTTATGGAGGGGTACAGTTTCAGGGCATTTTTGTGTGGAGTTCTGCATTGTTACGTGGCTGTGAGACACTGAGGTTATGGAGGTGTACAGGTTCAGGGCATATTTATGTGGAGTTCCGCAGTGGAACATTCCAGTGAGACACGGAGGATATTGAGGGGTACAGTTTCAGGGCATATTTGTGTGGAGTTCTGCATTGGTACGTTCCAGTGAGACAGGTAGGTTTTGGAGCGTACAGGTTCAGGGCATGTTTTTGTGGAGTTCTGCATTGGTACGTTCCAGTGAGACAGGGAGGTTATGTAGGTGTACATGTTCCGTGCATATTTGTGTGTTTTTCTGCATTGGTACGTTCCAGTGAGAAAGGGAGGTTATGGAGGGGTACAGTTTCAGGGCATATTTATGTGGATTTCTGCATTGGTACGTTCCCGTGAGACAGGGAGTTTATGGAGGGGTACAGTTTCAGGGCATTTTTCTGTGGAGTTCTGCATTCGTACATTCCAGTGAGACAGTGAGGTTATGGAGGGGCACAGGTTCAGGGCATATTTATGTGGAGTTCTGCATTGGAACATTCCAGTGAGACACGGAGGATATGGAGTTGTGCAGGTTCAGGGCATATTTGCGTGGAGTTCTGCATTGGTACGTTCCAGTGAGACACTGAGGTTATGGAGGGGTACAGGTTCAGGGCATATTTATGTGGAGTTCCGCAGTGGAACATTCCAGTGAGACACGGAGAATATTGAGGGGTACAGTTTCAGGGCATATTTGTGTGGAGTTCTGCATTGGTACGTTCCAGTGAGACAGGGTGGTTATGGAGGCGTACAGGTTCAGGGCATATTTGTGTGGAGTTCTGCATTGGTACATTCCAGTGAGACACGGAGGATATGGAGGGATACAGGTTCATGACATATTTGTGCGGAATTCTGCATTGGTACATTCCAGTGAGACAGGGAGGTTATGGAGGGGTACAGGTTCAGGGCATATTTCTGTGGAGTTCTGCATTGGAACATTCCAGTGAGACACGGAGGATATGGAGGGGTGCAGGTTCAGGGCATATTTGTGTGGAGTTCTGCATTGGTACGTTCCAGTGAGACACTGAGGTTATGGAGGGTACAGGTTCAGGGCATATTTATGTGGAGTTCCGCAGTGGAACATTCCAGTGAGACACGGAGGATATTGAGGAGTACAGTTTCAGGGCATATTTGTGTGGAGTTCTGCATTGGTACGTTCCAGTGAGACAGGGATGTTATGGAGGGGTACAGTTTCAGGGCATATTTGTGTGGAGTTCTGCATTGGTACATTCCAGTGAGACACGGAGGATATGGAGGGATACAGGTTCATGGCATATTTGTGTGTAGTACTTCATTGATACGTTACAGTGAGACAGGTAGGTTTTGGAGCGTACATGTTCAGGACATATTTTTGTGGAGTTCTGCATTGGTACGTTCCAGTGAGACAGGGAGGTTATGGAGGGGTACAGGTTCAGGGCATATTTGTGTGGAGTTCTGCATTGGTACGTTCCAGTGAGACAGGGAGGTTATGTAGGTGTACATGTTCCGTGCATCTTTGTGTGTTTTTCTGCATTGGTACGTTCCAGAGAGAAAGGGAGGTTATGGGGGGGTACAGTTTCAGGGCATATTTATGTGGATTTCTGCATTGGTACGTTCCCGTGAGACAGGGTGGTTATGGAGGGGTACAGGTTCAGGGCATATTTCTGTGGAGTTCTGCATTGGAACATTCCAGTGAGACACGGAGGATATGGAGGGGTGCAGGTTCAGGGCATATTTTTGTGGAGTTCTGCATTGGTACGTTCCAGTGAGACAGGGAGGTTATGTAGGTGTACATGTTCCGTGCATATTTGTGTGTTTTTCTGCATTGGTACGTTCCAGTGAGAAAGGGAGGTTATGGAGGGGTACAGTTTCAGGGCATATTTATGTGGATTTCTGCATTGGTACGTTCCCGTGAGACAGGGAGTTTATGGAGGGGTACAGTTTCAGGGCATTTTTCTGTGGAGTTCTGCATTCGTACATTCCAGTGAGACAGTGAGGTTATGGAGGGGCACAGGTTCAGGGCATATTTATGTGGAGTTCTGCATTGGAACATTCCAGTGAGACACGGAGGATATGGAGGTGTGCAGGTTCAGGGCATATTTGTGTGGAGTTCTGCATTGGTACGTTCCAGTGAGACACGGAGAATATTGAGGGGTACAGTTTCAGGGCATATTTGTGTGGAGTTCTGCATTGGTACGTTCCAGTGAGACAGGGTGGTTATGGAGGCGTACAGGTTCAGGGCATATTTGTCTGGAGTTCTGCATTGAAACATTCCAGTGAGACACGGAGGATATGGAGGGGTGCAGGTTCAGGGCATATTTGAGTGGAGTTCTGCATTGGTACGTTCCAGTGAGACAGGTAGGTTTTGGAGCGTACAGGTTCAGGGCATATTTTTGTGGAATTCTGCATTGGTACGTTCCAGTGAGACAGGGAGGTTATGGAGGGGTACAGGTTCAGGGCATATTTGTGTGTTTTTCTGCATTGGTACGTTCCAGTGAGAAAGGGTGGTTATGGAGGGGTACAGTTTCAGGGCATATTTATGTGGATTTCTGCATTGGTACGTTCCCGTGAGACAGGGAGTTTATGGAGGGGTACAGTTTCAGGGCATTTTTCTGTGGAGTTCTGCATTCGTACATTCCAGTGAGACAGTGAGGTTATGGAGGGGCACAGGTTCAGGGCATATTTATGTGGAGTTCTGCATTGGAACATTCCAGTGAGACACGGAGGATATGGAGGTGTGCAGGTTCAGGGCATATTTGTGTGGAGTTCTGCATTGGTACGTTCCAGTGAGACACTGATGTTATGGAGGGGTACAGGTTCAGGGCATATTTATGTGGAGTTCCGCAGTGGAACATTCCAGTGAGACACGGAGAATATTGAGGGGTACAGTTTCAGGGCATATTTGTGTGGAGTTCTGCATTGGTACGTTCCAGTGAGACAGGGTGGTTATGGAGGCGTACAGGTTCAGGGCATATTTGTGTGGAGTTCTGCATTGGTACATTCCAGTGAGACACGGAGGATATGGAGGGATGCAGGTTCATGACATATTTGTGCGGAATTCTTCATTGGTACATTCCAGTGTGACAGGAAGATTTTGGAGCGTACAGGTTCAGAGCATAAATGTATGGAGTTCTGCATTGGTACATTCCAGTGAGACAGGGAGGTTATGGAGGGGTACAGGTTCAGGGCATATTTCTGTGGAGTTCTGCATTGAAACATTCCAGTGAGACACGGAGGATATGGAGGGGTGCAGGTTCAGGGCATATTTGAGTGGAGTTCTGCATTGGTACGTTCCAGTGAGACAGGTAGGTTTTGGAGCGTACAGGTTCATGGCATATTTTTGTGGAGTTCTGCAATGGTACGTTCCAGTGAGACAGGGAGTTTATGGAGGGGTACAGGTTCAGGGCATATTTCTGTGGAGTTCTGCATTGGAACATTCCAGTGAGACACGGAGGATATGGAGGGGTGCAGGTTCAGGGCATATTTGAGTGGAGTTCTGCATTGGTACGTTCCAGTGAGACAGGTAGGTTTTGGAGCGTACAGGTTCAGGGCATATTTTTGTGGAGTTCTGCATTGGTACGTTCCAGTGAGACAGGGAGGTTATGTAGGTGTACATGTTCCGTGCATATTTGTGTGTTTTTCTGCATTGGTACGTTCCCGTGAGACAGGGAGTTTATGGAGGGGTACAGTTTCAGGGCATTTTTGTGTGGAGTTCTGCATTGTTACGTGGCTGTGAGACACTGAGGTTATGGAGGTGTACAGGTTCAGGGCATATTTATGTGGAGTTCCGCAGTGGAACATTCCAGTGAGACACGGAGGATATTGAGGGGTACAGTTTCAGGGCATATTTGTGTGGAGTTCTGCATTGGTACGTTCCAGTGAGACAGGTAGGTTTTGGAGCGTACAGGTTCAGGGCATGTTTTTGTGGAGTTCTGCATTGGTACGTTCCAGTGAGACAGGGAGGTTATGTAGGTGTACATGTTCCGTGCATATTTGTGTGTTTTTCTGCATTGGTACGTTCCAGTGAGAAAGGGAGGTTATGGAGGGGTACAGTTTCAGGGCATATTTATGTGGATTTCTGCATTGGTACGTTCCCGTGAGACAGGGAGTTTATGGAGGGGTACAGTTTCAGGGCATTTTTCTGTGGAGTTCTGCATTCGTACATTCCAGTGAGACAGTGAGGTTATGGAGGGGCACAGGTTCAGGGCATATTTATGTGGAGTTCTGCATTGGAACATTCCAGTGAGACACGGAGGATATGGAGTTGTGCAGGTTCAGGGCATATTTGCGTGGAGTTCTGCATTGGTACGTTCCAGTGAGACACTGAGGTTATGGAGGGGTACAGGTTCAGGGCATATTTATGTGGAGTTCCGCAGTGGAACATTCCAGTGAGACACGGAGAATATTGAGGGGTACAGTTTCAGGGCATATTTGTGTGGAGTTCTGCATTGGTACGTTCCAGTGAGACAGGGTGGTTATGGAGGCGTACAGGTTCAGGGCATATTTGTGTGGAGTTCTGCATTGGTACATTCCAGTGAGACACGGAGGATATGGAGGGATACAGGTTCATGACATATTTGTGCGGAATTCTGCATTGGTACATTCCAGTGAGACAGGGAGGTTATGGAGGGGTACAGGTTCAGGGCATATTTCTGTGGAGTTCTGCATTGGAACATTCCAGTGAGACACGGAGGATATGGAGGGGTGCAGGTTCAGGGCATATTTGTGTGGAGTTCTGCATTGGTACGTTCCAGTGAGACACTGAGGTTATGGAGGGTACAGGTTCAGGGCATATTTATGTGGAGTTCCGCAGTGGAACATTCCAGTGAGACACGGAGGATATTGAGGAGTACAGTTTCAGGGCAAATTTGTGTGGAGTTCTGCATTGGTACGTTCCAGTGAGACAGGGATGTTATGGAGGGGTACAGTTTCAGGGCATATTTGTGTGGAGTTCTGCATTGGTACATTCCAGTGAGACACGGAGGATATGGAGGGATACAGGTTCATGGCATATTTGTGTGTAGTACTTCATTGATACGTTACAGTGAGACAGGTAGGTTTTGGAGCGTACATGTTCAGGACATATTTTTGTGGAGTTCTGCATTGGTACGTTCCAGTGAGACAGGGAGGTTATGGAGGGGTACAGGTTCAGGGCATATTTGTGTGGAGTTCTGCATTGGTACGTTCCAGTGAGACAGGGAGGTTATGTAGGTGTACATGTTCCGTGCATCTTTGTGTGTTTTTCTGCATTGGTACGTTCCAGAGAGAAAGGGAGGTTATGGGGGGGTACAGTTTCAGGGCATATTTATGTGGATTTCTGCATTGGTACGTTCCCGTGAGACAGGGTGGTTATGGAGGGGTACAGGTTCAGGGCATATTTCTGTGGAGTTCTGCATTGGAACATTCCAGTGAGACACGGAGGATATGGAGGGGTGCAGGTTCAGGGCATATTTTTGTGGAGTTCTGCATTGGTACGTTCCAGTGAGACAGGGAGGTTATGTAGGTGTACATGTTCCGTGCATATTTGTGTGTTTTTCTGCATTGGTACGTTCCAGT
The DNA here is from genome assembly GCF_048418815.1 of Hemitrygon akajei. NCBI lineage: Eukaryota > Metazoa > Chordata > Chondrichthyes > Myliobatiformes > Dasyatidae > Hemitrygon > Hemitrygon akajei. The sequence continues at coordinate 2,687,658 of NW_027331925.1, read as the reverse complement.
GAGAAAGGGAGGTTATGGAGGGGTACAGTTTCAGGGCATATTTATGTGGATTTCTGCATTGGTACGTTCCCGTGAGACAGGGAGTTTATGGAGGGGTACAGTTTCAGGGCATTTTTCTGTGGAGTTCTGCATTCGTACATTCCAGTGAGACAGTGAGGTTATGGAGGGGCACAGGTTCAGGGCATATTTATGTGGAGTTCTGCATTGGAACATTCCAGTGAGACACGGAGGATATGGAGGTGTGCAGGTTCAGGGCATATTTGTGTGGAGTTCTGCATTGGTACGTTCCAGTGAGACACTGAGGTTATGGAGGGGTACAGGTTCAGGGCATATTTATGTGGAGTTCCGCAGTGGAACATTCCAGTGAGACACGGAGAATATTGAGGGGTACAGTTTCAGGGCATATTTGTGTGGAGTTCTGCATTGGTACGTTCCAGTGAGACAGGGTGGTTATGGAGGCGTACAGGTTCAGGGCATATTTGTCTGGAGTTCTGCATTGGTACATTCCAGTGAGACACGGAGGATATGGAGGGATACAGGTTCATGACATATTTGTGCGGAATTCTTCATTGGTACATTCCAGTGTGACAGGAAGATTTTGGAGCGTACAGGTTCAGAGCATATATGTATGGAGTTCTGCATTGGTACATTCCAGTGAGACAGGGAGGTTATGGAGGGGTACAGGTTCAGGGCATATTTATGTGGAGTTCCGCAGTGGAACATTCCAGTGAGACACGGAGAATATTGAGGGGTACAGTTTCAGGGCATATTTGTGTGGAGTTCTGCATTGGTACGTTCCAGTGAGACAGGGTGGTTATGGAGGCGTACAGGTTCAGGGCATATTTGTCTGGAGTTCTGCATTGAAACATTCCAGTGAGACACGGAGGATATGGAGGGGTGCAGGTTCAGGGCATATTTGAGTGGAGTTCTGCATTGGTACGTTCCAGTGAGACAGGTAGGTTTTGGAGCGTACAGGTTCAGGGCATATTTTTGTGGAGTTCTGCATTGGTACGTTCCAGTGAGACAGGGAGGTTATGGAGGGGTACAGGTTCAGGGCATATTTATGTTGTTTTCTGCATTGGTACGTTCCCGTGAGACAGGTAGGTTTTGGAGCGTACAGGTTCAGGGCATATATTTGTGGAGTTCTGCATTGGTACGTTCCAGTGAGACAGGGAGTTTATGGAGGGGTACAGGTTCAGGGCATATTTTTGTGGAGTTCTGCATTGGTACGTTCCCGTGAGACAGGGAGTTTATGGAGGGGTACAGGTTCAGGGCATATTTTGTGGAGTTTTGCAATGGTACGTTCCAGTGAGACAGGGAGTTTATGGAGGGGTACAGTTTCAGGGCATATTTGTGTGGAGTTCTGCATTGGTACGTTGCACTGAGACAGTGAGGTTATGGAGGGGCACAGGTTCAGGGCATATTTATGTGGAGTTCTGCATTGGAACATTCCAGTGAGACACGGAGGATATGGAGGTGTGCAGGTTCAGGGCATATTTGTGTGGAGTTCTGCATTGGTACGTTCCAGTGAGACACTGAGGTTATGGAGGGGTACAGGTTCAGGGCATATTTATGTGGAGTTCCGCAGTGGAACATTCCAGTGAGACACGGAGAATATTGAGGGGTACAGTTTCAGGGCATATTTGTGTGGAGTTCTGCATTGGTACGTTCCAGTGAGACAGGGTGGTTATGGAGGCGTACAGGTTCAGGGCATATTTGTGTGGAGTTCTGCATTGGTACATTCCAGTGAGACACGGAGGATATGGAGGGATACAGGTTCATGACATATTTGTGCGGAATTCTTCATTGGTACATTCCAGTGTGACAGGAAGATTTTGGAGCGTACAGGTTCAGAGCATATATGTATGGAGTTCTGCATTGGTACATTCCAGTTTGACAGGGAGGTTATGGAGGGGTACAGGTTCAGGGCATATTTCTGTGGAGTTCTGCATTGAAACATTCCAGTGAGACACGGAGGATATGGAGGGGTGCAGGTTCAGGGCATATTTGAGTGGAGTTCTGCATTGGTACGTTCCAGTGAGACAGGTAGGTTTTGGAGCGTACAGGTTCAGGGGATATTTTTGTGGAGTTCTGCAATGGTACGTTCCAGTGAGACAGGGAGTTTATGGAGGGGTACAGGTTCAGGGCATATTTCTGTGGAGTTCTGCATTGGAACATTCCAGTGAGACACGGAGGATATGGAGGGGTGCAGGTTCAGGGCATATTTATGTGGAGTGCTGCATTGGTACGTTCCAGTGAGACACTGAGGTTATGGAGGGGTACAGGTTCAGGGCATATTTATGTGGAGTTCCGCAGTGGAACATTCCAGTGAGACACGGAGAATATTGAGGGGTACAGTTTCAGGGCATATTTGTGTGGAGTTCTGCATTGGTACGTTCCAGTGAGACAGGGTGGTTATGGAGGCGTACAGGTTCAGGGCATATTTGTGTGGAGTTCTGCATTGGTACATTCCAGTGAGACACGGAGGATATGGAGGGATGCAGGTTCATGACATATTTGTGCGGAATTCTTCATTGGTACATTCCAGTGTGACAGGAAGATTTTGGAGCGTACAGGTTCAGAGCATATATGTATGGAGTTCTGCATTGGTACATTCCAGTGAGACAGGGAGGTTATGGAGGGGTACAGGTTCAGGGCATATTTCTGTGGAGTTCTGCATTGAAACATTCCAGTGAGACACGGAGGATATGGAGGGGTGCAGGTTCAGGGCATATTTGAGTGGAGTTCTGCATTGGTACGTTCCAGTGAGACAGGTAGGTTTTGGAGCGTACAGGTTCATGGCATATTTTTGTGGAGTTCTGCAATGGTACGTTCCAGTGAGACAGGGAGTTTATGGAGGGGTACAGGTTCAGGGCATATTTCTGTGGAGTTCTGCATTGGAACATTCCAGTGAGACACGGAGGATATGGAGGGGTGCAGGTTCAGGGCATATTTGAGTGGAGTTCTGCATTGGTACGTTCCAGTGAGACAGGTAGGTTTTGGAGCGTACAGGTTCAGGGCATATTTTTGTGGAGTTCTGCATTGGTACGTTCCAGTGAGACAGGGAGGTTATGGAGGGGTACAGGTTCAGGGCATATTTATGTTGTTTTCTGCATTGGTACGTTCCCGTGAGACAGGGTGGTTATGGAGGGGTACAGGTTCAGGGCATATTTGTGTGGAGTGCTGCATTGGTACGTTCCAGTGAGACACTGAGGTTATGGAGGGGTACAGGTTCAGGGCATATTTATGTGGAGTTCCGCAGTGGAACATTCCAGTGAGACACGGAGAATATTGAGGGGTACAGTTTCAGGGCATATTTGTGTGGAGTTCTGCATTGGTACGTTCCAGTGAGACAGGGTGGTTATGGAGGCGTACAGGTTCAGGGCATATTTGTGTGGAGTTCTGCATTGGTACATTCCAGTGAGACACGGAGGATATGGAGGGATACAGGTTCATGACATATTTGTGCGGAATTCTTCATTGGTACATTCCAGTGTGACAGGAAGATTTTGGAGCGTACAGGTTCAGAGCATATATGTATGGAGTTCTGCATTGGTACATTCCAGTGAGACAGGGAGGTTATGGAGGGGTACAGGTTCAGGGCATATTTCTGTGGAGTTCTGCATTGAAACATTCCAGTGAGACACGGAGGATATGGAGGGGTGCAGGTTCAGGGCATATTTGAGTGGAGTTCTGCATTGGTACGTTCCAGTGAGACAGGTAGGTTTTGGAGCGTCCAGGTTCAGGGCATATTTTTGTGGAGTTCTGCAATGGTACGTTCCAGTGAGACAGGGAGTTTATGGAGGTGTACAGGTTCAGGGCATATTTCTGTGGAGTTCTGCATTGGAACATTCCAGTGAGACACGGAGGATATGGAGGGGTGCAGGTTCAGGGCATATTTGAGTGGAGTTCTGCATTGGTACGTTCCAGTGAGACAGGTAGGTTTTGGAGCGTACAGGTTCAGGGCATATTTTTGTGGAGTTCTGCATTGGTACGTTCCAGTGAGACAGGGAGGTTATGGAGGGGTACAGGTTCAGGGCATATTTATGTTGTTTTCTGCATTGGTACGTTCCCGTGAGACAGGGTGGTTATGGAGGGGTACAGGTTCAGGGCATATTTTTGTGGAGTTCTGCAATGGTACGTTCCAGTGAGACAGGGAGTTTATGGAGGGGTACAGGTTCAGGGCATATTTCTGTGGAGTTCTGCATTGGAACATTCCAGTGAGACACGGAGGATATGGAGGGGTGCAGGTTCAGGGCATATTTGTGTGGAGTTCTGCATTGGTACGTTCCAGTGAGACAGGTAGGTTTTGGAGCGTACAGGTTCAGGGCATATTTTTGTGGAGTTCTGCATTGGTACGTTCCAGTGAGACAGGGAGGTTATGGAGGGGTACAGTTTCAGGGCATTTTTGTGTGGAGTTCTGCATTGTTACGTTGCTGTGAGACACTGAGGTTATGGAGGTGTACAGGTTCAGGGCATATTTATGTGGAGTTCCGCAGTGGAACATTCCAGTGAGACACGGAGGATATTGAGGGGTACAGTTTCAGGGCATATTTGTGTGGAGTTCTGCATTGGTACGTTCCAGTGAGACAGGGAGGTTATGTAGGAGTACATGTTCCGTGCATATTTGTGTGTTTTTCTGCATTGGTACGTTCCAGTGAGAAAGGGAGGTTATGGAGGGGTACAGTTTCAGGGCATACTTATGTGGATTTCTGCATTGGTACGTTCCCGTGAGACAGGGAGTTTATGGAGGGGTACAGTTTCAGGGCATTTTTGTGTGGAGTTCTGCACTGGTACATTCCAGTGAGACAGGTAGGTTTTGGAGCGTACAGGTTCAGGGCATATTTTTGTGGAGTTCTGCATTGGTACGTTCCAGTGAGACAGGGTGGTTATGGAGGGGTACAGGTTCAGGGCATATTTGTGTGGAGTTCTGCATTGGTACGATCCAGTGAGACAGGGAGGTTATGTAGGTGTACATGTTCCGTGCATATTTGTGTGTTTTTCTGCATTGGTACGTTCCAGTGAGAAAGGGAGGTTATGGAGGGGTACAGGTTCAGGTCATATTTATGTGGAGTTCCGCAGTGGAACATTCCAGTGAGACACGGAGAATATTGAGGGGTACAGTTTCAGGGCATATTTGTGTGGAGTTCTGCATTGGTACGTTCAGTGAGACAGGGTGGTTATGGAGGCGTACAGGTTCAGGGCATATTTGTGTGGAGTTCTGCATTGGTACATTCCAGTGAGACACGGAGGATATGGAGGGATACAGGATCATGACATATTTGTGCGGAATTCTTCATTGGTACATTCCAGTGTGACAGGAAGATTTTGGACCGTACAGGTTCAGGGCATATTTATGTGGAGTTCTGCATTGGAACATTCCAGTGAGACACGGAGGATATGGAGGTGTGCAGGTTCAGGGCATATTTGTGTGGAGTTCTGCATTGGTACGTTCCAGTGAGACACTGAGGTTATGGAGGGGTACAGGTTCAGGGCATATTTATGTGGAGTTCCGCAGTGGAACATTCCAGTGAGACACGGAGAATATTGAGGGGTACAGTTTCAGGGCATATTTGTGTGGAGTTCTGCATTGGTACGTTCCAGTGAGACAGGGTGGTTATGGAGGCGTACAGGTTCAGGGCATATTTGTGTGGAGTTCTGCATTGGTACATTCCAGTGAGACACGGAGGATATGGAGGGATACAGGTTCATGACATATTTGTGCGGAATTCTTCATTGGTACATTCCAGTGTGACAGGAAGATTTTGGAGCGTACAGGTTCAGAGCATATATGTATGGAGTTCTGCATTGGTACATTCCAGTTTGACAGGGAGGTTATGGAGGGGTACAGGTTCAGGGCATATTTCTGTGGAGTTCTGCATTGAAACATTCCAGTGAGACACGGAGGATATGGAGGGGTGCAGGTTCAGGGCATATTTGAGTGGAGTTCTGCATTGGTACGTTCCAGTGAGACAGGTAGGTTTTGGAGCGTACAGGTTCATGGCATATTTTTGTGGAGTTCTGCAATGGTACGTTCCAGTGAGACAGGGAGTTTATGGAGGGGTACAGGTTCAGGGCATATTTCTGTGGAGTTCTGCATTGGAACATTCCAGTGAGACACGGAGGATATGGAGGGGTGCAGGTTCAGGGCATATTTATGTGGAGTGCTGCATTGGTACGTTCCAGTGAGACACTGAGGTTATGGAGGGGTACAGGTTCAGGGCATATTTATGTGGAGTTCCGCAGTGGAACATTCCAGTGAGACACGGAGAATATTGAGGGGTACAGTTTCAGGGCATATTTGTGTGGAGTTCTGCATTGGTACGTTCCAGTGAGACAGGGTGGTTATGGAGGCGTACAGGTTCAGGGCATATTTGTGTGGAGTTCTGCATTGGTACATTCCAGTGAGACACGGAGGATATGGAGGGATGCAGGTTCATGACATATTTGTGCGGAATTCTTCATTGGTACATTCCAGTGTGACAGGAAGATTTTGGAGCGTACAGGTTCAGAGCATATATGTATGGAGTTCTGCATTGGTACATTCCAGTGAGACAGGGAGGTTATGGAGGGGTACAGGTTCAGGGCATATTTCTGTGGAGTTCTGCATTGAAACATTCCAGTGAGACACGGAGGATATGGAGGGGTGCAGGTTCAGGGCATATTTGAGTGGAGTTCTGCATTGGTACGTTCCAGTGAGACAGGTAGGTTTTGGAGCGTACAGGTTCATGGCATATTTTTGTGGAGTTCTGCAATGGTACGTTCCAGTGAGACAGGGAGTTTATGGAGGGGTACAGGTTCAGGGCATATTTCTGTGGAGTTCTGCATTGGAACATTCCAGTGAGACACGGAGGATATGGAGGGGTGCAGGTTCAGGGCATATTTGAGTGGAGTTCTGCATTGGTACGTTCCAGTGAGACAGGTAGGTTTTGGAGCGTACAGGTTCAGGGCATATTTTTGTGGAGTTCTGCATTGGTACGTTCCAGTGAGACAGGGAGGTTATGGAGGGGTACAGGTTCAGGGCATATTTATGTTGTTTTCTGCATTGGTACGTTCCCGTGAGACAGGGTGGTTATGGAGGGGTACAGGTTCAGGGCATATTTGTGTGGAGTGCTGCATTGGTACGTTCCAGTGAGACACTGAGGTTATGGAGGGGTACAGGTTCAGGGCATATTTATGTGGAGTTCCGCAGTGGAACATTCCAGTGAGACACGGAGAATATTGAGGGGTACAGTTTCAGGGCATATTTGTGTGGAGTTCTGCATTGGTACGTTCCAGTGAGACAGGGTGGTTATGGAGGCGTACAGGTTCAGGGCATATTTGTGTGGAGTTCTGCATTGGTACATTCCAGTGAGACACGGAGGATATGGAGGGATACAGGTTCATGACATATTTGTGCGGAATTCTTCATTGGTACATTCCAGTGTGACAGGAAGATTTTGGAGCGTACAGGTTCAGAGCATATATGTATGGAGTTCTGCATTGGTACATTCCAGTGAGACAGGGAGGTTATGGAGGGGTACAGGTTCAGGGCATATTTCTGTGGAGTTCTGCATTGAAACATTCCAGTGAGACACGGAGGATATGGAGGGGTGCAGGTTCAGGGCATATTTGAGTGGAGTTCTGCATTGGTACGTTCCAGTGAGACAGGTAGGTTTTGGAGCGTCCAGGTTCAGGGCATATTTTTGTGGAGTTCTGCAATGGTACGTTCCAGTGAGACAGGGAGTTTATGGAGGTGTACAGGTTCAGGGCATATTTCTGTGGAGTTCTGCATTGGAACATTCCAGTGAGACACGGAGGATATGGAGGGGTGCAGGTTCAGGGCATATTTGAGTGGAGTTCTGCATTGGTACGTTCCAGTGAGACAGGTAGGTTTTGGAGCGTACAGGTTCAGGGCATATTTTTGTGGAGTTCTGCATTGGTACGTTCCAGTGAGACAGGGAGGTTATGGAGGGGTACAGGTTCAGGGCATATTTATGTTGTTTTCTGCATTGGTACGTTCCCGTGAGACAGGGTGGTTATGGAGGGGTACAGGTTCAGGGCATATTTTTGTGGAGTTCTGCAATGGTACGTTCCAGTGAGACAGGGAGTTTATGGAGGGGTACAGGTTCAGGGCATATTTCTGTGGAGTTCTGCATTGGAACATTCCAGTGAGACACGGAGGATATGGAGGGGTGCAGGTTCAGGGCATATTTGTGTGGAGTTCTGCATTGGTACGTTCCAGTGAGACAGGTAGGTTTTGGAGCGTACAGGTTCAGGGCATATTTTTGTGGAGTTCTGCATTGGTACGTTCCAGTGAGACAGGGAGGTTATGGAGGGGTACAGTTTCAGGGCATTTTTGTGTGGAGTTCTGCATTGTTACGTTGCTGTGAGACACTGAGGTTATGGAGGTGTACAGGTTCAGGGCATATTTATGTGGAGTTCCGCAGTGGAACATTCCAGTGAGACACGGAGGATATTGAGGGGTACAGTTTCAGGGCATATTTGTGTGGAGTTCTGCATTGGTACGTTCCAGTGAGACAGGGAGGTTATGTAGGAGTACATGTTCCGTGCATATTTGTGTGTTTTTCTGCATTGGTACGTTCCAGTGAGAAAGGGAGGTTATGGAGGGGTACAGTTTCAGGGCATACTTATGTGGATTTCTGCATTGGTACGTTCCCGTGAGACAGGGAGTTTATGGAGGGGTACAGTTTCAGGGCATTTTTGTGTGGAGTTCTGCACTGGTACATTCCAGTGAGACAGGTAGGTTTTGGAGCGTACAGGTTCAGGGCATATTTTTGTGGAGTTCTGCATTGGTACGTTCCAGTGAGACAGGGTGGTTATGGAGGGGTACAGGTTCAGGGCATATTTGTGTGGAGTTCTGCATTGGTACGATCCAGTGAGACAGGGAGGTTATGTAGGTGTACATGTTCCGTGCATATTTGTGTGTTTTTCTGCATTGGTACGTTCCAGTGAGAAAGGGAGGTTATGGAGGGGTACAGGTTCAGGTCATATTTATGTGGAGTTCCGCAGTGGAACATTCCAGTGAGACACGGAGAATATTGAGGGGTACAGTTTCAGGGCATATTTGTGTGGAGTTCTGCATTGGTACGTTCAGTGAGACAGGGTGGTTATGGAGGCGTACAGGTTCAGGGCATATTTGTGTGGAGTTCTGCATTGGTACATTCCAGTGAGACACGGAGGATATGGAGGGATACAGGATCATGACATATTTGTGCGGAATTCTTCATTGGTACATTCCAGTGTGACAGGAAGATTTTGGACCGTACAGGTTCAGGGCATATTTTTGTGGAGTTCTGCATTGGTACGTTCCAGTGAGACAGGGAGGTTATGTAGGTGTACATGTTCCGTGCATATTTGTGTGTTTTTCTGCATTGGTACGTTCCAGTGAGAAAGGGAGGTTATGGAGGGGTACAGTTTCAGGGCATATTTATGTGGATTTCTGCATTGGTACGTTCCCGTGAGACAGGGAGTTTATGGAGGTGTACAGTTTCAGGGCATATTTGTGTGGAGTTCTGCATTGGTACATTCCAGTGAGACAGGGAGGTTATGGAGGGGTACAGGTTCAGGGCATATTTCTGTGGAGTTCTGCATTGGAACATTCCAGTGAGACACGGAGGATATGGAGGGGTTCAGGTTCAGTGCATATTTGTGTGGAGTTCTGCTTTGGTACGTTCCAGTGAGACACTGAGGTTATGGATGGTACAGGTTCAGGGCATATTTATGTGGAGTTCCGCAGTGGAACATTCCAGTGAGACACGGAGAATATTGAGGGGTACAGTTTCAGGGCATATTTGTGTGGAGTTCTGCATTGGTACGTTCCAGTGAGACAGGGTGGTTATGGAGGAGTACAGGTTCAGGGCATATTTGTGTGGAGTTCTGCATTGGTACATTCCAGTGAGACACGGAGGATATGGAGGGATACAGGTTCATGACATATTTGTGCGGAATTCTTCATTGGTACATTCCAGTGTGACAGGAAGATTTTGGACCGTACAGGTTCAGGGCATATTTTTGTGGAGTTCTGCATTGGTACGTTCCAGTGAGACAGGGAGGTTATGTAGGTGTACATGTTCCGTGCATATTTGTGTGTTTTTCTGCATTGGTACGTTCCAGTGAGAAAGGGAGGTTATGGAGGGGTACAGTTTCAGGGCATATTTATGTGGATTTCTGCATTGGTACGTTCCCGTGAGACAGGGAGTTTATGGAGGGGTTGAGTTTCAGGGCATTTTTGTGTGGAGTTCTGCATTGTTACGTTGCTGTGAGACACTGAGGTTATGGAGGTGTACAGGTTCAGGGCATATTTGTGTGGAGTTCTGCATTGGTACATTCCAGTGAGACAGGGAGGTTATGGAGGGTACAGGTTCAGGGCATATTTCTGTGGAGTTCTGCATTGGAACATTCCAGTGAGACACGGAGGATATGGAGGGGTGCAGGTTCAGGGCATATTTGTGTGGAGTTCTGCTTTGGTACGTTCCAGTGAGACACTGAGGTTATGGAGGGTACAGGTTCAGGGCATATTTATGTGGAGTTCCGCAGTGGAACATTCCAGTGAGACACGGAGAATATTGAGGGGTACAGTTTCAGGGCATATTTGTGTGGAGTTCTGCATTGGTACGTTCCAGTGAGACAGGGTGCTTATGGAGGCGTACAGGTTCAGGGCATATTTGTGTGGAGTTCTGCATTGGTACATTCCAGTGAAACACGGAGGATATGGAGGGATACAGGTTCATGACATATTTGTGCGGAATTCTTCATTGGTACATTCCAGTGTGACAGAAAGATTTTGGACCGTACAGGTTCAGGGCATATTTTTGCGGAGTTCTGCATTGGTACGTTCCAGGGAGACAGGGAGGTTATGTAGGTGTACATGTTCCGTGCATATTTGTGTGTTTTTCTGTATTGGTACGTTCCAGTGAGAAAGGGAGGTTATGGAGGGGTACAGTTTCAGGGCATATTTATGTGGATTTCTGCATTGGTACGTTCCCGTGAGACACTGAGGTTATGGAGGTGTACAGGTTCAGGGCATATTTGTGTGGAGTTCTGCATTGGTACATTCCAGTGAGACAGTGAGGTTATGGAGGGGTACAGGTTCAGGGCATATTTCTGTGGAGTTCTGCATTGGAACATTCCAGTGAGACACGGAGGATATGGAGGGGTGCAGGTTCAGGGCATATTTGTGTGGAGTTCTGCATTGGAACGTTCCAGTGAGACACTGAGGTTATGGAGGGTACAGGTTCAGGGCATATTTATGTGGAGTTCCGCAGTGGAACATTCCAGTGAGACACGGAGGATATTGAGGAGTACAGTTTCAGGGCATATTTGTGTGGAGTTCTGCATTGGTACGTTCCCGTGAGACAGTGTGGTTATGGAGGGGTACAGGTTCAGGGCATATTTCTGTGGAGTTCTGCATTGGAACATTCCAGTGAGACACGGAGGATATGGAGGGGTGCAGGTTCAGGGCATATTTGTATGGAGTTCTGCATTGGTACGTTCCAGTGAGACAGGTAGGTTTTGGAGCGTACAGGTTCAGGGCATATTTTTGTGGAGTTCTGCATTGGTACGTTCCAGTGAGACAGGGAGTTTATGGAGGGGTACAGTTTCAGGGCATTTTTGTGTGGTGTTCTGCATTGGTACATTCCAGTGAGACAGGGATGTTATGGAGGGGTACAGGTTCAGGGCATATTTCTGTGGAGTTCTGCATTGCAACATTCCAGTGAGACACGGAGGATATGGAGGGGTGCAGGTTCAGGGCATATTTGTTTGGAGTTCTGCATTGTACGTTCCAGTGAGACAGGTAGGTTTTGGAGCGTACAGGTTCAGGGCATATCTTTGTGGAGTTCTGCATTGGTACGTTCCAGTGAGACAGGGAGGTTATGGAGGGGTACAGGTTCAGGGCATATTTATGTGGATTTCTGCATTGGTACGTTCCCGTGAGACAGGGTGGTTATGGAGGGGTACAGGTTCAGGGCATATTTTTGTGGAGTTCTGCAATGGTACGTTCCAGTGAGACCGGGAGTTTATGGAGGGGTACAGTTTCAGGGCATTTTTGTGTGGAGTTCTGCATTGGTACATTCCAGTGAGACAGGGAGGTTATGGAGGGGTACAGGTTCAGGGCATATTTGTGTGGAGTTCTACATTGGAACATTCCAGTGAGACAGGTAGGTTTTGGAGCGTACAGGTTCAGGTCATATTTTTCTGGAGTTCTGCATTGGTACGTTCCAGTGAGACAGGGAGGTTATGGAGGGGTACAGGTTCAGGGCATATTTATGTTGTTTTCTGCATTGGTACGTTCCCGTGAGACAGGGTGGTTATGGAGGGGTACAGGTTCAGGGCATATTTTTGTGGAGTTCTGCAATGGTACGTTCCAGTGAGACAGGGAGTTTATGGAGGGGTACAGGTTCAGGGCATATTTCTGTGGAGTTCTGCATTGGAACATTCCAGTGAGACACGGAGGATATGGAGGGGTGCAGGTTCAGGGCATATTTGTGTGGAGTTCTGCATTGGTACGTTCCAGTGAGACAGGTAGGTTTTGGAGCGTTCAGGTTCAGGGCATATTTTTGTGGAGTTCTGCATTGGTACGTTCCAGTGAGACAGGGAGGTTATGGAGGGGTACAGTTTCAGGGCATTTTTGTGTGGAGTTCTGCATTGTTACGTTGCTGTGAGACACTGAGGTTATGGAGGTGTACAGGTTCAGGGCATATTTATGTGGAGTTCCGTAGTGGAACATTCCAGTGAGACACGGAGGATATTGAGGGGTACAGTTTCAGGGCATATTTGTGTGGAGTTCTGCATTGGTACGTTCCAGTGAGACAGGGAGGTTATGTAGGTGTACATGTTCCGTGCATATTTGTGTGTTTTTCTGCATTTGTACGTTCCAGTGAGAAAGGGAGGTTATGGAGGGGTACAGTTTCAGGGCATACTTATGTGGATTTCTGCATTGGTACGTTCCCGTGAGACAGGGAGTTTATGGAGGGGTACAGTTTCAGGGCATTTTTGTGTGGAGTTCTGCATTGGTACATTCCAGTGAGACAGGTAGGTTTTGGAGCGTACAGGTTCAGGGCATATTTTTGTGGAGTTCTGCATTGGTACGTTCCAGTGAGACAGGGTGGTTATGGAGGGGTACAGGTTCAGGGCATATTTGTGTGGAGTTCTGCATTGGTACGTTCCAGTGAGACAGGGAGGTTATGTAGGTGTACATGTTCCGTGCATATTTGTGTGTTTTTCTGCATTGGTACGTTCCAGTGAGAAAGGGAGGTTATGGAGTGGTACAGGTTCAGGTCATATTTATGTGGAGTTCCGCAGTGGAACATTCCAGTGAGACACGGAGAATATTGAGGGGTACAGTTTCAGGGCATATTTGTGTGGAGTTCTGCATTGGTACGTTCCAGTGAGACAGGGTGGTTATGGAGGCGTACAGGTTCAGGGCATATTTGTGTGGAGTTCTGCATTGGTACATTCCAGTGAGACACGGAGGATATGGAGGGATACAGGATCATGACATATTTGTGCGGAATTCTTCATTGGTACATTCCAGTGTGACAGGAAGATTTTGGACCGTACAGGTTCAGGGCATATTTTTGTGGAGTTCTGCATTGGTACGTTCCAGTGAGACAGGTAGGTTTTGGAGCGTACAGGTTCAGGGCATATTTTTGTGGAGTTCTGCATTGGTACGTTCCAGTGAGACAGGGAGGTTATGGAGGGGTACAGGTTCAGGGCATATTTTTGTGGAGTTCTGCATTGGTACGTTCCCGTGAGCCAGGGAGTTTATAGAGGGGTACAGGTTCATGGCATATTTTGTGGAGTTCTGCATTGTTACGTTCCAGTGAGACTGGGAGGTTATGTAGGTGTACATGTTCCGTGCATATTTGTGTGGAGTTCTACATTGGAACATTCCAGTGAGACAGGGAGGTTATGGAGCGTACAGTTTCAGGGCATATTTGTGTGGAGTTCTGCATTGGTAGGTTCCAGTGAGACAGGTAGGTTTTGGAGCGTACAGGTTCAGGGCATATTTTTGTGGAGTTCTGCATTGGTACGTTCCAGTGAGACAGGGAGGTTATGGAGGGGTACAGGTTCAGGGCATATTTCTGTGGAGTTCTGCATTGAAACATTCCAGTGAGACACGGAGGATATGGAGGGGTGCAGGTTCAGGGCATATTTGAGTGGAGTTCTGCATTGGTACGTTCCAGTGAGACAGGTAGGTTTTGGAGCGTACAGGTTCAGGTCATATTTTTCTGGAGTTCTGCATTGGTACGTTCCAGTGAGACAGGGAGGTTATGGAGGGGTACAGGTTCAGGGCATATTTATGTTGTTTTCTGCATTGGTACGTTCCCGTGAGACAGGGTGGTTATGGAGGGGTACAGGTTCAGGGCATATTTTTGTGGAGTTCTGCAATGGTACGTTCCAGTGAGACAGGGAGTTTATGGAGGGGTACAGGTTCAGGGCATATTTCTGTGGAGTTCTGCATTGGAACATTCCAGTGAGACACGGAGGATATGGAGGGGTGCAGGTTCAGGGCATATTTGTGTGGAGTTCTGCATTGGTACGTTCCAGTGAGACAGGTAGGTTTTGGAGCGTTCAGGTTCAGGGCATATTTTTGTGGAGTTCTGCATTGGTACGTTCCAGTGAGACAGGGAGGTTATGGAGGGGTACAGTTTCAGGGCATTTTTGTGTGGAGTTCTGCATTGTTACGTTGCTGTGAGACACTGAGGTTATGGAGGTGTACAGGTTCAGGGCATATTTATGTGGAGTTCCGCAGTGGAACATTCCAGTGAGACACGGAGGATATTGAGGGGAACAGTTTCAGGGCATATTTGTGTGGAGTTCTGCATTGGTACGTTCCAGTGAGACAGGGAGGTTATGTAGGTGTACATGTTCCGTGCATATTTGTGTGTTTTTCTGCATTGGTACGTTCCAGTGAGAAAGGGAGGTTATGGAGGGGTACAGTTTCAGGGCATACTTATGTGGATTTCTGCATTGGTACGTTCCCGTGAGACAGGGAGTTTATGGAGGGGTACAGTTTCAGGGCATTTTTGTGTGGAGTTCTGCATTGGTACATTCCAGTGAGACAGGTAGGTTTTGGAGCGTACAGGTTCAGGGCATATTTTTGTGGAGTTCTGCATTGGTACGTTCCAGTGAGACAGGGTGGTTATGGAGGGGTACAGGTTCAGGGCATATTTGTGTGGAGTTCTGCATTGGTACGTTCCAGTGAGACAGGGAGGTTATGTAGGTGTACATGTTCCGTGCATATTTGTGTGTTTTTCTGCATTGGTACGTTCCAGTGAGAAAGGGAGGTTATGGAGTGGTACAGGTTCAGGTCATATTTATGTGGAGTTCCGCAGTGGAACATTCCAGTGAGACACGGAGAATATTGAGGGGTACAGTTTCAGGGCATATTTGTGTGGAGTTCTGCATTGGTACGTTCCAGTGAGACAGGGTGGTTATGGAGGCGTACAGGTTCAGGGCATATTTGTGTGGAGTTCTGCATTGGTACATTCCAGTGAGACACGGAGGATATGGAGGGATACAGGATCATGACATATTTGTGCGGAATTCTTCATTGGTACATTCCAGTGTGACAGGAAGATTTTGGACCGTACAGGTTCAGGGCATATTTTTGTGGAGTTCTGCATTGGTACGTTCCAGTGAGACAGGTAGGTTTTGGAGCGTACAGGTTCAGGGCATATTTTTGTGGAGTTCTGCATTGGTACGTTCCAGTGAGACAGGGAGGTTATGGAGGGGTACAGGTTCAGGGCATATTTTTGTGGAGTTCTGCATTGGTACGTTCCCGTGAGACAGGGAGTTTATAGAGGGGTACAGGTTCAGGGCATATTTTGTGGAGTTCTGCATTGTTACGTTCCAGTGAGACTGGGAGGTTATGTAGGTGTACATGTTCCGTGCATATTTGTGTGGAGTTCTACATTGGAACATTCCAGTGAGACAGGGAGGTTATGGAGCGTACAGTTTCAGGGCATATTTGTGTGGAGTTCTGCATTGGTAGGTTCCAGTGAGACAGGTAGGTTTTGGAGCGTACAGGTTCAGGGCATATTTTTGTGGAGTTCTGCATTGGTACGTTCCAGTGAGACAGGGAGGTTATGGAGGGGTACAGGTTCAGGGCATATTTCTGTGGAGTTCTGCATTGAAACATTCCAGTGAGACACGGAGGATATGGAGGGGTGCAGGTTCAGGGCATATTTGAGTGGAGTTCTGCATTGGTACGTTCCAGTGAGACAGGTAGGTTTTGGAGCGTACAGGTTCAGGTCATATTTTTCTGGAGTTCTGCATTGGTACGTTCCAGTGAGACAGGGAGGTTATGGAGGGGTACAGGTTCAGGGCATATTTATGTTGTTTTCTGCATTGGTACGTTCCCGTGAGACAGGGTGGTTATGGAGGGGTACAGGTTCAGGGCATATTTTTGTGGAGTTCTGCAATGGTACGTTCCAGTGAGACAGGGAGTTTATGGAGGGGTACAGGTTCAGGGCATATTTCTGTGGAGTTCTGCATTGGAACATTCCAGTGAGACACGGAGGATATGGAGGGGTGCAGGTTCAGGGCATATTTGTGTGGAGTTCTGCATTGGTACGTTCCAGTGAGACAGGTAGGTTTTGGAGCGTTCAGGTTCAGGGCATATTTTTGTGGAGTTCTGCATTGGTACGTTCCAGTGAGACAGGGAGGTTATGGAGGGGTACAGTTTCAGGGCATTTTTGTGTGGAGTTCTGCATTGTTACGTTGCTGTGAGACACTGAGGTTATGGAGGTGTACAGGTTCAGGGCATATTTATGTGGAGTTCCGCAGTGGAACATTCCAGTGAGACACGGAGGATATTGAGGGGAACAGTTTCAGGGCATATTTGTGTGGAGTTCTGCATTGGTACGTTCCAGTGAGACAGGGAGGTTATGTAGGTGTACATGTTCCGTGCATATTTGTGTGTTTTTCTGCATTGGTACGTTCCAGTGAGAAAGGGAGGTTATGGAGGGGTACAGTTTCAGGGCATACTTATGTGGATTTCTGCATTGGTACGTTCCCGTGAGACAGGGAGTTTATGGAGGGGTACAGTTTCAGGGCATTTTTGTGTGGAGTTCTGCATTGGTACATTCCAGTGAGACAGGTAGGTTTTGGAGCGTACAGGTTCAGGGCATATTTTTGTGGAGTTCTGCATTGGTACGTTCCAGTGAGACAGGGTGGTTATGGAGGGGTACAGGTTCAGGGCATATTTGTGTGGAGTTCTGCATTGGTACGTTCCAGTGAGACAGGGAGGTTATGTAGGTGTACATGTTCCGTGCATATTTGTGTGTTTTTCTGCATTGGTACGTTCCAGTGAGAAAGGGAGGTTATGGAGGGGTACAGGTTCAGGTCATATTTATGTGGAGTTCCGCAGTGGAACATTCCAGTGAGACACGGAGAATATTGAGGGGTACAGTTTCAGGGCATATTTGTGTGGAGTTCTGCATTGGTACGTTCCAGTGAGACAGGGTGGTTATGGAGGCGTACAGGTTCAGGACATATTTGTGTGGAGTTCTGCATTGGTACATTCCAGTGAGACACGGAGGATATGGAGGGATACAGGATCATGACATATTTGTGCGGAATTCTTCATTGGTACATTCCAGTGTGACAGGAAGATTTTGGACCGTACAGGTTCAGGGCATATTTTTGTGGAGTTCTGCATTGGTACGTTCCAGTGAGACAGGGAGGTTATGTAGGTGTACATGTTCCGTGCATATTTGTGTGTTTTTCTGCATTGGTACGTTCCAGTGAGAAAGGGAGGTTATGGAGGGGTACATGTTCCGTGCATATTTGTGTGCTTTTCTGCATTGGTACGTTCCAGTGAGAAAGGGAGGTTATGGAGGGGTACAGTTTCAGGGCATATTTATGTGGATTTCTGCATTGGTACGTTCCCGTGAGACACTGAGGTTATGGAGGTGTACAGGTTCAGGGCATATTTGTGTGGAGTTCTGCATTGGTACATTCCAGTGAGACAGGGAGGTTATGGAGGGGTACAGGTTCAGGGCATATTTCTGTGGAGTTCTGCATTGGAACATTCCAGTGAGACACGGAGGATATGGAGGGGTGCAGGTTCAGGGCATATTTGTGTGGAGTTCTGCATTGGAACGTTCCAGTGAGACACTGAGGTTATAGAGGGTACAGGTTCAGGGCATATTTATGTGGAGTTCCGCAGTGGAACATTCCAGTGAGACACGGAGGATATTGAGGAGTACAGTTTCAGGGCATATTTGTGTGGAGTTCTGCATTGGTACGTTCCAGTGAGACAGGGATGTTATGGAGGGGTACAGTTTCAGGGCATATTTGTGTAGAGTTCTGCATTGGTACATTCCAGTGAGACACGGAGGATATGGAGGGATACAGGTTCATGGCATATTTGTGTGTAGTACTTCATTGATACGTTCCAGTGAGACAGGGAGGTTATGGAGGGGTACAGGTTCAGGGCATATTTGTGTGGAGTTCTGCATTGGTACGTTCCAGTGAGACAGGGAGGTTATGTAGGTGTACATGTTCCGTGCATCTTTGTGTGTTTTTCTGCATTGGTACGTTCCAGTGAGAAAGGGAGGTTATGGGGGGGTACAGTTTCAGGGCATATTTATGTGGATTTCTGCATTGGTACGTTCCCGTGAGACAGGGTGGTTATGGAGGGGTACAGGTTCAGGGCATATTTCTGTGGAGTTCTGCATTGGAACATTCCAGTGAGACACGGAGGATATGGAGGGGTGCAGGTTCAGGGCATATTTGTGTGGAGTTCTGCATTGGTACGTTCCAGTGAGACAGGTAGGTTTTGGAGCGTACAGGTTCAGGGCATATTTTTGTGGAGTTCTGCATTGGTACGTTCCAGTGAGACAGGGAGTTTATGGAGGGGTACAGTTTCAGGGCATTTTTGTGTGGTGTTCTGCATTGGTACATTCCAGTGAGACAGGGATGTTATGGAGGGGTACAGGTTCAGGGCATATTTCTGTGGAGTTCTGCATTGCAACATTCCAGTGAGACACGGAGGATATGGAGGGGTGCAGGTTCAGGGCATATTTGTTTGGAGTTCTGCATTGGTACGTTCCAGTGAGACAGGTAGGTTTTGGAGCGTACAGGTTCAGGGCATATTTTTGTGGAGTTCTGCATTGGTACGTTCCAGTGAGACAGGGAGGTTATGGAGGGGTACAGGTTCAGGGCATATTTATGTGGATTTCTGCATTGGTACGTTCCCGTGAGACAGGGTGGTTATGGAGGGGTACAGGTTCAGGGCATATTTTTGTGGAGTTCTGCAATGGTACGTTCCAGTGAGACCGGGAGTTTATGGAGGGGTACAGTTTCAGGGCATTTTTGTGTGGAGTTCTGCATTGGTACATTCCAGTGAGACAGGGAGGTTATGGAGGGGTACAGGTTCAGGGCATATTTCTGTGGAGTTCTGCATTGGAACATTCCAGTGAGACACGGAGGATATGGAGGGGTGCAGGTTCAGGGCATATTTGTGTGGAGTTCTGCATTGGTACGTTCCAGTGAGACAGGTAGGTTTTGGAGCGTACAGGTTCAGGGCATATTTTTGTGGAGTTCTGCATTGGTACGTTCCAGTGAGACAGGGAGGTTATGGAGGGGTACAGGTTCAGGGCATATTTTTGTGGAGTTCTGCATTGGTACGTTCCCGTGAGAGAGGGAGTTTTAGAGGGGTACAGGTTCAGGGCATATTTTGTGGAGTTCTGCATTGTTACGTTCCAGTGAGACTGGGAGGTTATGTAGGTGTACATGTTCCGTCCATATTTTTGTGGAGTTCCACATTGGAACATTCCAGTGAGACAGGGAGGTTATGGAGCGTACAGTTTCAGGGCATATTTGTGTGGAGTTCTGCATTGGTAGGTTCCAGTGAGACAGGTAGGTTTTGGAGCGTAAAGGTTCAGGGCATATTTTTGTGGAGTTCTGCATTGGTACGTTCCAGTGAGACAGGGAGGTTATGGAGGGGTACAGGTTCAGGGCATATTTCTGTGGAGTTCTGCATTGAAACAATCCAGTGAGACACGGAGGATATGGAGGGGTGCAGGTTCAGGGCATATTTGAGTGGAGTTCTGCATTGGTACGTTCCAGTGAGACAGGTAGGTTTTGGAGCGTACAGGTTCAGGGCATATTTTTCTGGAGTTCTGCATTGGTACGTTCCAGTGAGACAGGGAGGTTATGGAGGGGTACAGGTTCAGGGCATATTTATGTTGTTTTCTGCATTGGTACGTTCCCGTGAGACAGGGTGGTTATGGAGGGGTACAGGTTCAGGGCATATTTTTGTGGAGTTCTGCAATGGTACGTTCCAGTGAGACAGGGAGTTTATGGAGGGGTACAGGTTCAGGGCATATTTCTGTGGAGTTCTGCATTGGAACATTCCAGTGAGACACGGAGGATATGGAGGGGTGCAGGTTCAGGGCATATTTGTGTGGAGTTCTGCATTGGTACGTTCCAGTGAGACAGGTAGGTTTTGGAGCGTACAGGTTCAGGGCATATTTTTGTGGAGTTCTGCATTGGTACGTTCCAGTGAGACAGGGAGGTTATGGAGGGGTACAGTTTCAGGGCATTTTTGTGTGGAGTTCTGCATTGTTACGTTGCTGTGAGACACTGAGGTTATGGAGGTGTACAGGTTCAGGGCATATTTATGTGGAGTTCCGCAGTGGAACATTCCAGTGAGACACGGAGGATATTGAGGGGTACAGTTTCAGGGCATATTTGTGTGGAGTTCTGCATTGGTACGTTCCAGTGAGACAGGGAGGTTATGGAGGGGTACAGGTTCAGGGCATATTTATGTTGTTTTCTGCATTGGTACGTTCCCGTGAGACAGGGTGGTTATGGAGGGGTACAGGTTCAGGGCATATTTTTGTGGAGTTCTGCAATGGTACGTTCCAGTGAGACAGGGAGTTTATGGAGGGGTACAGGTTCAGGGCATATTTCTGTGGAGTTCTGCATTGGAACATTCCAGTGAGACACGGAGGATATGGAGGGGTGCAGGTTCAGGGCATATTTGTGTGGAGTTCTGCATTGGTACGTTCCAGTGAGACAGGTAGGTTTTGGAGCGTACAGGTTCAGGGCATATTTTTGTGGAGTTCTGCATTGGTACGTTCCAGTGAGACAGGGAGGTTATGGAGGGGTACAGTTTCAGGGCATTTTTGTGTGGAGTTCTGCATTGTTACGTTGCTGTGAGACACTGAGGTTATGGAGGTGTACAGGTTCAGGGCATATTTATGTGGAGTTCCGCAGTGGAACATTCCAGTGAGACACGGAGGATATTGAGGGGTACAGTTTCAGGGCATATTTGTGTGGAGTTCTGCATTGGTACGTTCCAGTGAGAAAGGGAGGTTATGGAGGGGTACAGTTTCAGGGCATACTTATGTGGATTTCTGCATTGGTACGTTCCCGTGAGACAGGGAGTTTATGCAGGGGTACAGTTTCAGGGCATTTTTGTGTGGAGTTCTGCATTGGTACATTCCAGTGAGACAGGTAGGTTTTGGAGCGTACAGGTTCAGGGCATATTTTTGTGGAGTTCTGCATTGGTACGTTCCAGTGAGACAGGGTGGTTATGGAGGGGTACAGGTTCAGGGCATATTTGTGTGGAGTTCTGCATTGGTACGTTGCAGTGAGACAGGGAGGTTATGTAGGTGTACATGTTCCGTGCATATTTGTGTGTTTTTCTGCATTGGTACGTTCCAGTGAGAAAGGGAGGTTATGGAGGGGTACAGGTTCAGGTCATATTTATGTGGAGTTCCGCAGTGGAACATTCCAGTGAGACACGGAGAATATTGAGGGGTACAGTTTCAGGGCATATTTGTGTGGAGTTCTGCATTGGTACGTTCCAGTGAGACAGGGTGGTTATGGAGGCGTACAGGTTCAGGGCATATTTGTGTGGAGTTCTGCATTGGTACATTCCAGTGAGACACGGAGGATATGGAGGGATACAGGATCATGACATATTTGTGCGGAATTCTTCATTGGTACATTCCAGTGTGACAGGAAGATTTTGGACCGTACAGGTTCAGGGCATATTTTTGTGGAGTTCTGCATTGGTACGTTCCAGTGAGACAGGGAGGTTATGTAGGTGTACATGTTCCGTGCATATTTGTGTGTTTTTCTGCATTGGTACGTTCCAGTGAGAAAGGGAGGTTATGGAGGGGTACAGTTTCAGGGCATATTTAAGTGGATTTCTGCATTGGTACGTTCCCGTGAGACAGGGAGTTTATGGAGGTGTACAGGTTCAGGGCATATTTGTGTGGAGTTCTGCATTGGTACATTCCAGTGAGACAGGGAGGTTATGGAGGGGTACAGGTTCAGGGCATATTTCTGTGGAGTTCTGCATTGGAACATTCCAGTGAGACACGGAGGATATGGAGGGGTGCAGGTTCAGGGCATATTTGTGTGGAGTTCTGCTTTGGTACGTTCCAGTGAGACACTGAGGTTATGGAGGGTACAGGTTCAGGGCATATTTATGTGGAGTTCCGCAGTGGAACATTCCAGTGAGACACGGAGAATATTGAGGGGTACAGTTTCAGGGCATATTTGTGTGGAGTTCTGCATTGGTACGTTCCAGTGAGACAGGGTGGTTATGGAGGAGTACAGGTTCAGGGCATATTTGTGTGGAGTTCTGCATTGGTACATTCCAGTGAGACACGGAGGATATGGAGGGATACAGGTTCATGACATATTTGTGCGGAATTCTTCATTGGTACATTCCAGTGTGACAGGAAGATTTTGGACCGTACAGGTTCAGGGCATATTTTTGTGGAGTTCTGCATTGGTACGTTCCAGTGAGACATTGAGGTTATGTAGGTGTACATGTTCCGTGCATATTTGTGTGTTTTTCTGCATTGGTACGTTCCAGTGAGAAAGGGAGGTTATGGAGGGGTACAGTTTCAGGGCATATTTATGTGGATTTCTGCATTGGTACGTTCCCGTGAGACAGGGAGTTTATGGAGGGGTACAGTTTCAGGGCATTTTTGTGTGGAGTTCTGCATTGTTACGTTGCTGTGAGACACTGAGGTTATGGAGGTGTACAGGTTCAGGGCATATTTGTGTGGAGTTCTGCATTGGTACATTCCAGTGAGACAGGGAGGTTATGGAGGGTACAGGTTCAGGGCATATTTCTGTGGAGTTCTGCATTGGAACATTCCAGTGAGACACGGAGGATATGGAGGGGTGCAGGTTCAGGGCATATTTGTGTGGAGTTCTGCTTTGGTACGTTCCAGTGAGACACTGAGGTTATGGAGGGTACAGGTTCAGGGCATATTTATGTGGAGTTCCGCAGTGGAACATTCCAGTGAGACACGGAGAATATTGAGGGGTACAGTTTCAGGGCATATTTGTGTGGAGTTCTGCATTGGTACGTCCAGTGAGACAGGGTGGTTATGGAGGCGTACAGGTTCAGGGCATATTTGTGTGGAGTTCTGCATTGGTACATTCCAGTGAGACACGGAGGATATGGAGGGATACAGGTTCATGACATATTTGTGCGGAATTCTTCATTGGTACATTCCAGTGTGACAGGAAGATTTTGGACCGTACAGGTTCAGGGCATATTTTTGCGGAGTTCTGCATTGGTACGTTCCAGGGAGACAGGGAGGTTATGTAGGTGTACATGTTCCGTGCATATTTGTGTGTTTTTCTGCATTGGTACGATCCAGTGAGAAAGGGAGGTTATGGAGGGGTACAGTTTCAGGGCATATTTATGTGGATTTCTGCATTGGTACGTTCCCGTGAGACACTGAGGTTATGGAGGTGTACAGGTTCAGGGCATATTTGTGTGGAGTTCTGCATTGGTACATTCCAGTGAGACAGGGAGGTTATGGAGGGGTACAGGTTCAGGGCATATTTCTGTGGAGTTCTGCATTGGAACATTCCAGTGAGACACGGAGGATATGGAGGGGTGCAGGTTCAGGGCATATTTGTGCGGAGTTCTGCATTGGAACGTTCCAGTGAGACACTGAGGTTATGGAGGGTACAGGTTCAGGGCATATTTATGTGGAGTTCCGCAGTGGAACATTCCAGTGAGACACGGAGGATATTGAGGAGTACAGTTTCAGGGCATATTTGTGTGGAGTTCTGCATTGGTACGTTCCAGTGAGACAGGGATGTTATGGAGGGGTACAGTTTCAGGGCATATTTGTGTGGAGTTCTGCATTGGTACATTCCAGTGAGACACGGAGGATATGGAGGGATACAGGTTCATGGCATATTTGTGTGTAGTACTTCATTGATACGTTACAGTGAGACAGGTAGGTTTTGGAGCGTACATGTTCAGGACATATTTTTGTGGAGTTCTGCATTGGTACGTTCCAGTGAGACAGGGAGGTTATGGAGGGGTACAGGTTCAGGGCATATTTGTGTGGAGTTCTGCATTGGTACGTTCCAGTGAGACAGGGAGGTTATGTAGGTGTACATGTTCCGTGCATCTTTGTGTGTTTTTCTGCATTGGTACGTTCCAGTGAGAAAGGGAGGTTATGGGGGGGTACAGTTTCAGGGCATATTTATGTGGATTTCTGCATTGGTACGTTCACGTGAGACAGGGTGGTTATGGAGGGGTACAGGTTCAGGGCATATTTCTGTGGAGTTCTGCATTGGAACATTCCAGTGAGACACAGAGGATATGGAGGGGTGCAGGTTCAGGGCATATTTGTGTGGAGTTCTGCATTGGTACGTTCCAGTGAGACAGGTAGGTTTTGGAGAGTACAGGTTCAGGGCATATTTTTGTGGAGTTCTGCATTGGTACGCTCCAGTGAGACAGGGAGTTTATGGAGGGGTACAGTTTCAGGGCATTTTTGTGTGGTGTTCTGCATTGGTACATTCCAGTGAGACAGGGATGTTATGGAGGGGTACAGGTTCAGGGCATATTTCTGTGGAGTTCTGAATTGCAACATTCCAGTGAGACACGGAGGATATGGAGGGGTGCAGGTTCAGGGCATATTTGTTTGGAGTTCTGCATTGGTTCGTTCCAGTGATACAGGTAGGTTTTGGAGCGTACAGGTTCAGGGCATATTTTTGTGGAGTTCTGCATTGGTACGTTCCAGTGAGACAGGGAGGTTATGGAGGGGTACAGGTTCAGGGCATATTTATGTGGATTTCTGCATTGGTACGTTCCCGTGAGACAGGGTGGTTATGGAGGGGTACAGGTTCAGGGCATATTTTTGTGGAGTTCTGCAATGGTACGTTCCAGTGAGACCGGGAGTTTATGGAGGGGTACAGTTTCAGGGCATTTTTGTGTGGAGTTCTGCATTGGTACATTCCAGTGAGACAGGGAGGTTTTGGAGCGTACAGGTTCAGGGCATATTTTTGTGGAGTTCTGCATTGGTACGTTCCAGTGAGAAAGGGAGGTTATGGAGGGGTACAGGTTCAAAGCATATTTTTGTGGAGTTCTGCATTGGTACGTTCCCGTGAGACAGGGATGTTATGGAGGGGTACAGGTTCAGGGCATATTTCTGTGGAGTTCTGCATTGGTACGTTCCAGTGAGACTGGGAGGTTATGTAGGTGTACATGTTCCGTGCATATTTGTGTGGAGTTCTACATTGGAACATTCCAGTGAGACAGGGAGGTTATGGAGCGTACAGTTTCAGGGCATATTTGTGTGGAGTTCTGCATTGGTAGGTTCCAGTGAGACAGGTAGGTTTTGGAGCGTACAGGTTCAGGGCATATTTTTGTGGAGTTCTGCATTGGTACGTTCCAGTGAGACAGGGAGGTTATGGAGGGGTACAGGTTCAGGGCATATTTCTGTGGAGTTCTGCATTGAAACATTCCAGTGAGACACGGAGGATATGAAGGGGTGCAGGTTCAGGGCATTTTTGTGTGGAGTTCTGCATTGGTACATTCCAGTGAGACAGGGAGGTTATGGAGGGGTACAGGTTCAGGGCATATTTCTGTGGAGTTCTGCATTGAAACATTCCAGTGAGACACGGAGGATATGGAGGGGTGTAGGTTCAGGGCATATTTGTGTGGAGTTCTGCATTGGTACGTTCCAGTGAGACAGGTAGGTTTTGGAGCGTACAGGTTCAGGGCATATTTTTGTGGAGTTCTGCATTGTTACGTTCCAATGAGACAGGGAGGTTATGGAGGGGTAGAGGTTCAGGTCATATTTTTGTGGAGTTCTGCATTGGTACGTTCCCGTGAGACAGGGAGTTTATGGAGGGGTACAGTTTCAGGGCATATTTGTGTGGAGTTCTGCATTTGTACGTTCCACTGAGACAGGGAGGTTATGTAGGTGTACATGTTCAGGGCATATTTGTGTGTTTTTCTGCATTGGTGCGTTCCAGTGAGAAAGGGAGGTTACGGAGGGGTACAGTTTCAGGGCATATTTATGTGGAGTTCTGCATTGGTACGTTCCTGTGAGACACTGAGGTTATGGAGGTGTACAGGTTCAGGGCATATTTATGTGGAGTTCCGCAGTGGAACATTCCAGTGAGACACGGAGGATATTGAGGGGTACAGTTTCAGGGCATATTTGTGTGGAGTTCTGCATTGGTACGTTCCAGTGAGACAGGTAGGTTTTGGAGCGTACAGGTTCAGGGCATATTTTTGTGGAGTTCTGCATTGGTACGTTCCAGTGAGACAGGGAGGTTATGTAGGTGTACATGTTCCGTGCATATTTGTGTGTTTTTCTGCATTGGTACGTTCCAGTGAGAAAGGGAGGTTATGGAGTGGTACAGGTTCAGGGCATATTTTTGTGGAGTTCTGCATTGGTACGTTCCAGTGAGACAGGGAGGTTATGGAGGGGTACAGGTTCAGGGCATATTTATGTCGTTTTCTGCATTGGTACGTTCCCGTGAGACAGGGTGGTTATGGAGGTGTACAGGTTCAGGGCATATTTTTGTGGAATTCTGCAATGGTACGTTCCAGTGAGACAGCGAGTTTATGGAGGGGTACAGGTTCAGGGCATATTTCTGGGGAGTTCTGCATTGGAACATTCCAGTGAGACACGGAGGATATGGAGGGGTGCAGGTTCAGGGCATATTTGTGTGGAGTTCTGCATTGGTACGTTCCAGTGAGACAGGTAGGTTTTGGAGCGTACAGTTTCAGGGCATATTTATGTGGATTTCTGCATTGGTACGTTCCCGTGAGACAGGGAGTTTATGGAGGGGTACAGTTTCAGGGCATTTTTGTGTGGAGTTCTGCATTGTTACGTTGCTGTGAGACACTGAGGTTATGGAGGTGTACAGGTTCAGGGCATATTTGTGTGGAGTTCTGCATTGGTACATTCCAGTGAGACAGGGAGGTTATGGAGGGGTACAGGTTCAGGGCATATTTCTGTGGAGTTCTGCATTGGAACATTCCAGTGAGACACGGAGTATATGGAGGGGTGCAGGTTCAGGGCATATTTGTGTGGAGTTCTGCATTGGTACGTTCCGGTGAGACTCTGAGGTTATGGAGGGTACAGGTTCAGGGCATATTTATGTGGAGTTCCGCAGTGGAACATTCCAGTGAGACACGGAGAATATTGAGGGGTACAGTTTCAGGGCATATTTGTGTGGAGTTCTGCATTGGTACGTTCCAGTGAGACAGGGTTGTTATGGAGGCGTACAGGATCAGGGCATATTTGTGTGGAGTTCTGCATTGGTACATTCCAGTGAGACACGGAGTATATGGAGGGATACAGGTTCATGACATATTTGTGCGGAATTCTTCATTGGTACATTCCAGTGTGACAGGAAGATTTTGGACCGTACAGGTTCAGGGCATATTTTTGTGGAGTTCTGCATTGGTACGTTCCAGTGAGACAGGGAGGTTATGTAGGTGTACATGTTCCGTGCATATTTGTGTGTTTTTCTGCATTGGTACGTTCCAGTGAGAAAGGGAGGTTATGGATGGGTACAGTTTCAGGGCATATTTATGTGGATTTCTGCATTGGTACGTTCCCGTGAGACAGGGAGTTTATGGAGGGGTACAGTTTCAGGGCATTTTTGTGTGGAGTTCTGCATTGTTACGTTGCTGTGAGACACTGAGGTTATGGAGGTGTACAGGTTCAGGGCATATTTGTGTGGAGTTCTGCATTGGTACATTCCAGTGAGACAGGGAGGTTATGGAGGGGTACAGTTTCAGGGCATATTTCTGTGGAGTTCTGCATTGGAACATTCCAGTGAGACACGGAGGATATGGAGGGGTGCAGGTTCAGGGCATATTTGTGTGGAGTTCTGCATCGGTACGTTCCAGTGAGACACTGAGGTTATGGAGGGTACAGGTTCAGGGCATATTTATGTGGAGTTCCGCAGTGGAACATTCCAGTGAGACACGGAGGATATTGAGGAGTACAGTTTCAGGGCATATTTGTGTGGAGTTCTGCATTGGTACGTTCCAGTGAGACAGGGATGTTATGGAGGGGTACAGTTTCAGGGCATATTTGTGTGGAGTTCTGCATTGGTACATTCCAGTGAGACACGGAGGATATGGAGGGATACAGGTTCATGGCATATTTGTGTGTAGTACTTCATTGATACGTTACAGTGAGACAGGTAGGTTTTGGAGCGTACATGTTCAGGACATATTTTTGTGGAGTTCTGCATTGGTACATTCCAGTGAGACAGGGAGGTTATGGAGGGGTACAGGTTCAGGGCATATTTGTGTGGAGTTCTGCATTGGTACGTTCCAGTGAGACAGGGAGGTTATGTAGGTGTACATGTTCCGTGCATCTTTGTGTGTTTTTCTGCATTGGTACGTTCCAGTGAGAAAGGGAGGTTATGGGGGGGGTACAGTTTCAGGGCATATTTATGTGGATTTCTGCATTGGTACGTTCCCGTGAGACAGGGTGGTTATGGAGGGGTACAGGTTCAGGGCATATTTCTGTGGAGTTCTGCATTGGAACATTCCAGTGAGACACGGAGGATATGGAGGGGTGCAGGTTCAGGGCATATTTGTGTGGAGTTCTGCATTGGTACGTTCCAGTGAGACAGGTAGGTTTTGGAGCGTACAGGTTCAGGGCATATTTTTGTGGAGTTCTGCATTGGTACGTTCCAGTGAGACAGGGTTGTTATGGAGGCGTACAGGTTCAGGGCATATTTGTGTGGAGTTCTGCATTGGTACATTCCAGTGAGACACGGAGGATATGGAGGGATACATGTTCATGACATATTTGTGCGGAATTCTTCATTGGTACATTCCAGTGTGACAGGAAGATTTTGGACCGTACAGGTTCAGGGCATATTTTTGTGGAGTTCTGCATTGGTACGTTCCAGTGAGACAGGGAGGTTATGTAGGTGTACATGTTCCGTGCATATTTGTGTGTTTATAGCAAATGTGTAAGGAGATAGCAGATATTTGTAGTAAACACAAGGTGGTGATTGTGGGAGATTTTAATTTTCCACACATAGATTGGGAAGCTCATTCTGTAAAAGGGCTGGATGGTTTAGAGTTTGTGAAATGTGTGCAGGATAGCTTTTTGCAACAATACATAGAAGTACCGACTAGAGATGGGGCAGTGTTGGATCTCCTGTTAGGGAATGCGATAGGTCAGCTGACAGATGTATGTGTTGGGGAGCACTTCGGGTCCAGTGATCACAATAGCATTAGCTTCAATATAATTATGGAGAAGGACAGGACTGGACCTAGAGTTGAGATTTTTGATTGGAGAAAGGCTAACTTTGAGGAGATGCGCAGGGATTTAGAGAGAGTGGAATGGGTCAAGTTGTTTTATGGGAAGGATGTAATAGAGAAATGGAGGTCATTTAAGGGTGAAATTATGAGGGTACAGAATCTTTATGTTCCTGTTCGGTTGAAAGGAAAGATTAAAGGTTTGAAAGCGCCATGGTTTTCAAGGGATATTAGAAACTTGGTTCGAAAAAAGAGGGATGTCTACAATAGATATAGGCAGCATGGAGTAAAGGAATTGCTCGAGGAATATAAAGAATGTAAAAGGAAACTTAAGAAAGAGATTAGAAAAGCTAAAAGAAGTTACGAGTTTGGTTTGGCAAATAAGGTGGAAGTAAATCCGAAAGGCTTCTACAGTTATATTAAAAGCAAGAGGATAGTGAGGGATAAAATTGGTCCCTTAGAGAATCAGGGTGGTCAGCTATGTGTGGAGCCGAGGGAGATGGGAGAGATTTTGAACGATTTCTTCTCTTCGGTATTCACTAAGGAGAAGGATATCGAATGGTGTAAGGTGTGGGAAACAAGTAAGGAAGTTATGGAACCTATGACAATTAAAGAGGTGGAAGTACTGGCGCTTTTAAGAAATTTAAAAGTGGATAAATCTCCGGGTCCTGACCGGATATTCCCCAGGACCTTGAGGGAAGTTTGTGTAGAGATAGCAGGAGCTCTGACGGAGATCTTTCAGATGTCATTAGAAACAGGGATTGTGCCGGAGGATTGGCGTATTGCTCATGTGGTTCCATTGTTTAAAAAGGGTTCTAGAAGTAAGCCTGGCAATTATAGACCTGTCAGTTTGACATCAGTGGTGGGTAAATTAATGGAAAGTATTCTTAGAGATAGTATTTATAATTATCTGGATAGACAGGATCTGATTAGGAGTAGCCAGCATGGATTTGTGCGTGGAAGGTCATGTTTGACAAACCTTATTGAATTTTTTGAAGTAGTTACGAGGAATGTTGACGAGGGTAAGGCAGTGGATGTAGTCTATATGGACTTCAGCAAGGCCTTTGACAAAGTTCCACATGGAAGGTTAGTTAAGAAGGTTCAGTCGTTAGGTATTAGTGCTGGAGTAATAAAATGGATTCAACAGTGGCTAGATGGGAGATGCCAGAGAGTAGTGGTGGATAATTGTTTATCGGGATGG
Source organism: Hemitrygon akajei (assembly GCF_048418815.1). Classification (NCBI taxonomy): domain Eukaryota; kingdom Metazoa; phylum Chordata; class Chondrichthyes; order Myliobatiformes; family Dasyatidae; genus Hemitrygon; species Hemitrygon akajei. The sequence continues at coordinate 2,656,921 of NW_027331925.1, read as the reverse complement.
AGGCCGGTGACTAGCGGGGTGCCTCAGGGATCTGTTTTGGGCCCAATGTTGTTTGTAATATACATAAATGATCTGGATGATGGGGTGGTAAATTGGATTAGTAAGTATGCTGATGATACTAAGGTAGGAGGTGTTGTGGATAATGAGGTGGGTTTTCAAAGCTTGCAGGGAGATTTATGCCGGTTAGAAGAATGGGCTGAACGTTGGCAGATGGAGTTTAATGCTGAGAAGTGTGAGGTTCTACATTTTGGCAGGAATAATCCAAATAGAACATACAGGGTAAATGGTAGGGCATTGAGGAATGCAGTGGAACAGAGAGATCTAGGAATAACAGTGCATAGTTCCCTGAAGGTGGAGTCTCATGTTGATAGGGTGGTGAAGAAGGCTTTTGGAACGCTGGCCTTTATAAATCAGAGCATTGAGTACAGAAGTTGGGATGTAATGTTAAAATTGTACAAGGCATTGGTAAGGCCAAATTTGGAATATTGTGTACAGTTCTGGTCACCGAATTATAGGAAAGATATCAATAAATTAGAGAGAGTGCAGAGACGATTTACTAGGATGTTACCAGGGTTTCAGCACTTAAGTTACAGAGAAAGGTTGAACAAGTTAGGTCTCTATTCATTGGAGCGTAGAAGGTTGAGGGGGGATTTGATCGAGGTATTTAAAATGTTGAGAGGGATAGATAGAGTTGACGTGAATAGGCTGTTTCCATTGAGAGTAGGGGAGATTCAAACGAGAGGACATGATTTGAGAGTTAGGGGGCAAAAGTTTAAGGGAAACACGAGGGGGTATTTCTTTACTCAGAGAGTGATAGCTGTGTGGAATGAGCTTCCTGTAGAAGTAGTAGAGGCCAGATCAGTTGTGTCATTTAAGGTAAAATTGGATAGGTATATGGATAGGAAAGGAGTGGAGGGTTATGGGCTGAGTGCGGGTAGGTGGGACTAGGTGAGATTAAGAGTTCGGCACGGACTAGGAGGGCCGGAATGGCCTGTTTCCGTGCTGTGATTGTTATATGGTTATATGGTACGTTCCAGTGAGACAGGGAGGTTATGTAGGTGTACATGTTCCGTGCATATTTGTGTGTTTTTCTGCATTGGTACGTTCCAGTGAGAAAGGGAGGTTATGGAGGGGTACAGTTTCAGGGCATATTTATGTGGATTTCTGCATTGGTACGTTCCCGTGAGACAGGGAGTTTATGGAGGGGTACAGTTTCAGGGCATTTTTGTGTGGAGTTCTGCATTGTTACGTTGCTGTGAGACACTGAGGTTATGGAGGTGTACAGGTTCAGGGCATATTTGTGTGGAGTTCTGCATTGGTACATTCCAGTGAGACAGGGAGGTTATGGAGGGGTAAAGGTTCAGGGCATATTTCTGTGGAGTTCTGCATTGGAACATTCCAGTGAGACACGGAGGATATGGAGGGGTGCAGGTTCAGGGCATATTTGTGTGGAGTTCTGCATCGGTACGTTCCAGTGAGACACTGAGGTTATGGAGGGTACAGGTTCAGGGCATATTTATGTGGAGTTCCGCAGTGGAACATTCCAGTGAGACACGGAGGATATTGAGGAGTACAGTTTCAGGGCATATTTGTGTGGAGTTCTGCATTGGTACGTTCCAGTGAGACAGGGATGTTATGGAGGGGTACAGTTTCAGGGCATATTTGTGTGGAGTTCTGCATTGGTACATTCCAGTGAGACACGGAGGATATCGAGGGATACAGGTTCATGGCATATTTGTGTGTAGTACTTCATTGATACGTTACAGTGAGACAGGTAGGTTTTGGAGCGTACATGTTCAGGACATATTTTTGTGGAGTTCTGCATTGGTACGTTCCAGTGAGACAGGGAGGTTATGGAGGGGTACAGGTTCAGGGCATATTTGTGTGGAGTTCTGAATTGGTACGTTCCAGTGAGACAGGGAGGTTATGTAGGTGTACATGTTCCGTGCATCTTTGTGTGTTTTTCTGCATTGGTACGTTCCAGTGAGAAAGGGAGGTTATGGGGGGGGTACAGTTTCAGGGCATTTTTATGTGGATTTCTGCATTGGTACGTTCCCGTGAGACAGGGTTGTTATGGAGGGGTACAGGTTCAGGGCATATTTCTGTGGAGTTCTGCATTGGAACATTCCAGTGAGACACGGAGGATATGGAGGGGTGCAGGTTCAGGGCATATTTGTGTGGAGTTCTGCATTGGTACGTTCCAGTGAGACAGGTAGGTTTTGGAGAGTACAGGTTCAGGGCATATTTTTGTGGAGTTCTGCATTGGTACGTTCCAGTGAGACAGGGAGTTTATGGAGGGGTACAGTTTCAGGGCATTTTTGTGTGGTGTTCTGCATTGGTACATTCCAGTGAGACAGGGATGTTATGGAGGGGTACAGGTTCAGGGCATATTTCTGTGGAGTTCTGAATTGCAACATTCCAGTGAGACACGGAGGATATGGAGGGGTGCAGGTTCAGGGCATATTTGTTTGGAGTTCTGCATTGGTACGTTCCAGTGAGACAGGTAGGTTTTGGAGCGTACAGGTTCAGGGCATATTTTTGTGGAGTTCTGCATTGGTACGTTCCAGTGAGACAGGGAGGTTATGGAGGGGTACAGGTTCAGGGCATATTTATGTGGATTTCTGCATTGGTACGTTCCCGTGAGACAGGGTGGTTATGGAGGGGTACAGGTTCAGGGCATATTTTTGTGGAGTTCTGCAATGGTACGTTCCAGTGAGACCGGGAGTTTATGGAGGGGTACAGTTTCAGGGCATTTTTGTGTGGAGTTCTGCATTGGTACATTCCAGTGAGACAGGGAGGTTATGGAGGGGTACAGGTTCAGGGCATATTTCTGTGGAGTTCTGCATTGGAACATTCCAGTGAGACACGGAGGATATGGAGGGGTGCAGGTTCAGGGCATATTTGTGTGGAGTTCTGCATTGGTACGTTCCAGTGAGACAGGTAGGTTTTGGAGCGTACAGGTTCAGGGCATATTTTTGTGGAGTTCTGCATTGGTACGTTCCAGTGAGAAAGGGAGGTTATGGAGGGGTACAGGTTCAAAGCATATTTTTGTGGAGTTCTGCATTGGTACGTTCCCGTGAGACAGGGAGTTTATAGAGGGGTACAGGTTCAGGGCATATTTTGTGGAGTTCTGCATTGGTACGTTCCAGTGAGACTGGGAGGTTATGTAGGTGTACATGTTCCGTGCATATTTGTGTGGAGTTCTACATTGGAACATTCCAGTGAGACAGGGAGGTTATGGAGCGTACAGTTTCAGGGCATATTTGTGTGGAGTTCTGCATTGGTAGGTTCCAGTGAGACAGGTAGGTTTTGGAGCGTACAGGTTCAGGGCATATTTTTGTGGAGTTCTGCATTGGTACGTTCCAGTGAGACAGGGAGGTTATGGAGGGGTACAGGTTCAGGGCATATTTCTGTGGAGTTCTGCATTGAAACATTCCAGTGAGACACGGAGGATATGAAGGGGTGCAGGTTCAGGGCATTTTTGTGTGGAGTTCTGCATTGGTACATTCCAGTGAGACAGGGAGGTTATGGAGGGGTACAGGTTCAGGGCATATTTCTGTGGAGTTCTGCATTGAAACATTCCAGTGAGACACGGAGGATATGGAGGGGTGCAGGTTCAGGGCATATTTGTGTGGAGTTCTGCATTGGTACGTTCCAGTGAGACAGGTAGGTTTTGGAGCGTACAGGTTCAGGGCATATTTTTGTGGAGTTCTGCATTGTTACGTTCCAATGAGACAGGGAGGTTATGGAGGGGTAGAGGTTCAGGTCATATTTTTGTGGAGTTCTGCATTGGTACGTTCCCGTGAGACAGGGAGTTTATGGAGGGGTACAGTTTCAGGGCATATTTGTGTGGAGTTCTGCATTTGTACCTTCCACTGAGACAGGGAGGTTATGTAGGTGTACATGTTCAGGGCATATTTGTGTGTTTTTCTGCATTGGTGCGTTCCAGTGAGAAAGGGAGGTTACGGACGGGTACAGTTTCAGGGCATATTTATGTGGAGTTCTGCATTGGTACGGTCCTGTGAGACACTGAGGTTATGGAGGTGTACAGGTTCAGGGCATATTTATGTGGAGTTCCGCAGTGGAACATTCCAGTGAGACACGGAGGATATTGAGGGGTACAGTTTCAGGGCATATTTGTGTGGAGTTCTGCATTGGTACGTTCCAGTGAGACAGGTAGGTTTTGGAGCGTACAGGTTCAGGGCATATTTTTGTGGAGTTCTGCATTGGTACGTTCCAGTGAGACAGGGAGGTTATGTAGGTGTACATGTTCCGTGCATATTTGTGTGTTTTTCTGCATTGGTACGTTCCAGTGAGAAAGGGAGGTTATGGAGTGGTACAGGTTCAGGGCATATTTTTGTGGAGTTCTGCATTGGTACGTTCCAGTGAGACAGGGAGGTTATGGAGGGGTACAGGTTCAGGGCATATTTATGTCGTTTTCTGCATTGGTACGTTCCCGTGAGACAGGGTGGTTATGGAGGGGTACAGGTTCAGGGCATATTTTTGTGGAATTCTGCAATGGTACGTTCCAGTGAGACAGCGAGTTTATGGAGGGGTACAGGTTCAGGGCATATTTCTGGGGAGTTCTGCATTGGAACATTCCAGTGAGACACGGAGGATATGGAGGGGTGCAGGTTCAGGGCATATTTGTGTGGAGTTCTGCACTGGTACGTTCCAGTGAGACAGGTAGGTTTTGGAGCGTACAGTTTCAGGGCATATTTATGTGGATTTCTGCATTGGTACGTTCCCGTGAGACAGGGAGTTTATGGAGGGGTACAGTTTCAGGGCATTTTTGTGTGGAGTACTGCATTGTTACGTTGCTGTGAGACACTGAGGTTATGGAGGTGTACAGGTTCAGGGCATATTTGTGTGGAGTTCTGCATTGGTACATTCCAGTGAGACAGGGAGGTTATGGAGGGGTACAGGTTCAGGGCATATTTCTGTGGAGTTCTGCATTGGAACATTCCAGTGAGACACGGAGGATATGGAGGGGTGCAGGTTCAGGGCATATTTGTGTGGAGTTCTGCATTGGTACGTTCCGGTGAGACTCTGAGGTTATGGAGGGTACAGGTTCAGGGCATATTTATGTGGAGTTCCGCAGTGGAACATTCCAATGAGACACGGAGAATATTGAGGGGTACAGTTTCAGGGCATATTTGTGTGGAGTTCTGCATTGGTACGTTCCAGTGAGACAGGGTTGTTATGGAGGCGTACAGGATCAGGGCATATTTGTGTGGAGTTCTGCATTGGTACATTCCAGTGAGACACGGAGTATATGGAGGGATACAGGTTCATGACATATTTGTGCGGAATTCTTCATTGGTACATTCCAGTGTGACAGGAAGATTTTGGACCGTACAGGTTCAGGGCATATTTTTGTGGAGTTCTGCATTGGTACGTTCCAGTGAGACAGGGAGGTTATGTAGGTGTACATGTTCCGTGCATATTTGTGTGTTTTTCTGCATTGGTACGTTCCAGTGAGAAAGGGAGGTTATGGATGGGTACAGTTTCAGGGCATATTTATGTGGATTTCTGCATTGGTACATTCCAGTGAGACACGGAGGATATGGAGGGATACAGGTTCATGGCATATTTGTGTGTAGTACTTCATTGATACGTTACAGTGAGACAGGTAGGTTTTGGAGCGTACATGTTCAGGACATATTTTTGTGGAGTTCTGCATTGGTACGTTCCAGTGAGACAGGGAGGTTATGGAGGGGTACAGGTTCAGGGCATATTTGTGTGGAGTTCTGCATTGGTACGTTCCAGTGAGACAGGGAGGTTATGTAGGTGTACATGTTCCGTGCATCTTTGTGTGTTTTTCTGCATTGGTACGTTCCAGTGAGAAAGGGAGGTTATGGGGGGGGGTACAGTTTCAGGGCATATTTATGTGGATTTCTGCATTGGTACGTTCCCGTGAGACAGGGTGGTTATGGAGGGGTACAGGTTCAGGGCATATTTCTGTGGAGTTCTGCATTGGAACATTCCAGTGAGACACGGAGGATATGGAGGGGTGCAGGTTCAGGGCATATTTGTGTGGAGTTCTGCATTGGTACGTTCCAGTGAGACAGGTAGGTTTTGGAGCGTACAGGTTCAGGGCATATTTTTGTGGAGTTCTGCATTGGTACGTTCCAGTGAGACAGGGTTGTTATGGAGGCGTACAGGTTCAGGGCATATTTGTGTGGAGTTCTGCATTGGTACATTCCAGTGAGACACGGAGGATATGGAGGGATACAGGTTCAGGGCATATTTGTGCGGAATTCTTCATTGGTACATTCCAGTGTGACAGGAAGATTTTGGACCGTACAGGTTCAGGGCATATTTTTGTGGAGTTCTGCATTGGTACGTTCCAGTGAGACAGGGAGGTTATGTAGGTGTACATGTTCCGTGCATATTTGTGTGTTTTTCTGCATTGGTACGTTCCAGTGAGAAAGGGAGGTTATGGAGGGGTACAGTTTCAGGGCATATTTATGTGGATTTCTGCATTGGTACGTTCCCGTGAGACAGGGAGTTTATGGAGGGGTACAGTTTCAGTGCATTTTTGTGTGGAGTTCTGCATTGTTACGTTGCTGTGAGACACTGAGGTTATGGAGGTGTACAGGTTCAGGGCATATTTGTGTGGAGTTCTGCATTGGTACATTCCAGTGAGACAGGGAGGTTATGGAGGGGTACAGGTTCAGGGCATATTTCTGTGGAGTTCTGCATTGGAACATTCCAGTGAGACACGGAGGATATGGAGGGGTGCAGGTTCAGGGCATATTTGTGTGGAGTTCTGCATCGGTACGTTCCAGTGAGACACTGAGGTTATGGAGGGAACAGGTTCAGGGCATATTTATGTGGAGTTCCGCAGTGGAACATTCCAGTGAGACACGGAGGATATTGAGGAGTACAGTTTCAGGGCATATTTGTGTGGAGTTCTGCATTGGTACGTTCCAGTGAGACAGGGATGTTATGGAGGGGTACAGTTTCAGGGCATATTTGTGTGGAGTTCTGCATTGGTACATTCCAGTGAGACACGGAGGATATGGAGGGATACAGGTTCATGGCATATTTGTGTGTAGTACTTCATTGATACGTTACAGTGAGACAGGTAGGTTTTGGAGCGTACATGTTCAGGACATATTTTTGTGGAGTTCTGCATTGGTACGTTCCAGTGAGACAGGGAGGTTATGGAGGGGTACAGGTTCAGGGCATATTTGTGTGGAGTTCTGCATTGGTACGTTCCAGTGAGACAGGGAGGTTATGTAGGTGTACATGTTCCGTGCATCTTTGTGTGTTTTTCTGCATTGGTACGTTCCAGTGAGAAAGGGAGGTTATGGGGGGGGGGTACAGTTTCAGGGCATTTTTATGTGGATTTCTGCATTGGTACGTTCCCGTGAGACAGGGTGGTTATGGAGGGGTACAGGTTCAGGGCATATTTCTGTGGAGTTCTGCATTGGAACATTCCAGTGAGACACGGAGGATATGGAGGGGTGCAGGTTCAGGGCATATTTGTGTGGAGTTCTGCATTGGTACGTTCCAGTGAGACAGGTAGGTTTTGGAGCGTACAGGTTCAGGGCATATTTTTGTGGAGTTCTGCATTGGTACGTTCCAGTGAGACAGGGAGTTTATGGAGGGGTACAGTTTCAGGGCATTTTTGTGTGGTGTTCTGCATTGGTACATTCCAGTGAGACAGGGATGTTATGGAGGGGTACAGGTTCAGGGCATATTTTTGTGGAGTTCTGCATTGGTACGTTCCAGTGAGACAGGGAGGTTATGGAGGGGTACAGGTTCAGGGCATATTTATGTGGATTTCTGCATTGGTACGTTCCCGTGAGACAGGGTGGTTATGGAGGGGTACAGGTTCAGGGCATATTTTTGTGGAGTTCTGCAATGGTACGTTCCAGTGAGACCGGGAGTTTATGGAGGGGTACAGTTTAAGGGCATTTTTGTGTGGAGTTCTGCATTGGTACATTCCAGTGAGACAGGGAGGTTATGGAGGGGTACAGGTTCAGGGCATATTTCTGTGGAGTTCTGCATTGGAACATTCCAGTGAGACACGGAGGATATGGAGGGGTGCAGGTTCAGGGCATATTTGTGTGGAGTTCTGCATTGGTACGTTCCAGTGAGACAGGTAGGTTTTGGAGCGTACAGGTTCAGGGCATATTTTTGTGGAGTTCTGCATTGGTACGTTCCAGTGAGACAGGGAGGTTATGGAGGGGTACAGGTTCAGGGCATATTTTTGTGGAGTTCTGCATTGGTACGTTCCCGTGAGACAGGGAGTTTATAGAGGGGTACAGGTTCAGGGCATATTTTGTGGAGTTCTGCATTGGTACGTTCCAGTGAGACTGGGAGGTTATGTAGGTGTACATGTTCCGTGCATATTTGTGTGGAGTTCTGCATTGGAACATTCCAGTGAGACAGGGAGGTTATGGAGCGTACAGTTTCAGGGCATATTTGTGTGGAGTTCTGCATTAGTAGGTTCCAGTGAGACAGGTAGGTTTTGGAGCGTACAGGTTCAGGGCATATTTTTGTGGAGTTCTGCATTGGTACGTTCCAGTGAGACAGGGAGGTTATGGAGTGGTACAGGTTCAGGGCATATTTCTGTGGAGTTCTGCATTGAAACATTCCAGTGAGACACGGAGGATATGAAGGGGTGCAGTTTCAGGGCATTTTTGTGTGGAGTTCTGCATTGGTACGTTCCAGTGAGACAGGGAGGTTATGGAGGGGTACAGGTTCAGGGCATATTTTTGTGGAGTTCTGCATTGTTACGTTCCAGTGAGACAGGGAGGTTATGGAGGGGTACAGGTTCAGGTCATATTTTTGTGGAGTTCTGCATTTGTACGTTCCACTGAGACAGGGAGGTTATGTAGGTGTACATGTTCAGGGCATATTTGTGTGTTTTTCTGCATTGGTGCGCTCCAGTGAGAAAGGGAGGTTATGGAGGGGTACAGTATCAGGGCATAATTATGTGGAGTTCTGCATTGGTACGTTCCTGTGAGACACTGAGGTTATGGAGGTGTACAGGTTCAGGGCATATTTATGTGGAGTTCCGCAGTGGAACATTCCAGGGAGACACGGAGGATATTGAGGGGTACAGTTTCAGGGCATATTTGTGTGGAGTTCTGCATTGGTACGTTCCAGTGAGACAGGTAGGTTTTGGAGCGTACAGGTTCAGGGCATATTTTTGTGGAGTTCTGCATTGGTACGTTCCAGTGAGACAGGGAGGTTATGTAGGTGTACATGTTCCGTGCATATTTGTGTGTTTTTCTGCATTGGTACGTTCCAGTGAGAAAGGGAGGTTATGGAGTGGTACAGGTTCAGGGCATATTTTTGTGGAGTTCTGCATTGGTACGTTCCAGTGAGACAGGGAGGTTATGGAGGGGTACAGGTTCAGGGCATATTTATGTCGTTTTCTGCATTGGTACGTTCCCGTGAGACAGGGTGGTTATGGAGGGGTACAGGTTCAGGGCATATTTTTGTGGAATTCTGCAATGGTACGTTCCAGTGAGACAGCGAGTTTATGGAGGGGTACAGGTTCAGGGCATATTTCTGTGGAGTTCTGCATTGGAACATTCCAGTGAGACACGGAGGATATGGAGGGGTGCAGGTTCAGGGCATATTTGTGTGGACTTCTGCATTGGTACGTTCCAGTGAGACAGGTAGGTTTTGGAGCGTACAGGTTCAGGGCATATTTTTGTGGAGTTCTGCATTGGTACGTTCCAGTGAGACAGGGAGGTTATGGAGGGGTACAGGTTCAGGGCATATTTTTGTGGAGTTCTGCATTGGTACGTTCCCGTGAGACAGGGAGTTTATGGAGGGATACAGTTTCAGGGCATTTTTGTGTGGAGTTCTGCATTGTTACGTTGCTGTGAGACACTGAGGTTATGGAGGTGTACAGGTTCAGGGCATATTTATGTGGAGTTCCGCAGTGGAACATTCCAGTGAGACACGGAGGATATTGAGGGGTACAGTTTCAGGGCATATTTGTGTGGAGTTCTGCATTGGTACGTTCCAGTGAGACAGGTAGGTTTTGGAGCGTACAGGTTCAGGGCATATATTTGTGGAGACTGCATTGGTACGTTTCAGTGAGACAGGGAGGTTATGTAGGTGTACATGTTCCGTGCATATTTGTGTGTTTTTCTGCATTGGTACGTTCCCGTGAGACAGGGAGTTTATGGAGGGGTACAGTTTCAGGGCATTTTTGTGTGGAGTTCTGCATTGGTACATTCCAGTGAGACAGGTATGTTTTGGAGCGTACAGGTTCAGGGCATATTTTTGTGGAGTTCTGCATTGGTACGTTCCAGTGAGACAGGGTGGTTATGGAGGGGTACAGGTTCGGGGCATATTTGTGTGGAGTTCTGCATTGGTACGTTCCAGTGAGACAGGGAGGTTATGTAGGTGTACATGTTCCGTGCATATTTGTGTGTTTTTCTGCATTGGTACGTTCCAGTGAGAAAGGGAGGTTATGGAGGGGTACAGTTTCAGGGCATATTTATGCGGATTTCTGCATTGGTACGTTCCCGTGAGACAGGGAGTTTATGGAGGGGTACAGTTTCAGGGCATTTTTCTGTGGAGTTCTGCATTGGTACATTCCAGTGAGACAGGGAGGTTATGGAGGGGCACAGGTTCAGGGCATATTTATGTGGAGTTCTGCATTGGAACATTCCAGTGAGACACGGAGGATATGGAGGTGTGCAGGTTCAGGGCATATTTGTGTGGAGTTCTGCATTGGTACGTTCCAGTGAGACACTGAGGTTATGGAGGGGTACAGGTTCAGGGCATATTTATGTGGAGTTCCGCAGTGGAACATTCCAGTGAGACACGGAGAATATTGAGGGGTACGGTTTCAGGGCATATTTGTGTGGAGTTCTGCATTGGTACGTTCCAGTGAGACAGGGTGGTTATGGAGGCGTACAGGTTCAGGGCATATTTGCGTGGAGTTCTGCATTGGTACATTCCAGTGAGAGACGGAGGATATGGAGGGATACAGGTTCATGACATATTTGTGCGGAATTCTTCATTGGTACATTCCAGTGTGACAGGAAGATTTTGCAGCGTACAGGTTCAGAGCATATTTGTATGGAGTTCTGCATTGGTACATTCCAGTGAGACAGGGAGGTTATGGAGGGGTACAGGTTCAGGGCATATTTCTGTGGAGTTCTGCATTGAAACATTCCAGTGAGACACGGAGGATATGGAGGGGTGCAGGTTCAGGGCATATTTGTGTGGAGTTCTGCATTGGTACGTTCCAGTGAGACAGGTAGGTTTTGGAGCGTACAGGTTCAGGGCATATTTTTGTGGAGTTCTGCATTGGTACGTTCCCGTGAGACAGGGTGGTTATGGAGGGGTACAGGTTCAGGGCATATTTTTGTGGAGTTCTGCAATGGTACGTTCCAGTGAGACAGGGAGTTTATGGAGGGGTACAGGTTCAGGGCATATTTCTGTGGAGTTCTGCATTGGAACATTCCAGTGAGACACGGAGGATATGGAGGGGTGCAGGTTCAGGGCATATTTGTGTGGAGTTCTGCATTGGTACGTTCCAGTGAGACAGGTAGGTTTTGGAGCGTACAGGTTCAGGGCATATTTTTGTGGAGTTCTGCATTGGTACGTTCCAGTGAGACAAGGAGGTTATGGAGGGGTACAGGTTCAAGGCATATTTTTGTGGAGTTCTGCATTGGTACGTTGCTGTGAGACACTGAGGTTATGGAGGTGTACAGGTTCAGGGCATATTTATGTGGAGTTCCGCAGTGGAACATTCCAGTGAGACACGGAGGATATTGAGGGGTACAGTTTCAGGGCATATTTGTGTGGAGTTCTGCATTGGTACGTTCCAGTGAGACAGGTAGGTTTTGGAGCGTACAGGTTCAGGGCATATTTTTGTGGAGTTCTGCATTGGTACGTTCCAGTGAGACAGGGAGGTTATGTAGGTGTACATGTTCCGTGCATATTTGTGTGTTTTTCTGCATTGGTACGTTCCAGTGAGAAAGGGAGGTTATGGAGGGGTACAGTTTCAGGGCATATTTATGTGGATTTCTGCATTGGTACGTTCCCGTGAGACAGGGAGTTTATGGAGGGGTACAGTTTCAGGGCATTTTTGTGTGGAGTTCTGCATTGGTACATTCCAGTGAGACAGGTAGGTTTTGGAGCGTACAGGTTCAGGGCATATTTTTGTGGAGTTCTGCATTGGTACGTTCCAGTGAGACAGGGAGGTTATGGAGGGCTACAGGTTCAGGGCATATTTGTGTGGAGTTCTGCATTGGTACGTTCCAGTGAGACAGGGAGGTTATGTAGGTGTACATGTTCCGTGCATATTTGTGTGTTTTTCTGCATTGGTACGTTCCAGTGAGAAAGGGAGGTTATGGAGGGGTACAGTTTCAGGGCATATTTATGTGGATTTCTGCATTGGTACGTTCCCGTGAGACAGGGAGTTTATGGAGGGGTACAGTTTCAGGGCATTTTTCTGTGGAGTTCTGCATTGGTACATTCCAGTGAGACAGGGAGGTTATGGAGGGGCACAGGTTCAGGGCATATTTATGTGGAGTTCTGCATTGGAACATTCCAGTGAGACACGGAGGATATGGAGGTGTGCAGGTTCAGGGCATATTTGTGTGGAGTTCTGCATTGGTACGTTCCAGTGAGACACTGAGGTTATGGAGGGGTACAGGTTCAGGGCATATTTATGTGGAGTTCCGCAGTGGAACATTCCAGTGAGACACGGAGAATATTGAGGGGTACAGTTTCAGGGCATATTTGTGTGGAGTTCTGCATTGGTACGTTCCAGTGAGACAGGGTGGTTATGGAGGCGTACAGGTTCAGGGCATATTTGTGTGGAGTTCTGCATTGGTACATTCCAGTGAGACACGGAGGATATGGAGGGATACAGGTTCATGACATATTTGTGCGGAATTCTTCATTGGTACATTCCAGTGTGACAGGAAGATTTTGCAGCGTACAGGTTCAGAGCATATTTGTATGGAGTTCTGCATTGGTACATTCCAGTGAGACAGGGAGGTTATGGAGGGGTACAGGTTCAGGGCATATTTCTGTGGAGTTCTGCATTGAAACATTCCAGTGAGACACGGAGGATATGGAGGGGTGCAGGTTCAGGGCATATTTGTGTGGAGTTCTGCATTGGTACGTTCCAGTGAGACAGGTAGGTTTTGGAGCGTACAGGTTCAGGGCATATTTTTGTGGAGTTCTGCATTGGTACGTTCCCGTGAGACAGGGTGGTTATGGAGGGGTACAGGTTCAGGGCATATTTTTGTGGAGTTCTGCAATGGTACGTTCCAGTGAGACAGGGAGTTTATGGAGGGGTACAGGTTCAGGGCATATTTCTGTGGAGTTCTGCATTGGAACATTCCAGTGAGACACGGAGGATATGGAGGGGTGCAGGTTCAGGGCATATTTGTGTGGAGTTCTGCATTGGTACGTTCCAGTGAGACAGGTAGGTTTTGGAGCGTACAGGTTCAGGGCATATTTTTGTGGAGTTCTGCATTGGTACGTTCCAGTGAGACAAGGAGGTTATGGAGGGGTACAGGTTCAGGGCATATTTTTGTGGAGTTCTGCATTGGTACGTTGCTGTGAGACTCTGAGGTTATGGAGGTGTACAGATTCAGGGCATATTTATGTGGAGTTCCGCAGTGGAACATTCCAGTGAGACACGGAGGATATTGAGGGGTACAGTTTCAGGGCATATTTGTGTGGAGTTCTGCATTCGTACGTTCCAGTGAGACAGGTAGGTTTTGGAGCGTACAGGTTCAGGGCATATTTTTGTGGAGTTCTGCATTGGTACGTTCCAGTGAGACAGGGAGGTTATGTAGGTGTACATGTTCCGTGCATATTTGTGTGTTTTTCTGCATTGGTACGTTCCAGTGAGAAAGGGAGGTTATGGAGGGGTACAGTTTCAGGGCATATTTATGTGGATTTCTGCATTGGTACGTTCCCGTGAGACAGGGAGTTTATGGAGGGGTACAGTTTCAGGGCATTTTTGTGTGGAGTTCTGCATTGGTACATTCCAGTGAGACAGGTAGGTTTTGGAGCGTACAGGTTCAGGGCATATTTTTGTGGAGTTCTGCATTGGTACGTTCCAGTGAGACAGGGAGGTTATGGAGGGGTACAGGTTCAGGGCATATTTGTGTGGAGTTCTGCATTGGTACGTTCCAGTGAGACAGGGAGGTTATGTAGGTGTACATGTTCCGTGCATATTTGTGTGTTTTTCTGCATTGGTACGTTCCAGTGAGAAAGGGAGGTTATGGAGGGGTACAGTTTCAGGGCATATTTATGTGGATTTCTGCATTGGTACGTTCCCGTGAGAAAGGGAGTTTATGGAGGGGTACAGTTTCAGGGCATTTTTCTGTGGAGTTCTGCATTGGTACATTCCAGTGAGACAGGGAGGTTATGGAGGGGCACAGGTTCAGGGCATATTTATGTGGAGTTCTGCATTGGAACATTCCAGTGAGACACGGAGGATATGGAGGTGTGCAGTTCAGGGCATATTTGTGTGGAGTTCTGCATTGGTACGTTCCAGTGAGACACTGAGGTTATGGAGGGGTACAGGTTCAGGGCATATTTATGTGGAGTTCCGCAGTGGAACATTCCAGTGAGACACGGAGAATATTGAGGGGTACAGTTTCAGGGCATATTTGTGTGGAGTTCTGCTTTGGTACGTTCCAGTGAGACAGGGTGGTTATGGAGGCGTACAGGTTCAGGGCATATTTGTGTGGAGTTCTGCATTGGTACATTCCAGTGAGACACGGAGGATATGGAGGGATACAGGTTCATGACATATTTGTGAGGAATTCTTCATTGGTACATTCCAGTGTGACAGGAAGATTTTGGAGCGTACAGGTTCAGAGCATATTTGTATGGAGTTCTGCATTGGTACATTCCAGTGAGACAGGGAGGTTATGGAGGGGTACAGGTTCAGGGCATAATTCTGTGGAGTTCTGCATTGAAACATTCCAGTGAGACACGGAGGATATGGAGGGGTGCAGGTTCAGGGCATATTTGTGTCGAGTTCTGCATTGGTACGTTCCAGTGAGAAAGGTAGGTTTTGGAGCGTACAGGTTCAGGGCATATTTTTGTGGAGTTCTGCATTGGTACGTTCCAGTGAGACAGGGAGGTTATGGAGGGGTACAGGTTCAGGGCATATTTATGTTGTTTTCTGCATTGGTACGTTCCCGTGAGACAGGGTGGTTATGGAGCGGTACAGGTTCAGGGCATATTTTTGTGGAGTTCTGCAATGGTACGTTCCAGTGAGACAGGGAGTTTATGGAGGGGTACAGGTTCAGGGCATATTTCTGTGGAGTTCTGCATTGGAACATTCCAGTGAGACACGGAGGATATGGAGGGGTGCAGGTTCAGGGCATATTTGTGTGGAGTTCTGCATTGGTACGTTCCAGTGAGACAGGTAGGTTTTGAGGCGTACAGGTTCAGGGCATATTTTTGTGGAGTTCTGCATTGGTACGTTCCAGTGAGACAGGGAGGTTATGGAGGGGTGCAGGTTCAGGGCATATTTTTGTGGAGTTCTGCATTGGTACGTTCCCGTGAGACAGGGTGTTTATGGAGGGCTACAGGTTCAGGGCATATTTTGTGGAGTTTTGCAATGGTACGTTCCAGTGAGACAGGGAGTTTATGGAGGGGTACAGTTTCAGGGCATATTTGTGTGGAGTTCTGCATTGGTACGTTCCACTGAGACAGGGAGGTTATGTAGGTGTACATGTTCAGGGCATATTTGTGTGTTTTTCTGCATTGGTACGTTCCAGTGAGAAAGGGAGGTTATGGAGGGGTACAGTTTCAGGGCATATTTATGTGGATTTCTGCATTGGTACGTTCCCGTGAGACAGGGAGTTTATGGAGGGGTACAGTTTCAGGGCATTTTTGTGTGGAGTTCTGCATTGGTACGTTCCTGTGAGACACTGAGGTTATGGAGGTGTACAGGTTCAGGGCATATTTATGTGGAGTTCCGCAGTGGAACATTCCAGTGAGACACGGAGGATATTGAGGGGTACAGTTTCAGGGCATATTTGTGTGGAGTTCTGCATTGGTACGTTCCAGTGAGACAGGTAGGTTTTGGAGCGTACAGTTTCAGGGCATATTTTTGTGGAGTTCTGCATTGGTACGTTCCAGTGAGACAGGGAGGTTATGTAGGTGTACATGTTCCGTGCATATTTGTGTGTTTTTCTGCATTGGTACGTTCCCGTGAGAAAGGGAGGTTATGGAGGGGAACAGTTTCAGGGCATATTTATGTGGATTTCTGCATTGGTACGTTCCCGTGAGACAGGGAGTTTATGGAGGGGTACAGTTTCAGGGCATTTTTGTGTGGAGTTCTGCATTGGTACATTCCAGTGAGACAGGTAGGTTTTGGAGCGTACAGGTTCAGGGCATATTTTTGTGGAGTTCTGCATTGGTACGTTCCAGTGAGACAGGGAGGTTATGGAGGGGTACAGGTTCAGGGCATATTTGTGTGGAGTTCTGCATTGGTACGTTCCAGTGAGACAGGGAGGTTATGTAGGTGTACATGTTCCGTGCATATTTGTGTGTTTTTCTGCATTGGTACGTTCCAGTGAGAAAGGGAGGTTATGGAGGGGTACAGTTTCGGGGTATATTTATGTGTATTTCTGCATTGGTACGTTCCCGTGAGACAGGGAGTTTATGGAGGGGTACAGTTTCAGGGCATTTTCTGTGGAGTTCTGCATTGGTACATTCCAGTGAGACAGGGAGGTTATCAAGGGGCACAGGTTCAGGGCATATTTATGTGGAGTTCTGCATTGGAACATTCCAGTGAGACACGGAGGATATGGAGGTGTGCAGGTTCAGGGCATATTTGTGTGGAGTTCTGCATTGGTACGTTCCAGTGAGACACTGAGGTTATGGAGGGGTACAGGTTCAGGGCATATTTATGTGGAGTTCCGCAGTGGATCATTCCAGTGAGACACGGAGAATATTGAGGGGTACAGTTTCAGGGCATATTTGTGTGGAGTTCTGCATTGGTACGTTCCAGTGAGACAGGGTGGTTATGGAGGCGTACAGGTTCAGGGCATATTTGTGTGGAGTTCTGCATTGGTACATTCCAGTGAGACACGGAGGATATGGAGGGATACAGGTTCATGACATATTTGTGCGGAATTCTTCATTGGTACATTCCAGTGTGACAGGAAGATTTTGCAGCGTACAGGTTCAGAGCATATTTGTATGGAGTTCTGCATTGGTACATTCCAGTGAGACAGGGAGGTTATGGAGGGGTACAGGTTCAGGGCATATTTCTGTGGAGTTCTGCATTGAAACATTCCAGTGAGACACGGAGGATATGGAGGGGTGCAGGTTCAGGGCATATTTGTGTGGAGTTCTGCATTGGTACGTTCCAGTGAGACAGGTAGGTTTTGGAGCGTACAGGTTCAGGGCATATTTTTGTGGAGTTCTGCATTGGTACGTTCCCGTGAGACAGGGTGGTTATGGAGGGGTACAGGTTCAGGGCATATTTTTGTGGAGTTCTGCAATGGTACGTTCCAGTGAGACAGGGAGTTTATGGAGGGGTACAGGTTCAGGGCATATTTCTGTGGAGTTCTGCATTGGAACATTCCAGTGAGACACGGAGGATATGGAGGGGTGCAGGTTCAGGGCATATTTGTGTGGAGTTCTGCATTGGTACGTTCCAGTGAGACAGGTAGGTTTTGGAGCGTACAGGTTCAGGGCATATTTTTGTGGAGTTCTGCATTGGTACGTTCCAGTGAGACAAGGAGGTTATGGAGGGGTACAGGTTCAGGGCATATTTTTGTGGAGTTCTGCATTGGTACGTTGCTGTGAGACTCTGAGGTTATGGAGGTGTACAGATTCAGGGCATATTTATGTGGAGTTCCGCAGTGGAACATTCCAGTGAGACACGGAGGATATTGAGGGGTACAGTTTCAGGGCATATTTGTGTGGAGTTCTGCATTGGTACGTTCCAGTGAGACAGGTAGGTTTTGGAGCGTACAGGTTCAGGGCATATTTTTGTGGAGTTCTGCATTGGTACGTTCCAGTGAGACAGGGAGGTTATGTAGGTGTACATGTTCCGTGCATATTTGTGTGTTTTTCTGCATTGGTACGTTCCAGTGAGAAAGGGAGGTTATGGAGGGGTACAGTTTCAGGGCATATTTATGTGGATTTCTGCATTGGTACGTTCCCGTGAGACAGGGAGTTTATGGAGGGGTACAGTTTCAGGGCATTTTTGTGTGGAGTTCTGCATTGGTACATTCCAGTGAGACAGGTAGGTTTTGGAGCGTACAGGTTCAGGGCATATTTTTGTGGAGTTCTGCATTGGTACGTTCCAGTGAGACAGGGAGGTTATGGAGGGGTACAGGTTCAGGGCATATTTGTGTGGAGTTCTGCATTGGTACGTTCCAGTGAGACAGGGAGGTTATGTAGGTGTACATGTTCCGTGCATATTTGTGTGTTTTTCTGCATTGGTACGTTCCAGTGAGAAAGGGAGGTTATGGAGGGGTACAGTTTCAGGGCATATTTATGTGGATTTCTGCATTGGTACGTTCCCGTGAGAAAGGGAGTTTATGGAGGGGTACAGTTTCAGGGCATTTTTCTGTGGAGTTCTGCATTGGTACATTCCAGTGAGACAGGGAGGTTATGGAGGGGCACAGGTTCAGGGCATATTTATGTGGAGTTCTGCATTGGAACATTCCAGTGAGACACGGAGGATATGGAGGTGTGCAGTTCAGGGCATATTTGTGTGGAGTTCTGCATTGGTACGTTCCAGTGAGACACTGAGGTTATGGAGGGGTACAGGTTCAGGGCATATTTATGTGGAGTTCCGCAGTGGAACATTCCAGTGAGACACGGAGAATATTGAGGGGTACAGGTTCAGGGCATATTTGTGTGGAGTTCTGCTTTGGTACGTTCCAGTGAGACAGGGTGGTTATGGAGGCGTACAGGTTCAGGGCATATTTGTGTGGAGTTCTGCATTGGTACATTCCAGTGAGACACGGAGGATATGGAGGGATACAGGTTCATGACATATTTGTGAGGAATTCTTCATTGGTACATTCCAGTGTGACAGGAAGATTTTGGAGCGTACAGGTTCAGAGCATATTTGTATGGAGTTCTGCATTGGTACATTCCAGTGAGACAGGGAGGTTATGGAGGGGTACAGGTTCAGGGCATAATTCTGTGGAGTTCTGCATTGAAACATTCCAGTGAGACACGGAGGATATGGAGGGGTGCAGGTTCAGGGCATATTTGTGTCGAGTTCTGCATTGGTACGTTCCAGTGAGAAAGGTAGGTTTTGGAGCGTACAGGTTCAGGGCATATTTTTGTGGAGTTCTGCATTGGTACGTTCCAGTGAGACAGGGAGGTTATGGAGGGGTACAGGTTCAGGGCATATTTATGTTGTTTTCTGCATTGGTACGTTCCCGTGAGACAGGGTGGTTATGGAGCGGTACAGGTTCAGGGCATATTTTTGTGGAGTTCTGCAATGGTACGTTCCAGTGAGACAGGGAGTTTATGGAGGGGTACAGGTTCAGGGCATATTTCTGTGGAGTTCTGCATTGGAACATTCCAGTGAGACACGGAGGATATGGAGGGGTGCAGGTTCAGGGCATATTTGTGTGGAGTTCTGCATTGGTACGTTCCAGTGAGACAGGTAGGTTTTGAGGCGTACAGGTTCAGGGCATATTTTTGTGGAGTTCTGCATTGGTACGTTCCAGTGAGACAGGGAGGTTATGGAGGGGTGCAGGTTCAGGGCATATTTTTGTGGAGTTCTGCATTGGTACGTTCCCGTGAGACAGGGTGTTTATGGAGGGCTACAGGTTCAGGGCATATTTTGTGGAGTTTTGCAATGGTACGTTCCAGTGAGACAGGGAGTTTATGGAGGGGTACAGTTTCAGGGCATATTTGTGTGGAGTTCTGCATTGGTACGTTCCACTGAGACAGGGAGGTTATGTAGGTGTACATGTTCAGGGCATATTTGTGTGTTTTTCTGCATTGGTACGTTCCAGTGAGAAAGGGAGGTTATGGAGGGGTACAGTTTCAGGGCATATTTATGTGGATTTCTGCATTGGTACGTTCCCGTGAGACAGGGAGTTTATGGAGGGGTACAGTTTCAGGGCATTTTTGTGTGGAGTTCTGCATTGGTACGTTCCTGTGAGACACTGAGGTTATGGAGGTGTACAGGTTCAGGGCATATTTATGTGGAGTTCCGCAGTGGAACATTCCAGTGAGACACGGAGGATATTGAGGGGTACAGTTTCAGGGCATATTTGTGTGGAGTTCTGCATTGGTACGTTCCAGTGAGACAGGTAGGTTTTGGAGCGTACAGTTTCAGGGCATATTTTTGTGGAGTTCTGCATTGGTACGTTCCAGTGAGACAGGGAGGTTATGTAGGTGTACATGTTCCGTGCATATTTGTGTGTTTTTCTGCATTGGTACGTTCCCGTGAGAAAGGGAGGTTATGGAGGGGAACAGTTTCAGGGCATATTTATGTGGATTTCTGCATTGGTACGTTCCCGTGAGACAGGGAGTTTATGGAGGGGTACAGTTTCAGGGCATTTTTGTGTGGAGTTCTGCATTGGTACATTCCAGTGAGACAGGTAGGTTTTGGAGCGTACAGGTTCAGGGCATATTTTTGTGGAGTTCTGCATTGGTACGTTCCAGTGAGACAGGGAGGTTATGGAGGGGTACAGGTTCAGGGCATATTTGTGTGGAGTTCTGCATTGGTACGTTCCAGTGAGACAGGGAGGTTATGTAGGTGTACATGTTCCGTGCATATTTGTGTGTTTTTCTGCATTGGTACGTTCCAGTGAGAAAGGGAGGTTATGGAGGGGTACAGTTTCGGGGTATATTTATGTGTATTTCTGCATTGGTACGTTCCCGTGAGACAGGGAGTTTATGGAGGGGTACAGTTTCAGGGCATTTTCTGTGGAGTTCTGCATTGGTACATTCCAGTGAGACAGGGAGGTTATCAAGGGGCACAGGTTCAGGGCATATTTATGTGGAGTTCTGCATTGGAACATTCCAGTGAGACACGGAGGATATGGAGGTGTGCAGGTTCAGGGCATATTTGTGTGGAGTTCTGCATTGGTACGTTCCAGTGAGACACTGAGGTTATGGAGGGGTACAGGTTCAGGGCATATTTATGTGGAGTTCCGCAGTGGATCATTCCAGTGAGACACGGAGAATATTGAGGGGTACAGTTTCAGGGCATATTTGTGTGGAGTTCTGCATTGGTACGTTCCAGTGAGACAGGGTGGTTATGGAGGCGTACAGGTTCAGGGCATATTTGTGTGGAGTTCTGCATTGGTACATTCCAGTGAGACACGGAGGATATGGAGGGATACAGGTTCATGACATATTTGTGCGGAATTCTTCATTGGTACATTCCAGTGTGACAGGAAGATTTTGGAGCGTACAGGTTCAGAGCATATTTGTATGGAGTTCTGCATTGGTACATTCTACTGAGACAGGGAGGTTATGGAGGGTACATATTCAGGGCATATTTTTGTGGAGATCTGTATTGGTACGTTCCAGTGAGACAGGGAGGTTATGGAGGGGTACAGGTTCAGGGGATATTTGTGTGGAGTTCTGCATTGGTACTTTCCAGTGAGACACTGAGGTTATGGAGGTGTACAGGTTCAGGGCATATTTATGTGGAGTTCCGCAGTGGAACATTCCAGTGAGACATGGATGATATTGAGGGGTACAGTTTCAGGGCATATTTGTGTGGAGTTCTGCATTGGTACGTTCCAGTGAGACAGGTAGGTTTTGGAGCGTACAGGTTCAGGGCATATTTTTGTGGAGTGCTGCATTGGTACGTTCCAGTGAGACAGGGAGGTTATGTAGGTGTACATGTTCCGTGCATATTTGTGTGTTTTTCTGCATTGGTTCGTTCCAGTGAGAAAGGGAGGTTATGGAGGGGTACAGTTTCAGGGCATATTTATGTGGATTTATGCATTGGTACGTTCCCGTGAGACAGGGAGTTTATGGAGGGGTACAGTTTCAGGGCATTTTTGTGTGGAGTTCTGCATTGGTACGTTCCTGTGAGACATTGAGGTTATGGAGGTGTACAGGTTCAGGGCATATTTATGTGGAGTTCCGCAGTGGAACATTCCAGTGAGACACGGAGGATATTGAGGGGTACAGTTTCAGGGCATATTTGTGTGGAGTTCTGCATTGGTACGTTCCAGTGAGACAGGTAGGTTTTGGAGCGTACAATTTCAGGGCATATTTTTGTGGAGTTCTGCATTGGTACGTTCCAGTGAGACAGGGAGGTTATGTAGGTGTACATGTTCCGTGCATATTTGTGTGTTTTTCTGCATTGGTACGTTCCAGTGAGACACTGAGGTTATGGAGGGGTACAGGTTCAGGGCATATTTATGTGGAGTTCCGCAGTGGAACATTCCAGTGAGACACGGAGAATATTGAGGGGTACAGTTTCAGGGCATATTTGTGTGGAGTTCTGCTTTGGTACGTTCCAGTGAGACAGGGTGGTTATGGAGGCGTACAGGTTCAGGGCATATTTGTGTGGAGTTCTGCATTGGTACATTCCAGTGAGACACGGAGGATATGGAGGGATACAGGTTCATGACATATTTGTGAGGAATTCTTCATTGGTACATTCCAGTGTGACAGGAAGATTTTGGAGCGTACAGGTTCAGAGCATATTTGTATGGAGTTCTGCATTGGAACATTCCAGTGAGACAGGGAGGTTATGGAGGGGTACAGGTTCAGGGCATAATTCTGTGGAGTTCTGCATTGAAACATTCCAGTGAGACACGGAGGATATGGAGGGGTGCAGGTTCAGGGCATATTTGTGTCGAGTTCTGCATTGGTACGTTCCAGTGAGACAGGTAGGTTTTGGAGCGTACAGGTTCAGGGCATATTTTTGTGGAGTTCTGCTTTGGTACGTTCCAGTGAGACAGGGAGGTTATGGAGGGGTACAGGTTCAGGGCATATTTATGTTGTTTTCTGCATTGGTACGTTCCCGTGAGACAGGGTGGTTATGGAGCGGTACAGGTTCAGGGCATATTTTTGTGGAGTTCTGCAATGGTACGTTCCAGTGAGACAGGGAGTTTATGGAGGGGTACAGGTTCAGGGCATATTTCTGCGGAGTTCTGCATTGGAACATTCCAGTGAGACACGGAGGATATGGAGGGGTGCAGGTTCAGGGCATATTTGTGTGGAGTTCTGCATTGGTACGTTCCAGTGAGACAGGTAGGTTTTGAGGCGTACAGGTTCAGGGCATATTTTTGTGGAGTTCTGCATTGGTACGTTCCAGTGAGACAGGGAGGTTATGGAGGGGTGCAGGTTCAGGGCATATTTTTGTGGAGTTCTGCATTGGTACGTTCCCGTGAGACAGGGAGTTTATGGAGGGCTACAGGTTCAGGGCATATTTTGTGGAGTTTTGCAATGGTACGTTCCAGTGAGACAGGGAGTTTATGGAGGGGTACAGTTTCAGGGCATATTTGTGTGGAGTTCTGCATTGGTACGTTCCACTGAGACAGGGAGGTTATGTAGGTGTACATGTTCAGGGCATATTTGTGTGTTTTTCTGCATTGGTACGTTCCAGTGAGAAAGGGAGGTTATGGAGGGGTACAGTTTCAGGGCATATTTATGTGGATTTCTGCATTGGTACGTTCCCGTGAGACAGGGAGTTTATGGAGGGGTACAGTTTCAGGGCATTTTTGTGTGGAGTTCTGCATTGGTACGTTCCTGTGAGACACTGAGGTTATGGAGGTGTACAGGTTCAGGGCATATTTATGTGGAGTTCCGCAGTGGAACATTCCAGTGAGACACGGAGGATATTGAAGGGTACATTTTCAGGGCATATTTGTGTGGAGTTCTGCATTGGTACGTTCCAGTGAGACAGGTAGGTTTTGGAGCGTACAGTTTCAGGGCATATTTTTGTGGAGTTCTGCATTGGTACGTTCCAGTGAGACAGGGAGGTTATGTAGGTGTACATGTTCCGTGCATATTTGTGTGTTTTTCTGCATTGGTACGTTCCCGTGAGAAAGGGAGGTTATGGAGGGGAACAGTTTCAGGGCATATTTATGTGGATTTCTGCATTGGTACGTTCCCGTGAGACAGGGAGTTTATGGAGGGGTACAGTTTCAGGGCATTTTTGTGTGGAGTTCTGCATTGGTACATTCCAGTGAGACAGGTAGGTTTTGGAGCGTACAGGTTCAGGGCATATTTTTGTGGAGTTCTGCATTGGTACGTTCCAGTGAGACAGGGAGGTTATGGAGGGGTACAGGTTCAGGGCATATTTGTGTGGAGTTCTGCATTGGTACGTTCCAGTGAGACAGGGAGGTTATGTAGGTGTACATGTTCCGTGCATATTTGTGTGTTTTTCTGCATTGGTACGTTCCAGTGAGAAAGGGAGGTTATGGAGGGGTACAGTTTCGGGGTATATTTATGTGTATTTCTGCATTGGTACGTTCCCGTGAGACAGGGAGTTTATGGAGGGGTACAGTTTCAGGGCATTTTCTGTGGAGTTCTGCATTGGTACATTCCAGTGAGACAGGGAGGTTATGGAGGGGCACAGGTTCAGGGCATATTTATGTGGAGTTCTGCATTGGAACATTCCAGTGAGACACGGAGGATATGGAGGTGTGCAGGTTCAGGGCATATTTGTGTGGAGTTCTGCATTGGTACGTTCCAGTGAGACACTGAGGTTATGGAGGGGTACAGGTTCAGGGCATATTTATGTGGAGTTCCGCAGTGGATCATTCCAGTGAGACACGGAGAATATTGAGGGGTACAGTTTCAGGGCATATTTGTGTGGAGTTCTGCATTGGTACGTTCCAGTGAGACAGGGTGGTTATGGAGGCGTACAGGTTCAGGGCATATTTGTGTGGAGTTCTGCATTGGTACATTCCAGTGAGACACGGAGGATATGGAGGGATACAGGTTCATGACATATTTGTGCGGAATTCTTCATTGGTACATTCCAGTGTGACAGGAAGATTTTGGAGCGTACAGGTTCAGAGCATATTTGTATGGAGTTCTGCATTGGTACATTCTACTGAGACAGGGAGGTTATGGAGGGTACATATTCAGGGCATATTTTTGTGGAGATCTGTATTGGTACGTTCCAGTGAGACAGGGAGGTTATGGAGGGGTACAGGTTCAGGGGATATTTGTGTGGAGTTCTGCATTGGTACTTTCCAGTGAGACACTGAGGTTATGGAGGTGTACAGGTTCAGGGCATATTTATGTGGAGTTCCGCAGTGGAACATTCCAGTGAGACACGGATGATATTGAGGGGTACAGTTTCAGGGCATATTTGTGTGGAGTTCTGCATTGGTACGTTCCAGTGAGACAGGTAGGTTTTGGAGCGTACAGGTTCAGGGCATATTTTTGTGGAGTGCTGCATTGGTACGTTCCAGTGAGACAGGGAGGTTATGTAGGTGTACATGTTCCGTGCATATTTGTGTGTTTTTCTGCATTGGTTCGTTCCAGTGAGAAAGGGAGGTTATGGAGGGGTACAGTTTCAGGGCATATTTATGTGGATTTCTGCATTGGTACGTTCCCGTGAGACAGGGAGTTTATGGAGGGGTACAGTTTCAGGGCATTTTTGTGTGGAGTTCTGCATTGGTACGTTCCTGTGAGACATTGAGGTTATGGAGGTGTACAGGTTCAGGGCATATTTATGTGGAGTTCCGCAGTGGAGCATTCCAGTGAGACACGGAGGATATTGAGGGGTACAGTTTCAGGGCATATTTGTGTGGAGTTCTGCATTGGTACGTTCCAGTGAGACAGGTAGGTTTTGGAGCGTACAATTTCAGGGCATATTTTTGTGGAGTTCTGCATTGGTACGTTCCAGTGAGACAGGGAGGTTATGTAGGTGTACATGTTCCGTGCATATTTGTGTGTTTTTCTGCATTGGTACGTTCCAGTGAGAAAGGGAGGTTATGGAGGGGTACAGTTTCAGGGCATATTTATGTGGATTTCTGCATTGGTACGTTCCCGTGAGACAGGGAGTTTATGGAGGGGTACAGTTTCAGGGCATTTTTGTGTGGAGTTCTGCATTGGTACGTTCCAGTGAGACAAGGAGGTTATGTAGGTGTACATGTTCCGTGCATATTTGTGTGTTTTTCTGCATTGGTACGTTCCAGTGAGAAAGGGAGGTTATGGAGGGGTACAGTTTCAGGGCATATTTATGTGGATTTCTGCATTGGTACGTTCCCGTGAGACAGGGAGTTTATGGAGGGGTACCGTTTCAGGGCATTTTTGTGTGGAGTTCTGCATTGGTACGTTCCCGTGAGACAGGGAGGTTATGTAGGTGTACATGTTCCATGCATATTTGTGTGTTTTTCTGCATTCGTACGTTCCAGTGAGAAAGGGAGGTTATGGAGGGGTACAGTTTCAGGGTATATTTATGTGTATTTTTGCATTGGTACGTTCCCGTGAGACAGGGAGTTTATGGAGGGGTACAGTTTCAGGGCATTTTTCTGTGGAGTTCTGCATTGGTACATTCCAGTGAGACAGGGAGGTTATGGAGGGGCACAGGTTCAGGGCATATTTATGTGGAGTTCTGCATTGGAACATTCCAGTGAGACACGGAGGATATGGAGGTGTGCAGGTTCAGGGCATATTTGTGTGGAGTTCTGCATTGGTACGTTCCAGTGAGACACTGAGGTTATGGAGGGGTACAGGTTCAGGGCATATTTTTGTGGAGTTCCGCAGTGGAACATTCCAGTGAGACACGGAGAATATTGAGGGGTGCAGTTTCAGGGCATATTTGTGTGGAGTTCTGCATTGGTACGTTCCAGTGAGACAGGGTGGTTATGGAGGCGTACAGGTTCAGGGCATATTTGTGTGGAGTTCTGCATTGGTACATTCCAGTGAGACACGGAGGATATGGAGGGATACAGGTTCATGACATATTTGTGCGGAATTCTTCATTGGTACATTCCAGTGTGACAGGAAGATTTTGGAGCGTACAGGTTCAGAGCATATTTGTATGGAGTTCTGCATTGGTACATTCTACTGAGACAGGGAGGTTATGGAGGGTACATATTCAGGGCATATTTTTGTGGAGTTCTGTATTGGTACGTTCCAGTGAGACAGGGAGGTTATGAAGGGCTACAGTTTCAGGGCATATTTGTGTGGAGTTCTGCATTGGTACGTTCCAGTGAGACAGGGAGGTTATGGAGAGGTACAGGTTCAGGGCATATTTGTGTGGAGTTCTGCATTGGTACATTCCAGTGAGACACGGAGGATATGGAGGGTACAGGTTCATGGCATATTTGTGTGTAGTACTTCATTGGTACGTTCCAGTGAGACAGGTCGGTTTTGGAGCGTACAGGTTCAGGGCATATTTGTGTGGAGTTCTGCATTGGTACGTTGCAGTGAGACAGGGAGGTTATGTAGGTGTACATGTTCCGTGCATATTTGTGTGTTTTTCTGCATTGGTACGTTCCAGTGAGAATGGGAGGTTATGGAGGGGTACCGTTTCAGGGCATATTTATGTGGATTTCTGCATTGGTACGTTCCCGTGAGACAGGGAGGTTATGGAGGGGTACAGGTTCAGGGGATATTTGTGTGGAGTTCTGCATTGGTACGTTCCAGTGAGACACTGGGGTTATGGAGGTGTACAGGTTCAGGGCATATTTATGTGGAGTTCCGCAGTGGAACATTCCAGTGAGACACGGAGGATATTGAGGGGTACAGTTTCAGGGCATATTTGTGTGGAGTTCTGCATTGGTACGTTCCAGTGAGACAGGGTGGTTATGGAGGCGTACAGGTTCAGGGCATATTTGTGTTGAGTTCTGCATTGGTACATTCCAGTGAGACACGGAAGATATGGAGGGATACACGTTCATGGCATATTTGTGCGGAGTTCTTCATTGGTACGTTCTAGTGTGACAGGTAGGTTTTGGAACGTACAGGTTCAGGGCATATTTGTATGGAGTTCTGCATTGGTACATTCTACTGAGACAGGGAGGTTATGGAGTGTACATATTCAGGGCATATTTTTGTGGAGTTCTGTATTGGTACGTTCCAGTGAGACAGGGATGTTATGGAGGGGTACAGTTTCAGGGCATATTTGTGTGGAGTTCTGCATTGGTACGTTCCAGTGAGACAGGGAGGTTATGGAGGGGTACAGGTTCAGGGCATACTTGTGTGGAGTTCTGCATTGGTACATTGCAGTGAGACACGGAGGATATGGAGGGATTCAGGTTCATGGCATATTTGTGTGTAGTACTTCATTGATACGTTCCAGTGAGACAGGTAGGTTTTGGAGCGTACATGTTCAGGGCATATTTTTGTGGAGTTCTGCATTGGTACGTTCCAGTGAGACAGGGAGGTTATTGAGGGGTACAGGTTCAGGGCATATTTGTGTGGAGTTCTGCATTGGTACGTTCCAGTGAGACAGGGAGGTTATGTAGGTGTACATGTTCCGTGCATATTTGTGTGTTTTTCTGCATTGGTACGTTCCAGTGAGAAAGGGAGGTTATGGAGGGGTACAGTTTCAGGGCATATTTATGTGGATTTCTGCATTGATACGTTCCCGTGAGACAGGGTGGTTATGGAGTGGTACAGGTTCAGGGCATATTTTTGTGGAGTTCTGCAATGGTACGTTCCAGTGAGACAGGGAGTTTACGGAGGGGTACAATTTCAGGGCATTTTTGAGTGGAGTTCTGCATTGGTACATTGCAGTGAGACAGGGAGGTTATGGAGGGGTACAGGTTCAGGGCATATTTCTGTGGAGTTCTGCATTGGAACATTCCAGTGAGACACGGAGGTTATGTAGGTGTACATGTTCCGTGCATATTTGTGTGTTTTTCTGCATTGGTACGTTCCAGTGAGACACGGAGGATATTGAGGGGTACAGTTTCAGGGCATATTTGTGTGGAGTTCTGCATTGGTACGTTCCAGTGAGACAGGGTGGTTATGGAGGCGTACAGGTTCAGGGCATATTTGTGTGGAGTTCTGCATTGGTACATTCCAGTGAGACACGGAAGATATGGAGGGATACACGTTTATGGCATATTTTGCGGAGTTCTTCATTGGTACGTTCTAGTGTGACAGGTAGGTTTTGGAGCGTACAGGTTCAGGGCATATTTGTATGGAGTTCTGCATTGGTACATTCTACTGAGACAGGGAGGTTATGGAGTGTACATATTCAGGGCATATTTTTGTGGAGTTCTATATTGGTACGTTCCAGTGAGACAGGGATGTTATGGAGGGGTGCAGTTTCAGGGCATATTTGTGTGGAGTTCTGCATTGGTACGTTCCAGTGAGACAGGGAGGTTATGGAGGGGTACAGGTTCAGTGCATATTTGTGTGGAGTTCTGCATTGGTACATTGCAGTGAGACACGGAGGATATGGAGGGATTCAGGTTCATGGCATATTTGTGTGTAGTACTTCATTGATACGTTCCAGTGAGACAGGTAGGTTTTGGAGCGTACATGTTCAGGGCATATTTTTGTGGAGTTCTGCATTGGTACGTTCCAGTGAGACAGGGAGGTTATGTAGGTGTACATGTTCCGTGCATATTTGTGTGTTTTTCTGCATTGGTACGTTCCAGTGAGAAAGGGAGGTTATGGAGGGGTACAGTTTCAGGGCATATTTATGTGGATTTCTGCATTGGTACGTTCCCGTGAGACAGGGTGGTTATGGAGTGGTACAGGTTCAGGGCAAATTTTTGTGGAGTTCTGCAATGGTACGTTCCAGTGAGACAGGGAGTTTATGGAGGGGTACAACTTCAGGGCATTTTTGTGTGGAGTTCTGCATTGGTACATTCCAGTGAGACAGGGATGTTATGGAGGGGTACAGGTTCAGGGCATATTTCTGTGGAGTTCTGCATTGGAACATTCCAGTGAGACACGGAGGATATGGAGGGGTGCAGGTTCAGGGCATATTTGTGTGGAGTTCTGCATTGGTACGTTCCAGTGAGACACTGAGGTTATGGAGGGGTACAGGTTCAGGGCATATTTGTGTGGAGTTCTGCATTGGTACGTTCCAGTGAGACAGGGAGGTTATGGAGGGGTACAGTTTCAGGGCATATTTATGTGGATTTCTGCATTGGTACGTTCCCGTGAGACAGGGTGGTTATGGAGGCGTACAGGTTCAGGGCATATTTGTGTGGAGTTCTGCATTGGTTCATTCCAGTGAGACACGGAGGATATGGAGGGTACAGGTTCATGGCATATTTGTGTGTAGTACTTCATTGGTACGTTCCAGTGAGACAGGTCGGTTTTGGAGCGTACAGGTTCAGGGCATATTTTTGTGGAGTTCTGCATTGGTACGTTCCAGTGAGACAGGGAGGTTATGGAGGGGTACAGGTTCAGGGGATATTTGTGTGGAGTTCTGCATTGGTACGTTCCAGTGAGACACTGAGGTTATGGAGTTGTACAGGTTCAGGGCATATTTATGTGGAGTTCCGCAGTGGAACATTCCAGTGAGACACGGAGGATATTGAGGGGTACAGTTTCAGGGCATATTTGTGTGGAGTTCTGCATTGGTACGTTCCAGTGAGACAGGGTGGTTATGGAGGCGTACAGGTTCAGGGCATATTTGCGTGGAGTTCTGCATTGGTACATTCCAGTGAGACACGGAAGATATGGAGGGATACACGTTCATGGCATATTTGTGCGGAGTTCTTCATTGGTACGTTCTAGTGTGACAGGTAGGTTTTGGAGCGTACAGGTTCAGGGCATATTTGTATGGAGTTCTGCATTGGTACATTCTACTGAGAC
This sequence comes from Hemitrygon akajei, assembly GCF_048418815.1. Classification (NCBI taxonomy): domain Eukaryota; kingdom Metazoa; phylum Chordata; class Chondrichthyes; order Myliobatiformes; family Dasyatidae; genus Hemitrygon; species Hemitrygon akajei. Next base: position 2,626,249 of record NW_027331925.1, on the reverse strand, counting down.
AGGGAGGTTATGGAGTGTACATATTCAGGGCATATTTTTGTGGAGTTCTGTATTGGTACGTTCCAGTGAGACAGGGATGTTATGGAGGGGTGCAGTTTCAGGGCATATTTGTGTGGTGTTCTGCATTGGTACGTTCCAGTGAGACAGGGAGGTTATGGAGGGGTACAGGTTCAGGGCATATTTGTGTGGAGTTCTGCATTGGTACATTGCAGTGAGACACGGAGGATATGGAGGGATTCAGGTTCATGGCATATTTGTGTGTAGTACTTCATTGATACGTTCCAGTGAGACATGTAGGTTTTGGATCGTACATGTTCAGGGCATATTTTTGTGGAGTTCTGCATTGGTACGTTCCAGTGAGACAGGGAGGTTATGGAGGGGTACAGGTTCAGGGCATATTTGTGTGGAGTTCTGCATTGGTACGTTCCAGTGAGACAGGGAGGTTATGGAGGGGTACAGTTTCAGGGCATATTTATGTGGATTTCTGCATTGGTACGTTCCCGTGAGACAGGGTGGTTATGGAGGCGTACAGGTTCAGGGCATATTTGTGTGGAGTTCTGCATTTGTTCATTCCAGTGAGACACGGAGGATATGGAGGGTACAGGTTCATGGCATATTTGTGTGTAGTACTTCATTGGTACGTTCCAGTGAGACAGGTCGGTTTTGGAGCGTACAGGTTCAGGGCATATTTTTGTGGAGTTCTGCATTGGTACGTTCCAGTGAGACAGGGAGGTTATGGAGGGGTACAGGTTCAGGGAATATTTGTGTAGAGTTCTGCATTGGTACGTTGCAGTGAGACAGGGAGGTTATGTAGGTGTACATGTTCCGTGCATATTTGTGTGTTTTTCTGCATTGGTACGTTCCAGTGAGACAGGGAGGTTATGGAGGGGTACAGTTTCAGGGCATATTTATGTGGATTTCTGCATTGGTACGTTCCCGTGAGACAGGGAGGTTATGGAGGGGTACAGGTTCAGGGGACATTTGTGTGGAGTTCTGCATTGGTACGTTCCAGTGAGACACTGAGGTTATGGAGGTGTAAAGGTTCAGGGCATATTTATGTGGAGTTCCGCAGTGGAACATTCCAGTGAGACACGGAGGATATTGAGGGGTATCAGTTTCAGGGCATATTTGTGTGGAGTTCTGCATTGGTACGTTCCAGTGAGACAGGGTGGTTATGGAGGCGTACAGGTTCAGGGCATATTTGTGTGGAGTTCTGCATTGGTACATTCCAGTGAGACACGGAAGATATGGAGGGATACACGTTCATGGCATATTTGTGCGGAGTTCTTCATTGGTACGTTCTAGTGTGACAGGTAGGTTTTGGAGCGTACAGGTTCAGGGCATATTTGTATGGAGTTCTGCATTGGTACATTCTACTGAGACAGGGAGGTTATGGAGTGTACATATTCAGGGCATATTTTTGTGGAGTTCTGTATTGGTACGTTCCAGTGAGACAGGGAGTTTATGGAGGGGTACAATTTCAGGGCATTTTTGTGTGGAGTTCTGCATTGGTACATTCCAGTGAGACAGGGAGGTTATGGAGGGGTACAGGTTCAGGGCATATTTCTGTGGAGTTCTGCATTGGAACATTCCAGTGAGACACGGAGGATATGGAGGGGTGCAGGTTCAGGGCATATTTGTGTGGAGTTCTGCATTGGTACGTTCCAGTGAGACACTGAGGTTATGGAGGGGTACAGGTTCAGGGCATATTTGTGTGGAGTTCTGCATTGGTACATTGCAGTGAGACACGGAGAATATGGAGGGATTCAGGTTCATGGCATATTTGTGTGTAGTACTTCATTGATACGTTCCAGTGAGACAGTTAGGTTTTGGAGCGTACATGTTCAGGGCATATTTTTGTGGAGTTCTGCATTGGTACGTTCCAGTGAGACAGGGAGGTTATGGAGGGGTACAGGTTCAGGGCATATTTGTGTGGAGTTCTGCATTGGTACGTTCCAGTGAGACAGGGAGGTTATGTAGGTGTACATGTTCCGTGCATATTTGTGTGTTCTTCTGCATTGGTACGTTCCAGTGAGAAAGGGAGGTTATGGAGGGGTACAGTTTCAGGGCATATTTATGTGGATTTCTGCATTGGTACGTACCCGTGAGACAGGGTGGTTATGGAGTGGTACAGGTTCAGGGCATATTTTTGTGGAGTTCTGCAATGGTACGTTCCAGTGAGACAGGGAGTTTATGGAGGGGTACAATTTCAGGGCATTTTTGTGTGGAGTTCTGCATTGGTACATTCCAGTGAGACAGGGAGGTTATGGAGGGGTACAGGTTCAGGGCATATTTCTGTGGAGTTCTGCATTGGAACATTCCAGTGAGACACGGAGGATATGGAGGGGTGCAGGTTCAGGGCATATTTGTGTGGAGTTCTGCATTGGTACGTTCCAGTGAGACACTGAGGTTATGGAGGGGTGCAGGTTCAGGGCATATTTGTGTGGAGTTCTGCATTGGTACGTTCCAGTGAGACACTGAGGTTATGGAGGGGTACAGGTTCAGGGCATATTTGTGTGGAGTTCTGCATTGGTACGTTCCAGTGAGACAGGGAGGTTATGTAGGTGTACATGTTCCGTGCATATTTGTGTGTTTTTCTGCATTGGTACGTTCTAGTGAGAAAGGGAGGTTATGGAGGGGTACAGTTTCAGGGCATATTTATGTGGATTTCTGCATTGGTACGTTCCCGTGAGACAGGGTGGTTATGGAGGGGTACAGGTTCAGGGCATATTTCTGTGGAGTTCTGCATTGGAACAATCCAGTGAGACACGGAGGATATGGAGGGGTGCAGGTTCAGGGCATATTTGTGTGGAGTTCTGCATTGGTACGTTCCAGTGAGACAGGTAGGTTTTGGAGCGTACAGGTTCAGGGCATATTTTTGTGGAGTTCTGCATTGGTACGTTCCAGTGAGACAGGGAGGTTATGGAGGGGTACAGGTTCAGGGCATATTTTTGTGGAGTTCTGCATTGGTACGTTCCCGTGAGACAGGGAGTTTATGGAGGGGTACAGGTTCAGGGCATATTTTGTGGAGTTTTGCAATGGTACGTTCCAGTGAGACAGGGAGTTTATGGAGGGGTACAGTTTCAGGGCATATTTGTGTGGAGTTCTGCATTGGTACGTTCCACTGAGACAGGGAGGTTATGTAGGTGTACATGTTCAGGGCATATTTGTGTGTTTTTCTGCATTGGTACGTTCCAGTGAGAAAGGGAGGTTATGTAGGGGTACAGTTTCAGGGCATATTTCTGTGGAGTTCTGCAGTGGAACATTCCAGTGAGACACGGAGGATATTGAGGGGTACAGTGTCAGGGCATATTTGTGTGGAGTTCTGCATTGGTACATTCCAGTGAGACAGGGAGGTTATGGAGGGGTACAGGTTCAGGGCATATTTGTGTGGAGTTCTGCATTGGTACGTTCCAGTGAGACAGGGAGGTTATGTAGGTGTACATGTTCCGTGCATATTTGTGTGTTTTTCTGCATTGGTACGTTCTAGTGAGAAAGGGAGGTTATGGAGGGGTACAGTTTCAGGGCATATTTATGTGGATTTCTGCATTGGTACGTTCCCGTGAGACAGGGTGGTTATGGAGGGGTACAGGTTCAGGGCATATTTCTGTGGAGTTCTGCATTGGAACAATCCAGTGAGACACGGAGGATATGGAGGGGTGCAGGTTCAGGGCATATTTGTGTGGAGTTCTGCATTGGTACGTTCCAGTGAGACAGGTAGGTTTTGGAGCGTACAGGTTCAGGGCATATTTTTGTGGAGTTCTGCATTGGTACGTTCCAGTGAGACAGGGAGGTTATGGAGGGGTACAGGTTCAGGGCATATTTTTGTGGAGTTCTGCATTGGTACGTTCCCGTGAGACAGGGAGTTTATGGATTGGTACAGGTTCAGGGCATATTTTGTGGAGTTTTGCAATGGTACGTTCCAGTGAGACAGGGAGTTTATGGAGGGGTACAGTTTCAGGGCATATTTGTGTGGAGTTCTGCATTGGTACGTTCCACTGAGACAGGGAGGTTATGTAGGTGTACATGTTCAGGGCATATTTGTGTGTTTTTCTGCATTGGTACGTTCCAGTGAGAAAGGGAGGTTATGTAGGGGTACAGTTTCAGGGCATATTTCTGTGGAGTTCTGCAGTGGAACATTCCAGTGAGACACGGAGGATATTGAGGGGTACAGTTTCAGGGCATATTTGTGTGGAGTTCTGCATTGGTACATTCCAGTGAGACAGGGAGGTTATGGAGGGGTACAGGTTCAGGGCATATTTATGTGGAGTTCTGCATTGGAACATTCCCGTGAGACACGGAGGATATTGAGGGGTACAGTTTCAGGGCATATTTGTGTGGAGTTCTGCATTGGTACGTTCCAGTGAGACACGGTGGTTATGGAGGCGTACAGGTTCAGGGCATATTTGCGTGGAGTTCTGCATTGGTACATTCCAGTGAGACACGGAAGATATGGAGGGATACACGTTCATGGCATATTTGTGCGGAGTTCTTCATTGGTACGTTCTAGTGTGACAGGTAGGTTTTGGAGCGTACAGGTTCAGGGCATATTTGTATGGAGTTCTGCATTGGTACATTCTACTGAGACAGGGAGGTTATGGAGTGTACATATTCAGGGCATATTTTTGTGGAGTTCTGTATTGGTACGTTCCAGTGAGACACGGATGTTATGGAGGGGTGCAGTTTCAGGGCATATTTGTGTGGTGTTCTGCATTGGTACGTTCCAGTGAGACAGGGAGGTTATGGAGGGGTACAGGTTCAGGGCATATTTGTGTGGAGTTCTGCATTGGTACATTGCAGTGAGACACGGAGGATATGGAGGGATTCAGGTTCATGGCATATTTGTGTGTAGTACTTCATTGATACGTTCCAGTGAGACATGTAGGTTTTGGATCGTACATGTTCAGGGCATATTTTTGCGGAGTTCTGCATTGGTACGTTCCAGTGAGACAGGGAGGTTATGGAGGGGTACAGGTTCAGGGCATATTTGTGTGGAGTTCTGCATTGGTACGTTCCAGTGAGACAGGGAGGTTATGGAGGGGTACAGTTTCAGGGCATATTTATGTGGATTTCTGCATTGGTACGTTCCCGTGAGACAGGGTGGTTATGGAGGCGTACAGGATCAGGGCATATTTGTGTGGAGTTCTGCATTGGTTCATTCCAGTGAGACACGGAGGATATGGAGGGTACAGGTTCATGGCATATTTGTGTGTAGTACTTCATTGGTACGTTCCAGTGAGACAGGTCGGTTTTGGAGCGTACAGGTTCAGGGCATATTTTTGTGGAGTTCTGCATTGGTACGTTCCAGTGAGACAGGGAGGTTATGGAGGGGTACAGGTTCAGGGCATATTTGTGTGGAGTTCTGCATTGGTACGTTGCAGTGAGACAGGGAGGTTATGTAGGTGTACATGTTCCGTGCATATTTGTGTGTTTTTCTGCATTGGTACGTTCCAGTGAGACAGGGAGGTTATGGAGGGGTACAGTTTCAGGGCATATTTATGTGGATTTCTGCATTGGTACGTTCCCGTGAGACAGGGAGGTTATGGAGGGGTACAGGTTCAGGGGACATTTGTGTGGAGTTCTGCATTGGTACGTTCCAGTGAGACACTGAGGTTATGGAGGTGTACAGGTTCAGGGCATATTTATGTGGAGTTCCGCAGTGGAACATTCCAGTGAGACACGGAGGATATTGAGGGGTATCAGTTTCAGGGCATATTTGTGTGGAGTTCTGCATTGGTACGTTCCAGTGAGACAGGGTGGTTATGGAGGCGTACAGGTTCAGGGCATATTTGTGTGGAGTTCTGCATTGGTACATTCCAGTGAGACACGGAAGATATGGAGGGATACACGTTCATGGCATATTTGTGCGGAGTTCTTCATTGGTACGTTCTAGTGTGACAGGTAGGTTTTGGAGCGTACAGGTTCAGGGCATATTTGTATGGAGTTCTGCATTGGTACATTCTACTGAGACAGGGAGGTTATGGAGTGTACATATTCAGGGCATATTTTTGTGGAGTTCTGTATTGGTACGTTCCAGTGAGACAGGGAGTTTATGGAGGGGTACAATTTCAGGGCATTTTTGTGTGGAGTTCTGCATTGGTACATTCCAGTGAGACAGGGAGGTTATGGAGGGGTACAGGTTCAGGGCATATTTCTGTGGAGTTCTGCATTGGAACATTCCAGTGAGACACGGAGGATATGGAGGGGTGCAGGTTCAGGGCATATTTGTGTGGAGTTCTGCATTGGTACGTTCCAGTGAGACACTGAGGTTATGGAGGGGTACAGGTTCAGGGCATATTTGTGTGGAGTTCTGCATTGGTACATTGCAGTGAGACACGGAGGATATGGAGGGATTCAGGTTCATGGCATATTTGTGTGTAGTACTTCATTGATACGTTCCAGTGAGACAGTTAGGTTTTGGAGCGTACATGTTCAGGGCATATTTTTGTGGAGTTCTGCATTGGTACGTTCCAGTGAGACAGGGAGGTTATGGAGGGGTACAGGTTCAGGGCATATTTGTGTGGAGTTCTGCATTGGTACGTTCCAGTGAGACAGGGAGGTTATGTAGGTGTACATGTTCCATGCATATTTGTGTGTTCTTCTGCATTGGTACGTTCCAGTGAGAAAGGGAGGTTATGGAGGGGTACAGTTTCAGGGCATATTTATGTGGATTTCTGCATTGGTACGTACCCGTGAGACAGGGTGGTTATGGAGTGGTACAGGTTCAGGGCATATTTTTGTGGAGTTCTGCAATGGTACGTTCCAGTGAGACAGGGAGTTTATGGAGGGGTACAATTTCAGGGCATTTTTGTGTGGAGTTCTGCATTGGTACATTCCAGTGAGACAGGGAGGTTATGGAGGGGTACAGGTTCAGGGCATATTTCTGTGGAGTTCTGCATTGGAACATTCCAGTGAGACACGGAGGATATGGAGGGGTGCAGGTTCAGGGCATATTTGTCTGGAGTTCTGCATTGGTACGTTCCAGTGAGACACTGAGGTTATGGAGGGGTGCAGGTTCAGGGCATATTTGTGTGGAGTTCTGCATTGGTACGTTCCAGTGAGACACTGAGGTTATGGAGGGGTACAGGTTCAGGGCATATTTGTGTGGAGTTCTGCATTGGTACGTTCCAGTGAGACAGGGAGGTTATGTAGTTGTACATGTTCCGTGCATATTTGTGTGTTTTTCTGCATTGGTACGTTCTAGTGAGAAAGGGAGGTTATGGAGGGGTACAGTTTCAGGGCATATTTATGTGGATTTCTGCATTGGTACGTTCCCGTGAGACAGGGTGGTTATGGAGGGGTACAGGTTCAGGGCATATTTCTGTGGAGTTCTGCATTGGAACAATCCAGTGAGACACGGAGGATATGGAGGGGTGCAGGTTCAGGGCATATTTGTGTGGAGTTCTGCATTGGTACGTTCCAGTGAGACAGGTAGGTTTTGGAGCGTACAGGTTCAGGGCATATTTTTGTGGAGTTCTGCATTGGTACGTTCCAGTGAGACAGGGAGGTTATGGAGGGGTACAGGTTCAGGGCATATTTTTGTGGAGTTCTGCATTGGTACGTTCCCGTGAGACAGGGAGTTTATGGAGGGGTACAGGTTCAGGGCATATTTTGTGGAGTTTTGCAATGGTACGTTCCAGTGAGACAGGGAGTTTATGGAGGGGTACAGTTTCAGGGCATATTTGTGTGGAGTTCTGCATTGGTACGTTCCACTGAGACAGGGAGGTTATGTAGGTGTACATGTTCAGGGCATATTTGTGTGTTTTTCTGCATTGGTACGTTCCAGTGAGAAAGGGAGGTTATGGAGGGGTACAGTTTCAGGGCATATTTCTGTGGAGTTCTGCAGTGGAACATTCCAGTGAGACACCGAGGATATTGAGGGGTACAGTTTCAGGGCATATTTGTGTGGAGTTCTGCATTGGTACATTCCAGTGAGACAGGGAGGTTATGGAGGGGTACAGGTTCAGGGCATATTTATGTGGAGTTCTGCATTGGAACATTCCCGTGAGACACGGAGGATATGGAGGTGTGCAGGTTCAGGGCATATTTGTGTGGAGTTCTGCATTGGTACGTTCCAGTGAGACACTGAGGTTATGGAGGGGTACAGGTTCAGGGCATATTTATGTGGAGTTCCGCAGTGGAACATTCCAGTGAGACACGGAGAATATTGAGGGGTCCAGTTTCAGGGCATATTTGTGTGGAGTTCTGCATTGGTACGTTCCAGTGAGACAGGGTGGTTATGGAGGCGTACATGTACAGGGCATATTTGTGTGGAGTTCTGCATTGGTACATTCCAGTGAGACACGGAGGATATGGAGGGATACAGGTTCATGACATATTTGTGCGGAATTCTTCATTGGTACCTTCCAGTGTGACAGGAAGATTTTGGAGCGTACAGGTTCAGAGCATATTTGTATGGAGTTCTGCATTGGTACGTTCCAGTGAGACAGGGTGGTTATGGAGGCGTACAGGTTCAGGGCATATTTGTGTGGAGTTCTGCATTGGTTCATTCCAGTGAGACACGGAGGATATGGAGGGTACAGGTTCATGGCATATTTGTGTGTAGTACTTCATTGGTACGTTCCAGTGAGACAGGTCGGTTTTGGAGCGTACAGGTTCAGGGCATATTTTTGTGGAGTTCTGCATTGGTACGTTCCAGTGAGACAGGGTGGTTATGGAGGCGTACAGGTTCAGGGCATATTTGTGTGGAGTTCTGCATTGGTTCATTCCAGTGAGACACGGAGGGTATGAAGGGTACAGGTTCATGGCATATTTGTGTGTAGTACTTCATTGGTACGTTCCAGTGAGACTGGTCGGTTTTGGAGCGTACAGGTTCAGGGCATATTTTTGTGGAGTTCTGCATTGGTACGTTCCAGTGAGACAGGGAGGTTATGGAGGGGTACAGGTTCAGGGAATATTTGTGTGGAGTTCTGCATTGGTACGTTGCAGTGAGACAGGGAGGTTATGTAGGTGTACATGTTCCGTGCATATTTGTGTGTTTTTCTGCATTGGTGCGTTCCAGTGAGACAGGGAGGTTATGGAGGGGTACAGTTTCAGGGCATATTTATGTGGATTTCTGCATTGGTACGTTTCCGTGAGACAGGGAGGTTATGGAGGGGTTCAGGTTCAGGGGATATTTGTGTGGAGTTCTGCATTGGAACGTTCCAGTGAGACACTGAGGTTATGGAGGTGTACAGGTTCAGGGCATATTTATGTGGAGTTCCGCAGTGGAACATTCCAGTGAGACACGGAGGATATTGAGGGGTACAGTTTCAGGGCATATTTGTGTGGAGTTCTGCATTGGTACGTTCCAGTGAGACACGGAAGATATGGAGGGATACACGTTCATGGCATATTTGTGCGGAGTTCTTCATTGGTACGTTCTAGTGTGACAGGTAGGTTTTGGAGCGTACAGGTTCAGGGCATATTTGTATGGAGTTCTGCATTGGTACATTCTACTGAGACAGGGAGGTTATGGAGTGTACATATTCAGGGCATATTTTTGTGGAGTTCTGTATTGGTACGTTCCAGTGAGACAGGGATGTTATGGAGGGGTACAGTTTCAGGGCATATTTGTGTGGAGTTCTGCATTGGTACGTTCCAGTGAGACAGGGAGGTTATGGAGCGGTACAGGTTCAGGGCATATTTGTGTGGAATTCTGCATTGGTACATTGCAGTGAGACACGGAGGATATGGAGGGATTCAGGTTCATGGCATATTTGTGTGTAGTACTTCATTGATACGTTCCAGTGAGACAGTTAGGTTTTGGAGCGTACATGTTCAGGGCATATTTTTGTGGAGTTCTGCATTGGTACGTTCCAGTGAGACAGGGAGGTTATGGAGGGGTACAGGTTCAGGGCATATTTGTGTGGAGTTCTGCATTGGTACGTTCCAGTGAGACAGGGAGGTTATGTAGGTATACATGTTCCGTGCATATTTGTGTGTTCTTCTGCATTGGTACGTTCCAGTGAGAAAGGGAGGTTATGGAGGGGTACAGTTTCAGGGCATATTTATGTGGATTTCTGCATTGGTACGTTCCCGTGAGACAGGGTGGTTATGGAGTGGAACAGGTTCAGGGCATATTTTTGTGGAGTTCTGCAATGGTACGTTCCAGTGAGACAGGGAGTTTATGGAGGGGTACAATTTCCGGGCATTTTTGTGTGGAGTTCTGCATTGGTACATTCCAGTGAGACAAGGAGGTTATGGAGGGGTACAGGTTCAGGGCATATTTCTGTGGAGTTCTGCATTGGAACATTCCAGTGAGACACGGAGGATATGGAGGGGTGCAGGTTCAGGGCATATTTGTGTGGAGTTCTGCATTGGTACGTTCCAGTGAGACACTGAGGTTATGGAGGGGTACAGGTTCAGGGCATATTTGTGTGGAGTTCTGCATTGGTACGTTCCAGTGAGACAGGGAGGTTATGTAGGTGTACATGTTCCGTGCATATTTGTGTGTTTTTCTGCATTGGTACGTTCTAGTGAGAAAGGGAGGATATGGAGGGGTACAGTTTCAGGGCATATTTATGTGGATTTCTGCATTGGTACGTTCCCGTGAGACAGGGTGGTTATGGAGGGGTACAGGTTCAGGGCATATTTCTGTGGAGTTCTGTATTGGAACATTCCAGTGAGACACGGAGGATATGGAGGGGTGCAGGTTCAGGGCATATTTGTGTGGAGTTCTGCATTGGTACGTTCCAGTGAGACAGGTAGGTTTTGGAGCGTACAGGTTCAGGGCATATTTTTGTGGAGTTCTGCATTGGTACGTTCCAGTGAGACAGGGAGGTTATGGAGGGGTACAGGTTCAGGGCATATTTTTGTGGAGTTCTGCATTGGTACGTTCCCGTGAGACAGGGAGTTTATGGAGGGGTACAGGTTCAGGGCATATTTTGTGGAGTTTTGCAATGGTACGTTCCAGTGAGACAGGGAGTTTATGGAGGGGTACAGTTTCAGGGCATATTTGTGTGGAGTTCTGCATTGGTACGTTCCACTGAGAAAGGGAGGTTATGTAGGTGTACATGTTCAGGGCATATTTGTGTGTTTTTCTGCATTGGTACGTTCCAGTGAGAAAGGGAGGTTATGGAGGGGTACAGTTTCAGGGCATATTTCTGTGGAGTTCTGCAGTGGAACATTCCAGTGAGACACGGAGGATATTGAGGGGTACAGTTTCAGGGCATATTTGTGTGGAGTTCTGCATTGGTACATTCCAGTGAGACAGGGAGGTTATGGAGGGGTACAGGTTCAGGGCATATTTATGTGGAGTTCTGCATTGGAACATTCCCGTGAGACACGGAGGATATGGAGGTGTGCAGGTTCAGGGCATATTTGTGTGGAGTTCTGCATTGGTACGTTCCAGTGAGACACTGAGGTTATGGAGGGGTACAGGTTCAGGGCATATTTATGTGGAGTTCCGCAGTGGAACATTCCAGTGAGACACGGAGAATATTGAGGGGTCCAGTTTCAGGGCATATTTGTGTGGAGTTCTGCATTGGTACGTTCCAGTGAGACAGGGTGGTTATGGAGGCGTACAGGTACAGGGCATATTTGTGTGGAGTTCTGCATTGGTACATTCCAGTGAGACACGGAGGATATGGAGGGATACAGGTTCATGACATATTTGTGCGGAATTCTTCATTGGTACCTTCCAGTGTGACAGGAAGATTTTGGATCGTACAGGTTCAGAGCATATTTGTATGGAGTTCTGCATTGGTACATTCTACTGAGACAGGGAGGTTATGGAGGGTACATATTCAGGGCATATTTGTGTGGAGTTCTGCATTGGTACGTTCCAGTGAGACAGGGAGGTTATGGAGAGGTACAGGTTCAGGGCATATTTGTGTGGAGTTCTACATTGGTACATTCCAGTGAGACACGGAGGATATGGAGGGATACAGGTTCATGGCATATTTGTGTGTAGTACTTCATTGGTACGTTCCAGTGAGACAGGTCGGTTTTGGAGCGTACAGGTTCAGGGCATATTTTTGTGGAGTTCTGCATTGGTACGTTCAAGTGAGACAGGGAGGATATGGAGGGGTACAGGTTCAGGGAATATTTGTGTGGAGTTCTGCATTGGTACGTTGCAGTGAGACAGGGAGGTTATGTAGGTGTACATGTCCCGTGCATATTTGTGTTTTTTTCTGCATTGGTACGTTCCAGTGAGAAAGGGAGGTTATGGAGGGGTACAGTTTCAGGGCATATTTATGTGGATTTCTGCATTGGTACGTTCCCGTGAGACAGGGAGGTTATGGAGGGGTACAGGTTCAGGGGATATTTGTGTGGAGTTCTGCATTGGTACGTTCCAGTGAGACACTGAGGTTATGGAGGTGTACTGGTTCAGGGCATACTTATGTGGAGTTCCGCAGTGGAACATTCCAGTGAGACACGGAGGATATTGAGGGGTACAGTTTCAGGGCATATTTGTGTGGAGTTCTGCATTGGTACGTTCCAGTGAGACAGGGTGGTTATGGAGGCGTACAGGTTCAGGGCATATTTGTGTGGAGTTCTGCATTGGTACATTCCAGTGAGACACGGAAGATATGGAGGGATAGAGGTTCATGGCATATTTGTGCGGAGTTCTTCATTGGTACGTTCTAGTGTGACAGGTAGGTTTTGGAGCGTACAGGTTCAGGGCATATTTCTATGGAGTTCTGCATTTGTACATTCTACTGAGACAGGGAGGTTATGGAGTGTACATATTCAGGGCATATTTTTGTGGAGTTCTGTATTGGTACGTTCCATTGAGACAGGGATGTTATGGAGGGGTACAGTTTCAGGGCATATTTGTGTGGAGTTCTGCATTGGTACGTTCCAGTGAGTCAGGGAGGTTATGGAGGGGTACAGGTTCAGGGCATAAATGTGTGGAGTTCTGCATTTGTACATTCCAGTGAGACACGGAGGATATGGAGGGATTCAGGTTCATGGCATATTTGTGTGTAGTACTTCATTGATACGTTCCAGTGAGACAGGTAGGTTTTGGAGCGTACATGTTCAGGGCATATTTTTGTGGAGTTCTGCATTGGTACGTTCCAGTGAGACAGGGAGGTTATGGAGGGGTACTGGTTCAGGGTATATTTGTGTGGAGTTCTGCATTGGTACGTTCCAGTGAGACAGGGAGGTTATGTAGGTGTACATGTTCCGTGCATATTTGTGTGTTTTTCTGCATTGGTACGTTCCAGTGAGACAGGTAGGTTTTGGAGCGTACAGGTTCAGGGCATATTTTTGTGGAGTTCTGCATTGGTACGTTTCAGTGAGACAGGGAGGTTATGGAGGGGTACAGGTTCAGGGCATATTTTTGTTGTGTTCTGCATTGGTACGTTTCCGTGAGACAGGGAGTTTATGGAGGGGTACAGGTTCAGGGCATATTTTTGTGGAGTTTTGCAATGGTACGTTCCAGTGAGAGAGGGAGTTTATGGAGGGGTACAGTTTCAGGGCATATTTGTGTGGAGTTCTGCATTAGTACGTTCCACTGAGACAGGGAGGTTATGTAGGTGTACATGTTCAGGGCATATTTGTGTGTTTTTCTGCATTGGTACGTTCCAGTGAGAAAGGGAGGTTATGGCAGGGAACAGTTTCAGGGCATATTTATGTGGACTTCTGCATTGGTACGTTCCAGTGAGACACTGATGTTATGGAGGAGTACAGGTTCAGGGCATATTTATGTGGAGTTCCGCAGTGGAACATTCCAGTGAGACACGGAGGATATTGAGGGGTACAGTTTCAGGGCATATTTGTGTGGAGTTCTGCATTAGTACGTTCCAGTGAGACAGGTAGGTTTTGGAGCGTGCAGGTTCAGGGCATATTTTTGTGGAGTTCTGCATTGGTACGTTCCAGTGAGACAGGGAGGTTATGGAGGGGTACAGGTTCAGGGCATATTTGTGTGGAGTTCTGCATTGGTACGTTCCAGTGAGACAGGGAGGTTATGTAGGTGTACATGTTCCGTGCATATTTGTGTGTTTTTCTGCATTGGTACGTTCCAGTGAGAAAGGGAGGTTATGGAGGGGTACAGTTTCAGGGCATATTTATGTGGATTTCTGCATTGGTACGTTCCCGTGAGACAGGGAGTGTATGGAGGGGTACAGTTTCAGGGCATTTTTGTGTGCAGTTCTGCATTGGTACATTCCAGTGAGACAGGGAGGTTATGGAGGGGTACAGGTTCAGGGCATATTTATGTGGAGTTCTGCATTGGAACATTCCAGTGAGACACGGAGGATATGGAGGTGTGCAGGTTCAGGGCATATTTGTGTGGAGTTCTGCATTGGTACGTTCCAGTGAGACACTGAGGTTATGGAGGGGTACAGGTTCAGGGAATATTTGTGTGGAGTTCTGCATTGGTACGTTGCAGTGAGACAGGGAGGTTATGTAGGTGTACATGTTCCGTGCATATTTGTGTTTTTTTCTGCATTGGTACGTTCCAGTGAGAAAGGGAGGTTATGGAGGGGTACAGTTTCAGGGCATATTTATGTGGATTTCTGCATTGGTACGTTCCAGTGAGACACGGAGGATATTGAGGGGTACAGTTTCAGGGCATATTTGTGTGGAGTTCTGCATTGGTACGTTCCAGTGAGACAGGGTGGTTATGGAGGCGTACAGGTTCAGGGCATATTTGTGTGGAGTTCTGCATTGGTACATTCCAGTGAGACACGGAAGATATGGAGGGATACAGGTTCATGGCATATTTGTGCGGAGTTCTTCATTGGTACGTTCTAGTGTGACAGGTAGGTTTTGGAGCGTACAGGTTCAGGGCATATTTCTATGGAGTTCTGCATTGGTACATTCTACTGAGACAGGGAGGTTATGGAGTGTACATATTCAGGGCATATTTTTGTGGAGTTCTGTATTGGTACGTTCCATTGAGACAGGGATGTTATGGAGGGGTACAGTTTCAGGGCATATTTGTGTGGAGTTCTGCATTGGTACGTTCCAGTGAGTCAGGGAGGTTATGGAGGGGTACAGGTTCAGGGCATAAATGTGTGGAGTTCTGCATTGGTACATTCCAGTGAGACACGGAGGATATGGAGGGATTCAGGTTCATGGCATATTTGTGTGTAGTACTTCATTGATACGTTCCAGTGAGACAGGTAGGTTTTGGAGCGTACATGTTCAGGGCATATTTTTGTGGAGTTCTGCATTGGTACGTTCCAGTGAGACAGGGAGGTTATGGAGGGGTACTGGTTCAGGGTATATTTGTGTGGAGTTCTGCATTGGTACGTTCCAGTGAGACAGGGAGGTTATGTAGGTGTACATGTTCCGTGCATATTTGTGTGTTTTTCTGCATTGGTACGTTCCAGTGAGACAGGTAGGTTTTGGAGCGTACAGGTTCAGGGCATATTTTTGTGGAGTTCTGCATTGGTACGTTTCAGTGAGACAGGGAGGTTATGGAGGGGTACAGGTTCAGGGCATATTTTTGTTGTGTTCTGCATTGGTACGTTTCCGTGAGACAGGGAGTTTATGGAGGGGTACAGGTTCAGGGCATATTTTTGTGGAGTTTTGCAATGGTACGTTCCAGTGAGAGAGGGAGTTTATGGAGGGGTACAGTTTCAGGGCATATTTGTGTGGAGTTCTGCATTAGTACGTTCCACTGAGACAGGGAGGTTATGTAGGTGTACATGTTCAGGGCATATTTGTGTGTTTTTCTGCATTGGTACGTTCCAGTGAGAAAGGGAGGTTATGGCGGGGAACAGTTTCAGGGCATATTTATGTGGACTTCTGCATTGGTACGTTCCAGTGAGACACTGAGGTTATGGAGGAGTACAGGTTCAGGGCATATTTATGTGGAGTTCCGCAGTGGAACATTCCAGTGAGACACGGAGGATATTGAGGGGTACAGTTTCAGGGCATATTTGTGTGGAGTTCTGCATTAGTACGTTCCAGTCAGACAGGTCGGTTTTGGAGCGTGCAGGTTCAGGGCATATTTTTGTGGAGTTCTGCATTGGTACGTTCCAGTGAGACAGGGAGGTTATGGAGGGGTACAGGTTCAGGGCATATTTGTGTGGAGTTCTGCATTGGTACGTTCCAGTGAGACAGGGAGGTTATGTAGGTGTACATGTTCCGTGCATATTTGTGTGTTTTTCTGCATTGGTACGTTCCAGTGAGAAAGGGAGGTTATGGAGGGGTACAGTTTCAGGGCATATTTATGTGGATTTCTGCATTGGTACGTTCCCGTGAGACAGGGAGTGTATGGAGGGGTACAGTTTCAGGGCATTTTTGTGTGCAGTTCTGCATTGGTACATTCCAGTGAGACAGGGAGGTTATGGAGGGGTACAGGTTCAGGGCATATTTATGTGGAGTTCTGCATTGGAACATTCCAGTGAGACACGGAGGATATGGAGGTGTGCAGGTTCAGGGCATATTTGTGTGGAGTTCTGCATTGGTACGTTCCAGTGAGACACTGAGGTTATGGAGGGGTACAGGTTCAGGGCATATTTATGTGGAGTTCCGCAGTGGAACATTCCAGTGAGTCACGGAGGATATTGAGGGGTACAGTTTCAGGGCATATTTGTGTGGAGTTCTGCATTAGTACGTTCCACTGAGACAGGGAGGTTATGTAGGTGTACATGTTCAGGGCATATTTGTGTGTTTTTCTGCATTGGTACGTTCCAGTGAGACACGGAGGATATGGAGGGATACAGGTTCATGACATATTTGTATGGAGTTCTGCATTGGTTCATTCTACTGAGACACGGAGGATATGGAGGGATACAGGTTCATGGCATATTTGTGCGGAGTTCTTCATTGGTACGTTCCAGTGTGACAGGTAGGTTTTGGAGCGTACAGGTTCAGGGCATATTTGTATGGAGTTATGCATTGGTACATTCTACTGAGACAGGGAGGTTATGGAGGGTACATATTCAGGGCATATTTTTTTGGAGTTCTGTATTGGTACGTTCCATTGAGACAGGAAGCTTATGGAGGGGTACAGTTTCAGGGCATATTTGTGTGGAGTTCTGCATTGGTACATTCCAGAGAGACACGGAGGATATGGAGGGATACAGGTTCAGGGCATATTTTTGTGGAGCTCTGCATTGGTACGTTCCAGTGAGACAGGGAGGTTATGTAGGTGTACATGTTCCGTGCATATTTGTGTGGAGTTCTGCATTGGTACATTCCAGTGAGACATGGAGGTTATGCAGGGGTACAGGTTTAGGGCATATTTATGTGGAGTTCTGCATTGGAACATTCCAGTGAGACACGGAGGTTATGGAATGGTACAGTTTCAGGGCATATTTGTGTGGAGTTCTGCATTGGTACGTTCCAGTGAGACAGGGTGTTTATGGGGCCGTACAGGTTCAGGGCATATTTGTGTGGAGTTCTGCATTGGAACATTCCAGTGAGACACGGAGGATATGGAGGGGTGCAGGTTCAGGGCATATTTGTGTGGAGTTCTGCATTGTTACGTTCCAGTGAGACAGGGAGGTTATGGAGGGGTACAGTTTCAGGGCATATTTGTGTGGAGTTCTGCATTGGTACGTTCCAGTGAGACAGGGAGGTTATGGAGGGTTTACAGGTGCAGGGCATATTTGTGTGGAGTTCTGCATTGGTACATTCCAGTGAGACACGGAGGATACGGAGGCATACAGGTTCAGGGCATATTTTTGTGGAGTTCTGCATTGGTACGTTCCAGTGAGACAGGGAGGTTATGTAGGTGTACATGTTCCGTGCATATTTATCTGGAGTTCTGCATTGGAACATTCCAGTGAGACTCGGAGGATATGGAATGGTACAGGTTCAGGGCATATTTGTGTGGAGTTCTGCATTGGTACGTTCCAGTGAGACAGGGTGTTAATGGAGGCGTACAGGTTCAGGGCATATTTGTGTGGAGTTCTGCATTGGTACATTCCAGTGAGACACGGAGGTTATGGAGGGTTTACAGGTTCAGGGCATATTTGTGTGGAGTTCTGCATTGGTACATTCCAGTGAGACACGGAGGATATGGAGGGATACAGGTTCAGGGCATATTTTTGTGGAGTTCTGCATTGGTACGTTCCAGTGAGACAGGGAGGTTATGTAGGTGTACATGTTCCGTGCATATTTGTGTGGAGTTCTGTATTGGTACGTTCCATTGAGACAGGGATGTTATGGAGGGGTACAGTTTCAGGGCATAGTTGTGTGGAGTTCTGCATTGGTACGTTCCAGTGAGTCAGGGAGGTTATGGAGGGGTACAGGTTCAGGGCATATTTGTGTGGAGTTCTGCATTGGTACATTCCAGTGAGACACGGAGGATATGGAGGGATTCAGGTTCATGGCATATTTGTGTGTAGTACTTCATTGATACGTTCCAGTGAGACAGGTAGGTTTTGGAGCGTACATGTTCAGGGCATATTTTTGTGGAGTTCTGCATTGGTACGTTCCAGTGAGACAGGGAGGTTATGGAGGGGTACTGGTTCAGGGTATATTTGTGTGGAGTTCTGCATTGGTACGTTCCAGTGAGACAGGGAGGTTATGTAGGTGTACATGTTCCGTGCATATTTGTGTGTTTTTCTGCATTGGTACGTTCCAGTGAGACAGGTAGGTTTTGGAGCGTACAGGTTCAGGGCATATTTTTGTGGAGTTCTGCATTGGTACGTTTCAGTGAGACAGGGAGGTTATGGAGGGGTACAGGTTCAGGGCATATTTTTGTTGTGTTCTGCATTGGTACGTTTCGGTGAGACAGGGAGTTTATGGAGGGGTACAGGTTCAGGGCATATTTTTGTGGAGTTTTGCAATGGTACGTTCCAGTGAGAGAGGGAGTTTATGGAGGGGTACAGTTTCAGGGCATATTTGTGTGGAGTTCTGCATTAGTACGTTCCACTGAGACAGGGAGGTTATGTAGGTGTACATGTTCAGGGCATATTTGTGTGTTTTTCTGCATTGGTACGTTCCAGTGAGAAAGGGAGGTTATGGCGGGGAACAGTTTCAGGGCATATTTATGTGGACTTCTGCATTGGTACGTTCCAGTGAGACAGGGAGGTTATGTAGGTGTACATGTTCCGTGCATATTTGTGTGTTTTTCTGCATTGGTACGTTCCAGTGAGAAAGGGAGGTTATGGAGGGGTACAGTTTCAGGGCATATTTATGTGGATTTCTGCATTGGTACGTTCCCGTGAGACAGGGAGTGTATGGAGGGGTACAGTTTCAGGGCATTTTTGTGTGCAGTTCTGCATTGGTACATTCCAGTGAGACAGGGAGGTTATGGAGGGGTACAGGTTCAGGGCATATTTATGTGGAGTTCTGCATTGGAACATTCCAGTGAGACACGGAGGATATGGAGGTGTGCAGGTTCAGGGCATATTTGTGTGGAGTTCTGCATTGGTACGTTCCAGTGAGACACTGAGGTTATGGAGGGGTACAGGTTCAGGGCATATTTATGTGGAGTTCCGCAGTGGAACATTCCAGTGAGACACGGAGGATATTGAGGGGTACAGTTTCAGGGCATATTTGTGTGGAGTTCTGCATTAGTACGTTCCACTGAGACAGGGAGGTTATGTAGGTGTACATGTTCAGGGCATATTTGTGTGTTTTTCTGCATTGGTACGTTCCAGTGAGACACGGAGGATATGGAGGGATACAGGTTCATGACATATTTGTATGGAGTTCTGCATTGGTTCATTCTACTGAGACACGGAGGATATGGAGGGATACAGGTTCATGGCATATTTGTGCGGAGTTCTTCATTGGTACGTTCCAGTGTGACAGGTAGGTTTTGGAGCGTACAGGTTCAGGGCATATTTGTATGGAGTTATGCATTAGTACATTCTACTGAGACAGGGAGGTTATGGAGGGTACATATTCAGGGCATATTTTCGTGGAGTTCTGTATTGGTACGTTCCATTGAGACAGGGAGCTTATGGAGGGGTACAGTTTCAGGGCATATTTGTGTGGAGTTCTGCATTGGTACATTCCAGAGAGACACGGAGGATATGGAGGGATACAGGTTTAGGGCATATTTTTGTGGAGCTCTGCATTGGTACGTTCCAGTGAGACAGGGAGGTTATGTAGGTGTACATGTTCCGTGCATATTTGTGTGGAGTTCTGCATTGGTACATTCCAGTGAGACATGGAGGTTATGCAGGGGTACAGGTTTAGGGCATATTTATGTGGAGTTCTGCATTGGAACATTCCAGTGAGACACGGAGGTTATGGAATGGTACAGTTTCAGGGCATATTTGTGTGGAGTTCTGCATTGGTACGTTCCAGTGAGACAGGGTGTTTATGGGGGCGTACAGGTTCAGGGCATATTTGTGTGGAGTTCTGCATTGGAACATTCCAGTGAGACACGGAGGATATGGAGGGGTGCAGGTTCAGGGAATATTTGTGTGGAGTTCTGCATTGTTACGTTCCAGTGAGACAGGGAGGTTATGGAGGGGTACAGTTTCAGGGCATATTTGTGTGGAGTTCTGCATTGGTACGTTCCAGTGAGACAGGGATGCTATGGAGGGTTTACAGGTGCAGGGCATATTTGTGTGGAGTTCTGCATTGGTACATTCCAGTGAGACACGGAGGATATGGAGGCATACAGGTTCAGGGCATATTTTTGTGGAGTTCTGCATTGGTACGTTCCAGTGAGACAGGGAGGTTATGTAGGTGTACATGTTCCGTGCATATTTATGTGGAGTTCTGCATTGGAACATTCCAGTGAGACTCGGAGGATATGGAATGGTACAGGTTCAGGGCATATTTGTGTGGTGTTCTGCATTGGTACGTTCCAGTGAGACAGGGTGTTAATGGAGGCATACAGGTTCAGGGCATATTTGTGTGGAGTTCTGCATTGGTACATTCCAGTGAGACACGGAGGTTATGGAGGGTTTACAGGTTCAGGGCATATTTGTGTGGAGTTCTGCATTGTTACATTCCAGTGAGACACGGAGGATATGGAGGGATGCAGGTTCAGGGCATATTTTTGTGGAGTTCTGCATTGGTACGTTCCAGTGAGACAGGGAGGTTATGTAGGTGTACATGTTCCGTGCATATTTGTGTGGAGTTCTGCATTGGTACATTCCAGTGAGACATGGAGGTTATGCAGGGGTACAGGTTTAAGGCATATTTATGTGGAGTTCTGAATTGGAACATTCCAGTGAGACACGGAGGATATGGAATGGTACAGGTTCAGGGCATATTTGTGTGGAGTTCTGCATTGGTACGTTCCAGTGAGACAGGGTGTTTATGGAGGCGTACAGGTTCAGGGCATATTTGTGTGGAGTTCTGCATTGGAACATTCCAGTGAGACACGGAGGATATGGAGGGGTGCAGGTTCAGGGCATATTTGTGTGGAGTTCTGCATTGGTACGTTCCAGTGAGACAGGGAGGTTATGTAGGTGTACATGTTCCGTGCATATTTGTGTGTTTTTCTGCATTGGTACGTTCCAGTGAGAAAGGGAGGTTATGGAGGGGTACAGTTTCAGGGCATATTTATGTGGATTTCTGCATTGGTACGTTCCCGTGAGACAGTGAGTTTATGGAGGGGTACAGTTTCAGGGCATTTTTGTGTGCAGTTCTGCATTGGTACATTCCAGTGAGACAGGGAGGTTATGGAGGGGTACAGGTTCAGGGCATATTTATGTGGAGTTCTGCATTGGAACATTCCAGTGAGACACGGAGGATATGGAGGTGTGCAGGTTCAGGGCATATTTGTGTGGAGTTCTGCATTGGTACGTTCCAGTGAGACACTGAGGTTATGGAGGGGTACAGGTTCAGGGCATATTTATGTGGAGTTCCGCAGTGGAACATTCCAGTGAGACACGGAGGATATTGAGGGGTACAGTTTCAGGGCATATTTGTGTGCAGTTCTGCATTAATACGTTCCACTGAGACAGGGAGGTTATGTAGGTGTACATGTTCAGGGCATATTTGTGTGTTTTTCTGCATTGGTACGTTCCAGTGAGACACGGAGGATATGGAGGGATACAGGTTCATGACATATTTGTATGGAGTTCTGCATTGGTTCATTCTACTGAGACACGGAGGATATGGAGGGATACAGGTTCATGGCATATTTGTGCGGAGTTCTTCATTGGTACGTTCCAGTGTGACAGGTAGGTTTTGGAGCATACAGGTTCAGGGCATATTTGTATGGAGTTATGCATTGGTACATTCTACTGAGACAGGGAGGTTATGGAGGGTACATATTCAGGGCATATTTTTGTGGAGTTCTGTATTGGTACGTTCCATTGAGACAGGGAGCTTATGGAGGGTTACAGTTTCAGGGCATATTTGTGCGGAGTTCTGCATTGATACATTCCAGTGAGACACGGAGGATATGGAGGGATACAGGTTCAGGGCATATTTTTGTGGAGCTCTGCATTGGTACGTTCCAGTGAGACAGGGAGGTTATGTAGGTGTACATGTTCCGTGCATATTTGTGTGGAGTTCTGCATTGGTACATTCCAGTGAGACATGGAGGTTATGCAGGGGTACAGGTTTAGGGCATATTTATGTGGAGTTCTGCATTGGAACATTCCAGTGAGACACGGAGGATATGGAATGGTACAGGTTCAGGGCATATTTGTGTGGAGTTCTGCATTGGTCCGTTCCAGTGAGACAGGGTGTTTATGGGGGCGTACAGGTTCAGGGCATATTTGTGTGGAGTTCTGCATTGGAACATTCCAGTGAGACACGGAGGATATGGAGGGGTGCAGGTTCAGGGCATATTTGTGTGGAGTTCTGCATTGTTACGTTCCAGTGAGACAGGGAGGTTATGGAGGGGTACAGTTTCAGGGCATATTTGTGTGGAGTTCTGCATTGGTACGTTCCAGTGAGACAGTGAGGTTATGGAGGGTTTACAGGTGCAGGGCATATTTGTGTGGAGTTCTGCATTGGTACATTCCAGTGAGACACGGAGCATATGGAGGGATACAGGTTCAGGGCATATTTTTGTGGAGTTCTGCATTGGTACGTTCCAGTGAGACAGGGAGTTTATGTAGGTGTACATGTTCCGTGCATATTTGTGTGGAGTTCTGCATTGGTACATTCCAGTGAGACATGGAAGTTATGCAGGGGTACAGGTTTAGTGCATATTTATGTGGAGTTCTGCATTGGAACATTCCAGTGAGACACGGAGGATATGGAATGGTACAGGTTCAGGGCATATTTGTGTGGAGTTCTGCATTGGTACGTTCCAGTGAGAGAGGGTGTTTATGGAGGCGTACAGGTTCAGGGCATATTTGTGTGGAGTTCTGCATTGGAACATTCCAGTGAGACACGGAGGATATGGAGGGGTGCAGGTTTAGGGCATATTTGTGTGGAGTTCTGCATTGGTACGTTCCAGTGAGACAGGGAGGTTATGGAGGGATACAGGTTCAGGGCATATTTTTGTGGAGTTCTGCATTGGTACGTTCCAGTGAGACAGGGAGGTTATGTAGGTGTACATGTTCCGTGCATATTTGTGTGGAGTTCTGCATTGGTACATTCCAGTGAGACATGGAGGTTATGCAGGGGTACAGGTTTAGGGCATATTTTTGTGGAGTTCTGCATTGGAACATTCCAGTGAGACACGGAGGATATGGAATGGTACAGGTTCAGGGCATATTTGTGTGGAGTTCTTCATTGGTACGTTCCAGTGAGACAGGGTGTTTATGGAGGCGTACAGGTTCAGGGCATATTTGTGTGGAGTTCTGCATTGGAACATTCCAGTGAGACACGGAGGATATGGAGGGGTGCAGGTTCAGGGCATATTTGTGTGGAGTTCTGCATTGGTACGTTCCAGTGAGACACTGAGGTTATGGAGGGGTACAGGTTCAGGGCATATTTATGTGGAGTTCCGCAGTGGAACATTCCAGTGAGACACGGAGGATATTGAGGGGTACAGTTTCAGGGCATATTTGTGTGGAGTTCTGCATTGGTACATTCCAGTGAGACAGGGATGTTATAGAGGGGTACAGATTCAGGGCATATTTGTGTGGAGTTCTGCATTGGTACATTCCAGTGAGACACGGAGGATATGGAGGGATACAGGTTCATGGCATATTTGTGTGTAGTACTTCATTGATACGTTACAGTGAGACAGGTAGGTTTTGGAGCGTACATGTTCAGGGCATATTTTTGTGGAGTTCTGCATTGGTACGTTCCAGTGAGACAGGGAGGTTATGGAGGGGTACAGGTTCAGGGCATATTTGTGTGGAGTTCTGCATTGGTACGTTCCATTGAGACAGGGAGGTTATGTAGGTGTACATGTTCCGTGCATATTTGTGTGTTTTTCTGCATTGGTACGTTCCAGTGAGAAAGGGAGGTTATGGAGGGGTACAGTTTCAGTGCATATTTATGTGGATTTCTGCATTGGTACGTTCCCGTGAGGGAGGGTGGTTATGGAGGGGTACAGGTTCAGGGCATATTTCTGTGGAGTTCTGCATTGGAACATTCCAGTGAGACACGGAGGATATGGAGCGGTGCAGGTTCAGGGCATATATGTGTGGAGTTCTGCATTGGTACGTTCCAGTGAGACAGGTAGGTTTTGGAGCGTACAGGTTCAGGGCATATTTTTGTGCAGTTCTGCATTGGTACGTTCCAGTGAGACAGGGAGTTTATGGAGGGGTACAGTTTCAGGGCATTTTTGTGTGGAGTTCTGCATTGGAACATTCCAGTGAGACACGGAGGATATGGAGGGGTGCAGGTTCAGGGCATATTTGTGTGGAGTTCTGCATTGGTACGTTCCAGTGAGACAGGGAGGTTATGGAGGGGTACAGCTTCATGCATATTTGTGTGGAGTTCTGCATTGGTACGTTCCAGTGAGACAGGGAGGTTATGGAGTGTTTACAGGTTCAGGGCATATTTGTGTGGAGTTCTGCATTGGTACATTCCAGTGAGACACGGAGGATATGGAGGGATACAGGTTCAGGGCATATTTGTGTGGAGTTCTGCATTGGTACGTTCCAGTGAGACAGGGAGGTTATGTAGGTGTACATGATCCGTGCATATTTGTGTGGAGTTCTGCATTGGTACATTCCAGTGAGACATGGAGGTTATGCAGGGGTACAGGTATAGGGCATATTTATGTGGAGTTCTGCATTGGAACATTCCAGTGAGACACGGAGGATATGGAATGGTACAGGTTCAGGGCATATTTGTGTGGAGTTCTGCATTGGTACGTTCCAGTGAGACAGGGTGTTTATGGAGGCGTACAGGTTCAGGGCATATTTGTGTGGAGTTCTGCATTGGAACATTCCAGTGAGACACGGAGGATATGGAGGGGTGCAGGTTCAGGGCATATTTGTGTGGAGTTCTGCATTGGTACGTTCCAGTGAGACACTGAGGTTATGGAGGGGTACAGGTTCAGGGCATATTTATGTGGAGTTCCGCAGTGGAACATTCCAGTGAGACACGGAGGATATTGAGGGGTACAGTTTCAGGGCATATTTGTGTGGAGTTCTGCATTGGTACGTTCCAGTGAGACAGGGATGTTATAGAGGGGTACAGATTCAGGGCATATTTGTGTGGAGTTCTGCATTGGTACATTCCAGTGAGACACGGAGTATATGGAGGGATACAGGTTCATGGCTTATTTGTGTGTAGTACTTCATTGATACGTTACAGTGAGACAGGTAGGTTTTGGAGCGTACATGTTCAGGGCATATTTTTGTGGAGTTCTGCATTGGTACGTTCCAGTGAGACAGGGAGGTTATTGAGGGGTACAGGTTCAGGGCATATTTGTGTGGAGTTCTGCATTGGTACGTTCCATTGAGACAGGGAGGTTATGTAGGTGTACATGTTCCGTGCATATTTGTGTGTTTTTCTGCATTGGTACGTTCCAGTGAGAAAGGGAGGTTATGGAGGGGTACAGTTTCAGTGCATATTTATGTGGATTTCTGCATTGGTACGTTCCCGTGAGGGAGGGTGGTTATGGAGGGGTACAGGTTCAGGGCATATTTCTGTGGAGTTCTGCATTGGAACATTCCAGTGAGACACGGAGGATATGGAGCGGTGCAGGTTCAGGGCATATATGTGTGGAGTTCTGCATTGGTACGTTCCAGTGAGACAGGTAGGTTTTGGAGCGTACAGGTTCAGGGCATATTTTTGTGGAGTTCTGCATTGGTACGTTCCAGTGAGACAGGGAGTTTATGGAGGGGTACAGTTTCAGGGCATTTATGTGTGGAGTTCTGCATTGGAAAATTCCAGTGAGACACGGAGGATATGGAGGGGTGCAGGTTCAGGGCATATTTGTGTGGAGTTCTGCATTGGTACGTTCCAGTGAGACAGGGAGGTTATGGAGGGGTACAGTTTCATGCATATTTGTGTGGAGTTCTGCATTGGTACGTTCCAGTGAGACAGGGAGGTTATGGAGGGTTTACAGGTTCAGGGCATATTTGTGTGGAGTTCTGCATTGGTACATTCCAGTGAGACACGGAGGATATGGAGGGATACAGGTTCAGGGCATATTTTTGTGGAGTTCTGCATTGGTACGTTCCAGTGAGACACGGAGGATATGTAGGGATACAGGTTCATGGCATATTTGTGTGTAGTACTTCATTGATACGTTACAGTGAGACAGGTAGGTTTTGGAGCGTACATGTTCAGGGCATATTTTTGTGGAGTTCTGCATTGGTACGTTCCAGTGAGACAGGGAGGTTATGGAGGGGTACAGGTTCAGGGCATATTTGTGTGGAGTTATGCATTGGTACGTTCCATTGAGACAGGGAGGTTATGTAGGTGTACATGTTCCGTGCATATTTGTGTGTTTTTCTGCATTGGTACGTTCCAGTGAGAAAGGGAGGTTATGGAGGGGTACAGTTTCAGTGCATATTTATGTGGATTTCTGCATTGGTACGTTCCCGTGAGGGAGGGTGGTTATGGAGGGGTACAGGTTCAGGGCATATTTCTGTGGAGTTCTGCATTGGAACATTCCAGTGAGACACGGAGGATATGGAGCGGTGCAGGTTCAGGGCATATATGTGTGGAGTTCTGCATTGGTACGTTCCAGTGAGACAGGTAGGTTTTGGAGCGTACAGGTTCAGGGCATATTTTTGTGCAGTTCTGCATTGGTACGTTCCAGTGAGACAGGGAGTTTATGGAGGGGTACAGTTTCAGGGCATTTTTGTGTGGAGTTCTGCATTGGATCATTCCAGTGAGACACGGAGGATATGGAGGGGTGCAGGTTCAGGGCATATTTGTGTGGAGTTCTGCATTGGTACGTTCCAGTGAGACAGGGAGGTTATGGAGGGGTACAGTTTCATGCATATTTGTGTGGAGTTCTGCATTGGTACGTTCCAGTGAGACAGGGAGGTTATGGAGTGTTTACAGGTTCAGGGCATATTTGTGTGGAGTTCTGCATTGGTACATTCCAGTGAGACACGGAGGATATGGAGGGATACAGGTTCAGGGCATATTTTTGTGGAGTTCTGCATTGATACGTTCCAGTGAGACAGGGAGGTTATGTAGGTGTACATGATCCGTGCATATTTGTGTGGAGTTCTGCATTGGTACATTCCAGTGAGACATGGAGGTTATGCAGGGGTACAGGTTTAGGGCATATTTATGTGGAGTTCTGCATTGGAACATTCCAGTGAGACACGGAGGATATGGAATGGTACAGGTTCAGGGCATATTTGTGTGGAGTTCTGCATTGGTACGTTCCAGTGAGACAGGGTGTTTATGGAGGCGTGCAGGTTCAGGGCATATTTGTGTGGAGTTCTGCATTGGAACATTCCAGTGAGACACGGAGGATATGGAGGGGTGCAGGTTCAGGGCATTTTTGTGTGGAGTTCTGCATTGGTACGTTCCAGTGAGACACTGAGGTTATGGAGGGGTACAGGTTCAGGGCATATTTATGTGGAGTTCCGCAGTGGAACATTCCAGTGAGACACGGAGGATATGGAATGGTACAGGTTCAGGGCATATTTGTGTGGAGTTCTGCATTGGTCCGTTCCAGTGAGACAGGGTGTTTATGGGGGCGTACAGGTTCAGGGCATATTTGTGTGGAGTTCTGCATTGGAACATTCCAGTGAGACACGGAGGATATGGAGGGGTGCAGGTTCAGGGAATATTTGTGTGGAGTTCTGCATTGTTACGTTCCAGTGAGACAGGGAGGTTATGGAGGGGTACAGTTTCAGGGCATATTTGTGTGGAGTTCTGCATTGGTACGTTCCAGTGAGACAGTGAGGTTATGGAGGGTTTACAGGTGCAGGGCATATTTGTGTGGAGTTCTGCATTGGTACATTCCAGTGAGACACGGAGGATATGGAGGGATACAGGTTCAGGGCATATTTTTGTGGAGTTCTGCATTGGTACGTTCCAGTGAGACAGGGAGTTTATGTAGGTGTACATGTTCCGTGCATATTTGTGTGGAGTTCTGCATTGGTACATTCCAGTGAGACATGGAGGTTATGCAGGGGTACAGGTTTAGTGCATATTTATGTGGAGTTCTGCATTGGAACATTCCAGTGAGACACGGAGGATATGGAATGGTACAGGTTCAGGGCATATTTGTGTGGAGTTCTGCATTGGTACGTTCCAGTGAGACAGGGTGTTTATGGAGGCGTACAGGTTCAGGGCATATTTGTGTGGAGTTCTGCATTGGAACATTCCAGTGAGACACGGAGGATATGGAGGGGTGCAGGTTTAGGGCATATTTGTGTGGAGTTCTGCATTGGTACGTTCCAGTGAGACAGGGAGGTTATGGAGGGATACAGGTTCAGGGCATATTTTTGTGGTGTTCTGCATTGGTACGTTCCAGTGAGACAGGGAGGTTATGTAGGTGTACATGTTCCGTGCATATTTGTGTGGAGTTCTGCATTGGTACATTCCAGTGAGACATGGAGGTTATGCAGGGGTACAGGTTTAGGGCATATTTTTGTGGAGTTCTGCATTGGAACATTCCAGTGAGACACGGAGGATATGGAATGGTACAGGTTCAGGGCATATTTGTGTGGAGTTCTTCATTGGTACGTTCCAGTGAGACAGGGTGTTTATGGAGGCGTACAGGTTCAGGGCATATTTGTGTGGAGTTCTGCATTGGAACATTCCAGTGAGACACGGAGGATATGGAGGGGTGCAGGTTCAGGGCATATTTGTGTGGAGTTCTGCATTGGTACGTTCCAGTGAGACACTGAGGTTATGGAGGGGTACAGGTTCAGGGCATATTTATGTGGAGTTCCGCAGTGGAACATTCCAGTGAGACACGGAGGATATTGAGGGGTACAGTTTCAGGGCATATTTGTGTGGAGTTCTGCATTGGTACATTCCAGTGAGACAGGGATGTTATAGAGGGGTACAGATTCAGGGCATATTTGTGTGGAGTTCTGCATTGGTACATTCCAGTGAGACACGGAGGATATGGAGGGATACAGGTTCATGGCATATTTGTGTGTAGTACTTCATTGATACGTTACAGTGAGACAGGTAGGTTTTGGAGCGTACATGTTCAGGGCATATTTTTGTGGAGTTCTGCATTGGTACGTTCCAGTGAGACAGGGAGGTTATGGAGGGGTACAGGTTCAGGGCATATTTGTGTGGAGTTCTGCATTGGTACGTTCCATTGAGACAGGGAGGTTATGTAGGTGTACATGTTCCGTGCATATTTGTGTGTTTTTCTGCATTGGTACGTTCCAGTGAGAAAGGGAGGTTATGGAGGGGTACAGTTTCAGTGCATATTTATGTGGATTTCTGCATTGGTACGTTCCCGTGAGGGAGGGTGGTTATGGAGGGGTACAGGTTCAGGGCATATTTCTGTGGAGTTCTGCATTGGAACATTCCAGTGAGACACGGAGGATATGGAGCGGTGCAGGTTCAGGGCATATATGTGTGGAGTTCTGCATTGGTACGTTCCAGTGAGACAGGTAGGTTTTGGAGCGTACAGGTTCAGGGCATATTTTTGTGGAGTTCTGCATTGGTACGTTCCAGTGAGACAGGGAGTTTATGGAGGGGTACAGTTTCAGGGCATTTTTGTGTGGAGTTCTGCATTGGAAAATTCCAGTGAGACACGGAGGATATGGAGGGGTGCAGGTTCAGGGCATATTTGTGTGGAGTTCTGCATTGGTACGTTCCAGTGAGACAGGGAGGTTATGGAGGGGTACAGTTTCATGCATATTTGTGTGGAGTTCTGCATTGGTACGTTCCAGTGAGACAGGGAGGTTATGGAGGGTTTACAGGTTCAGGGCATAATTGTGTGGAGTTCTGCATTGGTACATTCCAGTGAGACACGGAGGATATGGAGGGATACAGGTTCAGGGCATATTTTTGTGGAGTTCTGCATTGGTACGTTCCAGTGAGACACGGAGGATATGTAGGGATACAGGTTCATGGCATATTTGTGTGTAGTACTTCATTGATACGTTACAGTGAGACAGGTAGGTTTTGGAGCGTACATGTTCAGGGCATATTTTTGTGGAGTTCTGCATTGGTACGTTCCAGTGAGACAGGGAGGTTATGGAGGGGTACAGGTTCAGGGCATATTTGTGTGGAGTTATGCATTGGTACGTTCCATTGAGACAGGGAGGTTATGTAGGTGTACATGTTCCGTGCATATTTGTGTGTTTTTCTGCATTGGTACGTTCCAGTGAGAAAGGGAGGTTATGGAGGGGTACAGTTTCAGTGCATATTTATGTGGATTTCTGCATTGGTACGTTCCCGTGAGGGAGGGTGGTTATGGAGGGGTACAGGTTCAGGGCATATTTCTGTGGAGTTCTGCATTGGAACATTCCAGTGAGACACGGAGGATATGGAGCGGTGCAGGTTCAGGGCATATATGTGTGGAGTTCTGCATTGGTACGTTCCAGTGAGACAGGTAGGTTTTGGAGCGTACAGGTTCAGGGCATATTTTTGTGCAGTTCTGCATTGGTACGTTCCAGTGAGACAGGGAGTTTATGGAGGGGTACAGTTTCAGGGCATTTTTGTGTGGAGTTCTGCATTGGAACATTCCAGTGAGACACGGAGGATATGGAGGGGTGCAGGTTCAGGGCATATTTGTGTGGAGTTCTGCATTGGTACGTTCCAGTGAGACAGGGAGGTTATGGAGGGGTACAGTTTCATGCATATTTGTGTGGAGTTCTGCATTGGTACGTTCCAGTGAGACAGGGAGGTTATGGAGTGTTTACAGGTTCAGGGCATATTTGTGTGGAGTTCTGCATTGGTACATTCCAGTGAGACACGGAGGATATGGAGGGATACAGGTTCAGGGCATATTTTTGTGGAGTTCTGCATTGGTACGTTCCAGTGAGACAGGGAGGTTATGTAGGTGTACATGATCCGTGCATATTTGTGTGGAGTTCTGCATTGGTACATTCCAGTGAGACATGGAGGTTATGCAGGGGTACAGGTATAGGGCATATTTATGTGGAGTTCTGCATTGGAACATTCCAGTGAGACACGGAGGATATGGAATGGTACAGGTTCAGGGCATATTTGTGTGGAGTTCTGCATTGGTACGTTCCAGTGAGACAGGGAGTTTATGGAGGCGTACAGGTTCAGGGCATATTTGTGTGGAGTTCTGCATTGGAACATTCCAGTGAGACACGGAGGATATGGAGGGGTGCAGGTTCAGGGCATATTTGTGTGGAGTTCTGCATTGGTACGTTCCAGTGAGACACTGAGGTTATGGAGGGGTACAGGTTCAGGGCATATTTATGTGGAGTTCCGCAGTGGAACATTCCAGTGAGACACGGAGGATATTGAGGGGTACAGTTTCAGGGCATATTTGTGTGGAGTTCTGCATTGGTACGTTCCAGTGAGACAGGGATGTTATAGAGGGGTACAGATTCAGGGCATATTTGTGTGGAGTTCTGCATTGGTACATTCCAGTGAGACACGGAGTATATGGAGGGATACAGGTTCATGGCTTATTTGTGTGTAGTACTTCATTGATACGTTACAGTGAGACAGGTAGGTTTTGGAGCGTACATGTTCAGGGCATATTTTTGTGGAGTTCTGCATTGGTACGTTCCAGTGAGACAGGGAGGTTATTGAGGGGTACAGGTTCAGGGCATATTTGTGTGGAGTTCTGCATTGGTACGTTCCATTGAGACAGGGAGGTTATGTAGGTGTACATGTTCCGTGCATATTTGTGTGTTTTTCTGCATTGGTACGTTCCAGTGAGAAAGGGAGGTTATGGAGGGGTACAGTTTCAGTGCATATTTATGTGGATTTCTGCATTGGTACGTTCCCGTGAGGGAGGGTGGTTATGGAGGGGTACAGGTTCAGGGCATATTTCTGTGGAGTTCTGCATTGGAACATTCCAGTGAGACACGGAGGATATGGAGCGGTGCAGGTTCAGGGCATATATGTGTGGAGTTCTGCATTGGTACGTTCCAGTGAGACAGGTAGGTTTTGGAGCGTACAGGTTCAGGGCATATTTTTGTGGAGTTCTGCATTGGTACGTTCCAGTGAGACAGGGAGTTTATGGAGGGGTACAGTTTCAGGGCATTTATGTGTGGAGTTCTGCATTGGAAAATTCCAGTGAGACACGGAGGATATGGAGGGGTGCAGGTTCAGGGCATATTTGTGTGGAGTTCTGCATTGGTACGTTCCAGTGAGACAGGGAGGTTATGGAGGGGTACAGTTTCATGCATATTTGTGTGGAGTTCTGCATTGGTACGTTCCAGTGAGACAGGGAGGTTATGGAGGGTTTACAGGTTCAGGGCATATTTGTGTGGAGTTCTGCATTGGTACATTCCAGTGAGACACGGAGGATATGGAGGGATACAGGTTCAGGGCATATTTTTGTGGAGTTCTGCATTGGTACGTTCCAGTGAGACACGGAGGATATGTAGGGATACAGGTTCATGGCATATTTGTGTGTAGTACTTCATTGATACGTTACAGTGAGACAGGTAGGTTTTGGAGCGTACATGTTCAGGGCATATTTTTGTGGAGTTCTGCATTGGTACGTTCCAGTGAGACAGGGAGGTTATGGAGGGGTACAGGTTCAGGGCATATTTGTGTGGAGTTATGCATTGGTACGTTCCATTGAGACAGGGAGGTTATGTAGGTGTACATGTTCCGTGCATATTTGTGTGTTTTTCTGCATTGGTACGTTCCAGTGAGAAAGGGAGGTTATGGAGGGGTACAGTTTCAGTGCATATTTATGTGGATTTCTGCATTGGTACGTTCCCGTGAGGGAGGGTGGTTATGGAGGGGTACAGGTTCAGGGCATATTTCTGTGGAGTTCTGCATTGGAACATTCCAGTGAGACACGGAGGATATGGAGCGGTGCAGGTTCAGGGCATATATGTGTGGAGTTCTGCATTGGTACGTTCCAGTGAGACAGGTAGGTTTTGGAGCGTACAGGTTCAGGGCATATTTTTGTGCAGTTCTGCATTGGTACGTTCCAGTGAGACAGGGAGTTTATGGAGGGGTACAGTTTCAGGGCATTTTTGTGTGGAGTTCTGCATTGGATCATTCCAGTGAGACACGGAGGATATGGAGGGGTGCAGGTTCAGGGCATATTTGTGTGGAGTTCTGCATTGGTACGTTCCAGTGAGACAGGGAGGTTATGGAGGGGTACAGTTTCATGCATATTTCTGTGGAGTTCTGCATTGGTACGTTCCAGTGAGACAGGGAGGTTATGGAGTGTTTACAGGTTCAGGGCATATTTGTGTGGAGTTCTGCATTGGTACATTCCAGTGAGACACGGAGGATATGGAGGGATACAGGTTCAGGGCATATTTTTGTGGAGTTCTGCATTGGTACGTTCCAGTGAGACAGGGAGGTTATGTAGGTGTACATGATCCGTGCATATTTGTGTGGAGTTCTGCATTGGTACATTCCAGTGAGACATGGAGGTTATGCAGGGGTACAGGTTTAGGGCATATTTATGTGGAGTTCTGCATTGGAACATTCCAGTGAGACACGGAGGATATGGAATGGTACAGGTTCAGGGCATATTTGTGTGGAGTTCTGCATTGGTACGTTCCAGTGAGACAGGGTGTTTATGGAGGCGTGCAGGTTCAGGGCATATTTGTGTGGAGTTCTGCATTGGAACATTCCAGTGAGACACGGAGGATATGGAGGGGTGCAGGTTCAGGGCATTTTTGTGTGGAGTTCTGCATTGGTACGTTCCAGTGAGACACTGAGGTTATGGAGGGGTACAGGTTCAGGGCATATTTATGTGGAGTTCCGCAGTGGAACATTCCAGTGAGACACGGAGGATATTGAGGGGTACAGTTTCAGGGCATATTTGTGTGGAGTTCTGCATTGGTACGTTCCAGTGAGACAGGGATGTTATAGAGGGGTACAGATTCAGGGCATATTTGTGTGGAGTTCTGCATTGGTACATTCCAGTGAGACACGGAGTATATGGAGGGATACAGGTTCATGGCTTATTTGTGTGTAGTACTTCATTGATACGTTACAGTGAGACAGGTAGGTTTTGG
The DNA here is from genome assembly GCF_048418815.1 of Hemitrygon akajei. Taxonomy (NCBI): domain Eukaryota; kingdom Metazoa; phylum Chordata; class Chondrichthyes; order Myliobatiformes; family Dasyatidae; genus Hemitrygon; species Hemitrygon akajei. Next base: position 2,591,984 of record NW_027331925.1, on the reverse strand, counting down.
AGCGTACATGTTCAGGGCATATTTTTGTGGAGTTCTGCATTGGTACGTTCCAGTGAGACAGGGAGGTTATTGAGGGGTACAGGTTCAGGGCATATTTGTGTGGAGTTCTGCATTGGTACGTTCCAGTGAGACAGGGAGGTTATGTAGGTGTACATGTTCCGTGCATATTTGTGTGTTTTTCTGCATTGGTACGTTCCAGTGAGAAAGGGAGGTTATGGAGGGGTACAGTTTCAGGGCATATTTATGTGGATTTCTGCATTGGTACGTTCCCGTGAGGGAGGGTGGTTATGGAGGGGTACAGGTTCAGGGCATATTTCTGTGGAGTTCTGCATTGGAACATTCCAGTGAGACACGGAGGATATGGAGCGGTGCAGGTTCAGGGCATATATGTGTGGAGTTCTGCATTGGTACGTTCCAGTGAGACAGGTAGGTTTTGGAGCGTACAGGTTCAGGGCATATTTTTGTGGAGTTCTGCATTGGTACGTTCCAGTGAGACAGGGAGTTTATGGAGGGGTACAGTTTCAGGGCATTTTTGTGTGGAGTTCTGCATTGGTACGTTCCAGTGAGACAGGGTGGTTATGGAGGGGTACAGTTTCAGGGCATATTTCTGTGGAGTTCTGCATTGGTACATTCCAGTGAGACACGGAGGATATGGAGGGATACAGGTTCAGGGCATATTTTTGTGGAGTTCTGCATTGGTACGTTCCAGTGAGACAGGGAGGTTATGTAGGTGTACATGTTCCGTGCATATTTGTGTGGAGTTCTGCATTGGTATATTCCAGTGAGACATGGAGGTTATGCAGGGGTACAGGTTTAGGGCATATTTATGTGGAGTTCTGCATTGGAAAATTCCAGTGAGACACGGAGGATATGGAATGGTACAGGTTCAGGGCATATTTGTGTGGAGTTCTGCATTGGTACGTTCCAGTGAGACAGGGTGTTTATGGAGGCGAACAGGTTCAGGGCATATTTGTGTGGAGTTCTGCATTGGAACATTCCAGTGAGACACGGAGGATATGGAGGGGTGCAGGTTCAGGGCATATTTGTGTGGAGTTCTGCATTGTTACGTTCCAGTGAGACACTGAGGTTATGGAGGTGTACAGGTTCAGGGAATATTTATGTGGAGTTCCGCAGTGGAACATTCCAGTGAGACACGGAGGATATTGACGGGTACAGTTTCAGGGCATATTTGTGTGGAGTTCTGCATTGGTACGTTCCAGTGAGACAGGGATGTTATAGAGGGGTACAGATTCAGGGCATATTTGTGTGGAGTTCTGCATTGGTACATTCCAGTGAGACACGGAGGATATGGAGGGATACAGGTTCTTGGCACATTTGTGTGGAGTTCTGCATTGGTACGTTCCAGTGAGACAGGGAGGTTATGTAGGTGTACATGTTCCGTGCATATTTGTGTGTTTTTCTGCATTGGTACGTTCCAGTGAGAAAGGGAGCTTATGGAGGGGTACAGTTTCAGGGCATATTTGTGTGGAGTTCTGCATTGGTACATTCCAGTGAGACACGGAGGATATGGAGGGATACAGGTTCAGGGCATATTTTTGTGGAGTTCTGCATTGGTACGTTCCAGTGAGACAGTGAGTTTATGTAGGTGTACATGTTCCGTGCATATTTGTGTGGAGTTCTGCATTGGTACATTCCAGTGAGACATGGAGGTTATGCAGGGGTACAGGTTTAGGGCATATTTATGTGGAGTTCTGCATTGGAACATTCCAGTGAGACACGGAGGATATGGAATGGTACAGGTTCAGGGCATATTTGTGTGGAGTTCTGCATTGGTACGTTCCAGTGAGACAGGGTGTTTATGGAGGCGTACAGGTTCAGGGCATATTTGTGTGGAGTTCTGCATTGGAACATTCCAGTGAGACACGGAGGAGATGGAGGGGTGCAGGTTTAGGGCATATTTGTGTGGAGTTCTGCATTGATACGTTCCAGTGAGACAGGGAGGTTATGGAGGGGTACAGTTTCATGGCATATTTGTGTGGAGTTCTGCATTGGTACGTTCCAGTGAGACAGGGAGGTTATGGAGGGTTTACAGGTTCAGGGCATATTTGTGTCGAGTTCTGCATTGGTACATTCCAGTGAGACACGGAGGATATGGAGGGGTGCAGGTTCAGGGCATATTTGTGTGGAGTTCTGCATTGGTACGTTCCAGTGAGACAGGGAGGTTATGGAGGGGTACAGTTTCATGGCATATTTGTGTGGAGTTCTGCATTGGTACGTTCCAGTGAGACAGGGAGGTTATGGAGGGTTTACAGGTTCAGGGCATATTTGTGTGGAGTTCTGCATTGGTACATTCCAGTGAGACACGGAGGATATGGAGGGATACAGGTTCAGGGCATATTTTTGTGGAGTTCTGCATTGGTACGTTCCAGTGAGACAGGGAGGTTATGTAGGTGTAGATGTTCCGTGCATATTTGTGTGGAGTTCTGCATTGGTACATTCCAGTGAGACATGGAGGTTATGCAGGGGTACAGGTTTAGGGCATATTTATGTGGAGTTCTGCATTGGAACACTCCAGTGAGACACGGAGGATTTGGAATGGTACAGGTTCAGGGCATATTTGTGTGGAGTTCTGCATTGGTACGTTCCAGTGAGACAGGGTGTTTATGGAGGCGTACAGGTTCAGGGCATATTTGTGTGGCGTTCTGCATTGGAACATTCCAGTGAGACACGGAGGATATGGAGGGGTGCAGGTTCAGGGCATATTTGTGTGGAGTTCTGCATTGGTACGTTCCAGTGAGACACTGAGGTTATGGAGGGGTACAGGTTCAGGGCATATTTATGTGGAGTTCCGCAGTGGAACATTCCAGTGAGACACGGAGGATATTGAGGGGTACAGTTTCAGGGCATATTTGTGTGGAGTTCTGCATTGGTACGTTCCAGTGAGACAGGGATGTTATAGAGGGGTACAGATTCAGGGCATATTTGTGTGGAGTTCTGCATTGGTACATTCCAGTGAGACACGGAGGATATGGAGGGATACAGGTTCATGGCATATTTGTGTGTAGTACTTCATTGGTACGTTCCAGTGAGACAGGGAGGTTATGGAGGGGTACAGGTTCAGGGCATATTTGTGTGGAGTTCTGCATTGGTACGTTCCAGTGAGACAGGGAGGTTATGTAGGTGTACATGTTCCGTGCATATTTGTGTGTTTTTCTGCATTGGTACGTTCCAGTGAGAAAGGGAGGTTATGGAGGGGTACAGTTTCAGGGCATATTTATGTGGATTTCTGCATTGGTACGTTCCCGTGAGGGAGGGTGGTTATGGAGCGGTGCAGGTTCAGGGCATATATGTGTGGAGTTCTGCATTGGTACGTTCCAGTGAGACAGGTAGGTTTTGGAGCGTACAGGTTCAGGGCATATTTTTGTGGAGTTCTGCATTGATACGTTCCAGTGAGACAGGGAGGTTATGGAGGGGTACAGTTTCATGGCATATTTGTGTGGAGTTCTGCATTGGTACGTTCCAGTGAGACAGGGAGGTTATGGAGGGTTTACAGTTTCAGGGCATATTTGTGTGGAGTTCTGCATTGGTACATTCCAGTGAGACACGGAGGATATGGAGGGGTGCAGGTTCAGGGCATATTTGTGTGGAGTTCTGCATTGGTACGTTCCAGTGAGACAGGGAGGTTATGGAGGGGTACAGTTTCATGGCATATTTGTGTGGAGTTCTGCATTGGTACATTCCAGTGATACACGGAGGATATGGAGGGATACAGGTTCAGGGCATATTTTTGTGGAGTTCTGCATTGGTACGTTCCAGTGAGACAGGGAGGTTATGTAGGTGTAGATGTTCCGTGCATATTTGTGTGGAGTTCTGCATTGGTACATTCCAGTGAGACATGGAGGTTATGCAGGGGTACAGGTTTAGGGCATATTTATGTGGAGTTCTGCATTGGAACATTCCAGTGAGACACGGAGGATTTGGAATGGTACAGGTTCAGGGCATATTTGTGTGGAGTTCTGCATTGGTACGTTCCAGTGAGACAGGGTGTTTATGGAGGCGTACAGGTTCAGGGCATATTTGTGTGGAGTTCTGCATTGGAACATTCCAGTGAGACACGGAGGATATGGAGGGGTGCAGGTTCAGGGCATATTTGTGTGGAGTTCTGCATTGGTACGTTCCAGTGAGACACTGAGGTTATGGAGGGGTACAGGTTCAGGGCATATTTATGTGGAGTTCCGCAGTGGAACATTCCAGTGAGACACGGAGGATATTGAGGGGTACAGTTTCAGGGCATATTTGTGTGGAGTTCTGCATTGGTACGTTCCAGTGAGACAGGGATGTTATAGAGGGGTACAGATTCAGGGCATATTTGTGTGGAGTTCTGCATTGGTACATTCCAGTGAGACACGGAGGATATGGAGGGATACAGGTTCATGGCATATTTGTGTGTAGTACTTCATTGATACGTTACAGTGAGACAGGTAGGTTTTGGAGCCTACATGTTCAGGGCATATTTTTGTGGAGTTCTGCATTGGTACGTTCCAGTGAGACAGGGAGGTTATGGAGGGGTACAGGTTCAGGGCATATTTGTGTGGAGTTCTGCATTGGTACGTTCCAGTGAGACAGGGAGGTTATGTAGGTGTACATGTTCCGTGCATATTTGTGTGTTTTTCTGCATGGGTACGTTCCAGTGAGAAAGGGAGGTTATGGAGGGGTACAGTTTCAGGGCATATTTATGTGGATTTCTGCATTGGTACGTTCCCGTGAGGGAGGGTGGTTATGGAGGGGTACAGGTTCAGGGCATATTTCTGTGGAGTTCTGCATTGGAACATTCCAGTGAGGCACGGAGGATATGGAGCGGTGCAGGTTCAGGGCATATATGTGTGGAGTTCTGCATTGGTAAATTTCAGTGAGACAGGTAGGTTTTGGAGCGTACAGGTTCAGGGCATATTTTTGTGGAGTTCTGCATTGGTACGTTCCAGTGAGACAGGGAGTTTATGGAGGGGTACAGTTTCAGGGCATTTTTGTGTGGAGTTCTGCATTGGTACATTCCAGTGAGACAGGGTGGTTATGGAGGGGTACAGGTTCAGGGCATATTTCTGTGGATTTCTGCATTGGTACATTCCAGTGAGACACGGAGGATATGGAGGGATACAGGTTCAGGGCATATTTTTGTGGAGTTCTGCATTGGTACGTTCCAGTGAGACAGGGAGGTTATGTAGGTGTACATGTTCCGTGCATATTTGTGTGGAGTTCTGCATTGGTATATTCCAGTGAGACATGGAGGTTATGCAGGGGTACAGGTTTAGGGCATATTTATGTGGAGTTCTGCATTGGAACATTCCAGTGAGACACGGAGGATATGGAATGGTACAGGTTCAGGGCATATTTGTGTGGACTTCTGCATTGGTACGTTCCAGTGAGACAGGGTGTTTATGGAGGCGAACAGGTTCAGGGCATATTTGTGTGGAGTTCTGCATTGGAACATTCCAGTGAGACACGGAGGATATGGAGGGGTGCAGGTTCAGGGCATATTTGTGTGGAGTTCTGCATTGGTACGTTCCAGTGAGACACTGAGGTTATGGAGGTGTACAGGTTCAGGGAATATTTATGTGGAGTTCCGCAGTGGAACATTCCAGTGAGACACGGAGGATATTGAGGGGTACAGTTTCAGGGCATATTTGTGTGGAGTTCTGCATTGGTACGTTGCAGTGAGACAGGGATGTTATAGAGGGGTACAGATTCAGGGCATATTTGTGTGGAGTTCTGCATTGGTACATTCCAGTGAGACACGGAGGATATGGAGGGATACAGGTTCATGGCATATTTGTGTGTAGTACTTCATTGATACGTTACAGTGAGACAGGTAGGTTTTGGAGCGTACATGTTCAGGGCATATTTTTGTGGAGTTCTGCATTGGAACGTTCCAGTGAGACAGGGAGGTTATGTAGGTGTACATGTTCCGTGCATATTTGTGTGTTTTTCTGCATTGGTACGTTCCAGTGAGAAAGGGAGGTTATGGAGGGGTACAGTTTCAGGGCATATTTATGTGGATTTCTGCATTGGTACGTTCCAGTGAGACAGGGTGGTTATGGAGGGGTACAGGTTCAGGGCATATTTCTGTGGAGTTCTGCATTGGAACATTCCAGTGAGACACGGAGGATATGGAGCGGTGCAGGTTCAGGGCATATATGTGTGGAGTTCTGCATTGGTACGTTCCAGTGAGACAGGTAGGTTTTGGAGCGTACAGGTTCAGGGCATATTTTTGTGGAGTTCTGCATTGGTACGTTCCAGTGAGACAGGGAGTTTATGGAGGGGTACAGTTTCAGGGCATTTTTGTGTGGAGCTCTGCATTGGTACATTCCAGTGAGACAGGGTGGTTATGGAGGGGTACAGGTTCAGGGCATATTTCTGTGGAGTTCTGCATTGCAACATTCCAGTGAGACACGTAGGATATGGAGGGGTGCAGGTTCAGGGCATATTTGTGTGGAGTTCTGCATAGGTACGTTCCAGTGAGACAGGTAGGTTTTGGAGCGTACAGGTTCAGGGCATATTTTTGTGGAGTTCTGCATTGGTACGTTCCAGTGAGACAGGGAGGTTATGGAGGGGTACAGGTTCAGGGCATATTTATGTGGATTTCTGCATTGGTACGTTCCCGTGAGACAGGGTGGTTATGGAGGGGTACAGTTTCAGGGCATTTTTGTGTGGAGTTCTGCATTGGTACATTCCAGTGAGACAGGGAGGTTATGGAGGAGTACAGGTTCAGGGCCTATTTCTGTGGAATTCTGCATTGGAGCATTCCAGTGAGACACGGAATATATGGAGGGGTGCAGGTTCAGGGCATATTTGTGTGGAGTTCTGCATTGGTACGTTCCAGTGAGACAGGTAGGTTTTGGAGCGTACAGGTTCAGGGCATATTTTTGTGGAGTTCTGCATTGGTACGTTCCAGTGAGACAGGGAGGGTATGGAGGGGTACAGGTTCAGGGCATATTTTTGTGGAGTTCTGCATTGGTACGTTCCCGTGAGACAGGGAGTTTATGGAGGGGTACAGGTTCAGGGCATATTTTGTGGAGTTTTGCAATGGTACGTTCCAGTGAGACAGGGAGTTTATGGAGGGGTACAGTTTCAGGGCATATTTGTGTGGAGTTCTGCATTGGTACGTTCCACTGAGACAGGGAGGTTATGTAGGTGTACATGTTTAGGGCATATTTGTGTGTTTTTCTGCATTGGTACGTTCCAGTGAGAAAGGGAGGTTATGGAGGGGTACAGTTTCAGGGCATATTTATGTGGATTTCTGCATTGGTACGTTCCCGTGAGACAGGGTGGTTATGGAGGGGTACAGGTTCAGGGCATATTTCTGTGGAGTTCTGCATTGGAACATTCCAGTGAGACACGGAGGATATGGAGGGGTGCAGGTTCAGGGCATATTTGTGTGGAGTTCTGCATTGGTACGTTCCAGTGAGACAGGTAGGTTTTGGAGCGTACAGGTTCAGGGCATATTTTTGTGGAGTTCTGCATTGGTACGTTCCAGTGAGACAGGGAGTTTATGGAGGGGTACAGTTTCAGGGCATTTTTGTGTGGAGTTCTGCATTGGTACGTTCCAGTGAGACAGGGATGTTATAGAGGGGTACTGATTCAGGGCATATTTGTGTGGAGTTCTGCATTGGTACATTCCAGTGAGACACGGAGGATATGGAGGGATACAGGTTCATGGCATATTTGTGTGTAGTACTTCATTGATACGTTACAGTGAGACAGGTAGGTTTTGGAGCGTACATGTTCAGGGCATATTTTTGAGGAGTTCTGCATTGGTACGTTCCAGTGAGACAGGGAGGTTATGGAGGGGTACAGGTTCAGGGCACATTTGTGTGGAGTTCTGCATTGGTACGTTCCAGTGAGACAGGGAGGTTATGTAGGTGTAAATGTTCCGTGCATATTTGTGTGTTTTTCTGCATTGGTACGTTCCAGTGAGAAAGGGAGGTTATGGAGGGGTACAGTCTCAGGGCATATTTATGTGGATTTCTGCATTGGTACGTTCCCGTGAGGGAGGGTGGTTATGGAGGGGTACAGGTTCAGGGCATATTTCTGTGGAGTTCTGCATTGGAACATTCCAGTGAGACACGGAGGATATGGAGCGGTGCAGGTTCAGGGCATATATGTGTGGAGTTCTGCATTGGTACGTTCCAGTGAGACAGGTAGGTTTTGGAGCGTACAGGTTCAGGGCATATTTTTGTGGAGTTCTGCATTGGTACGTTCCAGTGAGACAGGGAGTTTATGGAGGGGTACAGTTTCAGGGCATTTTTTGTGGAGCTCTGCATTGGTACATTCCAGTGAGACACGGAGGATATGGAGGGGTGCAGGTTCAGGGCATATTTGTGTGGAGTTCTGCATTGGTACGTTCCAGTGAGACAGGTAGGTTTTGGAGCGTACAGGTTCAGGGCATATTTTTGTGGAGTTCTGCATTGGTACGTTCCAGTGAGACAGGGAGGTTATGGAGGGGTACAGGTTCAGGGCATATTTATGTGGATTTCTGCATTGGTACGTTCCCGTGAGACAGGGTGGTTATGGAGGGGTACAGTTTCAGGGCATTTTTGTGTGGAGTTCTGCATTGGTACATTCCAGTGAGACAGGGAGGTTATGGAGGAGTACAGGTTCAGGGCATATTTCTGTGGAGTTCTGCATTGGAGCATTCCAGTGAGACACGGAAGATATGGAGGGGTGCAGGTTCAGGGCATATTTGTGTGGAGTTCTGCATTGGTACGTTCCAGTGAGACAGGTAGGTTTTGGAGCGTACAGGTTCAGGGCATATTTTTGTGGAGTTCTGCATTGGTACGTTCCAGTGAGACAGGGAGGTTATGGAGGGGTACAGGTTCAGGGCATATTTTTGTGGAGTTCTGCATTGGTACGTTCCCCTGCGTCAGGGAGTTTATGGAGGGGTACAGGTTCAGGGCATATTTTGTGGAGTTTTGCAATGGTACGTTCCAGTGAGACAGGGAGTTTATGGAGGGGTACAGTTTCAGGGCATATTTGTGTGGAGTTCTGCATTGGTACGTTCCACTGAGACAGGGAGGTTATGTAGGTGTACATGTTTAGGGCATATTTGTGTGTTTTTCTGCATTGGTACGTTCCAGTGAGAAAGGGAGGTTATGGAGGGGTACAGTTTCAGGGCATATTTATGTGGAGTTCTGCATTGGTATGTTCCAGTGAGACACTGAGGTTATGGAGGAGTACAGGTTCAGGGAATATTTATGTGGAGTTCCGCAGTGGAACATTCCAGTGAGACACGGAGGATATTGAGGGGTACAGTTTCAGGGCATATTTGTGTGGAGTTCTGCATTGGTACGTTCCAGTGAGACAGGTAGGTTTTGGAGCGTATAGGTTCAGGGCATATTTGTGTGGAGTTCTGCATTGGTACGTTCCAGTGAGACAGGGAGGTTATGGAGGGGTACAGGTTCAGGGTATATTTGTGTGGAGTTCTGCATTGGTACGTTCCAGTGAGACAGGGAGGTTATGTAGGTGTACATGTTCCGTGCATATTTGTGTGTTTTTCTGCATTGGTACGTTCCAGTGAGAAAGGGAGGTTATGGATGGGTACAGTTTCAGGGCATATTTATGTGGATTTCTGCATTGGTACGTTCCCGTGAGACAGGGTGGTTATGGAGGGGTACAGGTTCAGGGCATATTTCTGTGGAGTTCTGCATTGGAACATTCCAGTGAGACACGGAGGATATGGAGGGGTGCAGGTTCAGGGCATATTTGTGTGGAGTTCTGCATTGGTACGTTCCAGTGAGACAGGTAGGTTTTGGAGCGTACAGGTTCAGGGCATATTTTTGTGGAGTTCTGCATTGGTACGTTCCAGTGAGACAGGAAGTTTATGGAGGGGTACAGTTTCAGGGCATTTTTGTGTGGAGTTCTGCATTGGTACGTTCCAGTGAGACACTGAGGTTATGGAGGTGTACAGGTTCAGGGAATATTTATGTGGAGTTCCGCAGTGGAACATTCCAGTGAGACACGGAGGATATTGAGGGGTACAGTTTCAGGGCATATTTGTGTGGAGTTCTGCATTGGTACTTTGCAGTGAGACAGGGATGTTATAGAGGGGTACAGATTCAGGGCATATTTGTGTGGAGTTCTGCATTGGTACATTCCAGTGAGACACGGAGGATATGGAGGGATACAGGTTCATGGCATATTTGTGTGTAGTACTTCATTGATACGTTACAGTGAGACAGGTAGGTTTTGGAGCGTACATGTTCAGGGCATATTTTTGTGGAGTTCTGCATTGGAACGTTCCAGTAAGACAGGGAGGTTATGGAGGGGTACAGGTTCAGGGCACATTTGTGTGGAGTTCTGCATTGGTACGTTCCAGTGAGACAGGGAGGTTATGTAGGTGTACATGTTCCGTGCATATTTGTGTGTTTTTCTGCATTGGTACGTTCCAGTGAGAAAGGGAGGTTATGGAGGGGTACAGTTTCAGGGCATATTTATGTGGATTTCTGCATTGGTACGTTCCCGTGAGGGAGGGTGGTTATGGAGGGGTACAGGTTCAGGGCATATTTCTGTGGAGTTCTGCATTGGAACATTCCAGTGAGACACGGAGGATATGGAGCGGTGCAGGTTCAGGGCATATATGTGTGGAGTTCTGCATTGGTACGTTCCAGTGAGACAGGTAGGTTTTGGAGCGTACAGGTTCAGGGCATATTTTTGTGGAGTTCTGCATTGGTACGTTCCAGTGAGACAGGGAGTTTATGGAGGGGTACAGTTTCAGGGCATTTTTGTGTGGAGCTCTGCATTGGTACATTCCAGTGAGACAGGGTGGTTATGGAGGGGTACAGGTTCAGGGCATATTTCTGTGGAGTTCTGCATTGCAACATTCCAGTGAGACACGTAGGATATGGAGGGGTGCAGGTTCAGGGCATATTTGTGTGGAGTTCTGCATAGGTACGTTCCAGTGAGACAGGTAGGTTTTGGAGCGTACAGGTTCAGGGCATATTTTTGTGGAGTTCTGCATTGGTACGTTCCAGTGAGACAGGGAGGTTATGGAGGGGTACAGGTTCAGGGCATATTTATGTGGATTTCTGCATTGGTACGTTCCCGTGAGACAGGGTGGTTATGGAGGGGTACAGTTTCAGGGCATTTTTGTGTGGAGTTCTGCATTGGTACATTCCAGTGAGACAGGGAGGTTATGGAGGAGTACAGGTTCAGGGCCTATTTCTGTGGAATTCTGCATTGGAGCATTCCAGTGAGACACGGAATATATGGAGGGGTGCAGGTTCAGGGCATATTTGTGTGGAGTTCTGCATTGGTACGTTCCAGTGAGACAGGTAGGTTTTGGAGCGTACAGGTTCAGGGCATATTTTTGTGGAGTTCTGCATTGGTACGTTCCAGTGAGACAGGGAGGGTATGGAGGGGTACAGGTTCAGGGCATATTTTTGTGGAGTTCTGCATTGGTACGTTCCCGTGAGACAGGGAGTTTATGGAGGGGTGCAGGTTCAGGGCATATTTTGTGGAGTTTTGCAATGGTACGTTCCAGTGAGACAGGGAGTTTATGGAGGGGTACAGTTTCAGGGCATATTTGTGTGGAGTTCTGCATTGGTACGTTCCACTGAGACAGGGAGGTTATGTAGGTGTACATGTTTAGGGCATATTTGTGTGTTTTTCTGCATTGGTACGTTCCAGTGAGAAAGGGAGGTTATGGAGGGGTACAGTTTCAGGGCATATTTATGTGGATTTCTGCATTGGTACGTTCCCGTGAGACAGGGTGGTTATGGAGGGGTACAGGTTCAGGGCATATTTCTGTGGAGTTCTGCATTGGAACATTCCAGTGAGACACGGAGGATATGGAGGGGTGCAGGTTCAGGGCATATTTGTGTGGAGTTCTGCATTGGTACGTTCCAGTGAGACAGGTAGGTTTTGGAGCGTACAGGTTCAGGGCATATTTTTGTGGAGTTCTGCATTGGTACGTTCCAGTGAGACAGGGAGTTTATGGAGGGGTACAGTTTCAGGGCATTTTTGTGTGGAGTTCTGCATTGGTACGTTCCAGTGAGACAGGGATGTTATAGAGGGGTACTGATTCAGGGCATATTTGTGTGGAGTTCTGCATTGGTACATTCCAGTGAGACACGGAGGATATGGAGGGATACAGGTTCATGGCATATTTGTGTGTAGTACTTCATTGATACGTTACAGTGAGACAGGTAGGTTTTGGAGCGTACATGTTCAGGGCATATTTTTGAGGAGTTCTGCATTGGTACGTTCCAGTGAGACAGGGAGGTTATGGAGGGGTACAGGTTCAGGGCACATTTGTGTGGAGTTCTGCATTGGTACGTTCCAGTGAGACAGGGAGGTTATGTAGGTGTAAATGTTCCGTGCATATTTGTGTGTTTTTCTGCATTGGTACGTTCCAGTGAGAAAGGGAGGTTATGGAGGGGTACAGTCTCAGGGCATATTTATGTGGATTTCTGCATTGGTACGTTCCCGTGAGGGAGGGTGGTTATGGAGGGGTACAGGTTCAGGGCATATTTCTGTGGAGTTCTGCATTGGAACATTCCAGTGAGACACGGAGGATATGGAGCGGTGCAGGTTCAGGGCATATATGTGTGGAGTTCTGCATTGGTACGTTCCAGTGAGACAGGTAGGTTTTGGAGCGTACAGGTTCAGGGCATATTTTTGTGGAGTTCTGCATTGGTACGTTCCAGTGAGACAGGGAGTTTATGGAGGGGTACAGTTTCAGGGCATTTTTTGTGGAGCTCTGCATTGGTACATTCCAGTGAGACACGGAGGATATGGAGGGGTGCAGGTTCAGGGCATATTTGTGTGGAGTTCTGCATTGGTACGTTCCAGTGAGACAGGTAGGTTTTGGAGCGTACAGGTTCAGGGCATATTTTTGTGGAGTTCTGCATTGGTACGTTCCAGTGAGACAGGGAGGTTATGGAGGGGTACAGGTTCAGGGCATATTTATGTGGATTTCTGCATTGGTACGTTCCCGTGAGACAGGGTGGTTATGGAGGGGTACAGTTTCAGGGCATTTTTGTGTGGAGTTCTGCATTGGTACATTCCAGTGAGACAGGGAGGTTATGGAGGAGTACAGGTTCAGGGCATATTTCTGTGGAGTTCTGCATTGGAGCATTCCAGTGAGACACGGAAGATATGGAGGGGTGCAGGTTCAGGGCATATTTGTGTGGAGTTCTGCATTGGTACGTTCCAGTGAGACAGGTAGGTTTTGGAGCGTACAGGTTCAGGGCATATTTTTGTGGAGTTCTGCATTGGTACGTTCCAGTGAGACAGGGAGGTTATGGAGGGGTACAGGTTCAGGGCATATTTTTGTGGAGTTCTGCATTGGTACGTTCCCCTGCGTCAGGGAGTTTATGGAGGGGTACAGGTTCAGGGCATATTTTGTGGAGTTTTGCAATGGTACGTTCCAGTGAGACAGGGAGTTTATGGAGGGGTACAGTTTCAGGGCATATTTGTGTGGAGTTCTGCATTGGTACGTTCCACTGAGACAGGGAGGTTATGTAGGTGTACATGTTTAGGGCATATTTGTGTGTTTTTCTGCATTGGTACGTTCCAGTGAGAAAGGGAGGTTATGGAGGGGTACAGTTTCAGGGCATATTTATGTGGAGTTCTGCATTGGTATGTTCCAGTGAGACACTGAGGTTATGGAGGAGTACAGGTTCAGGGAATATTTATGTGGAGTTCCGCAGTGGAACATTCCAGTGAGACACGGAGGATATTGAGGGGTACAGTTTCAGGGCATATTTGTGTGGAGTTCTGCATTGGTACGTTCCAGTGAGACAGGTAGGTTTTGGAGCGTATAGGTTCAGGGCATATTTGTGTGGAGTTCTGCATTGGTACGTTCCAGTGAGACAGGGAGGTTATGGAGGGGTACAGGTTCAGGGTATATTTGTGTGGAGTTCTGCATTGGTACGTTCCAGTGAGACAGGGAGGTTATGTAGGTGTACATGTTCCGTGCATATTTGTGTGTTTTTCTGCATTGGTACGTTCCAGTGAGAAAGGGAGGTTATGGAGGGGTACAGTTTCAGGGCATATTTATGTGGATTTCTGCATTGGTACGTTCCCGTGAGACAGGGTGGTTATGGAGGGGTACAGGTTCAGGGCATATTTCTGTGGAGTTCTGCATTGGAACATTCCAGTGAGACACGGAGGATATGGAGGGGTGCAGGTTCAGGGCATATTTGTGTGGAGTTCTGCATTGGTACGTTCCAGTGAGACAGGTAGGTTTTGGAGCGTACAGGTTCAGGGCATATTTTTGTGGAGTTCTGCATTGGTACGTTCCAGTGAGACAGGAAGTTTATGGAGGGGTACAGTTTCAGGGCATTTTTGTGTGGAGTTCTGCATTGGTACGTTCCAGTGAGACAGGGATGTTATAGAGGGGTACTGATTCAGGGCATATTTGTGTGGAGTTCTGCATTGGTTCATTCCAGTGAGACACGGAGGATATGGAGGGATACAGGTTCATGGCATATTTGTGTGTAGTACTTCATTGATACGTTGCAGTGAGACAGGTAGGTTTTGGAGCGTACATGTTCAGGGCATATTTTTGAGGAGTTCTGCATTGGTACGTTCCAGTGAGACAGGGAGGTTATGGAGGGGTACAGGTTCAGGGCACATTTGTGTGGAGTTCTGCATTGGTACGTTCCAGTGAGACAGGGAGGTTATGTAGGTGTACATGTTCCGTGCATATTTGTGTGTTTTTCTGCATTGGTACGTTCCAGTGAGAAAGGGAGGTTATGGAGGGGTACAGTCTCAGGGCATATTTATGTGGATTTCTGCATTGGTACGTTCCCGTGAGGGAGGGTGGTTATGGAGGGGTACAGGTTCAGGGCATATTTCTGTGGAGTTCTGCATTGGAACATTCCAGTGAGACACGGAGGATATGGAGCGGTGCAGGTTCAGGGCATATATGTGTGGAGTTCTGCATTGGTACGTTCCAGTGAGACAGGTAGGTTTTGGAGCGTACAGGTTCAGGGCATATTTTTGTGGAGTTCTGCATTGGTACGTTCCAGTGAGACAGGGAGTTTATGGAGGGGTACAGTTTCAGGGCATTTTTTGTGGAGCTCTGCATTGGTACATTCCAGTGAGACACTGGAGGATATGGAGGGGTGCAGGTTCAGGGCATATTTGTGTGGAGTTCTGCATTGGTACGTTCCAGTGAGACAGGTTGGTTTTGGAGCGTACAGGTTCAGGGCATATTTTTGTGGAGTTCTGCATTGGTACGTTCCAGTGAGACAGGGAGGTTATGGAGGGGTACAGGTTCAGGGCATATTTATGTGGATTTCTGCATTGGTACGTTCCCGTGAGACAGGGTGGTTATGGAGGGGTACAGTTTCAGGGCATTTTTGTGTGGAGTTCTGCATTGGTACATTCCAGTGAGACAGGGAGGTTATGGAGGAGTGCAGGTTCAGGGCATATTTTTGTGGAGTTCTGCATTGGTACGTTCAAGTGAGACAGGGAGGATATGGAGGGGTACAGGTTCAGGGAATATTTGTGTGGAGTTCTGCATTGGTACGTTGCAGTGAGACAGGGAGGTTATGTAGGTGTACATGTCCCGTGCATATTTGTGTTTTTTTCTGCATTGGTACGTTCCAGTGAGAAAGGGAGGTTATGGAGGGGTACAGTTTCAGGGCATATTTATGTGGATTTCTGCATTGGTACGTTCCCGTGAGACAGGGAGGTTATGGAGGGGTACAGGTTCAGGGGATATTTGTGTGGAGTTCTGCATTGGTACGTTCCAGTGAGACACTGAGTTTATGGAGGTGTACTGGTTCAGGGCATACTTATGTGGAGTTCCGCAGTGGAACATTCCAGTGAGACACGGAGGATATTGAGGGGTACAGTTTCAGGGCATATTTGTGTGGAGTTCTGCATTGGTACGTTCCAGTGAGACAGGGTGGTTATGGAGGCGTACAGGTTCAGGGCATATTTGTGTGGAGTTCTGCATTGGTACATTCCAGTGAGACACGGAAGATATGGAGGGATAGAGGTTCATGGCATATTTGTGCGGAGTTCTTCATTGGTACGTTCTAGTGTGACAGGTAGGTTTTGGAGCGTACAGGTTCAGGGCATATTTCTATGGAGTTCTGCATTTGTACATTCTACTGAGACAGGGAGGTTATGGAGTGTACATATTCAGGGCATATTTTTGTGGAGTTCTGTATTGGTACGTTCCATTGAGACAGGGATGTTATGGAGGGGTACAGTTTCAGGGCATATTTGTGTGGAGTTCTGCATTGGTACGTTCCAGTGAGTCAGGGAGGTTATGGAGGGGTACAGGTTCAGGGCATAAATGTGTGGAGTTCTGCATTGGTACATTCCAGTGAGACACGGAGGATATGTAGGGATTCAGGTTCATGGCATATTTGTGTGTAGTACTTCATTGATACGTTCCAGTGAGACAGGTAGGTTTTGGAGCGTACATGTTCAGGGCATATTTTTGTGGAGTTCTGCATTGGTACGTTCCAGTGAGACAGGGAGGTTATGGAGGGGTACTGGTTCAGGGTATATTTGTGTGGAGTTCTGCATTGGTACGTTCCAGTGAGACAGGGAGGTTATGTAGGTGTACATGTTCCGTGCATATTTGTGTGTTTTTCTGCATTGGTACGTTCCAGTGAGACAGGTAGGTTTTGGAGCGTACAGGTTCAGGGCATATTTTTGTGGAGTTCTGCATTGGTACGTTTCAGTGAGACAGGGAGGTTATGGAGGGGTACAGGTTCAGGGCATATTTTTGTTGTGTTCTGCATTGGTACGTTTCCGTGAGACAGGGAGTTTATGGAGGGGTACAGGTTCAGGGCATATTTTTGTGGAGTTTTGCAATGGTACGTTCCAGTGAGAGAGGGAGTTTATGGAGGGGTACAGTTTCAGGGCATATTTGTGTGGAGTTCTGCATTAGTACGTTCCACTGAGACAGGGAGGTTATGTAGGTGTACATGTTCAGGGCATATTTGTGTGTTTTTCTGCATTGGTACGTTCCAGTGAGAAAGGGAGGTTATGGCGGGGATCAGTTTCAGGGCATATTTATGTGGACTTCTGCATTGGTACGTTCCAGTGAGACACTGAGGTTATGGAGGAGTACAGGTTCAGGGCATATTTATGTGGAGTTCCGCAGTGGAACATTCCAGTGAGACACGGAGGATATTGAGGGGTACAGTTTCAGGGCATATTTGTGTGGAGTTCTGCATTAGTACGTTCCAGTGAGACAGGTAGGTTTTGGAGCGTGCAGGTTCAGGGCATATTTTTGTGGAGTTCTGCATTGGTACGTTCCAGGGAGACAGGGAGGTTATGGAGGGGTACAGGTTCAGGGCATATTTGTGTGGAGTTCTGCATTGGTACGTTCCAGTGAGACAGGGAGGTTATGTAGGTGTACATGTTCCGTGCATATTTGTGTGTTTTTCTGCATTGGTACGTTCCAGTGAGAAAGGGAGGTTATGGAGGGGTACAGTTTCAGGGCATATTTATGTGGATTTCTGCATTGGTACGTTCCCGTGAGACAGGGAGTGTATGGAGGGGTACAGTTTCAGGGCATTTTTGTGTGCAGTTCTGCATTGGTACATTCCAGTGAGACAGGGAGGTTATGGAGGGGTACAGGTTCAGGGCATATTTATGTGGAGTTCTGCATTGGAACATTCCAGTGAGACACGGAGGATATGGAGGTGTGCAGGTTCAGGGCATATTTGTGTGGAGTTCTGCATTGGTACGTTCCAGTGAGACACTGAGGTTATGGAGGGGTACAGGTTCAGGGAATATTTGTGTGGAGTTCTGCATTGGTACGTTGCAGTGAGACAGGGAGGTTATGTAGGTGTACATGTTCCGTGCATATTTGTGTTTTTTTCTGCATTGGTACGTTCCAGTGAGAAAGGGAGGTTATGGAGGGGTACAGTTTCAGGGCATAATTATGTGGATTTCTGCATTGGTACGTTCCCGTGAGACAGGGAGGTTATGGAGGGGTACAGGTTCAGGGGATATTTGTGTGGAGTTCTGCATTGGTACGTTCCAGTGAGACACTGAGGTTATGGAGGTGTACTGGTTCAGGGCATACTTATGTGGAGTTCCGCAGTGGAACATTCCAGTGAGACACGGAGGATATTGAGGGGTACAGTTTCAGGGCATATTTGTGTGGAGTTCTGCATTGGTACGTTCCAGTGAGACAGGGTGGTTATGGAGGCGTACAGGTTCAGGGCATATTTGTGTGGAGTTCTGCATTGGTACATTCCAGTGAGACACGGAAGATATGGAGGGATACAGGTTCATGGCATATTTGTGCGGAGTTCTTCATTGGTACGTTCTAGTGTGACAGGTAGGTTTTGGAGCGTACAGGTTCAGGGCATATTTCTATGGAGTTCTGCATTGGTACATTCTACTGAGACAGGGAGGTTATGGAGTGTACATATTCAGGGCATATTTTTGTGGAGTTCTGTATTGGTACGTTCCATTGAGACAGGGATGTTATGGAGGGGTACAGTTTCAGGGCATATTTGTGTGGAGTTCTGCATTGGTACGTTCCAGTGAGTCAGGGAGGTTATGGAGGGGTACAGGTTCAGGGCATAAATGTGTGGAGTTCTGCATTGGTACATTCCAGTGAGACACGGAGGATATGGAGGGATTCAGGTTCATGGCATATTTGTGTGTAGTACTTCATTGATACGTTCCAGTGAGACAGGTAGGTTTTGGAGCGTACATGTTCAGGGCATATTTTTGTGGAGTTCTGCATTGGTACGTTCCAGTGAGACAGGGAGGTTATGGAGGGGTACTGGTTCAGGGTATATTTGTGTGGAGTTCTGCATTGGTACGTTCCAGTGAGACAGGGAGGTTATGTAGGTGTACATGTTCCGTGCATATTTGTGTGTTTTTCTGCATTGGTACGTTCCAGTGAGACAGGTAGGTTTTGGAGCGTACAGGTTCAGGGCATATTTTTGTGGAGTTCTGCATTGGTACGTTTCAGTGAGACAGGGAGGTTATGGAGGGGTACAGGTTCAGGGCATATTTTTGTTGTGTTCTGCATTGGTACGTTTCCGTGAGACAGGGAGTTTATGGAGGGGTACAGGTTCAGGGCATATTTTTGTGGAGTTTTGCAATGGTACGTTCCAGTGAGAGAGGGAGTTTATGGAGGGGTACAGTTTCAGGGCATATTTGTGTGGAGTTCTGCATTAGTACGTTCCACTGAGACAGGGAGGTTATGTAGGTGTACATGTTCAGGGCATATTTGTGTGTTTTTCTGCATTGGTACGTTCCAGTGAGAAAGGGAGGTTATGGCGGGGAACAGTTTCAGGGCATATTTATGTGGACTTCTGCATTGGTACGTTCCAGTGAGACACTGAGGTTATGGAGGAGTACAGGTTCAGGGTATATTTATGTGGAGTTCCGCAGTGGAACATTCCAGTGAGACACGGAGGATATTGAGGGGTACAGTTTCAGGGCATATTTGTGTGGAGTTCTGCATTAGTACGTTCCAGTGAGACAGGTAGGTTTTGGAGCGTGCAGGTTCAGGGCATATTTTTGTGGAGTTCTGCATTGGTACGTTCCAGTGAGACAGGAAGGTTATGGAGGGGTACAGGTTCAGGGCATATTTGTGTGGAGTTCTGCATTGGTACGTTCCAGTGAGACAGGGAGGTTATGTAGGTGTACATGTTCCGTGCATATTTGTGTGTTTTTCTGCATTGGTACGTTCCAGTGAGAAAGGGAGGTTATGGAGGGGTACAGTTTCAGGGCATATTTATGTGGATTTCTGCATTGGTACGTTCCCGTGAGACAGGGAGTGTATGGAGGGGTACAGTTTCAGGGCATTTTTGTGTGCAGTTCTGCATTGTTACATTCCAGTGAGACAGGGAGGTTATGGAGGGGTACAGGTTCAGGGCATATTTATGTGGAGTTCTGCATTGGAACATTCCAGTGAGACACGGAGGATATGGAGGTGTGCAGGTTCAGGGCATATTTGTGTGGAGTTCTGCATTGGTACGTTCCAGTGAGACACTGAGGTTATGGAGGGGTACAGGTTCAGGGCATATTTATGTGGAGTTCCGCAGTGGAACATTCCAGTGAGTCACGGAGGATATTGAGGGGTACAGTTTCAGGGCATATTTGTGTGGAGTTCTGCATTAGTACGTTCCACTGAGACAGGGAGGTTATGTAGGTGTACATGTTCAGGGCATATTTGTGTGTTTTTCTGCATTGGTACGTTCCAGTGAGACACGGAGGATATGGAGGGATACAGGTTCATGACATATTTGTATGGAGTTCTGCATTGGTTCATTCTACTGAGACACGGAGGATATGGAGGGATACAGGTTCATGGCATATTTGTGCGGAGTTCTTCATTGGTACGTTCCAGTGTGACAGGTAGGTTTTGGAGCGTACAGGTTCAGGGCATATTTGTATGGAGTTATGCATTGGTACATTCTACTGAGACAGGGAGGTTATGGAGGGTACATATTCAGGGCATATTTTTGTGGAGTTCTGTATTGGTACGTTCCATTGAGACAGGGAGCTTATGGAGGGGTACAGTTTCAGGGCATATTTGTGTGGAGTTCTGCATTGGTACATTCCAGAGAGACACGGAGGATATGGAGGGATACAGGTTCAGGGCATATTTTTGTGGAGCTCTGCATTGGTACGTTCCAGTGAGACAGGGAGGTTATGTAGGTGTACATGTTCCGTGCATATTTGTGTGGAGTTCTGCATTGGTACATTCCAGTGAGACATGGAGGTTATGCAGGGGTACAGGTTTAGGGCATATTTATGTGGAGTTCTGCATTGGAACATTCCAGTGAGACACGGAGGTTATGGAATGGTACAGTTTCAGGGCATATTTGTGTGGAGTTCTGCATTGGTACGTTCCAGTGAGACAGGGTGTTTATGGGGCCGTACAGGTTCAGGGCATATTTGTGTGGAGTTCTGCATTGGAACATTCCAGTGAGACACGGAGGATATGGAGGGGTGCAGGTTCAGGGCATATTTGTGTGGAGTTCTGCATTGTTACGTTCCAGTGAGACAGGGAGGTTATGGAGGGGTACAGTTTCAGGGCATATTTGTGTGGAGTTCTGCATTGGTACGTTCCAGTGAGACAGGGAGGTTATGGAGGGTTTACAGGTGCAGGGCATATTTGTGTGGAGTTCTGCATTGGTACATTCCAGTGAGACACGGAGGATATGGAGGCATACAGGTTCAGGGCATATTTTTGTGGAGTTCTGCATTGGTACGTTCCAGTGAGACAGGGAGGTTATGTAGGTGTACATGTTCCGTGCATATTTATGTGGAGTTCTGCATTGGAACATTCCAGTGAGACTCGGAGGATATGGAATGGTACAGGTTCAGGGCATATTTGTGTGGAGTTCTGCATTGGTACGTTCCAGTGAGACAGGGTGTTAATGGAGGCGTACAGGTTCAGGGCATATTTGTGTGGAGTTCTGCATTGGTACATTCCAGTGAGACACGGAGGTTATGGAGGGTTTACAGGTTCAGGGCATATTTGTGTGGAGTTCTGCATTGGTACATTCCAGTGAGACACGGAGGATATGGAGGGATACAGGTTCAGGGCATATTTTTGTGGAGTTCTGCATTGGTACGTTCCAGTGAGACAGGGAGGTTATGTAGGTGTACATGTTCCGTGCATATTTGTGTGGAGTTCTGTATTGGTACGTTCCATTGAGACAGGGATGTTATGGAGGGGTACAGTTTCAGGGCATTGTTGTGTGGAGTTCTGCATTGGTACGTTCCAGTGAGTCAGGGAGGTTATGGAGGGGTACAGGTTCAGGGCATATTTGTGTGGGTTCTGCATTGGTACATTCCAGTGAGACACGGAGGATATGGAGGGATTCAGGTTCATGGCATATTTGTGTGTAGTACTTCATTGATACGTTCCAGTGAGACAGGTAGGTTTTGGAGCGTACATGTTCAGGGCATATTTTTGTGGAGTTCTGCATTGTTACGTTCCAGTGAGACAGGGAGGTTTTGGAGCGTACAGGTTCAGGGCATATTTTTGTGGAGTTCTGCATTGGTACGTTTCAGTGAGACAGGGAGGTTATGGAGGGGTACAGGTTCAGGGCATATTTTTGTTGTGTTCTGCATTGGTACGTTTCGGTGAGACAGGGAGTTTATGGAGGGGTACAGGTTCAGGGCATATTTTTGTGGAGTTTTGCAATGGTACGTTCCAGTGAGAGAGGGAGTTTATGGAGGGGTACAGTTTCAGTGCATATTTGTGTGGAGTTCTGCATTAGTACGTTCCACTGAGACAGGGAGGTTATGTAGGTGTACATGTTCAGGGCATATTTGTGTGTTTTTCTGCATTGGTACGTTCCAGTGAGAAAGGGAGGTTATGGCGGGGAACAGTTTCAGGGCATATTTATGTGGACTTCTGCATTGGTACGTTCCAGTGAGACAGGGAGGTTATGTAGGTGTACATGTTCCGTGCATATTTGTGTGTTTTTCTGCATTGGTACGTTCCAGTGAGAAAGGGAGGTTATGGAGGGGTACAGTTTCAGGGCATATTTATGTGGATTTCTGCATTGGTACGTTCCCGTGAGACAGGGAGTGTATGGAGGGGTACAGTTTCAGGGCATTTTTGTGTGCAGTTCTGCATTGGTACATTCCAGTGAGACAGGGAGGTTATGGAGGGGTACAGGTTCAGGGCATATTTATGTGGAGTTCTGCATTGGAACATTCCAGTGAGACACGGAGGATATGGAGGTGTGCAGGTTCAGGGCATATTTGTGTGGAGTTCTGCATTGGTACGTTCCAGTGAGACACTGAGGTTATGGAGTGGTACAGGTTCAGGGCATATTTATGTGGAGTTCCGCAGTGGAACATTCCAGTGAGACACGGAGGATATTGAGGGGTACAGTTTCAGGGCATATTTGTGTGGAGTTCTGCATTAGTACGTTCCACTGAGACAGGGAGGTTATGTAGGTGTACATGTTCAGGGCATATTTGTGTGTTTTTCTGCATTGGTACGTTCCAGTGAGACACGGAGGATATGGAGGGATACAGGTTCATGACATATTTGTATGGAGTTCTGCATTGGTTCATTCTACTGAGACACGGAGGATATGGAGGGATACAGGTTCATGGCATATTTGTGCGGAGTTCTTCATTGGTACGTTCCAGTGTGACAGGTAGGTTTTGGAGCGTACAGGTTCAGGGCATATTTGTATGGAGTTATGCATTGGTACATTCTACTGAGACAGGGAGGTTATGGAGGGTACATATTCAGGGCATATTTTTGTGGAGTTCTGTATTGGTACGTTCCATTGAGACAGGGAGCTTATGGAGGGGTACAGTTTCAGGGCATATTTGTGTGGAGTTCTGCATTGGTACATTCCAGAGAGACACGGAGGATATGGAGGGATATAGGTTCAGGGCATATTTTTGTGGAGCTCTGCATTGGTATGTTCCAGTGAGACAGGGAGGTTATGTAGGTGTACATGTTCCGTGCATATTTGTGTGGAGTTCTGCATTGGTACATTGCAGTGAGACATGGAGGTTATGCAGGGGTACAGGTTTAGGGCATATTTATGTGGAGTTCTGCATTGGAACATTCCAGTGAGACACGGAGGTTATGGAATGGTACAGTTTCAGGGCATATTTGTGTGGAGTTCTGCATTGGTACGTTCCAGTGAGACAGGGTGTTTATGGGGGCGTACAGGTTCAGGGCATATTTGTGTGGAGTTCTGCATTGGAACATTCCAGTGAGACACGGAGGATATGGAGGGGTGCAGGTTCAGGGCATATTTGTGTGGAGTTCTGCATTGTTACGTTCCAGTGAGACAGGGAGGTTATGGAGGGGTACAGTTTCAGGGCATATTTGTGTGGAGTTCTGCATTGGTACGTTCCAGTGAGACAGGGATGCTATGGAGGGTTTACAGGTGCAGGGCATATTTGTGTGGAGTTCTGCATTGGTACATTCCAGTGAGACACGGAGGATATGGAGGCATACAGGTTCAGGGCATATTTTTGTGGAGTTCTGCATTGGTACGTTCCAGTGAGACAGGGAGGTTATGTAGGTGTACATGTTCCGTGCATATTTATGTGGAGTTCTGCATTGGAACATTCCAGTGAGACTCGGAGGATATGGAATGGTACAGGTTCAGGGCATATTTGTGTGGTGTTCTGCATTGGTACGTTCCAGTGAGACAGTGTGTTAATGGAGGCGTACAGGTTCAGGGCATATTTGTGTGGAGTTCTGCATTGGTACATTCCAGTGAGACACGGAGGTTATGGAGGGTTTACAGGTTCAGGGCATATTTGTGTGGAGTTCTGCATTGGTACATTCCAGTGAGACACGGAGGATATGGAGGGATACAGGTTCAGGGCATATTTTTGTGGAGTTCTGCATTGGTACGTTCCAGTGAGACAGGGAGGTTATGTAGGTGTACATGTTCCGTGCATATTTGTATGGAGTTCTGCATTGGTGCATTCCAGTGAGACATGGAGGTTATGCAGGGGTACAGGTTTAAGGCATATTTATGTGGAGTTCTGCATTGGAACATTCCAGTGAGACACGGAGGATATGGAATGGTACAGGTTCAGGGCATATTTGTGTGGAGTTCTGCATTGGTACGTTCCAGTGAGACAGGGTGTTTATGGAGGCGTACAGGTTCAGGGCATATTTGTGTGGAGTTCTGCATTGGAACATTCCAGTGAGACACGGAGGATATGGAGGGGTGCAGGTTCAGGGCATATTTGTGTGGAGTTCTGCATTGGTACGTTCCAGTGAGACAGGGAGGTTATGTAGGTGTACATGTTCCGTGCATATTTGTGTGTTTTTCTGCATTGGTACGTTCCAGTGAGAAAGGGAGGTTATGGAGGGGTACAGTTTCAGGGCATATTTATGTGGATTTCTGCATTGGTACGTTCCCGTGAGACAGTGAGTTTATGGAGGGGTACAGTTTCAGGGCATTTTTGTGTGCAGTTCTGCATTGGTACATTCCAGTGAGACAGGGAGGTTATGGAGGGGTACAGGTTCAGGGCATATTTATGTGGAGTTCTGCATTGGAACATTCCAGTGAGACACGGAGGATATGGAGGTGTGCAGGTTCAGGGCATATTTGTGTGGAGTTCTGCATTGGTACGTTCCAGTGAGACACTGAGGTTATGGAGGGGTACAGGTTCAGGGCATATTTATGTGGAGTTCCGCAGTGGAACATTCCAGTGAGACACGGAGGATATTGAGGGGTACAGTTTCAGGGCATATTTAGATAGATAGATAGATAGATAGATAGATAGATACTTTATTCATCCCCAAGGGGAAATTCAATGTTCCTCCAGTATGATATCACATAAACACAAGACAGACCAAGACTAACTGACCAAAAAAAAACACATAATTATAACATACAGTTACAACAGTGCAAAGCAATACCATAATTTGATAAGAGCAGACCATGGGCACGGTAAAAAAAAAGTCTCAAAGTCCCAGATAGCCCATCATCTCACGCAGATGGCAGAAGGAAGAAACCTCCAACGTGGCAAAACTTCCCGATGCAGCCTCTGGAAGCACCCGAGCACAGCCCAACTGTGAGTCCGTCCGAAAACTTCCGACAACTTCGTGCCTCCGACCAGCCCTCCGACACCGAGCACCGAGCACCATCTCTGCCGAGTGCTTCAACCCCGGCTCCGGCCACCAAGCAACAGGCAAAGCCGAGGATTCGGGGCCTTCCTCTCTGGAGATCTCTCCGATCGCTCAGTAGCAGCGTCAGCAGCACAGGCATGTCAGAAGTTTCGCCAGATGTTCCTCCGTGCTTCACACATCCGTCTCAATCAAATCAGGATTGTGCACGGCCCCTACTTACAGATAACGGATATTCCTTACTGGAGTGGCCGCTGCGCCCTGCGTCGTCGCGCCGCCATCTTGATGTTCTTTGTGTGCAGTTCTGCATTAGTACGTTCCACTGAGACAGGGAGGTTATGTAGGTGTACATGTTCAGGGCATATTTGTGTGTTTTTCTGCATTGGTACGTTCCAGTGAGACACGGAGGATATGGAGGGATACAGGTTCATGACATATTTGTATGGAGTTCTGCATTGGTTCATTCTACTGAGACACGGAGGATATGGAGGGATACAGGTTCATGGCATATTTGTGCGGAGTTCTTCATTGGTACGTTCCAGTGTGACAGGTAGGTTTTGGAGCATACAGGTTCAGGGCATATTTGTATGGAGTTATGCATTGGTACATTCTACTGAGACAGGGAGGTTATGGAGGGTACATATTCAGGGCATATTTTTGTGGAGTTCTGTATTGGTACGTTCCATTGAGACAGGGAGCTTATGGAGGGTTACAGTTTCAGGGCATATTTGTGCGGAGTTCTGCATTGGTACATTCCAGTGAGACACGGAGGATATGGAGGGATACAGGTTCAGGGCATATTTTTGTGGAGCTCTGCATTGGTACGTTCCAGTGAGACAGGGAGGTTATGTAGGTGTACATGTTCCGTGCATATTTGTGTGGAGTTCTGCATTGGTACATTCCAGTGAGACATGGAGGTTATGCAGGGGTACAGGTTTAGGGCATATTTATGTGGAGTTCTGCATTGGAACATTCCAGTGAGACACGGAGGATATGGAATGGTACAGGTTCAGGGCATATTTGTGTGGAGTTCTGCATTGGTCCGTTCCAGTGAGACAGGGTGTTTATGGGGGCGTACAGGTTCAGGGCATATTTGTGTGGAGTTCTGCATTGGAACATTCCAGTGAGACACGGAGGATATGGAGGGGTGCAGGTTCAGGGCATATTTGTGTGGAGTTCTGCATTGTTACGTTCCAGTGAGACAGGGAGGTTATGGAGGGGTACAGTTTCAGGGCATATTTGTGTGGAGTTCTGCATTGGTACGTTCCAGTGAGACAGTGAGGTTATGGAGGGTTTACAGGTGCAGGGCATATTTGTGTGGAGTTCTGCATTGGTACATTCCAGTGAGACACGGAGGATATGGAGGGATACAGATTCAGGGCATATTTGTGTGGAGTTCTGCATTGGTACATTCCAGTGAGACACGGAGGATATGGAGGGATACAGGTTCATGGCATATTTGTGTGTAGTACTTCATTGATACGTTACAGTGAGACAGGTAGGTTTTGGAGCGTACATGTTCAGGGCATATTTTTGTGGAGTTCTGCATTGGTACGTTCCAGTGAGACAGGGAGGTTATGGAGGGGTACAGGTTCAGGGCATATTTGTGTGGAGTTCTGCATTGGTACGTTCCATTGAGACAGGGAGGTTATGTAGGTGTACATGTTCCGTGCATATTTGTGTGTTTTTCTGCATTGGTACGTTCCAGTGAGAAAGGGAGGTTATGGAGGGGTACAGTTTCAGTGCATATTTATGTGGATTTCTGCATTGGTACGTTCCCGTGAGGGAGGGTGGTTATGGAGGGGTACAGGTTCAGGGCATATTTCTGTGGAGTTCTGCATTGGAACATTCCAGTGAGACACGGAGGATATGGAGCGGTGCAGGTTCAGGGCATATATGTGAGGAGTTTTGCATTGCTACGTTCCAGTGAGACAGGGAGGTTATGTAGGTGTACATGTTCCGTGCATATTTGTGTGGAGTTCTGCATTGGTACATTCCAGTGAGACATGGAGGTTATGCAGGGGTACAGGTTTAGGGCATATTTATGTGGAGTTCTGCATTGGAACATTCCAGTGAGACACGGAGGTTATGGAATGGTACAGTTTCAGGGCATATTTGTGTGGAGTTCTGCATTGGTACGTTCCAGTGAGACAGGGAGGTTATGTAGGTGTACATGTTCCGTGCATATTTATGTGGAGTTCTGCATTGGAACATTCCAGTGAGACTCGGAGGATATGGAATGGTACAGATTCAGGGCATATTTGTGTGGAGTTCTGCATTGGTACGTTCCAGTGAGACAGGTAGGTTTTGGAGCGTACAGGTTCAGGGCATATTTTTGTGGAGTTCTGCATTGGTACGTTCCAGTGAGACAGGGAGTTTATGGAGGGGTACAGTTTCAGGGCATTTTTGTGTGGAGTTCTGCATTGGAAAATTCCAGTGAGACACGGAGGATATGGAGGGGTGCAGGTTCAGGGCATATTTGTGTGGAGTTCTGCATTGGTACGTTCCAGTGAGACAGGGAGGTTATGGAGGGGTACAGTTTCATGCATATTTGTGTGGAGTTCTGCATTGGTACGTTCCAGTGAGACAGGGAGGTTATGGAGGGTTTACAGGTTCAGGGCATATTTGTGTGGAGTTCTGCACTGGTACATTCCAGTGAGACACGGAGGATATGGAGGGATACAGGTTCAGGGCATATTTTTGTGGAGTTCTGCATTGGTACGTTCCAGTGAGACACGGAGGATATGTAGGGATACAGGTTCATGGCATATTTGTGTGTAGTACTTCATTGATACGTTACAGTGAGACAGGTAGGTTTTGGAGCGTACATGTTCAGGGCATATTTTTGTGGAGTTCTGCATTGGTACGTTCCAGTGAGACAGGGAGGTTATGGAGGGGTACAGGTTCAGGGCATATTTGTGTGGAGTTATGCATTGGTACGTTCCATTGAGACAGGGAGGTTATGTAGGTGTACATGTTCCGTGCATATTTGTGTGTTTTTCTGCATTGGTACGTTCCAGTGAGAAAGGGAGGTTATGGAGGGGTACAGTTTCAGTGCATATTTATGTGGATTTCTGCATTGGTACGTTCCCGTGAGGGAGGGTGGTTATGGAGGGGTACAGGTTCAGGGCATATTTCTGTGGAGTTCTGCATTGGAACATTCCAGTGAGACACGGAGGATATGGAGCGGTGCAGGTTCAGGGCATATATGTGTGGAGTTCTGCATTGGTACGTTCCAGTGAGACAGGTAGGTTTTGGAGCGTACAGGTTCAGGGCATATTTTTGTGGAGTTCTGCATTGGTACGTTCCAGTGAGACAGGGAGTTTATGGAGGGGTACAGTTTCAGGGCATTTTTGTGTGGAGTTCTGCATTGGAACATTCCAGTGAGACACGGAGGATATGGAGGGGTGCAGGTTCAGGGCATATTTGTGTGGAGTTCTGCATTGGTACGTTCCAGTGAGACAGGGAGGTTATGGAGGGGTACAGTTTCATGCATATTTGTGTGGAGTTCTGCATTGGTACGTTCCAGTGAGACAGGGTGTTTATGGAGGCGTACAGGTTCAGGGCATATTTGTGTGGAGTTCTGCATTGGAACATTCCAGTGAGACACGGAGGATATGGAGGGGTGCAGGTTCAGGGCATATTTGTGTGGAGTTCTGCATTGGTACGTTCCAGTGAGACAGGGAGGTTATGTAGGTGTACATGTTCCGTGCATATTTGTGTGTTTTTCTGCATTGGTACGTTCCAGTGAGAAAGGGAGGTTATGGAGGGGTACAGTTTCAGGGCATATTTATGTGGATTTCTGCATTGGTACGTTCCCGTGAGACAGTGAGTTTATGGAGGGGTACAGTTTCAGGGCATTTTTGTGTGCAGTTCTGCATTGGTACATTCCAGTGAGACAGGGAGGTTATGGAGGGGTACAGGTTCAGGGCATATTTATGTGGAGTTCTGCATTGGAACATTCCAGTGAGACACGGAGGATATGGAGGTGTGCAGGTTCAGGGCATATTTGTGTGGAGTTCTGCATTGGTACGTTCCAGTGAGACACTGAGGTTATGGAGGGGTACAGGTTCAGGGCATATTTATGTGGAGTTCCGCAGTGGAACATTCCAGTGAGACACGGAGGATATTGAGGGGTACAGTTTCAGGGCATATTTAGATAGATAGATAGATAGATAGATAGATAGATACTTTATTCATCCCCAAGGGGAAATTCAATGTTCCTCCAGTATGATATCACATAAACACAAGACAGACCAAGACTAACTGACCAAAAAAAAACACATAATTATAACATACAGTTACAACAGTGCAAAGCAATACCATAATTTGATAAGAGCAGACCATGGGCACGGTAAAAAAAAAGTCTCAAAGTCCCAGATAGCCCATCATCTCACGCAGATGGCAGAAGGAAGAAACCTCCAACGTGGCAAAACTTCCCGATGCAGCCTCTGGAAGCACCCGAGCACAGCCCAACTGTGAGTCCGTCCGAAAACTTCCGACAACTTCGTGCCTCCGACCAGCCCTCCGACACCGAGCACCGAGCACCATCTCTGCCGAGTGCTTCAACCCCGGCTCCGGCCACCAAGCAACAGGCAAAGCCGAGGATTCGGGGCCTTCCTCTCTGGAGATCTCTCCGATCGCTCAGTAGCAGCGTCAGCAGCACAGGCATGTCAGAAGTTTCGCCAGATGTTCCTCCGTGCTTCACACATCCGTCTCAATCAAATCAGGATTGTGCACGGCCCCTACTTACAGATAACGGATATTCCTTACTGGAGTGGCCGCTGCGCCCTGCGTCGTCGCGCCGCCATCTTGATGTTCTTTGTGTGCAGTTCTGCATTAGTACGTTCCACTGAGACAGGGAGGTTATGTAGGTGTACATGTTCAGGGCATATTTGTGTGTTTTTCTGCATTGGTACGTTCCAGTGAGACACGGAGGATATGGAGGGATACAGGTTCATGACATATTTGTATGGAGTTCTGCATTGGTTCATTCTACTGAGACACGGAGGATATGGAGGGATACAGGTTCATGGCATATTTGTGCGGAGTTCTTCATTGGTACGTTCCAGTGTGACAGGTAGGTTTTGGAGCATACAGGTTCAGGGCATATTTGTATGGAGTTATGCATTGGTACATTCTACTGAGACAGGGAGGTTATGGAGGGTACATATTCAGGGCATATTTTTGTGGAGTTCTGTATTGGTACGTTCCATTGAGACAGGGAGCTTATGGAGGGTTACAGTTTCAGGGCATATTTGTGCGGAGTTCTGCATTGGTACATTCCAGTGAGACACGGAGGATATGGAGGGATACAGGTTCAGGGCATATTTTTGTGGAGCTCTGCATTGGTACGTTCCAGTGAGACAGGGAGGTTATGTAGGTGTACATGTTCCGTGCATATTTGTGTGGAGTTCTGCATTGGTACATTCCAGTGAGACATGGAGGTTATGCAGGGGTACAGGTTTAGGGCATATTTATGTGGAGTTCTGCATTGGAACATTCCAGTGAGACACGGAGGATATGGAATGGTACAGGTTCAGGGCATATTTGTGTGGAGTTCTGCATTGGTCCGTTCCAGTGAGACAGGGTGTTTATGGGGGCGTACAGGTTCAGGGCATATTTGTGTGGAGTTCTGCATTGGAACATTCCAGTGAGACACGGAGGATATGGAGGGGTGCAGGTTCAGGGCATATTTGTGTGGAGTTCTGCATTGGTACGTTCCAGTGAGACAGGGAGGTTATGTAGGTGTACATGTTCCGTGCATATTTGTGTGTTTTTCTGCATTGGTACGTTCCAGTGAGAAAGGGAGGTTATGGAGGGGTACAGTTTCAGGGCATATTTATGTGGATTTCTGCATTGGTACGTTCCCGTGAGACAGTGAGTTTATGGAGGGGTACAGTTTCAGGGCATTTTTGTGTGCAGTTCTGCATTGGTACATTCCAGTGAGACAGGGAGGTTATGGAGGGGTACAGGTTCAGGGCATATTTATGTGGAGTTCTGCATTGGAACATTCCAGTGAGACACGGAGGATATGGAGGTGTGCAGGTTCAGGGCATATTTGTGTGGAGTTCTGCATTGGTACGTTCCAGTGAGACACTGAGGTTATGGAGGGGTACAGGTTCAGGGCATATTTATGTGGAGTTCCGCAGTGGAACATTCCAGTGAGACACGGAGGATATTGAGGGGTACAGTTTCAGGGCATATTTAGATAGATAGATAGATAGATAGATAGATAGATACTTTATTCATCCCCAAGGGGAAATTCAATGTTCCTCCAGTATGATATCACATAAACACAAGACAGACCAAGACTAACTGACCAAAAAAAAACACATAATTATAACATACAGTTACAACAGTGCAAAGCAATACCATAATTTGATAAGAGCAGACCATGGGCACGGTAAAAAAAAAGTCTCAAAGTCCCAGATAGCCCATCATCTCACGCAGATGGCAGAAGGAAGAAACCTCCAACGTGGCAAAACTTCCCGATGCAGCCTCTGGAAGCACCCGAGCACAGCCCAACTGTGAGTCCGTCCGAAAACTTCCGACAACTTCGTGCCTCCGACCAGCCCTCCGACACCGAGCACCGAGCACCATCTCTGCCGAGTGCTTCAACCCCGGCTCCGGCCACCAAGCAACAGGCAAAGCCGAGGATTCGGGGCCTTCCTCTCTGGAGATCTCTCCGATCGCTCAGTAGCAGCGTCAGCAGCACAGGCATGTCAGAAGTTTCGCCAGATGTTCCTCCGTGCTTCACACATCCGTCTCAATCAAATCAGGATTGTGCACGGCCCCTACTTACAGATAACGGATATTCCTTACTGGAGTGGCCGCTGCGCCCTGCGTCGTCGCGCCGCCATCTTGATGTTCTTTGTGTGCAGTTCTGCATTAGTACGTTCCACTGAGACAGGGAGGTTATGTAGGTGTACATGTTCAGGGCATATTTGTGTGTTTTTCTGCATTGGTACGTTCCAGTGAGACACGGAGGATATGGAGGGATACAGGTTCATGACATATTTGTATGGAGTTCTGCATTGGTTCATTCTACTGAGACACGGAGGATATGGAGGGATACAGGTTCATGGCATATTTGTGCGGAGTTCTTCATTGGTACGTTCCAGTGTGACAGGTAGGTTTTGGAGCATACAGGTTCAGGGCATATTTGTATGGAGTTATGCATTGGTACATTCTACTGAGACAGGGAGGTTATGGAGGGTACATATTCAGGGCATATTTTTGTGGAGTTCTGTATTGGTACGTTCCATTGAGACAGGGAGCTTATGGAGGGTTACAGTTTCAGGGCATATTTGTGCGGAGTTCTGCATTGGTACATTCCAGTGAGACACGGAGGATATGGAGGGATACAGGTTCAGGGCATATTTTTGTGGAGCTCTGCATTGGTACGTTCCAGTGAGACAGGGAGGTTATGTAGGTGTACATGTTCCGTGCATATTTGTGTGGAGTTCTGCATTGGTACATTCCAGTGAGACATGGAGGTTATGCAGGGGTACAGGTTTAGGGCATATTTATGTGGAGTTCTGCATTGGAACATTCCAGTGAGACACGGAGGATATGGAATGGTACAGGTTCAGGGCATATTTGTGTGGAGTTCTGCATTGGTCCGTTCCAGTGAGACAGGGTGTTTATGGGGGCGTACAGGTTCAGGGCATATTTGTGTGGAGTTCTGCATTGGAACATTCCAGTGAGACACGGAGGATATGGAGGGGTGCAGGTTCAGGGCATATTTGTGTGGAGTTCTGCATTGTTACGTTCCAGTGAGACAGGGAGGTTATGGAGGGGTACAGTTTCAGGGCATATTTGTGTGGAGTTCTGCATTGGTACGTTCCAGTGAGACAGTGAGGTTATGGAGGGTTTACAGGTGCAGGGCATATTTGTGTGGAGTTCTGCATTGGTACATTCCAGTGAGACACGGAGGATATGGAGGGATACAGGTTCAGGGCATATTTTTGTGGAGTTCTGCATTGGTACGTTCCAGTGAGACAGGGAGTTTATGTAGGTGTACATGTTCCGTGCATATTTGTGTGGAGTTCTGCATTGGTACATTCCAGTGAGACATGGAGGTTATGCAGGGGTACAGGTTTAGTGCATATTTATGTGGAGTTCTGCATTGGAACATTCCAGTGAGACACGGAGGATATGGAATGGTACAGGTTCAGGGCATATTTGTGTGGAGTTCTGCATTGGTACGTTCCAGTGAGACAGGGTGTTTATGGAGGCGTACAGGTTCAGGGCATATTTGTGTGGAGTTCTGCATTGGAACATTCCAGTGAGACACGGAGGATATGGAGGGGTGCAGGTTTAGGGCATATTTGTGTGGAGTTCTGCATTGGTACGTTCCAGTGAGACAGGGAGGTTATGGAGGGATACAGGTTCAGGGCATATTTTTGTGGAGTTCTGCATTGGTACGTTCCAGTGAGACAGGGAGGTTATGTAGGTGTACATGTTCCGTGCATATTTGTGTGGAGTTCTGCATTGGTACATTCCAGTGAGACATGGAGGTTATGCAGGGGTACAGGTTTAGGGCATATTTTTGTGGAGTTCTGCATTGGAACATTCCAGTGAGACACGGAGGATATGGAATGGTACAGGTTCAGGGCATATTTGTGTGGAGTTCTTCATTGGTACGTTCCAGTGAGACAGGGTGTTTATGGAGGCGTACAGGTTCAGGGCATATTTGTGTGGAGTTCTGCATTGGAACATTCCAGTGAGACACGGAGGATATGGAGGGGTGCAGGTTCAGGGCATATTTGTGTGGAGTTCTGCATTGGTACGTTCCAGTGAGACACTGAGGTTATGGAGGGGTACAGGTATAGGGCATATTTATGTGGAGTTCCGCAGTGGAACATTCCAGTGAGACACGGAGGATATTGAGGGGTACAGTTTCAGGGCATATTTGTGTGGAGTTCTGCATTGGTACATTCCAGTGAGACAGGGATGTTATAGAGGGGTACAGATTCAGGGCATATTTGTGTGGAGTTCTGCATTGGTACATTCCAGTGAGACACGGAGGATATGGAGGGATACAGGTTCATGGCATATTTGTGTGTAGTACTTCATTGATACGTTACAGTGAGACAGGTAGGTTTTGGAGCGTACATGTTCAGGGCATATTTTTGTGGAGTTCTGCATTGGTACGTTCCAGTGAGACAGGGAGGTTATGGAGGGGTACAGGTTCAGGGCATATTTGTGTGGAGTTCTGCATTGGTACGTTCCATTGAGACAGGGAGGTTATGTAGGTGTACATGTTCCGTGCATATTTGTGTGTTTTTCTGCATTGGTACGTTCCAGTGAGAAAGGGAGGTTATGGAGGGGTACAGTTTCAGTGCATATTTATGTGGATTTCTGCATTGGTACGTTCCCGTGAGGGAGGGTGGTTATGGAGGGGTACAGGTTCAGGGCATATTTCTGTGGAGTTCTGCATTGGAACATTCCAGTGAGACACGGAGGATATGGAGCGGTGCAGGTTCAGGGCATATATGTGTGGAGTTCTGCATTGGTACGTTCCAGTGAGACAGGTAGGTTTTGGAGCGTACAGGTTCAGGGCATATTTTTGTGGAGTTCTGCATTGGTACGTTCCAGTGAGACAGGGAGTTTATGGAGGGGTACAGTTTCAGGGCATTTTTGTGTGGAGTTCTGCATTGGAAAATTCCAGTGAGACACGGAGGATATGGAGGGGTGCAGGTTCAGGGCATATTTGTGTGGAGTTCTGCATTGGTACGTTCCAGTGAGACAGGGAGGTTATGGAGGGGTACAGTTTCATGCATATTTGTGTGGAGTTCTGCATTGGTACGTTCCAGTGAGACAGGGAGGTTATGGAGGGTTTACAGGTTCAGGGCATATTTGTGTGGAGTTCTGCACTGGTACATTCCAGTGAGACACGGAGGATATGGAGGGATACAGGTTCAGGGCATATTTTTGTGGAGTTCTGCATTGGTACGTTCCAGTGAGACACGGAGGATATGTAGGGATACAGGTTCATGGCATATTTGTGTGTAGTACTTCATTGATACGTTACAGTGAGACAGGTAGGTTTTGGAGCGTACATGTTCAGGGCATATTTTTGTGGAGTTCTGCATTGGTACGTTCCAGTGAGACAGGGAGGTTATGGAGGGGTACAGGTTCAGGGCATATTTGTGTGGAGTTATGCATTGGTACGTTCC
This sequence comes from Hemitrygon akajei, assembly GCF_048418815.1. Taxonomy (NCBI): domain Eukaryota; kingdom Metazoa; phylum Chordata; class Chondrichthyes; order Myliobatiformes; family Dasyatidae; genus Hemitrygon; species Hemitrygon akajei. Next base: position 2,556,263 of record NW_027331925.1, on the reverse strand, counting down.
ATTGAGACAGGGAGGTTATGTAGGTGTACATGTTCCGTGCATATTTGTGTGTTTTTCTGCATTGGTACGTTCCAGTGAGAAAGGGAGGTTATGGAGGGGTACAGTTTCAGTGCATATTTATGTGGATTTCTGCATTGGTACGTTCCCGTGAGGGAGGGTGGTTATGGAGGGGTACAGGTTCAGGGCATATTTCTGTGGAGTTCTGCATTGGAACATTCCAGTGAGACACGGAGGATATGGAGCGGTGCACGTTCAGGGCATATATGTGTGGAGTTCTGCATTGGTACGTTCCAGTGAGACAGGTAGGTTTTGGAGCGTACAGGTTCAGGGCATATTTTTGTGGAGTTCTGCATTGGTACGTTCCAGTGAGACAGGGAGTTTATGGAGGGGTACAGTTTCAGGGCATTTTTGTGTGGAGTTCTGCATTGGAACATTCCAGTGAGACACGGAGGATATGGAGGGGTGCAGGTTCAGGGCATATTTGTGTGGAGTTCTGCATTGGTACGTTCCAGTGAGACAGGGAGGTTATGGAGGGGTACAGTTTCATGCATATTTGTGTGGAGTTCTGCATTGGTACGTTCCAGTGAGACAGGGAGGTTATGGAGTGTTTACAGGTTCAGGGCATATTTGTGTGGAGTTCTGCATTGGTACATTCCAGTGAGACACGGAGGATATGGAGGGATACAGGTTCAGGGCATATTTTTGTGGAGTTCTGCATTGGTACGTTCCAGTGAGACAGGGAGGTTATGTAGGTGTACATGATCCGTGCATATTTGTGTGGAGTTCTGCATTGGTACATTCCAGTGAGACATGGAGGTTATGCAGGGGTACAGGTTTAGGGCATATTTATGTGGAGTTCTGCATTGGAACATTCCAGTGAGACACGGAGGATATGGAATGGTACAGGTTCAGGGCATATTTGTGTGGAGTTCTGCATTGGTACGTTCCAGTGAGACAGGGTGTTTATGGAGGCGTACAGGTTCAGGGCATATTTGTGTGGAGTTCTGCATTGGAACATTCCAGTGAGACACGGAGGATATGGAGGGGTGCAGGTTCAGGGCATATTTGTGTGGAGTTCTGCATTGGTACGTTCCAGTGAGACACTGAGGTTATGGAGGGGTACAGGTTCAGGGCATATTTATGTGGAGTTCCGCAGTGGAACATTCCAGTGAGACACGGAGGATATTGAGGGGTACAGTTTCAGGGCATATTTGTGTGGAGTTCTGCATTGGTACGTTCCAGTGAGACAGGGATGTTATAGAGGGGTACAGATTCAGGGCATATTTGTGTGGAGTTCTGCATTGGTACATTCCAGTGAGACACGGAGTATATGGAGGGATACAGGTTCATGGCTTATTTGTGTGTAGTACTTCATTGATACGTTACAGTGAGACAGGTAGGTTTTGGAGCGTACATGTTCAGGGCATATTTTTGTGGAGTTCTGCATTGGTACGTTCCAGTGAGACAGGGAGGTTATGGAGGGGTACAGGTTCAGGGCATATTTGTGTGGAGTTCTGCAATGGTACGTTCCAGTGAGACAGGGAGGTTATGTAGGTGTACATGTTCCGTGCATATTTGTGTGTTTTTCTGCATTGGTACGTTCCAGTGAGAAAGGGAGGTTATGGAGGGGTACAGTTTCAGGGCATATTTATGTGGATTTCTGCATTGGTACGTTCCCGTGAGGGAGGGTGGTTATGGAGGGGTACAGGTTCAGGGCATATTTCTGTGGAGTTCTGCATTGGAACATTCCAGTTAGACACGGAGGATATGGAGCGGTGCAGGTTCAGGGCATATATGTGTGGAGTTCTGCATTGGTACGTTCCAGTGAGACAGGTAGGTTTTGGAGCGTACAGGTTCAGGGCATATTTTTGTGGAGTTCTGCATTGGTACGTTCCAGTGAGACAGGGAGTTTATGGAGGGGTACAGTTTCAGGGCATTTTTGTGTGGAGTTCTGCATTGGTACGTTCCAGTGAGACAGGGTGGTTATGGAGGGGTACAGTTTCAGGGCATATTTCTGTGGAGTTCTGCATTGGTACATTCCAGTGAGACACGGAGGATATGGAGGGATACAGGTTCATGGCACATTTGTGTGGAGTTCTGCATTGGTACGTTCCAGTGAGACAGGGAGGTTATGTAGGTGTACATGTTCCGTGCATATTTGTGTGTTTTTCTGCATTGGTACGTTCCAGTGAGAAAGGGAGCTTATGGAGGGGTACAGTTTCAGGGCATATTTGTGTGGAGTTCTGCATTGGTACATTCCAGTGAGACACGGAGGATATGGAGGGATACAGGTTCAGGGCATATTTTTGTGGAGCTCTGCATTGGTACGTTCCAGTGAGACAGGGAGGTTATGCAGGGGTACAGGTTTAGGGCATATTTTTGTGGAGTTCTGCATTGGAACATTCCAGTGAGACAGGGAGTTTATGGAATGGTACAGGTTCAGGGCATATTTGTGTGGAGTTCTTCATTGGTACGTTCCAGTGAGACAGGGTGTTTATGGAGGCGTACAGGTTCAGGGCATATTTGTGTGGAGTTCTGCATTGGAACATTCCAGTGAGACACGGAGGATATGGAGGGGTGCAGGTTCAGGGCATATTTGTGTGGAGTTCTGCATTGGTACGTTCCAGTGAGACACTGAGGTTATGGAGGGGTACAGGTTCAGGGCATATTTTTGTGGAGCTCTGCATTGGTACGTTCCAGTGAGACAGGGAGGTTATGTAGGTGTACATGTTCCGTGCATATTTGTGCGGAGTTCTGCATTGGTACATTCCAGTGAGACATGGAGGTTATGCAGGGGTACAGGTTTAGGGCATATTTATGTGGAGTTCTGCATTGGAACATTCCAGTGAGACACGGAGGATACGGAATGGTACAGGTTCAGGGCATATTTGTGTGGAGTTCTGCATTGGTCCGTTCCAGTGAGACAGGGTGTTTATGGGGGCGTACAGGTTCAGGGCATATTTGTGTGGAGTTCTGCATTGGAACATTCCAGTGAGACACGGAGGATATGGAGGGGTGCAGGTTCAGGGCATATTTGTGTGGAGTTCTGCATTGTTACGTTCCAGTGAGACAGGGAGGTTATGGAGGGGTACAGTTTCAGGGCATATTTGTGTGGAGTTCTGCATTGGTACGTTCCAGTGAGACAGTGAGGTTATGGAGGGTTTACAGGTGCAGGGCATATTTGTGTGGAGTTCTGCATTGGTACATTCCAGTGAGACACGGAGGATATGGAGGGATACAGGTTCAGGGCATATTTTTGTGGAGTTCTGCATTGGTACGTTCCAGTGAGACAGGGAGTTTATGTAGGTGTACATGTTCCGTGCATATTTGTGTGGAGTTCTGCATTGGTACATTCCAGTGAGACATGGAGGTTATGCAGGGGTACAGGTTTAGGGCATATTTATGTGGAGTTCTGCATTGGAACATTCCAGTGAGACACGGAGGGTATGGAATGGTACAGGTTCAGGGCATATTTGTGTGGAGTTCTGCATTGGTACGTTCCAGTGAGACAGGGTGTTTATGGAGGCGTACAGGTTCAGGGCATATTTGTGTGGAGTTCTGCATTGGAACATTCCAGTGAGACACGGAGGAGATGGAGGGGTGCAGGTTTAGGGCATATTTGTGTGGAGTTCTGCATTGATACGTTCCAGTGAGACAGGGAGGTTATGGAGGGGTTCAGTTTCATGGCATATTTGTGTGGAGTTCTGCATTGGTACATTCCAGTGAGACACGGAGGATATGGAGGGGTGCAGGTTCAGGGCATATTTGTGTGGAGCTCTGCATTGGTACGTTCCAGTGAGACAGGGAGGTTATGTAGCTGTACATGTTCCGTGCATATTTGTGCGGAGTTCTGCATTGGTACATTCCAGTGAGACATGGAGGTTATGCAGGGGTACAGGTTTAGGGCATATTTATGTGGAGTTCTGCATTGGAACATTCCAGTGAGACACGGAGGATACGGAATGGTACAGGTTCAGGGCATATTTGTGTGGAGTTCTGCATTGGTCCGTTCCAGTGAGACAGGGTGTTTATGGGGGCGTACAGTTTCATGGCATATTTGTGTGGAGTTCTGCATTGGTACGTTCCAGTGAGACAGGGAGGTTATGGAGGGTTTACAGGTTCAGGGCATATTTGTGTGGAGTTCTGCATTGGTACATTCCAGTGAGACACGGAGGATATGGATGGGTGCAGGTTCAGGGCATATTTGTGTGGAGTTCTGCATTGGTACGTTCCAGTGAGACAGGGAGGTTATGGAGGGGTACAGTTTCATGGCATATTTGTGTGGAGTTCTGCATTGGTACGTTCCAGTGAGACAGGGAGGTTATGGAGGGTTTACAGGTTCAGGGCATATTTGTGTGGAGTTCTGCATTGGTACATTCCAGTGAGACACGGAGGATATGGAGGGATACAGGTTCAGGGCATATTTTTGTGGAGTTCTGCATTGGTACGTTCCAGTGAGACAGGGAGGTTATGTAGGTGTAGATGTTCCGTGCATATTTGTGTGGAGTTCTGCATTGGTACATTCCAGTGAGACATGGAGGTTATGCAGGGGTACAGGTTTAGGGCATATTTATGTGGAGTTCTGCATTGGAACATTCCAGTGAGACACGGAGGATTTGGAATGGTACAGGTTCAGGGCATATTTGTGTGGAGTTCTGCATTGGTACGTTCCAGTGAGACAGGGTGTTTATGGAGGCGTACAGGTTCAGGGCATATTTGTGTGGAGTTCTGCATTGGAACATTCCAGTGAGACACGGAGGATATGGAGGGGTGCAGGTTCAGGGCATATTTGTGTGGAGTTCTGCATTGGTACGTTCCAGTGAGACACTGAGGTTATGGAGGGGTACAGGTTCAGGGCATATTTATGGTGAGTTCCGCAGTGGAACATTCCAGTGAGACACGGAGGATATTGAGGGGTACAGTTTCAGGGCATATTTGTGTGGAGTTCTGCATTGGTACGTTCCAGTGAGACAGGGATGTTATAGAGGGGTACAGATTCAGGGCATATTTGTGTGGAGTTCTGCATTGGTACATTCCAGTGAGACACGGAGGATATGGAGGGATACAGGTTCATGGCATATTTGTGTGTAGTACTTCATTGATACGTTACAGTGAGACAGGTAGGTTTTGGAGCGTACATGTTCAGGGCATATTTTTGTGGAGTTCTGCATTGGTACGTTCCAGTGAGACAGGGAGGTTATGGAGGGGTACAGGTTCAGGGCATATTTGTGTGGAGTTCTGCATTGGTACGTTCCAGTGAGACAGGGAGGTTATGTAGGTGTACATGTTCCGTGCATATTTGTGTGTTTTTCTGCATTGGTACGTTCCAGTGAGAAAGGGAGGTTATGGAGGGGTACAGTTTCAGGGCATATTTATGTGGATTTCTGCATTGGTACGTTCCCGTGAGGGAGGGTGGTTATGGAGGGGTACAGGTTCAGGGCATATTTCTGTGGAGTTCTGCATTGGAACATTCCAGTGAGACACGGAGGATATGAAGCGGTGCAGGTTCAGGGCATATATGTGTGGAGTTCTGCATTGGTACGTTCCAGTGAGACAGGTAGGTTTTGGAGCGTACAGGTTCAGGGCATATTTTTGTGGAGTTCTGCATTGATACGTTCCAGTGAGACAGGGAGGTTATGGAGGGGTACAGTTTCATGGCATATTTGTGTGGAGTTCTGCACTGGTACGTTCCAGTGAGACAGGGAGGTTATGGAGGGTTTACAGGTTCAGGGCATATTTGTGTGGAGTTCTGCATTGGTACATTCCAGTGAGACACGGAGGATATGGAGGGGTGCAGGTTCAGGGCATATTTGTGTGGAGTTCTGCATTGGTACGTTCCAGTGAGACAGGGAGGTTATGGAGGGGTACAGTTTCATGGCATATTTGTGTGGAGTTCTGCATTGGTACGTTCCAGTGAGACAGGGAGGTTATGGAGGGTTTACAGGTTCAGGGCATATTTGTGTGGAGTTCTGCATTGGTACATTCCAGTGAGACACGGAGGATATGGAGGGATACAGGTTCAGGGCATATTTTTGTGGAGTTCTGCATTGGTACGTTCCAGTGAGACAGGGAGGTTATGTAGGTGTAGATGTTCCGTGCATATTTGTGTGGAGTTCTGCATTGGTACATTCCAGTGAGACATGGAGGTTATGCAGGGGTACAGGTTTAGGGCATATTTATGTGGAGTTCTGCATTGGAACATTCCAGTGAGACACGGAGGATTTGGAATGGTACAGGTTCAGGGCATATTTGTGTGGAGTTCTGCATTGGTACGTTCCAGTGAGACAGGGTGTTTATGGAGGCGTACAGGTTCAGGGCATATTTGTGTGGAGTTCTGCATTGGAACATTCCAGTGAGACACGGAGGATATGGAGGGGTGCAGGTTCAGGGCATATTTGTGTGGAGTTCTGCATTGGTACGTTCCAGTGAGACACTGAGGTTATGGAGGGGTACAGGTTCAGGGCATATTTATGTGGAGTTCCGCAGTGGAACATTCCAGTGAGACACGGAGGATATTGAGGGGTACAGTTTCAGGGCATATTTGTGTGGAGTTCTGCATTGGTACGTTCCAGTGAGACAGGGATGTTATAGAGGGGTACAGATTCAGGGCATATTTGTGTGGAGTTCTGCATTGGTACATTCCAGTGAGACACGGAGGATATGGAGGGATACAGGTTCATGGCATATTTGTGTGTAGTACTTCATTGATACGTTACAGTGAGACAGGTAGGTTTTGGAGCGTACATGTTCAGGGCATATTTTTGTGGAGTTCTGCATTGGTACGTTCCAGTGAGACAGGGAGGTTATGGAGGGGTACAGGTTCAGGGCATATTTGTGTGGAGTTCTGCATTGGTACGTTCCAGTGAGACAGGGAGGTTATGTAGGTGTACATGTTCCGTGCATATTTGTGTGTTTTTCTGCATTGGTACGTTCCAGTGAGAAAGGGAGGTTATGGAGGGGTACAGTTTCAGGGCATATTTATGTGGATTTCTGCATTGGTACGTTCCCGTGAGGGAGGGTGGTTATGGAGGGGTACAGGTTCAGGGCATATTTCTGTGGAGTTCTGCATTGGAACATTCCAGTGAGACACGGAGGATATGGAGCTGTGCAGGTTCAGGGCATATATGTGTGGAGTTCTGCATTGGTACGTTCCAGTGAGACAGGTAGGTTTTGGAGCGTACAGGTTCAGGGCATATTTTTGTGGAGTTCTGCATTGGTACGTTCCAGTGAGACAGGGAGTTTATGGAGGGGTACAGTTTCAGGGCATTTTTGTGTGGAGTTCTGCATTGGTACATTCCAGTGAGACAGGGTGGTTATGGAGGGGTACAGGTTCAGGGCATATTTCTGTGGATTTCTGCATTGGTACATTCCAGTGAGACACGGAGGATATGGAGGGATACAGGTTCAGGGCATATTTTTGTGGAGTTCTGCATTGGTACGTTCCAGTGAGACAGGGAGGTTATGTAGGTGTACATGTTCCGTGCATATTTGTGTGGAGTTCTGCATTGGTATATTCCAGTGAGACATGGAGGTTATGCAGGGGTACAGGTTTAGGGCATATTTATGTGGAGTTCTGCATTGGAACATTCCAGTGAGACACGGAGGATATGGAATGGTACAGGTTCAGGGCATATTTGTGTGGACTTCTGCATTGGTACGTTCCAGTGAGACAGGGTGTTTATGGAGGCGAACAGGTTCAGGGCATATTTGTGTGGAGTTCTGCATTGGAACATTCCAGTGAGACACGGAGGATATGGAGGGGTGCAGGTTCAGGGCATATTTGTGTGGAGTTCTGCATTGGTACGTTCCAGTGAGACACTGAGGTTATGGAGGTGTACAGGTTCAGGGAATATTTATGTGGAGTTCCGCAGTGGAACATTCCAGTGAGACACGGAGGATATTGAGGGGTACAGTTTCAGGGCATATTTGTGTGGAGTTCTGCATTGGTACATTCCAGTGAGACACGGAGGATATGGAGGGATACAGGTTCATGGCATATTTGTGTGTAGTACTTCATTGATACGTTACAGTGAGACAGGTAGGTTTTGGAGCGTACATGTTCAGGGCATATTTTTGTGGAGTTCTGCATTGGTACGTTCCAGTGAGACAGGGAGGTTATGGAGGGGTACAGGTTCAGGGCATATTTGTGTGGAGTTCTGCATTGGTACGTTCCAGTGAGACAGGGAGGTTATGTAGGTGTACATGTTCCGTGCATATTTGTGTGTTTTTCTGCATTGGTACGTTCCAGTGAGAAAGGGAGGTTATGGAGGGGTACAGTTTCAGGGCATATTTATGTGGATTTCTGCATTGGTACGTTCCCGTGAGGGAGGGTGGTTATGGAGGGGTACAGGTTCAGGGCATATTTCTGTGGAGTTCTGCATTGGAACATTCCAGTGAGACACGGAGGATATGAAGCGGTGCAGGTTCAGGGCATATATGTGTGGAGTTCTGCATTGGTACGTTCCAGTGAGACAGGTAGGTTTTGGAGCGTACAGGTTCAGGGCATATTTTTGTGGAGTTCTGCATTGATACGTTCCAGTGAGACAGGGAGGTTATGGAGGGGTACAGTTTCATGGCATATTTGTGTGGAGTTCTGCACTGGTACGTTCCAGTGAGACAGGGAGGTTATGGAGGGTTTACAGGTTCAGGGCATATTTGTGTGGAGTTCTGCATTGGTACATTCCAGTGAGACACGGAGGATATGGAGGGGTGCAGGTTCAGGGCATATTTGTGTGGAGTTCTGCATTGGTACGTTCCAGTGAGACAGGGAGGTTATGGAGGGGTACAGTTTCATGGCATATTTGTGTGGAGTTCTGCATTGGTACGTTCCAGTGAGACAGGGAGGTTATGGAGGGTTTACAGGTTCAGGGCATATTTGTGTGGAGTTCTGCATTGGTACATTCCAGTGAGACACGGAGGATATGGAGGGATACAGGTTCAGGGCATATTTTTGTGGAGTTCTGCATTGGTACGTTCCAGTGAGACAGGGAGGTTATGTAGGTGTAGATGTTCCGTGCATATTTGTGTGGAGTTCTGCATTGGTACATTCCAGTGAGACATGGAGGTTATGCAGGGGTACAGGTTTAGGGCATATTTATGTGGAGTTCTGCATTGGAACATTCCAGTGAGACACGGAGGATTTGGAATGGTACAGGTTCAGGGCATATTTGTGTGGAGTTCTGCATTGGTACGTTCCAGTGAGACAGGGTGTTTATGGAGGCGTACAGGTTCAGGGCATATTTGTGTGGAGTTCTGCATTGGAACATTCCAGTGAGACACGGAGGATATGGAGGGGTGCAGGTTCAGGGCATATTTGTGTGGAGTTCTGCATTGGTACGTTCCAGTGAGACACTGAGGTTATGGAGGGGTACAGGTTCAGGGCATATTTATGTGGAGTTCCGCAGTGGAACATTCCAGTGAGACACGGAGGATATTGAGGGGTACAGTTTCAGGGCATATTTGTGTGGAGTTCTGCATTGGTACGTTCCAGTGAGACAGGGATGTTATAGAGGGGTACAGATTCAGGGCATATTTGTGTGGAGTTCTGCATTGGTACATTCCAGTGAGACACGGAGGATATGGAGGGATACAGGTTCATGGCATATTTGTGTGTAGTACTTCATTGATACGTTACAGTGAGACAGGTAGGTTTTGGAGCGTACATGTTCAGGGCATATTTTTGTGGAGTTCTGCATTGGTACGTTCCAGTGAGACAGGGAGGTTATGGAGGGGTACAGGTTCAGGGCATATTTGTGTGGAGTTCTGCATTGGTACGTTCCAGTGAGACAGGGAGGTTATGTAGGTGTACATGTTCCGTGCATATTTGTGTGTTTTTCTGCATTGGTACGTTCCAGTGAGAAAGGGAGGTTATGGAGGGGTACAGTTTCAGGGCATATTTATGTGGATTTCTGCATTGGTACGTTCCCGTGAGGGAGGGTGGTTATGGAGGGGTACAGGTTCAGGGCATATTTCTGTGGAGTTCTGCATTGGAACATTCCAGTGAGACACGGAGGATATGGAGCTGTGCAGGTTCAGGGCATATATGTGTGGAGTTCTGCATTGGTACGTTCCAGTGAGACAGGTAGGTTTTGGAGCGTACAGGTTCAGGGCATATTTTTGTGGAGTTCTGCATTGGTACGTTCCAGTGAGACAGGGAGTTTATGGAGGGGTACAGTTTCAGGGCATTTTTGTGTGGAGTTCTGCATTGGTACATTCCAGTGAGACAGGGTGGTTATGGAGGGGTACAGGTTCAGGGCATATTTCTGTGGATTTCTGCATTGGTACATTCCAGTGAGACACGGAGGATATGGAGGGATACAGGTTCAGGGCATATTTTTGTGGAGTTCTGCATTGGTACGTTCCAGTGAGACAGGGAGGTTATGTAGGTGTACATGTTCCGTGCATATTTGTGTGGAGTTCTGCATTGGTATATTCCAGTGAGACATGGAGGTTATGCAGGGGTACAGGTTTAGGGCATATTTATGTGGAGTTCTGCATTGGAACATTCCAGTGAGACACGGAGGATATGGAATGGTACAGGTTCAGGGCATATTTGTGTGGACTTCTGCATTGGTACGTTCCAGTGAGACAGGGTGTTTATGGAGGCGAACAGGTTCAGGGCATATTTGTGTGGAGTTCTGCATTGGAACATTCCAGTGAGACACGGAGGATATGGAGGGGTGCAGGTTCAGGGCATATTTGTGTGGAGTTCTGCATTGGTACGTTCCAGTGAGACACTGAGGTTATGGAGGTGTACAGGTTCAGGGAATATTTATGTGGAGTTCCGCAGTGGAACATTCCAGTGAGACACGGAGGATATTGAGGGGTACAGTTTCAGGGCATATTTGTGTGGAGTTCTGCATTGGTACATTCCAGTGAGACACGGAGGATATGGAGGGATACAGGTTCATGGCATATTTGTGTGTAGTACTTCATTGATACGTTACAGTGAGACAGGTAGGTTTTGGAGCGTACATGTTCAGGGCATATTTTTGTGGAGTTCTGCATTGGTACGTTCCAGTGAGACAGGGAGGTTATGGAGGGGTACAGGTTCAGGGCATATTTGTGTGGAGTTCTGCATTGGTACGTTCCAGTGAGACAGGGAGGTTATGTAGGTGTACATGTTCCGTGCATATTTGTGTGTTTTTCTGCATTGGTACGTTCCAGTGAGAAAGGGAGGTTATGGAGGGGTACAGTTTCAGGGCATATTTATGTGGATTTCTGCATTGGTACGTTCCCGTGAGGGAGGGTGGTTATGGAGGGGTACAGGTTCAGGGCATATTTCTGTGGAGTTCTGCATTGGAACATTCCAGTGAGACACGGAGGATATGAAGCGGTGCAGGTTCAGGGCATATATGTGTGGAGTTCTGCATTGGTACGTTCCAGTGAGACAGGTAGGTTTTGGAGCGTACAGGTTCAGGGCATATTTTTGTGGAGTTCTGCATTGATACGTTCCAGTGAGACAGGGAGGTTATGGAGGGGTACAGTTTCATGGCATATTTGTGTGGAGTTCTGCACTGGTACGTTCCAGTGAGACAGGGAGGTTATGGAGGGTTTACAGGTTCAGGGCATATTTGTGTGGAGTTCTGCATTGGTACATTCCAGTGAGACACGGAGGATATGGAGGGGTGCAGGTTCAGGGCATATTTGTGTGGAGTTCTGCATTGGTACGTTCCAGTGAGACAGGGAGGTTATGGAGGGGTACAGTTTCATGGCATATTTGTGTGGAGTTCTGCATTGGTACGTTCCAGTGAGACAGGGAGGTTATGGAGGGTTTACAGGTTCAGGGCATATTTGTGTGGAGTTCTGCATTGGTACATTCCAGTGAGACACGGAGGATATGGAGGGATACAGGTTCAGGGCATATTTTTGTAGAGTTCTGCATTGGTACGTTCCAGTGAGACAGGGAGGTTATGTAGGTGTAGATGTTCCGTGCATATTTGTGTGGAGTTCTGCATTGGTACATTCCAGTGAGACATGGAGGTTATGCAGGGGTACAGGTTTAGGGCATATTTATGTGGAGTTCTGCATTGGAACATTCCAGTGAGACACGGAGGATTTGGAATGGTACAGGTTCAGGGCATATTTGTGTGGAGTTCTGCATTGGTACGTTCCAGTGAGACAGGGTGTTTATGGAGGCGTACAGGTTCAGGACATATTTGTGTGGAGTTCTGCATTGGAACATTCCAGTGAGACACGGAGGATATGGAGGGGTGCAGGTTCAGGGCATATTTGTGTGGAGTTCTGCATTGGTACGTTCCAGTGAGACACTGAGGTTATGGAGGGGTACAGGTTCAGGGCATATTTATGTGGAGTTCCGCAGTGGAACATTCCAGTGAGACACGGAGGATATTGAGGGGTACAGTTTCAGGGCATATTTGTGTGGAGTTCTGCATTGGTACGTTCCAGTGAGACAGGGATGTTATAGAGGGGTACAGATTCAGGGCATATTTGTGTGGAGTTCTGCATTGGTACATTCCAGTGAGACACGGAGGATATGGAGGGATACAGGTTCATGGCATATTTGTGTGTAGTACTTCATTGATACGTTACAGTGAGACAGGTAGGTTTTGGAGCGTACATGTTCAGGGCATATTTTTGTGGAGTTCTGCATTGGTACGTTCCAGTGAGACAGGGAGGTTATGGAGGGGTACAGGTTCAGGGCATATTTGTGTGGAGTTCTGCATTGGTACGTTCCAGTGAGACAGGGAGGTTATGTAGGTGTACATGTTCCGTGCATATTTGTGTGTTTTTCTGCATTGGTACGTTCCAGTGAGAAAGGGAGGTTATGGAGGGGTACAGTTTCAGGGCATATTTATGTGGATTTCTGCATTGGTACGTTCCCGTGAGGGAGGGTGGTTATGGAGGGGTACAGGTTCAGGGCATATTTCTGTGGAGTTCTGCATTGGAACATTCCAGTGAGACACGGAGGATATGGAGCTGTGCAGGTTCAGGGCATATATGTGTGGAGTTCTGCATTGGTACGTTCCAGTGAGACAGGTAGGTTTTGGAGCGTACAGGTTCAGGGCATATTTTTGTGGAGTTCTGCATTGGTACGTTCCAGTGAGACAGGGAGTTTATGGAGGGGTACAGTTTCAGGGCATTTTTGTGTGGAGTTCTGCATTGGTACATTCCAGTGAGACAGGGTGGTTATGGAGGGGTACAGGTTCAGGGCATATTTCTGTGGATTTCTGCATTGGTACATTCCAGTGAGACACGGAGGATATGGAGGGATACAGGTTCAGGGCATATTTTTGTGGAGTTCTGCATTGGTACGTTCCAGTGAGACAGGGAGGTTATGTAGGTGTACATGTTCCGTGCATATTTGTGTGGAGTTCTGCATTGGTATATTCCAGTGAGACATGGAGGTTATGCAGGGGTACAGGTTTAGGGCATATTTATGTGGAGTTCTGCATTGGAACATTCCAGTGAGACACGGAGGATATGGAATGGTACAGGTTCAGGGCATATTTGTGTGGACTTCTGCATTGGTACGTTCCAGTGAGACAGGGTGTTTATGGAGGCGAACAGGTTCAGGGCATATTTGTGTGGAGTTCTGCATTGGAACATTCCAGTGAGACACGGAGGATATGGAGGGGTGCAGGTTCAGGGCATATTTGTGTGGAGTTCTGCATTGGTACGTTCCAGTGAGACACTGAGGTTATGGAGGTGTACAGGTTCAGGGAATATTTATGTGGAGTTCCGCAGTGGAACATTCCAGTGAGACACGGAGGATATTGAGGGGTACAGTTTCAGGGCATATTTGTGTGGAGTTCTGCATTGGTACGTTGCAGTGAGACAGGGATGTTATAGAGGGGTACAGATTCAGGGCATATTTGTGTGGAGTTCTGCATTGGTACATTCCAGTGAGACACGGAGGATATGGAGGGATACAGGTTCATGGCATATTTGTGTGTAGTACTTCATTGATACGTTACAGTGAGACAGGTAGGTTTTGGAGCGTACATGTTCAGGGCATATTTTTGTGGAGTTCTGCATTGGTACGTTCCAGTAAGACAGGGAGGTTATGGAGGGGTACAGGTTCAGGGCACATTTGTGTGGAGTTCTGCATTGGTACGTTCCAGTGAGACAGGGAGGTTATGTAGGTGTACATGTTCCGTGCATATTTGTGTGTTTTTCTGCATTGGTACGTTCCAGTGAGAAAGGGAGGTTATGGAGGGGTACAGTTTCAGGGCATATTTATGTGGATTTCTGCATTGGTACGTTCCCGTGAGGGAGGGTGGTTATGGAGGGGTACAGGTTCAGGGCATATTTCTGTGGAGTTCTGCATTGGAACATTCCAGTGAGACACGGAGGATATGGAGCGGTGCAGGTTCAGGGCATATATGTGTGGAGTTCTGCATTGGTACGTTCCAGTGAGACAAGTAGGTTTTGGAGCGTACAGGTTCAGGGCATATTTTTGTGGAGTTCTGCATTGGTACGTTCCAGTGAGACAGGGAGTTTATGGAGGGGTACAGTTTCAGGGCATTTTTGTGTGGAGCTCTGCATTGGTACATTCCAGTGAGACAGGGTGGTTATGGAGGGGTACAGGTTCAGGGCATATTTCTGTGGAGTTCTGCATTGCAACATTCCAGTGAGACACGTAGGATATGGAGGGGTGCAGGTTCAGGGCATATTTGTGTGGAGTTCTGCATAGGTACGTTCCAGTGAGACAGGTAGGTTTTGGAGCGTACAGGTTCAGGGCATATTTTTGTGGAGTTCTGCATTGGTACGTTCCAGTGAGACAGGGAGGTTATGGAGGGGTACAGGTTCAGGGCATATTTATGTGGATTTCTGCATTGGTACGTTCCCGTGAGACAGGGTGGTTATGGAGGGGTACAGTTTCAGGGCATTTTTGTGTGGAGTTCTGCATTGGTACATTCCAGTGAGACAGGGAGGTTATGGAGGAGTACAGGTTCAGGGCATATTTCTGTGGAGTTCTGCATTGGAGCATTCCAGTGAGACACGGAATATATGGAGGGGTGCAGGTTCAGGGCATATTTGTGTGGAGTTCTGCATTGGTACGTTCCAGTGAGACAGGTAGGTTTTGGAGCGTACAGGTTCAGGGCATATTTTTGTGGAGTTCTGCATTGGTACGTTCCAGTGAGACAGGGAGGGTATGGAGGGGTACAGGTTCAGGGCATATTTTTGTGGAGTTCTGCATTGGTACGTTCCCGTGAGACAGGGAGTTTATGGAGGGGTACAGGTTCAGGGCATATTTTGTGGAGTTTTGCAATGGTACGTTCCAGTGAGACAGGGAGTTTATGGAGGGGTACAGTTTCAGGGCATATTTGTGTGGAGTTCTGCATTGGTACGTTCCACTGAGACAGGGAGGTTATGTAGGTGTACATGTTTAGGGCATATTTGTGTGTTTTTCTGCATTGGTACGTTCCAGTGAGAAAGGGAGGTTATGGAGGGGTACAGTTTCAGGGCATATTTATGTGGAGTTCTGCATTGGTATGTTCCAGTGAGACACTGAGGTTATGGAGGAGTACAGGTTCAGGGAATATTTATGTGGAGTTCCGCAGTGGAACATTCCAGTGAGACACGGAGGATATTGAGGGGTACAGTTTCAGGGCATATTTGTGTGGAGTTCTGCATTGGTACGTTCCAGTGAGACAGGTAGGTTTTGGAGCGTATAGGTTCAGGGCATATTTGTGTGGAGTTCTGCATTGGTACGTTCCAGTGAGACAGGGTGGTTACGGAGGGGTACAGGTTCAGGGTATATTTGTGTGGAGTTCTGCATTGGTACGTTCCAGTGAGACAGGGAGGTTATGTAGGTGTACATGTTCCGTGCATATTTGTGTGTTTTTCTGCATTGGTACGTTCCAGTGAGAAAGGGAGGTTATGGAGGGGTACAGTTTCAGGGCATATTTATGTGGATTTCTGCATTGGTACGTTCCCGTGAGACAGGGTGGTTATGGAGGGGTACAGGTTCAGGGCATATTTCTGTGGAGTTCTGCATTGGAACATTCCAGTGAGACACGGAGGATATGGAGGGGTGCAGGTTCAGGGCATATTTGTGTGGAGTTCTGCATTGGTACGTTCCAGTGAGACAGGTAGGTTTTGGAGCGTACAGGTTCAGGGCATATTTTTGTGGAGTTCTGCATTGGTACGTTCCAGTGAGACAGGGAGTTTATGGAGGGGTACAGTTTCAGGGCATTTTTGTGTGGAGTTCTGCATTGGTACGTTCCAGTGAGACAGGGATGTTATAGAGGGGTACTGATTCAGGGCATATTTGTGTGGAGTTCTGCATTGGTACATTCCAGTGAGACACGGAGGATATGGAGGGATACAGGTTCATGGCATATTTGTGTGTAGTACTTCATTGATACGTTACAGTGAGACAGGTAGGTTTTGGAGCGTACATGTTCAGAGCATATTTTTGAGGAGTTCTGCATTGGTACGTTCCAGTGAGACAGGGAGGTTATGGAGGGGTACAGGTTCAGGGCACATTTGTGTGGAGTTCTGCATTGGTACGTTCCAGTGAGACAGGGAGGTTATGTAGGTGTACATGTTCCGTGCATATTTGTGTGTTTTTCTGCATTGGTACGTTCCAGTGAGAAAGGGAGGTTATGGAGGGGTACAGTCTCAGGGCATATTTATGTGGATTTCTGCATTGGTACGTTCCCGTGAGGGAGGGTGGTTATGGAGGGGTACAGGTTCAGGGCATATTTCTGTGGAGTTCTGCATTGGAACATTCCAGTGAGACACGGAGGATATGGAGCGGTGCAGGTTCAGGGCATATATGTGTGGAGTTCTGCATTGGTACGTTCCAGTGAGACAGGTAGGTTTTGGAGCGTACAGGTTCAGGGCATATTTTTGTGGAGTTCTGCATTGGTACGTTCCAGTGAGACAGGGAGTTTATGGAGGGGTACAGTTTCAGGGTATTTTTTGTGGAGCTCTGCATTGGTACATTCCAGTGAGACACGGAGGATATGGAGGGGTGCAGGTTCAGGGCATATTTGTGTGGAGTTCTGCATTGGTACGTTCCAGTGAGACAGGTAGGTTTTGGAGCGTACAGGTTCGGGGCATATTTTTGTGGAGTTCTGCATTGGTACGTTCCAGTGAGACAGGGAGGTTATGGAGGGGTACAGGTTCAGGGCATATTTATGTGGATTTCTGCATTGGTACATTCCAGTGAGACACGGAAGATATGGAGGGGTGCAGGTTCAGGGCATATTTGTGTGGAGTTCTGCATTGGTACGTTCCAGTGAGACAGGTAGGTTTTGGAGCGTACAGGTTCAGGGCATATTTTTGTGGAGTTCTGTATTGGTACGTTCCAGTGAGACAGGGAGGTTATGGAGGGGTACAGGTTCAGGGCATATTTTTGTGGAGTTCTGCATTGGTACGTTCCCGTGAGACAGGGAGTTTATGGAGGGGTACAGGTTCAGGGCATATTTTGTGGAGTTTTGCAATGGTACGTTCCAGTGAGACAGGGAGTTTATGGAGGGGTACAGTTTCAGGGCATATTTGTGTGGAGTTCTGCATTGGTACGTTCCACTGAGACAGGGAGGTTATGTAGGTGTACATGTTTAGGGCATATTTGTGTGTTTTTCTGCATTGGTACGTTCCAGTGAGAAAGGGAGGTTATGGAGGGGTACAGTTTCAGGGCATATTTATGTGGAGTTCTGCATTGGTATGTTCCAGTGAGACACTGAGGTTATGGAGGAGTACAGGTTCAGGGAATATTTATGTGGAGTTCCGCAGTGGAACATTCCAGTGAGACACGGAGGATATTGAGGGGTACAGTTTCAGGGCATATTTGTGTGGAGTTCTGCATTGGTACGTTCCAGTGAGACAGGTAGGTTTTGGAGCGTATAGGTTCAGGGCATATTTGTGTGGAGTTCTGCATTGGTACGTTCCAGTGAGACAGGGAGGTTATGGAGGGGTACAGGTTCAGGGTATATTTGTGTGGAGTTCTGCATTGGTACGTTCCAGTGAGACAGGGAGGTTATTTAGGTGTACATGTTCCGTGCATATTTGTGTGTTTTTCTGCATTGGTACGTTCCAGTGAGAAAGGGAGGTTATGGAGGGGTACAGTTTCAGGGCATATTTATGTGGATTTCTGCATTGGTACGTTCCCGTGAGACAGGGTGGTTATGGAGGGGTACAGGTTCAGGGCATATTTCTGTGGAGTTCTGCATTGGAACATTCCAGTGAGACACGGAGGATATGGAGGGGTGCAGGTTCAGGGCATATTTGTGTGGAGTTCTGCATTGGTACGTTCCAGTGAGACAGGTAGGTTTTGGAGCGTACAGGTTCAGGGCATATTTTTGTGGAGTTCTGCATTGTTACGTTCCAGTGAGACAGGGAGTTTATGGGGGGGTACAGTTTCAGGGCATTTTTGTGTGGAGTTCTGCATTGGTACGTTCCAGTGAGACAGGGATGTTATAGAGGGGTACTGATTCAGGGCATATTTGTGTGGAGTTCTGCATTGGTTCATTCCAGTGAGACACGGAGGATATGGAGGGATACAGGTTCATGGCATATTTGTGTGTAGTACTTCATTGATACGTTACAGTGAGACAGGTAGGTTTTGGAGCGTACATGTTCAGGGCATATTTTTGAGGAGTTCTGCATTGGTACGTTCCAGTGAGACAGGGAGGTTATGGAGGGGTACAGGTTCAGGGCACATTTGTGTGGAGTTCTGCATTGGTACGTTCCAGTGAGACAGGGAGGTTATGTAGGTGTACATGTTCCGTGCATATTTGTGTGTTTTTCTGCATTGGTACGTTCCAGTGAGAAAGGGAGGTTATGGAGGGGTACAGTCTCAGGGCATATTTATGTGGATTTCTGCATTGGTACGTTCCCGTGAGGGAGGGTGGTTATGGAGGGGTACAGGTTCAGGGCATATTTCTGTGGAGTTCTGCATTGGAACATTCCAGTGAGACACGGAGGATATGGAGCGGTGCAGGTTCAGGGCATATATGTGTGGAGTTCTGCATTGGTACGTTCCAGTGAGAAAGGTAGGTTTTGGAGCGTACAGGTTCAGGGCATATTTTTGTGGAGTTCTGCATTGGTACGTTGCAGTGAGACAGGGAGTTTATGGAGGGGTACAGTTTCAGGGCATTTTTTGTGGAGCTCTGCATTGGTACATTCCAGTGAGACACTGGAGGATATGGAGGGGTGCAGGTTCAGGGCATATTTGTGTGGAGTTCTGCATTGGTACGTTCCAGTGAGACAGGTAGGTTTTGGAGCGTACAGGTTCAGGGCATATTTTTGTGGAGTTCTGCATTGGTACGTTCCAGTGAGACAGGGAGGTTATGGAGGGGTACAGGTTCAGGGCATATTTATGTGGATTTCTGCATTGGTACGTTCCCGTGAGACAGGGTGGTTATGGAGGGGTACAGTTTCAGGGCATTTTTGTGTGGAGTTCTGCATTGGTACATTCCAGTGAGACAGGGAGGTTATGGAGGAGTACAGGTTCAGGGCATATTTCTGTGGAGTTCTGCATTGGAGCATTCCAGTGAGACACGGAAGATATGGAGGGGTGCAGGTTCAGGGCTTATTTGTGTGGAGTTCTGCATTGGTACGTTCCAGTGAGACAGGTAGGTTTTGGAGCGTACAGGTTCAGGGCATATTTTTGTGGAGTTCTGCATTGGTACGTTCCAGTGAGACAGGGAGGTTATGGAGGGGTACAGGTTCAGGGCATATTTTTGTGGAGTTCTGCATTGGTACGTTCCCGTGAGACAGGGAGTTTATGGAGGGGTACAGGTTCAGGGCATATTTTGTGGAGTTTTGCAATGGTACGTTCCAGTGAGACAGGGAGTTTATGGAGGGGTACAGTTTCAGGGCATATTTGTGTGGAGTTCTGCATTGGTACGTTCCACTAAGACACTGAGGTTATGTAGGTGTACATGTTTAGGGCATATTTGTGTGTTTTTCTGCATTGGTACGTTCCAGTGAGAAAGGGAGGTTATGGAGGGGTACAGTTTCAGGGCATATTTATGTGGAGTTCTGCATTGGTATGTTCCAGTGAGACACTGAGGTTATGGAGGAGTACAGGTTCAGGGAATATTTATGTGGAGTTCCGCAGTGGAACATTCCAGTGAGACACGGAGGATATTGAGGGGTACAGTTTCAGGGCATATTTGTGTGGAGTTCTGCATTGGTACGTTCCAGTGAGACAGGTAGGTTTTGGAGCGTATAGGTTCAGGGCATATTTGTATGGAGTTCTGCATTGGTACGTTCCAGTGAGACAGGGAGGTTATGGAGGGGTACAGTTTCATGGCATATTTGTGTGGAGTTCTGCATTGGTACGTTCCAGTGAGACAGGGAGGTTATGGAGGGTTTACAGGTTCAGGGCATATTTGTGTGGAGTTCTGCATTGGTACATTCCAGTGAGACACGGAGGATATGGAGGGATACAGGTTCAGGGCATATTTTTGTGGAGTTCTGCATTGGTACGTTCCAGTGAGACAGGGAGGTTATGTAGGTGTAGATGTTCCGTGCATATTTGTGTGGAGTTCTGCATTGGTACATTCCAGTGAGACATGGAGGTTATGCAGGGGTACAGGTTTAGGGCATATTTATGTGGAGTTCTGCATAGGAACATTCCAGTGAGACACGGAGGATTTGGAATGGTACAGGTTCAGGGCATATTTGTGTGGAGTTCTGCATTGGTACGTTCCAGTGAGACAGGGTGTTTATGGAGGCGTACAGGTTCAGGGCATATTTGTGTGGAGTTCTGCATTGGAACATTCCAGTGAGACACGGAGGATATGGAGGGGTGCAGGTTCAGGGCATATTTGTGTGGAGTTCTGCATTGGTACGTTCCAGTGAGACAGGTAGGTTTTGGAGCGTACAGGTTCAGGGCATATTTTTGTGGAGTTCTGCATTGGTACGTTCCCGTGAGACAGGGAGTTTATGGAGGGGTACAGGTTCAGGGCATATTTTGTGGAGTTTTGCAATGGTACGTTCCAGTGAGACAGGGTGTTTATGGAGGGGTACAGTTTCAGGGCATATTTGTGTGGAGTTCTGCATTGGTACGTTCCACTGAGACAGGGAGGTTATGTAGGTGTACATGTTTAGGGCATATTTGTGTGTTTTTCTGCATTGGTACGTTCCAGTGAGAAAGGGAGGTTATGGAGGGGTACAGTTTCAGGGCATATTTATGTGGAGTTCTGCATTGGTATGTTCCAGTGAGACACTGAGGTTATGGAGGAGTACAGGTTCAGGGAATATTTATGTGGAGTTCCGCAGTGGAACATTCCAGTGAGACACGGAGGATATTGAGGGGTACAGTTTCAGGGCATATTTGTGTGGAGTTCTGCATTGGTACGTTCCAGTGAGACAGGTAGGTTTTGGAGCGTATAGGTTCAGGGCATATTTGTGTGGAGTTCTGCATTGGTACGTTCCAGTGAGACAGGGAGGTTATGGAGGGGTACAGGTTCAGGGTATATTTGTGTGGAGTTCTGCATTGGTACGTTCCAGTGAGACAGGGAGGTTATGTAGGTGTACATGTTCCGAGCATATTTGTGTGTTTTTCTGCATTGGTACGTTCCAGTGAGAAAGGGAGGTTATGGAGGGGTACAGTTTCAGGGCATATTTATGTGGATTTCTGCATTGGTACGTTCCCGTGAGACAGGGTGGTTATGGAGGGGTACAGGTTCAGGGCATATTTCTGTGGAGTTCTGCATTGGAACATTCCAGTGAGACACGGAGGATATGGAGGGGTGCAGGTTCAGGGCATATTTGTGTGGAGTTCTGCATTGGTACGTTCCAGTGAGACAGGTAGGTTTTGGAGCGTACAGGTTCAGGGCATATTTTTGTGGAGTTCTGCATTGGTACGTTCCAGTGAGACAGGGAGTTTATGGAGGGGTACAGTTTCAGGGCATTTTTGTGTGGAGTTCTGCATTGGTACGTTCCAGTGAGACAGGGATGTTATAGAGGGGTACTGATTCAGGGCATATTTGTGTGGAGTTCTGCATTGGTACATTCCAGTGAGACACGGAGGATATGGAGGGAT
Source organism: Hemitrygon akajei (assembly GCF_048418815.1). NCBI lineage: Eukaryota > Metazoa > Chordata > Chondrichthyes > Myliobatiformes > Dasyatidae > Hemitrygon > Hemitrygon akajei. The sequence continues at coordinate 2,534,293 of NW_027331925.1, read as the reverse complement.
ACAGGTTCATGGCATATTTGTGTGTAGTACTTCATTGATACGTTACAGTGAGACAGGTAGGTTTTGGAGCGTACATGTTCAGGGCATATTTTTGAGGAGTTCTGCATTGGTACGTTCCAGTGAGACAGGGAGGTTATGGAGGGGTACAGGTTCAGGGCACATTTGTGTGGAGTTCTGCATTGGTACGTTCCAGTGAGACAGGGAGGTTATGTAGGTGTACATGTTCCGTGCATATTTGTGTGTTTTTCTGCATTGGTACGTTCCAGTGAGAAAGGGAGGTTATGGAGGGGTACAGTCTCAGGGCATATTTATGTGGATTTCTGCATTGGTACGTTCCCGTGAGGGAGGGTGGTTATGGAGGGGTACAGGTTCAGGGCATATTTCTGTGGAGTTCTGCATTGGAACATTCCAGTGAGACACGGAGGATATGGAGCGGTGCAGGTTCAGGGCATATATGTGTGGAGTTCTGCATTGGTACGTTCCAGTGAGACAGGTAGGTTTTGGAGCGTACAGGTTCAGGGCATATTTTTGTGGAGTTCTGCATTGGTACGTTCCAGTGAGACAGGGAGTTTATGGAGGGGTACAGTTTCAGGGCATTTTTTGTGGAGCTCTGCATTGGTACATTCCAGTGAGACACGGAGGATGTGGAGGGGTGCAGGTTCAGGGCATATTTGTGTGGAGTTCTGCATTGGTACGTTCCAGTGAGACAGGTAGGTTTTGGAGCGTACAGGTTCAGGGCATATTTTTGTGGAGTTCTGCATTGGTACGTTCCAGTGAGACAGGGAGGTTATGGAGGGGTACAGTTTCAGGGCATTTTTTGTGGAGCTCTGCATTGGTACATTCCAGTGAGACACGGAGGATATGGAGGGGTGCAGGTTCAGGGCATATTTGTGTGGAGTTCTGCATTGGTACGTTCCAGTGAGACAGGTAGGTTTTGGAGCGTACAGGTTCAGGGCATATTTTTGTGGAGTTCTGCATTGGTACGTTCCAGTGAGACAGGGAGGTTATGGAGGGGTACAGGTTCAGGGCATATTTATGTGGATTTCTGCATTGGTACGTTCCCGTGAGACAGGGTGCTTATGGAGGGGTACAGTTTCAGGGCATTTTTGTGTGGAGTTCTGCATTGGTACATTCCACTGAGACAGGGAGGTTATGGAGGAGTACAGGTTCAGGGCATATTTCTGTGGAGTTCTGCATTGGAGCATTCCAGTGAGACACGGAAGATATGGAGGGGTGCAGGTTCAGGGCATATTTGTGTGGAGTTCTGCATTGGTACGTTCCAGTGAGACAGGTAGGTTTTGGAGCGTACAGGTTCAGGGCATATTTTTGTGGAGTTCTGCATTGGTACGTTCCAGTGAGACAGGGAGGTTATGGAGGGGTACAGGTTCAGGGCATATTTTTGTGGAGTTCTGCATTGGTACGTTCCCGTGAGACAGGGAGTTTATGGAGGGGTACAGGTTCAGGGCATATTTTGTGGAGTTTTGCAATGGTACGTTCCAGTGAGACAGGGAGTTTATGGAGGGGTACAGTTTCAGGGCATATTTGTGTGGAGTTCTGCATTGGTACGTTCCACTGAGACACTGAGGTTATGTAGGTGTACATGTTTAGGGCATATTTGTGTGTTTTTCAGCATTGGTACGTTCCAGTGAGAAAGGGAGGTTATGGAGGGGTACAGTTTCAGGGCATATTTATGTGGAGTTCTGCATTGGTATGTTCCAGTGAGACACTGAGGTTATGGAGGAGTACAGGTTCAGGGAATATTTATGTGGAGTTCCGCAGTGGAACATTCCAGTGAGACACGGAGGATATTGAGGGGTACAGTTTCAGGGCATATTTGTGTGGAGTTCTGCATTGGTACGTTCCAGTGAGACAGGTAGGTTTTGGAGCGTATAGGTTCAGGGCATATTTGTATGGAGTTCTGCATTGGTACGTTCCAGTGAGACAGGGAGGTTATGGAGGGGTACAGTTTCATGGCATATTTGTGTGGAGTTCTGCATTGGTACGTTCCAGTGAGACAGGGAGGTTATGGAGGGTTTACAGGTTCAGGGCATATTTGTGTGGAGTTCTGCATTGGTACATTCCAGTGAGACACGGAGGATATGGAGGGATACAGGTTCAGGGCATATTTTTGTGGAGTTCTGCATTGGTACGTTCCAGTGAGACAGGGAGGTTATGTAGGTGTAGATGTTCCGTGCATATTTGTGTGGAGTTCTGCATTGGTACATTCCAGTGAGACATGGAGGTTATGCAGGGGTACAGGTTTAGGGCATATTTATGTGGAGTTCTGCATTGGAACATTCCAGTGAGACACGGAGGATTTGGAATGGTACAGGTTCAGGGCATATTTGTGTGGAGTTCTGCATTGGTACGTTCCAGTGAGACAGGGTGTTTATGGAGGCGTACAGGTTCAGGGCATATTTGTGTGGAGTTCTGCATTGGAACATTCCAGTGAGACACGGAGGATATGGAGGGGTGCAGGTTCAGGGCATATTTGTGTGGAGTTCTGCATTGGTACGTTCCAGTGAGACAGGTAGGTTTTGGAGCGTGCAGGTTCAGGGAATATTTTTGTGGAGTTCTGCATTGGTACGTTCCAGTGAGACAGGGAGTTTATGGAGGGGTACAGTTTCAGGGCATTTTTGTGTGGAGTTCTGCATTGGTACGTTCCAGTGAGACAGGGATGTTATAGAGGGGTACAGATTCAGGGCATATTTGTGTGGAGTTCTGCATTGGTACATTCCAGTGAGACACGGAGGATATGGAGGGATACAGGTTCATGGCATATTTGTGTGTAGTACTTCATTGATACGTTACAGTGAGACAGGTAGGTTTTGGAGCGTACATGTTCAGGGCATATTTTTGAGGAGTTCTGCATTGGTACGTTCCAGTGAGACAGGGAGGTTATGGAGGGGTACAGGTTCAGGGCACATTTGTGTGGAGTTCTGCATTGGTACGTTCCAGTGAGACAGGGAGGTTATGTAGGTGTACATGTTCCGTGCATATTTGTGTGTTTTTCTGCATTGGTACGTTCCAGGGAGAAAGGGAGGTTATGGAGGGGTACAGTCTCAGGGCATATTTATGTGGATTTCTGCATTGGTACGTTCCCGTGAGGGAGGGTGGTTATGGAGGGGTACAGGTTCAGGGCATATTTCTGTGGAGTTCTGCATTGGAACATTCCAGTGAGACACGGAGGATATGGAGCGGTGCAGGTTCAGGGCATATATGTGTGGAGTTCTGCATTGGTACGTTCCAGTGAGACAGGTAGGTTTTGGAGCGTACAGGTTCAGGGCATATTTTTGTGGAGTTCTGCATTGGTACGTTCCAGTGAGACAGGGAGTTTATGGAGGGGTACAGTTTCAGGGCATTTTTTGTGGAGCTCTGCATTGGTACATTCCAGTGAGACACGGAGGATATGGAGGGGTGCAGGTTCAGGGCATATTTGTGTGGAGTTCTGCATTGGTACGTTCCAGTGAGACAGGTAGGTTTTGGAGCGTACAGGTTCAGGGCATATTTTTGTGGAGTTCTGCATTGGTACGTTCCAGTGAGACAGGGAGGTTATGGAGGGGTACAGGTTCAGGGCATATTTATGTGGATTTCTGCATTGGTACGTTCCCGTGAGACAGGGTGGTTATGGAGGGGTACAGTTTCAGGGCATTTTTGTGTGGAGTTCTGCATTGGTACATTCCAGTGAGACAGGGAGGTTATGGAGGAGTACAGGTTCAGGGCATATTTCTGTGGAGTTCTGCATTGGAGCATTCCAGTGAGACACGGAGGATATGGAGGGGTGCAGGTTCAGGGCATATTTGTGTGGAGTTCTGCATTGGTACGTTCCAGTGAGACAGGTAGGTTTTGGAGCGTACAGGTTCAGGGCATATTTTTGTGGAGTTCTGCATTGGTACGTTCCAGTGAGACAGGGAGGTTATGGAGGGGTACAGATTCAGGGCATATTTTTGTGGAGTTCTGCATTGGTACGTTCCCGTGAGACAGGGAGTTTATGGAGGGGTACAGGTTCAGGGCATATTTTGTGGAGTTTTGCAATGGTACGTTCCAGTGAGACAGGGAGTTTATGGAGGGGTACAGTTTCAGGGCATATTTGTGTGGAGTTCTGCATTGGTACGTTCCACTGAGACACTGAGGTTATGTAGGTGTACATGTTTAGGGCATATTTGTGTGTTTTTCTGCATTGGTACGTTCCAGTTAGAAAGGGAGGTTATGGAGGGGTACAGTTTCAGGGCATATTTATGTGGAGTTCTGCATTGGTATGTTCCAGTGAGACACTGAGGTTATGGAGGAGTACAGGTTCAGGGAATATTTATGTCGAGTTCCGCAGTGGAACATTCCAGTGAGACACGGAGGATATTGAGGGGTACAGTTTCAGGGCATATTTGTGTGGAGTTCTGCATTGGTACGTTCCAGTGAGACAGGTAGGTTTTGGAGCGTATAGGTTCAGGGCATATTTGTATGGAGTTCTGCATTGGTACGTTCCAGTGAGACAGGGAGGTTATGGAGGGGTACAGTTTCATGGCATATTTGTGTGGAGTTCTGCATTGGTACGTTCCAGTGAGACAGGGAGGTTATGGAGGGTTTACAGGTTCAGGGCATATTTGTGTGGAGTTCTGCATTGGTACATTCCAGTGAGACACGGAGGATATGGAGGGATACAGGTTCAGGGCATATTTTTGTGGAGTTCTGCATTGGTACGTTCCAGTGAGACAGGGAGGTTATGTAGGTGTAGATGTTCCGTGCATATTTGTGTGGAGTTCTGCATTGGTACATTCCAGTGAGACATGGAGGTTATGCAGGGGTACAGGTTTAGGGCATATTTATGTGGAGTTCTGCATTGGAACATTCCAGTGAGACACGGAGGATTTGGAATGGTACAGGTTCAGGGCATATTTGTGTGGAGTTCTGCATTGGAACATTCCAGTGAGACACGGAGCATATGGAGGGGTGCAGGTTCAGGGCATATTTGTGTGGAGTTCTGCATTGGTACGTTCCAGTGAGACACTGAGGTTATGGAGGGGTACAGGTTCAGGGCATATTTATGTGGAGTTCCGCAGTGGAACATTCCAGTGAGACACGGAGGATATTGAGGGGTACAGTTTCAGGGCATATTTGTGTGGAGTTCTGCATTGGTACGTTCCAGTGAGACAGGGATGTTATAGAGGGGTACAGATTCAGGGCATATTTGTGTGGAGTTCTGCATTGGTACATTCCAGTGAGACACGGAGGATATGGAGGGATACAGGTTCATGGCATATTTGTGTGTAGTACTTCATTGATACGTTACAGTGAGACAGGTAGGTTTTGGAGCGTACATGTTCAGGGCATATTTTTGTGGAGTTCTGCATTGGTACATTCCAGTGAGACACGGAGGATATGGAGGGATACAGGTTCATGGCATATTTGTGTGTAGTACTTCATTGATACGTTACAGTGAGACAGGTAGGTTTTGGAGCGTACATGTTCAGGGCATATTTTTGTGGAGTTCTGCATTGGTACGTTCCAGTAAGACAGGGAGGTTATGGAGGGGTACAGGTTCAGGGCACATTTGTGTGGAGTTCTGCATTAGTACGTTCCAGTGAGACAGGGAGGTTATGTAGGTGTACATGTTCCGTGCATATTTGTGTGTTTTTCTGCATTGGTACGTTCCAGTGAGAAAGGGAGGTTATGGAGGGGTACAGTTTCAGGGCATATTTATGTGGATTTCTGCATTGGTACGTTCCCGTGAGGGAGGGTGGTTATGGAGGGGTACAGGTTCAGGGCATATTTCTGTGGAGTTCTGCATTGGAACATTCCAGTGAGACACGGAGGATATGGAGCGGTGCAGGTTCAGGGCATATATGTGTGGAGTTCTGCATTGGTACGTTCCAGTGAGACAGGTAGGTTTTGGAGCGTACAGGTTCAGGGCATATTTTTGTGGAGTTCTGCATTGGTACGTTCCAGTGAGACAGGGAGTTTATGGAGGGGTACAGTTTCAGGGCATTTTTGTGTGGAGCTCTGCATTGGTACATTCCAGTGAGACAGGGTGGTTATGGAGGGGTACAGGTTCAGGGCATATTTCTGTGGAGATCTGCATTGCAACATTCCAGTGAGACACGGAGGATATGGAGGGGTGCAGGTTCAGGGCATATTTGTGTGGAGTTCTGCATAGGTACGTTCCAGTGAGACAGGTAGGTTTTGGAGCGTACAGGTTCAGGGCATATTTTTGTGGAGTTCTGCATTGGTACGTTCCAGTGAGACAGGGAGGTTATGGAGGGGTACAGGTTCAGGGCATATTTATGTGGATTTCTGCATTGGTACGTTCCCGTGAGACAGGGTGGTTATGGAGGGGTACAGTTTCAGGGCATTTTTGTGTGGAGTTCTGCATTGGTACATTCCAGCGAGACAGGGAGGTTATGGAGGAGTACAGGTTCAGGGCATATTTCTGTGGAGTTCTGCATTGGAGCATTCCAGTGAGACACGGAATATATGGAGGGGTGCAGGTTCAGGGCATATTTGTGTGGAGTTCTGCATTGGTACGTTCCAGTGAGACAGGTAGGTTTTGGAGCGTACAGGTTCAGGGCATATTTTTGTGGAGTTCTGCATTGGTACGTTCCAGTGAGACAGGGAGGGTATGGAGGGGTACAGGTTCAGGGCATATTTTTGTGGAGATCTGCATTGGTACGTTCCCGTGAGACAGGGAGTTTATGGAGGGGTACAGGTTCAGGGCATATTTTGTGGAGTTTTGCAATGGTACGTTCCAGTGAGACAGGGAGTTTATGGAGGGGTACAGTTTCAGGGCATATTTGTGTGGAGTTCTGCATTGGTACGTTCCACTGAGACAGGGAGGTTATGTAGGTGTACATGGTTAGGGCATATTTGTGTGTTTTTCTGCATTGGTACGTTCCAGTGAGAAAGGGAGGTTATGGAGGGGTACAGTTTCAGGGCATATTTATGTGGAGTTCTGCATTGGTATGTTCCAGAGAGACACTGAGGTTATGGAGGAGTACAGGTTCTGGGAATATTTATGTGGAGTTCCGCAGTGGAACATTCCAGTGAGACACGGAGGATATTGAGGGGTACAGTTTCAGGGCATATTTGTGTGGAGTTCTGCATTGGTACGTTCCAGTGAGACAGGTAGGTTTTGGAGCGTATAGGTTCAGGGCATATTTGTGTGGAGTTCTGCATTGGTACGTTCCAGTGAGACACGGAGGTTATGGAGGGGTACAGGTTCAGGGTATATTTGTGTGGAGTTCTGCATTGGTACGTTCCAGTGAGACAGGGAGGTTATGTAGGTGTACATGTTCCGTGCATATTTGTGTGTTTTTCTGCATTGGTACGTTCCAGTGAGAAAGGGAGGTTATGGAGGGGTACAGTTTCAGAGCATATTTATGTGGATTTCTGCATTGGTACGTTCCCGTGAGACAGGGTGGTTATGGAGGGGTACAGGTTCAGGGCATATTTCTGTGGAGTTCTGCATTGGAACATTCCAGTGAGACACGGAGGATATGTAGGGGTGCAGGTTCAGGGCATATTTGTGTGAAGTTCTGCATTGGTACGTTCCAGTGAGACAGGTAGGTTTTGGAGCGTACAGGTTCAGGGCATATTTTTGTGGAGTTCTGCATTGGTACGTTCCAGTGAGACAGGGAGTTTATGGAGGGGTACAGTTTCAGGGCATTTTTGTGTGGAGTTCTGCATTGGTACGTTCCAGTGAGACAGGGATGTTATAGAGGGGTACAGATTCAGGGCATATTTGTGTGGAGTTCTGCATTGGTACATTCCAGTGAGACACGGAGGATATGGAGGGATACAGGTTCATGGCATATTTGTGTGTAGTACTTCATTGATACGTTACAGTGAGACAGGTAGGTTTTGGAGCGTACATGTTCAGGGCATATTTTTGAGCAGTTCTGCATTGGTACGTTCCAGTGAGACAGGGAGGTTATGGAGGGGTACAGGTTCAGGGCATATTTGTGTGGAGTTCTGCATTGGTACGTTCCAGTGAGACAGGGAGGTTATGTAGGTGTACATGTTCCGTGCATATTTGTGTGTTTTTCTGCATTGGTACGTTCCAGTGAGAAAGGGAGGTTATGGAGGGGTACAGTCTCAGGGCTTATTTATGTGGATTTCTGCATTGGTACGTTCCCGTGAGGGAGGGTGGTTATGGAGGGGTACAGGTTCAGGGCATATTTCTGTGGAGTTCTGCATTGGAACATTCCAGTGAGACACGGAGGATATGGAGCGGTGCAGGTTCAGGGCATATATGTGTGGAGTTCTGCATTGGTACGTTCCAGTGAGACAGGTAGGTTTTGGAGCGTACAGGTTCAGGGCATATTTTTGTGGAGTTCTGCATTGGTACGTTCCAGTGAGACAGGGAGTTTATGGAGGGGTACAGTTTCAGGGCATTTTTTGTGGAGCTCTGCATTGGTACATTCCAGTGAGACACGGAGGATATGGAGGGGTGCAGGTTCAGGGCATATTTGTGTGGAGTTCTGCATTGGTACGTTCCAGTGAGACAGGTAGGTTTTGGAGCGTACAGGTTCAGGGCATATTTTTGTGGAGTTCTGCATTGGTACGTTCCAGTGAGACAGGGAGGTTATGGAGGGGTACAGGTTCAGGGCATATTTATGTGGATTTCTGCATTGGTACGTTCCCGTGAGACAGGGTGGTTATGGAGGGGTACAGTTTCAGGGCATTTTTGTGTGGAGTTCTGCATTGGTACATTCCAGTGAGACAGGGAGGTTATGGAGGAGTACAGGTTCAGGGCATATTTCTGTGGAGTTCTGCATTGGAGCATTCCAGTGAGACACGGAGGATATGGAGGGGTGCAGGTTCAGGGCATATTTGTGTGGAGTTCTGCATTGGTACGTTCCAGTGAGACAGGTAGGTTTTGGAGCGTACAGGTTCAGGGCATATTTTTGTGGAGTTCTGCATTGGTACGTTCCAGTGAGACAGGGAGGTTATGGAGGGGTACAGGTTCAGGGCATATTTTTGTGGAGTTCTGCATTGGTACGTTCCCGTGAGACAGGGAGTTTATGGAGGGGTACAGGTTCAGGGCATATTTTGTGGAGTTTTGCAATGGTACGTTCCAGTGAGACAGGGAGTTTATGGAGGGGTACAGTTTCAGGGCATATTTGTGTGGAGTTCTGCATTGGTACGTTCCACTGAGACACTGAGGTTATGTAGGTGTACATGTTTAGGGCATATTTGTGTGTTTTTCTGCATTGGTACGTTCCAGTGAGAAAGGGAGGTTATGGAGGGGTACAGTTTCAGGGCATATTTATGTGGAGTTCTGCATTGGTATGTTCCAGTGAGACACTGAGGTTATGGAGGAGTACAGGTTCAGGGAATATTTATGTGGAGTTCCGCAGTGGAACATTCCAGTGAGACACGGAGGATATTGAGGGGTACAGTTTCAGGGCATATTTGTGTGGAGTTCTGCATTGGTACGTTCCAGTGAGACAGGTAGGTTTTGGAGCGTATAGGTTCAGGGCATATTTGTATGGAGTTCTGCATTGGTACGTTCCAGTGAGACAGGGAGGTTATGGAGGGGTACAGGTTCAGGGTATATATGTGTGGAGTTCTGCATTGGTACGTTCCAGTGAGACAGGGAGGTTATGTAGGTGTACATGTTCCGTGCATATTTGTGTGTTTTTCTGCATTGGTACGTTCCAGTGAGAAAGGGAGGTTATGGAGGGGTACAGTTTCAGGGCATATTTATGTGGATTTCTGCATTGGTACGTTCCCGTGAGACAGTGTGGTTATGGAGGGGTACAGGTTCAGGGCATATTTCTGTGGAGTTCTGCATTGGAACTTTCCAGTGAGACACGGAGGATATGGAGGGGTGCAGGTTCAGGGCATATTTGTGTGGAGTTCTGCATTGGTACGTTCCAGTGAGACAGGTAGGTTTTGGAGCGTACAGGTTCAGGGCATATTTTTGTGGAGTTCTGCATTGGTACGTTCCAGTGAGACAGGGAGTTTATGGAGGGGTACAGTTTCAGGGCATTTTTGTGTGGAGTTCTGCTTTGGTACATTCCAGTGAGACAGGGAGGTTATGGAGGGGTACAGGTTCAGGGCATATTTGTGTGGAGTTCTGCATTGGAACATTCCAGTGAGACACGGAGGATATGGAGGTGTGCAGGTTCAGGGCATATTTGTGTGGAGTTCTGCATTGTTACGTTCCAGTGAGACAGGTAGGTTTTGGAGCGTACAGGTTCAGGGCATATTTTTGTGGAGTTCTGCATTGGTACGTTCCAGTGAGACAGGGAGTTTATGGAGGGGTACAGGTTCAGGGCATATTTTGTGGAGTTTTGCAATGGTCGTTCCAGTGAGACACGGAGGATATGGAGGGGTGCAGGTTCAGGGCATATTTGTGTGGAGTTCTGCATTGTTACGTTCCAGTGAGACAGGGAGGTTATGGAGGGGTACAGTTTCAGGGCATATTTGTGTGGAGTTCTGCATTGGTACGTTCCAGTGAGACAGGGAGGTTATGGAGGGTTTACAGGTTCAGGGCATATTTGTGTGGAGTTCTGCATTGGTACATTCCAGTGAGACACGGAGGATATGGAGGGATACAGGTTCAGGGCATATTCTTGTGGAGTTCTGCATTGGTACGTTCCAGTGAGACAGGGAGGTTATGTAGGTGTACATGTTCCGTGCATATTTGTGTGGAGTTCTGCATTGGTACATTCCAGTGAGACATGGAGGTTATGCAGGGGTACAGGTTTAGGGCATATTTATGTGGAGTTCTGCATTGGAACATTCCAGTGAGACACGGAGGATATGGAATGGTACAGGTTCAGGGCATATTTGTGTGGAGTTCTGCATTGGTACGTTCCAGTGAGACAGGGTGTTTATGGAGGCGTACATGTTCAGGGCATATTTGTGTGGAGTTCTGCATTGGAACATTCCAGTAAGACACGGAGGATATGGAGGGGTGCTGGTTCAGGGCATATTTTGTGGAGTTCTGCATTGGTACGTTCCAGTGAGACAGGGAGGTTATGGAGGGGTACAGTTTCAGGGCATATTTGTGTGGAGTTCTGCATTGGTACTTTCCAGTGAGAAAGGGAGGTTATGGAGGGGTACAGTTTCAGGGCATATTTATGTGGAGTTCTGCATTGGTATGTTCCAGTGAGACACTGAGGTTATGGAGGAGTACAGGTTCAGGGAATATTTATGTGGAGTTCCGCAGTGGAACATTCCAGTGAGACACGGAGGATATTGAGGGGTACAGTTTCAGGGCATATTTGTGTGGAGTTCTGCATTGGTACGTTCCAGTGAGACAGGTAGGTTTTGGAGCGTATAGGTTCAGGGCATATTTGTGTGGAGTTCTGCATTGGTACGTTCCAGTGAGACAGGGAGGTTATGGAGGGGTACAGGTTCAGGGTATATATGTGTGGAGTTCTGCATTGGTACGTTCCAGTGAGACAGGGAGGTTATGTAGGTGTACATGTTCCGTGCATATTTGTGTGTTTTTCTGCATTGGTACGTTCCAGTGAGAAAGGGAGGTTATGGAGGGGTACAGTTTCAGGGCATATTTATGTGGATTTCTGCATTGGTACGTTCCCGTGAGACAGGGTGGTTATGGAGGGGTACAGGTTCAGGGCATATTTCTGTGGAGTTCTGCATTGGAACATTCCAGTGAGACACGGAGGATATGGAGGGGTGCAGGTTCAGGGCATATTTGTGTGGAGTTCTGCATTGGTACGTTCCAGTGAGACAGGTAGGTTTTGGAGCGTACAGGTTCAGGGCATATTTTTGTGGAGTTCTGCATTGGTACGTTCCAGTGAGACAGGGAGTTTATGGAGGGGTACAGTTTCAGGGCATTTTTGTGTGGAGTTCTGCATTGGTACATTCCAGTGAGACAGGGTGTTTATGGAGGGGTACAGGTTCAGGGCATATTTGTGTGGAGTTCTGCATTGGAACATTCCAGTGAGAAACGGAGGATATGGAGGTGTGCAGGTTCAGGGCATATTTGTGTGGAGTTCTGCATTGGTACGTTCCTGTGAGACAGGTAGGTTTTGGAGCGTACAGGTTCAGGGCATATTTTTGTGGAGTTCTGCATTGGTACGTTCCAGTGAGACAGGGAGTTTATGGAGGGGTACAGGTTCAGGGCATATTTTGTGGAGTTTTGCAATGGTCGTTCCAGTGAGACAGGGAGTTTATGGAGGGGTACAGTTTCAGGGCATATTTGTGTGGAGTTCTGCATTGGTACGTTCCACTGAGACAGGGAAGATATGGAATGGTACAGGTTCAGGGCATATTTGTGTGGAGTTCTGCATTGGTACGTTCCAGTGAGACAGGGTGTTTATGGGGGCGTACAGGTTCAGGGCATATTTGTGTGGAGTTCTGCAATGGAACATTCCAGTGAGACACGGAGGATATGGAGGGGTGCAGGTTCAGGGCATATTCGTGTGGAGTTCTGCATTCTAACGTTCCAGTGAGACAGGGAGGTTATGGAGGGGTACAGTTTCAGGGCATATTTGTGTGGAGTTCTGCATTGGTACGTTCCAGTGAGACAGGGAGGTTATGGAGGGTTTACAGGTTCAGGGCATATTTGTGTGGAGTTCTGCATTGGTACATTCCAGTGAGACACGGAGGATATGGAGGGATACAGGTTCAGGGCATATTTTTGTGGAGTTCTGCATTGGTACGTTCCAGTGAGACAGGGAGGTTATGTAGGTGTACATGTTCCGTGCATATTTGTGTGGAGTTCTGCATTGGTACATTCCAGTGAGACATGGAGGTTATGCAGGGGTACAGGTTTAGGGCATATTTATGTGGAGTTCTGCATTGGAACATTCCAGTGAGACACGGAGGATATGGAATGGTACAGGTTCAGGGCATATTTGTGTGGAGTTCTGCATTGGTACGTTCCAGTGAGACAGGGTGTTTATGGAGGCGTACATGTTCAGGGCATATTTGTGTGGAGTTCTGCATTGGAACATTCCAGTGAGACACGGAGGATATGGAGGGGTGCAGGTTCAGGGCATATTTGTGTGGAGTTCTGCATTGTTACATTCCAGTGAGACAGGGAGGTTATGGAGGGTTTACAGGTTCAGGGCATATTTGTGTGGAGTTCTGCATTGGTACATTCCAGTGAGACACGGAGGATATGGAGGGATACAGGTTCAGGGCATATTTTTGTGGAGTTCTGCATTGGTACGTTCCAGTGAGACAGGGAGGTTATGTAGGTGTACATGTTCCGTGCATATTTGTGTGGAGTTCTGCATTGGTACATTCCAGTGAGACATGGAGGTAATGCAGGGATACAGGTTTAGGGCATATTTATGTGGAGTTCTGCATTGGAACATTCCAGTGAGACACGGAGGATATGGAATGGTACAGGTTCAGGGCATATTTGTGTGGAGTTCTGCATTGGTACGTTCCAGTGAGACAGGGTGTTTATGGAGGCGTACAGGTTCAGGGCATATTTGTGTGGAGTTCTGCATTGGAACATTCCAGTGAGACACGGAGGATATGGAGGGGTGCAGGTTCAGGGCATATTTGTGTGGAGTACTGCATTGGTACGTTCCAGTGAGACACTGAGGTTATGGAGGGGTACAGGTTCAGGGCATATTTATGTGGAGTTCCGCAGTGGAACATTCCAGTGAGACACGGAGGTTATTGAGGGGTACAGTTTCAGGGCATATTTGTGTGGAGTTCTGCATTGGTACGTTCCAGTGAGACAGGGATGTTATAGAGGGGTACAGATTCAGGGCATATTTGTGTGGAGTTCTGCATTGGTACATTCCAGTGAGACACGGAGGATATGGAGGGATACAGGTTCATGGCATATTTGTGTGTAGTACTTCATTGATACGTTACAGTGAGACAGGTAGGTTTTGGAGCGTACATGTTCAGGGCATATTTTTGTGGAGTTCTGCATTGGTCCGTTCCAGTGAGACAGGTAGGTTTTGGAGCGTATAGGTTCAGGGCATATTTGTGTGGAGTTCTGCATTGGTACGTTCCAGTGAGACAGGGAGGTTATGGAGGGGTACAGGTTCAGGGTATATATGTGTGGAGTTCTGCATTGGTACGTTCCAGTGAGACAGGGAGGTTATGTAGGTGTACATGTTCCGTGCATATTTGTGTGTTTTTCTGCATTGGTACGTTCCAGTGAGAAAGGGAGGTTATGGAGGGGTACAGTTTCAGGGCATATTTATGTGGATTTCTGCATTGGTACGTTCCCGTGAGACAGGGTGGTTATGGAGGGGTACAGGTTCAGGGCATATTTCTGTGGAGTTCTGCATTGGAACATTCCAGTGAGACACGGAGGATATGGAGGGGTGCAGGTTCAGGGCATATTTGTGTGGAGTTCTGCATTGGTACGTTCCAGTGAGACAGGTAGGTTTTGGAGCGTACAGGTTCAGGGCATATTTTTGTGGAGTTCTGCATTGGTACGTTCCAGTGAGACAGGGAGTTTATGGAGGGGTACAGTTTCAGGGCATTTTTGTGTGGAGTTCTGCATTGGTACATTCCAGTGAGACAGGGAGGTTATGGAGGGGTACAGGTTCAGGGCATATTTGTGTGGAGTTCTGCATTGGAACATTCCAGTGAGACACGGAGGATATGGAATGGTACAGGTTCAGGGCATATTTGTGTGGAGTTCTGCATTGGTACGTTCCAGTGAGACAGGGTGTTTATGGAGGCGTACAGGTTCAGGGCATATTTGTGTGGAGTTCTGCATTGGAACATTCCAGTGAGACACGGAGGATATGGAGGGGTGCAGGTTCAGGGCATATTTGTGTGGAGTACTGCATTGGTACGTTCCAGTGAGACACTGAGGTTATGGAGGGGTACAGGTTCAGGGCATATTTATGTGGAGTTCCGCAGTGGAACATTCCAGTGAGACACGGAGGTTATTGAGGGGTACAGTTTCAGGGCATATTTGTGTGGAGTTCTGCATTGGTACGTTCCAGTGAGACAGGGATGTTATAGAGGGGTACAGATTCAGGGCATATTTGTGTGGAGTTCTGCATTGGTACATTCCAGTGAGACACGGAGGATATGGAGGGATACAGGTTCATGGCATATTTGTGTGTAGTACTTCATTGATACGTTACAGTGAGACAGGTAGGTTTTGGAGCGTACATGTTCAGGGCATATTTTTGTGGAGTTCTGCATTGGTCCGTTCCAGTGAGACAGGTAGGTTTTGGAGCGTATAGGTTCAGGGCATATTTGTGTGGAGTTCTGCATTGGTACGTTCCAGTGAGACAGGGAGGTTATGGAGGGGTACAGGTTCAGGGTATATATGTGTGGAGTTCTGCATTGGTACGTTCCAGTGAGACAGGGAGGTTATGTAGGTGTACATGTTCCGTGCATATTTGTGTGTTTTTCTGCATTGGTACGTTCCAGTGAGAAAGGGAGGTTATGGAGGGGTACAGTTTCAGGGCATATTTATGTGGATTTCTGCATTGGTACGTTCCCGTGAGACAGGGTGGTTATGGAGGGGTACAGGTTCAGGGCATATTTCTGTGGAGTTCTGCATTGGAACATTCCAGTGAGACACGGAGGATATGGAGGGGTGCAGGTTCAGGGCATATTTGTGTGGAGTTCTGCATTGGTACGTTCCAGTGAGACAGGTAGGTTTTGGAGCGTACAGGTTCAGGGCATATTTTTGTGGAGTTCTGCATTGGTACGTTCCAGTGAGACAGGGAGTTTATGGAGGGGTACAGTTTCAGGGCATTTTTGTGTGGAGTTCTGCATTGGTACATTCCAGTGAGACAGGGAGGTTATGGAGGGGTACAGGTTCAGGGCATATTTGTGTGGAGTTCTGCATTGGAACATTCCAGTGAGACACGGAGGATATGGAGGTGTGCAGGTTCAGGGCATATTTGTGTGGAGTTCTGCATTGGTACGTTCCTGTGAGACAGGTAGGTTTTGGAGCGTACAGGTTCAGGGCATATTTTTGTGGAGTTCTGCATTGGTACGTTCCACTGAGACAGGGAAGATATGGAATGGTACAGGTTCACGGCATATTTGTGTGGAGTTCTGCATTGGTACGTTCCAGTGAGACAGGGTGTTTATGGGGGCGTACAGGTTCAGGGCATATTTGTGTGGAGTTCTGCAATGGAACATTCCAGTGAGACACGGAGGATATGGAGGGTTTACAGGTTCAGGGCATATTTGTGTGGAGTTCTGCATTGGTACATTCCAGTGAGACACGGAGGATATGGAGGGATACAGGTTCAGGGCATATTTTTGTGGAGTTCTGCATTGGTACGTTCCAGTGAGACAGGGAGGTTATGTAGTTGTACATGTTCCGTGCATATTTGTGTGGAGTTCTGCATTGGTACATTCCAGTGAGACATGGAGGTTTTGGAGCGTACAGGTTCAGGGCATATTTTTGTGGAGTTCTGCATTGGTACGTTCCAGTGAGACAGGGAGGTTATGGAGGGGTACAGGTTCAGGGCATATTTATGTGGATTTCTGCATTGGTACGTTCCCGTGAGACAGGGTGGTTATGGAGGGGTACAGTTTCAGGGCATTTTTGTGTGGAGTTCTGCATTGGTACATTCCAGCGAGACAGGGAGGTTATGGAGGAGTACAGGTTCAGGGCATATTTCTGTGGAGTTCTGCATTGGAGCATTCCAGTGAGACACGGAATATATGGAGGGGTGCAGGTTCAGGGCATATTTGTGTGGAGTTCTGCATTGGTACGTTCCAGTGAGACAGGTAGGTTTTGGAGCGTACAGGTTCAGGGCATATTTTTGTGGAGTTCTGCATTGGTACGTTCCAGTGAGACAGGGAGGGTATGGAGGGGTACAGGTTCAGGGCATATTTTTGTGGAGATCTGCATTGGTACGTTCCCGTGAGACAGGGAGTTTATGGAGGGGTACAGGTTCAGGGCATATTTTGTGGAGTTTTGCAATGGTACGTTCCAGTGAGACAGGGAGTTTATGGAGGGGTACAGTTTCAGGGCATATTTGTGTGGAGTTCTGCATTGGTACGTTCCACTGAGACAGGGAGGTTATGTAGGTGTACATGGTTAGGGCATATTTGTGTGTTTTTCTGCATTGGTACGTTCCAGTGAGAAAGGGAGGTTATGGAGGGGTACAGTTTCAGGGCATATTTATGTGGAGTTCTGCATTGGTATGTTCCAGTGAGACACTGAGGTTATGGAGGAGTACAGGTTCTGGGAATATTTATGTGGAGTTCCGCAGTGGAACATTCCAGTGAGACACGGAGGATATTGAGGGGTACAGTTTCAGGGCATATTTGTGTGGAGTTCTGCATTGGTACGTTCCAGTGAGACAGGTAGGTTTTGGAGCGTATAGGTTCAGGGCATATTTGTGTGGAGTTCTGCATTGGTACGTTCCAGTGAGACACGGAGGTTATGGAGGGGTACAGGTTCAGGGTATATTTGTGTGGAGTTCTGCATTGGTACGTTCCAGTGAGACAGGGAGGTTATGTAGGTGTACATGTTCCGTGCATATTTGTGTGTTTTTCTGCATTGGTACGTTCCAGTGAGAAAGGGAGGTTATGGAGGGGTACAGTTTCAGGGCATATTTATGTGGATTTCTGCATTGGTACGTTCCCGTGAGACAGGGTGGTTATGGAGGGGTACAGGTTCAGGGCATATTTCTGTGGAGTTCTGCATTGGAACATTCCAGTGAGACACGGAGGATATGGAGGGGTGCAGGTTCAGGGCATATTTGTGTGAAGTTCTGCATTGGTACGTTCCAGTGAGACAGGTAGGTTTTGGAGCGTACAGGTTCAGGGCATATTTTTGTGGAGTTCTGCATTGGTACGTTCCAGTGAGACAGGGAGTTTATGGAGGGGTACAGTTTCAGGGCATTTTTGTGTGGAGTTCTGCATTGGTACGTTCCAGTGAGACAGGGATGTTATAGAGGGGTACAGATTCAGGGCATATTTGTGTGGAGTTCTGCATTGGTACATTCCAGTGAGACACGGAGGATATGGAGGGATACAGGTTCATGGCATATTTGTGTGTAGTACTTCATTGATACGTTACAGTGAGACAGGTAGGTTTTGGAGCGTACATGTTCAGGGCATATTTTTGTGGAGTTCTGCATTGGTACGTTCCAGTGAGACAGGGAGTTTATGGAGGGGTACAGTTTCAGGGCATTTTTTGTGGAGCTCTGCATTGGTACATTCCAGTGAGACACGGAGGATATGGAGGGGTGCAGGTTCAGGGCATATTTGTGTGGAGTTCTGCATTGGTACGTTCCAGTGAGACAGGTAGGTTTTGGAGCGTACATGTTCAGGGCATATTTTTGTGGAGTTCTGCATTGGTACGTTCCAGTGAGACAGGTAGGTTTTGGAGCGTATAGGTTCAGGGCATATTTGTGTGGAGTTCTGCATTGGTACGTTCCAGTGAGAAAGGGAGGTTATGGAGGGGTACAGTTTCAGGGCATATTTATGTGGATTTCTGCATTGGTACGTTCCCGTGAGACAGGGTGGTTATGGAGGGGTACAGGTTCAGGGCATATTTCTGTGGAGTTCTGCATTGGAACATTCCAGTGAGACACGGAGGATATGGAGGGGTGCAGGTTCAGGGCATATTTCTGTGGAGTTCTGCATTGGTACGTTCCAGTGAGACAGGTAGGTTTTGGAGCGTACAGGTTCAGGGCATATTTTTGTGGAGTTCTGCATTGGTACGTTCCAGTGAGACAGGGAGTTTATGGAGGGGTACAGTTTCAGGGCATTTTTGTGTGGAGTTCTGCATTGGTACATTCCAGTGAGACAGGGAGGTTATGGAGGGGTACAGGTTCAGGGCATATTTGTGTGGAGTTCTGCATTGGAACATTCCAGTGAGACACGGAGGATATGGAGGTGTGCAGGTTCAGGGCATATTTGTGTGGAGTTCTGCATTGGTACGTTCCTGTGAGACAGGTAGGTTTTGGAGCGTACAGGTTCAGGGCATATTTTTGTGGAGTTCTGCATTGGTACGTTCCAGTGAGACAGGGAGTTTATGGAGGGGTACAGGTTCAGGGCATATTTTGTGGAGTTTTGCAATGGTCGTTCCAGTGAGACAGGGAGTTTATGGAGGGGTACAGTTTCAGGGCATATTTGTGTGGAGTTCTGCATTGGTACGTTCCACTGAGACAGGGAAGATATGGAATGGTACAGGTTCAGGGCATATTTGTGTGGAGTTCTGCATTGGTACGTTCCAGTGAGACAGGGTGTTTATGGGGGCGTACAGGTTCAGGGCATATTTGTGTGGAGTTCTGCAATGGAACATTCCAGTGAGACACGGAGGATATGGAGGGGTGCAGGTTCAGGGCATATTCGTGTGGAGTTCTGCATTCTAACGTTCCAGTGAGACAGGGAGGTTATGGAGGGGTACAGTTTCAGGGCATATTTGTGTGGAGTTCTGCATTGGTACGTTCCAGTGAGACAGGGAGGTTATGGAGGGTTTACAGTTTCAGGGCATATTTGTGTGGAGTTCTGCATTGGTACATTCCAGTGAGACACGGAGGATATGGAGGGATACAGGTTCAGGGCATATTTTTGTGGAGCTCTGCATTGGTACGTTCCAGTGAGACAGGGAGGTTATGTAGGTGTACATGTTCCGTGCATATTTGTGTGGAGTTCTGCATTGGTACATTCCAGTGAGACATGGAGGTTTTGGAGCGTACAGGTTCAGGGCATATTTTTGTGGAGTTCTGCATTGGTACGTTCCAGTGAGACAGGGAGGTTATGGAGGGGTACAGGTTCAGGGCATATTTATGTGGATTTCTGCATTGGTACGTTCCCGTGAGACAGGGTGGTTATGGAGGGGTACAGTTTCAGGGCATTTTTGTGTGGAGTTCTGCATTGGTACATTCCAGCGAGACAGGGAGGTTATGGAGGAGTACAGGTTCAGGGCATATTTCTGTGGAGTTCTGCATTGGAGCATTCCAGTGAGACACGGAATATATGGAGGGGTGCAGGTTCAGGGCATATTTGTGTGGAGTTCTGCATTGGTACGTTCCAGTGAGACAGGTAGGTTTTGGAGCGTACAGGTTCAGGGCATATTTTTGTGGAGTTCTGCATTGGTACGTTCCAGTGAGACAGGGAGGGTATGGAGGGGTACAGGTTCAGGGCATATTTTTGTGGAGATCTGCATTGGTACGTTCCCGTGAGACAGGGAGTTTATGGAGGGGTACAGGTTCAGGGCATATTTTGTGGAGTTTTGCAATGGTACGTTCCAGTGAGACAGGGAGTTTATGGAGGGGTACAGTTTCAGGGCATATTTGTGTGGAGTTCTGCATTGGTACGTTCCACTGAGACAGGGAGGTTATGTAGGTGTACATGGTTAGGGCATATTTGTGTGTTTTTCTGCATTGGTACGTTCCAGTGAGAAAGGGAGGTTATGGAGGGGTACAGTTTCAGGGCATATTTATGTGGAGTTCTGCATTGGTATGTTCCAGTGAGACACTGAGGTTATGGAGGAGTACAGGTTCTGGGAATATTTATGTGGAGTTCCGCAGTGGAACATTCCAGTGAGACACGGAGGATATTGAGGGGTACAGTTTCAGGGCATATTTGTGTGGAGTTCTGCATTGGTACGTTCCAGTGAGACAAGTAGGTTTTGGAGCGTATAGGTTCAGGGCATATTTGTGTGGAGTTCTGCATTGGTACGTTCCAGTGAGACACGGAGGTTATGGAGGGGTACAGGTTCAGGGTATATTTGTGTGGAGTTCTGCATTGGTACGTTCCAGTGAGACAGGGAGGTTATGTAGGTGTACATGTTCCGTGCATATTTGTGTGTTTTTCTGCATTGGTACGTTCCAGTGAGAAAGGGAGGTTATGGAGGGGTACAGTTTCAGGGCATATTTATGTGGATTTCTGCATTGGTACGTTCCCGTGAGACAGGGTGGTTATGGAGGGGTACAGGTTCAGGGCATATTTCTGTGGAGTTCTGCATTGGAACATTCCAGTGAGACACGGAGGATATGGAGGGGTGCAGGTTCAGGGCATATTTGTGTGAAGTTCTGCATTGGTACGTTCCAGTGAGACAGGTAGGTTTTGGAGCGTACAGGTTCAGGGCATATTTTTGTGGAGTTCTGCATTGGTACGTTCCAGTGAGACAGGGAGTTTATGGAGGGGTACAGTTTCAGGGCATTTTTGTGTGGAGTTCTGCATTGGTACGTTCCAGTGAGACAGGGATGTTATAGAGGGGTACAGATTCAGGGCATATTTGTGTGGAGTTCTGCATTGGTACATTCCAGTGAGACACGGAGGATATGGAGGGATACAGGTTCATGGCATATTTGTGTGTAGTACTTCATTGATACGTTACAGTGAGACAGGTAGGTTTTGGAGCGTACATGTTCAGGGCATATTTTTGTGGAGTTCTGCATTGGTACGTTCCAGTGAGACAGGGAGTTTATGGAGGGGTACAGTTTCAGGGCATTTTTTGTGGAGCTCTGCATTGGTACATTCCAGTGAGACACGGAGGATATGGAGGGGTGCAGGTTCAGGGCATATTTGTGTGGAGATCTGCATTGGTACGTTCCAGTGAGACAGGTAGGTTTTGGAGCGTACAGGTTCAGGGCATATTTTTGTGGAGTTCTGCATTGGTACGTTCCAGTGAGACAGGGAGGTTATGGAGGGGTACAGTTTCAGGGCATTTTTGTGTGGAGTTCTGCATTGGTACATTCCAGTGAGACATGGAGGTTATGGAGGAGTACAGGTTCAGGGCATATTTCTGTGGAGTTCTGCATTGGAGCATTCCAGTGAGACACGGAGGATATGGAGGGGTGCAGGTTCAGGGCATATTTGTGTGGAGTTCTGCATTGGTACGTTCCAGTGAGACAGGTAGGTTTGGAGCGTACAGGTTCAGGGCATATTTTTGTGGAGTTCTGCATTGGTACGTTCCAGTGAGACAGGGAGGTTATGGAGGGGTACAGGTTCAGGGCATATTTTTGTGGAGTTCTGCATTGGTACGTTCCCGTGAGACAGGGAGTTTATGGAGGGGTACAGGTTCAGGGCATATTTTGTGGAGTTTTGCAATGGTACGTTCCAGTGAGACAGGGAGTTTATGGAGGGGTACAGTTTCAGGGCATATTTGTGTGGAGTTCTGCATTGGTACGTTCCACTGAGACACTGAGGTTATGTAGGTGTACATGTTTAGGGCATATTTGTGTGTTTTTCTGCATTGGTACGTTCCAGTGAGAAAGGGAGGTTATGGAGGGGTACAGTTTCAGGGCATATTTATGTGGAGTTCTGCATTGGTATGTTCCAGTGAGACACTGAGGTTATGGAGGAGTACAGGTTCAGGGAATATTTATGTGGAGTTCCGCAGTGGAACATTCCAGTGAGACACGGAGGATATTGAGGGGTACAGTTTCAGGGCATATTTGTGTGGAGTTCTGCATTGGTACGTTCCAGTGAGACAGGTAGGTTTTGGAGCGTATAGGTTCAGGGCATATTTGTATGGAGTTCTGCATTGGTACGTTCCAGTGAGACAGGGAGGTTATGGAGGGGTACAGGTTCAGGGTATATATGTGTGGAGTTCTGCATTGGTACGTTCCAGTGAGACAGGGAGGTTATGTAGGTGTACATGTTCCGTGCATATTTGTGTGTTTTTCTGCATTGGTACGTTCCAGTGAGAAAGGGAGGTTATGGAGGGGTACAGTTTCAGGGCATATTTATGTGGATTTCTGCATTGGTACGTTCCCGTGAGACAGGGTGGTTATGGAGGGGTACAGGTTCAGGGCATATTTCTGTGGAGTTCTGCATTGGAACTTTCCAGTGAGACACGGAGGATATGGAGGGGTGCAGGTTCAGGGCATATTTGTGTGGAGTTCTGCATTGGTACGTTCCAGTGAGACAGGTAGGTTTTGGAGCGTACAGGTTCAGGGCATATTTTTGTGGAGTTCTGCATTGGTACGTTCCAGTGAGACAGGGAGTTTATGGAGGGGTACAGGTTCAGGGCATATTTTGTGGAGTTTTGCAATGGTCGTTCCAGTGAGACACGGAGGATACGGAGGGGTGCAGGTTCAGGGCATATTTGTGTGGAGTTCTGCATTGTTACGTTCCAGTGAGACAGGGAGGTTATGGAGGGGTACAGTTTCAGGGCATATTTGTGTGGAGTTCTGCATTGGTACGTTCCAGTGAGACAGGGAGGTTATGGAAGGTTTACAGGTTCAGGGCATATTTGTGTGGAGTTCTGCATTGGTACATTCCAGTGAGACACGGAGGATATGGAGGGATACAGGTTCAGGGCATATTCTTGTGGAGTTCTGCATTGGTACGTTCCAGTGAGACAGGGAGGTTATGTAGGTGTACATGTTCCGTGCATATTTGTGTGGAGTTCTGCATTGGTACATTCCAGTGAGACATGGAGGTTATGCAGGGGTACAGGTTTAGGGCATATTTATGTGGAGTTCTGCATTGGAACATTCCAGTGAGACACGGAGGATATGGAATGGTACAGGTTCAGGGCATATTTGTGTGGAGTTCTGCATTGGTACGTTCCAGTGAGACAGGGTGTTTATGGAGGCGTACATGTTCAGGGCATATTTGTGTGGAGTTCTGCATTGGAACATTCCAGTAAGACACGGAGGATATGGAGGGGTGCTGGTTCAGGGCATATTTTGTGGAGTTCTGCATTGGTACGTTCCAGTGAGACAGGGAGGTTATGGAGGGGTACAGTTTCAGGGCATATTTGTGTGGAGTTCTGCATTGGTACGTTCCAGTGAGAAAGGGAGGTTATGGAGGGGTACAGTTTCAGGGCATATTTATGTGGAGTTCTGCATTGGTATGTTCCAGTGAGACACTGAGGTTATGGAGGAGTACAGGTTCAGGGAATATTTATGTGGAGTTCCGCAGTGGAACATTCCAGTGAGACACGGAGGATATTGAGGGGTACAGTTTCAGGGCATATTTGTGTGGAGTTCTGCATTGGTACGTTCCAGTGAGACAGGTAGGTTTTGGAGCGTATAGGTTCAGGGCATATTTGTGTGGAGTTCTGCATTGGTACGTTCCAGTGAGACAGGGAGGTTATGGAGGTGTACAGGTTCAGGGTATATATGTGTGGAGTTCTGCATTGGTACGTTCCAGTGAGACAGGGAGGTTATGTAGGTGTACATGTTCCGTGCATATTTGTGTGTTTTTCTGCATTGGTACGTTCCAGTGAGAAAGGGAGGTTATGGAGGGGTACAGTTTCAGGGCATATTTATGTGGATTTCTGCATTGGTACGTTCCCGTGAGACAGGGTGGTTATGGAGGGGTACAGGTTCAGGGCATATTTCTGTGGAGTTCTGCATTGGAACATTCCAGTGAGACACGGAGGATATGGAGGGGTGCAGGTTCAGGGCATATTTGTGTGGAGTTCTGCATTGGTACGTTCCAGTGAGACAGGTAGGTTTTGGAGCGTACAGGTTCAGGGCATATTTTTGTGGAGTTCTGCATTGGTACGTTCCAGTGAGACAGGGAGTTTATGGAGGGGTACAGTTTCAGGGCATTTTTGTGTGGAGTTCTGCATTGGTACATTCCAGTGAGACAGGGAGGTTATGGAGGGGTACAGGTTCAGGGCATATTTGTGTGGAGTTCTGCATTGGAACATTCCAGTGAGACACGGAGGATATGGAGGTGTGCAGGTTCAGGGCATATTTGTGTGGAGTTCTGCATTGGTACGTTCCTGTGAGACAGGTAGGTTTTGGAGCGTACAGGTTCAGGGCATATTTTTGTGGAGTTCTGCATTGGTACGTTCCAGTGAGACAGGGAGTTTATGGAGGGGTACAGGTTCAGGGCATATTTTGTGGAGTTTTGCAATGGTCGTTCCAGTGAGACAGGGAGTTTATGGAGGGGTACAGTTTCAGGGCATATTTGTGTGGAGTTCTGCATTGGTACGTTCCACTGAGACAGGGAAGATATGGAATGGTACAGGTTCAGGGCATATTTGTGTGGAGTTCTGCATTGGTACGTTCCAGTGAGACAGGGTGTTTATGGGGGCGTACAGGTTCAGGGCATATTTGTGTGGAGTTCTGCAATGGAACATTCCAGTGAGACATGGAGGATATGGAGGGGTGCAGGTTCAGGGCATATTCGTGTGGAGTTCTGCATTCTAACGTTCCAGTGAGACAGGGAGGTTATGGAGGGGTACAGTTTCAGGGCATATTTGTGTGGAGTTCTGCATTGGTACGTTCCAGTGAGACAGGGAGGTTATGGAGGGTTTACAGGTTCAGGGCATATTTGTGTGGAGTTCTGCATTGGTACATTCCAGTGAGACACGGAGGATATGGAGGGATACAGGTTCAGGGCATATTTTTGTGGAGTTCTGCATTGGTACGTTCCAGTGAGACAGGGAGGTTATGTAGGTGTACATGTTCCGTGCATATTTGTGTGGAGTTCTGCATTGGTACATTCCAGTGAGACATGGAGGTTATGCAGGGGTACAGGTTTAGGGCATATTTATGTGGAGTTCTGCATTGGAACATTCCAGTGAGACACGGAGGATATGGAATGGTACAGGTTCAGGGCATATTTGTGTGGAGTTCTGCATTGGTACGTTCCAGTGAGACAGGGTGTTTATGGAGGCGTACATGTTCAGGGCATATTTGTGTGGAGTTCTGCATTGGAACATTCCAGTGAGACACGGAGGATATGGAGGGGTGCAGGTTCAGGGCATATTTATGTGGAGTTCTGCATTGGTACGTTCCAGTGAGACAGGGAGGTTATGGAGGGGTACAGTTTCATGGCATATTTGTGTGGAGTTCTGCATTGTTACATTCCAGTGAGACAGGGAGGTTATGGAGGGTTTACAGGTTCAGGGCATATTTGTGTGGAGTTCTGCATTGGTACATTCCAGTGAGACACGGAGGATATGGAGGGATACAGGTTCAGGGCATATTTTTGTGGAGTTCTGCATTGGTACGTTCCAGTGAGACAGGGAGGTTATGTAGGTGTACATGTTCCGTGCATATTTGTGTGGAGTTCTGCATTGGTACATTCCAGTGAGACATGGAGGTAATGCAGGGATACAGGTTTAGGGCATATTTATGTGGAGTTCTGCATTGGAACATTCCAGTGAGACACGGAGGATATGGAATGGTACAGGTTCAGGGCATATTTGTGTGGAGTTCTGCATTGGTACGTTCCAGTGAGACAGGGTGTTTATGGAGGCGTACAGGTTCAGGGCATATTTGTGTGGAGTTCTGCATTGGAACATTCCAGTGAGACACGGAGGATATGGAGGGGTGCAGGTTCAGGGCATATTTGTGTGGAGTACTGCATTGGTACGTTCCAGTGAGACACTGAGGTTATGGAGGGGTACAGGTTCAGGGCATATTTATGTGGAGTTCCGCAGTGGAACATTCCAGTGAGACACGGAGGTTATTGAGGGGTACAGTTTCAGGGCATATTTGTGTGGAGTTCTGCATTGGTACGTTCCAGTGAGACAGGGATGTTATAGAGGGGTACAGATTCAGGGCATATTTGTGTGGAGTTCTGCATTGGTACATTCCAGTGAGACACGGAGGATATGGAGGGATACAGGTTCATGGCATATTTGTGTGTAGTACTTCATTGATACGTTACAGTGAGACAGGTAGGTTTTGGAGCGTACATGTTCAGGGCATATTTTTGTGGAGTTCTGCATTGGTACGTTCCAGTGAGACAGGTAGGTTTTGGAGCGTATAGGTTCAGGGCATATTTGTGTGGAGTTCTGCATTGGTACGTTCCAGTGAGACAGGGAGGTTATGGAGGGGTACAGGTTCAGGGTATATATGTGTGGAGTTCTGCATTGGTACGTTCCAGTGAGACAGGGAGGTTATGTAGGTGTACATGTTCCGTGCATATTTGTGTGTTTTTCTGCGTTGGTACGTTCCAGTGAGAAAGGGAGGTTATGGAGGGGTACAGTTTCAGGGCATATTTATGTGGATTTCTGCATTGGTATGTTCCCGTGAGACAGGGTGGTTATGGAGGGGTACAGGTTCAGGGCATATTTCTGTGGAGTTCTGCATTGGAACATTCCAGTGAGACACGTAGGATATGGAGGGGTGCAGGTTCAGGGCATATTTGTGTGGAGTTCTGCATTGGTACGTTCCAGTGAGACAGGTAGGTTTTGGAGCGTACAGGTTCAGGGCATATTTTTGTGGAGTTCTGCATTGGTACGTTCCAGTGAGACAGGGAGTTTATGGAGGGGTACAGTTTCAGGGCATTTTTGTGTGGAGTTCTGCATTGGTACATTCCAGTGAGACAGGGAGGTTATGGAGGGGTACAGGTTCAGGGCATATTTGTGTGGAGTTCTGCATTGGAACATTCCAGTGAGTCACGGAGGATATGGAGGTGTGCAGGTTCAGGGCATATTTGTGTGGAGTTCTGCATTGGTACGTTCCTGTGAGACAGGTAGGTTTTGGAGCGTACAGGTTCAGGGCATATTTTTGTGGAGTTCTGCATTGGTACGTTCCAGTGAGACAGGGAGTTTATGGAGGGGTACAGGTTCAGGGCATATTTTGTGGAGTTTTGCAATGGTCGTTCCAGTGAGACAGGGAGTTTATGGAGGGGTACAGTTTCAGGGCATATTTGTGTGGAGTTCTGCATTGGTACGTTCCACTGAGACAGGGAAGATATGGAATGGTACAGGTTCAGGGCATATTTGTGTGGAGTTCTGCATTGGTACGTTCCAGTGAGACAGGGTGTTTATGGGGGCGTACAGGTTCAGGGCATATTTGTGTGGAGTTCTGCAATGGAACATTCCAGTGAGACACGGAGGATATGGAGGGGTGCAGGTTCAGGGCATATTCGTGTGGAGTTCTGCATTCTAACGTTCCAGTGAGACAGGGAGGTTATGGAGGGGTACAGTTTCAGGGCATATTTGTGTGGAGTTCTGCATTGGTACGTTCCAGTGAGACAGGGAGGTTATGGAGGGTTTACAGGTTCAGGGCATATTTGTGTGGAGTTCTGCATTGGTACATTCCAGTGAGACACGGAGGATATGGAGGGATACAGGTTCAGGGCATATTTTTGTGGAGTTCTGCATTGGTACGTTCCAGTGAGACAGGGAGGTTATGTAGGTGTACATGTTCCGTGCATATTTGTGTGGAGTTCTGCATTGGTACATTCCAGTGAGACATGGAGGTTTCGGAGCGTACAGGTTCAGGGCATATTTTTGTGGAGTTCTGCATTGGTACGTTCCAGTGAGACAGGGAGGTTATGGAGGGGTACAGGTTCAGGGCATATTTATGTGGATTTCTGCATTGGTACGTTCCCGTGAGACAGGGTGGTTATGGAGGGGTACAGTTTCAGGGCATTTTTGTGTGGAGTTCTGCATTGGTACATTCCAGCGAGACAGGGAGGTTATGGAGGAGTACAGGTTCAGGGCATATTTCTGTGGAGTTCTGCATTGGAGCATTCCAGTGAGACACGGAATATATGGAGGGGTGCAGGTTCAGGGCATATTTGTGTGGAGTTCTGCATTGGTACGTTCCAGTGAGACAGGTAGGTTTTGGAGCGTACAGGTTCAGGGCATATTTTTGTGGAGTTCTGCATTGGTACGTTCCAGTGAGACAGGGAGGGTATGGAGGGGTACAGGTTCAGGGCATATTTTTGTGGAGATCTGCATTGGTACGTTCCCGTGAGACAGGGAGTTTATGGAGGGGTACAGGTTCAGGGCATATTTTGTGGAGTTTTGCAATGGTACGTTCCAGTGAGACAGGGAGTTTATGGAGGGGTACAGTTTCAGGGCATATTTGTGTGGAGTTCTGCATTGGTACGTTCCACTGAGACAGGGAGGTTATGTAGGTGTACATGGTTAGGGCATATTTGTGTGTTTTTCTGCATTGGTACGTTCCAGTGAGAAAGGGAGGTTATGGAGGGGTACAGTTTCAGGGCATATTTATGTGGAGTACTGCATTGGTATGTTCCAGTGAGACACTGAGGTTATGGAGGAGTACAGGTTCTGGGAATATTTATGTGGAGTTCCGCAGTGGAACATTCCAGTGAGACACGGAGGATATTGAGGGGTACAGTTTCAGGGCATATTTGTGTGGAGTTCTGCATTGGTACGTTCCAGTGAGACAGGTAGGTTTTGGAGCGTATAGGTTCAGGGCATATTTGTGTGGAGTTCTGCATTGGTACGTTCCAGTGAGACACGGAGGTTATGGAGGGGTACAGGTTCAGGGTATATTTGTGTGGAGTTCTGCATTGGTACGTTCCAGTGAGACAGGGAGGTTATGTAGGTGTACATGTTCCGTGCATATTTGTGTGTTTTTCTGCATTGGTACGTTCCAGTGAGAAAGGGAGGTTATGGAGGGGTACAGTTTCAGGGCATATTTATGTGGATTTCTGCATTGGTACGTTCCCGTGAGACAGGGTGGTTATGGAGGGGTACAGGTTCAGGGCATATTTCTGTGGAGTTCTGCATTGGAACATTCCAGTGAGACACGGAGGATATGGAGGGGTGCAGGTTCAGGGCATATTTGTGTGAAGTTCTGCATTGGTACGTTCCAGTGAGACAGGTAGGTTTTGGAGCGTACAGGTTCAGGGCATATTTTTGTGGAGTTCTGCATTGGTACGTTCCAGTGAGACAGGGAGTTTATGGAGGGGTACAGTTTCAGGGCATTTTTGTGTGGAGTTCTGCATTGGTACGTTCCAGTGAGACAGGGATGTTATAGAGGGGTACAGATTCAGGGCATATTTGTGTGGAGTTCTGCATTGGTACATTCCAGTGAGACACGGAGGATATGGAGGGATACAGGTTCATGGCATATTTGTGTGTAGTACTTCATTGATACGTTACAGTGAGACAGGTAGGTTTTGGAGCGTACATGTTCAGGGCATATTTTTGAGGAGTTCTGCATTGGTACGTTCCAGTGAGACAGGGAGGTTATGGAGGGGTACAGGTTCAGGGCACATTTGTGTGGAGTTCTGCATTGGTACGTTCCAGTGAGACAGGGAGGTTATGTAGGTGTACATGTTCCGTGCATATTTGTGTGTTTTTCTGCATTGGTACGTTCCAGTGAGAAAGGGAGGTTATGGAGGGGTACAGTCTCAGGGCATATTTATGTGGATTTCTGCATTGGTACGTTCCCGTGAGGGAGGGTGGTTATGGAGGGGTACAGGTTCAGGGCATATTTCTGTGGAGTTCTGCATTGGAACATTCCAGTGAGACACGGAGGATATGGAGCGGTGCAGGTTCAGGGCATATATGTGTGGAGTTCTGCATTGGTACGTTCCAGTGAGACAGGTAGGTTTTGGAGCGTACAGGTTCAGGGCATATTTTTGTGGAGTTCTGCATTGGTACGTTCCAGTGAGACAGGGAGTTTATGGAGGGGTACAGTTTCAGGGCATTTTTTGTGGAGCTCTGCATTGGTACATTCCAGTGAGACACGGAGGATATGGAGGGGTGCAGGTTCAGGGCATATTTGTGTGGAGTTCTGCATTGGTACGTTCCAGTGAGACAGGTAGGTTTTGGAGCGTACAGGTTCAGGGCATATTTTTGTGGAGTTCTGCATTGGTACGTTCCAGTGAGACAGGGTGGTTATGGAGGGGTACAGTTTCAGGGCATTTTTGTGTGGAGTTCTGCATTGGTACATTCCAGTGAGACAGGGAGGTTATGGAGGAGTACAGGTTCAGGGCATATTTCTGTGGAGTTCTGCATTGGAGCATTCCAGTGAGACACGGAGGATATGGAGGGGTGCAGGTTCAGGGCATATTTGTGTGGAGTTCTGCATTGGTACGTTCCAGTGAGACAGGTAGGTTTTGGAGCGTACAGGTTCAGGGCATATTTTTGTGGAGTTCTGCATTGGTACGTTCCAGTGAGACAGGGAGGTTATGGAGGGGTACAGGTTCAGGGCATATTTTTGTGGAGTTCTGCATTGGTACGTTCCCGTGAGACAGGGAGTTTATGGAGGGGTACAGGTTCAGGGCATATTTTGTGGAGTTTTGCAATGGTACGTTCCAGTGAGACAGGGAGTTTAAGGAGGGGTACAGTTTCAGGGCATATTTGTGTGGAGTTCTGCATTGGTACGTTCCACTGAGACACTGAGGTTATGTAGGTGTACATGTTTAGGGCATATTTGTGTGTTTTTCTGCATTGGTACGTTCCAGTGAGAAAGGGAGGTTATGGAGGGGTACAGTTTCAGGGCATATTTATGTGGAGTTCTGCATTGGTATGTTCCAGTGAGACACTGAGGTTATGGAGGAGTACAGGTTCAGGGAATATTTATGTGGAGTTCCGCAGTGGAACATTCCAGTGAGACACGGAGGATATTGAGGGGTACAGTTTCAGGGCATATTTGTGTGGAGTTCTGCATTGGTACGTTCCAGTGAGACAGGTAGGTTTTGGAGCGTATAGGTTCAGGGCATATTTGTATGGAGTTCTGCATTGGTACGTTCCAGTGAGACAGGGAGGTTATGGAGGGGTACAGGTTCAGGGTATATATGTGTGGAGTTCTGCATTGGTACGTTCCAGTGAGACAGGGAGGTTATGTAGGTGTACATGTTCCGTGCATATTTGTGTGTTTTTCTGCATTGGTACGTTCCAGTGAGAAAGGGAGGTTATGGAGGGGTACAGTTTCAGGGCATATTTATGTGGATTTCTGCATTGGTACTTTCCCGTGAGACAGGGTGGTTATGGAGGGGTACAGGTTCAGGGCATATTTCTGTGGAGTTCTGCATTGGAACTTTCCAGTGAGACACGGAGGATATGGAGGGGTGCAGGTTCAGGGCATATTTGTGTGGAGTTCTGCATTGGTACGTTCCAGTGAGACAGGTAGGTTTTGGAGCGTACAGGTTCAGGGCATATTTTTGTGGAGTTCTGCATTGGTACGTTCCAGTGAGACAGGGAGTTTATGGAGGGGTACAGTTTCAGGGCATTTTTGTGTGGAGTACTGCATTGGTACATTCCAGTGTGACAGGGAGGTTATGGAGGGGTACAGGTTCAGGGCATATTTGTGTGGAGTTCTGCATTGGAACATTCCAGTGAGACACGGAGGATATGGAGGTGTGCAGGTTCAGGGCATATTTGTGTGGAGTTCTGCATTGTTACGTTCCAGTGAGACAGGTAGGTTTTGGAGCGTACAGGTTCAGGGCATATTTTTGTGGAGTTCTGCATTGGTACGTTCCAGTGAGACAGGGAGTTTATGGAGGGGTACAGGTTCAGGGCATATTTTGTGGAGTTTTGCAATGGTCGTTCCAGTGAGACACGGAGGATATGGAGGGGTGCAGGTTCAGGGCATATTTGTGTGGAGTTCTGCATTGTTACGTTCCAGTGAGACAGGGAGGTTATGGAGGGGTACAGTTTCAGGGCATATTTGTGTGGAGTTCTGCATTGGTACGTTCCAGTGAGACAGGGAGGTTATGGAGGGTTTACAGGTTCAGGGCATATTTGTGTGGAGTTCTGCATTGGTACATTCCAGTGAGACACGGAGGATATGGAGGGATACAGGTTCAGGGCATATTCTTGTGGAGTTCTGCATTGGTACGTTCCAGTGAGACAGGGAGGTTATGTAGGTGTACATGTTCCGTGCATATTTGTGTGGAGTTCTGCATTGGTACATTCCAGTGAGACATGGAGGTTATGCAGGGGTACAGGTTTAGGGCATATTTATGTGGAGTTCGGCATTGGAACATTCCAGTGAGACACGGAGGATATGGAATGGTACAGGTTCAGGGCATATTTGTGTGGAGTTCTGCATTGGTACGTTCCAGTGAGACAGGGTGTTTATGGAGGCGTACATGTTCAGGGCATATTTGTGTAGAGTTCTGCATTGGAACATTCCAGTAAGACACGGAGGATATGGAGGGGTGCTGGTTCAGGGCATATTTTGTGGAGTTCTGCATTGGTACGTTCCAGTGAGACAGGGAGGTTATGGAGGGGTACAGTTTCAGGGCATATTTGTGTGGAGTTCTGCATTGGTACGTTCCAGTGAGAAAGGGAGGTTATGGAGGGGTACAGTTTCAGGGCATATTTATGTGGAGTTCTGCATTGGTATGTTCCAGTGAGACACTGAGGTTATGGAGGAGTACAGGTTCAGGGAATATTTATGTGGAGTTCCGCAGTGGAACATTCCAGTGAGACACGGAGGATATTGAGGGGTACAGTTTCAGGGCATATTTGTGTGGAGTTCTGCATTGGTACGTTCCAGTGAGACAGGTAGGTTTTGGAGCGTATAGGTTCAGGGCATATTTGTGTGGAGTTCTGCATTGGTACGTTCCAGTGAGACAGGGAGGTTATGGAGGGGTACAGGTTCAGGGTATATATGTGTGGCGTTCTGCATTGGTACGTTCCAGTGAGACAGGGAGGTTATGTAGGTGTACATGTTCCGTGCATATTTGTGTGTTTTTCTGCATTGGTACGTTCCAGTGAGAAAGGGAGGTTATGGAGGGGTACAGTTTCAGGGCATATTTATGTGGATTTCTGCATTGGTACGTTCCCGTGAGACAGGGTGGTTATGGAGGGGTACAGGTTCAGGGCATATTTCTGTGGAGTTCTGCATTGGAACATTCCAGTGAGACACGGAGGATATGGAGGGGTGCAGGTTCAGGGCATATTTGTGTGGAGTTCTGCATTGGTACGTTCCAGTGAGACAGGTAGGTTTTGGAGCGTACAGGTTCAGGGCATATTTTTGTGGAGTTCTGCATTGGTACGTTCCAGTGAGACAGGGAGTTTATGGAGGGGTACAGTTTCAGGGCATTTTTGTGTGGAGTTCTGCATTGGTACATTCCAGTGAGACAGGGAGGTTATGGAGGGGTACAGGTTCAGGGCATATTTGTGTGGAGTTCTGCATTGGAACATTCCAGTGAGACACGGAGGATATGGAGGTGTGCAGGTTCAGGGCATATTTGTGTGGAGTTCTGCATTGGTACGTTCCTGTGAGACAGGTAGGTTTTGGAGCGTACAGGTTCAGGGCATATTTTTGTGGAGTTCTGCATTGGTACGTTCCAGTGAGACAGGGAGTTTATGGAGGGGTACAGGTTCAGGGCATATTTTGTGGAGTTTTGCAATGGTCGTTCCAGTGAGACAGGGAGTTTATGGAGGGGTACAGTTTCAGGGCATATTTGTGTGGAGTTCTGCATTGGTACGTTCCACTGAGACAGGGAAGATATGGAATGGTACAGGTTCAGGGCATATTTGTGTGGAGTTCTGCATTGGTACGTTCCAGTGAGACAGGGTGTTTATGGGGGCGTACAGGTTCAGGGCATATTTGTGTGGAGTTCTGCAATGGAACATTCCAGTGAGACACGGAGGATATGGAGGGGTGCAGGTTCAGGGCATATTCGTGTGGAGTTCTGCATTCTAACGTTCCAGTGAGACAGGGAGGTTATGGAGGGGTACAGTTTCAGGGCATATTTGTGTGGAGTTCTGCATTGGTACGTTCCAGTGAGACAGGGAGGTTATGGAGGGTTTACAGGTTCAGGGCATATTTGTGTGGAGTTCTGCATTGGTACATTCCAGTGAGACACGGAGGATATGGAGGGATACAGGTTCAGGGCATATTTTTGTGGAGTTCTGCATTGGTACGTTCCAGTGAGACAGGGAGGTTATGTAGGTGTACATGTTCCGTGCATATTTGTGTGGAGTTCTGCATTGGTACATTCCAGTGAGACATGGAGGTTATGCAGGGGTACAGGTTTAGGGCATATTTATGTGGAGTTCTGCATTGGAACATTCCAGTGAGACACGGAGGATATGGAATGGTACAGGTTCAGGGCATATTTGTGTGGAGTTCTGCATTGGTACGTTCCAGTGAGACAGGGTGTTTATGGAGGCGTACATGTTCAGGGCATATTTGTGTGGAGTTCTGCATTGGAACATTCCAGTGAGACACGGAGGATATGGAGGGGTGCAGGTTCAGGGCATATTTGTGTGGAGTTCTGCATTGGTACGTTCCAGTGAGACAGGGAGGTTATGGAGGGGTACAGTTTCATGGCATATTTGTGTGGAGTTCTGCATTGTTACATTCCAGTGAGACAGGGAGGTTATGGAGGGTTTAC
Organism: Hemitrygon akajei; assembly: GCF_048418815.1. Classification (NCBI taxonomy): domain Eukaryota; kingdom Metazoa; phylum Chordata; class Chondrichthyes; order Myliobatiformes; family Dasyatidae; genus Hemitrygon; species Hemitrygon akajei. Next base: position 2,499,421 of record NW_027331925.1, on the reverse strand, counting down.
AGGTTCAGGGCATATTTGTGTGGAGTTCTGCATTGGTACATTCCAGTGAGACACGGAGGATATGGAGGGATACAGGTTCAGGGCATATTTTTGTTGAGTTCTGCATTGGTACGTTCCAGTGAGACAGGGAGGTTATGTAGGTGTACATGTTCCGTGCATATTTGTGTGGAGTTCTGCATTGGTACATTCCAGTGAGACATGGAGGTAATGCAGGGATACAGGTTTAGGGCATATTTATGTGGAGTTCTGCATTGGAACATTCCAGTGAGACACGGAGGATATGGAATGGTACAGGTTCAGGGCATATTTGTGTGGAGTTCTGCATTGGTACGTTCCAGTGAGACAGGGTGTTTATGGAGGCGTACAGGTTCAGGGCATATTTGTGTGGAGTTCTGCATTGGAACATTCCAGTGAGACACGGAGGATATGGAGGGGTGCAGGTTCAGGGCATATTTGTGTGGAGTACTGCATTGGTACGTTCCAGTGAGACACTGAGGTTATGGAGGGGTACAGGTTCAGGGCATATTTATGTGGAGTTCCGCAGTGGAACATTCCAGTGAGACACGGAGGTTATTGAGGGGTACAGTTTCAGGGCATATTTGTGTGGAGTTCTGCATTGGTACGTTCCAGTGAGACAGGGATGTTATAGAGGGGTACAGATTCAGGGCATATTTGTGTGGAGTTCTGCATTGGTACATTCCAGTGAGACACGGAGGATATGGAGGGATACAGGTTCATGGCATATTTGTGTGTAGTACTTCATTGATACGTTACAGTGAGACAGGTGGGTTTTGGAGCGTACATGTTCAGGGCATATTTTTGTGGAGTTCTGCATTGGTACGTTCCAGTGAGACAGGTAGGTTTTGGAGCGTATAGGTTCAGGGCATATTTGTGTGGAGTTCTGCATTGGTACGTTCCAGTGAGACAGGGAGGTTATGGAGGGGTACAGGTTCAGGGTATATATGTGTGGAGTTCTGCATTGGTACGTTCCAGTGAGACAGGGAGGTTATGTAGGTGTACATGTTCCGTGCATATTTGTGTGTTTTTCTGCATTGGTACGTTCCAGTGAGAAAGGGAGGTTATGGAGGGGTACAGTTTCAGGGCATATTTATGTGGATTTCTGCATTGGTACGTTCCCGTGAGACAGGGTGGTTATGGAGGGGTACAGGTTCAGGGCATATTTCTGTGGAGTTCTGCATTGGAACATTCCAGTGAGACACGGAGGATATGGAGGGGTGCAGGTTCAGGGCATATTTGTGTGGAGTTCTGCATTGGTACGTTCCAGTGAGACAGGTAGGTTTTGGAGCGTACAGGTTCAGGGCATATTTTTGTGGAGTTCTGCATTGGTACGTTCCAGTGAGACAGGGAGTTTATGGAGGGGTTCAGTTTCAGGGCATTTTTGTGTGGAGTTCTGCATTGGTACATTCCAGTGAGACAGGGAGGTTATGGAGGGGTACAGGTTCAGGGCATATTTGTGTGGAGTTCTGCATTGGAACATTCCAGTGAGACACGGAGGATATGGAGGTGTGCAGGTTCAGGGCATATTTGTGTGGAGTTCTGCATTGGTACGTTCCTGTGAGACAGGTAGGTTTTGGAGCGTACAGGTTCAGGGCATATTTTTGTGGAGTTCTGCATTGGTACGTTCCAGTGAGACAGGGAGTTTATGGAGGGGTACAGGTTCAGGGCATATTTTGTGGAGTTTTGCAATGGTCGTTCCAGTGAGACAGGGAGTTTATGGAGGGGTACAGTTTCAGGGCATATTTGTGTGGAGTTCTGCATTGGTACGTTCCACTGAGACAGGGAAGATATGGAATGGTACAGGTTCAGGGCATATTTGTGTGGAGTTCTGCATTGGTACGTTCCAGTGAGACAGGGTGTTTATGGGGGCGTACAGGTTCAGGGCATATTTGTGTGGAGTTCTGCAATGGAACATTCCAGTGAGACACGGAGGATATGGAGGGGTGCAGGTTCAGGGCATATTCGTGTGGAGTTCTGCATTCTAACGTTCCAGTGAGACAGGGAGGTTATGGAGGGGTACAGTTTCAGGGCATATTTGTGTGGAGTTCTGCATTGGTACGTTCCAGTGAGACAGGGAGGTTATGGAGGGTTTACAGGTTCAGGGCATATTTGTGTGGAGTTCTGCATTGGTACATTCCAGTGAGACATGGAGGTTATGCAGGGGTACAGGTTTAGGGCATATTTATGTGGAGTTCTGCATTGGAACATTCCAGTGAGACACGGAGGATATGGAATGGTACAGGTTCAGGGCATATTTGTGTGGAGTTCTGCATTGGTACGTTCCAGTGAGACAGGGTGTTTATGGAGGCGTACATGTTCAGGGCATATTTGTGTGGAGTTCTGCATTGGAACATTCCAGTGAGACACGGAGGATATGGAGGGGTGCAGGTTCAGGGCATATTTGTGTGGAGTTCTGCATTGGTACGTTCCAGTGAGACAAGGAGGTTATGGAGGGGTGCAGTTTCATGGCATATTTGTGTGGAGTTCTGCATTGTTACATTCCAGTGAGACAGGGAGGTTATGGAGGGTTTACAGGTTCAGGGCATATTTGTGTGGAGTTCTGCATTGGTACATTCCAGTGAGACACGGAGGATATGGAGGGATACAGGTTCAGGGCATATTTTTGTGGAGTTCTGCATTGGTACGTTCCAGTGAGACAGGGAGGTTATGTAGGTGTACATGTTCCGTGCATATTTGTGTGGAGTTCTGCATTGGTACATTCCAGTGAGACATGGAGGTAATGCAGGGATACAGGTTTAGGGCATATTTATGTGGAGTTCTGCATTGGAACATTCCAGTGAGACACGGAGGATATGGAATGGTACAGGTTCAGGGCATATTTGTGTGGAGTTCTGCATTGGTACGTTCCAGTGAGACAGGGTGTTTATGGAGGCGTACAGGTTCAGGGCATATTTGTGTGGAGATCTGCATTGGAACATTCCAGTGAGACACGGAGGATATGGAGGGGTGCAGGTTCAGGGCATATTTGTGTGGAGTACTGCATTGGTACGTTCCAGTGAGACACTGAGGTTATGGAGGGGTACAGGTTCAGGGCATATTTATGTGGAGTTCCGCAGTGGAACATTCCAGTGAGACACGGAGGTTATTGAGGGGTACAGTTTCAGGGCATATTTGTGTGGAGTTCTGCATTGGTACGTTCCAGTGAGACAGGGATGTTATAGAGGGGTACAGATTCAGGGCATATTTGTGTGGAGTTCTGCATTGGTACATTCCAGTGAGACACGGAGGATATGGAGGGATACAGGTTCATGGCATATTTGTGTGTAGTACTTCATTGATACGTTACAGTGAGACAGGTAGGTTTTGGAGCGTACATGTTCAGGGCATATTTTTGTGGAGTTCTGCATTGGTACGTTCCAGTGAGACAGGTAGGTTTTGGAGAGTATAGGTTCAGGGCATATTTTTGTGGAGTTCTGCATTGGTACGTTCCAGTGAGACAGGGAGGTTATGGAGGGGTACAGGTTCAGGGCATATTTGTGTGGAGTTCTGCATTGGTACGTTCCAGTGAGACAGGGAGGTTATGTAGGTGTACATGTTCCGTGCATATTTGTGTGTTTTTCTGCATTGGTACGTTCCAGTGAGAAAGGGAGGTTATGGAGCGGTACAGTTTCAGGGCATATTTATGTGGATTTCTGCATTGGTACGTTCCCGTGAGACAGGGTGGTTATGGAGGGGTACAGGTTCAGGGCATATTTCTGTGGAGTTCTGCATTGGAACATTCCAGTGAGACACGGAGGATATGGAGGGGTGCAGGTTCAGGGCATATTTGTGTGGAGTTCTGCATTGGTACGTTCCAGTGAGACAGGTAGGTTTTGGAGCGTACAGGTTCAGGGCATATTTTTGTGGAGTTCTGCATTGGTACGTTCCAGTGAGACAGGGAGTTTATGGAGGGGTACAGTTTCAGGGCATTTTTGTGTGGAGTTCTGCATTGGTACATTCCAGTGAGACAGGGAGGTTATGGAGGGGTACAGGTTCAGGGCATATTTCTGTGGATTTCTGCATTGGAACATTCCAGTGAGACACGGAGGATATGGAGGTTTGCAGGTTCAGGGCATATTTGTGTGGAGTTCTGCATTGGTACGTTCCAGTGAGACAGGTAGGTTTTGGAGCGTACAGGTTCAGGGCATATTTTTGTGGAGTTCTGCATTGGTACGTTCCAGTGAGACAGGGAGGTTATGGAGGGGTACAGGTTCAGGGCATATTTTTGTGGAGTTCTGCATTGGTACGTTCCCGTGAGACAGGGAGTTTATGGAGGGGTACAGGTTCAGGGCATATTTTGTGGAGTTTTGCAATGGTACGTTCCAGTGAGACAGGGAGTTTATGGAGGGGTACAGTTTCAGGGCATATTTGTGTGGAGTTCTGCATTGGTACTTTCCACTGAGACAGGGAGGATATGGAATGGTACAGGTTCAGGGCATATTTGTGTGGAGTTCTGCATTGGTACGTTCCAGTGAGACAGGGTGTTTATGGGGGCGTACAGGTTCAGGGCATATTTGTGTGGAGTTCTGCATTGGAACATTCCAGTGAGACACGGAGGATATGGAGGGATACAGGTTCAGGGCATATTTTTGTGGAGCTCTGCATTGGTACGTTCCAGTGAGACAGGGAGGTTATGTAGGTGTACATGTTCCGTGCATATTTGTGTGGAGTTCTGCATTGGTACATTCCAGTGAGGCATGGAGGTTATGCAGGGGTACAGGTTTAGGGCATAATTATGTGGAGTTCTGCATTAGAACATTCCAGTGAGACACGGAGGATATGGAATGGTACAGGTTCAGGGCATATTTGTGTGGAGTTCTGCATTGGTCCGTTCCAGTGAGACAGGGTGTTTATTGGGGCGTACAGGTTCAGGGCATATTTGTGTGGAGTTCTGCATTCGAACATTCCAGTGAGACACGGAGGATATGGAGGGGTGCAGGTTCAGGGCATATTTGTGTGGAGTTCTGCATTGTTACGTTCCAGTGAGACAGGGAGGTTATGGAGGGGTACAGTTTCAGGGCATATTTGTGTGGAGTTCTGCATTGGTACGTTCCAGTGAGACAGTGAGGTTATGGAGGGTTTACAGGTGCAGGGCATATTTGTGTGGAGATCTGCATTGGTACATTCCAGTGAGACACGGAGGATATGGAGGGATACAGGTTCAGGGCATATTTTTGTGGAGTTCTGCATTGGTACGTTCCAGTGAGACAGGGAGTTTATGTAGGTGTACATGTTCCGTGCATATTTGTGTGGAGTTCTGCATTGGTACATTCCAGTGAGACATGGAGGTTATGCAGGGGTACAGGTTTAGGGCATATTTATGTGGAGTTCTGCATTGGAACATTCCAGTGAGACACGGAGGATATGGAATGGTACAGGTTCAGGGCATATTTGTGTGGAGTTCTGCATTGGTACGTTCCAGTGAGACAGGGAGGTTATGGAGGGTTTACAGGTTCAGGGCATTTTTGTGTGGAGTTCTGCATTGGAACATTCCAGTGAGACACGGAGGATATGGAGGGGTGCAGGTTTAGGGCATATTTCTGTGGAGTTCTGCATTGGTACGTTCCAGTGAGACAGGGAGGTTATGGAGGGGTACAGTTTCATGGCATATTTGTGTGGAGTTCTGCATTGGTACGTTCCAGTGAGACAGGGAGGTTATGGAGGGTTTACAGGTTCAGGGCATATTTGTGTGGAGTTCTGCATTGGTACATTCCAGTGAGACACGGAGGATATGGAGGGATACAGGTTCAGGGCATATTTTTGTGGAGTTCTGCATTGGTACGTTCCAGTGAGACAGGGAGGTTATGTAGGTGTACATGTTCCGTGCATATTTGTGTGGAGTTCTGCATTGGTACATTCCAATGAGACATGGAGGTTATGCAGGGGTACAGGTTTAGGGCATATTTATGTGGAGTTCTGCATTGGAACATTCCAGTGAGACACGGAGGATATGGAATGGTACAGGTTCAGGGCATATTTGTGTGGAGTTCTGCATTGGTACGTTCCAGTGAGACAGGGTGTTTATGGAGGCGTACAGGTTCAGGGCATATTTGTGTGGAGTTCTGCATTGGAACATTCCAGTGAGACACGGAGGATATGGAGGGGTGCAGGTTCAGGGCATATTTGTGTGGAGTTCTGCATTGGTACGTTCCAGTGAGACACTGAGGTTATGGAGGGGTACAGGTTCAGGGCATATTTATGTGGAGTTCCGCAGTGGAACATTCCAGTGAGACACGGAGGATATTGAGGGGTACAGTTTCAGGGCATATTTGTGTGGAGTTCTGCATTGGTACGTTCCAGTGAGACAGGGATGTTATAGAGGGGTACAGATTCAGGGCATATTTGTGTGGAGTTCTGCATTGGTACATTCCAGTGAGACACGGAGGATATGGAGGGATACAGGTTCATGGCATATTTGTGTGTAGTACTTCATTGATACGTTACAGTGAGACAGGTAGGCTTTGGAGCGTACATGTTCAGGGCATATTTTTGTGGAGTTCTGCATTGGTACGTTCCAGTGAGACAGGCAGGTTATGGAGGGGTACAGGTTCAGGGCATATTTGTGTGGAGTTCTGCATTGGTACGTTCCATTGAGACAGGGAGGTTATGTAGGTGTACATGTTCCGTGCATATTTGTGTGTTTTTCTGCATTGGTACGTTCCAGTGAGAAAGGGAGGTTTTGGAGGGGTACAGTTTCAGGGCATATTTATGTGGATTTCTGCATTGGAACATTCCAGTGAGACACGGAGGATATGGAGGTTTGCAGGTTCAGGGCATATTTGTGTGGAGTTCTGCATTGGTACGTTCCAGTGAGACAGGTAGGTTTTGGAGCGTACAGGTTCAGGGCATATTTTTGTGGAGTTCTGCATTGGTACGTTCCAGTGAGACAGGGAGGTTATGGAGGGGTACAGGTTCAGGGCATATTTTTGTGGAGTTCTGCATTGGTACGTTCCCGTGAGACAGGGAGTTTATGGAGGGGTACAGGTTCAGGGCATATTTTGTGGAGTTTTGCAATGGTACGTTCCAGTGAGACAGGGAGTTTATGGAGGGGTACAGTTTCAGGGCATATTTGTGTGGAGTTCTGCATTGGTACTTTCCACTGAGACAGGGAGGATATGGAATGGTACAGGTTCAGGGCATATTTGTGTGGAGTTCTGCATTGGTACGTTCCAGTGAGACAGGGTGTTTATGGGGGCGTACAGGTTCAGGGCATATTTGTGTGGAGTTCTGCATTGGAACATTCCAGTGAGACACGGAGGATATGGAGGGATACAGGTTCAGGGCATATTTTTGTGGAGCTCTGCATTGGTACGTTCCAGTGAGACAGGGAGGTTATGTAGGTGTACATGTTCCGTGCATATTTGTGTGGAGTTCTGCATTGGTACATTCCAGTGAGGCATGGAGGTTATGCAGGGGTACAGGTTTAGGGCATAATTATGTGGAGTTCTGCATTAGAACATTCCAGTGAGACACGGAGGATATGGAATGGTACAGGTTCAGGGCATATTTGTGTGGAGTTCTGCATTGGTCCGTTCCAGTGAGACAGGGTGTTTATTGGGGCGTACAGGTTCAGGGCATATTTGTGTGGAGTTCTGCATTCGAACATTCCAGTGAGACACGGAGGATATGGAGGGGTGCAGGTTCAGGGCATATTTGTGTGGAGTTCTGCATTGTTACGTTCCAGTGAGACAGGGAGGTTATGGAGGGGTACAGTTTCAGGGCATATTTGTGTGGAGTTCTGCATTGGTACGTTCCAGTGAGACAGTGAGGTTATGGAGGGTTTACAGGTGCAGGGCATATTTGTGTGGAGATCTGCATTGGTACATTCCAGTGAGACACGGAGGATATGGAGGGATACAGGTTCAGGGCATATTTTTGTGGAGTTCTGCATTGGTACGTTCCAGTGAGACAGGGAGTTTATGTAGGTGTACATGTTCCGTGCATATTTGTGTGGAGTTCTGCATTGGTACATTCCAGTGAGACATGGAGGTTATGCAGGGGTACAGGTTTAGGGCATATTTATGTGGAGTTCTGCATTGGAACATTCCAGTGAGACACGGAGGATATGGAATGGTACAGGTTCAGGGCATATTTGTGTGGAGTTCTGCATTGGTACGTTCCAGTGAGACAGGGAGGTTATGGAGGGTTTACAGGTTCAGGGCATTTTTGTGTGGAGTTCTGCATTGGAACATTCCAGTGAGACACGGAGGATATGGAGGGGTGCAGGTTTAGGGCATATTTCTGTGGAGTTCTGCATTGGTACGTTCCAGTGAGACAGGGAGGTTATGGAGGGGTACAGTTTCATGGCATATTTGTGTGGAGTTCTGCATTGGTACGTTCCAGTGAGACAGGGAGGTTATGGAGGGTTTACAGGTTCAGGGCATATTTGTGTGGAGTTCTGCATTGGTACATTCCAGTGAGACACGGAGGATATGGAGGGATACAGGTTCAGGGCATATTTTTGTGGAGTTCTGCATTGGTACGTTCCAGTGAGACAGGGAGGTTATGTAGGTGTACATGTTCCGTGCATATTTGTGTGGAGTTCTGCATTGGTACATTCCAATGAGACATGGAGGTTATGCAGGGGTACAGGTTTAGGGCATATTTATGTGGAGTTCTGCATTGGAACATTCCAGTGAGACACGGAGGATATGGAATGGTACAGGTTCAGGGCATATTTGTGTGGAGTTCTGCATTGGTACGTTCCAGTGAGACAGGGTGTTTATGGAGGCGTACAGGTTCAGGGCATATTTGTGTGGAGTTCTGCATTGGAACATTCCAGTGAGACACGGAGGATATGGAGGGGTGCAGGTTCAGGGCATATTTGTGTGGAGTTCTGCATTGGTACGTTCCAGTGAGACACTGAGGTTATGGAGGGGTACAGGTTCAGGGCATATTTATGTGGAGTTCCGCAGTGGAACATTCCAGTGAGACACGGAGGATATTGAGGGGTACAGTTTCAGGGCATATTTGTGTGGAGTTCTGCATTGGTACGTTCCAGTGAGACAGGGATGTTATAGAGGGGTACAGATTCAGGGCATATTTGTGTGGAGTTCTGCATTGGTACATTCCAGTGAGACACGGAGGATATGGAGGGATACAGGTTCATGGCATATTTGTGTGTAGTACTTCATTGATACGTTACAGTGAGACAGGTAGGCTTTGGAGCGTACATGTTCAGGGCATATTTTTGTGGAGTTCTGCATTGGTACGTTCCAGTGAGACAGGCAGGTTATGGAGGGGTACAGGTTCAGGGCATATTTGTGTGGAGTTCTGCATTGGTACGTTCCATTGAGACAGGGAGGTTATGTAGGTGTACATGTTCCGTGCATATTTGTGTGTTTTTCTGCATTGGTACGTTCCAGTGAGAAAGGGAGGTTTTGGAGGGGTACAGTTTCAGGGCATATTTATGTGGATTTCTGGATTGGTACGTTCCCGTGAGGGAGGGTGGTTATGGAGGGGTACAGGTTCAGGGCATATTTCTGTGGAGTTCTGCATTGGTACATTCCAGTGAGACAGGGAGGTTATGGAGGGGTACAGGTTCAGGGCATATTTGTGTGGAGTTCTGCATTGGAACATTCCAGTGAGACACGGAGGATATGGAGGTGTGCAGGTTCAGGGCATATTTGTGTGGAGTTCTGCATTGGTACGTTCCTGTGAGACAGGTAGGTTTTGGAGCGTACAGGTTCAGGGCATATTTTTGTGGAGTTCTGCATTGGTACGTTCCAGTGAGACAGGGAGTTTATGGAGGGGTACAGGTTCAGGGCATATTTTGTGGAGTTTTGCAATGGTCGTTCCAGTGAGACAGGGAGTTTATGGAGGGGTACAGTTTCAGGGCATATTTGTGTGGAGTTCTGCATTGGTACGTTCCACTGAGACAGGGAAGATATGGAATGGTACAGGTTCAGGGCATATTTGTGTGGAGTTCTGCATTGGTACGTTCCAGTGAGACAGGGTGTTTATGGGGGCGTACAGGTTCAGGGCATATTTGTGTGGAGTTCTGCAATGGAACATTCCAGTGAGACACGGAGGATATGGAGGGGTGCAGGTTCAGGGCATATTCGTGTGGAGTTCTGCATTCTAACGTTCCAGTGAGACAGGGAGGTTATGGAGGGGTACAGTTTCAGGGCATATTTGTGTGGAGTTCTGCATTGGTACGTTCCAGTGAGACAGGGAGGTTATGGAGGGTTTACAGGTTCAGGGCATATTTGTGTGGAGTTCTGCATTGGTACATTCCAGTGAGACACGGAGGATATGGAGGGATACAGGTTCAGGGCATATTTTTGTGGAGTTCTGCATTGGTACGTTCCAGTGAGACAGGGAGGTTATGTAGGTGTACATGTTCCGTGCATATTTGTGTGGAGTTCTGCATTGGTACATTCCAGTGAGACATGGAGGTTATGCAGGGGTACAGGTTTAGGGCATATTTATGTGGAGTTCTGCATTGGAACATTCCAGTGAGACACGGAGGATATGGAATGGTACAGGTTCAGGGCATATTTGTGTGGAGTTCTGCATTGGTACGTTCCAGTGAGACAGGGTGTTTATGGAGGCGTACATGTTCAGGGCATATTTGTGTGGAGTTCTGCATTGGAACATTCCAGTGAGACACGGAGGATATGGAGGGGTGCAGGTTCAGGGCATATTTGTGTGGAGTTCTGCATTGGTACGTTCCAGTGAGACAGGGAGGTTATGGAGGGTTTACAGGTTCAGGGCATATTTGTGTGGAGTTCTGCATTGGTACATTCCAGTGAGACACGGAGGATATGGAGGGATACAGGTTCAGGGCATATTTTTGTGGAGTTCTGCATTGGTACGTTCCAGTGAGACAGGGAGGTTATGTAGGTGTACATGTTCCGTGCATATTTGTGTGGAGTTCTGCATTGGTACATTCCAGTGAGACATGGAGGTAATGCAGGGATACAGGTTTAGGGCATATTTATGTGGAGTTCTGCATTGGAACATTCCAGTGAGACACGGAGGATATGGAATGGTACAGGTTCAGGGCATATTTGTGTGGAGTTCTGCATTGGTACGTTCCAGTGAGACAGGGTGTTTATGGAGGCGTACAGGTTCAGGGCATATTTGTGTGGAGTTCTGCATTGGAACATTCCAGTGAGACAAGGAGGATATGGAGGGGTGCAGGTTCAGGGCATATTTGTGTGGAGTACTGCATTGGTACGTTCCAGTGAGACACTGAGGTTATGGCGGGGTACAGGTTCAGGGCATATTTATGTGGAGTTCCGCAGTGGAACATTCCAGTGAGACACGGAGGTTATTGAGGGGTACAGTTTCAGGGCATATTTGTGTGGAGTTCTGCATTGGTACGTTCCAGTGAGACAGGGATGTTATAGAGGGGTACAGATTCAGGGCATATTTGTGTGTAGTACTTCATTGATACGTTACAGTGAGACAGGTAGGTTTTGGAGCGTACATGTTCAGGGCATATTTTTGTGGAGTTCTGCATTGGTACGTTCCAGTGAGACAGGTAGGTTTTGGAGAGTATAGGTTCAGGGCATATTTTTGTGGAGTTCTGCATTGGTACGTTCCAGTGAGACAGGGAGGTTATGGAGGGGGACATGTTCCGTGCATATTTGTGTGTTTTTCTGCATTGGTACGTTCCAGTGAGAAAGGGAGGTTATGGAGGGGTACAGTTTCAGGGCATATTTATGTGGATTTCTGCATTGGTACGTTCCCGTGAGACAGGGTGGTTATGGAGGGGTACAGGTTCAGGGCATATTTCTGTGGAGTTCTGCATTGGAACATTCCAGTGAGACACGGAGGATATGGAGGGGTGCAGGTTCAGGGCATATTTGTGTGGAGTTCTGCATTGGTACGTTCCAGTGAGACAGGTAGGTTTTGGAGCGTACAGGTTCAGGGCATATTTTTGTGGAGTTCTGCATTGGTACGTTCCAGTGAGACAGGGAGTTTATGGAGGGGTACAGTTTCAGGGCATTTTTGTGTGGAGTTCTGCATTGGTACATTCCAGTGAGACAGGGAGGTTATGGAGGGGTACAGGTTCAGGGCATATTTCTGTGGATTTCTGCATTGGAACATTCCAGTGAGACACGGAGGATATGGAGGTGTGCAGGTTCAGGGCATATTTGTGTGGAGTTCTGCATTGGTACGTTCCAGTGAGACAGGTAGGTTTTGGAGCGTACAGGTTCAGGGCATATTTTTGTGGAGTTCTGCATTGGTACGTTCCAGTGAGACAGGGAGGTTATGGAGGGGTACAGGTTCAGGGCATATTTTTGTGGAGTTCTGCATTGGTACGTTCCCGTGAGACAGGGAGTTTATGGAGGGGTACAGGTTCAGGGCATATTTTGTGGAGTTTTGCAATGGTACGTTCCAGTGAGACAGGGAGTTTATGGAGGGGTACAGTTTCAGGGCATATTTGTGTGGAGTTCTGCATTGGTACGTTCCACTGAGACAGGGAGGATATGGAATGGTACAGGTTCAGGGCATATTTGTGTGGAGTTCTGCATTGGAACATTCCAGTGAGACACGGAGGATATGGAGGGATACAGGTTCAGGGCATATTTTTGTGGAGCTCTGCATTGGTACGTTCCAGTGAGACAGGGAGGTTATGTAGGTGTACATGTTCCGTGCATATTTGTGTGGAGTTCTGCATTGGTACATTCCAGTGAGGCATGGAGGTTATGCAGGGGTACAGGTTTAGGGCATAATTATGTGGAGTTCTGCATTAGAACATTCCAGTGAGACACGGAGGATATGGAATGGTACAGGTTCAGGGCATATTTGTGTGGAGTTCTGCATTGGTCCGTTCCAGTGAGACAGGGTGTTTATTGGGGCGTACAGGTTCAGGGCATATTTGTGTGGAGTTCTGCATTCGAACATTCCAGTGAGACACGGAGGATATGGAGGGGTGCAGGTTCAGGGCATATTTGTGTGGAGTTCTGCATTGTTACGTTCCAGTGAGACAGGGAGGTTATGGAGGGGTACAGTTTCAGGGCATATTTGTGTGGAGTTCTGCATTGGTACGTTCCAGTGAGACAGTGAGGTTATGGAGGGTTTACAGGTGCAGGGCATATTTGTGTGGAGATCTGCATTGGTACATTCCAGTGAGACACGGAGGATATGGAGGGATACAGGTTCAGGGCATATTTTTGTGGAGTTCTGCATTGGTACGTTCCAGTGAGACAGGGAGTTTATGTAGGTGTACATGTTCCGTGCATATTTGTGTGGAGTTCTGCATTGGTACATTCCAGTGAGACATGGAGGTTATGCAGGGGTACAGGTTTAGGGCATATTTATGTGGAGTTCTGCATTGGAACATTCCAGTGAGACACGGAGGATATGGAATGGTACAGGTTCAGGGCATATTTGTGTGGAGTTCTGCATTGGTACGTTCCAGTGAGACAGGGAGGTTATGGAGGGTTTACAGGTTCAGGGCATTTTTGTGTGGAGTTCTGCATTGGAACATTCCAGTGAGACACGGAGGATATGGAGGGGTGCAGGTTTAGGGCATATTTCTGTGGAGTTCTGCATTGGTACGTTCCAGTGAGACAGGGAGGTTATGGAGGGGTACAGTTTCATGGCATATTTGTGTGGAGTTCTGCATTGGTACGTTCCAGTGAGACAGGGAGGTTATGGAGGGTTTACAGGTTCAGGGCATATTTGTGTGGAGTTCTGCATTGGTACATTCCAGTGAGACACGGAGGATATGGAGGGATACAGGTTCAGGGCATATTTTTGTGGAGTTCTGCATTGGTACGTTCCAGTGAGACAGGGAGGTTATGTAGGTGTACATGTTCCGTGCATATTTGTGTGGAGTTCTGCATTGGTACATTCCAATGAGACATGGAGGTTATGCAGGGGTACAGGTTTAGGGCATATTTATGTGGAGTTCTGCATTGGAACATTCCAGTGAGACACGGAGGATATGGAATGGTACAGGTTCAGGGCATATTTGTGTGGAGTTCTGCATTGGTACGTTCCAGTGAGACAGGGTGTTTATGGAGGCGTACAGGTTCAGGGCATATTTGTGTGGAGTTCTGCATTGGAACATTCCAGTGAGACACGGAGGATATGGAGGGGTGCAGGTTCAGGGCATATTTGTGTGGAGTTCTGCATTGGTACGTTCCAGTGAGACACTGAGGTTATGGAGGGGTACAGGTTCAGGGCATATTTATGTGGAGTTCCGCAGTGGAACATTCCAGTGAGACACGGAGGATATTGAGGGGTACAGTTTCAGGGCATATTTGTGTGGAGTTCTGCATTGGTACGTTCCAGTGAGACAGGGATGTTATAGAGGGGTACAGATTCAGGGCATATTTGTGTGGAGTTCTGCATTGGTACATTCCAGTGAGACACGGAGGATATGGAGGGATACAGGTTCATGGCATATTTGTGTGTAGTACTTCATTGATACGTTACAGTGAGACAGGTAGGCTTTGGAGCGTACATGTTCAGGGCATATTTTTGTGGAGTTCTGCATTGGTACGTTCCAGTGAGACAGGCAGGTTATGGAGGGGTACAGGTTCAGGGCATATTTGTGTGGAGTTCTGCATTGGTACGTTCCATTGAGACAGGGAGGTTATGTAGGTGTACATGTTCCGTGCATATTTGTGTGTTTTTCTGCATTGGTACGTTCCAGTGAGAAAGGGAGGTTTTGGAGGGGTACAGTTTCAGGGCATATTTATGTGGATTTCTGGATTGGTACGTTCCCGTGAGGGAGGGTGGTTATGGAGGGGTACAGGTTCAGGGCATATTTCTGTGGAGTTCTGCATTGGTACATTCCAGTGAGACAGGGAGGTTATGGAGGGGTACAGGTTCAGGGCATATTTGTGTGGAGTTCTGCATTGGAACATTCCAGTGAGACACGGAGGATATGGAGGTGTGCAGGTTCAGGGCATATTTGTGTGGAGTTCTGCATTGGTACGTTCCTGTGAGACAGGTAGGTTTTGGAGCGTACAGGTTCAGGGCATATTTTTGTGGAGTTCTGCATTGGTACGTTCCAGTGAGACAGGGAGTTTATGGAGGGGTACAGGTTCAGGGCATATTTTGTGGAGTTTTGCAATGGTCGTTCCAGTGAGACAGGGAGTTTATGGAGGGGTACAGTTTCAGGGCATATTTGTGTGGAGTTCTGCATTGGTACGTTCCACTGAGACAGGGAAGATATGGAATGGTACAGGTTCAGGGCATATTTGTGTGGAGTTCTGCATTGGTACGTTCCAGTGAGACAGGGTGTTTATGGGGGCGTACAGGTTCAGGGCATATTTGTGTGGAGTTCTGCAATGGAACATTCCAGTGAGACACGGAGGATATGGAGGGGTGCAGGTTCAGGGCATATTCGTGTGGAGTTCTGCATTCTAACGTTCCAGTGAGACAGGGAGGTTATGGAGGGGTACAGTTTCAGGGCATATTTGTGTGGAGTTCTGCATTGGTACGTTCCAGTGAGACAGGGAGGTTATGGAGGGTTTACAGGTTCAGGGCATATTTGTGTGGAGTTCTGCATTGGTACATTCCAGTGAGACACGGAGGATATGGAGGGATACAGGTTCAGGGCATATTTTTGTGGAGTTCTGCATTGGTACGTTCCAGTGAGACAGGGAGGTTATGTAGGTGTACATGTTCCGTGCATATTTGTGTGGAGTTCTGCATTGGTACATTCCAGTGAGACATGGAGGTTATGCAGGGGTACAGGTTTAGGGCATATTTATGTGGAGTTCTGCATTGGAACATTCCAGTGAGACACGGAGGATATGGAATGGTACAGGTTCAGGGCATATTTGTGTGGAGTTCTGCATTGGTACGTTCCAGTGAGACAGGGTGTTTATGGAGGCGTACATGTTCAGGGCATATTTGTGTGGAGTTCTGCATTGGAACATTCCAGTGAGACACGGAGGATATGGAGGGGTGCAGGTTCAGGGCATATTTGTGTGGAGTTCTGCATTGGTACGTTCCAGTGAGACAGGGAGGTTATGGAGGGTTTACAGGTTCAGGGCATATTTGTGTGGAGTTCTGCATTGGTACATTCCAGTGAGACACGGAGGATATGGAGGGATACAGGTTCAGGGCATATTTTTGTGGAGTTCTGCATTGGTACGTTCCAGTGAGACAGGGAGGTTATGTAGGTGTACATGTTCCGTGCATATTTGTGTGGAGTTCTGCATTGGTACATTCCAGTGAGACATGGAGGTAATGCAGGGATACAGGTTTAGGGCATATTTATGTGGAGTTCTGCATTGGAACATTCCAGTGAGACACGGAGGATATGGAATGGTACAGGTTCAGGGCATATTTGTGTGGAGTTCTGCATTGGTACGTTCCAGTGAGACAGGGTGTTTATGGAGGCGTACAGGTTCAGGGCATATTTGTGTGGAGTTCTGCATTGGAACATTCCAGTGAGACAAGGAGGATATGGAGGGGTGCAGGTTCAGGGCATATTTGTGTGGAGTACTGCATTGGTACGTTCCAGTGAGACACTGAGGTTATGGCGGGGTACAGGTTCAGGGCATATTTATGTGGAGTTCCGCAGTGGAACATTCCAGTGAGACACGGAGGTTATTGAGGGGTACAGTTTCAGGGCATATTTGTGTGGAGTTCTGCATTGGTACGTTCCAGTGAGACAGGGATGTTATAGAGGGGTACAGATTCAGGGCATATTTGTGTGTAGTACTTCATTGATACGTTACAGTGAGACAGGTAGGTTTTGGAGCGTACATGTTCAGGGCATATTTTTGTGGAGTTCTGCATTGGTACGTTCCAGTGAGACAGGTAGGTTTTGGAGAGTATAGGTTCAGGGCATATTTTTGTGGAGTTCTGCATTGGTACGTTCCAGTGAGACAGGGAGGTTATGGAGGGGGACATGTTCCGTGCATATTTGTGTGTTTTTCTGCATTGGTACGTTCCAGTGAGAAAGGGAGGTTATGGAGGGGTACAGTTTCAGGGCATATTTATGTGGATTTCTGCATTGGTACGTTCCCGTGAGACAGGGTGGTTATGGAGGGGTACAGGTTCAGGGCATATTTCTGTGGAGTTCTGCATTGGAACATTCCAGTGAGACACGGAGGATATGGAGGGGTGCAGGTTCAGGGCATATTTGTGTGGAGTTCTGCATTGGTACGTTCCAGTGAGACAGGTAGGTTTTGGAGCGTACAGGTTCAGGGCATATTTTTGTGGAGTTCTGCATTGGTACGTTCCAGTGAGACAGGGAGTTTATGGAGGGGTACAGTTTCAGGGCATTTTTGTGTGGAGTTCTGCATTGGTACATTCCAGTGAGACAGGGAGGTTATGGAGGGGTACAGGTTCAGGGCATATTTCTGTGGATTTCTGCATTGGAACATTCCAGTGAGACACGGAGGATATGGAGGTGTGCAGGTTCAGGGCATATTTGTGTGGAGTTCTGCATTGGTACGTTCCAGTGAGACAGGTAGGTTTTGGAGCGTACAGGTTCAGGGCATATTTTTGTGGAGTTCTGCATTGGTACGTTCCAGTGAGACAGGGAGGTTATGGAGGGGTACAGGTTCAGGGCATATTTTTGTGGAGTTCTGCATTGGTACGTTCCCGTGAGACAGGGAGTTTATGGAGGGGTACAGGTTCAGGGCATATTTTGTGGAGTTTTGCAATGGTACGTTCCAGTGAGACAGGGAGTTTATGGAGGGGTACAGTTTCAGGGCATATTTGTGTGGAGTTCTGCATTGGTACGTTCCACTGAGACAGGGAGGATATGGAATGGTACAGGTTCAGGGCATATTTGTGTGGAGTTCTGCATTGGTACGTTCCAGTGAGACAGGGTGTTTATGGGGGCGTACAGGTTCAGGGCATATTTGTGTGGAGTTCTGCATTCGAACATTCCAGTGAGACACGGAGGATATGGAGTGGTGCAGGTTCAGGGCATATTTGTGTGGAGTTCTGCATTGTTACGTTCCAGTGAGACAGGGAGGTTATGGAGGGGTACAGTTTCAGGGCATATTTGTGTGGAGTTCTGCATTGGTACGTTCCAGTGAGACAGTGAGGTTATGGAGGGTTTACAGGTGCAGGGCATATTTGTGTGGAGATCTGCATTGGTACATTCCAGTGAGACACGGAGGATATGGAGGGATACAGGTTCAGGGCATATTTTTGTGGAGTTCTGCATTGGTACGTTCCAGTGAGACAGGGAGTTTATGTAGGTGTACATGTTCCGTGCATATTTGTGTGGAGTTCTGCATTGGTACATTCCAGTGAGACATGGAGGTTATGCAGGGGTACAGGTTTAGGGCATATTTATGTGGAGTTCTGCATTGGAACATTCCAGTGAGACACGGAGGATATGGAATGGTACAGGTTCAGGGCATATTTGTGTGGAGTTCTGCATTGGTACGTTCCAGTGAGACAGGGAGGTTATGGAGGGTTTACAGGTTCAGGGCATTTTTGTGTGGAGTTCTGCATTGGAACATTCCAGTGAGACACGGAGGATATGGAGGGGTGCAGGTTTAGGGCATATTTGTGTGGAGTTCTGCATTGGTACCTTCCAGTGAGACAGGGAGGTTATGGAGGGGTACAGTTTCATGGCATATTTGTGTGGAGTTCTGCATTGGTACGTTCCAGTGAGACAGGGAGGTTATGGAGGGTTTACAGGTTCAGGGCATATTTGTGTGGAGTTCTGCATTGGTACATTCCAGTGAGACACGGAGGATATGGAGGGATACAGGTTCAGGGCATATTTTTGTGGAGTTCTGCATTGGTACGTTCCAGTGAGACAGGGAGGTTATGTAGGTGTACATGTTCCGTGCATATTTGTGTGGAGTTCTGCATTGGTACATTCCAATGAGACATGGAGGTTATGCAGGGGTACAGGTTTAGGGCATATTTATGTGGAGTTCTGCATTGGAACATTCCAGTGAGACACGGAGGATATGGAATGGTACAGGTTCAGGGCATATTTGTGTGGAGTTCTGCATTGGTACGTTCCAGTGAGACAGGGTGTTTATGGAGGCGTACAGGTTCAGGGCATATTTGTGTGGAGTTCTGCATTGGAACATTCCAGTGAGACACGGAGGATATGGAGGGGTGCAGGTTCAGGGCATATTTGTGTGGAGTTCTGCATTGGTACGTTCCAGTGAGACACTGAGGTTATGGAGGGGTACAGGTTCAGGGCATATTTATGTGGAGTTCCGCAGTGGAACATTCCAGTGAGACACGGAGGATATTGAGGGGTACAGTTTCAGGGCATATTTGTGTGGAGTTCTGCATTGGTACGTTCCAGTGAGACAGGAATGTTATAGAGGGGTACAGATTCAGGGCATATTTGTGTGGAGTTCTGCATTGGTACATTCCAGTGAGACACGGAGGATATGGAGGGATACAGGTTCATGGCATATTTGTGTGTAGTACTTCATTGATACGTTACAGTGAGACAGGTAGGCTTTGGAGCGTACATGTTCAGGGCATATTTTTGTGGAGTTCTGCATTGGTACGTTCCAGTGAGACAGGGAGGTTATGTAGGTGTACATGTTCCGTGCATATTTGTGTGGAGTTCTGCATTGGTACATTCCAGTGAGACATGGAGGTAATGCAGGGATACAGGTTTAGGGCATATTTATGTGGAGTTCTGCATTGGAACATTCCAGTGAGACACGGAGGATATGGAATGGTACAGGTTCAGGGCATATTTGTGTGGAGTTCTGCATTGGTACGTTCCAGTGAGACAGGGTGTTTATGGAGGCGTACAGGTTCAGGGCATATTTGTGTGGAGTTCTGCATTGGAACATTCCAGTGAGACACGGAGGATATGGAGGGGTGCAGGTTCAGGGCATATTTGTGTGGAGTACTGCATTGGTACGTTCCAGTGAGACACTGAGGTTATGGAGGGGTACAGGTTCAGGGCATATTTATGTGGAGTTCCGCAGTGGAACATTCCAGTGAGACACGGAGGTTATTGAGGGGTACAGTTTCAGGGCATATTTGTGTGGAGTTCTGCATTGGTACGTTCCAGTGAGACAGGGATGTTATAGAGGGGTACAGATTCAGGGCATATTTGTGTGTAGTACTTCATTGATACGTTTCAGTGAGACAGGTAGGTTTTGGAGCGTACATGTTCAGGGCATATTTTTGTGGAGTTCTGCATTGGTACGTTCCAGTGAGACAGGTAGGTTTTGGAGAGTATAGGTTCAGGGCATATTTTTGTGGAGTTCTGCATTGGTACGTTCCAGTGAGACAGGGAGGTTATGGAGGGGGACAGGTTCAGGGCATATTTGTGTGGAGTTCTGCATTGGTACGTTCCAGTGAGACAGGGAGGTTATGTAGGTGTACATGTTCCGTGCATATTTGTGTGTTTTTCTGCATTGGTACGTTCCAGTGAGAAAGGGAGGTTATGGAGGGGTACAGTTTCAGGGCATATTTATGTGGATTTCTGCATTGGTACGTTCCCGTGAGACAGGGTGGTTATGGAGGGGTACAGGTTCAGGGCATATTTCTGTGGAGTTCTGCATTGGAACATTCCAGTGAGACACGGAGGATATGGAGGGGTGCAGGTTCAGGGCATATTTGTGTGGAGTTCTGCATTGGTACGTTCCAGTGAGACAGGTAGGTTTTGGAGCGTACAGGTTCAGGGCATATTTTTGTGGAGTTCTGCATTGGTACGTTCCAGTGAGACAGGGAGTTTATGGAGGGGTACAGTTTCAGGGCATTTTTGTGTGGAGTTCTGCATTGGTACATTCCAGTGAGACAGGGAGGTTATGGAGGGGTACAGGTTCAGGGCATATTTCTGTGGATTTCTGCATTGGAACATTCCAGTGAGACACGGAGGATATGGAGGTGTGCAGGTTCAGGGCATATTTGTGTGGAGTTCTGCATTGGTACGTTCCAGTGAGACAGGTAGGTTTTGGAGCGTACAGGTTCAGGGCATATTTTTGTGGAGTTCTGCATTGGTACGTTCCAGTGAGACAGGGAGGTTATGGAGGGGTACAGGTTCAGGGCATATTTTTGTGGAGTTCTGCATTGGTACGTTCCCGTGAGACAGGGAGTTTATGGAGGGGTACAGGTTCAGGGCATATTTTGTGGAGTTTTGCAATGGTACGTTCCAGTGAGACAGGGAGTTTATGGAGGGGTACAGTTTCAGGGCATATTTGTGTGGAGTTCTGCATTGGTACGTTCCACTGAGACAGGGAGGATATGGAATGGTACAGGTTCAGGGCATATTTGTGTGGAGTTCTGCATTGGTACGTTCCAGTGAGACAGGGTGTTTATGGGGGCGTACAGGTTCAGGGCATATTTGTGTGGAGTTCTGCATTGGAACATTCCAGTGAGACACGGAGGATATGGAGGGATACAGGTTCAGGGCATATTTTTGTGGAGCTCTGCATTGGTACGTTCCAGTGAGACAGGGAGGTTATGTAGGTGTACATGTTCCGTGCATATTTGTGTGGAGTTCTGCATTGGTACATTCCAGTGAGGCATGGAGGTTATGCAGGGGTACAGGTTTAGGGCATATTTATGTGGAGTTCTGCATTAGAACATTCCAGTGAGACACGGAGGATATGGAATGGTACAGGTTCAGGGCATATTTGTGTGGAGTTCTGCATTGGTCCGTTCCAGTGAGACAGGGTGTTTATGGGGGCGTACAGGTTCAGGGCATATTTGTGTGGAGTTCTGCATTCGAACATTCCAGTGAGACACGGAGGATATGGAGTGGTGCAGGTTCAGGGCATATTTGTGTGGAGTTCTGCATTGTTACGTTCCAGTGAGACAGGGAGGTTATGGAGGGGTACAGTTTCAGGGCATATTTGTGTGGAGTTCTGCATTGGTACGTTCCAGTGAGACAGTGAGGTTATGGAGGGTTTACAGGTGCAGGGCATATTTGTGTGGAGATCTGCATTGGTACATTCCAGTGAGACACGGAGGATATGGAGGGATACAGGTTCAGGGCATATTTTTGTGGAGTTCTGCATTGGTACGTTCCAGTGAGACAGGGAGTTTATGTAGGTGTACATGTTCCGTGCATATTTGTGTGGAGTTCTGCATTGGTACATTCCAGTGAGACATGGAGGTTATGCAGGGGTACAGGTTTAGGGCATATTTATGTGGAGTTCTGCATTGGAACATTCCAGTGAGACACGGAGGATATGGAATGGTACAGGTTCAGGGCATATTTGTGTGGAGTTCTGCATTGGTACGTTCCAGCGAGACAGGGAGGTTATGGAGGGTTTACAGGTTCAGGGCATTTTTGTGTGGAGTTCTGCATTGGAACATTCCAGTGAGACACGGAGGATATGGAGGGGTGCAGGTTTAGGGCATATTTGTGTGGAGTTCTGCATTGGTACGTTCCAGTGAGACAGGGAGGTTATGGAGGGGTACAGTTTCATGGCATATTTGTGTGGAGTTCTGCATTGGTACGTTCCAGTGAGACAGGGAGGTTATGGAGGGTTTACAGGTTCAGGGCATATTTGTGTGGAGTTCTGCATTGGTACATTCCAGTGAGACACGGAGGATATGGAGGGATACAGGTTCAGGGCATATTTTTGTGGAGTTCTGCATTGGTACGTTCCAGTGAGACAGGGAGGTTATGTAGGTGTACATGTTCCGTGCATATTTGTGTGGAGTTCTGCATTGGTACATTCCAATGAGACATGGAGGTTATGCAGGGGTACAGGTTTAGGGCATATTTATGTGGAGTTCTGCATTGGAACATTCCAGTGAGACACGGAGGATATGGAATGGTACAGGTTCAGGGCATATTTGTGTGGAGTTCTGCATTGGTACGTTCCAGTGAGACAGGGTGTTTATGGAGGCGTACAGGTTCAGGGCATATTTGTGTGGAGTTCTGCATTGGAACATTCCAGTGAGACACGGAGGATATGGAGGGGTGCAGGTTCAGGGCATATTTGTGTGGAGTTCTGCATTGGTACGTTCCAGTGAGACACTGAGGTTATGGAGGGGTACAGGTTCAGGGCATATTTATGTGGAGTTCCGCAGTGGAACATTCCAGTGAGACACGGAGGATATTGAGGGGTACAGTTTCAGGGCATATTTGTGTGGAGTTCTGCATTGGTACGTTCCAGTGAGACAGGAATGTTATAGAGGGGTACAGATTCAGGGCATATTTGTGTGGAGTTCTGCATTGGTACATTCCAGTGAGACACGGAGGATATGGAGGGATACAGGTTCATGGCATATTTGTGTGTAGTACTTCATTGATACGTTACAGTGAGACAGGTAGGCTTTGGAGCGTACATGTTCAGGGCATATTTTTGTGGAGTTCTGCATTGGTACGTTCCAGTGAGACAGGGAGGTTATGGAGGGGTACAGGTTCAGGGCATATTTGTGTGGAGTTCTGCATTGGTACGTTCCATTGAGACAGGGAGGTTATGTAGGTGTACATGTTCCGTGCATATTTGTGTGTTTTTCTGCATTGGTACGTTCCAGTGAGAAAGGGAGGTTTTGGAGGGTACAGTTTCAGGGCATATTTATGTGGAGTTCTGCATTGGTACGTTCCAGTGAGACAGGGAG
Organism: Hemitrygon akajei; assembly: GCF_048418815.1. Classification (NCBI taxonomy): domain Eukaryota; kingdom Metazoa; phylum Chordata; class Chondrichthyes; order Myliobatiformes; family Dasyatidae; genus Hemitrygon; species Hemitrygon akajei. Next base: position 2,475,949 of record NW_027331925.1, on the reverse strand, counting down.
GTTATGGAGGGGTACAGTTTCATGCATATTTGTGTGGAGTTCAGCATTGGTACGTTCCAGTGAGACAGGGAGGTTATGGAGGGTTTACAGGTTCAGGGCATATTTGTGTGGAGTTCTGCATTGGTACATTCCAGTGAGACACGGAGGATATGGAGGGATACAGGTTCAGGGCATATTTTTGTGGAGTTCTGCATTGGTACGTTCCAATGAGACAGGGAGGTTATGTAGGTGTACATGATCCGTGCATATTTGTGTGGAGTTCTGCATTGGTACATTCCAGTGAGACATGGAGGTTATGCAGGGGTACAGGTTTAGGGCATATTTATGTGGAGTTCTGCATTGGAACATTCCAGTGAGACACGGAGGATATGGAATGGTACAAGTTCAGGGCATATTTGTGTGGAGTTCTGCATTGGTACGTTCCAGTGAGACAGGGTGTTTATGGAGGCGTACAGGTTCAGGGCATATTTGTGTGGAGTTCTGCATTGGAACATTCCAGTGAGACACGGAGGATATGGAGGGGTGCAGGTTCAGGGCATATTTGTGTGGAGTTCTGCATTGGTACGTTCCAGTGCGACACTGAGGTTATGGAGGGGTACAGGTTCAGGGAATATTTATGTGGAGTTCCGCAGTGGAACATTCCAGTGAGACACGGAGGATATTGAGTGGTACAGTTTCAGGGCATATTTGTGTGGAGTTCTGCATTGGTACGTTCCAGTGAGACATGGAGGTTATGCAGGGGTACAGGTTTAGGGCATATTTATGTGGAGTTCTGCATTGGAACATTCCAGTGAGACACGGAGGATATGGAATGGTACAGGTTCAGGGCATATTTGTGTGGATTTCTGCATTGGTACGTTCCAGTGAGACAGGGTGTTTATGGAGGCGTACATGTTCAGGGCATATTTGTGTGGAGTTCTGCATTGGAACATTCCAGTAAGACACGGAGGATATGGAGGGGTGCTGGTTCAGGGCATATTTATGTGGATTTCTGCATTGGTACGTTCCCGTGAGACAGGGTGGTTATGGAGGGGTACAGGTTCAGGGCATATTTCTGTGGAGTTCTGCATTGGAACATTCCAGTGAGACACGGAGGATATGGAGGGGTGCAGGTTCAGGGCATATTTGTGTGGAGTTCTGCATTGGTACGTTCCAGTGAGACAGGTAGGTTTTGGAGCGTACAGGTTCAGGGCATATTTTTGTGGAGTTCTGCATTGGTACGTTCCAGTGAGACAGGGAGTTTATGGAGGGGTACAGTTTCAGGGCATTTTTGTGTGGAGTTCTGCATTGGTACATTCCAGTGAGACAGGGAGGTTATGGAGGGGTACAGGTTCAGGGCATATTTGTGTGGAGTTCTGCATTGGAACATTCCAGTGAGACACGGAGGATATGGAGGTGTGCAGGTTCAGGGCATATTTGTGTGGAGTTCTGCATTGGTACGTTCCTGTGAGACAGGTAGGTTTTGGAGCGTACAGGTTCAGGGCATATTTTTGTGGAGTTCTGCATTGGTACGTTCCAGTGAGACAGGGAGTTTATGGAGGGGTACAGGTTCAGGGCATATTTTGTGGAGTTTTGCAATGGTCGTTCCAGTGAGACAGGGAGTTTATGGAGGGGTACAGTTTCAGGGCATATTTGTGTGGAGTTCTGCATTGGTACGTTCCACTGAGACAGGGAGGATATGGAATGGTACAGGTTCAGGGCATATTTGTGTGGAGTTCTGCATTGGTACGTTCCAGTGAGACAGGGTGTTTATGGGGGCGTACAGGTTCAGGGCATATTTGTGTGGAGTTCTGCAATGGAACATTCCAGTGAGACACGGAGGATATGGAGGGGTGCAGGTTCAGGGCATATTCGTGTGGAGTTCTGCATTCTAACGTTCCAGTGAGACAGGGAGGTTATGGAGGGGTACAGTTTCAGGGCATATTTGTGTGGAGTTCTGCATTGGTACGTTCCAGTGAGACAGGGAGGTTATGGAGGGTTTACAGGTTCAGGGCATATTTGTTTGGAGTTCTGCATTGGTACATTCCAGTGAGACACGGAGGATATGGAATGGTACAGGTTCAGGGCATATTTTTGTGGAGTTCTGCATTGGTACGTTCCAGTGAGACAGGGAGGTTATGTAGGTGTACATGTTCCGTGCATATTTGTGTGGAGTTCTGCATTGGTACATTCCAGTGAGACATGGAGGTTATGCAGGGGTACAGGTTTAGGGCATATTTATGTGGAGTTCTGCATTGGAACATTCCAGTGAGACACGGAGGATATGGAATGGTACAGGTTCAGGGCATATTTGTGTGGAGTTCTGCATTGGTACGTTCCAGTGAGACAGGGTGTTTATGGAGGCGTACATGTTCAGGGCATATTTGTGTGGAGTTCTGCATTGGAACATTCCAGTGAGACACGGAGGATATGGAGGGGTGCAGGTTCAGGGCATATTTGTGTGGAGTTCTGCATTGGTACGTTCCAGTGAGACAGGGAGGTTATGGAGGGGTACAGTTTCATGGCATATTTGTGTGGAGTTCTGCATTGTTACATTCCAGTGAGACAGGGAGGTTATGGAGGGTTTACAGGTTCAGAGCATATTTGTGTGGAGTTCTGCATTGGTACATTCCAGTGAGACACGGAGGATATGGAGGGATACAGGTTCAGGGCATATTTTTGTGGAGTTCTGCATTGGTACGTTCCAGTGAGACAGGGAGGTTATGTAGGTGTACATGTTCCGTGCATATTTGTGTGGAGTTCTGCATTGGTACATTCCAGTGAGACATGGAGGTTATGCAGGGGTACAGGTTTAGGGCATATTTATGTGGAGTTCGGCATTGGAACATTCCAGTGAGACACGGAGGATATGGAATGGTACAGGTTCAGGGCATATTTGTGTGGAGTTCTGCATTGGTACGTTCCAGTGAGACAGGGTGTTTATGGAGGCGTACAGGTTCAGGGCATATTTGTGTGGAGTTCTGCATTGGAACATTCCAGTGAGACACGGAGGATATGGAGGAGTGCAGGTTCAGGGCATATTTGTGTGGAGTACTGCATTGGTACGTTCCAGTGAGACACTGAGGTTATGGAGGGGTACAGGTTCAGGGCATATTTATGTGGAGTTCCGCAGTGGAACATTCCAGTGAGACACGGAGGTTATTGAGGGGTACAGTTTCAGGGCATATTTGTGTGGAGTTCTGCATTGGTACGTTCCAGTGAGACAGGGATGTTATAGAGGGGTACAGATTCAGGGCATATTTGTGTGGAGTTCTGCATTGGTACATTCCAGTGAGACACGGAGGATATGGAGGGATACAGGTTCATGGCATATTTGTGTGTAGTACTTCATTGATACGTTACAGTGAGACAGGTAGGTTTTGGAGCGTACATGTTCAGGGCATATTTTTGTGGAGTTCTGCATTGGTACGTTCCAGTGAGACAGGTAGGTTTTGGAGCGTATAGGTTCAGGGCATATTTTTGTGGAGTTCTGCATTGGTACGTTCCAGTGAGACAGGGAGGTTATGGAGGGGTACAGGTTCAGGGCATATTTGTGTGGAGTTCTGCATTGGTACGTTCCAGTGAGACAGGGAGGTTATGTAGGTGTACATGTTCCGTGCATATTTGTGTGTTTTTCTGCATTGGTACGTTCCAGTGAGAAAGGGAGGTTATGGAGGGGTACAGTTTCAGGGCATATTTATGTGGATTTCTGCATTGGTACGTTCCCGTGAGACAGGGTGGTTATGGAGGGGTACAGGTTCAGGGCATATTTCTGTGGAGTTCTGCATTGGAACATTCCAGTGAGACACGGAGGATATGGAGGGGTGCAGGTTCAGGGCATATTTGTGTGGAGTTCTGCATTGGTACGTTCCAGTGAGACAGGTAGGTTTTGGAGCGTACAGGTTCAGGGCATATTTTTGTGGAGTTCTGCATTGGTACGTTCCAGTGAGACAGGGAGTTTATGGAGGGGTACAGTTTCAGGGCATTTTTGTGTGGAGTTCTGCATTGGTACATTCCAGTGAGACAGGGAGGTTATGGAGGGGTACAGGTTCAGGGCATATTTCTGTGGATTTCTGCATTGGAACATTCCAGTGAGACACGGAGGATATGGAGGTGTGCAGGTTCAGGGCATATTTGTGTGGAGTTCTGCATTGGTACGTTCCAGTGAGACAGGTAGGTTTTGGAGCGTACAGGTTCAGGGCATATTTTTGTGGAGTTCTGCATTGGTACGTTCCAGTGAGACAGGGAGGTTATGGAGGGGTACAGTTTCAGGGCATATTTGTGTGGAGTTCTGCATTGGTACGTTCCAGTGAGAAAGGGAGGTTATGGAGGGGTACAGTTTCAGGGCATATTTATGTGGAGTTCTGCATTGGTATGTTCCAGTGAGACACTGAGGTTATGGAGGAGTACAGGTTCAGGGAATATTTATGTGGAGTTCCGCAGTGGAACATTCCAGTGAGACACGGAGGATATTGAGGGGTACAGTTTCAGGGCATATTTGTGTGGAGTTCTGCATTGGTACGTTCCAGTGAGACAGGTAGGTTTTGGAGCGTATAGGTTCAGGGCATATTTGTGTGGAGTTCTGCATTGGTACGTTCCAGTGAGACAGGGAGGTTATGGAGGGGTACAGGTTCAGGGTATATATGTGTGGAGTTCTGCATTGGTACGTTCCAGTGAGACAGGGAGGTTATGTAGGTGTACATGTTCCGTGCATATTTGTGTGTTTTTCTGCATTGGTACGTTCCAGTGAGAAAGGGAGGTTATGGAGGGGTACAGTTTCAGGGCATATTTATGTGGATTTCTGCATTGGTACGTTCCCGTGAGACAGGGTGGTTATGGAGGGGTACAGGTTCAGGGCATATTTCTGTGGAGTTCTGCATTGGAACATTCCAGTGAGACACGGAGGATATGGAGGGGTGCAGGTTCAGGGCATATTTGTGTGGAGTTCTGCATTGGTACGTTCCAGTGAGACAGGTAGGTTTTGGAGCGTACAGGTTCAGGGCATATTTTTGTGGAGTTCTGCATTGGTACGTTCCAGTGAGACAGGGAGTTTATGGAGGGGTACAGTTTCAGGGCATTTTTGTGTGGAGTTCTGCATTGGTACATTCCAGTGAGACAGGGAGGTTATGGAGGGGTACAGGTTCAGGGCATATTTGTGTGGAGTTCTGCATTGGAACATTCCAGTGAGACACGGAGGATATGGAGGTGTGCAGGTTCAGGGCATATTTGTGTGGAGTTCTGCATTGGTACGTTCCTGTGAGACAGGTAGGTTTTGGAGCGTACAGGTTCAGGGCATATTTTTGTGGAGTTCTGCATTGGTACGTTCCAGTGAGACAGGGAGTTTATGGAGGGGTACAGGTTCAGGGCATATTTTGTGGAGTTTTGCAATGGTCGTTCCAGTGAGACAGGGAGTTTATGGAGGGGTACAGTTTCAGGGCATATTTGTGTGGAGTTCTGCATTGGTACGTTCCACTGAGACAGGGAGGATATGGAATGGTACAGGTTCAGGGCATATTTGCGTGGAGTTCTGCATTGGTACGTTCCAGTGAGACAGGGTGTTTATGGGGGCGTACAGGTTCAGGGCATATTTGTGTGGAGTTCTGCAATGGAACATTCCAGTGAGACACGGAGGATATGGAGGGGTGCAGGTTCAGGGCATATTCGTGTGGAGTTCTGCATTCTAACGTTCCAGTGAGACAGGGAGGTTATGGAGGGGTACAGTTTCAGGGCATATTTGTGTGGAGTTCTGCATTGGTACGTTCCAGTGAGACAGGGAGGTTATGGAGGGTTTACAGGTTCAGGGCATATTTGTTTGGAGTTCTGCATTGGTACATTCCAGTGAGACACGGAGGATATGGAATGGTACATGTTCCGTGCATATTTGTGTGGAGTTCTGCATTGGTACATTCCAGTGAGACATGGAGGTTATGCAGGGGTACAGGTTTAGGGCATATTTATGTGGAGTTCTGCATTGGAACATTCCAGTGAGACACGGAGGATATGGAATGGTACAGGTTCAGGGCATATTTGTGTGGAGTTCTGCATTGTTACGTTCCAGTGAGACAGGGTGTTTATGGAGGCGTACATGTTCAGGGCATATTTGTGTGGAGTTCTGCATTGGAACATTCCAGTGAGACACGGAGGATATGGAGGGGTGCAGGTTCAGGGCATATTTGTGTGGAGTTCTGCATTGGTACGTTCCAGTGAGACAGGGAGGTTATGGAGGGGTACAGTTTCATGGCATATTTGTGTGGAGTTCTGCATTGTTACATTCCAGTGAGACAGGGAGGTTATGGAGGGTTTACAGGTTCAGAGCATATTTGTGTGGAGTTCTGCATTGGTACATTCCAGTGAGACACGGAGGATATGGAGGGATACAGGTTCAGGGCATATTTTTGTGGAGTTCTGCATTGGTACGTTCCAGTGAGACAGGGAGGTTATGTAGGTGTACATGTTCCGTGCATATTTGTGTGGAGTTCTGCATTGGTACATTCCAGTGAGACATGGAGGTAATGCAGGGATACAGGTTTAGGGCATATTTATGTGGAGTTCTGCATTGGAACATTCCAGTGAGACACGGAGGATATGGAATGGTACAGGTTCAGGGCATATTTGTGTGGAGTTCTGCATTGGTACGTTCCAGTGAGACAGGGTGTTTATGGAGGCGTACAGGTTCAGGGCATATTTGTGTGGAGTTCTGCATTGGAACATTCCAGTGAGACACGGAGGATATGGAGGAGTGCAGGTTCAGGGCATATTTGTGTGGAGTACTGCATTGGTACGTTCCAGTGAGACACTGAGGTTATGGAGGGGTACAGGTTCAGGGCATATTTATGTGGAGTTCCGCAGTGGAACATTCCAGTGAGACACGGAGGTTATTGAGGGGTACAGTTTCAGGGCATATTTGTGTGGAGTTCTGCATTGGTACGTTCCAGTGAGACAGGGATGTTATAGAGGGGTACAGATTCAGGGCATATTTGTGTGGAGTTCTGCATTGGTACATTCCAGTGAGACACGGAGGATATGGAGGGATACAGGTTCATGGCATATTTGTGTGTAGTACTTCATTGATACGTTACAGTGAGACAGGTAGGTTTTGGAGCGTACATGTTCAGGGCATATTTTTGTGGAGTTCTGCATTGGTACGTTCCAGTGAGACAGGTAGGTTTTGGAGCGTATAGGTTCAGGGCATATTTTTGTGGAGTTCTGCATTGGTACGTTCCAGTGAGACAGGGAGGTTATGGAGGGGTACAGGTTCAGGGCATATTTGTGTGGAGTTCTGCATTGGTACGTTCCAGTGAGACAGGGAGGTTATGTAGGTGTACATGTTCCGTGCATATTTGTGTGTTTTTCTGCATTGGTACGTTCCAGTGAGAAAGGGAGGTTATGGAGGGGTACAGTTTCAGGGCATATTTATGTGGATTTCTGCATTGGTACGTTCCCGTGAGACAGGGTGGTTATGGAGGGGTACAGGTTCAGGGCATATTTCTGTGGAGTTCTGCATTGGAACATTCCAGTGAGACACGGAGGATATGGAGGGGTGCAGGTTCAGGGCATATTTGTGTGGAGTTCTGCATTGGTACGTTCCAGTGAGACAGGTAGGTTTTGGAGCGTACAGGTTCAGGGCATATTTTTGTGGAGTTCTGCATTGGTACGTTCCAGTGAGACAGGGAGTTTATGGAGGGGTACAGTTTCAGGGCATTTTTGTGTGGAGTTCTGCATTGGTACATTCCAGTGAGACAGGGAGGTTATGGAGGGGTACAGGTTCAGGGCATATTTCTGTGGATTTCTGCATTGGAACATTCCAGTGAGACACGGAGGATATGGAGGTGTGCAGGTTCAGGGCATATTTGTGTGGAGTTCTGCATTGGTACGTTCCAGTGAGACAGGTAGGTTTTGGAGCGTACAGGTTCAGGGCATATTTTTGTGGAGTTCTGCATTGGTACGTTCCAGTGAGACAGGGAGGTTATGGAGGGGTACAGGTTCAGGGCATATTTTTGTGGAGTTCTGCATTGGTACGTTCCCGTGAGACAGGGAGTTTATGGAGGGGTACAGGTTCAGGGCATATTTTGTGGAGTTTTGCAATGGTACGTTCCAGTGAGACAGGGAGTTTATGGAGGGGTACAGTTTCAGGGCATATTTGTGTGGAGTTCTGCATTGGTACGTTCCACTGAGACAGGGAGGATATGGAATGGTACAGGTTCAGGGCATATTTGTGTGGAGTTCTGCATTGGTCCGTTCCAGTGAGACAGGGTGTTTATGGGGGCGTACAGGTTCAGGGCATATTTGTGTGGAGTTCTGCATTCGAACATTCCAGTGAGACACGGAGGATATGGAGGGGTGCAGGTTCCGGGCATATTTGCGTGGAGTTCTGCATTGTTACGTTCCAGTGAGACACGGAGGTTATGGAGGGGTACAGTTTCAGGGCATATTTGTGTGGAGTTCTGCATTGGTACGTTCCAGTGAGACAGTGAGGTTATGGAGGGTTTACAGGTGCAGGGCATATTTGTGTGGAGATCTGCATTGGTACATTCCAGTGAGACACGGAGGATATGGAGGGATACAGGTTCAGGGCATATTTTTGTGGAGTTCTGCATTGGTACGTTCCAGTGAGACAGGGAGTTTATGTAGGTGTACATGTTCCGTGCATATTTGTGTGGAGTTCTGCATTGGTACATTCCAGTGAGACATGGAGGTTATGCAGGGGTACAGGTTTAGGGCATATTTATGTGGAGTTCTGCATTGGAACATTCCAGTGAGACACGGAGGATATGGAATGGTACAGGTTCAGGGCATATTTGTGTGGAGTTCTGCATTGGTACGTTCCAGTGAGACAGGGATGTTATGGAGGGTTTACAGGTTCAGGGCATATTTGTGTGGAGTTCTGCATTGGAACATTCCAGTGAGACACGGAGGATATGGAGGGGTGCAGGTTTAGGGCATATTTGTGTGGAGTTCTGCATTGGTACGTTCCAGTGAGACAGGGAGGTTATGGAGGGGTACAGTTTCATGGCATATTTGTGTGGAGTTCTGCATTGGTACGTTCCAGTGAGACAGGGAGGTTATGGAGGGTTTACAGGTTCAGGGCATATTTGTGTGGAGTTCTGCATTGGTACATTCCAGTGAGACACGGAGGATATGGAGGGATACAGGTTCAGGGCATATTTTTGTGGAGTTCTGCATTGGTACGTTCCAGTGAGACAGGGAGGTTATGTAGGTGTACATGTTCCGTGCATATTTGTGTGGAGTTCTGCATTGGTACATTCCAATGAGACATGGAGGTTATGCAGGGGTACAGGTTTAGGGCATATTTATGTGGAGTTCTGCATTGGAACATTCCAGTGAGACACGGAGGATATGGAATGGTACAGGTTCAGGGCATATTTGTGTGGAGTTCTGCATTGGTACGTTCCAGTGAGACAGGGTGTTTATGGAGGCGTACAGGTTCAGGGCATATTTGTGTGGAGTTCTGCATTGGAACATTCCAGTGAGACACGGAGGATATGGAGGGGTGCAGGTTCTGGGCATATTTGTGTGGAGTTCTGCATTGGTACGTTCCAGTGAGACACTGAGGTTATGGAGGGGTACAGGTTCAGGGCATATTTATGTGGAGTTCCGCAGTGGAACATTCCAGTGAGACACGGAGGATATTGAGGGGTACAGTTTCAGGGCATATTTGTGTGGAGTTCTGCATTGGTACGTTCCAGTGAGACAGGGATGTTATAGAGGGGTACAGATTCAGGGCATATTTGTGTGGAGTTCTGCATTGGTACATTCCAGTGAGACACGGAGGATATGGAGGGATACAGGTTCATGGCATATTTGTGTGTAGTACTTCATTGATACGTTACAGTGAGACAGGTAGGTTTTGGAGCGTACATGTTCAGGGCATATTTTTGTGGAGTTCTGCATTGGTACGTTCCAGTGAGACAGGGAGGTTATGGTGGGGTACAGGTTCAGGGCATATTTGTGTGGAGTTCTGCATTGGTACGTTCCATTGAGACAGGGAGGTTATGTAGGTGTACATGTTCCGTGCATATTTGTGTGTTTTTCTGCATTGGTACGTTCCAGTGAGAAAGGGAGGTTATGGAGGGGTACAGTTTCAGGGCATATTTATGTGGATTTCTGTATTGGTACGTTCCCGTGAGGGAGGGTGGTTATGGAGGGGTACAGGTTCAGGGCATATTTCTGTGGAGTTCTGCATTGGAACATTCCAGTGAGACACGGAGGATATGGAGCGGTGCAGGTTCAGGGCATATATGTGTGGAGTTCTGCATTGGTACGTTCCAGTGAGACAGGTAGGTTTTGGAGCGTACAGGTTCAGGGCATATTTTTGTGGAGTTCTGCATTGGTACGTTCCAGTGTGACAGGGAGTTTATGGAGGGGTACAGTTTCAGGGCATTTTTGTGTGGAGTTCTGCATTGGAACATTCCAGTGAGACACGGAGGATATGGAGGGGTGCAGGTTCAGGGCATATTTGTGTGGAGTTCTGCATTGGTACGTTCCAGTGAGACAGGGAGGTTATGGAGGGGTACAGTTTCATGCATATTTGTGTGGAGTTCTGCATTGGTACGTTCCAGTGAGACAGGGAGGTTATGGAGGGTTTACAGGTTCAGGGCATATTTGTGTGGAGTTCTGCATTGGTACATTCCAGTGAGACACGGAGGATATGGAGGGATACAGGTTCAGGGCATATTTTTGTGGAGTTCTGCATTGGTACGTTCCAGTGAGACAGGGAGGTTATGTAGGTGTACATTATCCGTGCATATTTGTGTGGAGTTCTGCATTGGTACATTCCAGTGAGACATGGAGGTTATGCAGGGGTACAGGTTTAGGGCATATTTATGTGGAGTTCTGCATTGGAACATTCCAGTGAGACACGGAGGATATGGAATGGTACAGGTTCAGGGCATATTTGTGTGGAGTTCTGCATTGGTACGTTCCAGTGAGACAGGGTGTTTATGGAGGCGTACAGGTTCAGGGCATATTTGTGTGGAGTTCTGCATTGGAACATTCCAGTGAGACACGGAGGATATGGAGGGGTGCAGGTTCAGGGCATATTTGTGTGGAGTTCTGCATTGGTACGTTCCAGTGCGACACTGAGGTTATGGAGGGGTACAGGTTCAGGGAATATTTATGTGGAGTTCCGCAGTGGAACATTCCAGTGAGACACGGAGGATATTGAGGGGTTCAGTTTCAGGGCATATTTGTGTGTAGTTCTGCATTGGTACGTTCCAGTGAGACATGGAGGTTATGCAGGGGTACAGGTTTAGGGCATATTTATGTGGAGTTCTGCATTGGTACGTTCCAGTGAGACAGGGTGTTTATGGAGGCGTACAGGTTCAGGGCATATTTGTGTGGAGTTCTGCATTGGAACATTCCAGTGAGACACGTAGGATATTGAGGGGTACAGTTTCAGGGCATATTTGTGTGGAGTTCTGCATTGGTACGTTCCAGTGAGACAGGGATGTTATAGAGGGGTACAGATTCAGGGCATATTTGTGTGGAGTTCTGCATTGGTACATTCCAGTGAGACACGGAGTATATGGAGGGATACAGGTTCATGGCATATTTGTGTGTAGTACTTCATTGATACGTTACAGTGAGACAGGTAGGTTTTGGAGCGTACATGTTCAGGGCATATTTTTGTGGAGTTCTGCATTGGTACGTTCCAGTGAGACAGGGAGGTTATGGAGGGGTACAGGTTCAGGGCATATTTGTGTGGAGTTCTGCATTGGTACGTTCCAGTGAGACAGGGAGGTTATGTAGGTGTACATGTTCCGTGCATATTTGTGTGTTTTTCTGCATTGGTACGTTCCAGTGAGAAAGGGAGGTTATGGAGGGGTACAGTTTCAGGGCATATTTATGTGGATTTCTGCATTGGTACGTTCCGCTGAGGGAGGGTGGTTATGGAGGGGTACAGGTTCAGGGCATATTTCTGTGGAGTTCTGCATTGGAACATTCCAGTGAGACACGGAGGATATGGAGCGGTGCAGGTTCAGGGCATATATGTGTGGAGTTCTGCATTGGTACGTTCCAGTGAGACAGGTAGGTTTTGGAGCGTATAGGTTCAGGGCATATTTTTGTGGAGTTCTGCATTGGTACGTTCCAGTGAGACAGGGAGTTTATGGAGGGGTACAGTTTCAGGGCATTTTTGTGTGGAGTTCTGCATTGGTACATTCCAGTGAGACAGGGTGGTTATGGAGGGGTACAGTTTCAGGGCATATTTCTGTGGAGTTCTGCATTGGTACATTCCAGTGAGACACGGAGGATATGGAGGGATACAGGTTCAGGGCATATTTTTGTGGAGTTCTGCATTGGTACGTTCCAGTGAGACAGGGAGGTTATGTAGGTGTACATGTTCCGTGCATATTTGTGTGGAGTTCTGCATTGGTATATTCCAGTGAGACATGGAGGTTATGCAGGGGTACAGCTTTAGGGCATATTTATGTGGAGTTCTGCATTGGAACATTCCAGTGAGACACGGAGGATATGGAATGGTACAGGTTCAGGGCATATTTGTGTGGAGTTCTGCATTGGTACGTTCCAGTGAGACCGGGTGTTTATGGAGGCGAACAGGTTCAGGGCATATTTGTGTGGAGTTCTGCATTGGAACATTCCAGTGAGACACGGAGGATATGGAGGGGTGCAGGTTCAGGGCATATTTGTGTGGAGTTCTGCATTGGTACGTTCCAGTGAGACACTGAGGTTATGGAGGTATACAGGTTCAGGGAATATTTATGTGGAGTTCCGCAGTGGAACATTCCAGTGAGACACGGAGGATATTGAGGGGTACAGTTTCAGGGCATATTTGTGTGGAGTTCTGCATTGGTACGTTCCAGTGAGACAGGGATGTTATAGAGGGGTACAGATTCAGGGCATATTTGTGTGGAGTTCTGCATTGGTACATTCCAGTGAGACACGGAGGATATGGAGGGATACAGGTTCATGGCACATTTGTGTGGAGTTCTGCATTGGTACGTTCCAGTGAGACAGGGAGGTTATGTAGGTGTACATGTTCCGTGCATATTTGTGTGGAGTTCTGCATTGGTACATTCCAGTGAGACATGGAGGTTATGCAGGGGTACAGGTTTAGGGCATATTTATGTGGAGTTCTGCATTGGAACATTCCAGTGAGACACGGAGGATATGGAATGGTACAGGTTCAGGGCATATTTGTGTGGAGTTCTGCATTGGTCCGTTCCAGTGAGACAGGGTGTTTATGGGGGCGTACAGGTTCAGGGCATATTTGTGTGGAGTTCTGCATTGGTACGTTCCCGTGAGGGAGGGTGGTTATGGAGGGGTACAGGTTCAGGGCATATTTCTGTGGAGTTCTGCATTGGAACATTCCAGTGAGACACGGAGGATATGGAGCGGTGCAGGTTCAGGGCATATATGTGTGGAGTTCTGCATTGGTACGTTCCAGTGAGACAGGTAGGTTTTGGAGCGTACAGGTTCAGGGCATATTTTTGTGGAGTTCTGCATTGGTACGTTCCAGTGTGACAGGGAGTTTATGGAGGGGTACAGTTTCAGGGCATTTTTGTGTGGAGTTCTGCATTGGAACATTCCAGTGAGACACGGAGGATATGGAGGGGTGCAGGTTCAGGGCATATTTGTGTGGAGTTCTGCATTGGTACGTTCCAGTGAGACAGGGAGGTTATGGAGGGGTACAGTTTCATGCATATTTGTGTGGAGTTCTGCATTGGTACGTTCCAGTGAGACAGGGAGGTTATGGAGGGTTTACAGGTTCAGGGCATATTTGTGTGGAGTTCTGCATTGGTACATTCCAGTGAGACACGGAGGATATGGAGGGATACAGGTTCAGGGCATATTTTTGTGGAGTTCTGCATTGGTACGTTCCAGTGAGACAGGGAGGTTATGTAGGTGTACATTATCCGTGCATATTTGTGTGGAGTTCTGCATTGGTACATTCCAGTGAGACATGGAGGTTATGCAGGGGTACAGGTTTAGGGCATATTTATGTGGAGTTCTGCATTGGAACATTCCAGTGAGACACGGAGGATATGGAATGGTACAGGTTCAGGGCATATTTGTGTGGAGTTCTGCATTGGTACGTTCCAGTGAGACAGGGTGTTTATGGAGGCGTACAGGTTCAGGGCATATTTGTGTGGAGTTCTGCATTGGAACATTCCAGTGAGACACGGAGGATATGGAGGGGTGCAGGTTCAGGGCATATTTGTGTGGAGTTCTGCATTGGTACGTTCCAGTGCGACACTGAGGTTATGGAGGGGTACAGGTTCAGGGAATATTTATGTGGAGTTCCGCAGTGGAACATTCCAGTGAGACACGGAGGATATTGAGGGGTTCAGTTTCAGGGCATATTTGTGTGGAGTTCTGCATTGGTACGTTCCAGTGAGACATGGAGGTTATGCAGGGGTACAGGTTTAGGGCATATTTATGTGGAGTTCTGCATTGGTACGTTCCAGTGAGACAGGGTGTTTATGGAGGCGTACAGGTTCAGGGCATATTTGTGTGGAGTTCTGCATTGGAACATTCCAGTGAGACACGGAGGATATTGAGGGGTACAGTTTCAGGGCATATTTGTGTGGAGTTCTGCATTGGTACGTTCCAGTGAGACAGGGATGTTATAGAGGGGTACAGATTCAGGGCATATTTGTGTGGAGTTCTGCATTGGTACATTCCAGTGAGACACGGAGTATATGGAGGGATACAGGTTCATGGCATATTTGTGTGTAGTACTTCATTGATACGTTACAGTGAGACAGGTAGGTTTTGGAGCGTACATGTTCAGGGCATATTTTTGTGGAGTTCTGCATTGGTACGTTCCAGTGAGACAGGGAGGTTATGGAGGGGTACAGGTTCAGGGCATATTTGTGTGGAGTTCTGCATTGGTACGTTCCAGTGAGACAGGGAGGTTATGTAGGTGTACATGTTCCGTGCATATTTGTGTGTTTTTCTGCATTGGTACGTTCCAGTGAGAAAGGGAGGTTATGGAGGGGTACAGTTTCAGGGCATATTTATGTGGATTTCTGCATTGGTACGTTCCGCTGAGGGAGGGTGGTTATGGAGGGGTACAGGTTCAGGGCATATTTCTGTGGAGTTCTGCATTGGAACATTCCAGTGAGACACGGAGGATATGGAGCGGTGCAGGTTCAGGGCATATATGTGTGGAGTTCTGCATTGGTACGTTCCAGTGAGACAGGTAGGTTTTGGAGCGTATAGGTTCAGGGCATATTTTTGTGGAGTTCTGCATTGGTACGTTCCAGTGAGACAGGGAGTTTATGGAGGGGTACAGTTTCAGGGCATTTTTGTGTGGAGTTCTGCATTGGTACATTCCAGTGAGACAGGGTGGTTATGGAGGGGTACAGTTTCAGGGCATATTTCTGTGGAGTTCTGCATTGGTACATTCCAGTGAGACACGGAGGATATGGAGGGATACAGGTTCAGGGCATATTTTTGTGGAGTTCTGCATTGGTACGTTCCAGTGAGACAGGGAGGTTATGTAGGTGTACATGTTCCGTGCATATTTGTGTGGAGTTCTGCATTGGTATATTCCAGTGAGACATGGAGGTTATGCAGGGGTACAGCTTTAGGCCATATTTATGTGGAGTTCTGCATTGGAACATTCCAGTGAGACACGGAGGATATGGAATGGTACAGGTTCAGGGCATATTTGTGTGGAGTTCTGCATTGGTACGTTCCAGTGAGACCGGGTGTTTATGGAGGCGAACAGGTTCAGGGCATATTTGTGTGGAGTTCTGCATTGGAACATTCCAGTGAGACACGGAGGATATGGAGGGGTGCAGGTTCAGGGCATATTTGTGTGGAGTTCGGCATTGGTACGTTCCAGTGAGACACTGAGGTTATGGAGGTGTACAGGTTCAGGGAATATTTATGTGGAGTTCCGCAGTGGAACATTCCAGTGAGACACGGAGGATATTGAGGGGTACAGTTTCAGGGCATATTTGTGTGGAGTTCTGCATTGGTACGTTCCAGTGAGACAGGGATGTTATAGAGGGGTACAGATTCAGGGCATATTTGTGTGGAGTTCTGCATTGGTACATTCCAGTGAGACACGGAGGATATGGAGGGATACAGGTTCATGGCACATTTGTGTGGAGTTCTGCATTGGTACGTTCCAGTGAGACAGGGAGGTTATGTAGGTGTACATGTTCCGTGCATATTTGTGTGGAGTTCTGCATTGGTACATTCCAGTGTGACATGGAGGTTATGCAGGGGTACAGGTTTAGGGCATATTTATGTGGAGTTCTGCATTGGAACATTCCAGTGAGACACGGAGGATATGGAATGGTACAGGTTCAGGGCATATTTGTGTGGAGTTCTGCATTGGTCCGTTCCAGTGAGACAGGGTGTTTATGGGGGCGTACAGGTTCAGGGCATATTTCTGTGGAGTTCTGCATTGGAACATTCCAGTGAGAAACGGAGGATATGGAGGGGTGCAGGTTCAGGGCATATTTGTGTGGAGTTCTGCATTGTTACGTTCCAGTGAGACAGGGAGGTTATGGAGGGGTACAGTTTCAGGGCATATTTGTGTGGAGTTCTGCATTGGTACGTTCCAGTGAGACAGTGAGGTTATGGAGGGTTTACAGGTGCAGGGCATATTTGTGTGGAGTTCTGCATTGGTACATTCCAGTGAGACACGGAGGATATGGAGGGATACAGGTTCAGAGCATATTTTTGTGGAGTTCTGCATTGGTACGTTCCAGTGAGACAGGGAGTTTATGTAGGTGTACATGTTCCGTGCATATTTGTGTGGAGTTCTGCGTTGGTACATTCCAGTGAGACATGGAGGTTATGCAGGGGTACAGGTTTAGGGCATATTTATGTGGAGTTCTGCATTGGAACATTCCAGTGAGACACGGAGGATATGGATTGGTACAGGTTCAGGGCATATTTGTGTGGAGTTCTGCATTGGTACGTTCCAGTGAGACAGGGTGTTTATGGAGGCGTACAGGTTCAGGGCATATTTGTGTGGAGTTCTGCATTGGAACATTCCAGTGAGACACGGAGGATATGGAGGGGTGCAGGTTTAGGGCATATTTGTGTGGAGTTCTGCATTGGTACGTTCCAGTGAGACAGGGAGGTTATGGAGGGGTACAGTTTCATGGCATATTTGTGTGGAGTTCTGCATTGGTACGTTCCAGTGAGACAGGGAGGTTATGGAGGGTTTACAGGTTCAGGGCATATTTGTGTGGAGTTCTGCATTGGTACATTCCAGTGAGACACGGAGGATATGGAGGGATACAGGTTCAGGGCATATTTTTGTGGAATTCTGCATTGGTACGTTCCAGTGAGACAGGGAGGTTATGTAGGTGTACATGTTCCGTGCATATTTGTGTGGAGTTCTGCATTGGTACATTCCAGTGAGACATGGAGGTTATGCAGGGGTACAGGTTTAGGGCATATTTATGTGGAGTTCTGCATTGGAACATTCCAGTGAGACACGGAGGATATGGAATGGTACAGGTTCAGGGCATATTTGTGTGGAGTTCTGCATTGGTACGTTCCAGTGAGACAGGGTGTTTATGGAGGCGTACAGGTTCAGGGCATATTTGTGTGGAGTTCTGCATTGGAACATTCCAGTGAGACACGGAGGATATGGAGGGGTGCAGGTTCAGGGCATATTTGTGTGGAGTTCTGCATTGGTACGTTCCAGTGAGACACTGAGGTTATGGAGGGGTACAGGTTCAGGGCATATTTATGTGGAGTTCCGCAGTGGAACATTCCAGTGAGACACGGAGGATATTGAGGGGTACAGTTTCAGGGCATATTTGTGTGGAGTTCTGCATTGGAACGTTCCAGTGAGACAGGGTGGTTATGGAGGCGTACAGGTTCAGGGCATATTTGTGTGGAGTTCTGCATTGGTACATTCCAGTGAGACACGGAGGATATGGAGGGGTGCAGGTTCAGGGCATATTTGTGTGGAGTTCTGCATTGTTACGTTCCAGTGAGACAGGGAGGTTATGGAGGGGTACAGATTCAGGGCATATTTGTGTGTTTTTCTGCATTGGTACGTTCCAGTGAGAAAGGGAGGTTATGGACGGGTACAGTTTCAGGGCATATTTATGTGGATTTCTGCATTGGTACGTTCCGGTGAGGGAGGGTGGTTATGGAGGGGTACAGGTTCAGGGCATATTTCTGTGGAGTTCTGCATTGGAACATTCCAGTGAGACACGGAGGATATGGAGCGGTGCAGGGTCAGGGCATATATGTGTGGAGTTCTGCATTGGTACGTTCCAGTGAGACAGGTAGGTTTTGGAGCGTATAGGTTCAGGGCATATTTTTGTGGAGTTCTGCATTGGTACGTTCCAGTGAGACAGGGAGTTTATGGAGGGGTACAGTTTCAGGGCATTTTTGTGTGGAGTTCTGCATTGGTACATTCCAGTGAGACAGGGTGGTTATGGAGGGGTACAGTTTCAGGGCATATTTCTGTGGAGTTCTGCATTGGTACATTCCAGTGAGACACGGAGGATATGGAGGGATACAGGTTAGGGCATATTTTTGTGGAGTTCTGCATTGGTACGTTCCAGTGAGACAGGGAGGTTATGTAGGTGTACATGTTCCGTGCATATTTGTGTGGAGTTCTGCATTGGTATATTCCAGTGAGACATGGAGCTTATGCAGGGGTACAGCTTTAGGGCATATTTATGTGGAGTTCTGCATTGGAACATTCCAGTGAGACACGGAGGATATGGAATGGTACAGGTTCAGGGCATATTTGTGTGGAGTTCTGCATTGGTACGTTCCAGTGAGACCGGGTGTTTATGGAGGCGAACAGGTTCAGGGCATATTTGTGTGGAGTTCTGCATTGGAACATTCCAGTGAGACACGGAGGATATGGAGGGGTGCAGGTTCAGGGCATATTTGTGTGGAGTTCTGCATTGGTACGTTCCAGTGAGACACTGAGGTTATGGAGGTGTACAGGTTCAGGGAATATTTATGTGGAGTTCCGCAGTGGAACATTCCAGTGAGACACGGAGGATATTGAGGGGTACAGTTTCAGGGCATATTTGTGTGGAGTTCTGCATTGGTACGTTCCAGTGAGACAGGGATGTTATAGAGGGGTACAGATTCAGGGCATATTTGTGTGGAGTTCTGCATTGTTACGTTCCAGTGAGACAGGGAGGTTATGGAGGGGTACAGTTTCAGGGCATATTTGTGTGGAGTTCTGCATTGGTACGTTCCAGTGAGACAGTGAGGTTATGGAGGGTTTACAGGTTCAGGGCATATTTTTGTTGAGTTCTGCATTGGTACGTTCCAGTGAGACAGGGAGTTTATGTAGGTGTACATGTTCCGTGCATATTTGTGTGGAGTTCTGCATTGGTACATTCCAGTGAGACATGGAGGTTATGCAGGGGTACAGGTTTAGGGCATATTTATGTGGAGTTCTGCATTGGAACATTCCAGTGAGACACGGAGGATATGGAATGGTACAGGTTCAGGGCATATTTGTGTGGAGTTCTGCATTGGTACGTTCCAGTGAGACAGGGAGGTTATGGAGTGTTTACAGGTTCAGGGCATATTTGTGTGGAGTTCTGCATTGGAACATTCCAGTGAGACACGGAGGATATGGAGGGGTGCAGGTTCAGGGCATATTTGTGTGGAGTTCTGCATTGGTACGTTCCAGTGAGACAGGGAGGTTATGGAGGGGTACAGTTTCATGGCATATTTGTGTGGAGTTCTGCATTGGTACGTTCCAGTGAGACAGGGAGGTTATGGAGGGTTTACAGGTTCAGGGCATATTTGTGTGGAGTTCTGCATTGGTACATTCCAGTGAGACACGGAGGATATGGAGGGATACAAGTTCAGGGCATATTTTTGTGGAGTTCTGCATTGGTACGTTCCAGTGAGACAGGGAGGTTATGTAGGTGTACATGTTCCGTGCATATTTGTGTGGAGTTCTGCATTGGTACATTCCAATGAGACATGGAGGTTATGCAGGGGTACAGGTTTAGGGCATATTTATGTGGAGTTCTGCATTGGAACATTCCAGTGAGACACGGAGGATATGGAATGGTACAGGTTCAGGGCATATTTGTGTGGAGTTCTGCATTGGTACGTTCCAGTGAGACAGGGAGGTTATGGAGGGTTTACAGGTTCAGGGCATATTTGTGTGGAGTTCTGCATTGGAACATTCCAGTGAGACACGGAGGATATGGAGGGGTGCAGGTTTAGGGCATATTTGTGTGGAGTTCTGCATTGGTACGTTCCAGTGAGACACTGAGGTTATGGAGGGGTACAGGTTCAGGGCATATTTATGTGGAGTTCCGCAGTGGAACTTTCCAGTGAGACACGGAGGATATTGAGGGGTACAGTTTCAGGGCATATTTGTGTGGAGTTCTGCATTGGTACGTTCCAGTGAGACAGGGATGTTATAGAGGGGTACAGATTCAGGGCATATTTGTGTGGAGTTCTGCATTGGTACATTCCAGTGAGACACGGAGGATATGGAGGGATACAGGTTCATGGCATATTTGTGTGTAGTACTTCATTGATACGTTACAGTGAGACAGGTAGGTTTTGGAGCGTACATGTTCAGGGCATATTTTTGTGGAGTTCTGCATTGGTACGTTCCAGTGAGACAGGGAGGTTATGGAGGGGTACAGGTTCAGGGCATATTTGTGTGGAGTTCTGCATTGGTACGTTCCATTGAGACAGGGAGGTTATGTAGGTGTACATGTTCCGTGCATATTTGTGTGTTTTTCTGCATTGGTACGTTCCAGTGAGAAAGGGAGGTTATGGAGGGGTACAGTTTCAGGGCATATTTATGTGGATTTCTGCATTGGTACGTTCCCGTGAGGGAGGGTGGTTATGGAGGGGTACAGGTTCAGGGCATATTTCTGTGGAGTTCTGCATTGGAACATTCCAGTGAGACACGGAGGATATGGAGCGGTGCAGGTTCAGGGCATATATGTGTGGAGTTCTGCATTGGTACGTTCCAGTGAGACAGGTAGGTTTTGGAGCGTACAGGTTCAGGGCATATTTTTGTGGAGTTCTGCATTGGTACGTTCCAGTGAGACAGGGAGTTTATGGAGGGGTACAGTTTCAGGGCATTTTTGTGTGGAGTTCTGCATTGGAACATTCCAGTGAGACACGGAGGATATGGAGGGGTGCAGGTTCAGGGCATATTTGTGTGGAGTTCGGCATTGGTACGTTCCAGTGAGACAGGGAGGTTATGGAGGGGTACAGTTTCATGCATATTTGTGTGGAGTTCTGCATTGGTACGTTCCAGTGAGACAGGGAGGTTATGGAGGGTTTACAGGTTCAGGGCATATTTGTGTGGAGTTCTGCATTGGTACATTCCAGTGAGACACGGAGGATATGGAGGGATACAGGTTCAGGGCATATTTTTGTGGAGTTCTGCATTGGTACGTTCCAGTGAGACAGGGAGGTTATGTAGGTGTACATTATCCGTGCATATTTGTGTGGAGTTCTGCATTGGTACATTCCAGTGAGACATGGAGGTTATGCAGGGGTACAGGTTTAGGGCATATTTATGTGGAGTTCTGCATTGGAACATTCCAGTGAGACACGGAGGATATGGAATGGTACAGGTTCAGGGCATATTTGTGTGGAGTTCTGCATTGGTACGTTCCAGTGAGACCGGGTGTTTATGGAGGCGAACAGGTTCAGGGCATATTTGTGTGGAGTTCTGCATTGGAACATTCCAGTGAGACACGGAGGATATGGAGGGGTGCAGGTTCAGGGCATATTTGTGTGGAGATCTGCATTGGTACGTTCCAGTGAGACACTGAGGTTATGGAGGTGTACAGGTTCAGGGAATATTTATGTGGAGTTCCGCAGTGGAACATTCCAGTGAGACACGGAGGATATTGAGGGGTACAGTTTCAGGGCATATTTGTGTGGAGTTCTGCATTGGTACGTTCCAGTGAGACAGGGATGTTATAGAGGGGTACAGATTCAGGGCATATTTGTGTGGAGTTCTGCATTGTTACGTTCCAGTGAGACAGGGAGGTTATGGAGGGGTACAGTTTCAGGGCATATTTGTGTGGAGTTCTGCATTGGTACGTTCCAGTGAGACAGTGAGGTTATGGAGGGTTTACAGGTTCAGGGCATATTTTTGTTGAGTTCTGCATTGGTACGTTCCAGTGAGACAGGGAGTTTATGTAGGTGTACATGTTCCGTGCATATTTGTGTGGAGTTCTGCATTGGTACATTCCAGTGAGACATGGAGGTTATGCAGGGGTACAGGTTTAGGGCATATTTATGTGGAGTTCTGCATTGGAACATTCCAGTGAGACACGGAGGATATGGAATGGTACAGGTTCAGGGCATATTTGTGTGGAGTTCTGCATTGGTACGTTCCAGTGAGACAGGGAGGTTATGGAGGGTTTACAGGTTCAGGGCATATTTGTGTGGAGTTCTGCATTGGAACATTCCAGTGAGACACGGAGGATATGGAGGGGTGCAGGTTCAGGGCATATTTGTGTGGAGTTCTGCATTGGTACGTTCCAGTGAGACAGGGAGGTTATGGAGGGGTACAGTTTCATGGCATATTTGTGTGGAGTTCTGCATTGGTACGTTCCAGTGAGACAGGGAGGTTATGGAGGGTTTACAGGTTCAGGGCATATTTGTGTGGAGTTCTGCATTGGTACATTCCAGTGAGACACGGAGGATATGGAGGGATACAGGTTCAGGGCATATTTTTGTGGAGTTCTGCATTGGTACGTTCCAGTGAGACAGGGAGGTTATGTAGGTGTACATGTTCCGTGCATATTTGTGTGGAGTTCTGCATTGGTACATTCCAATGAGACATGGAGGTTATGCAGGGGTACAGGTTTAGGGCATATTTATGTGGAGTTCTGCATTGGAACATTCCAGTGAGACACGGAGGATATGGAATGGTACAGGTTCAGGGCATATTTGTGTGGAGTTCTGCATTGGTACGTTCCAGTGAGACAGGGAGGTTATGGAGGGTTTACAGGTTCAGGGCATATTTGTGTGGAGTTCTGCATTGGAACATTCCAGTGAGACACGGAGGATATGGAGGGGTGCAGGTTTAGGGCATATTTGTGTGGAGTTCTGCATTGGTACGTTCCAGTGAGACACTGAGGTTATGGAGGGGTACAGGTTCAGGGCATATTTATGTGGAGTTCCGCAGTGGAACTTTCCAGTGAGACACGGAGGATATTGAGGGGTACAGTTTCAGGGCATATTTGTGTGGAGTTCTGCATTGGTACGTTCCAGTGAGACAGGGATGTTATAGAGGGGTACAGATTCAGGGCATATTTGTGTGGAGTTCTGCATTGGTACATTCCAGTGAGACACGGAGGATATGGAGGGATACAGGTTCATGGCATATTTGTGTGTAGTACTTCATTGATACGTTACAGTGAGACAGGTAGGTTTTGGAGCGTACATGTTCAGGGCATATTTTTGTGGAGTTCTGCATTGGTACGTTCCAGTGAGACAGGGAGGTTATGGAGGGGTACAGGTTCAGGGCATATTTGTGTGGAGTTCTGCATTGGTACGTTCCATTGAGACAGGGAGGTTATGTAGGTGTACATGTTCCGTGCATATTTGTGTGTTTTTCTGCATTGGTACGTTCCAGTGAGAAAGGGAGGTTATGGAGGGGTACAGTTTCAGGGCATATTTATGTGGATTTCTGCATTGGTACGTTCCCGTGAGGGAGGGTGGTTATGGAGGGGTACAGGTTCAGGGCATATTTCTGTGGAGTTCTGCATTGGAACATTCCAGTGAGACACGGAGGATATGGAGCGGTGCAGGTTCAGGGCATATATGTGTGGAGTTCTGCATTGGTACGTTCCAGTGAGACAGGTAGGTTTTGGAGCGTACAGGTTCAGGGCATATTTTTGTGGAGTTCTGCATTGGTACGTTCCAGTGAGACAGGGAGTTTATGGAGGGGTACAGTTTCAGGGCATTTTTGTGTGGAGTTCTGCATTGGAACATTCCAGTGAGACACGGAGGATATGGAGGGGTGCAGGTTCAGGGCATATTTGTGTGGAGTTCGGCATTGGTACGTTCCAGTGAGACAGGGAGGTTATGGAGGGGTACAGTTTCATGCATATTTGTGTGGAGTTCTGCATTGGTACGTTCCAGTGAGACAGGGAGGTTATGGAGGGTTTACAGGTTCAGGGCATATTTGTGTGGAGTTCTGCATTGGTACATTCCAGTGAGACACGGAGGATATGGAGGGATACAGGTTCAGGGCATATTTTTGTGGAGTTCTGCATTGGTACGTTCCAGTGAGACAGGGAGGTTATGTAGGTGTACATTATCCGTGCATATTTGTGTGGAGTTCTGCATTGGTACATTCCAGTGAGACATGGAGGTTATGCAGGGGTACAGGTTTAGGGCATATTTATGTGGAGTTCTGCATTGGAACATTCCAGTGAGACACGGAGGATATGGAATGGTACAGGTTCAGGGCATATTTGTGTGGAGTTCTGCATTGGTACGTTCCAGTGAGACAGGGTGTTTATGGAGGCGTACAGGTTCAGGGCATATTTGTGTGGAGTTCTGCATTGGAACATTCCAGTGATACACGGAGGATATGGAGGGGTGCAGGTTCAGGGCATATTTGTGTGGAGTTCTGCATTGGTACGTACCAGTGCGACACTGAGGTTATGGAGGGGTACAGGTTCAGGGCATATTTATGTGGAGTTCCGCAGTGGAACATTCCAGTGAGACACGGAGGATATTGAGGGGTACAGTTTCAGGGCATATTTGTGTGGAGTTCTGCATTGGTACGTTCCAGTGAGACAGGGATGTTATAGAGGGGTACAGATTCAGGGCATATTTGTGTGGAGTTCTGCATTGGTACATTCCAGTGAGACACGGAGTATATGGAGGGATACAGGTTCATGGCATATTTGTGTGTAGTACTTCATTGATACGTTACAGTGAGACAGGTAGGTTTTGGAGCGTACATGTTCAGGGCATATTTTTGTGGAGTTCTGCATTGGTACGTTCCAGTGAGACCGGGAGGTTATGGAGGGGTACAGGTTCAGGGCATATTTGTGTGGAGTTCTGCATTGGTACGTTCCAGTGAGACAGGGAGGTTATGTAGGTGTACATGTTCCGTGCATATTTGTGTGTTTTTCTGCATTGGTACGTTCCAGTGAGAAAGGGAGGTTATGGAGGGGTACAGTTTCAGGGCATATTTATGTGGATTTCTGCATTGGTACGTTCCGGTGAGGGAGGGTGGTTATGGAGGGGTACAGGTTCAGGGCATATTTCTGTGGAGTTCTGCATTGGAACATTCCAGTGAGACACGGAGGATATGGAGCGGTGCAGGTTCAGGGCATATATGTGTGGAGTTCTGCATTGGTACGTTCCAGTGAGACAGGTAGGTTTTGGAGCGTATAGGTTCAGGGCATATTTTTGTGGAGTTCTGCATTGGTACGTTCCAGTGAGACAGGGAGTTTATGGAGGGGTACAGTTTCAGGGCATTTTTGTGTGGAGTTCTGCATTGGTACATTCCAGTGAGACAGGGTGGTTATGGAGGGGTACAGTTTCAGGGCATATTTCTGTGGAGTTCTGCATTGGTACATTCCAGTGAGACACGGAGGATATGGAGGGATACAGGTTCAGGGCATATTTTTGTGGAGTTCTGCATTGGTACGTTCCAGTGAGACAGGGAGGTTATGTAGGTGTACATGTTCCGTGCATATTTGTGTGGAGTTCTGCATTGGTATATTCCAGTGAGACATGGAGGATATGGAGGGGTGCAGGTTCAGGGCATATTTGTGTGGAGTTCTGCATTGGTACGTTCCAGTGAGACACTGAGGTTATGGAGGTGTACAGGTTCAGGGAATATTTATGTGGAGTTCCGCAGTGGAACATTCCAGTGAGACACGGAGGATATTGAGGGGTACAGTTTCAGGGCATATTTGTGTGGAGTTCTGCATTGGTACGTTCCAGTGAGACAGGGATGTTATAGAGGGGTACAGATTCAGGGCATATTTGTGTGGAGTTCTGCATTGGTACATTCCAGTGAGACACGGAGGATATGGAGGGATACAGGTTCATGGCACATTTGTGTGGAGTTCTGCATTGGTACGTTCCAGTGAGACAGGGAGGTTATGTAGGTGTACATGTTCCGTGCATATTTGTGTGTTTTTCTGCATTGGTACGTTCCAGTGAGAAAGGGAGCTTATGGAGGGGTACAGTTTCAGGGCATATTTGTGTGGAGTTCTGCATTGGTACATTCCAGTGAGACACGGAGGATATGGAGGGATACAGGTTCAGGGCATATTTTTGTGGAGCTCTGCATTGGTACGTTCCAGTGAGACAGGGAGGTTATGTAGGTGTACATGTTCCGTGCATATTTGTGTGGAGTTCTGCATTGGTACATTCCAGTGAGACATGGAGGTTATGCAGGGGTACAGGTTTAGGGCATATTTATGTGGAGTTCTGCATTGGAACATTCCAGTGAGACACGGAGGATATGGAGGGATACAGGTTCATGGCATATTTGTGTGTAGTACTTCATTGATACGTTACAGTGAGACAGGTAGGTTTTGGAGCGTACATGTTCAGGGCATATTTTTGTGGAGTTCTGCATTGGTACGTTCCAGTGAGACAGGGAGGTTATGGAGGGGTACAGGTTCAGGTCATATTTGTGTGGAGTTCTGCATTGGTACGTTCCATTGAGACAGGGAGGTTATGTAGGTGTACATGTTCCGTGCATATTTGTGTGTTTTTCTGCATTGGTACGTTCCAGTGAGAAAGGGAGGTTATGGAGGGGTACAGTTTCAGGGCATATTTATGTGGATTTCTGCATTGGTACGTTCCCGTGAGGGAGGGTGGTTATGGAGGGGTACAGGTTCAGGGCATATTTGTGTGGAGTTCTGCATTGGTACGTTCCAGTGAGACAGGGTGTTTATGGGGGCGTACAGGTTCAGGGCATATTTGTGTGGAGTTCTGCAATGGAACATTCCAGTGAGACACGGAGGATATGGAGGGGTGCAGGTTCAGGGCATATTCGTGTGGAGTTCTGCATTCTAACGTTCCAGTGAGACAGGGAGGTTATGGAGGGGTACAGTTTCAGGGCATATTTGTGTGGAGTTCTGCATTGGTACGTTCCAGTGAGACAGGGAGGTTATGGAGGGTTTACAGGTTCAGGGCATATTTGTGTGGAGTTCTGCATTGGTACATTCCAGTGAGACACGGAGGATATGGAGGGATACAGGTTCAGGGCATATTTTTGTGGAGTTCTGCATTGGTACGTTCCAGTGAGACAGGGAGGTTATGTAGGTGTACATGTTCCGTGCATATTTGTGTGGAGTTCTGCATTGGTACATTCCAGTGAGACATGGAGGTTATGCAGGGGTACAGGTTTAGGGCATATTTATGTGGAGTTCTGCATTGGAACATTCCAGTGAGACACGGAGGATATGGAATGGTACAGGTTCAGGGCATATTTGTGTGGAGTTCTGCATTGGTACGTTCCAGTGAGACAGGGTGTTTATGGAGGCGTACATGTTCAGGGCATATTTGTGTGGAGTTCTGCATTGGAACATTCCAGTGAGACACGGAGGATATGGAGGGGTGCAGGTTCAGGGCATTTTTGTGTGGAGTTCTGCATTGGTACGTTCCAGTGAGACAGGGAGGTTATGGAGGGGTACAGTTTCATGGCATATTTGTGTGGAGTTCTGCATTGGTACATTCCAGTGAGACAGGGAGGTTATGGAGGGTTTACAGGTTCAGGGCATATTTGTGTGGAGTTCTGCATTGGTACATTCCAGTGAGACACGGAGGATATGGAGGGATACAGGTTCAGGGCATATTTTTGTGGAGTTCTGCATTGGTACGTTCCAGTGAGACAGGGAGGTTATGTAGGTGTACATGTTCCGTGCATATTTGTGTGGAGTTCTGCATTGGTACATTCCAGTGAGACATGGAGGTAATGCAGGGATACAGGTTTAGGGCATATTTATGTGGAGTTCTGCATTGGAACATTCCAGTGAGACACGGAGGATATGGAATGGTACAGGTTCAGGGCATATTTGTGTGGAGTTCTGCATTGGTACGTTCCAGTGAGACAGGGTGTTTATGGAGGCGTACAGGTTCAGGGCATATTTGTGTGGAGTTCTGCATTGGAACATTCCAGTGAGACACGGAGGATATGGAGGGGTGCAGGTTCAGGGCATATTTGTGTGGAGTACTGCATTGGTACGTTCCAGTGAGACACTGAGGTTATGGAGGGGTACAGGTTCAGGGCATATTTATGTGGAGTTCCGCAGAGGAACATTCCAGTGAGACACGGAGGTTATTGAGGGGTACAGTTTCAGGGCATATTTGTGTGGAGTTCTGCATTGGTACGTTCCAGTGAGACAGGGATGTTATAGAGGGGTACAGATTCAGGGCATATTTGTGTGGAGTTCTGCATTGGTACATTCCAGTGAGACACGGAGGATATGGAGGGATACAGGTTCATGGCATATTTGTGTGTAGTACTTCATTGATACGTTACAGTGAGACAGGTAGGTTTTGGAGCGTACATGTTCAGGGCATATTTTTGTGGAGTTCTGCATTGGTACGTTCCAGTGAGACAGGTAGGTTTTGGAGCGTATAGGTTCAGGGCATATTTTTGTGGAGTTCTGCATTGGTACGTTCCAGTGAGACAGGGAGGTTATGGAGGGGTACAGGTTCAGGGCATATTTGTGTGGAGTTCTGCATTGGTACGTTCCAGTGAGACAGGGAGGTTATGTAGGTGTACATGTTCCTTGCATATTTGTGTGTTTTTCTGCATTGGTACGTTCCAGTGAGAAAGGGAGGTTATGGAGGGGTACAGTTTCAGGGCATATTTATGTGGATTTCTGCATTGGTACGTTCCCGTGAGACAGGGTGGTTATGGAGGGGTACAGGTTCAGGGCATATTTCTGTGGAGTTCTGCATTGGAACATTCCAGTGAGACACGGAGGATATGGAGGGGTGCAGGTTCAGGGCATATTTGTGTGGAGTTCTGCATTGGTACGTTCCAGTGAGACAGGTAGGTTTTGGAGCGTACAGGTTCAGGGCATATGTTTGTGGAGTTCTGCATTGGTACGTTCCAGTGAGACAGGGAGTTTATGGAGGGGTACAGTTTCAGGGCATTTTTGTGTGGAGTTCTGCATTGGTACATTCCAGTGAGACAGGGAGGTTATGGAGGGGTAAAGGTTCAGGGCATATTTCTGTGGATTTCTGCATTGGAACATTCCAGTGAGACACGGAGGATATGGAGGTGTGCAGGTTCAGGGCATATTTGTGTGGAGTTCTGCATTGGTACGTTCCAGTGAGACAGGTAGATTTTGGAGCGTACAGGTTCAGGGCATATTTTTGTGGAGTTCTGCATTGGTACGTTCCAGTGAGACAGGGAGGTTATGGAGGGGTACAGGTTCAGGGCATATTTTTGTGGAGTTCTGCATTGGTACGTTCCCGTGAGACAGGGAGTTTATGGAGGGGTACAGGTTCAGGGCATATTTTGTGGAGTTTTGCAATGGTACGTTCCAGTGAGACAGGGAGTTTATGGAGGGGTACAGTTTCAGGGCATATTTGTGTGGAGTTCTGCATTGGTACGTTCCACTGAGACAGGGAGGATATGGAATGGTACAGGTTCAGGGCATATTTGTGTGGAGTGCTGCATTGGTACGTTCCAGTGAGACAGGGTGTTTATGGGGTCGTACAGGTTCAGGGCATATTTGTGTGGAGTTCTGCATTGGAACATTCCAGTGAGACACGGAGGATATGGAGGGATACAGGTTCAGGGCATATATTTGTGGAGCTCTGCATTGGTACGTTCCAGTGAGACAGGGAGGTTATGTAGGTGTACATGTTCCGTGCATATTTGTGTGGAGTTCTGCATTGGTACATTCCAGTGAGGCATGGAGGTTATGCAGGGGTACAGGTTTAGGGCATATTTATGTGGAGTTCTGCATTAGAACATTCCAGTGAGACACGGAGGATATGGAATGGTACAGGTTCAGGGCATATTTGTGTGGAGTTCTGCATTGGTCCGTTCCAGTGAGACAGGGTGTTTATGGGGGCGTACAGGTTCAGGGCATATTTGTGTGGAGTTCTGCATTCGAACATTCCAGTGAGACACGGAGGATATGGAGGGGTGCAGGTTCAGGGCATATTTGTGTGGAGTTCTGCATTGTTACGTTCCAGTGAGACAGGGAGGTTATGGAGGGGTACAGTTTCAGGGCATATTTGTGTGGAGTTCTGCATTGGTACGTTCCAGTGAGACAGTGAGGTTATGGAGGGTTTACAGGTGCAGGGCATATTTGTGTGGAGATCTGCATTGGTACATTCCAGTGAGACACGGAGGATATGGAGGGATACAGGTTCAGGGCATATTTTTGTGGAGTTCTGCATTGGTACGTTCCAGTGAGACAGGGAGTTTATGTAGGTGTACATGTTCCGTGCATATTTGTGTGGAGTTCTGCATTGGTACATTCCAGTGAGACATGGAGGTTATGCAGGGGTACAGGTTTAGGGCATATTTATGTGGAGTTCTGCATTGGAACATTCCAGTGAGACACGGAGGATATGGAATGGTACAGGTTCAGGGCATATTTGTGTGGAGTTCTGCATTGGTACGTTCCAGTGAGACAGGGAGGTTATGGAGGGTTTACAGGTTCAGGGCATATTTGTGTGGAGTTCTGCATTGGAACATTCCAGTGAGACACGGAGGATATGGAGGGGTGCAGGTTCAGGGCATATTTGTGTGGAGTTCTGCATTGGTACGTTCCAGTGAGACAGGGAGGTTATGGAGGGGTACAGTTTCATGGCATATTTGTGTGGAGTTCTGCATTGGTACGTTCCAGTGAGACAGGGAGGTTATGGAGGGTTTACAGGTTCAGGGCATATTTGTGTGGAGTTCTGCATTGGTACATTCCAGTGAGACACGGAGGATATGGAGGGATACAGGTTCAGGGCATATTTTTGTGGAGTTCTGCATTGGTACGTTCCAGTGAGACAGGGAGGTTATGTAGGTGTACATGTTCCGTGCATATTTGTGTGGAGTTCTGCATTGGTACATTCCAATGAGACATGGAGGTTATGCAGGGGTACAGGTTTAGGGCATATTTATGTGGAGTTCAGCATTGGAGCATTCCAGTGAGACACGGAGGATATGGAATGGTACAGGTTCAGGGCATATTTGTGTGGAGTTCTGCATTGGTACGTTCCAGTGAGACAGGGTGTTTATGGAGGCGTACAGGTTCAGGGCATATTTGTGTGGAGTTCTGCATTGGAACATTCCAGTGAGACACGGAGGATATGGAGGGGTGCAGGTTCAGGGCATATTTGTGTGGAGTTCTGCATTGGTACGTTCCAGTGCGACACTGAGGTTATGGAGGGGTACAGGTTCAGGGAATATTTATGTGGAGTTCCGCAGTGGAACATTCCAGTGAGACACGGAGGATATTGAGGGGTACAGTTTCAGGGCATATTTGTGTGGAGTTCTGCATTGGTACGTTCCAGTGAGACAGGGATGTTATAGAGGGGTACAGATTCAGGGCATATTTGTGTGGAGTTCTGCATTGGTACATTCCTGTGAGACACGGAGGACATGGAGGGATACAGGTTCATGGCATATTTGTGTGTAGTACTTCATTGATACGTTACAGTGAGACAGGTAGGTTTTGGAGCGTACATGTTCAGGGCATATTTTTGTGGAGTTCTGCATTGGTACGTTCCAGTGAGACAGGGAGGTTATGGAGGGGTACAGGTTCAGGGCATATTTGTGTGGAGTTCTGCATTGGTACGTTCCATTGAGACAGGGAGGTTATGTAGGTGTACATGTTCCGTGCATATTTGTGTGTTTTTCTGCATTGGTACGTTCCAGTGAGAAAGGGAGGTTATGGAGGGGTACAGTTTCAGGGCATATTTATGTGGATTTCTGGATTGGTACGTTCCCGTGAGGGAGGGTGGTTATGGAGGGGTACAGGTTCAGGGCATATTTCTGTGGAGTTCTGCATTGGAACATTCCAGTGAGACACGGAGGATATGGAGCGGTGCAGGTTCAGGGCATATATGTGTGGAGTTCTGCATTGGTACGTTCCAGTGAGACAGGTAGGTTTTGGAGCGTACAGGTTCAGGGCATATTTTTGTGGAGTTCTGCATTGGTACGTTCCAGTGTGACAGGGAGTTTATGGAGGGGTACAGTTTCAGGGCATTTTTGTGTGGAGTTCTGCATTGGAACATTCCAGTGAGACACGGAGGATATGGAGGGGTGCAGGTTCAGGGCATATTTGTGTGGAGTTCTGCATTGGTACGTTCCAGTGAGACAGGGAGGTTATGGAGGGGTACAGTTTCATGCATATTTGTGTGGAGTTCTGCATTGGTACGTTCCAGTGAGACAGGGAGGTTATGGAGGGTTTACAGGTTCAGGGCATATTTGTGTGGAGTTCTGCATTGGTACATTCCAGTGAGACACGGAGGATATGGAGGGATACAGGTTCAGGGCATATTTTTGTGGAGTTCTGCATTGGTACGTTCCAGTGAGACAGGGAGGTTATGTAGGTGTACATGATCCGTGCATATTTGTGTGGAGTTCTGCATTGGTACATTCCAGTGAGACATGGAGGTTATGCAGGGGTACAGGTTTAGGGCATATTTATGTGGAGTTCTGCATTGGAACATTCCAGTGAGACACGGAGGATATGGAATGGTACAGGTTCAGGGCATATTTGTGTGGAGTTCTGCATTGGTACGTTCCAGTGAGACAGGGTGTTTATGGAGGCGTACAGGTTCAGGGCATATTTGTGTGAAGTTCTGCATTGGAACATTCCAGTGAGACACGGAGGATATGGAGGGGTGCAGGTTCAGGGCATATTTGTGTGGAGTTCTGCATTGGTACGTTCCAGTGCGACACTGAGGTTATGGAGGGGTACAGGTTCAGGGAATATTTATGTGGAGTTCCGCAGTGGAACATTCCAGTGAGACACGGAGGATATTGAGGGGTACAGTTTCAGGGCATATTTGTGTGGAGTTCTGCATTGGTACGTTCCAGTGAGACATGGAGGTTATGCAGGGGTACAGGTTTAGGGCATATTTATGTGGAGTTCTGCATTGGAACATTCCAGTGAGACACGGAGGTTATGGAGGGGTACAGGTTCAGGGCATATTTGTGTGGAGTTCTGCATTGGTACGTTCCAGTGAGACAGGGAGGTTATGTAGGTGTACATGTTCCGTGCATATTTGTGTGTTTTTCTGCATTGGTACGTTCCAGTGAGAAAGGGAGGTTATGGAGGGGTACAGTTTCAGGGCATATTTATGTGGATTTCTGCATTGGTACGTTCCCGTGAGACAGGGTGGTTATGGAGGGGTACAGGTTCAGGGCATATTTCTGTGGAGTTCTGCATTGGAACATTCCAGTGAGACACGGAGGATATGGAGGGGTGCAGGTTCAGGGCATATTTGTGTGGAGTTCTGCATTGGTACGTTCCAGTGAGACAGGTAGGTTTTGGAGCGTACAGGTTCAGGGCATATGTTTGTGGAGTTCTGCATTGGTACGTTCCAGTGAGACAGGGAGTTTATGGAGGGGTACAGTTTCAGGGCATTTTTGTGTGGAGTTCTGCATTGGTACATTCCAGTGAGACAGGGAGGTTATGGAGGGGTAAAGGTTCAGGGCATATTTCTGTGGATTTCTGCATTGGAACATTCCAGTGAGACACGGAGGATATGGAGGTGTGCAGGTTCAGGGCATATTTGTGTGGAGTTCTGCATTGGTACGTTCCAGTGAGACAGGGAGGTTATGGAGGGGTACAGTTTCATGCATATTTGTGTGGAGTTCTGCATTGGTACGTTCCAGTGAGACAGGGAGGTTATGGAGGGTTTACAGGTTCAGGGCATATTTGTGTGGAGTTCTGCATTGGTACATTCCAGTGAGACACGGAGGATATGGAGGGATACAGGTTCAGGGCATATTTTTGTGGAGTTCTGCATTGGTACGTTCCAGTGAGACAGGGAGGTTATGTAGGTGTACATGATCCGTGCATATTTGTGTGGAGTTCTGCATTGGTACATTCCAGTGAGACATGGAGGTTATGCAGGGGTACAGGTTTAGGGCATATTTATGTGGAGTTCTGCATTGGAACATTCCAGTGAGACACGGAGGATATGGAATGGTACAGGTTCAGGGCATATTTGTGTGGAGTTCTGCATTGGTACGTTCCAGTGAGACAGGGTGTTTATGGAGGCGTACAGGTTCAGGGCATATTTGTGTGAAGTTCTGCATTGGAACATTCCAGTGAGACACGGAGGATATGGAGGGGTGCAGGTTCAGGGCATATTTGTGTGGAGTTCTGCATTGGTACGTTCCAGTGCGACACTGAGGTTATGGAGGGGTACAGGTTCAGGGAATATTTATGTGGAGTTCCGCAGTGGAACATTCCAGTGAGACACGGAGGATATTGAGGGGTACAGTTTCAGGGCATATTTGTGTGGAGTTCTGCATTGGTACGTTCCAGTGAGACATGGAGGTTATGCAGGGGTACAGGTTTAGGGCATATTTATGTGGAGTTCTGCATTGGAACATTCCAGTGAGACACGGAGGTTATGGAGGGGTACAGGTTCAGGGCATATTTGTGTGGAGTTCTGCATTGGTACGTTCCAGTGAGACAGGGAGGTTATGTAGGTGTACATGTTCCGTGCATATTTGTGTGTTTTTCTGCATTGGTACGTTCCAGTGAGAAAGGGAGGTTATGGAGGGGTACAGTTTCAGGGCATATTTATGTGGATTTCTGCATTGGTACGTTCCCGTGAGACAGGGTGGTTATGGAGGGGTACAGGTTCAGGGCATATTTCTGTGGAGTTCTGCATTGGAACATTCCAGTGAGACACGGAGGATATGGAGGGGTGCAGGTTCAGGGCATATTTGTGTGGAGTTCTGCATTGGTACGTTCCAGTGAGACAGGTAGGTTTTGGAGCGTACAGGTTCAGGGCATATGTTTGTGGAGTTCTGCATTGGTACGTTCCAGTGAGACAGGGAGTTTATGGAGGGGTACAGTTTCAGGGCATTTTTGTGTGGAGTTCTGCATTGGTACATTCCAGTGAGACAGGGAGGTTATGGAGGGGTAAAGGTTCAGGGCATATTTCTGTGGATTTCTGCATTGGAACATTCCAGTGAGACACGGAGGATATGGAGGTGTGCAGGTTCAGGGCATATTTGTGTGGAGTTCTGCATTGGTACGTTCCAGTGAGACAGGTAGATTTTGGAGCGTACAGGTTCAGGGCATATTTTTGTGGAGTTCTGCATTGGTACGTTCCAGTGAGACAGGGAGGTTATGGAGGGGTACAGGTTCAGGGCATATTTTTGTGGAGTTCTGCATTGGTACGTTCCCGTGAGACAGGGAGTTTATGGAGGGGTACAGGTTCAGGGCATATTTTGTGGAGTTTTGCAATGGTACGTTCCAGTGAGACAGGGAGTTTATGGAGGGGTACAGTTTCAGGGCATATTTGTGTGGAGTTCTGCATTGGTACGTTCCACTGAGACAGGGAGGATATGGAATGGTACAGGTTCAGGGCATATTTGTGTGGAGTTCTGCATTGGTACGTTCCAGTGAGACAGGGTGTTTATGGGGTCGTACAGGTTCAGGGCATATTTGTGTGGAGTTCTGCATTGGAACATTCCAGTGAGACACGGAGGATATGGAGGGATACAGGTTCAGGGCATATTTTTGTGGAGCTCTGCATTGGTACGTTCCAGTGAGACAGGGAGGATATGTAGGTGTACATGTTCCGTGCATGTTTGTGTGGAGTTCTGCATTGGTACATTCCAGTGAGGCATGGAGGTTATGCAGGGGTACAGGTTTAGGGCATATTTATGTGGAGTTCTGCATTAGAACATTCCAGTGAGACACGGAGGATATGGAATGGTACAGGTTCAGGGCATATTTGTGTGGAGTTCTGCATTGGTCCGTTCCAGTGAGACAGGGTGTTTATGGGGGCGTACAGGTTCAGGGCATATTTGTGTGGAGTTCTGCATTCGAACATTCCAGTGAGACACGGAGGATATGGAGGGGTGCAGGTTCAGGGCATATTTGTGTGGAGTTCTGCATTGTTACGTTCCAGTGAGACAGGGAGGTTATGGAGGGGTACAGTTTCAGGGCATATTTGTGTGGAGTTCTGCATTGGTACGTTCCAGTGAGACAGTGAGGTTATGGAGGGTTTACAGGTGCAGGGCATATTTGTGTGGAGATCTGCATTGGTACATTCCAGTGAGACACGGAGGATATGGAGGGATACAGGTTCAGGGCATATTTTTGTGGAGTTCTGCATTGGTACGTTCCAGTGAGACAGGGAGTTTATGTAGGTGTACATGTTCCGTTCATATTTGTGTGGAGTTCTGCATTGGTACATTCCAGTGAGACATGGAGGTTATGCAGGGGTACAGGTTTAGGGCATATTTATGTGGAGTTCTGCATTGGAACATTCCAGTGAGACACGGAGGATATGGAATGGTACAGGTTCAGGGCATATTTGTGTGGAGTTC
This sequence comes from Hemitrygon akajei, assembly GCF_048418815.1. Taxonomy (NCBI): domain Eukaryota; kingdom Metazoa; phylum Chordata; class Chondrichthyes; order Myliobatiformes; family Dasyatidae; genus Hemitrygon; species Hemitrygon akajei. The sequence continues at coordinate 2,439,501 of NW_027331925.1, read as the reverse complement.
TGCATTGGTACGTTCCAGTGAGACAGGGAGGTTATGGAGGGTTTACAGGTTCAGGGCATATTTGTGTGGAGTTCTGCATTGGAACATTCCAGTGAGACACGGAGGATATGGAGGGGTGCAGGTTTAGGGCATATTTGTGTGGAGTTCTGCATTGGTACGTTCCAGTGAGACAGGGAGGTTATGGAGGGGTACAGTTTCATGGCATATTTGTGTGGAGTTCTGCATTGGTACGTTCCAGTGAGACAGGGAGGTTATGGAGGGTTTACAGGTTCAGGGCATATTTGTGTGGAGTTCTGCATTGGTACATTCCAGTGAGACACGGAGGATATGGAGGGATACAGGTTCAGGGCATATTTTTGTGGAGTTCTGCATTGGTACGTTCCAGTGAGACAGGGAGGTTATGTAGGTGTACATGTTCCGTGCATATTTGTGTGGAGTTCTGCATTGGTACATTCCAATGAGACATGGAGGTTATGCAGGGGTACAGGTTTAGGGCATATTTATGTGGAGTTCTGCATTGGAGCATTCCAGTGAGACACGGAGGATATGGAATGGTACAGGTTCAGGGCATATTTGTGTGGAGTTCTGCATTGGTACGTTCCAGTGAGACAGGGTGTTTATGGAGGCGTACAGGTTCAGGGCATATTTGTGTGGAGTTCTGCATTGGAACATTCCAGTGAGACACGGAGGATATGGAGGGGTGCAGGTTCAGGGCATATTTGTGTGGAGTTCTGCATTGGTACGTTCCAGTGAGACACTGAGGTTATGGAGGGGTACAGGTTCAGGGCATATTTATGTGGAGTTCCGCAGTGGAACATTCCAGTGAGACACGGAGGATATTGAGGGGTACAGTTTCAGGGCATATTTGTGTGGAGTTCTGCATTGGTACGTTCCAGTGAGACATGGAGGTTATGCAGGGGTACAGGTTTAGGGCATATTTATGTGGAGTTCTGCATTGGAACATTCCAGTGAGACACGGAGGTTATGGAGGGGTACAGGTTCAGGGCATATTTGTGTGGAGTTCTGCATTGGTACGTTCCAGTGAGACAGGGAGGTTATGTAGGTGTACATGTTCCGTGCATATTTGTGTGTTTTTCTGCATTGGTACGTTCCAGTGAGAAAGGGAGGTTATGGAGGGGTACAGTTTCAGGGCATATTTATGTGGATTTCTGCATTGGTACGTTCCCGTGAGACAGGGTGGTTATGGAGGGGTACAGGTTCAGGGCATATTTCTGTGGAGTTCTGCATTGGAACATTCCAGTGAGACACGGAGGATATGGAGGGGTGCAGGTTCAGGGCATATTTGTGTGGAGTTCTGCATTGGTACGTTCCAGTGAGACAGGTAGGTTTTGGAGCGTACAGGTTCAGGGCATATGTTTGTGGAGTTCTGCATTGGTACGTTCCAGTGAGACAGGGAGTTTATGGAGGGGTACAGTTTCAGGGCATTTTTGTGTGGAGTTCTGCATTGGTACATTCCAGTGAGACAGGGAGGTTATGGAGGGGTAAAGGTTCAGGGCATATTTCTGTGGATTTCTGCATTGGAACATTCCAGTGAGACACGGAGGATATGGAGGTGTGCAGGTTCAGGGCATATTTGTGTGGAGTTCTGCATTGGTACGTTCCAGTGAGACAGGTAGATTTTGGAGCGTACAGGTTCAGGGCATATTTTTGTGGAGTTCTGCATTGGTACGTTCCAGTGAGACAGGGAGGTTATGGAGGGGTACAGGTTCAGGGCATATTTTTGTGGAGTTCTGCATTGGTACGTTCCCGTGAGACAGGGAGTTTATGGAGGGGTACAGGTTCAGGGCATATTTTGTGGAGTTTTGCAATGGTACGTTCCAGTGAGACAGGGAGTTTATGGAGGGGTACAGTTTCAGGGCATATTTGTGTGGAGTTCTGCATTGGTACGTTCCACTGAGACAGGGAGGATATGGAATGGTACAGGTTCAGGGCATATTTGTGTGGAGTTCTGCATTGGTACGTTCCAGTGAGACAGGGTGTTTATGGGGTCGTACAGGTTCAGGGCATATTTGTGTGGAGTTCTGCATTGGAACATTCCAGTGAGACACGGAGGATATGGAGGGATACAGGTTCAGGGCATATTTTTGTGGAGCTCTGCATTGGTACGTTCCAGTGAGACAGGGAGGATATGTAGGTGTACATGTTCCGTGCATATTTGTGTGGAGTTCTGCATTGGTACATTCCAGTGAGGCATGGAGGTTATGCAGGGGTACAGGTTTAGGGCATATTTATGTGGAGTTCTGCATTAGAACATTCCAGTGAGACACGGAGGATATGGAATGGTACAGGTTCAGGGCATATTTGTGTGGAGTTCTGCATTGGTCCGTTCCAGTGAGACAGGGTGTTTATGGGGGCGTACAGGTTCAGGGCATATTTGTGTGGAGTTCTGCATTCGAACATTCCAGTGAGACACGGAGGATATGGAGGGGTGCAGGTTCAGGGCATATTTGTGTGGAGTTCTGCATTGTTACGTTCCAGTGAGACAGGGAGGTTATGGAGGGGTACAGTTTCAGGGCATATTTGTGTGGAGTTCTGCATTGGTACGTTCCAGTGAGACAGTGAGGTTATGGAGGGTTTACAGGTGCAGGGCATATTTGTGTGGAGATCTGCATTGGTACATTCCAGTGAGACACGGAGGATATGGAGGGATACAGGTTCAGGGCATATTTTTGTGGAGTTCTGCATTGGTACGTTCCAGTGAGACAGGGAGTTTATGTAGGTGTACATGTTCCGTGCATATTTGTGTGGAGTTCTGCATTGGTACATTCCAGTGAGACATGGAGGTTATGCAGGGGTACAGGTTTAGGGCATATTTATGTGGAGTTCTGCATTGGAACATTCCAGTGAGACACGGAGGATATGGAATGGTACAGGTTCAGGGCATATTTGTGTGGAGTTCTGCATTGGTACGTTCCAGTGAGACAGGGAGGTTATGGAGGGTTTACAGGTTCAGGGCATATTTGTGTGGAGTTCTGCATTGGAACATTCCAGTGAGACACGGAGGATATGGAGGGGTGCAGGTTTAGGGCATATTTGTGTGGAGTTCTGCATTGGTACGTTCCAGTGAGACAGGGAGGTTATGGAGGGGTACAGTTTCATGGCATATTTGTGTGGAGTTCTGCATTGGTACGTTCCAGTGAGACAGGGAGGTTATGGAGGGTTTACAGGTTCAGGGCATATTTGTGTGGAGTTCTGCATTGGTACATTCCAGTGAGACACGGAGGATATGGAGGGATACAGGTTCAGGGCATATTTTTGTGGAGTTCTGCATTGGTACGTTCCAGTGAGACAGGGAGGTTATGTAGGTGTACATGTTCCGTGCATATTTGTGTGGAGTTCTGCATTGGTACATTCCAATGAGACATGGAGGTTATGCAGGGGTACAGGTTTAGGGCATATTTATGTGGAGTTCTGCATTGGAGCATTCCAGTGAGACACGGAGGATATGGAATGGTACAGGTTCAGGGCATATTTGTGTGGAGTTCTGCATTGGTACGTTCCAGTGAGACAGGGTGTTTATGGAGGCGTACAGGTTCAGGGCATATTTGTGTGGAGTTCTGCATTGGAACATTCCAGTGAGACACGGAGGATATGGAGGGGTGCAGGTTCAGGGCATATTTGTGTGGAGTTCTGCATTGGTACGTTCCAGTGAGACACTGAGGTTATGGAGGGGTACAGGTTCAGGGCATATTTATGTGGAGTTCCGCAGTGGAACATTCCAGTGAGACACGGAGGATATTGAGGGGTACAGTTTCAGGGCATATTTGTGTGGAGTTCTGCATTGGTACGTTCCAGTGAGACAGGGATGTTATAGAGGGGTACAGATTCAGGGCATATTTGTGTGGAGTTCTGCATTGGTACATTCCAGTGAGACACGGAGGATATGGAGGGATACAGGTTCATGGCATATTTGTGTGTAGTACTTCATTGATACGTTACAGTGAGACAGGTAGGTTTTGGAGCGTACATGTTCAGGGCATATTTTTGTGGAGTTCTGCATTGGTACGTTCCAGTGAGACAGGGAGGTTATGGAGGGGTACAGGTTCAGGGCATATTTGTGTGGAGTTCTGCATTGGTACGTTCCATTGAGACAGGGAGGTTATGTAGGTGTACATGTTCCGTGCATATTTGTGTGTTTTTCTGCATTGGTACGTTCCAGTGAGAAAGGGAGGTTATGGAGGGGTACAGTTTCAGGGCATATTTATGTGGATTTCTGGATTGGTACGTTCCCGTGAGGGAGGGTGGTTATGGAGGGGTACAGGTTCAGGGCATATTTCTGTGGAGTTCTGCATTGGAACATTCCAGTGAGACACGGAGGATATGGAGCGGTGCAGGTTCAGGGCATATATGTGTGGAGTTCTGCATTGGTACGTTCCAGTGAGACAGGTAGGTTTTGGAGCGTACAGGTTCAGGGCATATTTTTGTGGAGTTCTGCATTGGTACGTTCCAGTGTGACAGGGAGTTTATGGAGGGGTACAGTTTCAGGGCATTTTTGTGTGGAGTTCTGCATTGGAACATTCCAGTGAGACACGGAGGATATGGAGGGGTGCAGGTTCAGGGCATATTTGTGTGGAGTTCTGCATTGGTACGTTCCAGTGAGACAGGGAGGTTATGGAGGGGTACAGTTTCATGCATATTTGTGTGGAGTTCTGCATTGGTACGTTCCAGTGAGACAGGGAGGTTATGGAGGGTTTACAGGTTCAGGGCATATTTGTGTGGAGTTCTGCATTGGTACATTCCAGTGAGACACGGAGGATATGGAGGGATACAGGTTCAGGGCATATTTTTGTGGAGTTCTGCATTGGTACGTTCCAGTGAGACAGGGAGGTTATGTAGGTGTACATGATCCGTGCATATTTGTGTGGAGTTCTGCATTGGTACATTCCAGTGAGACATGGAGGTTATGCAAGGCTACAGGTTTAGGGCATATTTATGTGGAGTTCTGCATTGGAACATTCCAGTGAGACACGGAGGATATGGAATGGTACAGGTTCAGGGCATATTTGTGTGGAGTTCTGCATTGGTACGTTCCAGTGAGACAGGGTGTTTATGGAGGCGTACAGGTTCAGGGCATATTTGTGTGGAGTTCTGCATTGGAACATTCCAATGAGACACGGAGGATATGGAGGGGTGCAGGTTCAGGGCATATTTGTGTGGAGTTCTGCATTGGTACGTTCCAGTGCGACACTGAGGTTATGGAGGGGTACAGGTTCAGGGAATATTTATGTGGAGTTCCGCAGTGGAACATTCCAGTGAGACACGGAGGATATTGAGGGGTACAGTTTCAGGGCATATTTGTGTGGAGTTCTGCATTGGTACGTTCCAGTGAGACATGGAGGTTATGCAGGGGTACAGGTTTAGGGCATATTTATGTGGAGTTCTGCATTGGAACATTCCAGTGAGACACGGAGGATATGGAATGGTACAGGTTCAGGGCATATTTGTGTGGAGTTCTGCATTGGTACGTTCCAGTGAGACAGGGTGTTTATGGAGGCGTACAGGTTCAGGGCATATTTGTGTGGAGTTCTGCATTGGAACATTCCAGTGAGACACGGAGGATATTGAGAAGTACAGTTTCAGGGCATATTTGTGTGGAGTTCTGCATTGGTACGTTCCAGTGAGACAGTGATGTTATAGAGGGGTACAGATTCAGGGCATATTTGTGTGGAGTTCTGCATTGGTACATTCCAGTGAGACACGGAGTATATGGAGGGATACAGGTTCATGGCATATTTGTGTGTAGTACTTCATTGATACGTTACAGTGAGACAGGTAGGTTTTGGAGCGTACATGTTCAGGGCATATTTTTGTGGAGTTCTGCATTGGTACGTTCCAGTGAGACAGGGAGGTTATGGAGGGGTACAGTTTCAGGGCATATTTGTGTGGAGTTCTGCATTGGTACGTTCCAGTGAGACAGGGAGGTTATGTAGGTGTACATGTTCCGTGCATATTTGTGTGTTTTTCTGCATTGGTACGTTCCAGTGAGAAAGTGAGGTTATGGAGGGGTACAGTTTCAGGGCATATTTATGTGGATTTCTGCATTGGTACGTTCCGGTGAGGGAGGGTGGTTATGGAGGGGTACAGGTTCAGGGCATATTTCTGTGGAGTTCTGCATTGGAACATTCCAGTGAGACACGGAGGATATGGAGCGGTGCAGGTTCAGGGCATATATGTGTGGAGTTCTGCATTGGTACGTTCCAGTGAGACAGGTAGGTTTTGGAGCGTATAGGTTCAGGGCATATTTTTGTGGAGTTCTGCATTGGTACGTTCCAGTGAGACAGGGAGTTTATGGAGGGGTACAGTTTCAGGGCATTTTTGTGTGGAGTTCTGCATTGGTACATTCCAGTGAGACAGGGTGGTTATGGAGGGGTACAGTTTCAGGGCATATTTCTGTGGAGTTCTGCATTGGTACATTCCAGTGAGACACGGAGGATATGGAGGGATACAGGTTCAGGGCATATTTTTGTGGAGTTCTGCATTGGTACGTTCCAGTGAGACAGGGAGGTTATGTAGGTGTACATGTTCCGTGCATATTTGTGTGGAGTTCTGCATTGGTATATTCCAGTGAGACATGGAGGTTATGCAGGGGTACAGCTTTAGGGCATATTTATGTGGAGTTCTGCATTGGAACATTCCAGTGAGACACGGAGGATATGGAATGGTACAGGTTCAGGGCATATTTGTGTGGAGTTCTGCATTGGTACGTTCCAGTGAGACCGGGTGTTTTTGGAGGCGAACAGGTTCAGGGCATATTTGTGTGGAGTTCTGCATTGGAACATTCCAGTGAGACACGGAGGTAATGGAGGGGTGCAGGTTCAGGGCATATTTGTGTGGAGTTCTGCATTGGTACGTTCCAGTGAGACACTGAGGTTATGGAGGTGTACAGGTTCAGGGAATATTTATGTGGAGTTCCGCAGTGGAACATTCCAGTGAGACACGGAGGATATTGAGGGGTACAGTTTCAGGGCATATTTGTGTGGAGTTCTGCATTGGTACGTTCCAGTGAGACAGGGATGTTATAGAGGGGTACAGATTCAGGGCATATTTGTGTGGAGTTCTGCATTGGTACATTCCAGTGAGACACGGAGGATATGGAGGGATACAGGTTCATGGCACATTTGTGTGGAGTTCTGCATTGGTACGTTCCAGTGAGACAGGGAGGTTATGTAGGTGTACATGTTCCGTGCATATTTGTGTGTTTTTCTGCATTGGTACGTTCCAGTGAGAAAGGGAGCTTATGGAGGGGTACAGTTTCAGGGCATATTTGTGTGGAGTTCTGCATTGGTACATTCCAGTGAGACACGGAGGATATGGAGGGATACAGGTTCAGGGCATATTTTTGTGGAGCTCTGCATTGGTACGTTCCAGTGAGACAGGGAGGTTATGTAGGTGTACATGTTCCGTGCATATTTGTGTGGAGTTCTGCATTGGTACATTCCAGTGAGACATGGAGGTTATGCAGGGGTACAGGTTTAGGGCATATTTATGTGGAGTTCTGCATTGGAACATTCCAGTGAGACACGGAGGATATGGAATGGTACAGGTTCAGGGCATATTTGTGTGGAGTTCTGCATTGGTCCGTTCCAGTGAGACAGGGTGTTTATGGGGGCGTACAGGTTCAGGGCATATTTGTGTGGAGTTCTGCATTGGAACATTCCAGTGAGACACGGAGGATATGGAGGGGTGCAGGTTCAGGGCATATTTGTGTGGAGTTCTGCATTGTTACGTTCCAGTGAGACAGGGAGGTTATGGAGGGGTACAGTTTCATGGCATATTTGTGTGGAGTACTGCATTGGTACGTTCCAGTGAGACAGTGAGGTTATGGAGGGTTTACAGGTGCAGGGCATATTTGTGTGGAGTTCTGCATTGGTACATTCCAGTGAGACACGGAGGATATGGAGGGATACAGGTTCAGGGCATATTTTTGTGGAGTTCTGCATTGGTACGTTCCAGTGAGACAGGGAGTTTATGTAGGTGTACATGTTCCGTGCATATTTGTGTGGAGTTCTGCATTGGAACATTCCAGTGAGACACGGAGGATATGGAGGGGTGCAGGTTTAGGGCATATTTGTGTGGAGTTCTGCATTGGTACGTTCCAGTGAGACAGGGAGGTTATGGAGGGGTACAGTTTCATGGCATATTTGTGTGGAGTTCTGCATTGGTACGTTCCAGTGAGACAGGGAGGTTATGGAGGGTTTACAGGTTCAGGGCATATTTGTGTGGAGTTCTGCATTGGTACATTCCAGTGAGACACGGAGGATATGGAGGGATACAGGTTCAGGGCATATTTTTGTGGAATTCTGCATTGGTACGTTCCAGTGAGACAGGGAGGTTATGTAGGTGTACATGTTCCGTGCATATTTGTGTGGAGTTCTGCATTGGTACATTCCAGTGAGACATGGAGGTTATGCAGGGGTACAGGTTTAGGGCATATTTCTGTGGAGTTCTGCATTGGAACATTCCAGTGAGACACGGAGGATATGGAGCGGTGCAGGTTCAGGGCATATATGTGTGGAGTTCTGCATTGGTACGTTCCAGTGAGACAGGTAGGTTTTGGAGCGTATAGGTTCAGGGCATATTTTTGTGGAGTTCTGCATTGGTACGTTCCAGTGAGACAGGGAGTTTATGGAGGGGTACAGTTTCAGGGCATATTTCTGTGGAGTTCTGCATTGGTACATTCCAGTGAGACACGGAGGATATGGAGGGATACAGGTTCAGGGCATATTTTTGTGGAGTTCTGCATTGGTACGTTCCAGTGAGACAGGGAGGTTATGTAGGTGTACATGTTCCGTGCATATTTGTGTGGAGTTCTGCATTGGTATATTCCAGTGAGACATGGAGGTTATGCAGGGGTACAGCTTTAGGGCATATTTATGTGGAGTTCTGCATTGGAACATTCCAGTGAGACACGGAGGATATGGAATGGTTCAGGTTCAGGGCATATTTGTGTGGAGTTCTGCATTGGTACGTTCCAGTGAGACCGGGTGTTTATGGAGGCGAACAGGTTCAGGGCATATTTGTGTGGAGTTCTGCATTGGAACATTCCAGTGAGACACGGAGGATATGGAGGGGTGCAGGTTCAGGGCATATTTGTGTGGAGTTCTGCATTGGTACGTTCCAGTGAGACACTGAGGTTATGGAGGTGTACAGGTTCAGGGAATATTTATGTGGAGTTCCGCAGTGGAACATTCCAGTGAGACACGGAGGATATTGAGGGGTACAGTTTCAGGGCATATTTGTGTGGAGTTCTGCATTGGTACGTTCCAGTGAGACAGGGATGTTATAGAGGGGTACAGATTCAGGGCATATTTGTGTGGAGTTCTGCATTGGTACATTCCAGTGAGACACGGAGGATATGGAGGGATACAGGTTCATGGCACATTTGTGTGGAGTTCTGCATTGTTACGTTCCAGTGAGACAGGGAGGTTATGGAGGGGTACAGTTTCAGGGCATATTTGTGTGGAGTTCTGCATTGGTACGTTCCAGTGAGACAGTGAGGTTATGGAGGGTTTACAGGTGCAGGGCATATTTGTGTGGAGATCTGCATTGGTACATTCCAGTGAGACACGGAGGATATGGAGGGATACAGGTTCAGGGCATATTTTTGTGGAGTTCTGCATTGGTACGTTCCAGTGAGACAGGGAGTTTATGTAGGTGTACATGTTCCGTGCATATTTGTGTGGAGTTCTGCATTGGTACATTCCAGTGAGACATGGAGGTTATGCAGGGGTACCGGTTTAGGGCATATTTATGTGGAGTTCTGCATTGGAACATTCCAGTGAGACACGGAGGATATGGAATGGTACAGGTTCAGGGCATATTTGTGTGTAGTTCTGCATTGGTACGTTCCAATGAGACAGGGAGGTTATGGAGGGTTTACAGGTTCAGGGCATATTTGTGTGGAGTTCTGCATTGGAACATTCCAGTGAGACACGGAGGATATGGAGGGGTGCAGGTTTAGGGCATATTTGTGTGGAGTTCTGCAATGGTACGTTCCAGTGAGACAGGGAGATTATGGAGGGGTACAGTTTCATGGCATATTTGTGTGGAGTTCTGCATTGGTACGTTCCAGTGAGACAGGGAGGTTATGGAGGGTTTACAGGTTCAGGGCATATTTGTGTGGAGTTCTGCATTGGTACATTCCAGTGAGACACGGAGGATATGGAGGGATACAGGTTCAGGGCATATTTTTGTGGAGTTCTGCATTGGTACGTTCCAGTGAGACAGGGAGGTTATGTAGGTGTACATGTTCCGTGCATATTTGTGTGGAGTTCTGCATTGGTACATTCCAATGAGACATGGAGGTTATGCAGGGGTACAGGTTTAGGGCATATTTATGTGGAGTTCTGCATTGGAACATTCCAGTGAGACACGGAGGATATGGAATGGTACAGGTTCAGGGCATATTTGTGTGGAGTTCTGCATTGGTACGTTCCAGTGAGACAGGGAGGTTATGGAGGGTTTACAGGTTCAGGGCATATTTGTGTGGAGTTCTGCATTGGAACATTCCAGTGAGACACGGAGGATATGGAGGGGTGCAGGTTTAGGGCATATTTGTGTGGAGTTCTGCATTGGTACGTTCCAGTGAGACACTGAGGTTATGGAGGGGTACAGGTTCAGGGCATATTTATGTGGAGTTCCGCAGTGGAACATTCCAGTGAGACACGGAGGATATTGAGGGGTACAGTTTCAGGGCATATTTGTGTGGAGTTCTGCATTGGTACGTTCCAGTGAGACAGGGATGTTATAGAGGGGTACAGATTCAGGGCATATTTGTGTGGAGTTCTGCATAGGTACATTCCAGTGAGACACGGAGGATATGGAGGGATACAGGTTCATGGCATATTTGTGTGTAGTACTTCATTGATACGTTACAGTGAGACAGGTAGGTTTTGGAGCGTACATGTTCAGGGCATATTTTTGTGGAGTTCTGCATTGGTACGTTCCAGTGAGACAGGGAGGTTATGGAGGGGTACAGGTTCAGGGCATATTTGTGTGGAGTTCTGCATTGGTACGTTCCATTGAGACAGGGAGGTTATGTAGGTGTACATGTTCCGTTCATATTTGTGTGTTTTTCTGCATTGGTACGTTCCAGTGAGAAAGGGAGGTTATGGAGGGGTACAGTTTCAGGGCATATTTATGTGGATTTCTGCATTGGTACGTTCCCGTGAGGGAGGGTGGTTATGGAGGGGTACAGGTTCAGGGCATATTTCTGTGGAGTTCTGCATTGGAACATTCCAGTGAGACACGGAGGATATGGAGCGGTGCAGGTTCAGGGCATATATGTGTGGAGTTCTGCATTGGTACGTTCCAGTGAGACAGGTAGGTTTTGGAGCGTACAGGTTCAGGGCATATTTTTGTGGAGTTCTGCATTGGTACGTTCCAGTGAGACAGGGAGTTTATGGAGGGGTACAGTTTCAGGGCATTTTTGTGTGGAGTTCTGCATTGGAACATTCCAGTGAGACACGGAGAATATGGAGGGGTGCAGGTTCAGGGCATATTTGTGTGGAGTTCGGCATTGGTACGTTCCAGTGAGACAGGGAGGTTATGGAGGGGTACAGTTTCATGCATATTTGAGTGGAGTTCTGCATTGGTACGTTCCAGTGAGACAGGGAGGTTATGGAGGGTTTACAGGTTCAGGGCATATTTGTGTGGAGTTCTGCATTGGTACATTCCAGTGAGACACGGAGGATATGGAGGGATACAGGTTCTGGGCATATTTTTGTGGAGTTCTGCATTGGTACGTTCCAGTGAGACAGGGAGGTTATGTAGGTGTACATTATCCGTGCATATTTGTGTGGAGTTCTGCATTGGTACATTCCAGTGAGACATGGAGGTTATGCAGGGGTACAGGTTTAGGGCATATTTATGTGGAGTTCTGCATTGGAACATTCCAGTGAGACACGGAGGATATGGAATGGTACAGGTTCAGGGCATATTTGTGTGGAGTTCTGCATTGGTACGTTCCAGTGAGACAGGGTGTTTATGGAGGCGTACAGGTTCAGGGCATATTTGTGTGGAGTTCTGCATTGGAACAGTCCAGTGAGACACGGAGGATATGGAGGGGTGCAGGTTCAGGGCATATTTGTGTGGAGTTCTGCATTGGTACGTTCCAGTGCGACACTGAGGTTATGGAGGGGTACAGGTTCAGGGCATATTTATGTGGAGTTCCGCAGTGGAACATTCCAGTGAGACACGGAGGATATTGAGGGGTACAGTTTCAGGGCATATTTGTGTGGAGTTCTGCATTGGTACGTTCCAGTGAGACAGGGATGTTATAGAGGGGTACAGATTCAGGGCATATTTGTGTGGAGTTCTGCATTGGTACATTCCAGTGAGACACGGAGTATATGGAGGGATACAGGTTCATGGCATATTTGTGTGTAGTACTTCATTGATACGTTACAGTGAGACAGGTAGGTTTTGGAGCGTACATGTTCAGGGCATATTTTTGTGGAGTTCTGCATTGGTACGTTCCAGTGAGACCGGGAGGTTATGGAGGGGTACAGGTTCAGGGCATATTTGTGTGGAGTTCTGCATTGGTACGTTCCAGTGAGACAGGGAGGTTATGTAGGTGTACATGTTCCGTGCATATTTGTGTGTTTTTCTGCATTGGTACGTTCCAGTGAGAAAGGGAGGTTATGGAGGGGTACAGTTTCAGGGCATATTTATGTGGATTTCTGCATTGGTACGTTCCGGTGAGGGAGGGTGGTTATGGAGGGGTACAGGTTCAGGGCATATTTCTGTGGAGTTCTGCATTGGAACATTCCAGTGAGACACGGAGTATATGGAGCGGTGCAGGTTCAGGGCATATATGTGTGGAGTTCTGCATTGGTACGTTCCAGTGAGACAGGTAGGTTTTGGAGCGTATAGGTTCAGGGCATATTTTTGTGGAGTTCTGCATTGGTACGTTCCAGTGAGACAGGGAGTTTATGGAGGGGTACAGTTTCAGGGCATTTTTGTGTGGAGTTCTGCATTGGTACATTCCAGTGAGACAGGGTGGTTATGGAGGGGTACAGTTTCAGGGCATATTTCTGTGGAGTTCTGCATTGGTACATTCCATTGAGACACGGAGGATATGGAGGGATACAGGTTCAGGGCATATTTTTGTGGAGTTCTGCATTGGTACGTTCCAGTGAGACAGGGAGGTTATGTAGGTGTACATGTTCCGTGCATATTTGTGTGGAGTTCTGCATTGGTATATTCCAGTGAGACATGGAGGTTATGCAGGGGTACAGCTTTAGGGCATATTTATGTGGAGTTCTGCATTGGAACATTCCAGTGAGACACGGAGGATATGGAATGGTACAGGTTCAGGGCATATTTGTGTGGAGTTCTGCATTGGTACGTTCCAGTGAGACCGGGTGTTTATGGAGGCGAACAGGTTCAGGGCATATTTGTGTGGAGTTCTGCATTGAAACATTCCAGTGAGACACGGAGGATATGGAGGGGTGCAGGTTCAGGGCATATTTGTGTGGAGTTCTGCATTGGTACGTTCCAGTGAGACACTGAGGTTATGGAGGTGTACAGGTTCAGGGAATATTTATGTGGAGTTCCGCAGTGGAACATTCCAGTGAGACACGGAGGATATTGAGGGGTACAGTTTCAGGGCATATTTGTGTGGAGTTCTGCATTGGTACGTTCCAGTGAGACAGGGATGTTATAGAGGGGTACAGATTCAGGGCATATTTGTGTGGAGTTCTGCATTGGTACATTCCAGTGAGACACGGAGGATATGGAGGGATACAGGTTCATGGCACATTTGTGTGGAGTTCTGCATTGGTACGTTCCAGTGAGACAGGGAGGTTATGTAGGTGTACATGTTCCGTGCATATTTGTGTGTTTTTCTGCATTGGTACGTTCCAGTGAGAAAGGGAGCTTATGGAGGGGTACAGTTTCAGGGCATATTTGTGTGGAGCTCTGCATTGGTACATTCCAGTGAGACACGGAGGATATGGAGGGATACAGGTTCAGGGCATATTTTTGTGGAGCTCTGCATTGGTACGTTCCAGTGAGACAGGGAGGTTATGTAGGTGTACATGTTCCGTGCATATTTGTGTGGAGTTCTGCATTGGTACATTCCAGTGAGACATGGAGGTTATGCAGGGGTACAGGTTTAGGGCATATTTATGTGGAGTTCTGCATTGGAGCATTCCAGTGAGACACGGAGGATATGGAATGGTACAGGTTCAGGGCATATTTGTGTGGAGTTCTGCATTGGTCCGTTCCAGTGAGACAGGGTGTTTATGGGGGCGTACAGGTTCAGGGCATATTTGTGTGGAGTTCTGCATTGGAACATTCCAGTGAGACACGGAGGATATGGAGGGGTGCAGGTTCAGGGCATATTTGTGTGGAGTTCTGCATTGTTACGTTCCAGTGAGACAGGGAGGTTATGGAGGGGTACAGTTTCAGGGCATATTTGTGTGGAGTTCTGCATTGGTACGTTCCAGTGAGACAGTGAGGTTATGGAGGGTTTACAGGTGCAGGGCATATTTGTGTGGAGTTCTGCATTGGTACATTCCAGTGAGACACGGAGGATATGGAGGGATACAGGTTCAGGGCATATTTTTGTGGAGTTCTGCATTGGTACGTTCCAGTGAGACAGGGAGTTTATGTAGGTGTACATGTTCCGTGCATATTTGTGTGGAGTTCTGCGTTGGTACATTCCAGTGAGACATGGAGGTTATGCAGGGGTACAGGTTTAGGGCATATTTATGTGGAGTTCTGCATTGGAACATTCCAGTGAGACACGGAGGATATGGAATGGTACAGGTTCAGGGCATATTTGTGTGGAGTTCTGCATTGGTACGTTCCAGTGAGACAGGGTGTTTATGGAGGCGTACAGGTTCAGGGCATATTTGTGTGGAGTTCTGCATTGGAACATTCCAGTGAGACACGGAGGATATGGAGGGGTGCAGGTTTAGGGCATATTTGTGTGGAGTTCTGCATTGGTACGTTCCAGTGAGACAGGGAGGTTATGGAGGGGTACAGTTTCATGGCATATTTGTGTGGAGTTCTGCATTGGTACGTTCCAGTGAGACAGGGAGGTTATGGAGGGTTTACAGGTTCAGGGCATATTTGTGTGGAGTTCTGCATTGGTACATTCCAGTGAGACACGGAGGATATGGAGGGATACAGGTTCAGGGCATATTTTTGTGGAGTTCTGCATTGGTACGTTCCAGTGAGACAGGGAGGTTATGTAGGTGTACATGTTCCGTGCATATTTGTGTGGAGTTCTGCATTGGTACATTCCAGTGAGACATGGAGGTTATGCAGGGGTACAGGTTTAGGGCATATTTATGTGGAGTTCTGCATTGGAACATTCCAGTGAGACACGGAGGATATGGAATGGTACAGGTTCAGGGCATATTTGTGTGGAGTTCTGCATTGGTACGTTCCAGTGAGACAGGGTGTTTATGGAGGCGTACAGGTTCAGGGCATATTTGTGTGGAGTTCTGCTTTGGAACATTCCAGTGAGACACGGAGGATATGGAGGGGTGCAGGTTCAGGGCATATTTGTGTGGAGTTCTGCATTGGTACGTTCCAGTGAGACACTGAGGTTATGGAGGGGTACAGGTTCAGGGCATATTTATGTGGAGTTCCGCAGTGGAACATTCCAGTGAGACACGGAGGATATTGAGGGGTACAGTTTCAGGGCATATTTGTGTGGAGTTCTGCATTGGTACGTTCCAGTGAGACAGGGTGGTTATGGAGGCGTACAGGTTCAGGGCATATTTGTGTGGAGTTCTGCATTGGTACATTCCAGTGAGACACGGAGGATATGGAGGGGTGCAGGTTCAGGGCATATTTGTGTGGAGTTCTGCATTGTTACGTTCCAGTGAGACAGGGAGGTTATGGAGGGGTACAGATTCAGGGCATATTTGTGTGGAGTTCTGCATTGGTACATTCCAGTGAGACACGGAGTATATGGAGGGATACAGGTTCATGGCATATTTGTGTGTAGTACTTCATTGATACGTTACAGTGAGACAGGTAGGTTTTGGAGCGTACATGTTCAGGGCATATTTTTGTGGAGTTCTGCATTGGTACGTTCCAGTGAGACAGGGAGGTTATGGAGGGGTACAGGTTCAGGGCATATTTGTGTGGAGTTCTGCATTGGTACGTTCCAGTGAGACAGGGAGGTTATGTAGGTGTACATGTTCCGTGCATATTTGTGTGTTTTTCTGCATTGGTACGTTCCAGTGAGAAAGGGAGGTTATGGAGGGGTACAGTTTCAGGGCATATTTATGTGGAATTCTGCATTGGTACGTTCCGGTGAGGGAGGGTGGTTATGGAGGGGTACAGGTTCAGGGCATATTTCTGTGGAGTTCTGCATTGGAACATTCCAGTGAGACACGGAGGATATGGAGCGGTGCAGGTTCAGGGCATATATGTGTGGAGTTCTGCATTGGTACGTTCCAGTGAGACAGGTAGGTTTTGGAGCGTATAGGTTCAGGGCATATTTTTGTGGAGTTCTGCATTGGTACGTTCCAGTGAGACAGGGAGTTTATGGAGGGGTACAGTTTCAGGGCATTTTTGTGTGGAGTTCTGCATTGGTACATTCCAGTGAGACAGGGTGGTTATGGAGGGGTACAGTTTCAGGGCATATTTCTGTGGAGTTCTGCATTGGTACATTCCAGTGAGACACGGAGGATATGGAGGGATACAGGTTCAGGGCATATTTTTGTGGAGTTCTGCATTGGTACGTTCCAGTGAGACAGGGAGGTTATGTAGGTGTACATGTTCCGTGCATATTTGTGTGGAGTTCTGCATTGGTATATTCCAGTGAGACATGGAGGTTATGCAGGGGTACAGCTTTAGGGCATATTTATGTGGAGTTCTGCATTGGAACATTCCAGTGAGACACGGAGGATATGGAATGGTACAGGTTCAGTACATATTTGTGTGGAGTTCTGCATTGGTACGTTCCAGTGAGACCGGGTGTTTATGGAGGCGAACAGGTTCAGGGCATATTTGTGTGGAGTTCTGCATTGGAACATTCCAGTGAGACACGGAGGATATGGAGGGGTGCAGTTTCAGGGCATATTTGTGTGGAGTTCTGCATTGGTACGTTCCAGTGAGACACTGAGGTTATGGAGGTGTACAGATTCAGGGCATATTTGTGTGGAGTTCTGCATTGGTACATTCCAGTGAGACACGGAGGATATGGAGGGATACAGGTTCATGGCACATTTGTGTGGAGTTCTGCATTGGTACGTTCCAGTGAGACAGGGAGGTTATGTAGGTGTACATGTTCCGTGCATATTTGTGTGTTTTTCTGCATTGGTACGTTCCAGTGAGAAAGGGAGCTTATGGAGGGGTACAGTTTCAGGGCATATTTGTGTGGAGTTCTGCATTGGTACATTCCAGTGAGACACGGAGGATATGGAGGGATACAGGTTCAGGGCATATTTTTGTGGAGCTCTGCATTGGTACGTTCCAGTGAGACAGGGAGGTTATGTAGGTGTACATGTTCCGTGCATATTTGTGTGGAGTTCTGCATTGGTACATTCCAGTGAGACATGGAGGTTATGCAGGGGTACAGGTTTAGGGCATATTTATGTGGAGTTCTGCATTGGAACATTCCAGTGAGACACGGAGGATATGGAATGGTACAGGTTCAGGGCATATTTGTGTGGAGTTCTGCATTGGTCCGTTCCAGTGAGACAGGGTGTTTATGGGGGCGTACAGGTTCAGGGCATATTTGTGTGGAGTTCTGCATTGGAACATTCCAGTGAGACACGGAGGATATGGAGGGGTGCAGGTTCAGGGCATATTTGTGTGGAGTTCTGCATTGTTACGTTCCAGTGAGACAGGGAGGTTATGGAGGGGTACAGTTTCAGGGCATATTTGTGTGGAGTTCTGCATTGGTACGTTCCAGTGAGACAGTGAGGTTATGGAGGGTTTACAGGTGCAGGGCATATTTGTGTGGAGTTCTGCATTGGTACATTCCAGTGAGACACGGAGGATATGGAGGGATACAGGTTCAGGGCATATTTTTGTGGAGTTCTGCATTGGTACGTTCCAGTGAGACAGGGAGTTTATGTAGGTGTACATGTTCCGTGCATATTTATGTGGAGTTCTGCGTTGGTACATTCCAGTGAGACATGGAGGTTATGCAGGGGTACAGGTTTAGGGCATATTTATGTGGAGTTCTGCATTGGAACATTCCAGTGAGACACGGAGGATATGGAATGGTACAGGTTCAGGGCATATTTGTGTGGAGTTCTGCATTGGTACGTTCCAGTGAGACAGGGTGTTTATGGAGGCGTACAGGTTCAGGGCATATTTGTGTGGAGTTCTGCATTGGAACATTCCAGTGAGACACGGAGGATATGGAGGGGTGCAGGTTTAGGGCATATTTGTGTGGAGTTCTGCATTGGTACGTTCCAGTGAGACAGGGAGGTTATGGAGGGGTACAGTTTCATGGCATATTTGTGTGGAGTTCTGCATTGGTACGTTCCAGTGAGACAGGGAGGTTATGGAGGGTTAACAGGTTCAGGGCATATTTGTGTGGAGTTCTGCATTGGTACATTCCAGTGAGACACGGAGGATATGGAGGGATACAGCTTCAGGGCATATTTTTGTGGAGTTCTGCATTGGTACGTTCCAGTGAGACAGGGAGGTTATGTAGGTGTACATGTTCCGTGCATATTTGTGTGGAGTTCTGCATTGGTACATTCCAGTGAGACATGGAGGTTATGCAGGGGTACAGGTTTAGGGCATATTTATGTGGAGTTCTGCATTGGAACATTCCAGTGAGACACGGAGGTTATGGAATGGTACAGGTTCAGGGCATATTTGTGTGGAGTTCTGCATTGGTACGTTCCAGTGAGACAGGGTGTTTATGGAGGCGTACAGGTTCAGGGCATATTTGTGTGGAGTTCTGCATTGGAACATTCCAGTGAGACACGGAGGATATGGAGGGGTGCAGGTTCAGGGCATATTTGTGTGGAGTTCTGCATTGGTACGTTCCAGTGAGACACTGAGGTTATGGAGGGGTACAGGTTCAGTGCATATTTATGTGGAGTTCCGCAGTGGAACATTCCAGTGAGACACGGAGGATATTGAGGGGTACAGTTTCAGGGCATATTTGTGTGGAGTTCTGCATTGGTACGTTCCAGTGAGACAGGGTGGTTATGGAGGCGTACAGGTTCAGGGCATATTTGTGTGGAGTTCTGCATTGGTACATTCCAGTGAGACACGGAGGATATGGAGGGGTGCAGGTTCAGGGCATATTTGTGTGGAGTTCTGCATTGTTACGTTCCAGTGAGACAGGGAGGGTATGGAGGGGTACAGTTTCAGGGCATATTTGTGTGGAGTTCTGCATTGGTACGTTCCAGTGAGACAGTGAGGTTATGGAGGGTTTACAGGTGCAGGGCATATTTGTGTGGAGTTCTGCATTGGTACATTCCAGTGAGACACGGAGGATATGGAGGGATACAGGTTCAGGGCATATTTTTGTGGAGTTCTGCATTGGTACGTTCCAGTGAGACAGGGAGTTTATGTAGGTGTACATGTTCCGTGCATATTTGTGTGGAGTTCTGCGTTGGTACATTCCAGTGAGACATGGAGGTTATGCAGGGGTACAGGTTTAGGGCATATTTATGTGGAGTTCTGCATTGGAACATTCCAGTGAGACACGGAGGATATGGAATGGTACAGGTTCAGGGCATATTTGTGTGGAGTTCTGCATTGGTACGTTCCAGTGAGACAGGGTGTTTATGGAGGCGTACAGGTTCAGGGCATATTTGTGTGGAGTTCTGCATTGGAACATTCCAGTGAGACACGGAGGATATGGAGGGGTGCAGGTTCAGGGCATATTTGTGTGGAGTTCTGCATTGGTACGTTCCAGTGAGACAGGGAGGTTATGGAGGGGTACAGTTTCATGGCATATTTGTGTGGAGTTCTGCATTGTTACGTTCCAGTGAGACAGGGAGGTTATGGAGGGTTTACAGGTTCAGGGCATATTAGTGTGGAGTTCTGCATTGGTACATTCCAGTGAGACACGGAGGATATGGAGGGATACAGGTTCAGGGCATATTTTTGTGGAGTTCTGCATTGGTACGTTCCAGTGAGACAGGGAGGTTATGCAGGTGTACATGTTCCGTGCATATTTGTGTGGAGTTCTGCATTGGTACATTCCAGTGAGACATGGAGGTTATGCAGGGGTACAGGTTTAGGGCATATTTATGTGGAGTTCTGCATTGGAACATTCCAGTGAGACACGGAGGATATGGAATGGTACAGGTTCAGGGCATATTTGTGTGGAGTTCTGCATTGGTACGTTCCAGTGAGACAGGGTGTTTATGGAGGCGTACAGGTTCAGGGCATATTTGTGTGGAGTTCTGCATTGGAACATTCCAGTGAGACACGGAGGATATGGAGGGGTGCAGGTTCAGGGCATATTTGTGTGGAGTTCTGCATTGGTACGTTCCAGTGAGACACTGAGGTTATGGAGGGGTACAGGTTCAGGGCATATTTATGTGGAGTTCCGCAGTGGAACATTCCAGTGAGACACGGAGGATATTGAGGGGTACAGTTTCAGGGCATATTTGTGTGGAGTTCTGCATTGGTACGTTCCAGTGAGACAGGGTGGTTATGGAGGCGTACAGGTTCAGGGCATATTTGTGTGGAGTTCTGCATTGGTACATTCCAGTGAGACACGGAGGATATGGAGGGATACAGTTTCATGACATATTTGTGCGGAGTTCTTCATTGGTACGTTCCAGTGTGACAGGAAGATTTTGGAGCGTACAGGTTCAGAGCATATTTGTATGGAGTTCTGCATTGGTACATTCTACTGAGACAGGGAGGTTATGGAGGGTACATATTCACGGCATATTTTTGTGGAGTTCTGTATTGGTACGTTCCAGTGAGACAGGGAGGTTATGAAGGGGTACAGTTTCAGGGCATATTTGTTTGGAGTTCTGCAATGGTACGTTCCAGTGAGACAGGGAGGTTATGGAGGGATACAGGTTCATGGCATATTTGTGTGTAGTACTTCATTGGTACGTTCCAGTGAGACAGGTCGGTTTTGGAGCGTACAGGTTCAGGGCATATTTTTGTGGAGTTCTGCATTGGTACGTTCCAGTGAGACAGGGAGGTTATGGAGGGGTACAGGTTCAGGGAATATTTGTATGGAGTTCTGCATTGGTACGTTGCAGTGAGACAGGGAGGTTATGTAGGTGTACATGTTCCGTGCATATTTGTGTGTTTTTCTGCATTGGTACGTTCCACTGAGAAAGGGAGGTTATGGATGGGTACAGTTTCAGGGCATATTTATGTGGATTTCTGCATTGGTACGTTCCCGTGAGACAGGGAGGTTATGGAGGGGTACAGGTTCAGGGGATATTTTTGTGGAGTCTTGCAATTGTACGTTCCAGTGAGACAGGGAGTTTATGGAGGGGTACAGTTTTAAGGGCACTTTTGTGTGGAGTTCTGCATTGGTACATTCCAGTGAGACAGGGAGGGTATGCAGGTGTACAGGTTCAGGGCATATTTATGTGGAGTTCTGCATTGGAAAATTCCAGTGAGACACGGAGGATATGGAGGGGTGCAGGTTCAGGGCATATTTCTGTGGAGTTCTGCATTGGTACGTTCCAGTGAGACACTGAGGTTATGGAGGAGTACAAGTTCAGGGCATATTTATGTGGAGTTCCGCAGTGGAACATTCCAGTGAGACACGGAGGATATTGAGGGGTACAGTTTCAGGGCATATTTGTGTGGAGTTCTGCATTGGTACGTTCCAGTGAGACAGGTAGGTTTTGGAGCGTACAGGTTCAGGGCTTATTTTTGTGGAGTTCTGCATTTGTACGTTCAAGTGAGACAGGGAGGTTATGGAGGGGTACAGTTTCAGGGCATTTTTGTGTGGAGTTCTGCATTGGTACATTCCAGTGAGACAGGGAGGTTATGGAGGGGTACAGGTTCAGGGCATATTTATGTGGAGTTCTGCATTGGAACATTCCAGTGAGACACGGAGGATATGGAGGTGTGCAGGTTCAGGGCATATTTGTGTGGAGTTCTGCATTGGGACGTTCCAGTGAGACACTGAGGTTATGGAGGGGTACAGGTTCAGGGCATATTTATGTGGAGTTCCGCAGTGGAACATTCCAGTGAGACACGGAGGATATTGTGGGGTACAGTTTCAGGGCATATTTGTGTGGAGTTCTGCATTGGTACGTTCCTCTGAGACAGGGAGGTTATGTAGGTGTACATGTTCAGGGCATATTTGTGTGTTTTTCTGCATTGGTACGTTCAAGTGAGAAAGGCAGGTTATGGAGGGGTACAGGTTCAGGGCATATTTTTGTGGAGTTCTGCATTGGTACGTTCCAGGGTGTCATAGAGGTTATGGTGGGGTACAGGTTTAGGGCATATTTGTGTGGCGTTCTGCATTGGTACGTTCCAATGAGACAGGGAGGTTATGGAGGGTACATATTCAGGGGATATTTTTGTGGAGTTCTGCATTGGTACGTTCCAGTGAGACACTGAGGTTATGGAAGGGTACAGGTTCAGGGCATATTTATGTAGGGTTCCGAAGTGGAACATTCCAGTGAGACACGGAGGATATTGAGGGGTACAGTTTCAGGGCATATTTGTGTGGAGTTCTGCATTGGTACGTTCCAGTGAGACAGGTAGGATTTGGAGCGTACAGGTTCAGGGCATATTTTTGTGGAGTTCTGCATTGGTACGTTCCAGTGAGACAGGGAGGTTATGGAGGGGTACAGGTTCAGGGCATATTAGTGTGGAGTTCTGCATTGGTACGTTCCAGTGAGACAGGGAGGTTATGTAGGTGTGCATGTTCCGTGCATATTTGTGTGATTTTTTGCATTGGTACGTTCCAGTGAGAAAGGGAGGTTATGGAGGGGTACAGTTTCAGGGCATATTTATGTGGATTTCTGCATTGGTACGTTCCCGTGAGACAGGGAGTTTATGGAGGGGTACAGTTTCAGGGCATTTTTGTGTGGAGTTCTGCATTGGTACATTCCATTGAGACAGGGAGGTTATGGAGGGGTACAGGTTCAGGGCATATTTATGTGGAGATCCGCAGTGGAACATTCCAGTGAGACACGGAGGATATTGAGGGGTACAGTTTCAGGGCATATTTGTGTGGAGTTCTGCATTGGTACGTTCCAGTGAGACAGGTTGGTTATGGAGGCGTACAGGTTCAGGGCATATTTGTGTGGAGTTCTGCATTGGTACGTTCCAGTGAGACAGTGAGGTTATGGAGGGTTTACAGGTGCAGGGCATATTTGTGTGGAGTTCTGCATTGGTACATTCCAGTGAGACACGGAGGATATGGAGGGATACAGGTTCAGGGCATATTTTTGTGGAGTTCTGCATTGGTACGTTCCAGTGAGACAGGGAGTTTATGTAGGTGTACATGTTCCGTGCATATTTGTGTGGAGTTCTGCGTTGGTACATTCCAGTGAGACATGGAGGTTATGCAGGGGTACAGGTTTAGGGCATATTTATGTGGAGTTCTGCATTGGAACATTCCAGTGAGACACGGAGGATATGGAATGGTACAGGTTCAGGGCATATTTGTGTGGAGTTCTGCATTGGTACGTTCCAGTGAGACAGGGTGTTTATGGAGGCGTACAGGTTCAGGGCATATTTGTGTGGAGTTCTGCATTGGAACATTCCAGTGAGACACGGAGGATATGGAGGGGTGCAGGTTCAGGGCATATTTGTGTGGAGTTCTGCATTGGTACGTTCCAGTGAGACAGGGAGGTTATGGAGGGGTACAGTTTCATGGCATATTTGTGTGGAGTTCTGCATTGTTACGTTCCAGTGAGACAGGGAGGTTATGGAGGGTTTACAGGTTCAGGGCATATTAGTGTGGAGTTCTGCATTGGTACATTCCAGTGAGACACGGAGGATATGGAGGGATACAGGTTCAGGGCATATTTTTGTGGAGTTCTGCATTGGTACGTTCCAGTGAGACAGGGAGGTTATGTAGGTGTACATGTTCCGTGCATATTTGTGTGGAGTTCTGCATTGGTACATTCCAGTGAGACATGGAGGTTATGCAGGGGTACAGGTTTAGGGCATATTTATGTGGAGTTCTGCATTGGAACATTCCAGTGAGACACGGAGGATATGGAATGGTACAGGTTCAGGGCATATTTGTGTGGAGTTCTGCATTGGTACGTTCCAGTGAGACAGGGTGTTTATGGAGGCGTACAGGTTCAGGGCATATTTGTGTGGAGTTCTGCATTGGAACATTCCAGTGAGACACGGAGGATATGGAGGGGTGCAGGTTCAGGGCATATTTGTGTGGAGTTCTGCATTGGTACGTTCCAGTGAGACACTGAGGTTATGGAGGGGTACAGGTTCAGGGCATATTTATGTGGAGTTCCGCAGTGGAACATTCCAGTGAGACACGGAGGATATTGAGGGGTACAGTTTCAGGGCATATTTGTGTGGAGTTCTGCATTGGTACGTTCCAGTGAGACAGGGTGGTTATGGAGGCGTACAGGTTCAGGGCATATTTGTGTGGAGTTCTGCATTGGTACATTCCAGTGAGACACGGAGGATATGGAGGGATACAGGTTCATGGCATATTTGTGTGTAGTACTTCATTGGTACGTTCCAGTGAGACAGGTCGGTTTTGGAGCGTACAGGTTCAGGGCATATTTTTGTGGAGTTCTGCATTGGTACGTTCCAGTGAGACAGGGAGGTTATGGAGGGGTACAGGTTCAGGGAATATTTGTATGGAGTTCTGCATTGGTACGTTGCAGTGAGACAGGGAGGTTATGTAGGTGTACATGTTCCGTGCATATTTGTGTGTTTTTCTGCATTGGTACGTTCCACTGAGAAAGGGAGGTTATGGATGGGTACAGTTTCAGGGCATATTTATGTGGATTTCTGCATTGGTACGTTCCCGTGAGACAGGGAGGTTATGGAGGGGTACAGGTTCAGGGGATATTTTTGTGGAGTCTTGCAATTGTACGTTCCAGTGAGACAGGGAGTTTATGGAGGGGTACAGTTTTAAGGGCACTTTTGTGTGGAGTTCTGCATTGGTACATTCCAGTGAGACAGGGAGGGTATGCAGGTGTACAGGTTCAGGGCATATTTATGTGGAGTTCTGCATTGGAAAATTCCAGTGAGACACGGAGGATATGGAGGGGTGCAGGTTCAGGGCATATTTCTGTGGAGTTCTGCATTGGTACGTTCCAGTGAGACACTGAGGTTATGGAGGACTACAAGTTCAGGGCATATTTATGTGGAGTTCCGCAGTGGAACATTCCAGTGAGACACGGAGGATATTGAGGGGTACAGTTTCAGGGCATATTTGTGTGGAGTTCTGCATTGGTACGTTCCAGTGAGACAGGTAGGTTTTGGAGCGTACAGGTTCAGGGCTTATTTTTGTGGAGTTCTGCATTTGTACGTTCAAGTGAGACAGGGAGGCTATGGAGGGGTACAGTTTCAGGGCATTTTTGTGTGGAGTTCTGCATTGGTACATTCCAGTGAGACAGGGAGGTTATGGAGGGGTACAGGTTCAGGGCATATTTATGTGGAGTTCTGCATTGGAACATTCCAGTGAGACACGGAGGATATGGAGGTGTGCAGGTTCAGGGCATATTTGTGTGGAGTTCTGCATTGGGACGTTCCAGTGAGACACTGAGGTTATGGAGGGGTACAGGTTCAGGGCATATTTATGTGGAGTTCCGCAGTGGAACATTCCAGTGAGACACGGAGGATATTGTGGGGTACAGTTTCAGGGCATATTTGTGTGGAGTTCTGCATTGGTACGTTCCTCTGAGACAGGGAGGTTATGTAGGTGTACATGTTCAGGGCATATTTGTGTGTTTTTCTGCATTGGTACGTTCAAGTGAGAAAGGGAGGTTATGGAGGGGTACAGTTTCAGGGCATATTTTTGTGGAGTTCTGCATTGGTACGTTCCAGGGTGTCATAGAGGTTATAGTGGGGTACAGGTTTAGGGCATATTTGTGTGGCGTTCTGCATTGGTACGTTCCAATGAGACAGGGAGGTTATGGAGGGTACATATTCAGGGGATATTTTTGTGGAGTTCTGCATTGGTACGTTCCAGTGAGACACTGAGGTTATGGAAGGGTACAGGTTCAGGGCATATTTATGTAGGGTTCCGAAGTGGAACATTCCAGTGAGACACGGAGGATATTGAGGGGTACAGTTTCAGGGCATATTTGTGTGGAGTTCTGCATTGGTACGTTCCAGTGAGACAGGTAGGATTTGGAGCGTACAGGTTCAGGGCATATTTTTGTGGAGTTCTGCATTGGTACGTTCCAGTGAGACAGGGAGGTTATGGAGGGGTACAGGTTCAGGGCATATTAGTGTGGAGTTCTGCATTGGTACGTTCCAGTGAGACAGGGAGGTTATGTAGGTGTACATGTTCCGTGCATATTTGTGTGATTTTTTGCATTGGTACGTTCCAGTGAGAAAGGGAGGTTATGGAGGGGTACAGTTTCAGGGCATATTTATGTGGATTTCTGCATTGGTACGTTCCCGTGAGACAGGGAGTTTATGGAGGGGTACAGTTTCAGGGCATTTTTGTGTGGAGTTCTGCATTGGTACATTCCATTGAGACAGGGAGGTTATGGAGGGGTACAGGTTCAGGGCATATTTATGTGGAGATCCGCAGTGGAACATTCCAGTGAGACACGGAGGATATTGAGGGGTACAGTTTCAGGGCATATTTGTGTGGAGTTCTGCATTGGTACGTTCCAGTGAGACAGGGTGGTTATGGAGGCGTACAGGTTCAGGGCATATTTGTGTGGAGTTCTGCATTGGTACATTCCAGTGAGACACGGAGGATATGGAGGGATACAGGTTCATGGCATATTTGTGTGGAGTTCTTCATTGGTACGTTCCAGTGTGACAGGTAGGTTTTGGAGCGTACAGGTTCAGGGCATATTTGTATGGAGTTATGCATTGGTACATTCTACTGAGACAGGGAGGTTATGGAGGGTACATATTCAGGGCATATTTTTGTGGAGTTCTGTATTGTTACGTTCCAGTGAGACAGGGAGGTTATGGAGGGGTACAGTTTCAGGGCATATTTGTGTGGAGTTCTGCATTGGTACGTTCCAGTGAGACAGGGAGGTTATGGAGGGTTTACAGGTTCAGGGCATATTTGTGTGGAGTTCTGCATTGGTACATTCCAGTGAGACACGGAGGATATGGAGGGATACAGGTTCATGACATATTTGTGTGTAATACTTCATTGGTACGTTCCAGTGAGACAGGGAGGTTTTGGAGCGTACAGGTTCAGGGCATATTTTTGTGGAGTTCTGCATTGGTACGTTCCAGTGAGACAGGGAGGTTATGTAGGGGTACAGGTTCAGGGCATATTTGTGTGGAGTTCTGCATTGGTACATTCCAGTGAGACACGGAGGATATGGAGGGATTCAGGTTCATGGCATATTTGTGTGTAGTACTTCATTGATACTTTCCAGTGAGACAGGTAGGTTTTGGAGCGTACATGTTCAGGGCATATTTTTGTGGAGTTCTGCATTGGTACGTTCCAGTGAGACAGGGAGGTTCTGGAGGGGTACTGGTTCAGGGTATATTTGTGTGGAGTTCTGGATTGGTACGTTCCAGTGAGACAGGGAGGTTATGTAGGTGTACATGTTCCGTGCATATTTGTGTGTTTTTCTGCATTGGTACGTTCCAGTGAGACAGGTAGGTTTTGGAGCGTACAGGTTCAGGGCATATTTGTGTGGAGTTCTGCATTAGTACGTTCCACTGAGACAGGGAGGTTATGTAGGTGTACATGTTCAGGGCATATTTGTGTGTTTTTCTGCATTGGTACGTTCCAGTGAGACACTGAGGTTATGGAGGGGTACAGGTTCAGGGCATATTTATGTGGAGTTCCGCAGTGGAACATTCCAGTGAGACACGGAGGATATTGAGGGGTACAGTTTCAGGGCATATTTGTGTGGAGTTCTGCATTAGTACGTTCCACTGAGACAGGGAGGTTATGCAGGTGTACATGTTCAGGGCATATTTGTGTGTTTTTCTGCATTGGTACGTTCCAGTGAGACACGGAGGATATGGAGGGATACAGGTTCATGACCTATTTGTATGGAGTTCTGCATTGGTTCATTCTACTGAGACACGGAGGATATGGAGGGATACAGGTTCATGGCATATTTGTGCGGAGTTCTTCATTGGTACGTTCCAGTGTGACAGGTAGGTTTTGGAGCGTACAGGTTCAGGGCATATTTGTATGGAGTTATGCATTGGTACATTCTACTGAGACAGGGAGGTTATGGAGGGTACATATTCAGGGCATATTTTTGTGGAGTTCTGTATTGGTACGTTCCATTGAGACAGGGAGTTTATGAAGGGGTACAGGTTCAGGGCATATTTGTGTGGAGTTCTGCATTGGTACGTTCCAGGGTGCATAGAGGTTATGGTGGGGTACAGGTTTAGGGCATATTTGTGTGGCGTTCTGCATTGGTACGTTCCAATGAGACAGGGAGGTTATGGAGGGTACATATTCAGGGGATATTTTTGTGGAGTTCTGCATTGGTACGTTCCAGTGAGACACTGAGGTTATGGAAGGGTACAGGTTCAGGGCATATTTATGTGGGGTTCCGAAGTGGAACATTCCAGTGAGACACGGAGGATATTGAGGGGTACAGTTTCAGGGCATATTTGCGTGGAGTTCTGCATTGGTACGTTCCAGTGAGACAGGGTGTTTATGGAGGCGTACAGGTTCAGGGCATATTTGTGTGGAGTTCTGCATTGGAACATTCCAGTGAGACACGGAGGATATGGAGGGGTGCAGGTTCAGGGCATATTTGTGTGGAGTTCTGCATTGGTACGTTCCAGTGAGACACTGAGGTTATGGAGGGGTACAGGTTCAGGGCATATTTATGTGGAGTTCCGCAGTGGAACATTCCAGTGAGACACGGAGGATATTGAGGGGTACAGTTTCAGGGCATATTTGTGTGGAGTTCTGCATTGGTACGTTCCAGTGAGACAGGGTGGTTATGGAGGCGTACAGGTTCAGGGCATATTTGTGTGGAGTTCTGCATTGGTACATTCCAGTGAGACACGGAGGATATGGAGGGATACAGTTTCATGACATATTTGTGCGGAGTTCTTCATTGGTACGTTCCAGTGTGACAGGAAGATTTTGGAGCGTACAGGTTCAGAGCATATTTGTATGGAGTTCTGCATTGGTACATTCTACTGAGACAGGGAGGTTATGGAGGGTACATATTCACGGCATATTTTTGTGGAGTTCTGTATTGGTACGTTCCAGTGAGACAGGGAGGTTATGAAGGGGTACAGTTTCAGGGCATATTTGTGTGGAGTTCTGCATTGGTACGTTCCAGTGAGACAGGGAGGTTATGGAGGGATACAGGTTCATGGCATATTTGTGTGTAGTACTTCATTGGTACGTTCCAGTGA
This sequence comes from Hemitrygon akajei, assembly GCF_048418815.1. Classification (NCBI taxonomy): domain Eukaryota; kingdom Metazoa; phylum Chordata; class Chondrichthyes; order Myliobatiformes; family Dasyatidae; genus Hemitrygon; species Hemitrygon akajei. The sequence goes on along the minus strand of NW_027331925.1, from coordinate 2,410,074 downwards.
GACAGGTCGGTTTTGGAGCGTACAGGTTCAGGGCATATTTTTGTGGAGTTCTGCATTGGTACGTTCCAGTGAGACAGGGAGGTTATGGAGGGGTACAGGTTCAGGGAATATTTGTATGGAGTTCTGCATTGGTACGTTGCAGTGAGACAGGGAGGTTATGTAGGTGTACATGTTCCGTGCATATTTGTGTGTTTTTCTGCATTGGTACGTTCCACTGAGAAAGGGAGGTTATGGATGGGTACAGTTTCAGGGCATATTTATGTGGATTTCTGCATTGGTACGTTCCCGTGAGACAGGGAGGTTATGGAGGGGTACAGGTTCAGGGGATATTTTTGTGGAGTCTTGCAATTGTACGTTCCAGTGAGACAGGGAGTTTATGGAGGGGTACAGTTTTAAGGGCACTTTTGTGTGGAGTTCTGCATTGGTACATTCCAGTGAGACAGGGAGGGTATGCAGGTGTACAGGTTCAGGGCATATTTATGTGGAGTTCTGCATTGGAAAATTCCAGTGAGACACGGAGGATATGGAGGGGTGCAGGTTCAGGGCATATTTCTGTGGAGTTCTGCATTGGTACGTTCCAGTGAGACAGGTAGGTTTTGGAGCGTACAGGTTCAGGGCTTATTTTTGTGGAGTTCTGCATTTGTACGTTCAAGTGAGACAGGGAGGTTATGGAGGGGTACAGGTTCAGGGCATATTTATGTGGAGTTCCGCAGTGGAACATTCCAGTGAGACACGGAGGATATTGTGGGGTACAGTTTCAGGGCATATTTGTGTGGAGTTCTGCATTGGTACGTTCCTCTGAGACAGGGAGGTTATGTAGGTGTACATGTTCAGGGCATATTTGTGTGTTTTTCTGCATTGGTACGTTCAAGTGAGAAAGGCAGGTTATGGAGGGGTACAGGTTCAGGGCATATTTTTGTGGAGTTCTGCATTGGTACGTTCCAGGGTGTCATAGAGGTTATGGTGGGGTACAGGTTTAGGGCATATTTGTGTGGCGTTCTGCATTGGTACGTTCCAATGAGACAGGGAGGTTATGGAGGGTACATATTCAGGGGATATTTTTGTGGAGTTCTGCATTGGTACGTTCCAGTGAGACACTGAGGTTATGGAAGGGTACAGGTTCAGGGCATATTTATGTAGGGTTCCGAAGTGGAACATTCCAGTGAGACACGGAGGATATTGAGGGGTACAGTTTCAGGGCATATTTGTGTGGAGTTCTGCATTGGTACGTTCCAGTGAGACAGGTAGGATTTGGAGCGTACAGGTTCAGGGCATATTTTTGTGGAGTTCTGCATTGGTACGTTCCAGTGAGACAGGGAGGTTATGGAGGGGTACAGGTTCAGGGCATATTAGTGTGGAGTTCTGCATTGGTACGTTCCAGTGAGACAGGGAGGTTATGTAGGTGTGCATGTTCCGTGCATATTTGTGTGATTTTTTGCATTGGTACGTTCCAGTGAGAAAGGGAGGTTATGGAGGGGTACAGTTTCAGGGCATATTTATGTGGATTTCTGCATTGGTACGTTCCCGTGAGACAGGGAGTTTATGGAGGGGTACAGTTTCAGGGCATTTTTGTGTGGAGTTCTGCATTGGTACATTCCATTGAGACAGGGAGGTTATGGAGGGGTACAGGTTCAGGGCATATTTATGTGGAGATCCGCAGTGGAACATTCCAGTGAGACACGGAGGATATTGAGGGGTACAGTTTCAGGGCATATTTGTGTGGAGTTCTGCATTGGTACGTTCCAGTGAGACAGGTTGGTTATGGAGGCGTACAGGTTCAGGGCATATTTGTGTGGAGTTCTGCATTGGTACGTTCCAGTGAGACAGTGAGGTTATGGAGGGTTTACAGGTGCAGGGCATATTTGTGTGGAGTTCTGCATTGGTACATTCCAGTGAGACACGGAGGATATGGAGGGATACAGGTTCAGGGCATATTTTTGTGGAGTTCTGCATTGGTACGTTCCAGTGAGACAGGGAGTTTATGTAGGTGTACATGTTCCGTGCATATTTGTGTGGAGTTCTGCGTTGGTACATTCCAGTGAGACATGGAGGTTATGCAGGGGTACAGGTTTAGGGCATATTTATGTGGAGTTCTGCATTGGAACATTCCAGTGAGACACGGAGGATATGGAATGGTACAGGTTCAGGGCATATTTGTGTGGAGTTCTGCATTGGTACGTTCCAGTGAGACAGGGTGTTTATGGAGGCGTACAGGTTCAGGGCATATTTGTGTGGAGTTCTGCATTGGAACATTCCAGTGAGACACGGAGGATATGGAGGGGTGCAGGTTCAGGGCATATTTGTGTGGAGTTCTGCATTGGTACGTTCCAGTGAGACAGGGAGGTTATGGAGGGGTACAGTTTCATGGCATATTTGTGTGGAGTTCTGCATTGTTACGTTCCAGTGAGACAGGGAGGTTATGGAGGGTTTACAGGTTCAGGGCATATTAGTGTGGAGTTCTGCATTGGTACATTCCAGTGAGACACGGAGGATATGGAGGGATACAGGTTCAGGGCATATTTTTGTGGAGTTCTGCATTGGTACGTTCCAGTGAGACAGGGAGGTTATGTAGGTGTACATGTTCCGTGCATATTTGTGTGGAGTTCTGCATTGGTACATTCCAGTGAGACATGGAGGTTATGCAGGGGTACAGGTTTAGGGCATATTTATGTGGAGTTCTGCATTGGAACATTCCAGTGAGACACGGAGGATATGGAATGGTACAGGTTCAGGGCATATTTGTGTGGAGTTCTGCATTGGTACGTTCCAGTGAGACAGGGTGTTTATGGAGGCGTACAGGTTCAGGGCATATTTGTGTGGAGTTCTGCATTGGAACATTCCAGTGAGACACGGAGGATATGGAGGGGTGCAGGTTCAGGGCATATTTGTGTGGAGTTCTGCATTGGTACGTTCCAGTGAGACACTGAGGTTATGGAGGGGTACAGGTTCAGGGCATATTTATGTGGAGTTCCGCAGTGGAACATTCCAGTGAGACACGGAGGATATTGAGGGGTACAGTTTCAGGGCATATTTGTGTGGAGTTCTGCATTGGTACGTTCCAGTGAGACAGGGTGGTTATGGAGGCGTACAGGTTCAGGGCATATTTGTGTGGAGTTCTGCATTGGTACATTCCAGTGAGACACGGAGGATATGGAGGGATACAGGTTCATGGCATATTTGTGTGTAGTACTTCATTGGTACGTTCCAGTGAGACAGGTCGGTTTTGGAGCGTACAGGTTCAGGGCATATTTTTGTGGAGTTCTGCATTGGTACGTTCCAGTGAGACAGGGAGGTTATGGAGGGGTACAGGTTCAGGGAATATTTGTATGGAGTTCTGCATTGGTACGTTGCAGTGAGACAGGGAGGTTATGTAGGTGTACATGTTCCGTGCATATTTGTGTGTTTTTCTGCATTGGTACGTTCCACTGAGAAAGGGAGGTTATGGATGGGTACAGTTTCAGGGCATATTTATGTGGATTTCTGCATTGGTACGTTCCCGTGAGACAGGGAGGTTATGGAGGGGTACAGGTTCAGGGGATATTTTTGTGGAGTCTTGCAATTGTACGTTCCAGTGAGACAGGGAGTTTATGGAGGGGTACAGTTTTAAGGGCACTTTTGTGTGGAGTTCTGCATTGGTACATTCCAGTGAGACAGGGAGGGTATGCAGGTGTACAGGTTCAGGGCATATTTATGTGGAGTTCTGCATTGGAAAATTCCAGTGAGACACGGAGGATATGGAGGGGTGCAGGTTCAGGGCATATTTCTGTGGAGTTCTGCATTGGTACGTTCCAGTGAGACACTGAGGTTATGGAGGACTACAAGTTCAGGGCATATTTATGTGGAGTTCCGCAGTGGAACATTCCAGTGAGACACGGAGGATATTGAGGGGTACAGTTTCAGGGCATATTTGTGTGGAGTTCTGCATTGGTACGTTCCAGTGAGACAGGTAGGTTTTGGAGCGTACAGGTTCAGGGCTTATTTTTGTGGAGTTCTGCATTTGTACGTTCAAGTGAGACAGGGAGGCTATGGAGGGGTACAGTTTCAGGGCATTTTTGTGTGGAGTTCTGCATTGGTACATTCCAGTGAGACAGGGAGGTTATGGAGGGGTACAGGTTCAGGGCATATTTATGTGGAGTTCTGCATTGGAACATTCCAGTGAGACACGGAGGATATGGAGGTGTGCAGGTTCAGGGCATATTTGTGTGGAGTTCTGCATTGGGACGTTCCAGTGAGACACTGAGGTTATGGAGGGGTACAGGTTCAGGGCATATTTATGTGGAGTTCCGCAGTGGAACATTCCAGTGAGACACGGAGGATATTGTGGGGTACAGTTTCAGGGCATATTTGTGTGGAGTTCTGCATTGGTACGTTCCTCTGAGACAGGGAGGTTATGTAGGTGTACATGTTCAGGGCATATTTGTGTGTTTTTCTGCATTGGTACGTTCAAGTGAGAAAGGGAGGTTATGGAGGGGTACAGTTTCAGGGCATATTTTTGTGGAGTTCTGCATTGGTACGTTCCAGGGTGTCATAGAGGTTATAGTGGGGTACAGGTTTAGGGCATATTTGTGTGGCGTTCTGCATTGGTACGTTCCAATGAGACAGGGAGGTTATGGAGGGTACATATTCAGGGGATATTTTTGTGGAGTTCTGCATTGGTACGTTCCAGTGAGACACTGAGGTTATGGAAGGGTACAGGTTCAGGGCATATTTATGTAGGGTTCCGAAGTGGAACATTCCAGTGAGACACGGAGGATATTGAGGGGTACAGTTTCAGGGCATATTTGTGTGGAGTTCTGCATTGGTACGTTCCAGTGAGACAGGTAGGATTTGGAGCGTACAGGTTCAGGGCATATTTTTGTGGAGTTCTGCATTGGTACGTTCCAGTGAGACAGGGAGGTTATGGAGGGGTACAGGTTCAGGGCATATTAGTGTGGAGTTCTGCATTGGTACGTTCCAGTGAGACAGGGAGGTTATGTAGGTGTACATGTTCCGTGCATATTTGTGTGATTTTTTGCATTGGTACGTTCCAGTGAGAAAGGGAGGTTATGGAGGGGTACAGTTTCAGGGCATATTTATGTGGATTTCTGCATTGGTACGTTCCCGTGAGACAGGGAGTTTATGGAGGGGTACAGTTTCAGGGCATTTTTGTGTGGAGTTCTGCATTGGTACATTCCATTGAGACAGGGAGGTTATGGAGGGGTACAGGTTCAGGGCATATTTATGTGGAGATCCGCAGTGGAACATTCCAGTGAGACACGGAGGATATTGAGGGGTACAGTTTCAGGGCATATTTGTGTGGAGTTCTGCATTGGTACGTTCCAGTGAGACAGGGTGGTTATGGAGGCGTACAGGTTCAGGGCATATTTGTGTGGAGTTCTGCATTGGTACATTCCAGTGAGACACGGAGGATATGGAGGGATACAGGTTCATGGCATATTTGTGTGGAGTTCTTCATTGGTACGTTCCAGTGTGACAGGTAGGTTTTGGAGCGTACAGGTTCAGGGCATATTTGTATGGAGTTATGCATTGGTACATTCTACTGAGACAGGGAGGTTATGGAGGGTACATATTCAGGGCATATTTTTGTGGAGTTCTGTATTGTTACGTTCCAGTGAGACAGGGAGGTTATGGAGGGGTACAGTTTCAGGGCATATTTGTGTGGAGTTCTGCATTGGTACGTTCCAGTGAGACAGGGAGGTTATGGAGGGTTTACAGGTTCAGGGCATATTTGTGTGGAGTTCTGCATTGGTACATTCCAGTGAGACACGGAGGATATGGAGGGATACAGGTTCATGACATATTTGTGTGTAATACTTCATTGGTACGTTCCAGTGAGACAGGGAGGTTTTGGAGCGTACAGGTTCAGGGCATATTTTTGTGGAGTTCTGCATTGGTACGTTCCAGTGAGACAGGGAGGTTATGTAGGGGTACAGGTTCAGGGCATATTTGTGTGGAGTTCTGCATTGGTACATTCCAGTGAGACACGGAGGATATGGAGGGATTCAGGTTCATGGCATATTTGTGTGTAGTACTTCATTGATACTTTCCAGTGAGACAGGTAGGTTTTGGAGCGTACATGTTCAGGGCATATTTTTGTGGAGTTCTGCATTGGTACGTTCCAGTGAGACAGGGAGGTTCTGGAGGGGTACTGGTTCAGGGTATATTTGTGTGGAGTTCTGGATTGGTACGTTCCAGTGAGACAGGGAGGTTATGTAGGTGTACATGTTCCGTGCATATTTGTGTGTTTTTCTGCATTGGTACGTTCCAGTGAGACAGGTAGGTTTTGGAGCGTACAGGTTCAGGGCATATTTGTGTGGAGTTCTGCATTAGTACGTTCCACTGAGACAGGGAGGTTATGTAGGTGTACATGTTCAGGGCATATTTGTGTGTTTTTCTGCATTGGTACGTTCCAGTGAGACACTGAGGTTATGGAGGGGTACAGGTTCAGGGCATATTTATGTGGAGTTCCGCAGTGGAACATTCCAGTGAGACACGGAGGATATTGAGGGGTACAGTTTCAGGGCATATTTGTGTGGAGTTCTGCATTAGTACGTTCCACTGAGACAGGGAGGTTATGCAGGTGTACATGTTCAGGGCATATTTGTGTGTTTTTCTGCATTGGTACGTTCCAGTGAGACACGGAGGATATGGAGGGATACAGGTTCATGACCTATTTGTATGGAGTTCTGCATTGGTTCATTCTACTGAGACACGGAGGATATGGAGGGATACAGGTTCATGGCATATTTGTGCGGAGTTCTTCATTGGTACGTTCCAGTGTGACAGGTAGGTTTTGGAGCGTACAGGTTCAGGGCATATTTGTATGGAGTTATGCATTGGTACATTCTACTGAGACAGGGAGGTTATGGAGGGTACATATTCAGGGCATATTTTTGTGGAGTTCTGTATTGGTACGTTCCATTGAGACAGGGAGTTTATGAAGGGGTACAGGTTCAGGGCATATTTGTGTGGAGTTCTGCATTGGTACGTTCCAGGGTGCATAGAGGTTATGGTGGGGTACAGGTTTAGGGCATATTTGTGTGGCGTTCTGCATTGGTACGTTCCAATGAGACAGGGAGGTTATGGAGGGTACATATTCAGGGGATATTTTTGTGGAGTTCTGCATTGGTACGTTCCAGTGAGACACTGAGGTTATGGAAGGGTACAGGTTCAGGGCATATTTATGTGGGGTTCCGAAGTGGAACATTCCAGTGAGACACGGAGGATATTGAGGGGTACAGTTTCAGGGCATATTTGCGTGGAGTTCTGCATTGGTACGTTCCAGTGAGACAGGGTGTTTATGGAGGCGTACAGGTTCAGGGCATATTTGTGTGGAGTTCTGCATTGGAACATTCCAGTGAGACACGGAGGATATGGAGGGGTGCAGGTTCAGGGCATATTTGTGTGGAGTTCTGCATTGGTACGTTCCAGTGAGACACTGAGGTTATGGAGGGGTACAGGTTCAGGGCATATTTATGTGGAGTTCCGCAGTGGAACATTCCAGTGAGACACGGAGGATATTGAGGGGTACAGTTTCAGGGCATATTTGTGTGGAGTTCTGCATTGGTACGTTCCAGTGAGACAGGGTGGTTATGGAGGCGTACAGGTTCAGGGCATATTTGTGTGGAGTTCTGCATTGGTACATTCCAGTGAGACACGGAGGATATGGAGGGATACAGTTTCATGACATATTTGTGCGGAGTTCTTCATTGGTACGTTCCAGTGTGACAGGAAGATTTTGGAGCGTACAGGTTCAGAGCATATTTGTATGGAGTTCTGCATTGGTACATTCTACTGAGACAGGGAGGTTATGGAGGGTACATATTCACGGCATATTTTTGTGGAGTTCTGTATTGGTACGTTCCAGTGAGACAGGGAGGTTATGAAGGGGTACAGTTTCAGGGCATATTTGTGTGGAGTTCTGCATTGGTACGTTCCAGTGAGACAGGGAGGTTATGGAGGGATACAGGTTCATGGCATATTTGTGTGTAGTACTTCATTGGTACGTTCCAGTGAGACAGGTCGGTTTTGGAGCGTACAGGTTCAGGGCATATTTTTGTGGAGTTCTGCATTGGTACGTTCCAGTGAGACAGGGAGGTTATGGAGGGGTACAGGTTCAGGGAATATTTGTATGGAGTTCTGCATTGGTACGTTGCAGTGAGACAGGGAGGTTATGTAGGTGTACATGTTCCGTGCATATTTGTGTGTTTTTCTGCATTGGTACGTTCCACTGAGAAAGGGAGGTTATGGATGGGTACAGTTTCAGGGCATATTTATGTGGATTTCTGCATTGGTACGTTCCCGTGAGACAGGGAGGTTATGGAGGGGTACAGGTTCAGGGGATATTTTTGTGGAGTCTTGCAATTGTACGTTCCAGTGAGACAGGGAGTTTATGGAGGGGTACAGTTTTAAGGGCACTTTTGTGTGGAGTTCTGCATTGGTACATTCCAGTGAGACAGGGAGGGTATGCAGGTGTACAGGTTCAGGGCATATTTATGTGGAGTTCTGCATTGGAAAATTCCAGTGAGACACGGAGGATATGGAGGGGTGCAGGTTCAGGGCATATTTCTGTGGAGTTCTGCATTGGTACGTTCCAGTGAGACAGGTAGGTTTTGGAGCGTACAGGTTCAGGGCTTATTTTTGTGGAGTTCTGCATTTGTACGTTCAAGTGAGACAGGGAGGTTATGGAGGGGTACAGGTTCAGGGCATATTTATGTGGAGTTCTGCATTGGAACATTCCAGTGAGACACGGAGGATATGGAGGTGTGCAGGTTCAGGGCATATTTGTGTGGAGTTCTGCATTGGGACGTTCCAGTGAGACACTGAGGTTATGGAGGGGTACAGGTTCAGGGCATATTTATGTGGAGTTCCGCAGTGGAACATTCCAGTGAGACACGGAGGATATTGTGGGGTACAGTTTCAGGGCATATTTGTGTGGAGTTCTGCATTGGTACGTTCCTCTGAGACAGGGAGGTTATGTAGGTGTACATGTTCAGGGCATATTTGTGTGTTTTTCTGCATTGGTACGTTTAAGTGAGAAAGGGAGGTTATGGAGGGGTACAGGTTCAGGGCATATTTTTGTGGAGTTCTGCATTGGTACGTTCCAGGGTGTCATAGAGGTTATGGTGGGGTACAGGTTTAGAGCATATTTGTGTGGCGTTCTGCATTGGTACGTTCCAATGAGACAGGGAGGTTATGGAGGGTACATATTCAGGGGATATTTTTGTGGAGTTCTGCATTGGTACGTTCCAGTGAGACACTGAGGTTATGGAAGGGTACAGGTTCAGGGCATATTTATGTGGGGTTCCGAAGTGGAACATTCCAGTGAGACACGGAGGATATTGAGGGGTACAGTTTCAGGGCATATTTGTGTGGAGTTCTGCATTGGTACGTTCCAGTGAGACAGGTAGGATTTGGAGCGTACAGGTTCAGGGCATATTTTTGTGGAGTTCTGCATTGGTACGTTCCAGTGAGACAGGGAGGTTATGGAGGGGTACAGGTTCAGGGCATATTAGTGTGGAGTTCTGCATTGGTACGTTCCAGTGAGACAGGGAGGTTATGTAGGTGTACATGTTCCGTGCATATTTGTGTGATTTTTTGCATTGGTACGTTCCAGTGAGAAAGGGAGGTTATGGAGGGGTACAGTTTCAGGGCATATTTATGTGGATTTCTGCATTGGTACGTTCCCGTGAGACAGGGAGTTTATGGAGGGGTACAGTTTCAGGGCATTTTTGTGTGGAGTTCTGCATTGGTACATTCCATTGAGACAGGGAGGTTATGGAGGGGTACAGGTTCAGGGCATATTTATGTGGAGATCCGCAGTGGAACATTCCAGTGAGACACGGAGGATATTGAGGGGTACAGTTTCAGGGCATATTTGTGTGGAGTTCTGCATTGGTACGTTCCAGTGAGACAGGGTGGTTATGGAGGCGTACAGGTTCAGGGCATATTTGTGTGGAGTTCTGCATTGGTACATTCCAGTGAGACACGGAGGATATGGAGGGATACAGGTTCATGGCATATTTGTGTGGAGTTCTTCATTGGTACGTTCCTGTGTGACAGGTAGGTTTTGGAGCGTACAGGTTCAGGGCATATTTGTATGGAGTTATGCATTGGTACATTCTACTGAGACAGGGAGGTTATGGAGGGAACATATTCAGGGCATATTTTTGTGGAGTTCTGTATTGTTACGTTCCAGTGAGACAGGGAGGTTATGGAGGGGTACAGTTTCAGGGCATATTTGTGTGGAGTTCTGCATTGGTACGTTCCAGTGAGACAGGGAGGTTATGGAGGGTTTACAGGTTCAGGGCATATTTGTGTGGAGTTCTGCATTGGTACATTCCAGTGAGACACGGAGGATATGGAGGGATACAGGTTCATGACATATTTGTGTGTAGTACTTCATTGGTACGTTCCAGTGAGACAGGGAGGTTTTGGAGCGTACAGGTTCAGGGCATATTTTTGTGGAGTTCTGCATTGGTACGTTCCAGTGAGACAGGGAGGTTATGTAGGGGTACAGGTTCAGGGCATATTTGTGTGGAGTTCTGCATTGGTACATTCCAGTGAGACACGGAGGATATGGAGGGATTCAGGTTCATGGCATATTTGTGTGTAGTACTTCATTGATACGTTCCAGTGAGACAGGTAGGTTTTGGAGCGTACATGTTCAGGGCATATTTTTGTGGAGTTCTGCATTGGTACGTTCCAGTGAGACAGGGAGGTTCTGGAGGGGTACTGGTTCAGGGTATATTTGTGTGGAGTTCTGCATTGGTACGTTCCAGTGAGACAGGGAGGTTATGTAGGTGTACATGTTCCGTGCATATTTGTGTGTTTTTCTGCATTGGTACGTTCCAGTGAGACAGGTAGGTTTTGGAGCGTACAGGTTCAGGGCATATTTTTGTGGAGTTCTGCATTGGTACGTTTCAGTGAGACAGGGAGGTTATGGAGGGGTACAGGTTCAGGGCATATTTTTGTGGAGTTCTGCATTGGTACGTTCCCGTGAGACAGGGAGTTTATGGATGGGTACAGGTTCAGGGCATATTTTTGTGGAGTTTTGCAATGGTACGTTCCAGTGAGAGAGGGAGTTTATGGAGGGGTACAGTTTCAGGGCATATTTGTGTGGAGTTCTGCATTAGTACGTTCCACTGAGACAGGGAGGTTATGTAGGTGTACATGTTCAGGGCATATTTGTGTGTTTTTCTGCATTGGTACGTTCCAGTGAGAAAGGGAGGTTATGGCGGGGTACAGTTTCAGGGCATATTTATGTGGACTTCTGCATTGGTACGTTCCAGTGAGACACTGAGGTTATGGAGGAATACAGGTTCAGGGCATATTTATGTGGAGTTCCGCAGTGGAACATTCCAGTGAGACACGGAGGATATTGAGGGGTACAGTTTCAGGGCATATTTGTGTGGAGTTCTGCATTGGTACGTTCCAGTGAGACAGGTAGGTTTTGGAGCGTGCAGGTTCAGGGCATATATTTGTGGAGTTCTGCATTGGTACGTTCCAGTGAGACAGGGAGGTTATGGAGGGGTACAGGTTCAGGGCATATTTGTGTGGAGTTCTGCATTGGTACGTTCCAGTGAGACAGGGAGGTTATGTAGGTGTACATGTTCCGTGCATATTTGTGTGTTTTTCTGCATTGGTACGTCCCAGTGAGAAAGGGAGGTTATGGAGGGGTACAGTTTCAGGGCATATTTATGTGGATTTCTGCATTGGTACGTTCCCGTGAGACAGGGAGTTTATGGAGGGGTACAGTTTCAGGGCATTTTTGTGTGCAGTTCTGCATTGGTACATTCCAGTGAGACAGGGAGGTTATGGAGCGGTACAGGTTCATTGCATATTTATGTGTAGTTCTGCATTGGAACATTCCAGTGAGACACGGAGGATATGGATGTGTGCAGGTTCAGGGCATATTTGTGTGGAGTTCTGCATTGGTACGTTCCAGTGAGACACTGAGGTTATGGAGGGGTACAGGTTCAGGGCATATTTGTGTGGAGTTCTGCATTGGTACGTTCCAGTGAGACAGGGAGGTTATGGAGGGTTTACAGGTTCAGGGCATATTTGTGTGGAGTTCTGCATTGGTACATTCCAGTGAGACACGGAGGATATGGAAGGATACAGGTTCAGGGCATATTTTTGTGGAGTTCTGCATTGGTACGTTCCAGTGAGACAGGGAGGATATGGAGGGATACAGGTTCATGACATATTTGTGTGTAGTACTTCATTGGTACGTTCCAGTGAGACAGGGAGGTTTTGGAGCGTACAGGTTCAGGGCATATTTTTGTGGAGTTCTGCATTGGTACGTTCCAGTGAGACAGGGAGGTTATGTAGGGGTACAGGTTCAGGGCATATTTGTGTGGAGTTCTGCATTGGTACATTCCAGTGAGACACGGAGGATATGGAGGGATTCAGGTTCATGGCATATTTGTGTGTAGTACTTCATTGATACGTTCCAGTGAGACAGGTAGGTTTTGGAGCGTACATGTTCAGGGCATATTTTTGTGGAGTTCTGCATTGGTACGTTCCAGTGAGACAGGGAGGTTCTGGAGGGGTACTGGTTCAGGGTATATTTGTGTGGAGTTCTGCATTGGTACGTTCCAGTGAGACAGGGAGGTTATGTAGGTGTACATGTTCCGTGCATATTTGTGTGTTTTTCTGCATTGGTACGTTCCAGTGAGACAGGTAGGTTTTGGAGCGTACAGGTTCAGGGCATATTTTTGTGGAGTTCTGCATTGGTACGTTTCAGTGAGACAGGGAGGTTATGGAGGGGTACAGGTTCAGGGCATATTTTTGTGGAGTTCTGCATTGGTACGTTCCCGTGAGACAGGGAGTTTATGGATGGGTACAGGTTCAGGGCATATTTTTGTGGAGTTTTGCAATGGTACGTTCCAGTGAGAGAGGGAGTTTATGGAGGGGTACAGTTTCAGGGCATATTTGTGTGGAGTTCTGCATTAGTACGTTCCACTGAGACAGGGAGGTTATGTAGGTGTACATGTTCAGGGCATATTTGTGTGTTTTTCTGCATTGGTACGTTCCAGTGAGAAAGGGAGGTTATGGCGGGGTACAGTTTCAGGGCATATTTATGTGGACTTCTGCATTGGTACGTTCCAGTGAGACACTGAGGTTATGGAGGAATACAGGTTCAGGGCATATTTATGTGGAGTTCCGCAGTGGAACATTCCAGTGAGACACGGAGGATATTGAGGGGTACAGTTTCAGGGCATATTTGTGTGGAGTTCTGCATTGGTACGTTCCAGTGAGACAGGTAGGTTTTGGAGCGTGCAGGTTCAGGGCATATATTTGTGGAGTTCTGCATTGGTACGTTCCAGTGAGACAGGGAGGTTATGGAGGGGTACAGGTTCAGGGCATATTTGTGTGGAGTTCTGCATTGGTACGTTCCAGTGAGACAGGGAGGTTATGTAGGTGTACATGTTCCGTGCATATTTGTGTGTTTTTCTGCATTGGTACGTCCCAGTGAGAAAGGGAGGTTATGGAGGGGTACAGTTTCAGGGCATATTTATGTGGATTTCTGCATTGGTACGTTCCCGTGAGACAGGGAGTTTATGGAGGGGTACAGTTTCAGGGCATTTTTGTGTGCAGTTCTGCATTGGTACATTCCAGTGAGACAGGGAGGTTATGGAGCGGTACAGGTTCATTGCATATTTATGTGTAGTTCTGCATTGGAACATTCCAGTGAGACACGGAGGATATGGATGTGTGCAGGTTCAGGGCATATTTGTGTGGAGTTCTGCATTGGTACGTTCCAGTGAGACACTGAGGTTATGGAGGGGTACAGGTTCAGGGCATATTTGTGTGGAGTTCTGCATTGGTACGTTCCAGTGAGACAGGGAGGTTATGGAGGGTTTACAGGTTCAGGGCATATTTGTGTGGAGTTCTGCATTGGTACATTCCAGTGAGACACGGAGGATATGGAAGGATACAGGTTCAGGGCATATTTTTGTGGAGTTCTGCATTGGTACGTTCCAGTGAGACAGGGAGGTTATGTAGGTGTACATGTTCCGTGCATATTTGTGTGGAGTTCTGCATTGGTACATTCCAGTGAGACATGGAGGTTATGCAGGGGTACAGGTTTAGGGCATATTTATGTGGAGTTCTGCATTGGAACATTCCAGTGAGACACGGAGGATATGGAATGGTACAGGTTCAGGGCATATTTGTGTGGAGTTCAGCATTGGTACGTTCCAGTGGGACAGGGTGTTTATGGAGGCGTACAGGTTCAGGGCATATTTGTGTGTAGTTCTGCATTGGAACATTCCAGTGAGACACGGAGGATATGGAGGGGTGCAGGTTCAGGGCATATTTGTGTGGAGTTCTGCATTGGTACGTTCCAGTGAGACACTGAGGTTATGGAGGGGTACAGGTTCAGGGCATATTTATGTGGAGTTCCGCAGTGGAACATTCCAGTGAGACACGGAGGATATTGAGGGGTACAGTTTCAGGGCATATTTGTGTGGAGTTCTGCATTGGTACGTTCCAGTGAGACAGGGTGGTTATGGAGGCGTACAGGTTCAGGGCATATTTGTGTGGAGTTCTGCATTGGTACATTCCAGTGAGACACGGAGGATATGGAGGGATACAGTTTCATGACATATTTGTGCGGAGTTCTTCATTGGTACGTTCCAGTGTGACAGGAAGATTTTGGAGCGTACAGGTTCAGAGCATATTTGTATGGAGTTCTGCATTGGTACATTCTACTGAGACAGGGAGGTTATGGAGGGTACATATTCACGGCATATTTTTGTGGAGTTCTGTATTGGTACGTTCCAGTGAGACAGGGAGGTTATGAAGGGGTACAGTTTCAGGGCATATTTGTGTGGAGTTCTGCATTGGTACGTTCCAGTGAGACAGGGAGGTTATGGAGGGATACAGGTTCATGGCATATTTGTGTGTAGTACTTCATTGGTACGTTCCAGTGAGACAGGTCGGTTTTGGAGCGTACAGGTTCAGGGCATATTTTTGTGGAGTTCTGCATTGGTACGTTCCAGTGAGACAGGGAGGTTATGGAGGGGTACAGGTTCAGGGAATATTTGTATGGAGTTCTGCATTGGTACGTTGCAGTGAGACAGGGAGGTTATGTAGGTGTACATGTTCCGTGCATATTTGTGTGTTTTTCTGCATTGGTACGTTCCACTGAGAAAGGGAGGTTATGGAGGGGTACAGTTTCAGGGCATATTTATGTGGATTTCTGCATTGGTACGTTCCCGTGAGACAGGGAGGTTATGGAGGGGTACAGGTTCAGCGGATATTTTTGTGGAGTCTTGCAATTGTACGTTCCAGTGAGACAGGGAGTTTATGGAGGGGTACAGTTTTAAGGGCACTTTTGTGTGGAGTTCTGCATTGGTACATTCCAGTGAGACAGGGAGGGTATGCAGGTGTACAGGTTCAGGGCATATTTATGTGGAGTTCTGCATTGGAAAATTCCAGTGAGACACGGAGGATATGGAGGGGTGCAGGTTCAGGGCATATTTCTGTGGAGTTCTGCATTGGTACGTTCCAGTGAGACACTGAGGTTATGGAGGAGTACAAGTTCAGGGCATATTTATGTGGAGTTCCGCAGTGGAACATTCCAGTGAGACACGGAGGATATTGAGGGGTACAGTTTCAGGGCATATTTGTGTGGAGTTCTGCATTGGTACGTTCCAGTGAGACAGGTAGGTTTTGGAGCGTGCAGGTTCAGGGCATATATTTGTGGAGTTCTGCATTGGTACGTTCCAGTGAGACAGGGAGGTTATGGAGGGGTACAGTTTTAAGGGCACTTTTGTGTGGAGTTCTGCATTGGTACATTCCAGTGAGACAGGGAGGGTATGCAGGTGTACAGGTTCAGGGCATATTTATGTGGAGTTCTGCATTGGAAAATTCCAGTGAGACACGGAGGATATGGAGGGGTGCAGGTTCAGGGCATATTTCTGTGGAGTTCTGCATTGGTACGTTCCAGTGAGACAGGTAGGTTTTGGAGCGTACAGGTTCAGGGCTTATTTTTGTGGAGTTCTGCATTTGTACGTTCAAGTGAGACAGGGAGGTTATGGAGGGGTACAGGTTCAGGGCATGTTTATGTGGAGTTCTGCATTGGAACATTCCAGTGAGACACGGAGGATATGGAGGTGTGCAGGTTCAGGGCATATTTGTGTGGAGTTCTGCATTGGGACGTTCCAGTGAGACACTGAGGTTATGGAGGGGTACAGGTTCAGGGCATATTTATGTGGAGTTCCGCAGTGGAACATTCCAGTGAGACACGGAGGATATTGTGGGGTACAGTTTCAGGGCATATTTGTGTGGAGTTCTGCATTGGTACGTTCCTCTGAGACAGGGAGGTTATGTAGGTGTACATGTTCAGGGCATATTTGTGTGTTTTTCTGCATTGGTACGTTTAAGTGAGAAAGGGAGGTTATGGAGGGGTACAGGTTCAGGGCATATTTTTGTGGAGTTCTGCATTGGTACGTTCCAGGGTGTCATAGAGGTTATGGTGGGGTACAGGTTTAGGGCATATTTGTGTGGCGTTCTGCATTGGTACGTTCCAATGAGACAGGGAGGTTATGGAGGGTACATATTCAGGGGATATTTTTGTGGAGTTCTGCATTGGTACGTTCCAGTGAGACACTGAGGTTATGGAAGGGTACAGGTTCAGGGCATATTTATGTGGGGTTCCGAAGTGGAACATTCCAGTGAGACACGGAGGATATTGAGGGGTACATTTTCAGGGCATATTTGTGTGGAGTTCTGCATTGGTACGTTCCAGTGAGACAGGTAGGATTTGGAGCGTACAGGTTCAGGGCATATTTTTGTGGAGTTCTGCATTGGTACGTTCCAGTGAGACAGGGAGGTTATGGAGGGGTACAGGTTCAGGGCATATTAGTGTGGAGTTCTGCATTGGTACGTTCCAGTGAGACAGGGAGGTTATGTAGGTGTACATGTTCCGTGCATATTTGTGTGATTTTTTGCATTGGTACGTTCCAGTGAGAAAGGGAGGTTATGGAGGGGTACAGTTTCAGGGCATATTTATGTGGATTTCTGCATTGGTACGTTCCCGTGAGACAGGGAGTTTATGGAGGGGTACAGTTTCAGGGCATTTTTGTGTGGAGTTCTGCATTGGTACATTCCATTGAGACAGGGAGGTTATGGAGGGGTACAGGTTCAGGGCATATTTATGTGGAGATCCGCAGTGGAACATTCCAGTGAGACACGGAGGATATTGAGGGGTACAGTTTCAGGGCATATTTGTGTGGAGTTCTGCATTGGTACGTTCCAGTGAGACAGGGTGGTTATGGAGGCGTACAGGTTCAGGGCATATTTGTGTGGAGTTCTGCATTGGTACATTCCAGTGAGACACGGAGGATATGGAGGGATACAGGTTCATGGCATATTTGTGTGGAGTTCTTCATTGGTACGTTCCTGTGTGACAGGTAGGTTTTGGAGCGTACAGGTTCAGGGCATATTTGTATGGAGTTATGCATTGGTACATTCTACTGAGACAGGGAGGTTATGGAGGGTACATATTCAGGGCATATTTTTGTGGAGTTCTGTATTGTTACGTTCCAGTGAGACAGGGAGGTTATGGAGGGGTACAGTTTCAGGGCATATTTGTGTGGAGTTCTGCATTGGTACGTTCCAGTGAGACAGGGAGCTTATGGAGGGTTTACAGGTTCAGGGCATATTTGTGTGGAGTTCTGCATTGGTACATTCCAGTGAGACACGGAGGATATGGAGGGATACAGGTTCATGACATATTTGTGTGTAGTACTTCATTGGTACGTTCCAGTGAGACAGGGAGGTTTTGGAGCGTACAGGTTCAGGGCATATTTTTGTGGAGTTCTGCATTGGTACGTTCCAGTGAGACAGGGAGGTTATGTAGGGGTACAGGTTCAGGGCATATTTGTGTGGAGTTCTGCATTGGTACATTCCAGTGAGACACGGAGGATATGGAGGGATTCAGGTTCATGGCATATTTGTGTGTAGTACTTCATTGATACGTTCCAGTGAGACAGGTAGGTTTTGGAGCGTACATGTTCAGGGCATATTTTTGTGGAGTTCTGCATTGGTACGTTCCAGTGAGACAGGGAGGTTCTGGAGGGGTACTGGTTCAGGGTATATTTGTGTGGAGTTCTGCATTGGTACGTTCCAGTGAGACAGGGAGGTTATGTAGGTGTACATGTTCCGTGCATATTTGTGTGTTTTTCTGCATTGGTACGTTCCAGTGAGACAGGTAGGTTTTGGAGCGTACAGGTTCAGGGCATATTTTTGTGGAGTTCTGCATTGGTACGTTTCAGTGAGACAGGGAGGTTATGGAGGGGTACAGGTTCAGGGCATATTTTTGTGGAGTTCTGCATTGGTACGTTCCCGTGAGACAGGGAGTTTATGGATGGGTACAGGTTCAGGGCATATTTTTGTGGTTTTTTACAATGGTACGTTCCAGTGAGAGAGGGAGTTTATGGAGGGGTACAGTTTCAGGGCATATTTGTGTGGAGTTCTGCATTAGTACGTTCCACTGAGACAGGGAGGTTATGTAGGTGTACATGTTCAGGGCATATTTGTGTGTTTTTCTGCATTGGTACGTTCCAGTGAGAAAGGGAGGTTATGGCGGGGTACAGTTTCAGGGCATATTTATGTGGACTTCTGCATTGGTACGTTCCAGTGAGACACTGAGGTTATGGAGGAATACAGGTTCAGGGCATATTTATGTGGAGTTCCGCAGTGGAACATTCCAGTGAGACACGGAGGATATTGAGGGGTACAGTTTCAGGGCATATTTGTGTGGAGTTCTGCATTGGTACGTTCCAGTGAGACAGGTAGGTTTTGGAGCGTGCAGGTTCAGGGCATATATTTGTGGAGTTCTGCATTGGTACGTTCCAGTGAGACAGGGAGGTTATGGAGGGGTACAGGTTCAGGGCATATTTGTGTGGAGTTCTGCATTGGTACGTTCCAGTGAGACAGGGAGGTTATGTAGGTGTACATGTTCCGTGCATATTTGTGTGTTTTTCTGCATTGGTACGTCCCAGTGAGAAAGGGAGGTTATGGAGGGGTACAGTTTCAGGGCATATTTATGTGGATTTCTGCATTGGTACGTTCCCGTGAGACAGGGAGTTTATGGAGGGGTACAGTTTCAGGGCATTTTTGTGTGCAGTTCTGCATTGGTACATTCCAGTGAGACAGGGAGGTTATGGAGCGGTACAGGTTCATTGCATATTTATGTGTAGTTCTGCATTGGAACATTCCAGTGAGACACGGAGGATATGGAGGGGTGCAGGTTCAGGGCATATTTGTGTGGAGTTCTGCATTGGTACGTTCCAGTGAGACACTGAGGTTATGGAGGGGTACAGGTTCAGGGCATATTTATGTGGAGTTCCGCAGTGGAACATTCCAGTGAGACACGGAGGATATTGAGGGGTACAGTTTCAGGGCATATTTGTGTGGAGTTCTGCATTGGTACGTTCAAGTGAGAAAGGGAGGTTATGGAGGGGTACAGGTTCAGGGCATATTTTTGTGGAGTTCTGCATTGGTACGTTCCAGGGTGTCATAGAGGTTATGGTGGGGTACAGGTTTAGGGCATATTTGTGTGGCGTTCTGCATTGGTACGTTCCAATGAGACAGGGAGGTTATGGAGGGTACATATTCAGGGGATATTTTTGTGGAGTTCTGCATTGGTACGTTCCAGTGAGACACTGAGGTTATGGAAGGGTACAGGTTCAGGGCATATTTATGTGGGGTTCCGAAGTGGAACATTCCAGTGAGACACGGAGGATATTGAGGGGTACAGTTTCAGGGCATATTTGTGTGGAGTTCTGCATTGGTACGTTCCAGTGAGACAAGTAGGATTTGGAGCGTACAGGTTCAGGGCATATTTTTGTGGAGTTCTGCATTGGTACGTTCCAGTGAGACAGGGAGGTTATGGAGGGGTACAGGTTCAGGGCATATTAGTGTGGAGTTCTGCATTGGTACGTTCCAGTGAGACAGGGAGGTTATGTAGGTGTACATGTTCCGTGCATATTTGTGTGATTTTTTGCATTGGTACGTTCCAGTGAGAAAGGGAGGTTATGGAGGGGTACAGTTTCAGGGCATATTTATGTGGATTTCTGCATTGGTACGTTCCCGTGAGACAGGGAGTTTATGGAGGGGTACAGTTTCAGGGCATTTTTGTGTGGAGTTCTGCATTGGTACATTCCATTGAGACAGGGAGGTTATGGAGGGGTACAGGTTCAGGGCATATTTATGTGGAGATCCGCAGTGGAACATTCCAGTGAGACACGGAGGATATTGAGGGGTACAGTTTCAGGGCATATTTGTGTGGAGTTCTGCATTGGTACGTTCCAGTGAGACAGGGTGGTTATGGAGGCGTACAGGTTCAGGGCATATTTGTGTGGAGTTCTGCATTGGTACATTCCAGTGAGACACGGAGGATATGGAGGGATACAGGTTCATGGCATATTTGTGTGGAGTTCTTCATTGGTACGTTCCTGTGTGACAGGTAGGTTTTGGAGCGTACAGGTTCAGGGCATATTTGTATGGAGTTATGCATTGGTACATTCTACTGAGACAGGGAGGTTATGGAGGGTACATATTCAGGGCATATTTTTGTGGAGTTCTGTATTGTTACGTTCCAGTGAGACAGGGAGGTTATGGAGGGGTACAGTTTCAGGGCATATTTGTGTGGAGTTCTGCATTGGTACGTTCCAGTGAGACAGGGAGGTTATGGAGGGTTTACAGGTTCAGGGCATATTTGTGTGGAGTTCTGCATTGGTACATTCCAGTGAGACACGGAGGATATGGAGGGATACAGGTTCATGACATATTTGTGTGTAGTACTTCATTGGTACGTTCCAGTGAGACAGGGAGGTTTTGGAGCGTACAGGTTCAGGGCATATTTTTGTGGAGTTCTGCATTGGTACGTTCCAGTGAGACAGGGAGGTTATGTAGGGGTACAGGTTCAGGGCATATTTGTGTGGAGTTCTGCATTGGTACATTCCAGTGAGACACGGAGGATATGGAGGGATTCAGGTTCATGGCATATTTGTGTGTAGTACTTCATTGATACGTTCCAGTGAGACAGGTAGGTTTTGGAGCGTACATGTTCAGGGCATATTTTTGTGGAGTTCTGCATTGGTACGTTCCAGTGAGACAGGGAGGTTCTGGAGGGGTACTGGTTCAGGGTATATTTGTGTGGAGTTCTGCATTGGTACGTTCCAGTGAGACAGGGAGGTTATGTAGGTGTACATGTTCCGTGCATATTTGTGTGTTTTTCTGCATTGGTACGTTCCAGTGAGACAGGTAGGTTTTGGAGCGTACAGGTTCAGGGCATATTTTTGTGGAGTTCTGCATTGGTACGTTTCAGTGAGACAGGGAGGTTATGGAGGGGTACAGGTTCAGGGCATATTTTTGTGGAGTTCTGCATTGGTACGTTCCCGTGAGACAGGGAGTTTATGGATGGGTACAGGTTCAGGGCATATTTTTGTGGAGTTTTGCAATGGTACGTTCCAGTGAGAGAGGGAGTTTATGGAGGGGTACAGTTTCAGGGCATATTTGTGTGGAGTTCTGCATTAGTACGTTCCACTGAGACAGGGAGGTTATGTAGGTGTACATGTTCAGGGCATATTTGTGTGTTTTTCTGCATTGGTACGTTCCAGTGAGAAAGGGAGGTTATGGCTGGGTACAGTTTCAGGGCATATTTATGTGGACTTCTGCATTGGTACGTTCCAGTGAGACACTGAGGTTATGGAGGAATACAGGTTCAGGGCATATTTATGTGGAGTTCCGCAGTGGAACATTCCAGTGAGACACGGAGGATATTGAGGGGTACAGTTTCAGGGCATATTTGTGTGGAGTTCTGCATTGGTACGTTCCAGTGAGACAGGTAGGTTTTGGAGCGTGCAGGTTCAGGGCATATATTTGTGGAGTTCTGCATTGGTACGTTCCAGTGAGACAGGGAGGTTATGGAGGGGTACAGGTTCAGGGCATATTTGTGTGGAGTTCTGCATTGGTACGTTCCAGTGAGACAGGGAGGTTATGTAGGTGTACATGTTCCGTGCATATTTGTGTGTTTTTCTGCATTGGTACGTCCCAGTGAGAAAGGGAGGTTATGGAGGGGTACAGTTTCAGGGCATATTTATGTGGATTTCTGCATTGGTACGTTCCCGTGAGACAGGGAGTTTATGGAGGGGTACAGTTTCAGGGCATTTTTGTGTGCAGTTCTGCATTGGTACATTCCAGTGAGACAGGGAGGTTATGGAGCGGTACAGGTTCATTGCATATTTATGTGTAGTTCTGCATTGGAACATTCCAGTGAGACACGGAGGATATGGATGTGTGCAGGTTCAGGGCATATTTGTGTGGAGTTCTGCATTGGTACGTTCCAGTGAGACACTGAGGTTATGGAGGGGTACAGGTTCAGGGCATATTTGTGTGGAGTTCTGCATTGGTACGTTCCAGTGAGACAGGGAGGTTATGGAGGGTTTACAGGTTCAGGGCATATTTGTGTGGAGTTCTGCATTGGTACATTCCAGTGAGACACGGAGGATATGGAAGGATACAGGTTCAGGGCATATTTGTGCGGAGTTCTTCATTGGTACGTTCCAGTGTGACAGGAAGATTTTGGAGCGTACAGGTTCAGAGCATATTTGTATGGAGTTCTGCATTGGTACATTCTACTGAGACAGGGAGGTTATGGAGGGTACATATTCACGGCATATTTTTGTGGAGTTCTGTATTGGTACGTTCCAGTGAGACAGGGAGGTTATGAAGGGGTACAGTTTCAGGGCATATTTGTGTGGAGTTCTGCATTGGTACGTTCCAGTGAGACAGGGAGGTTATGGAGGGATACAGGTTCATGGCATATTTGTGTGTAGTACTTCATTGGTACGTTCCAGTGAGACAGGTCGGTTTTGGAGCGTACAGGTTCAGGGCATATTTTTGTGGAGTTCTGCATTGGTACGTTCCAGTGAGACAGGGAGGTTATGGAGGGGTACAGGTTCAGGGAATATTTGTATGGAGTTCTGCATTGGTACGTTGCAGTGAGACAGGGAGGTTATGTAGGTGTACATGTTCCGTGCATATTTGTGTGTTTTTCTGCATTGGTACGTTCCACTGAGAAAGGGAGGTTATGGAGGGGTACAGTTTCAGGGCATATTTATGTGGATTTCTGCATTGGTACGTTCCCGTGAGACAGGGAGGTTATGGAGGGGTACAGGTTCAGCGGATATTTTTGTGGAGTCTTGAAATTGTACGTTCCAGTGAGACAGGGAGTTTATGGAGGGGTACAGTTTTAAGGGCACTTTTGTGTGGAGTTCTGCATTGGTACATTCCAGTGAGACAGGGAGGGTATGCAGGTGTACAGGTTCAGGGCATATTTATGTGGAGTTCTGCATTGGAAAATTCCAGTGAGACACGGAGGATATGGAGGGGTGCAGGTTCAGGGCATATTTCTGTGGAGTTCTGCATTGGTACGTTCCAGTGAGACACTGAGGTTATGGAGGAGTACAAGTTCAGGGCATATTTATGTGGAGTTCCGCAGTGGAACATTCCAGTGAGACACGGAGGATATTGAGGGGTACAGTTTCAGGGCATATTTGTGTGGAGTTCTGCATTGGTACGTTCCAGTGAGACAGGTAGGTTTTGGAGCGTGCAGGTTCAGGGCATATATTTGTGGAGTTCTGCATTGGTACGTTCCAGTGAGACAGGGAGGTTATGGAGGGGTACAGGTTCAGGGCATATTTGTGTGGAGTTCTGCATTGGTACATTCCAGTGAGACATGGAGGTTATGCAGGGGTACAGGTTTAGGGCATATTTATGTGGAGTTCTGCATTGGAACATTCCAGTGAGACACGGAGGATATGGAATGGTACAGGTTCAGGGCATATTTGTGTGGAGTTCTGCATTGGTACGTTCCAGTGAGACAGGGTGTTTATGGAGGCGTACAGGTTCAGGGCATATTTGTGTGGAGTTCTGCATTGGAACATTCCAGTGAGACACGGAGGATATGGAGGGGTGCAGGTTCAGGGCATATTTGTGTGGAGTTCTGCATTGGTACGTTCCAGTGAGACACTGAGGTTATGGAGGGGTACAGGTTCAGGGCATATTTATGTGGAGTTCCGCAGTGGAACATTCCAGTGAGACACGGAGGATATTGAGGGGTACAGTTTCAGGGCATATTTGTGTGGAGTTCTGCATTGGTACGTTCCAGTGAGACAGGGTGGTTATGGAGGCGTACAGGTTCAGGGCATATTTGTGTGGAGTTCTGCATTGGTACATTCCAGTGAGACACGGAGGATATGGAGGGATACAGTTTCATGACATATTTGTGCGGAGTTCTTCATTGGTACGTTCCAGTGTGACAGGAAGATTTTGGAGCGTACAGGTTCAGAGCATATTTGTATGGAGTTCTGCATTGGTACATTCTACTGAGACAGGGAGGTTATGGAGGGTACATATTCACGGCATATTTTTGTGGAGTTCTGTATTGGTACGTTCCAGTGAGACAGGGAGGTTATGAAGGGGTACAGTTTCAGAGCATATTTGTGTGGAGTTCTGCATTGGTACGTTCCAGTGAGACAGGGAGGTTATGGAGGGGTACAGGTTCAGGGAATATTTGTATGGAGTTCTGCATTGGTACGTTGCAGTGAGACAGGGAGGTTATGTAGGTGTACATGTTCCGTGCATATTTGTGTGTTTTTCTGCATTGGTACGTTCCACTGAGAAAGGGAGGTTATGGAGGGGTACAGTTTCAGGGCATATTTATGTGGATTTCTGCATTGGTACGTTCCCGTGAGACAGGGAGGTTATGGAGGGGTACAGGTTCAGCGGATATTTTTGTGGAGTCTTGCAATTGTACGTTCCAGTGAGACAGGGAGTTTATGGAGGTGTACAGTTTTAAGGGCACTTTTGTGTGGAGTTCTGCATTGGTACATTCCAGTGAGACAGGGAGGGTATGCAGGTGTACAGGTTCAGGGCATATTTATGTGGAGATCTGCATTGGAAAATTCCAGTGAGACACGGAGGATATGGAGGGGTGCAGGTTCAGGGCATATTTCTGTGGAGATCTGCATTGGTACGTTCCAGTGAGACACTGAGGTTATGGAGGAGTACAAGTTCAGGGCATATTTATGTGGAGTTCCGCAGTGGAACATTCCAGTGAGACACGGAGGATATTGAGGGGTACAGTTTCAGGGCATATTTGTGTGGAGTTCTGCATTGGTACGTTCCAGTGAGACAGGTAGGTTTTGGAGCGTGCAGGTTCAGGGCATATATTTGTGGAGTTCTGCATTGGTACGTTCCAGTGAGATAGGGAGGTTATGGAGGGGTACAGGTTCAGGGCATATTTGTGTGGAGTTCTGCATTGGTACGTTCCAGTGAGACAGGGAGGTTATGTAGGTGTACATGTTCCGTGCATATTTGTGTGTTTTTCTGCATTGGTACGTCCCAGTGAGAAAGGGAGGTTATGGAGGGGTACAGTTTCAGGGCATATTTATGTGGATTTCTGCATTGGTACGTTCCCGTGAGACAGGGAGTTTATGGAGGGGTACAGTTTCAGGGCATTTTTGTGTGCAGTTCTGCATTGGTACATTCCAGTGAGACAGGGAGGTTATGGAGCGGTACAGGTTCATTGCATATTTATGTGTAGTTCTGCATTGGAACATTCCAGTGAGACACGGAGGATATGGATGTGTGCAGGTTCAGGGCATATTTGTGTGGAGTTCTGCATTGGTACGTTCCAGTGAGACACTGAGGTTATGGAGGGGTACAGGTTCAGGGCATATTTGTGTGGAGTTCTGCATTGGTACGTTCCAGTGAGACAGGGAGGTTATGGAGGGTTTACAGGTTCAGGGCATATTTGTGTGGAGTTCTGCATTGGTACATTCCAGTGAGACACGGAGGATATGGAGGGATACAGGTTCAGGGCATATTTTTGTGGAGTTCTGCATTGGTACGTTCCAGTGAGACAGGGAGGTTATGTAGGTGTACATGTTCCGTGCATATTTGTGTGGAGTTCTGCATTGGTACGTTCCAGTGAGACAGGGAGGTTATGGAGGGTTTACAGGTTCAGGGCATATTTGTGTGGAGTTCTGCATTGGTACATTCCAGTGAGACACGGAGGATATGGAAGGATACAGGTTCAGGGCATATTTTTGTGGAGTTCTGCATTGGTACGTTCCAGTGAGACAGGGAGGTTATGTAGGTGTACATGTTCCGTGCATATTTGTGTGGAGTTCTGCATTGGTACATTCCAGTGAGACATGGAGGTTATGCAGGGGTACAGGTTTAGGGCATATTTATGTGGAGTTCTGCATTGGAACATTCCAGTGAGACACGGAGGATATGGAATGGTACAGGTTCAGGGCATATTTGTGTGGAGTTCTGCATTGGTACGTTCCAGTGAGACAGGGTGTTTATGGAGGCGTACAGGTTCAGGGCATATTTGTGTGGAGTTCTGCATTGGAACATTCCAGTGAGACACGGAGGATATGGAGGGGTGCAGGTTCAGGGCATATTTGTGTGGAGTTCTGCATTGGTACGTTCCAGTGAGACACTGAGGTTATGGAGGGGTACAGGTTCAGGGCATATTTATGTGGAGTTCCGCAGTGGAACATTCCAGTGAGACACGGAGGATATTGAGGGGTACAGTTTCAGGGCATATTTGTGTGGAGTTCTGCATTGGTACGTTCCAGTGAGACAGGGTGGTTATGGAGGCGTACAGGTTCAGGGCATATTTGTGTGGAGTTCTGCATTGGTACATTCCAGTGAGACACGGAGGATATGGAGGGATACAGTTTCATGACATATTTGTGCGGAGTTCTTCATTGGTACGTTCCAGTGTGACAGGAAGATTTTGGAGCGTACAGGTTCAGAGCATATTTGTATGGAGTTCTGCATTGGTACATTCTACTGAGACAGGGAGGTTATGGAGGGTACATATTCACGGCATATTTTTGTGGAGTTCTGTATTGGTACGTTCCAGTGAGACAGGGAGGTTATGAAGGGGTACAGTTTCAGGGCATATTTGTGTGGAGTTCTGCATTGGTACGTTCCAGTGAGACAGGGAGGTTATGGAGGGATACAGGTTCATGGCATATTTGTGTGTAGTACTTCATTGGTACGTTCCAGTGAGACAGGTCGGTTTTGGAGCGTACAGGTTCAGGGCATATTTTTGTGGAGTTCTGCATTGGTACGTTCCAGTGAGACAGGGAGGTTATGGAGGGGTACAGGTTCAGGGAATATTTGTATGGAGTTCTGCATTGGTACGTTGCAGTGAGACAGGGAGGTTATGTAGGTGTACATGTTCCGTGCATATTTGTGTGTTTTTCTGCATTGGTACGTTCCACTGAGAAAGGGAGGTTATGGAGGGGTACAGTTTCAGGGCATATTTATGTGGATTTCTGCATTGGTACGTTCCCGTGAGACAGGGAGGTTATGGAGGGGTACAGGTTCAGCGGATATTTTTGTGGAGTCTTGCAATTGTACGTTCCAGTGAGACAGGGAGTTTATGGAGGGGTACAGTTTTAAGGGCACTTTTGTGTGGAGTTCTGCATTGGTACATTCCAGTGAGACAGGGAGGGTATGCAGGTGTACAGGTTCAGGGCATATTTATGTGGAGTTCTGCATTGGAAAATTCCAGTGAGACACGGAGGATATGGAGGGGTGCAGGTTCAGGGCATATTTCTGTGGAGTTCTGCATTGGTACGTTCCAGTGAGACACTGAGGTTATGGAGGAGTACAAGTTCAGGGCATATTTATGTGGAGTTCCGCAGTGGAACATTCCAGTGAGACACGGAGGATATTGAGGGGTACAGTTTCAGGGCATATTTGTGTGGAGTTCTGCATTGGTACGTTCCAGTGAGACAGGTAGGTTTTGGAGCGTGCAGGTTCAGGGCATATATTTGTGGAGTTCTGCATTGGTACGTTCCAGTGAGACAGGGAGGTTATGGAGGGGTACAGGTTCAGGGCATATTTGTGTGGAGTTCTGCATTGGTACATTCCAGTGAGACATGGAGGTTATGCAGGGGTACAGGTTTAGGGCATATTTATGTGGAGTTCTGCATTGGAACATTCCAGTGAGACACGGAGGATATGGAATGGTACAGGTTCAGGGCATATTTGTGTGGAGTTCTGCATTGGTACGTTCTAGTGAGACAGGGTGTTTATGGAGGCGTACAGGTTCAGGGCATATTTGTGTGGAGTTCTGCATTGGAACATTCCAGTGAGACACGGAGGATATGGAGGGGTGCAGGTTCAGGGCATATTTGTGTGGAGTTCTGCATTGGTACGTTCCAGTGAGACACTGAGGTTATGGAGGGGTACAGGTTCAGGGCATATTTATGTGGAGTTCCGCAGTGGAACATTCCAGTGAGACACGGAGGATATTGAGGGGTACAGTTTCAGGGCATATTTGTGTGGAGTTCTGCATTGGTACGTTCCAGTGAGACAGGGTGGTTATGGAGGCGTACAGGTTCAGGGCATATTTGTGTGGAGTTCTGCATTGGTACATTCCAGTGAGACACGGAGGATATGGAGGGATACAGTTTCATGACATATTTGTGCGGAGTTCTTCATTGGTACGTTCCAGTGTGACAGGAAGATTTTGGAGCGTACAGGTTCAGAGCATATTTGTATGGAGTTCTGCATTGGTACATTCTACTGAGACAGGGAGGTTATGGAGGGTACATATTCACGGCATATTTTTGTGGAGTTCTGTATTGGTACGTTCCAGTGAGACAGGGAGGTTATGAATGGGTACAGTTTCAGAGCATATTTGTGTGGAGTTCTGCATTGGTACGTTCCAGTGAGACAGGGAGGTTATGGAGGGATACAGGTTCATGGCATATTTGTGTGTAGTACTTCATTGGTACGTTCCAGTGAGACAGGTCGGTTTTGGAGCGTACAGGTTCAGGGCATATTTTTGTGGAGTTCTGCATTGGTACGATCCAGTGAGACAGGGAGGTTATGGAGGGGTACAGGTTCAGGGAATATTTGTATGGAGTTCTGCATTGGTACGTTGCAGTGAGACAGGGAGGTTATGTAGGTGTACATGTTCCGTGCATATTTGTGTGTTTTTCTGCATTGGTACGTTCCACTGAGAAAGGGAGGTTATGGAGGGGTACAGTTTCAGGGCATATTTATGTGGATTTCTGCATTGGTACGTTCCCGTGAGACAGGGAGGTTATGGAGGGGTACAGGTTCAGCGGATATTTTTGTGGAGTCTTGCAATTGTACGTTCCAGTGAGACAGGGAGTTTATGGAGGTGTACAGTTTTAAGGGCACTTTTGTGTGGAGTTCTGCATTGGTACATTCCAGTGAGACAGGGAGGGTATGCAGGTGTACAGGTTCAGGGCATATTTATGTGGAGTTCTGCATTGGAAAATTCCAGTGAGACACGGAGGATATGGAGGGGTGCAGGTTCAGGGCATATTTCTGTGGAGTTCTGCATTGGTACGTTCCAGTGAGACACTGAGGTTATGGAGGAGTACAAGTTCAGGGCATATTTATGTGGAGTTCCGCAGTGGAACATTCCAGTGAGACACGGAGGATATTGAGGGGTACAGTTTCAGGGCATATTTGTGTGGAGTTCTGCATTGGTACGTTCCAGTGAGACAGGTAGGTTTTGGAGCGTGCAGGTTCAGGGCATATATTTGTGGAGTTCTGCATTGGTACGTTCCAGTGAGACAGGGAGGTTATGGAGGGGTACAGGTTCAGGGCATATTTGTGTGGAGTTCTGCATTGGTACATTCCAGTGAGACATGGAGGTTATGCAGGGGTACAGGTTTAGGGCATATTTATGTGGAGTTCTGCATGGAACATTCCAGTGAGACACGGAGGATATGGAATGGTACAGGTTCAGGGCATATTTGTGTGGAGTTCTGCATTGGTACGTTCTAGTGAGACAGGGTGTTTATGGAGGCGTACAGGTTCAGGGCATATTTGTGTGGAGTTCTGCATTGGAACATTCCAGTGAGACACGGAGGATATGGAGGGGTGCAGGTTCAGGGCATATTTGTGTGGAGTTCTGCATTGGTACGTTCCAGTGAGACACTGAGGTTATGGAGGGGTACAGGTTCAGGGCATATTTATGTGGAGTTCCGCAGTGGAACATTCCAGTGAGACACGGAGGATATTGAGGGGTACAGTTTCAGGGCATATTTGTGTGGAGTTCTGCATTGGTACGTTCCAGTGAGACAGGGTGGTTATGGAGGCGTACAGGTTCAGGGCATATTTGTGTGGAGTTCTGCATTGGTACATTCCAGTGAGACACGGAGGATATGGAGGGATACAGTTTCATGACATATTTGTGCGGAGTTCTTCATTGGTACGTTCCAGTGTGACAGGAAGATTTTGGAGCGTACAGGTTCAGAGCATATTTGTATGGAGTTCTGCATTGGTACATTCTACTGAGACAGGGAGGTTATGGAGGGTACATATTCACGGCATATTTTTGTGGAGTTCTGTATTGGTACGTTCCAGTGAGACAGGGAGGTTATGAAGGGGTACAGTTTCAGAGCATATTTGTGTGGAGTTCTGCATTGGTACGTTCCAGTGAGACAGGGAGGTTATGGAGGGATACAGGTTCATGGCATATTTGTGTGTAGTACTTCATTGGTACGTTCCAGTGAGACAGGTCGGTTTTGGAGCGTACAGGTTCAGGGCATATTTTTGTGGAGTTCTGCATTGGTACGTTCCAGTGAGACAGGGAGGTTATGGAGGGGTACAGGTTCAGGGAATATTTGTATGGAGTTCTGCATTGGTACGTTGCAGTGAGACAGGGAGGTTATGTAGGTGTACATGTTCCGTGCATATTTGTGTGTTTTTCTGCATTGGTACGTTCCACTGAGAAAGGGAGGTTATGGAGGGGTACAGTTTCAGGGCATATTTATGTGGATTTCTGCATTGGTACGTTCCCGTGAGACAGGGAGGTTATGGAGGGGTACAGGTTCAGCGGATATTTTTGTGGAGTCTTGCAATTGTAAGTTCCAGTGAGACAGGGAGTTTATGGAGGTGTACAGTTTTAAGGGCACTTTTGTGTGGAGTTCTGCATTGGTACATTCCAGTGAGACAGGGAGGGTATGCAGGTGTACAGGTTCAGGGCATATTTATGTGGAGTTCTGCATTGGAAAATTCCAGTGAGACACGGAGGATATGGAGGGGTGCAGGTTCAGGGCATATTTCTGTGGAGTTCTGCATTGGTACGTTCCAGTGAGACACTGAGGTTATGGAGGAGTACAAGTTCAGGGCATATTTATGTGGAGTTCCGCAGTGGAACATTCCAGTGAGACACGGAGGATATTGAGGGGTACAGTTTCAGGGCATATTTGTGTGGAGTTCTGCATTGGTACGTTCCAGTGAGACAGGTAGGTTTTGGAGCGTGCAGGTTCAGGGCATATATTTGTGGAGTTCTGCATTGGTACGTTCCAGTGAGACAGGGAGGTTATGGAGGGGTACAGGTTCAGGGCATATTTGTGTGGAGTTCTGCATTGGTACGTTCCAGTGAGACAGGGAGGTTATGTAGGTGTACATGTTCCGTGCATATTTGTGTGTTTTTCTGCATTGGTACGTCCCAGTGAGAAAGGGAGGTTATGGAGGGGTACAGTTTCAGGGCATATTTATGTGGATTTCTGCATTGGTACGTTCCCGTGAGACAGGGAGTTTATGGAGGGGTACAGTTTCAGGGCATTTTTGTGTGCAGTTCTGCATTGGTACATTCCAGTGAGACAGGGAGGTTATGGAGCGGTACAGGTTCATTGCATATTTATGTGTAGTTCTGCATTGGAACATTCCAGTGAGACACGGAGGATATGGATGTGTGCAGGTTCAGGGCATATTTGTGTGGAGTTCTGCATTGGTACGTTCCAGTGAGACACTGAGGTTATGGAGGGGTACAGGTTCAGGGCATATTTGTGTGGAGTTCTGCATTGGTACGTTCCAGTGAGACAGGGAGGTTATGGAGGGTTTACAGGTTCAGGGCATATTTGTGTGGAGTTCTGCATTGGTACATTCCAGTGAGACACGGAGGATATGGAGGGATACAGGTTCAGGGCATATTTTTGTGGAGTTCTGCATTGGTACGTTCCAGTGAGACAGGGAGGTTATGTAGGTGTACATGTTCCGTGCATATTTGTGTGGAGTTCTGCATTGGTACATTCCAGTGAGACATGGAGGTTATGCAGGGGTACAGGTTTAGGGCATATTTATGTGGAGTTCTGCATTGGAACATTCCAGTGAGACACGGAGGATATGGAATGGTACAGGTTCAGGGCATATTTGTGTGGAGTTCTGCATTGGTACGTTCCAGTGAGACAGGGTGTTTATGGATGCGTACAGGTTCAGGGCATATTTGTGTGGAGTTCTGCATTGGAACATTCCAGTGAGACACTGAGGTTATGGAGGGGTACAGGTTCAGGGCATATTTATGTGGAGTTCCGCAGTGGAACATTCCAGTGAGACACGGAGGATATTGAGGGGTACAGTTTCAGGGCATATTTGTGTGGAGTTCTGCATTGGTACGTTCCAGTGAGACAGGGTGGTTATGGAGGCGTACAGGTTCAGGGCATATTTGTGTGGAGTTCTGCATTGGTACATTCCTGTGAGACACGGAGGATATGGAGGGATACAGTTTCATGACATATTTGTGCGGAGTTCTTCATTGGTACGTTCCAGTGTGACAGGAAGATTTTGGAGCGTACAGGTTCAGAGCATATTTGTATGGAGTTCTGCATTGGTACATTCTACTGAGACAGGGAGGTTATGGAGGGTACATATTCACGGCATATTTTTGTGGAGTTCTGTATTGGTACGTTCCAGTGAGACAGGGAGGTTATGAAGGGGTACAGTTTCAGGGAATATTTGTATGGAGTTCTGCATTGGTACGTTGCAGTGAGACAGGGAGGTTATGTAGGTGTACATGTTTCGTGCATATTTGTGTGTTTTTCTGCATTGGTACGTTCCACTGAGAAAGGGAGGTTATGGAGGGGTACAGTTTCAGGGCATATTTATGTGGATTTCTGCATTGGTACGTTCCCGTGAGACAGGGAGGTTATGGAGGGGTACAGGTTCAGCGGATATTTTTGTGGAGTCTTGCAATTGTACGTTCCAGTGAGACAAGGAGTTTATGGAGGTGTACAGTTTTAAGGGCACTTTTGTGTGGAGTTCTGCATTGGTACATTCCAGTGGGACAGGGAGGGTATGCAGGTGTACAGGTTCAGGGCATATTTATGTGGAGTTCTGCATTGGAAAATTCCAGTGAGACACGGAGGATATGGAGGGGTGCAGGTTCAGGGCATATTTCTGTGGAGTTCTGCATTAGTACGTTCCAGTGAGACACTGAGGTTATGGAGGAGTACAAGTTCAGGGCATATTTATGTGGAGTTCCGCAGTGGAACATTCCAGTGAGACACGGAGGATATTGAGGGGTACAGTTTCAGGGCATATTTGTGTGGAGTTCTGCATTGGTACGTTCCAGTGAGACAGGTAGGTTTTGGAGCGTGCAGGTTCAGGGCATATATTTGTGGAGTTCTGCATTGGTACGTTCCAGTGAGACAGGGAGGTTATGGAGGGGTACAGGTTCAGGGCATATTTGTGTGGAGTTCTGCATTGGTACGTTCCAGTGAGACAGGGAGGTTATGTAGGTGTACATGTTCCGTGCATATTTGTGTGTTTTTCTGCATTGGTACGTCCCAGTGAGAAAGGGAGGTTATGGAGGGGTACAGTTTCAGGGCATATTTGTGTGGAGTTCTGCATTGGAACATTCCAGTGAGACACGGAGGATATGGATGTGTGCAGGTTCAGGGCATATTTGTGTGGAGTTCTGCATTGGTACGTTCCAGTGAGACACTGAGGTTATGGAGGGGTACAGGTTCAGGGCATATTTGTGTGGAGTTCTGCATTGGTACGTTCCAGTGAGACAGGGAGGTTATGGAGGGTTTACAGGTTCAGGGCATATTTGTGTGGAGTTCTGCATTGGTACATTCCAGTGAGACACGGAGGATATGGAGGGATACAGGTTCAGGGCATATTTTTGTGGAGTTCTGCATTGGTACGTTCCAGTGAGACAGGGAGGTTATGTAGGTGTACATGTTCCGTGCATATTTGTGTGGAGTTCTGCATTGGTACATTCCAGTGAGACATGGAGGTTATGCAGGGGTACAGGTTTAGGGCATATTTATGTGGAGTTCTGCATTGGAACATTCCAGTGAGACACGGAGGATATGGAATGGTACAGGTTCAGGGCATATTTGTGTGGAGTTCTGCATTGGTACGTTCCAGTGAGACAGGGTGTTTATGGAGGCGTACAGGTTCAGGGCATATTTGTGTGGAGTTCTGCATTGGAACATTCCAGTGAGACACGGAGGATATGGAGGGGTGCAGGTTCAGGGCATATTTGTGTGGAGTTCTGCATTGGTACGTTCCAGTGAGACACTGAGGTTATGGAGGGGTACAGGTTCAGGGCATATTTATGTGGAGTTCCGCAGTGGAACATTCCAGTGAGACACGGAGGATATTGAGGGGTACTGTTTCAGGGCATATTTGTGTGGAGTTCTGCATTGGTACGTTCCAGTGAGACAGGGTGGTTATGGAGGCGTACAGGTTCAGGGCATATTTGTGTGGAGTTCTGCATTGGTACA
Organism: Hemitrygon akajei; assembly: GCF_048418815.1. NCBI lineage: Eukaryota > Metazoa > Chordata > Chondrichthyes > Myliobatiformes > Dasyatidae > Hemitrygon > Hemitrygon akajei. The sequence goes on along the minus strand of NW_027331925.1, from coordinate 2,375,461 downwards.
TTCCTGTGAGACACGGAGGATATGGAGGGATACAGTTTCATGACATATTTGTGCGGAGTTCTTCATTGGTACGTTCCAGTGTGACAGGAAGATTTTGGAGCGTACAGGTTCAGAGCATATTTGTATGGAGTTCTGCATTGGTACATTCTACTGAGACAGGGAGGTTATGGAGGGTACATATTCACGGCATATTTTTGTGGAGTTCTGTATTGGTACGTTCCAGTGAGACAGGGAGGTTATGAAGGGGTACAGTTTCAGGGCATATTTGTGTGGAGTTCTGCATTGGTACGTTCCAGTGAGACAGGGAGGTTATGGAGGGATACAGGTTCATGGCATATTTGTGTGTAGTACTTCATTGGTACGTTCCAGTGAGACAGGTCGGTTTTGGAGCGTACAGGTTCAGGGCATATTTTTGTGGAGTTCTGCATTGGTACGTTCCAGTGAGACAGGGAGGTTATGGAGGGGTACAGGTTCAGGGAATATTTGTATGGAGTTCTGCATTGGTACGTTGCAGTGAGACAGGGAGGTTATGTAGGTGTACATGTTCCGTGCATATTTGTGTGTTTTTCTGCATTGGTACGTTCCACTGAGAAAGGGAGGTTATGGAGGGGTACAGTTTCAGGGCATATTTATGTGGATTTCTGCATTGGTACGTTCCCGTGAGACAGGGAGGTTATGGAGGGGTACAGGTTCAGCGGATATTTTTGTGGAGTCTTGCAATTGTACGTTCCAGTGAGACAGGGAGTTTATGGAGGGGTACAGTTTTAAGGGCACTTTTGTGTGGAGTTCTGCATTGGTACATTCCAGTGAGACAGGGAGGGTATGCAGGTGTACAGGTTCAGGGCATATTTATGTGGAGTTCTGCATTGGAAAATTCCAGTGAGACACGGAGGATATGGAGGGGTGCAGGTTCAGGGCATATTTCTGTGGAGTTCTGCATTGGTACGTTCCAGTGAGACACTGAGGTTATGGAGGAGTACAAGTTCAGGGCATATTTATGTGGAGTTCCGCAGTGGAACATTCCAGTGAGACACGGAGGATATTGAGGGGTACAGTTTCAGGGCATATTTCTGTGGAGTTCTGCATTGGTACGTTCCAGTGAGACAGGTAGGTTTTGGAGCGTACAGGTTCAGGGCTTATTTTTGTGGAGTTCTGCATTTGTACGTTCAAGTGAGACAGGGAGGTTATGGAGGGGTACAGTTTCAGGGCATTTTTGTGTGGAGTTCTGCATTGGTACATTCCAGTGAGACAGGGAGGTTATGGAGGGTACAGGTTCAGGGCATATTTATGTGGAGTTCTGCATTGGAACATTCCAGTGAGACACGGAGGATATGGAGGTGTGCAGGTTCAGGGCATATTTGTGTGGAGTTCTGCATTGGGACGTTCCAGTGAGACACTGAGGTTATGGAGGGGTACAGGTTCAGGGCATATTTATGTGGAGATCCGCAGTGGAACATTCCAGTGAGACACGGAGGATATTGTGGGGTACAGTTTCAGGGCATATTTGTGTGGAGTTCTGCATTGGTACGTTCCACTGAGACAGGGAGGTTATGTAGGTGTACATGTTCAGGGCATATTTGTGTGTTTTTCTGCATTGGTACGTTCCAGTGAGAAAGGGAGGTTATGGAGGGGTACAGGTTCAGGGCATATTTTTGTGGAGTTCTGCATTGGTACGTTCCAGGGTGTCATAGAGGTTATGGTGGGGTACAGGGTTAGGGCATATTTGTGTGGCGTTCTGCATTGGTACGTTCCAGTGAGACAGGTCGGTTTTGGAGCGCACAGGTTCAGGGCATATTTTTGTGGAGTTCTGCATTGGTACGTTCCAGTGAGACAGGGAGGTTATGGAGGGGTACAGGTTCAGGGAATATTTGTATGGAGTACTGCATTGGTACGTTGCAGTGAGACAGGGAGGTTATGGAGGGATACAGGTTCATGGCATATTTGTGTGTAGTACTTCATTGGTACGTTCCAGTGAGACAGGTCGGTTTTGGAGCGTACAGGTTCAGGGCATATTTTTGTGGAGTTCTGCATTGGTACGTTCCAGTGAGACAGGGAGGTTATGGAGGGGTACAGGTTCAGGGAATATTTGTATGGAGTTCTGCATTGGTACGTTGCAGTGAGACAGGGAGGTTATGTAGGTGTACATGTTCCGTGCATATTTGTGTGTTTTTCTGCTTTGGTACGTTCCACTGAGAAAGGGAGGTTATGGAGGGGTACAGTTTCAGGGCATATTTATGTGGATTTCTGCATTGGTACGTTCCCGTGAGACAGGGAGGTTATGGAGGGGTACAGGTTCAGGGGATATTTTTGTGGAGTCTTGCAATTGTACGTTCCAGTGAGACAGGGAGTTTATGGAGGGGTACAGTTTTAAGGGCACTTTTGTGTGGAGTTCTGCATTGGTACATTCCAGTGAGACAGGGAGGGTATGCAGGTGTACAGGTTCAGGGCATATTTATGTGGAGTTCTGCATTGGAAAATTCCAGTGAGACACGGAGGATATGGAGGGGTGCAGGTTCAGGGCATATTTCTGTGGAGTTCTGCATTGGTACGTTCCAGTGAGACACTGAGGTTATGGAGGAGTACAAGTTCAGGGCATATTTATGTGGAGTTCCGCAGTGGAAAATTCCAGTGAGACACGGAGGATATTGAGGGGTACAGTTTCAGGGCATATTTGTGTGGAGTTCTGCATTGGTACGTTCCAGTGAGACAGGTAGGTTTTGGAGCGTACAGGTTCAGGGCTTATTTTTGTGGAGTTCTGCATTTGTACGTTCAAGTGAGACAGGGAGGTTATGGAGGGGTACAGTTTCAGGGCATTTTTGTGTGGAGTTCTGCATTGGTACATTCCAGTGAGACAGGGAGGTTATGGAGGGTACAGGTTCAGGGCATATTTATGTGGAGTTCTGCATTGGAACATTCCAGTGAGACACGGAGGATATGGAGGTGTGCAGGTTCAGGGCATATTTGTGTGGAGTTCTGCATTGGGACGTTCCAGTGAGACACTGAGGTTATGGAGGGGTACAGGTTCAGGGCATATTTATGTGGAGTTCCGCAGTGGAACATTCCAGTGAGACACGGAGGATATTGTGGGGTACAGTTTCAGGGCATATTTGTGTGGAGTTCTGCATTGGTACGTTCCACTGAGACAGGGAGGTTATGTAGGTGTACATGTTCAGGGCATATTTGTGTGTTTTTCTGCATTGGTACGTTCCAGTGAGAAAGGGAGGTTATGGAGGGGTACAGGTTCAGGGCATATTTTTGTGGAGTTCTGCATTGGTACGTTCCAGGGTGTCATAGAGGTTATGGTGGGGTACAGGTTTAGGGCATATTTGTGTGGCGTTCTGCATTGGTACGTTCCAATGAGACAGGGAGGTTATGGAGGGTACATATTCAGGGGATATTTTTGTGGAGTTCTGCATTGGTACGTTCCAGTGAGACACTGAGGTTATGGAAGGGTACAGGTTCAGGGCATATTTATGTGGGGTTCCGAAGTGGAACATTCCAGTGAGACACGGAGGATATTGAGGGGTACAGTTTCAGGGCATATTTGTGTGGAGTTCTGCATTGGTACGTTCCAGTGAGACAGGTAGGATTTGGAGCGTACAGGTTCAGGGCATATTTTTGTGGAGTTCTGCATTGGTACGTTCCAGTGAGACAGGGAGGTTATGGAGGGGTACAGGTTCAGGGCATATTAGTGTGGAGTTCTGCATTGGTACGTTCCAGTGAGACAGGGAGGTTATGTAGGTGTACATGTTCCGTGCATATTTGTGTGATTTTTTGCATTGGTACGTTCCAGTGAGAAAGGGAGGTTATGGAGGGGTACAGTTTCAGGGCATATTTATGTGGATTTCTGCATTGGTACGTTCCCGTGAGACAGGGAGTTTATGGAGGGGTACAGTTTCAGGGCATTTTTGTGTGGAGTTCTGCATTGGTACATTCCATTGAGACAGGGAGGTTATGGAGGGGTACAGGTTCAGGGCATATTTATGTGGAGATCCGCAGTGGAACATTCCAGTGAGACACGGAGGATATTGAGGGGTACAGTTTCAGGGCATATTTGTGTGGAGTTCTGCATTGGTACGTTCCAGTGAGACAGGGTGGTTATGGAGGCGTACAGGTTCAGGGCATATTTGTGTGGAGTTCTGCATTGGTACATTCCAGTGAGACACGGAGGAGATGGAGGGATACAGGTTCATGGCATATTTGTGTGGAGTTCTTCATTGGTACGTTCCAGTGTGACAGGTAGGTTTTGGAGCGTACAGGTTCAGGGCATATTTGTATGGAGTTATGCATTGGTACATTCTACTGAGACAGGGAGGTTATGGAGGGTACATATTCAGGGCATATTTTTGTGGAGTTCTGTATTGTTACGTTCCAGTGAGACAGGGAGGTTATGGAGGGGTACAGTTTCAGGGCATATTTGTGTGGAGTTCTGCATTGGTACGTTCCAGTGAGACAGGGAGGTTATGGAGGGTTTACAGGTTCAGGGCATATTTGTGTGGAGTTCTGCATTGGTACATTCCAGTGAGACACGGAGGATATGGAGGGATACAGGTTCATGACATATTTGTGTGTAGTACTTCATTGGTACGTTCCAGTGAGACAGGGAGGTTTTGGAGCGTACAGGTTCAGGGCATATTTTTGTGGAGTTCTGCATTGGTACGTTCCAGTGAGACAGGGAGGTTATGTAGGGGTACAGGTTCAGGGCATATTTGTGTGGAGTTCTGCATTGGTACATTCCAGTGAGACACGGAGGATATGGAGGGATTCAGGTTCATAGCATATTTGTGTGTAGTACTTCATTGATACGTTCCAGTGAGACAGGTAGGTTTTGGAGCGCACATGTTCAGGGCATATTTTTGTGGAGTTCTGCATTGGTACGTTCCAGTGAGACAGGGAGGTTCTGGAGGGTACTGGTTCAGGGTATATTTGTGTGGAGTTCTGCATTGGTACGTTCCAGTGAGACAGGGAGGTTATGTAGGTGTACATGTTCCGTGCATATTTGTGTGTTTTTCTGCATTGGTACGTTCCAGTGAGACAGGTAGGTTTTGGAGCGTACAGGTTCAGGGCATATTTGTGTGGAGTTCTGCATTAGTACGTTCCACTGAGACAGGGAGGTTATGTAGGTGTACATGTTCAGGGCATATTTGTGTGTTTTTCTGCATTGGTACGTTCCAGTGAGACACTGAGGTTATGGAGGGGTACAGGTTCAGGGCATATTTATGTGGAGTTCCGCAGTGGAACATTCCAGTGAGACACGGAGGATATTGAGGGGTACAGTTTCAGGGCATATTTGTGTGGAGTTCTGCATTAGTACGTTCCACTGAGACAGGGAGGTTATGCAGGTGTACATGTTCAGGGCATATTTGTGTGTTTTTCTGCATTGGTACGTTCCAGTGAGACACGGAGGATATGGAGGGATACAGGTTCATGACCTATTTGTATGGAGTTCTGCATTGGTTCATTCTACTGAGACACGGAGGATATGGAGGGATACAGGTTCATGGCATATTTGTGCGGAGTTCTTCATTGGTACGTTCCAGTGTGACAGGTAGGTTTTGGAGCGTACAGGTTCAGGGCATATTTGTATGGATTTATGCATTGGTACATTCTACTGAGACAGGGAGGTTATGGAGGGTACATATTCAGGGCATATTTTTGTGGAGTTCTGTATTGGTACGTTCCATTGAGACAGGGAGTTTATGGAGGGGTACAGGTTCAGGGCATATTTGTGTGGAGTTCTGCATTGGTACGTTCCAGGGTGCATAGAGGTTATGGTGGGGTACAGGTTTAGGGCATATTTGTGTGGCGTTCTGCATTGGTACGTTCCAATGAGACAGGGAGGTTATGGAGGGTACATATTCAGGGGATATTTTTGTGGAGTTCTGCATTGGTACGTTCCAGTGAGACACTGAGGTTATGGAAGGGTACAGGTTCAGGGCATATTTATGTGGGGTTCCGAAGTGGAACATTCCAGTGAGACACGGAGGATATTGAGGGGTACAGTTTCAGGGCATATTTGTGTGGAGTTCTGCATTGGTACGTTCCAGTGAGACAGGTAGGATTTGGAGCGTACAGGTTCAGGGCATATTTTTGTGGAGTTCTGCATTGGTACGTTCCAGTGAGACAGGGAGGTTATGGAGGGGTACAGGTTCAGGGCATATTAGTGTGGAGTTCTGCATTGGTACGTTCCAGTGAGACAGGGAGGTTATGTAGGTGTACATGTTCCGTGCATATTTGTGTGATTTTTTGCATTGGTACGTTCCAGTGAGAAAGGGAGGTTATGGAGGGGTACAGTTTCAGGGCATATTTATGTGGGTTTCTGCATTGGTACGTTCCCGTGAGACAGGGAGTTTATGGAGGGGTACAGTTTCAGGGCATTTTTGTGTGGAGTTCTGCATTGGTACATTCCATTGAGACAGGGAGGTTATGGAGGGGTACAGGTTCAGGGCATATTTATGTGGAGATCCGCAGTGGAACATTCCAGTGAGACACGGAGGATATTGAGGGGTACAGTTTCAGGGCATATTTGTGTGGAGTTCTGCATTGGTACGTTCCAGTGAGACAGGGTGGTTATGGAGGTGTACAGGTTCAGGGCATATTTGTGTGGAGTTCTGCATTGGTACATTCCAGTGAGACACGGAGGATATGGAGGGATACAGGTTCATGGCATATTTGTGCGGAGTTCTTCATTGGTACGTTCCAGTGTGACAGGTAGGTTTTGAAGCGTACAGGTTCAGGGCATATTTGTATGGAGTTATGCATTGGTACATTCTACTGAGACAGGGAGGTTATGGAGGGTACATATTCAGGGCATATTTTTGTGGAGTTCTGTATTGTTACGTTCCAGTGAGACGAGGAGGTTATGGAGGGGTACAGTTTCAGGGCATATTTGTGTGGAGTTCTGCATTGGTACGTTCCAGTGAGACAGGGAGGTTATGGAGGGTTTACAGGTTCAGGGCATATTTGTGTGGAGTTCTGCATTAGTACATTCCAGTGAGACACGGAGGATATGGAGGGATACAGGTTCATGGCATATTTGTGTGTAGTACTTCATTGGTACGTTCCAGTGAGACAGGTCGGTTTTGGAGCGTACAGGTTCAGGGCATATTTTTGTGGAGTTCTGCATTGGTACGTTCCAGTGAGACAGGGAGGTTATGTAGGGGTACAGGTTCAGGGCATATTTGTGTGGAGTTCTGCATTGGTACATTCCAGTGAGACACGGAGGATATGGAGGGATTCAGGTTCATGGCATATTTGTGTGTAGTACTTCATTGATACGTTCCAGTGAGACAGGTAGGTTATGCAGGTGTACATGTTCCGTGCATATTTGTGTGTTTTTCTGCATTGGTACGTTCCAGTGAGACAGGGAGGTTATGTAGGGGTACAGGTTCAGGGCATATTTGTGTGGAGTTCTGCATTGGTACATTCCAGTGAGACACGGAGGATATGGAGGGATTCAGGTTCATGGCATATTTGTGTGTAGTACTTCATTGATACGTTCCAGTGAGACAGGTAGGTTTTGGAGCGTACATGTTCAGGGCATATTTTTGTGGAGTTCTGCATTGGTACGTTCCAGTGAGACAGGGAGGTTCTGGAGGGGTACTGGTTCAGGGTATATTTGTGTGGAGTTCTGCATTGGTACGTTCCAGTGAGACAGGGAGGTTATGTAGGTGTACATGTTCCGTGCATATTTGTGTGTTTTTCTGCATTGGTACGTTCCAGTGAGACAGGTAGGTTTTGGAGCGTACAGGTTCAGGGCATATTTGTGTGGCGTTCTGCATTGGTACGTTCCAATGAGACAGGGAGGTTATGGAGGGTACATATTCAGGGGATATTTTTGTGGAGTTCTGCATTGGTACGTTCCAGTGAGACACTGAGGTTATGGAAGGGTACAGGTTCAGGGCATATTTATGTGGGGTTCCGAAGTGGAACATTCCAGTGAGACACGGAGGATATTGAGGGGTACAGTTTCAGGGCATATTTGTGTGGAGTTCTGCATTGGTACGTTCCAGTGAGACAGGTAGGATTTGGAGCGTACAGGTTCAGGGCATATTTTTGTGGAGTTCTGCATTGGTACGTTCCAGTGAGACAGGGAGGTTATGGAGGGGTACAGGTTCAGGGCATATTAGTGTGGAGTTCTGCATTGGTACGTTCCAGTGAGACAGGGAGGTTATGTAGGTGTACATGTTCCGTGCATATTTGTGTGATTTTTTGCATTGGTACGTTCCAGTGAGAAAGGGAGGTTATGGAGGGGTACAGTTTCAGGGCATATTTATGTGGGTTTCTGCATTGGTACGTTCCCGTGAGACAGGGAGTTTATGGAGGGGTACAGTTTCAGGGCATTTTTGTGTGGAGTTCTGCATTGGTACATTCCATTGAGACAGGGAGGTTATGGATGGGTACAGGTTCAGGGCATATTTATGTGGAGATCCGCAGTGGAACATTCCAGTGAGACACGGAGGATATTGAGGGGTACAGTTTCAGGGCATATTTGTGTGGAGTTCTGCATTGGTACGTTCCAGTGAGACAGGGTGGTTATGGAGGCGTACAGGTTCAGGGCATATTTGTGTGGAGTTCTGCATTGGTACGTTCCAGTGAGACAGGTAGGTTTTGGAGCGTACAGGTTCAGGGCATATTTGTGTGGAGTTCTGCATTAGTACGTTCCACTGAGACAGGGAGGTTATGTAGGTGTACATGTTCAGGGCATATTTGTGTGTTTTTCTGCATTGGTACGTTCCAGTGAGACACTGAGGTTATGGAGGGGTACAGGTTCAGGGCATATTTATGTGGAGATCCGCAGTGGAACATTCCAGTGAGACACGGAGGATATTGAGGGGTACAGTTTCAGGGCATATTTGTGTGGAGTTCTGCATTGGTACGTTCCAGTGAGACAGGGTGGTTATGGAGGCGTACAGGTTCAGGGCATATTTGTGTGGAGTTCTGCATTGGTACATTCCAGTGAGACACGGAGGATATGGAGGGATACAGGTTCATGGCATATTTGTGCGGAGTTCTTCATTGGTACGTTCCAGTGTGACAGGTAGGTTTTGAAGCGTACAGGTTCAGGGCATATTTGTATGGAGTTATGCATTGGTACATTCTACTGAGACAGGGAGGTTATGGAGGGTACATATTCAGGGCATATTTTTGTGGAGTTCTGTATTGTTACGTTCCAGTGAGACGAGGAGGTTATGGAGGGGTACAGTTTCAGGGCATATTTGTGTGGAGTTCTGCATTGGTACGTTCCAGTGAGACAGGGAGGTTATGGAGGGTTTACAGGTTCAGGGCATATTTGTGTGGAGTTCTGCATTAGTACATTCCAGTGAGACACGGAGGATATGGAGGGATACAGGTTCATGGCATATTTGTGTGTAGTACTTCATTGGTACGTTCCAGTGAGACAGGTCGGTTTTGGAGCGTACAGGTTCAGGGCATATTTTTGTGGAGTTCTGCATTGGTTCGTTCCAGTGAGACAGGGAGGTTATGTAGGGGTACAGGTTCAGGGCATATTTGTGTGGAGTTCTGCATTGGTACATTCCAGTGAGACACGGAGGATATGGAGGGATTCAGGTTCATGGCATATTTGTGTGTAGTACTTCATTGATACGTTCCAGTGAGACAGGTAGGTTATGCAGGTGTACATGTTCCGTGCATATTTGTGTGTTTTTCTGCATTGGTACGTTCCAGTGAGACAGGTAGGTTTTGGAGCGTACAGGTTCAGGGCATATTTTTGTGGAGTTCAGCATTGGTACGTTTCAGTGAGACAGGGAGGTTATGGAGGGGTACAGGTTCAGGGCATATTTATGTGGATTTCTGCATTGGTACGTTCCTGTGAGACAGGGAGTTTATGGAGGGGTACAGTTTCAGGGCATTTTTGTGTGCAGTTCTGCATTGGTACATTCCAGTGAGACAGGGAGGTTATGGAGCGGTACAGGTTCAGGGCATATTTATGTGGAGTTCTGCATTGGAACATTCCAGTGAGACACGGAGGATATGGAGGTGTGCAGGTTCAGGGCATATTTGTGTGGAGTTCTGCATTGGTACGTTCCAGTGAGACACTGAGGTTATGGAGGGGTACAGGTTCAGGGCATATTTATGTGGAGTTCCGCAGTGGAACATTCCAGTGAGACACGGAGGATATTGAGGGGTACAGTTCCAGGGCATATTTGTGTGGAGTTCTGCATTAGTACGTTCCACTGAGACAGGGAGGTTATGTAGGTGTACATGTTCAGGGCATATTTGTGTGTTTTTCTGCATTGGTACGTTCCAGTGAGACACGGAGGATATGGAGGGATACAGGTTCATGACCTATTTGTATGGAGTTCTGCATTGGTTCATTCTACTGAGACACGGAGGATATGGAGGGATACAGGTTCATGGCATATTTGTGCGGAGTTCTTCATTGGTACGTTCCAGTGTGACAGGTAGGTTTTGGAGCGTACAGGTTCAGGGCATATTCGTATGGAGTTATGCATTGGTACATTCTACTGAGACAGGGAGGTTATGGAGGGTACATATTCAGGGCATATTTTTGTGGAGTTCTGTATTGGTACGTTCCATTGAGACAGGGAGGTTATGGAGGGTTTACAGGTTCAGGGCATATTTGTGTGGAGTTCTGCATTGGTACATTCCAGTGAGACACGGAGGATATGGAGGGGTGCAGGTTCAGGTCTTATTTGTGTGGAGTTCTGCATTGGTACGTTCCAGTGAGACAGGGAGGTTATGGAGGGGTACAGTTTCAGGCCATATTTGTGTGGAGTTCTGCATTGGTACGTTCCAGTGAGACAGGGTGGTTATGGAGGCGTACAGGTTCAGGGCATATTTGTGTGGAGTTCTGCATTGGTACATTCCAGTGAGACACGGAGGATATGGAGGGATACAGGTTCATGGCATATTTGTGTGGAGTTCTTCATTGGTACGTTCCAGTGTGACAGGTAGGTTTTGGAGCGTACAGGTTCAGGGCATATTTGTATGGAGTTATGCATTGGTACATTCTACTGAGACAGGGAGGTTATGGAGGGTACATATTCAGGGCATATTTTTGTGGAGTTCTGTATTGTTACGTTCCAGTGAGACAGGGAGGTTATGGAGGTGTACAGTTTCAGGGCATATTTGTGTGGAGTTCTGCATTGGTACGTTCCAGTGAGACAGGGAGGTTATGGAGGGTTTACAGGTTCAGGGCATATTTGTGTGGAGTTCTGCATTGGTACATTCCAGTGAGACACGGAGGATATGGAGGGATACAGGTTCATGACATATTTGTGTGTAGTACTTCATTGGTACGTTCCAGTGAGACAGGGAGGTTTTGGAGCGTACAGGTTCAGGGCATATTTTTGTGGAGTTCTGCATTGGTACGTTCCAGTGAGACACGGAGGATATGGAGGTGTGCAGGTTCAGGGCATATTTGTGTGGAGTTCTGCATTGGTACGTTCCAGTGAGACACTGAGGTTATGGAGGGGTACAGGTTCAGGGCATATTTATGTGGAGTTCCGCAGTGGAACATTCCAGTGAGACACGGAGGATATTGAGGGGTACAGTTTCAGGGCATATTTGTGTGGAGTTCTGCATTGGTACGTTCCAGTGAGACAGGGTGGTTATGGAGGCGTACAGGTTCAGGGCATATTTGTGTGGAGTTCTGCATTGGTACATTCCAGTGAGACACGGAGGATATGGAGGGATACAGGTTCATGGCATATTTGTGTGTAGTACTTCATTGGTACGTTCCAGTGAGACAGGTCGGTTTTGGAGCGTACAGGTTCAGGGCATATTTTTGTGGAGTTCTGCCTTGGTACTTTCCAGTGAGACAGGGAGGTTATGGAGGGGTACAGGTTCAGGGAATATTTGTATGGAGTTCTGCATTGCTACGTTGCAGTGAGACAGGGAGGTTATGTAGGTGTACATGTTCCGTGCATATTTGTGTGTTTTTCTGCATTGGTACGTTCCAGTGAGAAAGGGAGGTTATGGAGGGTACAGTTTCATGGCATATTTATGTGGATTTCTGCATTGGTACGTTCCCGTGAGACAGGGAGGTTATGGAGGGGTACAGGTTCAGGGCATTTTTGTGTGGAGCTCTGCATTGGTACATTCCAGAGAGACAGGGAGGGTATGCAGGTGTACAGGTTCAGGGCATATTTATGTGGAGTTCTGCATTGGAAAATTCCAGTGAGACACGGAGGATATGGAGGGGTGCAGGTTCAGGGCATATTTCTGTGGAGTTCTGCATTGGTACGTTCCAGTGAGACACTGAGGTTATGGAGGAGTACAGGTTCAGGGCATATTTATGTGGGGTTCCGCAGTGGAACATTCCAGTGAGACACGGAGGATATTGAGGGGTACAGTTTCAGGGCATATTTGTGTGGAGTTCTGCATTGGTACGTTTCAGTGAGACAGGTAGGCTTTGGAGCGTACAGGTTCAGGGCATATTTTTGTGGAGTCCTGCATTGGTACATTCCAGTGAGACAGTGAGGTTATGGAGGGGTACAGGTTCAGGGCATATTTCTGTGGAATTCTGCATTGGAACATTCCAGTGAGACACGGAGGATATGGAGGGGTGCAGGTTCAGGGCATATTTGTGTGGAGTTCTGCATTGGTACGTTCCAGTGAGACACTGAGGTTATGGAGGGGTACAGGTTCAGGGCATATTTATGTGGAGTTCCGCAGTGGAACATTCCAGTGAGACACGGAGGATATTGAGGGGTACAGTTTCAGGGCATATTTGTGTGGAGTTCTGCATTGGTACGTTCCAGTGAGACAGGGTGGTTATGGAGGCCTACAGGTTCAGGGCATATTTGTGTGGAGTTCTCAATTGGTACATTCCAGTGAGACACGGAGGATATGGAGGGATAAAGGTTCATGACATATTTGACGGAGTTCTTCATTGGTACGTTCCAGTGTGACAGGAAGATTTTGGAGCGTGCATGTGCAGAGCATATTTGTATGGAGTTCTGCATTGGTACATTCTACTGAGACAGGGAGGTTATGGAGGGTACATATTCAGGGCATATTTTTGTGGAGTTCTGTATTGGTACGTTCCAGTGAGACAGGGAGGTTATGAAGGGGTACAGTTTCAGGGCATATTTGTCTGGAGTTCTGCATTGGTACGTTCCAGTGAGACAGGGAGGTTATGGAGGGGTACAGGTTCAGGGCATAGTTGTGTGTAGTACTTCATTGGTACGTTCCAGTGAGACAGGTCGGTTTTGGAGCGTACAGGTTCAGGGCATATTTTTGTAGAGTTCTGCATTGGTACGTTCCAGTGAGACAGGGAGGTTATGGAGGGGTACAGGTTCAGGGAATATTTGTATGGAGTTCTGCATTGGTACGTTGCAGTGAGACAGGGAGGTTATGTAGGTGTACATGTTCCGTGCATATTTGTGTGTTTTTCTGCATTGGTACGTTCCAGTGAGAAAGGGAGGTTATGGCGGGGTACAGTTTCAGGGCATATTTATGTGGATTTCTGCATTGGTACGTTCCCGTGAGACAGGGAGGTTATGGAGGGGTACAGGTTCAGGGGATATTTTTGTGGAGTCTTGCAATTGTACGTTCCAGTGAGACAGGGAGTTTATGGAGGGGTACAGTTTCAGGGCATTTTTGTGTGGAGTTCTGCATTGGTACATTCCAGTGAGACAGGGAGGGTATGCAGGTGTACAGGTTCAGGGCATATTTATGTGGAGTTCTGCATTGGAAAATTCCAGTGAGACACGGAGGATATGGAGGGGTGCAGGTTCAGGGCATATTTCTGTGGAGATCTGCATTGGTACGTTCCAGTGAGACACTGAGGTTATGGAGGAGTACAGGTTCAGGGCATATTTATGTGGAGTTCCGCAGTGGAACATTCCAGTGAGACACGGAGGATGTTGAGGGGTACAGTTTCAGGGCATATTTGTGTGGAGTTCTGCATTGGTACGTTCCAGTGAGACAGGTAGGTTTTGGAGCGTACAGGTTCAGGGCATATTTTTGTGGAGTTCTGCATTGATACGTTCCAGTGAGACAGGAGGTTATGGAGGGGTACAGTTTCAGGGCATTTTTGTGTGGAGTTCTGCATTGGTACATTCCAGTGAGACAGGGAGGTTATGGAGGGGTACAGGTTCAGGGCATATTTATGTGGAGTTCTGCATTGGAACATTCCAGTCAGACACGGAGGATATGGAGGTGTGCAGGTTCAGGGCATATTTGTGTGGAGTTCTGCATTGGTACGTTCCAGTGAGACAGGGTGGTTATGGAGGCGTACAAGTTCAGGGCATATTTGTGTGGAGTTCTGCATTGGTACATTCCAGTGAGACACGGAGGATATGGAGGGATACAGGTTCATGACATATTTGTGCGGAGTTCTTCATTGGTACGTTCCAGTGTGACAGGAAGATTTTGGAGCGTACAGGTTCAGAGCATATTTGTATGGAGTTCTGCATTGGTACATTCTACTGAGACAGGGAGGTTATGGAGGGTACATATTCAGGGCATATTTTTGTGGAGTTCTGTATTGGTACGTTCCAGTGAGACAGGGAGGTTATGAAGGGCTACAGTTTCAGGGCATATTTGTCTGGAGTTCTGCATTGGTACGTTCCCGTGAGACAGGGAGGTTATGGAGGGGTACAGGTTCAGGGGATATTTTTGTGGAGTCTTGCAATTGTACGTTCCAGTGAGACAGGGAGTTTATGGAGGGGTACAGTTTCAGGGCATTTTTGTGTGGAGTTCTGCATTGGTACATTCCAGTGAGACAGGGAGGGTATGCAGGTGTACAGGTTCAGGGCATATTTATGTGGAGTTCTGCATTGGAAAATTCCAGTGAGACACGGAGGATATGGAGGGGTGCAGGTTCAGGGCATATTTCTGTGGAGATCTGCATTGGTACGTTCCAGTGAGACACTGAGGTTATGGAGGAGTACAGGTTCAGGGCATATTTATGTGGAGTTCCGCAGTGGAACATTCCAGTGAGACACGGAGGATATTGAGGGGTACAGTTTCAGGGCATATTTGTGTGGAGTTCTGCATTGGTACATTCCAGTGAGACAGGTAGGTTTTGGAGCGTACAGGTTCAGGGCATATTTTTGTGGAGTTCTGCATTGATACGTTCCAGTGAGACAGGAGGTTATGGAGGGGTACAGTTTCAGGGCATTTTTGTGTGCAGTTCTGCATTGGTACATTCCAGTGAGACAGGGAGGTTATGGAGGGGTACAGGTTCAGGGCATATTTATGTGGAGTTCTGCATTGGAACATTCCAGTGAGACACGGAGGATATGGAGGTGTGCAGGTTCAGGGCATATTTGTGTGGAGTTCTGCATTGGTACGTTCCAGTGAGACACTGAGGTTATGGAGGGGTACAGGTTCAGGGCATATTTATGTGGAGTTCCGCAGTGGAACATTCCAGTGAGACACGGAGGATATTGAGGGGTACAGTTCCAGGGCATATTTGTGTGGAGTTCTGCATTAGTACGTTCCACTGAGACAGGGAGGTTATGTAGGTGTACATGTTCAGGGCATATTTGTGTGTTTTTCTGCATTGGTACGTTCCAGTGAGACACGGAGGATATGGAGGGATACAGGTTCATGACCTATTTGTATGGAGTTCTGCATTGGTTCATTCTACTGAGACACGGAGGATATGGAGGGATACAGGTTCATGGCATATTTGTGCGGAGTTCTTCATTGGTACGTTCCAGTGTGACAGGTAGGTTTTGGAGCGTACAGGTTCAGGGCATATTCGTATGGAGTTATGCATTGGTACATTCTACTGAGACAGGGAGGTTATGGAGGGTACATATTCAGGGCATATTTTTGTGGAGTTCTGTATTGGTACGTTCCATTGAGACAGGGAGGTTATGGAGGGTTTACAGGTTCAGGGCATATTTGTGTGGAGTTCTGCATTGGTACATTCCAGTGAGACACGGAGGATATGGAGGGGTGCAGGTTCAGGGCTTATTTGTGTGGAGTTCTGCATTGGTACGTTCCAGTGAGACAGGGAGGTTATGGAGGGGTACAGTTTCAGGCCATATTTGTGTGGAGTTCTGCATTGGTACGTTCCAGTGAGACAGGGTGGTTATGGAGGCGTACAGGTTCAGGGCATATTTGTGTGGAGTTCTGCATTGGTACATTCCAGTGAGACACGGAGGATATGGAGGGATACAGGTTCATGGCATATTTGTGTGGAGTTCTTCATTGGTACGTTCCAGTGTGACAGGTAGGTTTTGGAGCGTACAGGTTCAGGGCATATTTGTATGGAGTTATGCATTGGTACATTCTACTGAGACAGGGAGGTTATGGAGGGTACATATTCAGGGCATATTTTTGTGGAGTTCTGTATTGTTACGTTCCAGTGAGACAGGGAGGTTATGGAGGTGTACAGTTTCAGGGCATATTTGTGTGGAGTTCTGCATTGGTACGTTCCAGTGAGACAGGGAGGTTATGGAGGGTTTACAGGTTCAGGGCATATTTGTGTGGAGTTCTGCATTGGTACATTCCAGTGAGACACGGAGGATATGGAGGGATACAGGTTCATGACATATTTGTGTGTAGTACTTCATTGGTACGTTCCAGTGAGACAGGGAGGTTTTGGAGCGTACAGGTTCAGGGCATATTTTTGTGGAGTTCTGCATTGGTACGTTCCAGTGAGACACGGAGGATATGGAGGTGTGCAGGTTCAGGGCATATTTGTGTGGAGTTCTGCATTGGTACGTTCCAGTGAGACACTGAGGTTATGGAGGGGTACAGGTTCAGGGCATATTTATGTGGAGTTCCGCAGTGGAACATTCCAGTGAGACACGGAGGATATTGAGGGGTACAGTTTCAGGGCATATTTGTGTGGAGTTCTGCATTGGTACGTTCCAGTGAGACAGGGTGGTTATGGAGGCGTACAGGTTCAGGGCATATTTGTGTGGAGTTCTGCATTGGTACATTCCAGTGAGACACGGAGGATATGGAGGGATACAGGTTCATGGCATATTTGTGTGTAGTACTTCATTGGTACGTTCCAGTGAGACAGGTCGGTTTTGGAGCGTACAGGTTCAGGGCATATTTTTGTGGAGTTCTGCCTTGGTACTTTCCAGTGAGACAGGGAGGTTATGGAGGGGTACAGGTTCAGGGAATATTTGTATGGAGTTCTGCATTGCTACGTTGCAGTGAGACAGGGAGGTTATGTAGGTGTACATGTTCCGTGCATATTTGTGTGTTTTTCTGCATTGGTACGTTCCAGTGAGAAAGGGAGGTTATGGAGGGTACAGTTTCATGGCATATTTATGTGGATTTCTGCATTGGTACGTTCCCGTGAGACAGGGAGGTTATGGAGGGGTACAGGTTCAGGGCATTTTTGTGTGGAGCTCTGCATTGGTACATTCCAGAGAGACAGGGAGGGTATGCAGGTGTACAGGTTCAGGGCATATTTATGTGGAGTTCTGCATTGGAAAATTCCAGTGAGACACGGAGGATATGGAGGGGTGCAGGTTCAGGGCATATTTCTGTGGAGTTCTGCATTGGTACGTTCCAGTGAGACACTGAGGTTATGGAGGAGTACAGGTTCAGGGCATATTTATGTGGGGTTCCGCAGTGGAACATTCCAGTGAGACACGGAGGATATTGAGGGGTACAGTTTCAGGGCATATTTGTGTGGAGTTCTGCATTGGTACGTTTCAGTGAGACAGGTAGGCTTTGGAGCGTACAGGTTCAGGGCATATTTTTGTGGAGTCCTGCATTGGTACATTCCAGTGAGACAGTGAGGTTATGGAGGGGTACAGGTTCAGGGCATATTTCTGTGGAATTCTGCATTGGAACATTCCAGTGAGACACGGAGGATATGGAGGGGTGCAGGTTCAGGGCATATTTGTGTGGAGTTCTGCATTGGTACGTTCCAGTGAGACACTGAGGTTATGGAGGGGTACAGGTTCAGGGCATATTTATGTGGAGTTCCGCAGTGGAACATTCCAGTGAGACACGGAGGATATTGAGGGGTACAGTTTCAGGGCATATTTGTGTGGAGTTCTGCATTGGTACGTTCCAGTGAGACAGGGTGGTTATGGAGGCCTACAGGTTCAGGGCATATTTGTGTGGAGTTCTCAATTGGTACATTCCAGTGAGACACGGAGGATATGGAGGGATACAGGTTCATGACATATTTGTGCGGAGTTCTTCATTGGTACGTTCCAGTGTGACAGGAAGATTTTGGAGCGTGCATGTGCAGAGCATATTTGTATGGAGTTCTGCATTGGTACATTCTACTGAGACAGGGAGGTTATGGAGGGTACATATTCAGGGCATATTTTTGTGGAGTTCTGTATTGGTACGTTCCAGTGAGACAGGGAGGTTATGAAGGGGTACAGTTTCAGGGCATATTTGTCTGGAGTTCTGCATTGGTACGTTCCAGTGAGACAGGGAGGTTATGGAGGGGTACAGGTTCAGGGCATAGTTGTGTGTAGTACTTCATTGGTACGTTCCAGTGAGACAGGTCGGTTTTGGAGCGTACAGGTTCAGGGCATATTTTTGTAGAGTTCTGCATTGGTACGTTCCAGTGAGACAGGGAGGTTATGGAGGGGTACAGGTTCAGGGAATATTTGTATGGAGTTCTGCATTGGTACGTTGCAGTGAGACAGGGAGGTTATGTAGGTGTACATGTTCCGTGCATATTTGTGTGTTTTTCTGCATTGGTACGTTCCAGTGAGAAAGGGAGGTTATGGCGGGGTACAGTTTCAGGGCATATTTATGTGGATTTCTGCATTGGTACGTTCCCGTGAGACAGGGAGGTTATGGAGGGGTACAGGTTCAGGGGATATTTTTGTGGAGTCTTGCAATTGTACGTTCCAGTGAGACAGGGAGTTTATGGAGGGGTACAGTTTCAGGGCATTTTTGTGTGGAGTTCTGCATTGGTACATTCCAGTGAGACAGGGAGGGTATGCAGGTGTACAGGTTCAGGGCATATTTATGTGGAGTTCTGCATTGGAAAATTCCAGTGAGACACGGAGGATATGGAGGGGTGCAGGTTCAGGGCATATTTCTGTGGAGATCTGCATTGGTACGTTCCAGTGAGACACTGAGGTTATGGAGGAGTACAGGTTCAGGGCATATTTATGTGGAGTTCCGCAGTGGAACATTCCAGTGAGACACGGAGGATGTTGAGGGGTACAGTTTCAGGGCATATTTGTGTGGAGTTCTGCATTGGTACGTTCCAGTGAGACAGGTAGGTTTTGGAGCGTACAGGTTCAGGGCATATTTTTGTGGAGTTCTGCATTGATACGTTCCAGTGAGACAGGAGGTTATGGAGGGGTACAGTTTCAGGGCATTTTTGTGTGGAGTTCTGCATTGGTACATTCCAGTGAGACAGGGAGGTTATGGAGGGGTACAGGTTCAGGGCATATTTATGTGGAGTTCTGCATTGGAACATTCCAGTCAGACACGGAGGATATGGAGGTGTGCAGGTTCAGGGCATATTTGTGTGGAGTTCTGCATTGGTACGTTCCAGTGAGACAGGGTGGTTATGGAGGCGTACAAGTTCAGGGCATATTTGTGTGGAGTTCTGCATTGGTACATTCCAGTGAGACACGGAGGATATGGAGGGATACAGGTTCATGACATATTTGTGCGGAGTTCTTCATTGGTACGTTCCAGTGTGACAGGAAGATTTTGGAGCGTACAGGTTCAGAGCATATTTGTATGGAGTTCTGCATTGGTACATTCTACTGAGACAGGGAGGTTATGGAGGGTACATATTCAGGGCATATTTTTGTGGAGTTCTGTATTGGTACGTTCCAGTGAGACAGGGAGGTTATGAAGGGCTACAGTTTCAGGGCATATTTGTCTGGAGTTCTGCATTGGTACGTTCCCGTGAGACAGGGAGGTTATGGAGGGGTACAGGTTCAGGGGATATTTTTGTGGAGTCTTGCAATTGTACGTTCCAGTGAGACAGGGAGTTTATGGAGGGGTACAGTTTCAGGGCATTTTTGTGTGGAGTTCTGCATTGGTACATTCCAGTGAGACAGGGAGGGTATGCAGGTGTACAGGTTCAGGGCATATTTATGTGGAGTTCTGCATTGGAAAATTCCAGTGAGACACGGAGGATATGGAGGGGTGCAGGTTCAGGGCATATTTCTGTGGAGATCTGCATTGGTACGTTCCAGTGAGACACTGAGGTTATGGAGGAGTACAGGTTCAGGGCATATTTATGTGGAGTTCCGCAGTGGAACATTCCAGTGAGACACGGAGGATATTGAGGGGTACAGTTTCAGGGCATATTTGTGTGGAGTTCTGCATTGGTACATTCCAGTGAGACAGGTAGGTTTTGGAGCGTACAGGTTCAGGGCATATTTTTGTGGAGTTCTGCATTGATACGTTCCAGTGAGACAGGAGGTTATGGAGGGGTACAGTTTCAGGGCATTTTTGTGTGGAGTTCTGCATTGGTACATTCCAGTGAGACAGGGAGGTTATGGAGGGGTACAGGTTCAGGGCATATTTATGTGGAGTTCTGCATTGGAACATTCCAGTGAGACACGGAGGATATGGAGGTTTGCAGGTTCAGGGCATATTTGTGTGGAGTTCTGCATTGGTACGTTCCAGTGAGACAGGGTGGTTATGGAGGCGTACAAGTTCAGGGCATATTTGTGTGGAGTTCTGCATTGGTACATTCCAGTGAGACACGGAGGATATGGAGGGATACAGGTTCATGACATATTTGTGCGGAGTTCTTCATTGGTACGTTCCAGTGTGACAGGAAGATTTTGGAGCGTACAGGTTCAGAGCATATTTGTATGGAGTTCTGCATTGGTACATTCTACTGAGACAGGGAGGTTATGGAGGGTACATATTCAGGGCATATTTTTGTGGAGTTCTGTATTGGTACGTTCCAGTGAGACAGGGAGGTTATGAAGGGCTACAGTTTCAGGGCATATTTGTCTGGAGTTCTGCATAGGTACGTTCCAGTGAGACAGGGAGGTTATGGAGGGGTACAGGTTCAGGGCATATTTGTGTGTAGTACTTCATTGGTACGTTCCAGTGAGACAGGTCGGTTTTGGAGCGTACAGGTTCAGGGCATATTTTTGTGGAGTTCTGCATTGGTACGTTCCAGTGAGACAGGGAGGTTATGGAGGGGTACAGGTTCAGGGAATATTTGTATGGAGTTCTGCATTGGTACGTTGCAGTGAGACTGGGAGGTTATGTAGGTGTACATGTTCCGTGCATATTTGTGTGTTTTTCTGCATTGGTACGTTCCAGTGAGAAACGGAGGTTATGGAGGGTTACAGTTTCAGGGCATATTTATGTGGATTTCTGCATTGGTACGTTCCCGTGAGACAGGGAGGTTATGGAGGGGTACAGGTTCAGGGGATATTTTTGTGGAGTCTTGCAATTGTACGTTCCAGTGAGACAGGTAGTTTATGGAGGGGTACAGTTTCAGGGCATTTTTGTGTGGAGTTCTGCATTGGTACATTCCAGTGAGACAGGGAGGGTATGCAGGTGTACAGGTTCAGGGCATATTTATGTGGAGTTCTGCATTGGAAAATTCCAGTGAGACACGGAGGATATGGAGGGGTGCAGGTTCAGGGCATATTTCTGTGGAGTTCTGCATTGGTACGTTCCAGTGAGACACTGAGGTTATGGAGGAGTACAGGTTCAGGGCATATTTATGTGGAGTTCCGCAGTGGAACATTCCAGTGAGACACGGAGGATATTGAGGGGTACAGTTTCAGGGCATATTTGTGTGGAGTTCTGCATTGGTACGTTCCAGTGAGACAGGTAGGTTTTGGAGCGTACAGGTTCAGGGCATATTTTTGTGGAGTTCTGCATTGATACGTTCCAGTGAGACAGGGAGTTTATGGAGGGGTTCAGTTTCAGGGCATTTTTGTGTGGAGTTCTGCATTGGTACATTCCAGTGAGACAGGGAGGTTATGGAGGGGTACATGTTCAGGGCATATTTATGTGGAGTTCTGCATTGGAACATTCCAGTGAGACACGGAGGATTTGGAGGTGTGCAGGTTCAGGGCATATTTGTGTGGAGTTCTGCATTGGTACGTTCCAGTGAGACACTGAGGTTATGGAGGGGTACAGGTTCAGGGCATATTTATGTGGAGTTCCGCAGTGGAACATTCCAGTGAGACTCGGAGGATATTGAGGGGTACAGTTTCAGGGCATATTTGTGTGGAGTTCTGCATTGGTACGTTCCAGTGAGACAGGGTGGTTATGGAGGGGTACAGGTTCAGGGCATATTTGTGTGGAGTTCTGCATTGGTACATTCCAGTGAGACACGGAGGATATGGAGGGATACAGGTTCATGGCATATTTGTGTGTAGTACTTCATTGGTACGTTCCAGTGAGACAGGTCGGTTTTGGAGCGTACAGGTTCAGGGCATATTTTTGTGGAGTTCTGCATTGGTACGTTCCAGTGAGACAGGGAGGTTACGGATGGCTACAGGTATAGGGAATATTTGTGTGGAGTTCTGCATTGGTACGTTGCAGTGAGACAGGGAGGTTATGTAGGTGTACATGTTCCGTGCATATTTGTGTGTTTTTCTGCATTGGTACGTTCCAGTGAGAAAGGGAGGTTATGGAGGGGTACAGTTTCAGGGCATATTTATGTGGATTTCTGCATTGGTACGTTCCCGTGAGACAGGGATGTTATGGAGGGGTACAGGTTCAGGGGATATTTTTATGGAGTCTTGCAAATGTACGTTCCAGTGAGACAGGGAGTTTATGGAGGGGTACAGTTTCAGGGCATTTTTGTGTGGAGTTCTGCATTGGTACATTCCAGTGAGACAGGGAGGGTATGCAGGTGTACAGGTTCAGGGCATATTTATGTGGAGTTCTGCGTTGGAAAATTCCAGTGAGACACGGAGGATATGGAGGGGTGCAGGTTCAGGGCATATTTCTGTGGAGTTCTGCATTGGTACGTTCCAGTGAGACACTGAGGATATGGAGGAGTACAGGTTCAGGGCATATTTATGTGGAGTTCCGCAGTGGAACATTCCAGTGAGACACGGAGGATATTGAGTGGTACAGTTTCAGGGCATATTTGTGTGGAGTTCTGCATTGGTACATTCCAGTGAGACAGGTAGGTTTTGGAGCGTACAGGTTCAGGGCATATTTTTGTGGAGTTCTGCATTGATACGTTCCAGTGAGACAGGAGGTTATGGAGGGGTACAGTTTCAGGGCATTTTTGTGTGGAGTTCTGCATTGGTACATTCCAGTGAGACAGGGAGGTTATGGAGGGGTACAGGTTCAGGGCATATTTGTGTGGAGTTCTGCATTGGTACGTTCCAGTGAGACAGGGTGGTTATGGAGGCGTACAAGTTCAGGGCATATTTGTGTGGAGTTCTGCATTGGTACATTCCAGTGAGACACGGAGGATATGGAGGGATACAGGTTCATGACATATTTGTGCGGAGTTCTTCATTGGTACGTTCCAGTGTGACAGGAAGATTTTGGAGCGTACAGGTTCAGAGCATATTTGTATGGAGTTCTGCATTGGTACATTCTACTGAGACAGGGAGGTTATGGAGGGGTACAGGTTCAGGGCATATTTGTGTGTAGTACTTCATTGGTACGTTCCAGTGAGACAGGTCGGTTTTGGAGCGTACAGGTTCAGGGCATATTTTTGTGGAGTTCTGCATTGGTACGTTCCAGTGAGACAGGGAGGTTATGGAGGGGTACAGGTTCAGGGAATATTTGTATGGAGTTCTGCATTGGTACGTTGCAGTGAGACAGGGAGGTTATGTAGGTGTACATGTTCCGTGCATATTTGTGTGTTTTTCTGCATTGGTACGTTCCAGTGAGAAACGGAGGTTATGGAGGGTTACAGTTTCAGGGCATATTTATGTGGATTTCTGCATTGGTACGTTCCCGTGAGACAGGGAGGTTATGGAGGGGTACAGGTTCAGGGGATATTTTTGTGGAGTCTTGCAATTGTACGTTCCAGTGAGACAGGTAGTTTATGGAGGGGTACAGTTTCAGGGCATTTTTGTGTGGAGTTCTGCATTGGTACATTCCAGTGAGACAGGGAGGGTATGCAGGTGTACAGGTTCAGGGCATATTTATGTGGAGTTCTGCATTGGAAAATTCCAGTGAGACACGGAGGTTATGGAGGAGTACAGGTTCAGGGCATATTTATGTGGAGTTCCGCAGTGGAACATTCCAGTGAGACACGGAGGATATTGAGGGGTACAGTTTCAGGGCATATTTGTGTGGAGTTCTGCATTGGTACGTTCCAGTGAGACAGGTAGGTTTTGGAGCGTACAGGTTCAGGGCATATTTTTGTGGAGTTCTGCATTGATACGTTCCAGTGAGACAGGGAGTTTATGGAGGGGTTCAGTTTCAGGGCATTTTTGTGTGGAGTTCTGCATTGGTACATTCCAGTGAGACAGGGAGGTTATGGAGGGGTACAGGTTCAGGGCATATTTATGTGGAGTTCTGCATTGGAACATTCCAGTGAGACAAGGAGGATTTGGAGGTGTGCAGGTTCAGGGCATATTTGTGTGGAGTTCTGCATTGGTACGTTCCAGTGAGACACTGAGGTTATGGAGGGGTACAGGTTCAGGGCATATTTATGTGGAGTTCCGCAGTGGAACATTCCAGTGAGACTCGGAGGATATTGAGGGGTACAGTTTCAGGGCATATTTGTGTGGAGTTCTGCATTGGTACGTTCCAGTGAGACAGGGTGGTTATGGAGGGGTACAGGTTCAGGGCATATTTGTGTGGAGTTCTGCATTGGTACATTCCAGTGAGACACGGAGGATATGGAGGGATACAGGTTCATGGCATATTTGTGTGTAGTACTTCATTGGTACGTTCCAGTGAGACAGGTCGGTTTTGGAGCGTACAGGTTCAGGGCATATTTTTGTGGAGTTCTGCATTGGTACGTTCCAGTGAGACAGGGAGGTTATGGATGGGTACAGGTATAGGGAATATTTGTGTGGAGTTCTGCATTGGTACGTTGCAGTGAGACAGGGAGGTTATGTAGGTGTACATGTTCCGTGCATATTTGTGTGTTTTTCTGCATTGGTACGTTCCAGTGAGAAAGGGAGGTTATGGAGGGGTACAGTTTCAGGGCATATTTATGTGGATTTCTGCATTGGTACGTTCCCGTGAGACAGGGAGGTTATGGAGGGGTACAGGTTCAGGGGATATTTTTATGGAGTCTTGCAAATGTACGTTCCAGTGAGACAGGGAGTTTATGGAGGGGTACAGTTTCAGGGCATTTTTGTGTGGAGTTCTGCATTGGTACATTCCAGTGAGACAGGGAGGGTATGCAGGTGTACAGGTTCAGGGCATATTTATGTGGAGTTCTGCGTTGGAAAATTCCAGTGAGACACGGAGGATATGGAGGGGTGCAGGTTCAGGGCATATTTCTGTGGAGTTCTGCATTGGTACGTTCCAGTGAGACACTGAGGATATGGAGGAGTACAGGTTCAGGGCATATTTATGTGGAGTTCCGCAGTGGAACATTCCAGTGAGACACGGAGGATATTGAGGGGTACAGTTTCAGGGCATATTTGTGTGGAGTTCTGCATTGGTACGTTCCAGTGAGACAGGTAGGTTTTGGAGCGTACAGGTTCAGGGCATATTTTTGTGGAGTTCTGCAATTTTACGTTCCAGTGAGACAGGGAGGTTATGGAGGGGTACAGGTTCAGGGCATATTTTTGTGGAGTTCTGCATTGGTACGTTCCGGTGAGACAGGGAGTTTATGGAGGGGTACAGGTTCAGGGCATATTTTTGTGGAGTTTTGCAATGGTACGTTCCAGTGAGACAGGGAGTTTATGGAGGGGTACAGGTTCAGGGCATATTTATGTGGAGTTCTGCATTGGAACATTCCAGTGAGACACGGAGGATATGAAGGGGTGCCGGTTCAGGGCATATTTGTGTGGAGTTCAGCATTGGTACGTTCCAGTGAGACACTGAGGTTATGGAGGGGTACAGGTTCAGGGCATATTTATGTGGAGTTACGCAGTGGAACATTCCAGTGAGACACGGAGGATATTGTGGGGTACAGTTTCAGGGCATATTTGTGTGGAGTTCTGCATTGGTACGTTCCACTGAGACAGGGAGGTTATGTAGGTGTACATGTTCAGGGCATATTTGTGTGTTTTTCTGCATTGGTACGTTCCAGTGAGAAAGGGAGGTTATGGAGAGTTACAGTTTCAGGGCATATTTATGTGAAGTTCTGCATTGGTACGTTCCAGTGAGACAGGTAGGTTTTGGAGCGTACAGGTTCAGGGCATATTTTTGTGGAGTTCTGCATTGGTACGTTCCAGTGAGACAGGGAGGTTATGGAGGGGTACAGGTTCAGGGCATATTTGTGTGGAGTTCTGCATTGGTACGTTCCAGTGAGACAGGGAGGTTATGTAGTTGTACATGTTCCGTGCATATTTGTGTGTTTTTCTGCATTGGTACGTTCCAGTGAGAAAGGGAGGTTATGGAGGGGTACAGGTTCAGGGCATATTTATGTGGAGTTCTGCATTGGAACATTCCAGTGAGACACGGAGGATATGGAGGTGTGCAGGTTCAGGGCATATTTGTGTGGAGTTCTGCATTGGTACGTTCCAGTGAGACAGGGTGGTTATGGAGGCGTACAAGTTCAGGGCATATTTGTGTGGAGTTCTGCATTGGTACATTCCAGTGAGACACGGAGGATATGGAGGGATACAGGTTCATGACATATTTGTGCGGAGTTCTTCATTGGTACGTTCCAGTGTGACAGGAAGATTTTGGAGCGTACAGGTTCAGAGCATATTTGTATGGAGTTCTGCATTGGTACATTCTACTGAGACAGGGAGGTTATGGAGGGTACATATTCAGGGCATATTTTTGTGGAGTTCTGTATTGGTACGTTCCAGTGAGACAGGGAGGTTATGAAGGGCTACAGTTTCAGGGCATATTTGTCTGGAGTTCTGCATAGGTACGTTCCAGTGAGACAGGGAGGTTATGGAGGGGTACAGGTTCAGGGCATATTTGTGTGTAGTACTTCATTGGTACGTTCCAGTGAGACAGGTCGGTTTTGGAGCGTACAGGTTCAGGGCATATTTTTGTGGAGTTCTGCATTGGTACGTTCCAGTGAGACAGGGAGGTTATGGAGGGGTACAGGTTCAGGGAATATTTGTATGGAGTTCTGCATTGGTACGTTGCAGTGAGACAGGGAGGTTATGTAGGTGTACATGTTCCGTGCATATTTGTGTGTTTTTCTGCATTGGTACGTTCCAGTGAGAAACGGAGGTTATGGAGGGTTACAGTTTCAGGGCATATTTATGTGGATTTCTGCATTGGTACGTTCCCGTGAGACAGGGAGGTTATGGAGGGGTACAGGTTCAGGGGATATTTTTGTGGAGTCTTGCAATTGTACGTTCCAGTGAGACAGGTAGTTTATGGAGGGGTACAGTTTCAGGGCATTTTTGTGTGGAGTTCTGCATTGGTACATTCCAGTGAGACAGGGAGGGTATGCAGGTGTACAGGTTCAGGGCATATTTATGTGGAGTTCTGCATTGGAAAATTCCAGTGAGACACGGAGGATATGGAGGGGTGCAGGTTCAGGGCATATTTGTGTGGAGTTCTGCATTGGTACGTTCCAGTGAGACACTGAGGTTATGGAGGAGTACAGGTTCAGGGCATATTTATGTGGAGTTCCGCAGTGGAACATTCCAGTGAGACACGGAGGATATTGAGGGGTACAGTTTCAGGGCATATTTGTGTGGAGTTCTGCATTGGTACGTTCCAGTGAGACAGGTAGGTTTTGGAGCGTACAGGTTCAGGGCATATTTTTGTGGAGTTCTGCATTGATACGTTCCAGTGAGACAGGGAGTTTATGGAGGGGTTCAGTTTCAGGGCATTTTTGTGTGGAGTTCTGCATTGGTACATTCCAGTGAGACAGGGAGGTTATGGAGGGGTACAGGTTCAGGGCATATTTATGTGGAGTTCTGCATTGGAACATTCCAGTGAGACACGGAGGATTTGGAGGTGTGCAGGTTCAGGGCATATTTGTGTGGAGTTCTGCATTGGTACGTTCCAGTGAGACACTGAGGTTATGGAGGGGTACAGGTTCAGGGCATATTTATGTGGAGTTCCGCAGTGGAACATTCCAGTGAGACTCGGAGGATATTGAGGGGTACAGTTTCAGGGCATATTTGTGTGGAGTTCTGCATTGGTACGTTCCAGTGAGACAGGGTGGTTATGGAGGGGTACAGGTTCAGGGCATATTTGTGTGGAGTTCTGCATTGGTACATTCCAGTGAGACACGGAGGATATGGAGGTATACAGGTTCACGGCATATTTGTGTGTAGTACTTCATTGGTACGTTCCAGTGAGACAGGTCGGTTTTGGAGCGTACAGGTTCAGGGCATATTTTTGTGGAGTTCTGCATTGGTACGTTCCAGTGAGACAGGGAGGTTATGGATGGGTACAGGTATAGGGAATATTTGTGTGGAGTTCTGCATTGGTACGTTGCAGTGAGACAGGGAGGTTATGTAGGTGTACATGTTCCGTGCATATTTGTGTGTTTTTCTGCATTGGTACGTTCCAGTGAGAAAGGGAGGTTATGGAGGGGTACAGTTTCAGGGCATATTTATGTGGATTTCTGCATTGGTACGTTCCCGTGAGACAGGGAGGTTATGGAGGGGTACAGGTTCAGGGGATATTTTTATGGAGTCTTGCAAATGTACGTTCCAGTGAGACAGGGAGTTTATGGAGGGGTACAGTTTCAGGGCATTTTTGTGTGGAGTTCTGCATTGGTACATTCCAGTGAGACAGGGAGGGTATGCAGGTGTACAGGTTCAGGGCATATTTATGTGGAGTTCTGCGTTGGAAAATTCCAGTGAGACACGGAGGATATGGAGGGGTGCAGGTTCAGGGCATATTTCTGTGGAGTTCTGCATTGGTACGTTCCAGTGAGACACTGAGGATATGGAGGAGTACAGGTTCAGGGCATATTTATGTGGAGTTCCGCAGTGGAACATTCCAGTGAGATACGGAGGATATTGAGGGGTACAGTTTCAGGGCATATTTGTGTGGAGTTCTGCATTGGTACGTTCCAGTGAGACAGGTAGGTTTTGGAGCGTACAGGTTCAGGGCATATTTTTGTGGATTTCTGCAATTTTACGTTCCAGTGAGACAGGGAGGTTATGGAGGGGTACAGGTTCAGGGCATATTTTTGTGGAGTTCTGCATTGGTACGTTCCGGTGAGACAGGGAGTTTATGGAGGGGTACAGGTTCAGGGCATATTTTTGTGGAGTTTTGCAATGGTACGTTCCAGTGAGACAGGGAGTTTATGGAGGGGTACAGGTTCAGGGCATATTTATGTGGAGTTCTGCATTGGAAAATTCCAGTGAGACACGGAGGATATGAAGGGGTGCCGGTTCAGGGCATATTTGTGTGGAGTTCAGCATTGGTACGTTCCAGTGAGACACTGAGGTTATGGAGGGGTACAGGTTCAGGGCATATTTATGTGGAGTTACGCAGTGGAACATTCCAGTGAGACACGGAGGATATTGTGGGGTACAGTTTCAGGGCATATTTGTGTGGAGTTCTGCATTGGTACGTTCCACTGAGACAGGGAGGTTATGTAGGTGTACATGTTCAGGGCATATTTGTGTGTTTTTCTGCATTGGTACGTTCCAGTGAGAAAGGGAGGTTATGGAGAGTTACAGTTTCAGGGCATATTTATGTGAAGTTCTGCATTGGTACGTTCCAGTGAGACAGGTAGGTTTTGGAGCGTACAGGTTCAGGGCATATTTTTGTGGAGTTCTGCATTGGTACGTTCCAGTGAGACAGGGAGGTTATGGAGGGGTACAGGTTCAGGGCATATTTGTGTGGAGTTCTGCATTGGTACGTTCCAGTGAGACAGGGAGGTTATGTAGTTGTACATGTTCCGTGCATATTTGTGTGTTTTTCTGCATTGGTACGTTCCAGTGAGAAAGGGAGGTTATGGAGGGGTACAGGTTCAGGGCATATTTATGTGGAGTTCTGCATTGGAACATTCCAGTGAGACACGGAGGATATGGAGGTGTGCAGGTTCAGGGCATATTTGTGTGGAGTTCTGCATTGGTACGTTCCAGTGAGACAGGGTGGTTATGGAGGCGTACAGGTTCAGGGCATATTTGTGTGGAGTTCTGCATTGCTACATTCCAGTGAGACACGGAGGATATGGAGAGATAGAGGTTCATGGCATATTTGTGCGGAGTTCTTCATTGGTACGTTCCAGTGTGACAGGTAGGTTTTGGAGCATACAGGTTCAGGGCATATTTGTATGGAGTTATGCATTGGTACATTCTACTGAGACAGGGAGGTTATGGAGGGTACATATTCAGGGCATATTTGTCTGGAGTTCTGCATTGGTACGTTCCAGTGAGACAGGGAGGTTATGGAGGGTTTACAGGTTCAGGGCATATTTGTGTGGAGTTCTGCATTGGTACATTCCAGTGAGACACGGAGGATATGGAGGGATACAGGTTCATGGCATATTTGTGTGTAGAACTTCATTGGTACATTCCAGTGAGACAGGTCGGTTTTGGAGCGTACAGGTTCAGGGCATATTTTTGTGGAGTTCTGCATTGGTAAGTTCCAGTGATACAGGGAGGTAATGTAGGTTTACATGTTCCGTGCATATTTGTGTGTTTTTCTGCATTGGTACGTTCCAGTGAGAAAGGGAGGTTATGGAGGGGTACAGGTTCAGGGCATATTTTTGTGGAGTTCTGATTCGGTACGTTCCAGTGTTTCATGGAGGTTATGGTGGGGTACAGGTTTAGGGCATATTTGTGTGGAGTTCTGCATTGGAACATTCCAGTGAGACACGGAGGATATTGAGGGGTGCAGGTTCAGGGCATATTTGTGTGGAGTTCTGCATTGGTACGTTCCAGTGAGACAGGTAGGTTTTGGAGCGTACAGGTTCAGGGCTTATTTTTGTGGAGTTCTGCATTGGTACGTTCCAGTGAGACAGGGAGGTTATGGAGGGGTACAGGTTCAGGGCATATTTTTGTGGAGTTCTGCATTGGTACGTTCCAGTGACACAGGGAGTTTATGGAGGGGTACAGGTTCAGGGGATATTTTTGTGGAGTCTTGCAATTGTACGTTCCAGTGAGACAGGGAGTTTATGGAGGGGTACAGTTTCAGGGCATTTTTGTGTGGAGTTCTGCATTGGTACATTCCAGTGAGACAGGGAGGGTATGCAGGTGTACAGGTTCAGGGCATATTTATGTGGAGTTCTGCATTGGAAAATTCCAGTGAGACACGGAGGATATGGAGGGGTGCAGGTTCAGGGCATATTTCTGTGGAGATCTGCATTGGTACGTTCCAGTAAGACACTGAGGTTATGGAGGAGTACAGGTTCAGGGCATATTTATGTGGAGTTCCGCAGTGGAACATTCCAGTGAGACACGGAGGATATTGAGGGGTACAGTTTCAGGGCATATTTGTGTGGAGTTCTGCATTGGTACGTTCCAGTGAGACAGGGTGGTTATGGAGGGGTACAGGTTCAGGGCATATTTGTGTGGAGTTCTGCATTGGTACATTCCAGTGAGACACGGAGGATATGGAGGTATACAGGTTCATGGCATATTTGTGTGTAGTACTTCATTGGTACGTTCCAGTGAGACAGGTCGGTTTTGGAGCGTACAGGTTCAGGGCATATTTTTGTGGAGTTCTGCATTGGTACGTTCCAGTGAGACAGGGAGGTTATGGATGGGTACAGGTATAGGGAATATTTGTGTGGAGTTCTGCATTGGTACGTTGCAGTGAGACAGGGAGGTTATGTAGGTGTACATGTTCCGTGCATATTTGTGTGTTTTTCTGCATTGGTACGTTCCAGTGAGAAAGGGAGGTTATGGAGGGGTACAGTTTCAGGGCATATTTATGTGGATTTCTGCATTGGTACGTTCCCGTGAGACAGGGAGGTTATGGAGGGGTACAGGTTCAGGGGATATTTTTATGGAGTCTTGCAAATGTACGTTCCAGTGAGACAGGGAGTTTATGGAGGGGTACAGTTTCAGGGCATTTTTGTGTGGAGTTCTGCATTGGTACATTCCAGTGAGACAGGGAGGGTATGCAGGTGTACAGGTTCAGGGCATATTTATGTGG
Organism: Hemitrygon akajei; assembly: GCF_048418815.1. Taxonomy (NCBI): domain Eukaryota; kingdom Metazoa; phylum Chordata; class Chondrichthyes; order Myliobatiformes; family Dasyatidae; genus Hemitrygon; species Hemitrygon akajei. Next base: position 2,343,442 of record NW_027331925.1, on the reverse strand, counting down.
AGTTCTGCGTTGGAAAATTCCAGTGAGACACGGAGGATATGGAGGGGTGCAGGTTCAGGGCATATTTCTGTGGAGTTCTGCATTGGTACGTTCCAGTGAGACACTGAGGATATGGAGGAGTACAGGTTCAGGGCATATTTATGTGGAGTTCCGCAGTGGAACATTCCAGTGAGATACGGAGGATATTGAGGGGTACAGTTTCAGGGCATATTTGTGTGGAGTTCTGCATTGGTACGTTCCAGTGAGACAGGTAGGTTTTGGAGCGTACAGGTTCAGGGCATATTTTTGTGGAGTTCTGCAATTTTACGTTCCAGTGAGACAGGGAGGTTATGGAGGGGTACAGGTTCAGGGCATATTTTTGTGGAGTTCTGCATTGGTACGTTCCGGTGAGACAGGGAGTTTATGGAGGGGTACAGGTTCAGGGCATATTTTTGTGGAGTTTTGCAATGGTACGTTCCAGTGAGACAGGGAGTTTATGGAGGGGTACAGGTTCAGGGCATATTTATGTGGAGTTCTGCATTGGAAAATTCCAGTGAGACACGGAGGATATGAAGGGGTGCCGGTTCAGGGCATATTTGTGTGGAGTTCAGCATTGGTACGTTCCAGTGAGACACTGAGGTTATGGAGGGGTACAGGTTCAGGGCATATTTATGTGGAGTTACGCAGTGGAACATTCCAGTGAGACACGGAGGATATTGTGGGGTACAGTTTCAGGGCATATTTGTGTGGAGTTCTGCATTGGTACGTTCCACTGAGACAGGGAGGTTATGTAGGTGTACATGTTCAGGGCATATTTGTGTGTTTTTCTGCATTGGTACGTTCCAGTGAGAAAGGGAGGTTATGGAGAGTTACAGTTTCAGGGCATATTTATGTGAAGTTCTGCATTGGTACGTTCCAGTGAGACAGGTAGGTTTTGGAGCGTACAGGTTCAGGGCATATTTTTGTGGAGTTCTGCATTGGTACGTTCCAGTGAGACAGGGAGGTTATGGAGGGGTACAGGTTCAGGGCATATTTGTGTGGAGTTCTGCATTGGTACGTTCCAGTGAGACAGGGAGGTTATGTAGTTGTACATGTTCCGTGCATATTTGTGTGTTTTTCTGCATTGGTACGTTCCAGTGAGAAAGGGAGGTTATGGAGGGGTACAGGTTCAGGGCATATTTATGTGGAGTTCTGCATTGGAACATTCCAGTGAGACACGGAGGATATGGAGGTGTGCAGGTTCAGGGCATATTTGTGTGGAGTTCTGCATTGGTACGTTCCAGTGAGACAGGGTGGTTATGGAGGCGTGCAGGTTCAGGGCATATTTGAGTGGAGTTCTGCATTGCTACATTCCAGTGAGACACGGAGGATATGGAGGGATAGAGGTTCATGGCATATTTGTGCGGAGTTCTTCATTGGTACGTTCCAGTGTGACAGGTAGGTTTTGGAGCATACAGGTTCAGGGCATATTTGTATGGAGTTATGCATTGGTACATTCTACTGAGACAGGGAGGTTATGGAGGGTACATATTCAGGGCATATTTGTCTGGAGTTCTGCATTGGTACGTTCCAGTGAGACAGGGAGGTTATGGAGGGTTTACAGGTTCAGGGCATATTTGTGTGGAGTTCTGCATTGGTACATTCCAGTGAGACACGGAGGATATGGAGGGATACAGGTTCATGGCATATTTGTGTGTAGAACTTCATTGGTACATTCCAGTGAGACAGGTCGGTTTTGGAGCGTACAGGTTCAGGGCATATTTTTGTGGAGTTCTGCATTGGTAAGTTCCAGTGATACAGGGAGGTAATGTAGGTTTACATGTTCCGTGCATATTTGTGTGTTTTTCTGCATTGGTACGTTCCAGTGAGAAAGGGAGGTTATGGAGGGGTACAGGTTCAGGGCATATTTTTGTGGAGTTCTGATTCGGTACGTTCCAGTGTTTCATGGAGGTTATGGTGGGGTACAGGTTTAGGGCATATTTGTGTGGAGTTCTGCATTGGAACATTCCAGTGAGACACGGAGGATATTGAGGGGTGCAGGTTCTGGGCATATTTGTGTGGAGTTCTGCATTGGTACGTTCCAGTGAGACAGGTAGGTTTTGGAGCGTACAGGTTCAGGGCATATTTTTGTGGAGTTCTGCATTGGTACGTTCCAGTGAGACAGGGAGGTTATGGAGGGGTACAGGTTCAGGGCATATTTTTGTGGAGTTCTGCATTGGTACGTTCCAGTGACACAGGGAGTTTATGGAGGGGTACAGGTTCAGGGGATATTTTTGTGGAGTCTTGCAATTGTACGTTCCAGTGAGACAGGGAGTTTATGGAGGGGTACAGTTTCAGGGCATTTTTGTGTGGAGTTCTGCATTGGTACATTCCAGTGAGACAGGGAGGGTATGCAGGTGTACAGGTTCAGGGCATATTTATGTGGAGTTCTGCATTGGAAAATTCCAGTGAGACACGGAGGATATGGAGGGGTGCAGGTTCAGGGCATATTTCTGTGGAGATCTGCATTGGTACGTTCCAGTGAGACACTGAGGTTATGGAGGAGTACAGGTTCAGGGCATATTTATGTGGAGTTCCGCAGTGGAACATTCCAGTGAGACACGGAGGATATTGAGGGGTACAGTTTCAGGGCATATTTGTGTGGAGTTCTGCATTGGTACGTTCCAGTGAGACAGGTAGGTTTTGGAGCGTACAGGTTCAGGGCATATTTTTGTGGAGTTCTGCATTGATACGTTCCAGTGAGACAGGGAGGTTATGGAGGGGTACAGTTTCAGGGCATTTTTGTGTGGAGTTCTGCATTGGTACATTCCAGTGAGACAGGGAGGTTATGGAGGGGTACAGGTTCAGGGCATATTTATGTGGAGTTCTGCATTGGAACATTCCAGTGAGACACGGAGGATATGGAGGTGTGCAGGTTCAGGGCATATTTGTGTGGAGTTCTGCATTGGTACGTTCCAGTGAGACACTGAGGTTATGGAGGGGTACAGGTTCAGGGCATATTTATGTGGAGTTCCGCAGTGGAACATTCCAGTGAGACTCGGAGGATATTGAGGGGTACAGTTTCAGGGCATATTTGTGTGGAGTTCTGCATTGGTACGTTCCAGTGAGACTGGGTGGTTATGGAGGCGTACAAGTTCAGGGCATATTTGTGTGGAGTTCTGCATTGGTACATTCCAGTGAGACACGGAGGATATGGAGGGATACAGGTTCATGACATATTTGTGCGGAGTTATTCATTGGTACGTTCCAGTGTGACAGGAAGATTTTGGAGCGTACAGGTTCAGAGCATATTTGTATGGAGTTCTGCATTGGTACATTCTACTGAGACAGGGAGGTTATGGAGGGTACATATTCAGGGCCTATTTTTGTGGAGTTCTGTATTGGTACGTTCCAGTGAGACAGGGAGGTTATGACGGGGTACAGTTTCAGGGCATATTTGTCTGGAGTTCTGCATTGGTACGTTCCAGTGAGACAGGGAGGTAATGGAGGGGTACAGGTTCAGGGCATATTTGTGTGTAGTAGTTCATTGGTACGTTCCAGTGAGACAGGTCGGTTTTGGAGCGTACAGGTTCAGGGCATATTTTTGTGGAGTTCTGCATTGGTACGTTCCAGTGAGACAGGGAGGTTATGTAGGTGTACATGTTCCGTGCATATTTGTGTGTTTTTCTGCATTGGTACGTTCCAGTGAGAAAGGGAGGTTATAGAGGGGTACAGTTTCAGGGCATATTTATGTGGATTTCTGCATTGGTACGTTCCCGTGAGACAGGGAGGTTATGGAGGGGTACAGGTTCAGGGGATATTTTTGTGGAGTCTTGCAATTGTACGTTCCAGTGAGACAGGGAGTTTATGAAGGGGTACAGTTTCAGAGCATTTTTGTGTGGAGTTCTGCATTGGTACATTCCAGTGAGACAGGGAGGGTATGCAGGTGTACAGGTTCAGGGCATATTTATGTGGAGTTCTGCATTGGAAAATTCCAGTGAGACACGGAGGATATTGAGGGGTACAGTTTCAGGGCATATTTGTGTGGAGTTCTGCATTGGTACGTTCCAGTGAGACAGGTAGGTTTTGGAGCGTACAGGTACAGGGCATATTTTTATGGAGTTCTGCATTGGTACATTCCAGTGAGACAGGGAGGGTATGCAGGTGTACAGGTTCAGGGCATATTTATGTGGAGTTCTGCATTGGAAAATTCCAGTGAGACACGGAGGATATGGAGGGGTGCAGGTTCAGGGCATATTTCTGTGGAGTTCTGCATTGGTACGTTCCAGTGAGACAATGAGGTTATGGAGGAGTACAGGTTCAGGGCATATTTATGTGGAGTTCCGCAGTGGAACATTCCAGTGAGACACGGAGGATATTGAGGGGTACAGTTTCAGGGCATATTTGTGTGGAGTTCTGCATTGGTACGTTCCAGTGAGACAGGTAGGTTTTGGAGCGTACAGGTACAGGGCATATTTTTATGGAGTTCTGCATTGATACGTTCCAGTGAGACAGGGAGGTTATGGAGGGGTACAGTTTCAGGGCATTTTTGTGTGGAGTTCTGCATTGGTACATTCCAGTGAGACAGGGAGGTTATGGAGGGGTACAGGTTCAGGGCATATTTATGTGGAGTTCTGCATTGGAACATTCCAGTGAGACACGGAGGATTTGGAGGTGTGCAGGTTCAGGGCATATTTGTGTGGAGTTCTGCATTGGTACGTTCCAGTGAGACACTGAGGTTATGGAGGGGTACAGGTTCAGGGCATATTTATGTGGAGTTCCGCAGTGGAACATTACAGTGAGACTCGGAGGATATTGAGGGGTACAGGTTCAGGGCATATTTGTGTGGAGTTCTGCATTGGTACGTTCCAGTGAGACAGGGAGGTTATGTAGTTGTACATGTTCCGTGCATATTTGTGTGTTTTTCTGCATTGGTACGTTCCAGTGAGAAAGGGAGGTTATGGAGGGGTACTGGTTCAGGGCATATTTATGTGGAGTTCTGCATTGGAACATTCCAGTGAGACAGGGAGGTTATGTAGGTGTACATGTTCCGTGCATATTTGTGTGTTTTTCTGCATTGGTACGTTCCAGTGAGAAAGGGAGGTTATAGAGGGGTACAGTTTCAGGGCATATTTATGTGGATTTCTGCATTGGTACGTTCCCGTGAGACAGGGAGGTTATGGAGGGGTACAGGTTCAGGGGATATTTTTGTGGAGTCTTGCAATTGTACGTTCCAGTGAGACAGGGAGTTTATGAAGGGGTACAGTTTCAGAGCATTTTTGTGTGGAGTTCTGCATTGGTACATTCCAGTGAGACAGGGAGGGTATGCAGGTGTACAGGTTCAGGGCATATTTATGTGGAGTTCTGCATTGGAAAATTACAGTGAGACACGGAGGATATTGAGGGGTACAGTTTCAGGGCATATTTGTGTGGAGTTCTGCATTGGTACGTTCCAGTGAGACAGGTAGGTTTTGGAGCGTACAGGTACAGGGCATATTTTTATGGAGTTCTGCATTGGTACATTCCAGTGAGACAGGGACGGTATGCAGGTGTACAGGTTCAGGGCATATTTATGTGGAGTTCTGCATTGGAAAATTCCAGTGAGACACGGAGGATATGGAGGGGTGCAGGTTCAGGGCATATTTCTGTGGAGTTCTGCATTGGTACGTTCCAGTGAGACAATGAGGTTATGGAGGAGTACAGGTTCAGGGCATATTTATGTGGAGTTCCGCAGTGGAACATTCCAGGGAGACACGGAGGATATTGAGGGGTACAGTTTCAGGGCATATTTGTGTGGAGTTCTGCATTGGTACGTTCCAGTGAGACAGGTAGGTTTTGGAGCGTACAGGTACAGGGCATATTTTTATGGAGTTCTGCATTGATACGTTCCAGTGAGACAGGGAGGTTATGGAGGGGTACAGTTTCAGGGCATTTTTGTGTGGAGTTCTGCATTGGTACATTCCAGTGAGACAGGGAGGTTATGGAGGGGTACAGGTTCAGGGCATATTTATGTGGAGTTCTGCATTGGAACATTCCAGTGAGACACGGAGGATTTGGAGGTGTGCAGGTTCAGGGCATATTTGTGTGGAGTTCTGCATTGGTACGTTCCAGTGAGACACTGAGGTTATGGAGGGGTACAGGTTCAGGGCATATTTATGTGGAGTTCCGCAGTGGAACATTCCAGTGAGACTCGGAGGATATTGAGGGGTACAGGTTCAGGGCATATTTGTGTGGAGTTCTGCATTGGTACGTTCCAGTGAGACAGGGAGGTTATGTAGTTGTACATGTTCCGTGCATATTTGTGTGTTTTTCTGCATTGGTACGTTCCAGTGAGAAAGGGAGGTTATGGAGGGGTACTGGTTCAGGGCATATTTATGTGGAGTTCTGCATTGGAACATTCCAGTGAGACACGGAGGATATGGAGGTGTGCAGGTTCAGGGCATATTTGTGTGGAGTTCTGCATTGGTACGTTCCAGTGAGACAGGGTGGTTATGGAGGCGTACAGGTTCAGGGCATATTTGTGTGGAGTTCTGCATTGGTACGTTCCAGTGAGACAGGGTGGTTATGGAGGCGTACAGGTTCAGGGCATATTTGTGTGGAGTTCTGCATTGCTACATTCCAGTGAGACACGGAGGATATGGAGGGATAGAGGTTCATGGCATATTTGTGCGGAGTTCTTCATTGGTACGTTCCAGTGTGACAGGTAGGTTTTGGAGCATACAGGTTCAGGGCATATTTGTATGGAGTTATGCATTGGTACATTCTACTGAGACAGGGAGGTTATGGAGGGTACATATTCAGGGCATATTTGTCTGGAGTTCTGCATTGGTACGTTCCAGTGAGACAGGGAGGTTATGGAGGGTTTACAGGTTCAGGGCATATTTGTGTGGAGTTCTGCATTGGTACATTCCAGTGAGACACGGAGGATATGGAGGGATACAGGTTCATGGCATATTTGTGTGTAGAACGTCATTGGTACATTCCAGTGAGACAGGTCGGTTTTGGAGCGTACAGGTTCAGGGCATATTTTTGTGGAGTTCTGCATTGGTAAGTTCCAGTGATACAGGGAGGTTATGTAGGTGTACATGTTCCGTGCATATTTGTGTGTTTTTCTGCATTGGTACGTTCCAGTGAGAAAGGGAGGTTATGGAGGGGTACAGGTTCAGGGCATATTTTTGTGGAGTTCTGATTCGGTACGTTCCAGTGTTTCATGGAGGTTATGGTGGGGTACAGGTTTAGGGCATATTTGTGTGGAGTTCTGCATTGGAACATTCCAGTGAGACACGGAGGATATTGAGGGGTGCAGGTTCAGGGCATATTTGTGTGGAGTTCTGCATTGGTACGTTCCAGTGAGACAGGTAGGTTTTGGAGCGTACAGGTTCAGGGCATATTTTTGTGGAGTTCTGCATTGGTACGTTCCAGTGAGACAGGGAGGTTATGGAGGGGTACAGGTTCAGGGCATATTTTTGTGGAGTTCTGCATTGGTACGTTCCAGTGACACAGGGAGTTTATGGAGGGGTACAGGTTCAGGGGATATTTTTGTGGAGTCTTGCAATTGTACGTTCCAGTGAGACAGGGAGTTTATGGAGGGGTACAGTTTCAGGGCATTTTTGTGTGGAGTTCTGCATTGGTACATTCCAGTGAGACAGGGAGGGTATGCAGGTGTACAGGTTCAGGGCATATTTATGTGGAGTTCTGCATTGGAAAATTCCAGTGAGACACGGAGGATATGGAGGGGTGCAGGTTCAGGGCATATTTCTGTGGAGATCTGCATTGGTACGTTCCAGTGAGACACTGAGGTTATGGAGGAGTACAGGTTCAGGGCATATTTATGTGGAGTTCCGCAGTGGAACATTCCAGTGAGACACGGAGGATATTGAGGGGTACAGTTTCAGGGCATATTTGTGTGGAGTTCTGCATTGGTACGTTCCAGTGAGACAGGGAGGTTATGGAGGGGTACAGTTTCAGGGCATTTTTGTGTGGAGTTCTGCATTGGTACATTCCAGTGAGACAGGGAGGTTATGGAGGGGTACAGGTTCAGGGCATATTTATGTGGAGTTCTGCATTGGAACATTCCAGTGAGACACGGAGGATATGGAGGTGTGCAGGTTCAGGGCATATTTGTGTGGAGTTCTGCATTGGTACGTTCCAGTGAGACAATGAGGTTATGGAGGAGTACAGGTTCAGGGCATATTTATGTGGAGTTCCGCAGTGGAACATTCCAGTGAGACACGGAGGATATTGAGGGGTACAGTTTCAGGGCATATTTGTGTGGAGTTCTGCATTGGTACGTTCCAGTGAGACAGGTAGGTTTTGGAGCGTACAGGTACAGGGCATATTTTTATGGAGTTCTGCATTGATACGTTCCAGTGAGACAGGGAGGTTATGGAGGGGTACAGTTTCAGGGCATTTTTGTGTGGAGTTCTGCATTGGTACATTCCAGTGAGACAGGGAGGTTATGGAGGGGTACAGGTTCAGGGCATATTTATGTGGAGTTCTGCATTGGAACATTCCAGTGAGACACGGAGGATTTGGAGGTGTGCAGGTTCAGGGCATATTTGTGTGGAGTTCTGCATTGGTACGTTCCAGTGAGACACTGAGGTTATGGAGGGGTACAGGTTCAGGGCATATTTATGTGGAGTTCCGCAGTGGAACATTCCAGTGAGACTCGGAGGATATTGAGGGGTACAGGTTCAGGGCATATTTGTGTGGAGTTCTGCATTGGTACGTTCCAGTGAGACAGGGAGGTTATGTAGTTGTACATGTTCCGTGCATATTTGTGTGTTTTTCTGAATTGGTACGTTCCAGTGAGAAAGGGAGGTTATGGAGGGGTACTGGTTCAGGGCATATTTATGTGGAGTTCTGCATTGGAACATTCCAGTGAGAAACGGAGGATATGGAGGTGTGCAGGTTCAGGGCATATTTGTGTGGAGTTCTGCATTGGTACGTTCCAGTGAGACAGGGTGGTTATGGAGGCGTACAGGTTCAGGGCATATTTGTGTGGAGTTCTGCATTGGTACGTTCCAGTGAGACAGGGAGGTTATGGAGGGGTACAGGTTCAGGGCATATTTTTGTGGAGTTCTGCATTGGTACGTTCCAGTGACACAGGGAGTTTATGGAGGGGTACAGGTTCAGGGGATATTTTTGTGGAGTCTTGCAATTGTACGTTCCAGTGAGACAGGGAGTTTATGGAGGGGTACAGTTTCAGGGCATTTTTGTGTGGAGTTCTGCATTGGTACATTCCAGTGAGACAGGGAGGGTATGCAGGTGTACAGGTTCAGGGCATATTTATGTGGAGTTCTGCATTGGAAAATTCCAGTGAGACACGGAGGATATGGAGGGGTGCAGGTTCAGGGCATATTTCTGTGGAGATCTGCATTGGTACGTTCCAGTGAGACACTGAGGTTATGGAGGAGTACAGGTTCAGGGCATATTTATGTGGAGTTCCGCAGTGGAACATTCCAGTGAGACACGGAGGATATTGAGGGGTACAGTTTCAGGGCATATTTGTGTGGAGTTCTGCATTGGTACGTTCCAGTGAGACAGGGAGGTTATGGAGGGGTACAGTTTCAGGGCATTTTTGTGTGGAGTTCTGCATTGGTACATTCCAGTGAGACAGGGAGGTTATGGAGGGGTACAGGTTCAGGGCATATTTATGTGGAGTTCTGCATTGGAACATTCCAGTGAGACACGGAGGATATGGAGGTGTGCAGGTTCAGGGCATATTTGTGTGGAGTTCTGCATTGGTACGTTCCAGTGAGACAATGAGGTTATGGAGGAGTACAGGTTCAGGGCATATTTATGTGGAGTTCCGCAGTGGAACATTCCAGTGAGACACGGAGGATATTGAGGGGTACAGTTTCAGGGCATATTTGTGTGGAGTTCTGCATTGGTACGTTCCAGTGAGACAGGTAGGTTTTGGAGCGTACAGGTACAGGGCATATTTTTATGGAGTTCTGCATTGATACGTTCCAGTGAGACAGGGAGGTTATGGAGGGGTACAGTTTCAGGGCATTTTTGTGTGGAGTTCTGCATTGGTACATTCCAGTGAGACAGGGAGGTTATGGAGGGGTACAGGTTCAGGGCATATTTATGTGGAGTTCTGCATTGGAACATTCCAGTGAGACACGGAGGATTTGGAGGTGTGCAGGTTCAGGGCATATTTGTGTGGAGTTCTGCATTGGTACGTTCCAGTGAGACACTGAGGTTATGGAGGGGTACAGGTTCAGGGCATATTTATGTGGAGTTCCGCAGTGGAACATTCCAGTGAGACTCGGAGGATATTGAGGGGTACAGGTTCAGGGCATATTTGTGTGGAGTTCTGCATTGGTACGTTCCAGTGAGACAGGGAGGTTATGTAGTTGTACATGTTCCGTGCATATTTGTGTGTTTTTCTGAATTGGTACGTTCCAGTGAGAAAGGGAGGTTATGGAGGGGTACTGGTTCAGGGCATATTTATGTGGAGTTCTGCATTGGAACATTCCAGTGAGACACGGAGGATATGGAGGTGTGCAGGTTCAGGGCATATTTGTGTGGAGTTCTGCATTGGTACGTTCCAGTGAGACAGGGTGGTTATGGAGGCGTACAGGTTCAGGGCATATTTGTGTGGAGTTCTGCATTGGTACGTTCCAGTGAGACAGGGTGGTTGTGGAGGCGTACAGGTTCAGGGCATATTTGTGTGGAGTCCTGCATTGCTACATTCCAGTGAGACACGGAGGATATGGAGGGATAGAGGTTCATGGCATATTTGTGCGGAGTTCTTCATTGGTACGTTCCAGTGTGACAGGTAGGTTTTGGAGCATACAGGTTCAGGGCATATTTGTATGGAGTTATGCATTGGTACATTCTACTGAGACAGGGAGGTTATGGAGGGTACATATTCAGGGCATATTTGTCTGGAGTTCTGCATTGGTACGTTCCAGTGAGACAGGGAGGTTATGGAGGGTTTACAGGTTCAGGGCATATTTGTGTGGAGTTCTGCATTGGTACATTCCAGTGAGACACGGAGGATATGGAGGGATACAGGTTCATGGCATATTTGTGTGTAGAACGTCATTGGTACATTCCAGTGAGACAGGTCGGTTTTGGAGCGTACAGGTTCAGGGCATATTTTTGTGGAGTTCTGCATTGGTAAGTTCCAGTGATACAGGGAGGTTATGTAGGTGTACATGTTCCGTGCATATTTGTGTGTTTTTCTGCATTGGTACGTTCCAGTGAGAAAGGGAGGTTATGGAGGGGTACAGGTTCAGGGCATATTTTTGTGGAGTTCTGATTCGGTACGTTCCAGTGTTTCATGGAGGTTATGGTGGGGTACAGGTTTAGGGCATATTTGTGTGGAGTTCTGCATTGGAACATTCCAGTGAGACACGGAGGATATTGAGGGGTGCAGGTTCAGGGCATATTTGTGTGGAGTTCTGCATTGGTACGTTCCAGTGAGACAGGTAGGTTTTGGAGCGTACAGGTTCAGGGCATATTTTTGTGGAGTTCTGCATTGGTACGTTCCAGTGAGACAGGGAGGTTATGGAGGGGTACAGGTTCAGGGCATATTTTTGTGGAGTTCTGCATTGGTACGTTCCAGTGACACAGGGAGTTTATGGAGGGGTACAGGTTCAGGGGATATTTTTGTGGAGTCTTGCAATTGTACGTTCCAGTGAGACAGGGAGTTTATGGAGGGGTACAGTTTCAGGGCATTTTTGTGTGGAGTTCTGCATTGGTACATTCCAGTGAGACAGGGAGGGTATGCAGGTGTACAGGTTCAGGGCATATTTATGTGGAGTTCTGCATTGGAAAATTCCAGTGAGACACGGAGGATATGGAGGGGTGCAGGTTCAGGGCATATTTCTGTGGAGATCTGCATTGGTACGTTCCAGTGAGACACTGAGGTTATGGAGGAGTACAGGTTCAGGGCATATTTATGTGGAGTTCCGCAGTGGAACATTCCAGTGAGACACGGAGGATATTGAGGGGTACAGTTTCAGGGCATATTTGTGTGGAGTTCTGCATTGGTACGTTCCAGTGAGACAGGGAGGTTATGGAGGGGTACAGTTTCAGGGCATTTTTGTGTGGAGTTCTGCATTGGTACATTCCAGTGAGACAGGGAGGTTATGGAGGGGTACAGGTTCAGGGCATATTTATGTGGAGTTCTGCATTGGAACATTCCAGTGAGACACGGAGGATATGGAGGTGTGCAGGTTCAGGGCATATTTGTGTGGAGTTCTGCATTGGTACGTTCCAGTGAGACAATGAGGTTATGGAGGAGTACAGGTTCAGGGCATATTTATGTGGAGTTCCGCAGTGGAACATTCCAGTGAGACACGGAGGATATTGAGGGGTACAGTTTCAGGGCATATTTGTGTGGAGTTCTGCATTGGTACGTTCCAGTGAGACAGGTAGGTTTTGGAGCGTACAGGTACAGGGCATATTTTTATGGAGTTCTGCATTGATACGTTCCAGTGAGACAGGGAGGTTATGGAGGGGTACAGTTTCAGGGCATTTTTGTGTGGAGTTCTGCATTGGTACATTCCAGTGAGACAGGGAGGTTATGGAGGGGTACAGGTTCAGGGCATATTTATGTGGAGTTCTGCATTGGAACATTCCAGTGAGACACGGAGGATTTGGAGGTGTGCAGGTTCAGGGCATATTTGTGTGGAGTTCTGCATTTGTACGTTCCAGTGAGACACTGAGGTTATGGAGGGGTACAGGTTCAGGGCATATTTATGTGGAGTTCCGCAGTGGAACATTCCAGTGAGACTCGGAGGATATTGAGGGGTACAGGTTCAGGGCATATTTGTGTGGAGTTCTGCATTGGTACGTTCCAGTGAGACAGGGAGGTTATGTAGTTGTACATGTTCCGTGCATATTTGTGTGTTTTTCTGCATTGGTACGTTCCAGTGAGAAAGGGAGGTTATGGAGGGGTACTGGTTCAGGGCATATTTATGTGGAGTTCTGCATTGGAACATTCCAGTGAGACACGGAGGATATGGAGGTGTGCAGGTTCAGGGCATATTTGTGTGGAGTTCTGCATTGGTACGTTCCAGTGAGACAGGGTGGTTATGGAGGCGTACAGGTTCAGGGCATATTTGTGTGGAGTTCTGCATTGGTACGTTCCAGTGAGACAGGGTGGTTATGGAGGCGTACAGGTTCAGGGCATATTTGTGTGGAGTTCTGCATTGCTACATTCCAGTGAGACACGGAGGATATGGAGGGATAGAGGTTCATGGCATATTTGTGCGGAGTTCTTCATTGGTACGTTCCAGTGTGACAGGTAGGTTTTGGAGCATACAGGTTCAGGGCATATTTGTATGGAGTTATGCATTGGTACATTCTACTGAGACAGGGAGGTTATGGAGGGTACATATTCAGGGCATATTTGTCTGGAGTTCTGCATTGGTACGTTCCAGTGAGACAGGGAGGTTATGGAGGGTTTACAGGTTCAGGGCATATTTGTGTGGAGTTCTGCATTGGTACATTCCAGTGAGACACGGAGGATATGGAGGGATACAGGTTCATGGCATATTTGTGTGTAGAACGTCATTGGTACATTCCAGTGAGACAGGTCGGTTTTGGAGCGTACAGGTTCAGGGCATATTTTTGTGGAGTTCTGCATTGGTAAGTTCCAGTGATACAGGGAGGTTATGTAGGTGTACATGTTCCGTGCATATTTGTGTGTTTTTCTGCATTGGTACGTTCCAGTGAGAAAGGGAGGTTATGGAGGGGTACAGGTTCAGGGCATATTTTTGTGGAGTTCTGATTCGGTACGTTCCAGTGTTTCATGGAGGTTATGGTGGGGTACAGGTTTAGGGCATATTTGTGTGGAGTTCTGCATTGGAACATTCCAGTGAGACACGGAGGATATTGAGGGGTGCAGGTTCAGGGCATATTTGTGTGGAGTTCTGCATTGGTACGTTCCAGTGAGACAGGTAGGTTTTGGAGCGTACAGGTTCAGGGCATATTTTTGTGGAGTTCTGCATTGGTACGTTCCAGTGAGACAGGGAGGTTATGGAGGGGTACAGGTTCAGGGCATATTTTTGTGGAGTTCTGCATTGGTACGTTCCAGTGACACAGGGAGTTTATGGAGGGGTACAGGTTCAGGGGATATTTTTGTGGAGTCTTGCAATTGTACGTTCCAGTGAGACAGGGTGTTTATGGAGGGGTACAGTTTCAGGGCATTTTTGTGTGGAGTTCTGCATTGGTACATTCCAGTGAGACAGGGAGGGTATGCAGGTGTACAGGTTCAGGGCATATTTATGTGGAGTTCTGCATTGGAAAATTCCAGTGAGACACGGAGGATATGGAGGGGTGCAGGTTCAGGGCATATTTCTGTGGAGATCTGCATTGGTACGTTCCAGTGAGACACTGAGGTTATGGAGGAGTACAGGTTCAGGGCATATTTATGTGGAGTTCCGCAGTGGAACATTCCAGTGAGACACGGAGGATATTGAGGGGTACAGTTTCAGGGCATATTTTTGTGGAGTTCTGCATTGGTACGTTCCAGTGAGACAGGGAGGTTATGGAGGGCTACAGTTTCAGGGCATTTTTGTGTGGAGTTCTGCATTGGTACATTCCAGTGAGACAGGGAGGTTATGGAGGGGTACAGGTTCAGGGCATATTTATGTGGAGTTCTGCATTGGAACATTCCAGTGAGACACGGAGGATATGGAGGTGTGCAGGTTCAGGGCATATTTGTGTGGAGTTCTGCATTGGTACGTTCCAGTGAGACACTGAGGTTATGGAGGGGTACAGGTTCAGGGCATATTTATGTGGAGTTCCGCAGTGGAACATTCCAGTGAGACTCGGAGGATATTGAGGGGTACAGTTTCAGGGCATATTTGTGTGGAGTTCTGCATTGGTACGTTCCAGTGAGACTGGGTGGTTATGGAGGCGTACAAGTTCAGGGCATATTTGTGTGGAGTTCTGCATTGGTACATTCCAGTGAGACACGGAGGATATGGAGGGATACAGGTTCATGACATATTTGTGCGGAGTTATTCATTGGTACGTTCCAGTGTGACAGGAAGATTTTGGAGCGTACAGGTTCAGAGCATATTTGTATGGAGTTCTGCATTGGTACATTCTACTGAGACAGGGAGGTTATGGAGGGTACATATTCAGGGCCTATTTTTGTGGAGTTCTGTATTGGTACGTTCCAGTGAGACAGGGAGGTTATGACGGGGTACAGTTTCAGGGCATATTTGTCTGGAGTTCTGCATTGGTACGTTCCAGTGAGACAGGGAGGTAATGGAGGGGTACAGGTTCAGGGCATATTTGTGTGTAGTAGTTCATTGGTACGTTCCAGTGAGACAGGTCGGTTTTGGAGCGTACAGGTTCAGGGCATATTTTTGTGGAGTTCTGCATTGGTACGTTCCAGTGAGACAGGGAGGTTATGTAGGTGTACATGTTCCGTGCATATTTGTGTGTTTTTCTGCATTGGTACGTTCCAGTGAGAAAGGGAGGTTATAGAGGGGTACAGTTTCAGGGCATATTTATGTGGAGTTCTGCATTGGAACATTCCAGTGAGACACGGAGGATATGGAGGTGTGCAGGTTCAGGGCATATTTGTGTGGAGTTCTGCATTGGTACGTTCCAGTGAGACAGGGTGGTTATGGAGGCGTACAGGTTCAGGGCATATTTGTGTGGAGTTCTGCATTGGTACGTTCCAGTGAGACAGGGTGGTTATGGAGGCGTACAGGTTCAGGGCATATTTGTGTGGAGTTCTGCATTGCTACATTCCAGTGAGACACGGAGGATATGGAGGGATAGAGGTTCATGGCATATTTGTGCGGAGTTCTTCATTGGTACGTTCCAGTGTGACAGGTAGGTTTTGGAGCATACAGGTTCAGGGCATATTTGTATGGAGTTATGCATTGGTACATTCTACTGAGACAGGGAGGTTATGGAGGGTACATATTCAGGGCATATTTGTCTGGAGTTCTGCATTGGTACGTTCCAGTGAGACAGGGAGGTTATGGAGGGTTTACAGGTTCAGGGCATATTTGTGTGGAGTTCTGCATTGGTACATTCCAGTGAGACACGGAGGATATGGAGGGATACAGGTTCATGGCATATTTGTGTGTAGAACGTCATTGGTACATTCCAGTGAGACAGGTCGGTTTTGGAGCGTACAGGTTCAGGGCATATTTTTGTGGGGTTCTGCATTGGTAAGTTCCAGTGATACAGGGAGGTTATGTAGGTGTACATGTTCCGTGCATATTTGTGTGTTTTTCTGCATTGGTACGTTCCAGTGAGAAAGGGAGGTTATGGAGGGGTACAGGTTCAGGGCATATTTTTGTGGAGTTCTGATTCGGTACGTTCCAGTGTTTCATGGAGGTTATGGTGGGGTACAGGTTTAGGGCATATTTGTGTGGAGTTCTGCATTGGAACATTCCAGTGAGACACGGAGGATATTGAGGGGTGCAGGTTCAGGGCATATTTGTGTGGAGTTCTGCATTGGTACGTTCCAGTGAGACAGGTAGGTTTTGGAGCGTACAGGTTCAGGGCATATTTTTGTGGAGTTCTGCATTGGTACGTTCCAGTGAGACAGGGAGGTTATGGAGGGGTACAGGTTCAGGGCATATTTTTGTGGAGTTCTGCATTGGTACGTTCCAGTGACACAGGGAGTTTATGGAGGGGTACAGGTTCAGGGGATATTTTTGTGGAGTCTTGCAATTGTACGTTCCAGTGAGACAGGGAGTTTATGGAGGGGTACAGTTTCAGGGCATTTTTGTGTGGAGTTCTGCATTGGTACATTCCAGTGAGACAGGGAGGGTATGCAGGTGTACAGGTTCAGGGCATATTTATGTGGAGTTCTGCATTGGAAAATTCCAGTGAGACACGGAGGATATGGAGGGGTGCAGGTTCAGGGCATATTTCTGTGGAGATCTGCATTGGTACGTTCCAGTGAGACACTGAGGTTATGGAGGAGTACAGGTTCAGGGCATATTTATGTGGAGTTCCGCAGTGGAACATTCCAGTGAGACACGGAGGATATTGAGGGGTACAGTTTCAGGGCATATTTGTGTGGAGTTCTGCATTGGTACGTTCCAGTGAGACAGGGAGGTTATGGAGGGGTACAGTTTCAGGGCATTTTTGTGTGGAGTTCTGCATTGGTACATTCCAGTGAGACAGGGAGGTTATGGAGGGGTACAGGTTCAGGGCATATTTATGTGGAGTTCTGCATTGGAACATTCCAGTGAGACACGGAGGATATGGAGGTGTGCAGGTTCAGGGCATATTTGTGTGGAGTTCTGCATTGGTACGTTCCAGTGAGACAATGAGGTTATGGAGGAGTACAGGTTCAGGGCATATTTATGTGGAGTTCCGCAGTGGAACATTCCAGTGAGACACGGAGGATATTGAGGGGTACAGTTTCAGGGCATATTTGTGTGGAGTTCTGCATTGGTACGTTCCAGTGAGACAGGTAGGTTTTGGAGCGTACAGGTACAGGGCATATTTTTATGGAGTTCTGCATTGATACGTTCCAGTGAGACAGGGAGGTTATGGAGGGGTACAGTTTCAGGGCATTTTTGTGTGGAGTTCTGCATTGGTACATTCCAGTGAGACAGGGAGGTTATGGAGGGGTACAGGTTCAGGGCATATTTATGTGGAGTTCTGCATTGGAACATTCCAGTGAGACACGGAGGATTTGGAGGTGTGCAGGTTCAGGGCATATTTGTGTGGAGTTCTGCATTGGTACGTTCCAGTGAGACACTGAGGTTATGGAGGGGTACAGGTTCAGGGCATATTTATGTGGAGTTCCGCAGTGGAACATTCCAGTGAGACTCGGAGGATATTGAGGGGTACAGGTTCAGGGCATATTTGTGTGGAGTTCTGCATTGGTACGTTCCAGTGAGACAGGGAGGTTATGTAGTTGTACATGTTCCGTGCATATTTGTGTGTTTTTCTGCATTGGTACGTTCCAGTGAGAAAGGGAGGTTATGGAGGGGTACTGGTTCAGGGCATATTTATGTGGAGTTCTGCATTGGAACATTCCAGTGAGACACGGAGGATATGGAGGTGTGCAGGTTCAGGGCATATTTGTGTGGAGTTCTGCATTGGTACGTTCCAGTGAGACAGGGTGGTTATGGAGGCGTACAGGTTCAGGGCATATTTGTGTGGAGTTCTGCATTGGTACGTTCCAGTGAGACAGGGTGGTTATGGAGGCGTACAGGTTCAGGGCATATTTGTGTGGAGTCCTGCATTGCTACATTCCAGTGAGACACGGAGGATATGGAGGGATAGAGGTTCATGGCATATTTGTGCGGAGTTCTTCATTGGTACGTTCCAGTGTGACAGGTAGGTTTTGGAGCATACAGGTTCAGGGCATATTTGTATGGAGTTATGCATTGGTACATTCTACTGAGACAGGGAGGTTATGGAGGGTACATATTCAGGGCATATTTGTCTGGAGTTCTGCATTGGTACGTTCCAGTGAGACAGGGAGGTTATGGAGGGTTTACAGGTTCAGGGCATATTTGTGTGGAGTTCTGCATTGGTACATTCCAGTGAGACACGGAGGATATGGAGGGATACAGGTTCATGGCATATTTGTGTGTAGAACGTCATTGGTACATTCCAGTGAGACAGGTCGGTTTTGGAGCGTACAGGTTCAGGGCATATTTTTGTGGAGTTCTGCATTGGTAAGTTCCAGTGATACAGGGAGGTTATGTAGGTGTACATGTTCCGTGCATATTTGTGTGTTTTTCTGCATTGGTACGTTCCAGTGAGAAAGGGAGGTTATGGAGGGGTACAGGTTCAGGGCATATTTTTGTGGAGTTCTGATTCGGTACGTTCCAGTGTTTCATGGAGGTTATGGTGGGGTACAGGTTTAGGGCATATTTGTGTGGAGTTCTGCATTGGAACATTCCAGTGAGACACGGAGGATATTGAGGGGTGCAGGTTCAGGGCATATTTGTGTGGAGTTCTGCATTGGTACGTTCCAGTGAGACAGGTAGGTTTTGGAGCGTACAGGTTCAGGGCATATTTTTGTGGAGTTCTGCATTGGTACGTTCCAGTGAGACAGGGAGGTTATGGAGGGGTACAGGTTCAGGGCATATTTTTGTGGAGTTCTGCATTGGTACGTTCCAGTGACACAGGGAGTTTATGGAGGGGTACAGGTTCAGGGGATATTTTTGTGGAGTCTTGCAATTGTACGTTCCAGTGAGACAGGGAGTTTATGGAGGGGTACAGTTTCAGGGCATTTTTGTGTGGAGTTCTGCATTGGTACATTCCAGTGAGACAGGGAGGGTATGCAGGTGTACAGGTTCAGGGCATATTTATGTGGAGTTCTGCATTGGAAAATTCCAGTGAGACACGGAGGATATGGAGGGGTGCAGGTTCAGGGCATATTTCTGTGGAGATCTGCATTGGTACGTTCCAGTGAGACACTGAGGTTATGGAGGAGTACAGGTTCAGGGCATATTTATGTGGAGTTCCGCAGTGGAACATTCCAGTGAGACACGGAGGATATTGAGGGGTACAGTTTCAGGGCATATTTGTGTGGAGTTCTGCATTGGTACGTTCCAGTGAGACAGGGAGGTTATGGAGGGGTACAGTTTCAGGGCATTTTTGTGTGGAGTTCTGCATTGGTACATTCCAGTGAGACAGGGAGGTTATGGAGGGGTACAGGTTCAGGGCATATTTATGTGGAGTTCTGCATTGGAACATTCCAGTGAGACACGGAGGATATGGAGGTGTGCAGGTTCAGGGCATATTTGTGTGGAGTTCTGCATTGGTACGTTCCAGTGAGACAATGAGGTTATGGAGGAGTACAGGTTCAGGGCATATTTATGTGGAGTTCCGCAGTGGAACATTCCAGTGAGACACGGAGGATATTGAGGGGTACAGTTTCAGGGCATATTTGTGTGGAGTTCTGCATTGGTACGTTCCAGTGAGACAGGTAGGTTTTGGAGCGTACAGGTACAGGGCATATTTTTATGGAGTTCTGCATTGATACGTTCCAGTGAGACAGGGAGGTTATGGAGGGGTACAGTTTCAGGGCATTTTTGTGTGGAGTTCTGCATTGGTACATTCCAGTGAGACAGGGAGGTTATGGAGGGGTACAGGTTCAGGGCATATTTATGTGGAGTTCTGCATTGGAACATTCCAGTGAGACACGGAGGATTTGGAGGTGTGCAGGTTCAGGGCATATTTGTGTGGAGTTCTGCATTGGTACGTTCCAGTGAGACACTGAGGTTATGGAGGGGTACAGGTTCAGGGCATATTTATGTGGAGTTCCGCAGTGGAACATTCCAGTGAGACTCGGAGGATATTGAGGGGTACAGGTTCAGGGCATATTTGTGTGGAGTTCTGCATTGGTACGTTCCAGTGAGACAGGGAGGTTATGTAGTTGTACATGTTCCGTGCATATTTGTGTGTTTTTCTGCATTGGTACGTTCCAGTGAGAAAGGGAGGTTATGGAGGGGTACTGGTTCAGGGCATATTTATGTGGAGTTCTGCATTGGAACATTCCAGTGAGACACGGAGGATATGGAGGTGTGCAGGTTCAGGGCATATTTGTGTGGAGTTCTGCATTGGTACGTTCCAGTGAGACAGGGTGGTTATGGAGGCGTACAGGTTCAGGGCATATTTGTGTGGAGTTCTGCATTGGTACGTTCCAGTGAGACAGGGTGGTTATGGAGGCGTACAGGTTCAGGGCATATTTGTGTGGAGTCCTGCATTGCTACATTCCAGTGAGACACGGAGGATATGGAGGGATAGAGGTTCATGGCATATTTGTGCGGAGTTCTTCATTGGTACGTTCCAGTGTGACAGGTAGGTTTTGGAGCATACAGGTTCAGGGCATATTTGTATGGAGTTATGCATTGGTACATTCTACTGAGACAGGGAGGTTATGGAGGGTACATATTCAGGGCATATTTGTCTGGAGTTCTGCATTGGTACGTTCCAGTGAGACAGGGAGGTTATGGAGGGTTTACAGGTTCAGGGCATATTTGTGTGGAGTTCTGCATTGGTACATTCCAGTGAGACACGGAGGATATGGAGGGATACAGGTTCATGGCATATTTGTGTGTAGAACGTCATTGGTACATTCCAGTGAGACAGGTCGGTTTTGGAGCGTACAGGTTCAGGGCATATTTTTGTGGAGTTCTGCATTGGTAAGTTCCAGTGATACAGGGAGGTTATGTAGGTGTACATGTTCCGTGCATATTTGTGTGTTTTTCTGCATTGGTACGTTCCAGTGAGAAAGGGAGGTTATGGAGGGGTACAGGTTCAGGGCATATTTTTGTGGAGTTCTGATTCGGTACGTTCCAGTGTTTCATGGAGGTTATGGTGGGGTACAGGTTTAGGGCATATTTGTGTGGAGTTCTGCATTGGAACATTCCAGTGAGACACGGAGGATATTGAGGGGTGCAGGTTCAGGGCATATTTGTGTGGAGTTCTGCATTGGTACGTTCCAGTGAGACAGGTAGGTTTTGGAGCGTACAGGTTCAGGGCATATTTTTGTGGAGTTCTGCATTGGTACGTTCCAGTGAGACAGGGAGGTTATGGAGGGGTACAGGTTCAGGGCATATTTTTGTGGAGTTCTGCATTGGTACGTTCCAGTGACACAGGGAGTTTATGGAGGGGTACAGGTTCAGGGGATATTTTTGTGGAGTCTTGCAATTGTACGTTCCAGTGAGACAGGGAGTTTATGGAGGGGTACAGTTTCAGGGCATTTTTGTGTGGAGTTCTGCATTGGTACATTCCAGTGAGACAGGGAGGGTATGCAGGTGTACAGGTTCAGGGCATATTTATGTGGAGTTCTGCATTGGAAAATTCCAGTGAGACACGGAGGATATGGAGGGGTGCAGGTTCAGGGCATATTTCTGTGGAGATCTGCATTGGTACGTTCCAGTGAGACACTGAGGTTATGGAGGAGTACAGGTTCAGGGCATATTTATGTGGAGTTCCGCAGTGGAACATTCCAGTGAGACACGGAGGATATTGAGGGGTACAGTTTCAGGGCATATTTGTGTGGAGTTCTGCATTGGTACGTTCCAGTGAGACAGGGAGGTTATGGAGGGGTACAGTTTCAGGGCATTTTTGTGTGGAGTTCTGCATTGGTACATTCCAGTGAGACAGGGAGGTTATGGAGGGGTACAGGTTCAGGGCATATTTATGTGGAGTTCTGCATTGGAACATTCCAGTGAGACACGGAGGATATGGAGGTGTGCAGGTTCAGGGCATATTTGTGTGGAGTTCTGCATTGGTACGTTCCAGTGAGACAATGAGGTTATGGAGGAGTACAGGTTCAGGGCATATTTATGTGGAGTTCCGCAGTGGAACATTCCAGTGAGACACGGAGGATATTGAGGGGTACAGTTTCAGGGCATATTTGTGTGGAGTTCTGCATTGGTACGTTCCAGTGAGACAGGTAGGTTTTGGAGCGTACAGGTACAGGGCATATTTTTATGGAGTTCTGCATTGATACGTTCCAGTGAGACAGGGAGGTTATGGAGGGGTACAGTTTCAGGGCATTTTTGTGTGGAGTTCTGCATTGGTACATTCCAGTGAGACAGGGAGGTTATGGAGGGGTACAGGTTCAGGGCATATTTATGTGGAGTTCTGCATTGGAACATTCCAGTGAGACACGGAGGATTTGGAGGTGTGCAGGTTCAGGGCATATTTGTGTGGAGTTCTGCATTGGTACGTTCCAGTGAGACACTGAGGTTATGGAGGGGTACAGGTTCAGGGCATATTTATGTGGAGTTCCGCAGTGGAACATTCCAGTGAGACTCGGAGGATATTGAGGGGTACAGGTTCAGGGCATATTTGTGTGGAGTTCTGCATTGGTACGTTCCAGTGAGACAGGGAGGTTATGTAGTTGTACATGTTCCGTGCATATTTGTGTGTTTTTCTGCATTGGTACGTTCCAGTGAGAAAGGGAGGTTATGGAGGGGTACTGGTTCAGGGCATATTTATGTGGAGTTCTGCATTGGAACATTCCAGTGAGACACGGAGGATATGGAGGTGTGCAGGTTCAGGGCATATTTGTGTGGAGTTCTGCATTGGTACGTTCCAGTGAGACAGGGTGGTTATGGAGGCGTACAGGTTCAGGGCATATTTGTGTGGAGTTCTGCATTGGTACGTTCCAGTGAGACAGGGTGGTTATGGAGGCGTACAGGTTCAGGGCATATTTGTGTGGAGTTCTGCATTGCTACATTCCAGTGAGACACGGAGGATATGGAGGGATAGAGGTTCATGGCATATTTGTGCGGAGTTCTTCATTGGTACGTTCCAGTGTGACAGGTAGGTTTTGGAGCATACAGGTTCAGGGCATATTTGTATGGAGTTATGCATTAGTACATTCTACTGAGACAGGGAGGTTATGGAGGGTACATATTCAGGGCATATTTGTCTGGAGTTCTGCATTGGTACGTTCCAGTGAGACAGGGAGGTTATGGAGGGTTTACAGGTTCAGGGCATATTTGTGTGGAGTTCTGCATTGGTACATTCCAGTGAGACACGGAGGATATGGAGGGATACAGGTTCATGGCATATTTGTGTGTAGAACGTCATTGGTACATTCCAGTGAGACAGGTCGGTTTTGGAGCGTACAGGTTCAGGGCATATTTTTGTGGAGTTCTGCATTGGTAAGTTCCAGTGATACAGGGAGGTTATGTAGGTGTACATGTTCCGTGCATATTTGTGTGTTTTTCTGCATTGGTACGTTCCAGTGAGAAAGGGAGGTTATGGAGGGGTACAGGTTCAGGGCATATTTTTGTGGAGTTCTGATTCGGTACGTTCCAGTGTTTCATGGAGGTTATGGTGGGGTACAGGTTTAGGGCATATTTGTGTGGAGTTCTGCATTGGAACATTCCAGTGAGACACGGAGGATATTGAGGGGTGCAGGTTCAGGGCATATTTGTGTGGAATTCTGCATTGGTACGTTCCAGTGAGACAGGTAGGTTTTGGAGCGTACAGGTTCAGGGCATATTTTTGTGGAGTTCTGCATTGGTACGTTCCAGTGAGACAGGGAGGTTATGGACGGGTACAGGTTCAGGGCATATTTTTGTGGAGTTCTGCATTGGTACGTTCCAGTGACACAGGGAGTTTATGGAGGGGTACAGGTTCAGGGGATATTTTTGTGGAGTCTTGCAATTGTACGTTCCAGTGAGACAGGGTGTTTATGGAGGGGTACAGTTTCAGGGCATTTTTGTGTGGAGTTCTGCATTGGTACATTCCAGTGAGACAGGGAGGGTATGCAGGTGTACAGGTTCAGGGCATATTTATGTGGAGTTCTGCATTGGAAAATTCCAGTGAGACACGGAGGATATGGAGGGGTGCAGGTTCAGGGCATATTTCTGTGGAGATCTGCATTGGTACGTTCCAGTGAGACACTGAGGTTATGGAGGAGTACAGGTTCAGGGCATATTTATGTGGAGTTCCGCAGTGGAACATTCCAGTGAGACACGGAGGATATTGAGGGGTACAGTTTCAGGGCATATTTGTGTGGAGTTCTGCATTGGTACGTTCCAGTGAGACAGGGAGGTTATGGAGGGGTACAGTTTCAGGGCATTTTTGTGTGGAGTTCTGCATTGGTACATTCCAGTGAGACAGGGAGGTTATGGAGGGGTACAGGTTCAGGGCATATTTATGTGGAGTTCTGCATTGGAACATTCCAGTGAGACACGGAGGATATGGAGGTGTGCAGGTTCAGGGCATATTTGTGTGGAGTTCTGCATTGGTACGTTCCAGTGAGACAGGGTGGTTATGGAGGCGTACAGGTTCAGGGCATATTTGTGTGGAGTTCTGCATTGGTACGTTCCAGTGAGACAGGGTGGTTATGGAGGCGTACAGGTTCAGGGCATATTTGTGTGGAGTTCTGCATTGCTACATTCCAGTGAGACACGGAGGATATGGAGGGATAGAGGTTCATGGCATATTTGTGCGGAGTTCTTCATTGGTACGTTCCAGTGTGACAGGTAGGTTTTGGAGCATACAGGTTCAGGGCATATTTGTATGGAGTTATGCATTAGTACATTCTACTGAGACAGGGAGGTTATGGAGGGTACATATTCAGGGCATATTTGTCTGGAGTTCTGCATTGGTACGTTCCAGTGAGACAGGGAGGTTATGGAGGGTTTACAGGTTCAGGGCATATTTGTGTGGAGTTCTGCATTGGTACATTCCAGTGAGACACGGAGGATATGGAGGGATACAGGTTCATGGCATATTTGTGTGTAGAACGTCATTGGTACATTCCAGTGAGACAGGTCGGTTTTGGAGCGTACAGGTTCAGGGCATATTTTTGTGGAGTTCTGCATTGGTAAGTTCCAGTGATACAGGGAGGTTATGTAGGTGTACATGTTCCGTGCATATTTGTGTGTTTTTCTGCATTGGTACGTTCCAGTGAGAAAGGGAGGTTATGGAGGGGTACAGGTTCAGGGCATATTTTTGTGGAGTTCTGATTCGGTACGTTCCAGTGTTTCATGGAGGTTATGGTGGGGTACAGGTTTAGGGCATATTTGTGTGGAGTTCTGCATTGGAACATTCCAGTGAGACACGGAGGATATTGAGGGGTGCAGGTTCAGGGCATATTTGTGTGGAATTCTGCATTGGTACGTTCCAGTGAGACAGGTAGGTTTTGGAGCGTACAGGTTCAGGGCATATTTTTGTGGAGTTCTGCATTGGTACGTTCCAGTGAGACAGGGAGGTTATGGACGGGTACAGGTTCAGGGCATATTTTTGTGGAGTTCTGCATTGGTACGTTCCAGTGACACAGGGAGTTTATGGAGGGGTACAGGTTCAGGGGATATTTTTGTGGAGTCTTGCAATTGTACGTTCCAGTGAGACAGGGTGTTTATGGAGGGGTACAGTTTCAGGGCATTTTTGTGTGGAGTTCTGCATTGGTACATTCCAGTGAGACAGGGAGGGTATGCAGGTGTACAGGTTCAGGGCATATTTATGTGGAGTTCTGCATTGGAAAATTCCAGTGAGACACGGAGGATATGGAGGGGTGCAGGTTCAGGGCATATTTCTGTGGAGATCTGCATTGGTACGTTCCAGTGAGACACTGAGGTTATGGAGGAGTACAGGTTCAGGGCATATTTATGTGGAGTTCCGCAGTGGAACATTCCAGTGAGACACGGAGGATATTGAGGGGTACAGTTTCAGGGCATATTTGTGTGGAGTTCTGCATTGGTACGTTCCAGTGAGACAGGGAGGTTATGGAGGGGTACAGTTTCAGGGCATTTTTGTGTGGAGTTCTGCATTGGTACATTCCAGTGAGACAGGGAGGTTATGGAGGGGTACAGGTTCAGGGCATATTTATGTGGAGTTCTGCATTGGAACATTCCAGTGAGACACGGAGGATATGGAGGTGTGCAGGTTCAGGGCATATTTGTGTGGAGTTCTGCATTGGTACGTTCCAGTGAGACACTGAGGTTATGGAGGGGTACAGGTTCAGGGCATATTTATGTGGAGTTCCGCAGTGGAACATTCCAGTGAGACTCGGAGGATATTGAGGGGTACAGTTTCAGGGCATATTTGTGTGGAGTTCTGCATTGGTACGTTCCAGTGAGACTGGGTGGTTATGGAGGCGTACAAGTTCAGGGCATATTTGTGTGGAGTTCTGCATTGGTACATTCCAGTGAGACACGGAGGATATGGAGGGATACAGGTTCATGACATATTTGTGCGGAGTTATTCATTGGTACGTTCCAGTGTGACAGGAAGATTTTGGAGCGTACAGGTTCAGAGCATATTTGTATGGAGTTCTGCATTGGTACATTCTACTGAGACAGGGAGGTTATGGAGGGTACATATTCAGGGCCTATTTTTGTGGAGTTCTGTATTGGTACGTTCCAGTGCGACAGGGAGGTTATGACGGGGTACAGTTTCAGGGCATATTTGTCTGGAGTTCTGCATTGGTACGTTCCAGTGAGACAGGGAGGTAATGGAGGGGTACAGGTTCAGGGCATATTTGTGTGTAGTAGTTCATTGGTACGTTCCAGTGAGACAGGTCGGTTTTGGAGCGTACAGGTTCAGGGCATATTTTTGTGGAGTTCTGCATTGGTACGTTCCAGTGAGACAGGGAGGTTATGTAGGTGTACATGTTCCGTGCATATTTGTGTGTTTTTCTGCATTGGTACGTTCCAGTGAGAAAGGGAGGTTATAGAGGGGTACAGTTTCAGGGCATATTTATGTGGATTTCTGCATTGGTACGTTCCCGTGAGACAGGGAGGTTATGGAGGGGTACAGGTTCAGGGGATATTTTTGTGGAGTCTTGCAATTGTACGTTCCAGTGAGACAGGGAGTTTATGAAGGGGTACAGTTTCAGAGCATTTTTGTGTGGAGTTCTGCATTGGTACATTCCAGTGAGACAGGGAGGGTATGCAGGTGTACAGGTTCAGGGCATATTTATGTGGAGTTCTGCATTGGAAAATTCCAGTGAGACACGGAGGATATTGAGGGGTACAGTTTCAGGGCATATTTGTGTGGAGTTCTGCATTGGTACGTTCCAGTGAGACAGGTAGGTTTTGGAGCGTACAGGTACAGGGCATATTTTTATGGAGTTCTGCATTGGTACATTCCAGTGAGACAGGGAGGGTATGCAGGTGTACAGGTTCAGGGCATATTTATGTGGAGTTCTGCATTGGAAAATTCCAGTGAGACACGGAGGATATGGAGGGGTGCAGGTTCAGGGCATATTTCTGTGGAGTTCTGCATTGGTACGTTCCAGTGAGACAATGAGGTTATGGAGGAGTACAGGTTCAGGGCATATTTATGTGGAGTTCCGCAGTGGAACATTCCAGTGAGACACGGAGGATATTGAGGGGTACAGTTTCAGGGCATATTTGTGTGGAGTTCTGCATTGGTACGTTCCAGTGAGACAGGTAGGTTTTGGAGCGTACAGGTACAGGGCATATTTTTATGGAGTTCTGCATTGATACGTTCCAGTGAGACAGGGAGGTTATGGAGGGGTACAGTTTCAGGGCATTTTTGTGTGGAGTTCTGCATTGGTACATTCCAGTGAGACAGGGAGGTTATGGAGGGGTACAGGTTCAGGGCATATTTATGTGGAGTTCTGCATTGGAACATTCCAGTGAGACACGGAGGATTTGGAGGTGTGCAGGTTCAGGGCATATTTGTGTGGAGTTCTGCATTGGTACGTTCCAGTGAGACACTGAGGTTATGGAGGGGTACAGGTTCAGGGCATATTTATGTGGAGTTCCGCAGTGGAACATTCCAGTGAGACTCGGAGGATATTGAGGGGTACAGGTTCAGGGCATATTTGTGTGGAGTTCTGCATTGGTACGTTCCAGTGAGACAGGGAGGTTATGTAGTTGTACATGTTCCGTGCATATTTGTGTGTTTTTCTGCATTGGTACGTTCCAGTGAGAAAGGGAGGTTATGGAGGGGTACAGGTTCAGGGCATATTTATGTGGAGTTCTGCATTGGAACATTCCAGTGAGACACGGAGGATATGGAGGTGTGCAGGTTCAGGGCATATTTGTGTGGAGTTCTGCATTGGTACGTTCCAGTGAGACAGGGTGGTTATGGAGGCGTACAGGTTCAGGGCATATTTGTGTGGAGTTCTGCATTGCTACATTCCAGTGAGACACGGAGGATATGGAGGGATAGAGGTTCATGGCATATTTGTGCGGAGTTCTTCATTGGTACGTTCCAGTGTGACAGGTAGGTTTTGGAGCATACAGGTTCAGGGCATATTTGTATGGAGTTATGCATTGGTACATTCTACTGAGACAGGGAGGTTATGGAGGGTACATATTCAGGGCATATTTGTCTGGAGTTCTGCATTGGTACGTTCCAGTGAGACAGGGAGGTTATGGAGGGTTTACAGGTTCAGGGCATATTTGTGTGGAGTTCTGCATTGGTACATTCCAGTGAGACACGGAGGATATGGAGGGATACAGGTTCATGGCATATTTGTGTGTAGAACTTCATTGGTACATTCCAGTGAGACAGGTCGGTTTTGGAGCGTACAGGTTCAGGGCATATTTTTGTGGAGTTCTGCATTGGTAAGTTCCAGTGATACAGGGAGGTTATGTAGGTGTACATGTTCCGTGCATATTTGTGTGTTTTTCTGCATTGGTACGTTCCAGTGAGAAAGGGAGGTTATGGAGGGGTACAGGTTCAGGGCATATTTTTGTGGAGTTCTGATTCGGTACGTTCCAGTGTTTCATGGAGGTTATGGTGGGGTACAGGGTTAGGGCATATTTGTGTGGAGTTCTGCATTGGAACATTCCAGTGAGACACGGAGGATATTGAGGGGTGCAGGTTCAGGGCATATTTGTGTGGAGTTCTGCATTGGTACGTTCCAGTGAGACAGGTAGGTTTTGGAGCGTACAGGTTCAGGGCATATTTTTGTGGAGTTCTGCATTGGTACGTTCCAGTGAGACAGGGAGGTTATGGAGGGGTACAGGTTCAGGGCATATTTTTGTGGAGTTCTGCATTGGTACGTTCCAGTGACACAGGGAGTTTATGGAGGGGTACAGGTTCAGGGGATATTTTTGTGGAGTCTTGCAATTGTACGTTCCAGTGAGACAGGGAGTTTATGGAGGGGTACAGTTTCAGGGCATTTTTGTGTGGAGTTCTGCATTGGTACATTCCAGTGAGACAGGGAGGGTATGCAGGTGTACAGGTTCAGGGCATATTTATGTGGAGTTCTGCATTGGAAAATTCCAGTGAGACACGGAGGATATGGAGGGGTGCAGGTTCAGGGCATATTTCTGTGGAGATCTGCATTGGTACGTTCCAGTGAGACACTGAGGTTATGGAGGAGTACAGGTTCAGGGCATATTTATGTGGAGTTCCGCAGTGGAACATTCCAGTGAGACACGGAGGATATTGAGGGGTACAGTTTCAGGGCATATTTGTGTGGAGTTCTGCATTGGTACGTTCCTGTGCGACAGGTAGGTTTTGGAGCGTACAGGTTCAGGGCATATTTTTGTGGAGTTCTGCATTGATACGTTCCAGTGAGACAGGGAGGTTATGGAGGGGTACAGTTTCAGGGCATTTTTGTGTGGAGTTCTGCATTGGTACATTCCAGTGAGACAGGGAGGTTATGGAGGGGTACAGGTTCAGGGCATATTTATGTGGAGTTCTGCATTGGAACATTCCAGTGAGACACGGAGGATATGGAGGTGTGCAGGTTCAGGGCATATTTGTGTGGAGTTCTGCATTGGTACGTTCCAGTGAGACACTGAGGTTATGGAGGGGTACAGGTTCAGGGCATATTTATGTGGAGTTCCGCAGTGGAACATTCCAGTGAGACTCGGAGGATATTGAGGGGTACAGTTTCAGGGCATATTTGTGTGGAGTTCTGCATTGGTACGTTCCAGTGAGACTGGGTGGTTATGGAGGCGTACAAGTTCAGGGCATATTTGTGTGGAGTTCTGCATTGGTACATTCCAGTGAGACACGGAGGATATGGAGGGATACAGGTTCATGACATATTTGTGCGGAGTTATTCATTGGTACGTTCCAGTGTGACAGGAAGATTTTGGAGCGTACAGGTTCAGAGCATATTTG
The DNA here is from genome assembly GCF_048418815.1 of Hemitrygon akajei. Classification (NCBI taxonomy): domain Eukaryota; kingdom Metazoa; phylum Chordata; class Chondrichthyes; order Myliobatiformes; family Dasyatidae; genus Hemitrygon; species Hemitrygon akajei. The sequence continues at coordinate 2,312,989 of NW_027331925.1, read as the reverse complement.
TATGGAGTTCTGCATTGGTACATTCTACTGAGACAGGGAGGTTATGGAGGGTACATATTCAGGGCCTATTTTTGTGGAGTTCTGTATTGGTACGTTCCAGTGAGACAGGGAGGTTATGACGGGGTACAGTTTCAGGGCATATTTGTCTGGAGTTCTGCATTGGTACGTTCCAGTGAGACAGGGAGGTAATGGAGGGGTACAGGTTCAGGGCATATTTGTGTGTAGTAGTTCATTGGTACGTTCCAGTGAGACAGGTCGGTTTTGGAGCGTACAGGTTCAGGGCATATTTTTGTGGAGTTCTGCATTGGTACGTTCCAGTGAGACAGGGAGGTTATGTAGGTGTACATGTTCCGTGCATATTTGTGTGTTTTTCTGCATTGGTACGTTCCAGTGAGAAAGGGAGGTTATAGAGGGGTACAGTTTCAGGGCATATTTATGTGGATTTCTGCATTGGTACGTTCCCGTGAGACAGGGAGGTTATGGAGGGGTACAGGTTCAGGGGATATTTTTGTGGAGTCTTGCAATTGTACGTTCCAGTGAGACAGGGAGTTTATGAAGGGGTACAGTTTCAGAGCATTTTTGTGTGGAGTTCTGCATTGGTACATTCCAGTGAGACAGGGAGGGTATGCAGGTGTACAGGTTCAGGGCATATTTATGTGGAGTTCTGCATTGGAAAATTCCAGTGAGACACGGAGGATATGGAGGGGTGCAGGTTCAGGGCATATTTCTGTGGAGTTCTGCATTGGTACGTTCCAGTGAGACAATGAGGTTATGGAGGAGTACAGGTTCAGGGCATATTTATGTGGAGTTCCGCAGTGGAACATTCCAGTGAGACACGGAGGATATTGAGGGGTACAGTTTCAGGGCATATTTGTGCGGAGTTCTGCATTGGTACGTTCCAGTGAGACAGGTAGGTTTTGGAGCGTACAGGTACAGGGCATATTTTTATGGAGTTCTGCATTGATACGTTCCAGTGAGACAGGGAGGTTATGGAGGGGTACAGTTTCAGGGCATTTTTGTGTGGAGTTCTGCATTGGTACATTCCAGTGAGACAGGGAGGTTATGGAGGGGTACAGGTTCAGGGCATATTTATGTGGAGTTCTGCATTGGAACATTCCAGTGAGACACGGAGGATTTGGAGGTGTGCAGGTTCAGGGCATATTTGTGTGGAGTTCTGCATTGGTACGTTCCAGTGAGACACTGAGGTTATGGAGGGGTACAGGTTCAGGGCATATTTATGTGGAGTTCCGCAGTGGAACATTCCAGTGAGACTCGGAGGATATTGAGGGGTACAGTTTCAGGGCATATTTGTGTGGAGTTCTGCATTGGTACGTTCCAGTGAGACAGGGTGGTTATGGAGGTGTACAAGTTCAGGGCATATTTGTGTGGAGTTCTGCATTGGTACATTCCAGTGAGACACGGAGGATATGGAGGGATACAGGTTCATGACATATTTGTGCGGAGTTCTTCATTGGTACGTTCCAGTGTGACAGGAAGATTTTGGAGCGTACAGGTTCAGAGCATATTTGTATGGAGTTCTGCATTGGTACATTCTACTGAGACAGGGAGGTTATGGAGGGTACATATTCAGGGCATATTTTTGTGGAGTTCTGTATTGGTACGTTCCAGTGAGACAGGGAGGTTATGAAGTGGTACAGTTTCAGGGCATATTTGTCTGGAGTTCTGCATTGGTACGTTCCAGTGAGACAGGGAGGTTATGGAGGGGTACAGGTTCAGGGCATATTTGTGTGGAGTTCTGCATTGGTACATTCCAGTGAGACACGGAGGATATGGAGGGATACAGGTTCATGGCATATTTGTGTGTAGTACTTCATTGGTACGTTCCAGTGAGACAGGTCGGTTTTGGAGCGTACAGGTTCAAGGCATATTTTTGTGGAGTTCTGCATTGGTACGTTCCAGTGAGACAGGGAGGTTATGGAGGTGTACAGGTTCAGGGAATATTTGTGTGGAGTTCTGCATTGGTACGTTGCAGTGAGACAGGGAGGTTATGTAGGTGTACATGTTCCGTGCATATTTGTGTGTTTTTCTGCATTGGTACGTTCCAGTGAGAAAGGGAGGTTATGGAGGGGTACAGTTTCAGGGCATATTTATGTGGATTTCTGCATTGGTACGTTCCCGTGAGACAGGGAGGGTATGCAGGTGTACCGGTTCAGGGCATATTTATGTGGAGTTCTGCGTTGGAAAATTCCAGTGAGACACGGAGGATATGGAGGGGTGCAGGTTCAGGGCATATTTCTGTGGAGTTCTGCATTGGTACGTTCCAGTGAGACACTGAGGTTATGGAGGAGTACAGTTTCAGGGCATATTTATGTGGAGTTCCGCAGTGGAACATTCCAGTGAGACACGGAGGATATTGAGGGGTACAGTTTCAGGGCATATTTGTGTGGAGTTCTGCATTGGTACGTTCCAGTGAGACAGGTAGGTTTTGGAGCGTACAGGTTCAGGGCATATTTTTGTGGAGTTCTGCATTTTTACGTTCCAGTGAGACAGGGAGGTTATGGAGGGATACAGGTTCAGGGCATATTTTTGTGGAGTTTTGCAATGGTACGTTCCAGTGAGACAGGGAGTTTATGGAGGGGTACAGTTTCAGGGCATTTTTGTGCGGAGTTCTGCATTGGTACATTCCAGTGAGACAGGGAGGTTATGGAGGGGTACAGGTTCAGGGCATATTTATGTGGAGTTCTGCATTGGAACATTCCAGTGAGACACGGAGGATATGAAGGGGTGCCGGTTCAGGGCATATTTGTGTGGAGTTCAGCATTGGTACTTTCCAGTGAGACACTGAGGTTATGGAGGGGTACTGGTTCAGGGCATATTTATGTGGAGTTACGCAGTGGAACATTCCAGTGAGACACGGAGGATATTGTGGGGTACAGTTTCAGGGCATATTTGTGTGGAGTTCTGCATTGGTACGTTCCACTGAGACAGGGAGGTTATGTAGGTGTACATGTTCAGGGCATATTTGTGTGTTTTTCTGCATTGGTACGTTCCAGTGAGAAAGGGAGGTTATGGAGAGTTACAGTTTCAGGGCATATTTATGTGAAGTTCTGCATTGGTACCTTCCAGTGAGACAGGCAGGTTATAGAGGGGTACAGGTTCAGGGCATATTTTTGTGGAGTTCTGCATTGGTACGTTCCAGTGAGACAGGGAGGTTATGGAGGGTACATATTCAGGGGATATTTTTGTGGAGTTCTGCATTGGTACGTTCCAGTGAGACACTGAGGTTATGGAAGGGTACAGGTTCAGGGCATATTCATGTGGAGTTCCGCAGTGGAACATTCCAGTGAGACATGGAGGATATTGAGGGGTACAGTTTCAGGGCATATTTGTGTGGAGTTCTGCATTGGTACGTTCCAGTGAGACAGGTAGGTTTTGGAGCGTACAGGTTCAGGGCATATTTTTGTGGAGTTCTGCATTGGTACATTCTACTGAGACAGGGAGGTTATGGAGGGTACATATTCAGGGCATATTTGTCTGGAGTTCTGCATTGGTACGTTCCAGTGAGACAGGGAGGTTATGGAGGGTTTACAGGTTCAGGGCATATTTGTGTGGAGTTCTGCATTGGTACATTCCAGTGAGACACGGAGGATATGGAGGGATACAGGTTCATGGCATATTTGTGTGTAGAACTTCATTGGTACATTCCAGTGAGACAGGTCGGTTTTGGAGCGTACAGGTTCAGGGCATATTTTTGTGGAGTTCTGCATTGGTAAGTTCCAGTGATACAGGGAGGTTATGTAGGTGTACATGTTCCGTGCATATTTGTGTGTTTTTCTGCATTGGTACGTTCCAGTGAGAAAGGGAGGTTATGGAGGGGTACAGGTTCAGGGCATATTTTTGTGGAGTTCTGATTCGGTACGTTCCAGTGTTTCATGGAGGTTATGGTGGGGTACAGGGTTAGGCCATATTTGTGTGGAGTTCTGCATTGGAACATTCCAGTGAGACACGGAGGATATTGAGGGGTGCAGGTTCAGGGCATATTTGTGTGGAGTTCTGCATTGGTACGTTCCAGTGAGACAGGTAGGTTTTGGAGCGTACAGGTTCAGGGCATATTTTTGTGGAGTTCTGCATTGGTACGTTCCAGTGAGACAGGGAGGTTATGGAGGGGTACAGGTTCAGGGCATATTTTTGTGGAGTTCTGCATTGGTACGTTCCAGTGACACAGGGAGTTTATGGAGGGGTACAGGTTCAGGGGATATTTTTGTGGAGTCTTGCAATTGTACGTTCCAGTGAGACAGGGAGTTTATGGAGGGGTACAGTTTCAGGGCATTTTTGTGTGGAGTTCTGCATTGGTACATTCCAGTGAGACAGGGAGGGTATGCAAGTGTACAGGTTCAGGGCATATTTATGTGGAGTTCTGCATTGGAAAATTCCAGTGAGACACGGAGGATATGGAGGGGTGCAGGTTCAGGGCATATTTCTGTGGAGATCTGCATTGGTACGTTCCAGTGAGACACTGAGGTTATGGAGGAGTACAGGTTCAGGGCATATTTATGTGGAGTTCCGCAGTGGAACATTCCAGTGAGACACGGAGGATATTGAGGGGTACAGTTTCAGGGCATATTTGTGTGGAGTTCTGCATTGGTACGTTCCTGTGCGACAGGTAGGTTTTGGAGCGTACAGGTTCAGGGCATATTTTTGTGGAGTTCTGCATTGATACGTTCCAGTGAGACAGGGAGGTTATGGAGGGGTACAGTTTCAGGGCATTTTTGTGTGGAGTTCTGCATTGGTACATTCCAGTGAGACAGGGAGGTTATGGAGGGGTACAGGTTCAGGGCATATTTATGTGGAGTTCTGCATTGGAACATTCCAGTGAGACACGGAGGATATGGAGGTGTGCAGGTTCAGGGCATATTTGTGTGGAGTTCTGCATTGGTACGTTCCAGTGAGACACTGAGGTTATGGAGGGGTACAGGTTCAGGGCATATTTATGTGGAGTTCCGCAGTGGAACATTCCAGTGAGACTCGGAGGATATTGAGGGGTACAGTTTCAGGGCATATTTGTGTGGAGTTCTGCATTGGTACGTTCCAGTGAGACTGGGTGGTTATGGAGGCGTACAAGTTCAGGGCATATTTGTGTGGAGTTCTGCATTGGTACATTCCAGTGAGACACGGAGGATATGGAGGGATACAGGTTCATGACATATTTGTGCGGAGTTATTCATTGGTACGTTCCAGTGTGACAGGAAGATTTTGGAGCGTACAGGTTCAGAGCATATTTGTATGGAGTTCTGCATTGGTACATTCTACTGAGACAGGGAGGTTATGGAGGGTACATATTCAGGGCCTATTTTTGTGGAGTTCTGTATTGGTACGTTCCAGTGAGACAGGGAGGTTATGACGGGGTACAGTTTCAGGGCATATTTGTCTGGAGTTCTGCATTGGTACGTTCCAGTGAGACAGGGAGGTAATGGAGGGGTACAGGTTCAGGGCATATTTGTGTGTAGTAGTTCATTGGTACGTTCCAGTGAGACAGGTCGGTTTTGGAGCGTACAGGTTCAGGGCATATTTTTGTGGAGTTCTGCATTGGTACGTTCCAGTGAGACAGGGAGGTTATGTAGGTGTACATGTTCCGTGCATATTTGTGTGTTTTTCTGCATTGGTACGTTCCAGTGAGAAAGGGAGGTTATAGAGGGGTACAGTTTCAGGGCATATTTATGTGGATTTCTGCATTGGTACGTTCCCGTGAGACAGGGAGGTTATGGAGGGGTACAGGTTCAGGGGATATTTTTGTGGAGTCTTGCAATTGTACGTTCCAGTGAGACAGGGAGTTTATGAAGGGGTACAGTTTCAGAGCATTTTTGTGTGGAGTTCTGCATTGGTACATTCCAGTGAGACAGGGAGGGTATGCAGGTGTACAGGTTCAGGGCATATTTATGTGGAGTTCTGCATTGGAAAATTCCAGTGAGACACGGAGGATATGGAGGGGTGCAGGTTCAGGGCATATTTCTGTGGAGTTCTGCATTGGTACGTTCCAGTGAGACAATGAGGTTATGGAGGAGTACAGGTTCAGGGCATATTTATGTGGAGTTCCGCAGTGGAACATTCCAGTGAGACACGGAGGATATTGAGGGGTACAGTTTCAGGGCATATTTGTGCGGAGTTCTGCATTGGTACGTTCCAGTGAGACAGGTAGGTTTTGGAGCGTACAGGTACAGGGCATATTTTTATGGAGTTCTGCATTGATACGTTCCAGTGAGACAGGGAGGTTATGGAGGGGTACAGTTTCAGGGCATTTTTGTGTGGAGTTCTGCATTGGTACATTCCAGTGAGACAGGGAGGTTATGGAGGGGTACAGGTTCAGGGCATATTTATGTGGAGTTCTGCATTGGAACATTCCAGTGAGACACGGAGGATTTGGAGGTGTGCAGGTTCAGGGCATATTTGTGTGGAGTTCTGCATTGGTACGTTCCAGTGAGACACTGAGGTTATGGAGGGGTACAGGTTCAGGGCATATTTATGTGGAGTTCCGCAGTGGAACATTCCAGTGAGACTCGGAGGATATTGAGGGGTACAGTTTCAGGGCATATTTGTGTGGAGTTCTGCATTGGTACGTTCCAGTGAGACAGGGTGGTTATGGAGGTGTACAAGTTCAGGGCATATTTGTGTGGAGTTCTGCATTGGTACATTCCAGTGAGACACGGAGGATATGGAGGGATACAGGTTCATGACATATTTGTGCGGAGTTCTTCATTGGTACGTTCCAGTGTGACAGGAAGATTTTGGAGCGTACAGGTTCAGAGCATATTTGTATGGAGTTCTGCATTGGTACATTCTACTGAGACAGGGAGGTTATGGAGGGTACATATTCAGGGCATATTTTTGTGGAGTTCTGTATTGGTACGTTCCAGTGAGACAGGGAGGTTATGAAGTGGTACAGTTTCAGGGCATATTTGTCTGGAGTTCTGCATTGGTACGTTCCAGTGAGACAGGGAGGTTATGGAGGGGTACAGGTTCAGGGCATATTTGTGTGGAGTTCTGCATTGGTACATTCCAGTGAGACACGGAGGATATGGAGGGATACAGGTTCATGGCATATTTGTGTGTAGTACTTCATTGGTACGTTCCAGTGAGACAGGTCGGTTTTGGAGCGTACAGGTTCAAGGCATATTTTTGTGGAGTTCTGCATTGGTACGTTCCAGTGAGACAGGGAGGTTATGGAGGTGTACAGGTTCAGGGAATATTTGTGTGGAGTTCTGCATTGGTACGTTGCAGTGAGACAGGGAGGTTATGTAGGTGTACATGTTCCGTGCATATTTGTGTGTTTTTCTGCATTGGTACGTTCCAGTGAGAAAGGGAGGTTATGGAGGGGTACAGTTTCAGGGCATATTTATGTGGATTTCTGCATTGGTACGTTCCCGTGAGACAGGGAGGGTATGCAGGTGTACCGGTTCAGGGCATATTTATGTGGAGTTCTGCGTTGGAAAATTCCAGTGAGACACGGAGGATATGGAGGGGTGCAGGTTCAGGGCATATTTCTGTGGAGTTCTGCATTGGTACGTTCCAGTGAGACACTGAGGTTATGGAGGAGTACAGTTTCAGGGCATATTTATGTGGAGTTCCGCAGTGGAACATTCCAGTGAGACACGGAGGATATTGAGGGGTACAGTTTCAGGGCATATTTGTGTGGAGTTCTGCATTGGTACGTTCCAGTGAGACAGGTAGGTTTTGGAGCGTACAGGTTCAGGGTATATTTTTGTGGAGTTCTGCATTTTTACGTTCCAGTGAGACAGGGAGGTTATGGAGGGATACAGGTTCAGGGCATATTTTTGTGGAGTTTTGCAATGGTACGTTCCAGTGAGACAGGGAGTTTATGGAGGGGTACAGTTTCAGGGCATTTTTGTGCGGAGTTCTGCATTGGTACATTCCAGTGAGACAGGGAGGTTATGGAGGGGTACAGGTTCAGGGCATATTTATGTGGAGTTCTGCATTGGAACATTCCAGTGAGACACGGAGGATATGAAGGGGTGCCGGTTCAGGGCATATTTGTGTGGAGTTCAGCATTGGTACTTTCCAGTGAGACACTGAGGTTATGGAGGGGTACTGGTTCAGGGCATATTTATGTGGAGTTACGCAGTGGAACATTCCAGTGAGACACGGAGGATATTGTGGGGTACAGTTTCAGGGCATATTTGTGTGGAGTTCTGCATTGGTACGTTCCACTGAGACAGGGAGGTTATGTAGGTGTACATGTTCAGGGCATATTTGTGTGTTTTTCTGCATTGGTACGTTCCAGTGAGAAAGGGAGGTTATGGAGAGTTACAGTTTCAGGGCATATTTATGTGAAGTTCTGCATTGGTACCTTCCAGTGAGACAGGCAGGTTATAGAGGGGTACAGGTTCAGGGCATATTTTTGTGGAGTTCTGCATTGGTACGTTCCAGTGAGACAGGGAGGTTATGGAGGGTACATATTCAGGGGATATTTTTGTGGAGTTCTGCATTGGTACGTTCCAGTGAGACACTGAGGTTATGGAAGGGTACAGGTTCAGGGCATATTCATGTGGAGTTCCGCAGTGGAACATTCCAGTGAGACACGGAGGATATTGAGGGGTACAGTTTCAGGGCATATTTGTGTGGAGTTCTGCATTGGTACGTTCCAGTGAGACAGGTAGGTTTTGGAGCGTACAGGTTCAGGGCATATTTTTGTGGAGTTCTGCATTGGTACATTCTACTGAGACAGGGAGGTTATGGAGGGTACATATTCAGGGCATATTTGTCTGGAGTTCTGCATTGGTACGTTCCAGTGAGACAGGGAGGTTATGGAGGGTTTACAGGTTCAGGGCATATTTGTGTGGAGTTCTGCATTGGTACATTCCAGTGAGACACGGAGGATATGGAGGGATACAGGTTCATGGCATATTTGTGTGTAGAACTTCATTGGTACATTCCAGTGAGACAGGTCGGTTTTGGAGCGTACAGGTTCAGGGCATATTTTTGTGGAGTTCTGCATTGGTAAGTTCCAGTGATACAGGGAGGTTATGTAGGTGTACATGTTCCGTGCATATTTGTGTGTTTTTCTGCATTGGTACGTTCCAGTGAGAAAGGGAGGTTATGGAGGGGTACAGGTTCAGGGCATATTTTTGTGGAGTTCTGATTCGGTACGTTCCAGTGTTTCATGGAGGTTATGGTGGGGTACAGGTTTAGGGCATATTTGTGTGGAGTTCTGCATTGGAACATTCCAGTGAGACACGGAGGATATTGAGTGGTGCAGGTTCAGGGCATATTTGTGTGGAGTTCTGCATTGGTACGTTCCAGTGAGACAGGTAGGTTTTGGAGCGTACAGGTTCAGGGCATATTTTTGTGGAGTTCTGCATTGGTACGTTCCAGTGAGACAGGGAGGTTATGGAGGGGTACAGGTTCAGGGCATATTTTTGTGGAGTTCTGCATTGGTACGTTCCAGTGACACAGGGAGTTTATGGAGGGGTACAGGTTCAGGGGATATTTTTGTGGAGTCTTGCAATTGTACGTTCCAGTGAGACAGGGAGTTTATGGAGGGGTACAGTTTCAGGGCATTTTTGTGTGGAGTTCTGCATTGGTACATTCCAGTGAGACAGGGAGGGTATGCAGGTGTACAGGTTCAGGGCATATTTATGTGGAGTTCTGCATTGGAAAATTCCAGTGAGACACGGAGGATATGGAGGGGTGCAGGTTCAGGGCATATTTCTGTGGAGATCTGCATTGGTACGTTCCAGTGAGACACTGAGGTTATGGAGGAGTACAGGTTCAGGGCATATTTATGTGGAGTTCCGCAGTGGAACATTCCAGTGAGACACGGAGGATATTGAGGGGTACAGTTTCAGGGCATATTTGTGTGGAGTTCTGCATTGGTACGTTCCAGTGAGACAGGTAGGTTTTGGAGCGTACAGGTTCAGGGCATATTTTTGTGGAGTTCTGCATTGATACGTTCCAGTGAGACAGGGAGGTTATGGAGGGGTACAGTTTCAGGGCATTTTTGTGTGGAGTTCTGCATTGGTACATTCCAGTGAGACAGGGAGGTTATGGAGGGGTACAGGTTCAGGGCATATTTATGTGGAGTTCTGCATTGGAACATTCCAGTGAGACACGGAGGATATGGAGGTGTGCAGGTTCAGGGCATATTTGTGTGGAGTTCTGCATTGGTACGTTCCAATGAGACACTGAGGTTATGGAGGGGTACAGGTTCAGGGCATATTTATGTGGAGTTCCGCAGTGGAACATTCCAGTGAGACTCGGAGGATATTGAGGGGTACAGTTTCAGGGCATATTTGTGTGGAGTTCTGCATTGGTACGTTCCAGTGAGACTGGGTGGTTATGGAGGCGTACAAGTTCAGGGCATATTTGTGTGGAGTTCTGCATTGGTACATTCCAGTGAGACACGGAGGATATGGAGGGATACAGGTTCATGACATATTTGTGCGGAGTTATTCATTGGTACGTTCCAGTGTGACAGGAAGATTTTGGAGCGTACAGGTTCAGAGCATATTTGTATGGAGTTCTGCATTGGTACATTCTACTGAGACAGGGAGGTTATGGAGGGTACATATTCAGGGCCTATTTTTGTGGAGTTCTGTATTGGTACGTTCCAGTGAGACAGGGAGGTTATGAAGGGGTACAGTTTCAGGGCATATTTGTCTGGAGTTCTGCATTGGTACGTTCCAGTGAGACAGGGAGGTAATGGAGGGGTACAGGTTCAGGGCATATTTGTGTGTAGTAGTTCATTGGTACGTTCCAGTGAGACAGGTCGGTTTTGGAGCGTACAGGTTCAGGGCATATTTTTGTGGAGTTCTGCATTGGTACGTTCCAGTGAGACAGGGAGGTTATGTAGGTGTACATGTTCCGTGCATATTTGTGTGTTTTTCTGCATTGGTACGTTCCAGTGAGAAAGGGAGGTTATAGAGGGGTACAGTTTCAGGGCATATTTATGTGGATTTCTGCATTGGTACGTTCCCGTGAGACAGGGAGGTTATGGAGGGGTACAGGTTCAGGGGATATTTTTGTGGAGTCTTGCAATTGTACGTTCCAGTGAGACAGGGAGTTTATGAAGGGGTACAGTTTCAGAGCATTTTTGTGTGGAGTTCTGCATTGGTACATTCCAGTGAGAAAGGGAGGGTATGCAGGTGTACAGGTTCAGGGCATATTTATGTGGAGTTCTGCATTGGAAAATTCCAGTGAGACACGGAGGATATGGAGGGGTGCAGGTTCAGGGCATATTTCTGTGGAGTTCTGCATTGGTACGTTCCAGTGAGACAATGAGGTTATGGAGGAGTACAGGTTCAGGGCATATTTATGTGGAGTTCCGCAGTGGAACATTCCAGTGAGACACGGAGGATATTGAGGGGTACAGTTTCAGGGCATATTTGTGTGGAGTTCTGCATTGGTACGTTCCAGTGAGACAGGTAGGTTTTGGAGCGTACAGGTACAGGGCATATTTTTATGGAGTTCTGCATTGATACGTTCCAGTGAGACAGGGAGGTTATGGAGGGGTACAGTTTCAGGGCATTTTTGTGTGGAGTTCTGCATTGGTACATTCCAGTGAGACAGGGAGGTTTTGGAGGGGTACAGGTTCAGGGCATATTTATGTGGAGTTCTGCATTGGAACATTCCAGTGAGACACGGAGGATTTGGAGGTGTGCAGGTTCAGGGCATATTTGTGTGGAGTTCTGCATTGGTACGTTCCAGTGAGACACTGAGGTTATGGAGGGGTACAGGTTCAGTGCATATTTATGTGGAGTTCCGCAGTGGAACATTCCAGTGAGACTCGGAGGATATTGAGGGGTACAGTTTCAGGGCATATTTGTGTGGAGTTCTGCATTGGTACGTTCCAGTGAGACAGGGTGGTTATGGAGGTGTACAAGTTCAGGGCATATTTGTGTGGAGTTCTGCATTGGTACATTCCAGTGAGACACGGAGGATATGGAGGGATACAGGTTCATGACATATTTGTGCGGAGTTCTTCATTGGTACGTTCCAGTGTGACAGGAAGATTTTGGAGCGTACAGGTTCAGAGCATATTTGTATGGAGTTCTGCATTGGTACATTCTACTGAGACAGGGAGGTTATGGAGGGTACATATTCAGGGCATATTTTTGTGGAGTTCTGTATTGGTACGTTCCAGTGAGACAGGGAGGTTATGAAGTGGTACAGTTTCAGGGCATATTTGTCTGGAGTTCTGCATTGGTACGTTCCAGTGAGACAGGGAGGTTATGGAGGGGTACAGGTTCAGGGCATATTTGTGTGGAGTTCTGCATTGGTACATTCCAGTGAGACACGGAGGATATGGAGGGATACAGGTTCATGGCATATTTGTGTGTAGTACTTCATTGGTACGTTCCAGTGAGACAGGTCGGTTTTGGAGCGTACAGGTTCAAGGCATACTTTTGTGGAGTTCTGCATTGGTACGTTCCAGTGAGACAGGGAGGTTATGGAGGGGTACAGGTTCAGGGAATATTTGTGTGGAGTTCTGCATTGCTACGTTGCAGTGAGACAGGGAGGTTATGTAGGTGTACATGTTCCGTGCATATTTGTGTGTTTTTCTGCATTGGTACGTCCAGTGAGAAAGGGAGGTTATGGAGGGGTACAGTTTCAGGGCATATTTATGTGGATTTCTGCATTGGTACGTTCCCGTGAGACAGTGAGGTTATGGAGGGGTACAGGTTCAGGGGATATTTTTGTGGAGTCTTGCAAATGTACGTTCCAGTGAGACAGGGAGTTTATGGAGGGGTACAGTTTCAGGGCATTTTTGTGTGGAGTTCTGCATTGGTACATTCCAGTGAGACAGGGAGGGTATGCAGGTGTACCGGTTCAGGGCATATTTATGTGGAGTTCTGCGTTGGAAAATTCCAGTGAGACACGGAGGATATGGAGGGGTGCAGGTTCAGGGCATATTTCTGTGGAGTTCTGCATTGGTACGTTCCAGTGAGACACTGAGGTTATGGAGGAGTACAGTTTCAGGGCATATTTATGTGGAGTTCCGCAGTGGAACATTCCAGTGAGACACGGAGGATATTGAGGGGTTCAGTTTCAGGGCATATTTGTGTGGAGTTCTGCATTGGTACGTTCCAGTGAGACAGGTAGGTTTTGGAGCGTACAGGTTCAGGGCATATTTTTGTGGAGTTCTGCATTTTTACGTTCCAGTGAGACAGGGAGGTTATGGAGGGATACAGGTTCAGGGCATATTTTTGTGGAGTTCTGCATTGGTACGTTCCCGTGAGACAGGGAGTTTATGGAGGGGTACAGGTTCAGGGCATATTTTTGTGGAGTTTTGCAATGGTACGTTCCAGTGAGACAGGGAGTTTATGGAGGGGTACAGTTTCAGGGCATTTTTGTGCGGAGTTCTGCATTGGTACATTCCAGTGAGACAGGGAGGTTATGGAGGGGTACAGGTTCAGGGCATATTTATGTGGAGTTCTGCATTGGAACATTCCAGTGAGACACGGAGGATATGAAGGGGTGCCGGTTCAGGGCATATTTGTGTGGAGTTCAGCATTGGTACTTTCCAGTGAGACACTGAGGTTATGGAGGGGTACAGGTTCAGGGCATATTTATGTGGAGTTACGCAGTGGAACATTCCAGTGAGACACGGAGGATATTGTGGGGTACAGTTTCAGGGCATATTTGTGTGGAGTTCTGCATTGGTACGTTCCACTGAGACAGGGAGGTTATGTAGGTGTACATGTTCAGGGCATATTTGTGTGTTTTTCTGCATTGGTACGTTCCAGTGAGAAAGGGAGGTTATGGAGAGTTACAGTTTCAGGGCATATTTATGTGAAGTTCTGCATTGGTACCTTCCAGTGAGACAGGCAGGTTATAGAGGGGTACAGGTTCAGGGCATATTTTTGTGGAGTTCTGCATTGGTACGTTCCAGTGTGTCATAGAGGTTATTCTGGGGTACAGGTTTAGGGCATATTTGTGTGGCGTTCTGCATTGGTACGTTCCAATGAGACAGGGAGGTTATGGAGGGTACATATTCAGGGGATATTTTTGTGGAGTTCTGCATTCGTACTTTCCAGTGAGACACTGAGGTTATGGAAGGGTACAGGTTCAGGGCATATTCATGTGGAGTTCCGCAGTGGAACATTCCAGTGAGACACGGAGGATATTGAGGGGTACAGTTTCAGGGCATATTTGTGTGGAGTTCTGCATTGGTACGTTCCAGTGAGACAGGTAGGTTTTGGAGCGTACAGGTTCAGGGCATATTTTTGTGGAGTTCTGCATTGGTACGTTCCAGTGAGACAGGGAGGTTATGGAGGGGTACAGGTTCAGGGCATATTTGTGTGGAGTTCTGCATTGGTACGTTCCAGTCAGACAGGGAGGTTATGTAGTTGTACATGTTCCGTGCATATTTGTGTGTTTTTCTGCATTGGTACGTTCCAGTGAGAAAGGGAGGTTATGGAGGGGTACAGTTTCAGGGCATATTTATGTGGATTTCTGTATTGGTACGTTCCCGTGAGACAGGGAGTTTATGGAGGGGTACAGTTTCAGGGCATTTTTGTGTGGAGTTCTGCATTGGTACATTCCAGTGAGACAGGGAGGTTATGGAGGGGTACAGGTTCAGGGCATATTTATGTGGATTTCTGCATTGGAACATTCCAGTGAGACACGGAGGATATGGAGGTGTGCAGGTTCAGGTCATATTTGTGTGGAGTTCTGCATTGGTAGGTTCCAGTGAGACAGGGTGGTTATGGAGGCGTACAGGTTCAGGGCATATTTGTGTGGAGTTCTGCATTGGTACATTCCAGTGAGACACGGAGAATATGGAGGGATACAGGTTCATGGCATATTTGTGCGGAGTTCTTCATTGGTACGTTCCAGTGTGACAGGTAGGTTTTGGAGCGTACAGGTTCAGGGCATATTTGTATGGAGTTATGCATTGGTACATTCTACTGAGACAGGGAGGTTATGGAGGGTACATATTCAGGGCATATTTTTGTGGAGTTCTGTATTGTTACGTTCCAGTGAGACAGGGAGGTTTTGGAGCGTACAGGTTCAGGGCATATTTTTGTGGAGTTCTGCATTGGTACGTTCCAGTGAGACAGGGAGGTTATGGAGGGGTACAGGTTCAGGGCATATTTGTGTGGAGTTCTGCATTGGTACGTTCCAGTCAGACAGGGAGGTTATGTAGTTGTACATGTTCCGTGCATATTTGTGTGTTTTTCTGCATTGGTACGTTCCAGTGAGAAAGGGAGGTTATGGAGGGGTACAGGTTCAGGGCATATTTTTGTGGAGTTCTGATTCGGTACGTTCCAGTGTTTCATGGAGGTTATGGTGGGGTACAGGTTTAGGGCATATTTGTGTGGAGTTCTGCATTGGAACATTCCAGTGAGACACGGAGGATATTGAGGGGTGCAGGTTCAGGGCATATTTGTGTGGAGTTCTGCATTGGTACGTTCCAGTGAGACAGGTAGGTTTTGGAGCGTACAGGTTCAGGGCATATTTTTGTGGAGTTCTGCATTGGTACGTTCCAGTGAGACAGGGAGGTTATGGAGGGGTACAGGTTAAGGGCATATTTTTGTGGAGTTCTGCATTGGTACGTTCCCGTGAGACAGGGAGTTTATGGAGGGGTACAGGTTCAGGGGATATTTTTGTGGAGTCTTGCAATTGTACGTTCCAGTGAGACAGGGAGTTTATGGAGGGGTACAGTTTCAGGGCATTTTTGTGTGGAGTTCTGCATTGGTACATTCCAGTGAGACAGGGAGGGTATGCAGGTGTACAGGTTCAGGGCATATTTATGTGGAGTTCTGCATTGGAAAATTCCAGTGAGACACGGAGGATATGGAGGGGTACACTTTCAGGGCATATTTCTGTGGAGATCTGCATTGGTACGTTCCAGTGAGACAGGTTGGTTTTGGAGCGTACAGGTTCAGGGCATATTTTTGTGGAGTTCTGCATTGATACGTTCCAGTGAGACAGGGAGGTTATGGAGGGGTACAGTTTCAGGGCATTTTTGTGTGGAGTTCTGCATTGGTACGTTCCAGTGAGAAAGGGAGGTTATGGAGGGCTACAGTTTCAGGGCATATTTATGTGGATTTCTGCATTGGTACGTTCCCGTGAGACAGGGAGGTTATGGAGGGGTACAGGTTCAGGGGATATTTTTGTGGAGTCTTGCAAATGTACGTTCCAGTGAGACAGGGAGTTTATGGAGGGGTACAGTTTCAGGGCATTTTTGTGTGGAGTTCTGCATTGGTACATTCCAGTGAGACAGGGAGGGTATGCAGGTGTACCGGTTCAGGGCATATTTATGTGGAGTTCTGCGTTGGAAAATTCCAGTGAGACACGGAGGATATGGAGGGGTGCAGGTTCAGGGCATATTTCTGTGGAGTTCTGCATTGGTACGTTCCAGTGAGACACTGAGCTTATGGAGGAGTACAGTTTCAGGGCATATTTATGTGGAGTTCCGCAGTGGAACATTCCAGTGAGACACGGAGGATATTGAGGGGTACAGTTTCAGGGCATATTTGTGTGGAGTTCTGCATTGGTACGTTCCAGTGAGACAGGTAGGTTTTGGAGCGTACAGGTTCAGGGCATATTTTTGTGGAGTTCTGCATTTTTACGTTCCAGTGAGACAGGGAGGTTATGGAGGGATACAGGTTCAGGGCATATTTTTGTGGAGTTCTGCATTGGTACGTTCCCGTGAGACAGGGAGTTTATGGAGGGGTACAGGTTCAGGGCATATTTTTGTGGAGTTTTGCAATGGTACGTTCCAGTGAGACAGGGAGTTTATGGAGGGGTACAGTTTCAGGGCATTTTTGTGTGGAGTTCTGCATTGGTACATTCCTGTGAGACAGGGAGGTTATGGAGGGGTACAGGTTCAGGGCATATTTATGTGGAGTTACGCAGTGGAACATTCCAGTGAGACACGGAGGATATTGTGGGGTACAGTTTCAGGGCATATTTGTGTGGAGTTCTGCATTGGTACGTTCCACTGAGACAGGGAGGTTATGTAGGTGTACATGTTCAGGGCATATTTGAGTGTTTTTCTGCATTGGTACGTTCCAGTGAGAAAGGGAGGTTATGGAGAGTTACAGTTTCAGGGCATATTTATGTGAAGTTCTGCATTGGTACCTTCCAGTGAGACAGGCAGGTTATAGAGGGGTACAGGTTCAGGGCATATTTTTGTGGAGTTCTGCATTGGTACGTTCCAGTGTGTCATAGAGGTTATTCTGGGGTACAGGTTTAGGGCATATTTGTGTGGCGTTCTGCATTGGTACGTTCCAGTGAGACAGGTAGGTTTTGGAGCGTACAGGTTCAGGGCATATTTTTGTGGAGTTCTGCATTGGTACGTTCCAGTGAGACAGGGAGGTTTTGGAGCGTACAGGTTCAGGGCATATTTTTGTGGAGTTCTGCATTGGTACGTTCCAGTGAGACAGGGAGGTTATGGAGGGGTACAGGTTCAGGGCATATTTGTGTGGAGTTCTGCATTGGTACGTTCCAGTCAGACAGGGAGGTTATGTAGTTGTACATGTTCCGTGCATATTTGTGTGTTTTTCTGCATTGGTACGTTCCAGTGAGAAAGGGAGGTTATGGAGGGGTACAGTTTCAGGGCATATTTATGTGGATTTCTGTATTGGTACGTTCCCGTGAGACAGGGAGTTTATGGAGGGGTACAGTTTCAGGGCATTTTTGTGTGGAGTTCTGCATTGGTACATTCCAGTGAGACAGGGAGGTTATGGAGGGGTGCAGGTTCAGGGCATATTTATGTGGAGTTCTGCATTGGAACATTCCAGTGAGACACGGAGGATATGGAGGTGTGCAGGTTCAGGGCATATTTGTGTGGAGTTCTGCATTGGTACGTTCCAGTGAGACAGGGTGGTTATGGAGGCTTACAGGTTCAGGGCATATTTGTGTGGAGTTCTGCATTGGTACATTCCAGTGAGACACGGAGGATATGGAGGGATACAGGTTCATGGCATATTTGTGCGGAGTTCTTCATTGGTACGTTCCAGTGTGACAGGTAGGTTTTGGAGCGTACAGGTTCAGGGCATATTTGTATGGAGTTATGCATAGGTACATTCTACTGAGACAGGGAGGTTATGGAGGGTACATATTCAGGGCATATTTTTGTGGAGTTCTGTATTGTTACGTTCCAGTGAGACAGGGAGGTTATGGAGGGGTACAGTTTCAGGGCATATTTGTCTGGAGTTCTGCATTGGTACGTTCCATTGAGACAGGGAGGTTATGGAGGGTTTACAGGTTCAGGGCATATTTGTGTGGAGTTCTGCATTGGTACATTCCAGTGAGACCCGGAGGATATGGAGGGATACAGGTTCATGGCATATTTGTGTGTAGAACTACATTGGTACATTCCAGTGAGACAGGTCGGTTTTGGAGCGTACAGGTTCAGGGCATATTTTTGTGGAGTTCTGCATTGGTACGTTCCAGTGATACAGGGAGGTTATGTAGGTGTACATGTTCCGTGCATATTTGTGTGTTTTTCTGCATTGGTACGTTCCAGTGAGAAAGGGAGGTTATGGAGGGGTACAGGTTCAGGGCATATTTTTGTGGAGTTCTGATTAGGTACGTTCCAGTGTTTCATGGAGGTTATGGTGGGTTACAGGTTTAGGGCATATTTGTGTGGAGTTCTGCATTGGAACATTCCAGTGAGACAGGTAGGTTTTGGAGCGTACAGGTTCAGGGCATATTTTTGTGGAGTTCTGCATTGGTACGTTCCAGTGAGACAGGGAGGTTTTGGAGCGTACAGGTTCAGGGCATATTTTTGTGGAGTTCTGCATTGGTACGTTCCAGTGAGACAGGGAGGTTATGGAGGGGTGCAGGTTCAGGGCATATTTGTGTGGAGTTCTGCATTGGTACGTTCCAGTGAGACAGGTAGGTTTTGGAGCGTACAGGTTCAGGGCATATTTTTGTGGAGTTCTGCATTGGTACGTTCCAGTGAGACAGGGAGGTTTTGGAGCGTACAGGTTCAGGGCATATTTTTGTGGAGTTCTGCATTGGTACGTTCCAGTGAGACAGGGAGGTTATGGAGGGGTACAGGTTCAGGGCATATTTGTGTGGAGTTCTGCATTGGTACGTTCCAGTCAGACAGGGAGGTTATGTAGTTGTACATGTTCCGTGCATATTTGTGTGTTTTTCTGCATTGGTACGTTCCAGTGAGAAAGGGAGGTTATGGAGGGGTACAGTTTCAGGGCATATTTATGTGGATTTCTGTATTGGTACGTTCCCGTGAGACAGGGAGTTTATGGAGGGGTACAGTTTCAGGGCATTTTTGTGTGGAGTTCTGCATTGGTACATTCCAGTGAGACAGGGAGGTTATGGAGGGGTACAGGTTCAGGGCATATTTATGTGGAGTTCTGCATTGGAACATTCCAGTGAGACACGGAGGATATGGAGGTGTGCAGGTTCAGGGCATATTTGTGTGGAGTTCTGCATTGGTACGTTCCAGTGAGACGGGGTGGTTATGGAGGCTTACAGGTTCAGGGCATATTTTTGTGGAGTTCTGCATTGGTACATTCCAGTGAGACACGGAGGATATGGAGGGATACAGGTTCATGGCATATTTGTGCGGAGTTCTTCATTGGTACGTTCCAGTGTGACAGGTAGGTTTTGGAGCGTACAGTTTCAGGGCATATTTATGTGGATTTCTGTATTGGTACGTTCCCGTGAGACAGGGAGTTTATGGAGGGGTACAGTTTCAGGGCATTTTTGTGTGGAGTTCTGCATTGGTACATTCCAGTGAGACAGGGAGGTTATGGAGGGGTACAGGTTCAGGGCATATTTATGTGGAGTTCTGCATTGGAACATTCCAGTGAGACACGGAGGATATGGAGGTGTGCAGGTTCAGGGCATATTTGTGTGGAGTTCTGCATTGGTACGTTCCAGTGAGACGGGGTGGTTATGGAGGCTTACAGGTTCAGGGCATATTTTTGTGGAGTTCTGCATTGGTACATTCCAGTGAGACACGGAGGATATGGAGGGATACAGGTTCATGGCATATTTGTGCGGAGTTCTTCATTGGTACGTTCCAGTGTGACAGGTAGGTTTTGGAGCGTACAGGTTCAGGGCATATTTGTATGGAGTTATGCATAGGTACATTCTACTGAGACAGGGAGGTTATGGAGGGTACATATTCAGGGCATATTTTTGTGGAGTTCTGTATTGTTACGTTCCAGTGAGACAGGGAGGTTATGGAGGGGTACAGTTTCAGGGCATATTTGTCTGGAGTTCTGCATTGGTACGTTCCATTGAGACAGGGAGGTTATGGAGGGTTTACAGGTTCAGGGCATATTTGTGTGGAGTTCTGCATTGGTACATTCCAGTGAGACACGGAGGATATGGAGGGATACAGGTTCATGGCATATTTGTGTGTAGAACTACATTGGTACATTCCAGTGAGACAGGTCGGTTTTGGAGCGTACAGATTCAGGGCATATTTTTGTGGAGTTCTGCATTGGTACGTTCCAGTGATACAGGGAGGTTATGTAGGTGTACATGTTCCGTGCATATTTGTGTGTTTTTCTGCATTGGTACGTTCCAGTGAGAAAGGGAGGTTATGGAGGGGTACAGGTTCAGGGCATATTTTTGTGGAGTTCTGATTAGGTACGTTCCAGTGTTTCATGGAGGTTATGGTGGGTTACAGGTTTAGGGCATATTTGTGTGGAGTTCTGCATTGGAACATTCCAGTGAGACACGGAGGATATTGAGGGGTGCAGGTTCAGGGCATATTTGTGTGGAGTTCTGCATTGGTACGTTCCAGTGAGACAGGTAGGTTTTGGAGCGTACAGGTTCAGGGCATATTTTTGTGGAGTTCTGCATTGGTACGTTCCAGTGAGACAGGGAGGTTATGGAGGGGTACAGGTTAAGGGCATATTTTGTGGAGTTCTGCATTGGTACGTTCCCGTGAGACAGGGAGTTTATGGAGGGGTACAGGTTCAGGGGATATTTTTGTGGAGTTCTGCATTGGTACATTCCAGTGAGACAGGGAGGGTATGCAGGTGTACAGGTTCAGGGCATATTTATGTGGAGTTCTGCATTGGAAAATTCCAGTGAGACACGGAGGATATGGAGGGGTACAGTTTCAGGGCATATTTCTGTGGAGATCTGCATTGGTACGTTCCAGTGAGACAGGTAGGTTTTGGAGCGTACAGGTTCAGGGCATATTTTTGTGAAGTTCTGAATTGATACGTTCCAGTGAGACAGGGAGGTTATGGAGGGGTACAGTTTCAGGGCATTTTTGTGTGGAGTTCTGCATTGGTACAGTCCAGTGAGACAGGGAGGTTATGGAGGGGTACAGCTTCAGGGCATATTTATGTGGAGTTCTGCATTGGAACATTCCAGTGAGACACGGAGGATATGGAGGTGTGCAGGTTCAGGGCATATTTGTGTGGAGTTCTGCATTGGTACGTTCCAGTGAGACACTGAGGTTATGGAGGGGTACAGGTTCAGGGCATATTTATGTGGAGGTCCGCAGTGGAACATTCCAGTGAGACTCGGAGAATATTGAGGGGTACAGTTTCAGGGCATATTTGTGTGGAGTTCTGCATTGGTACATTCCAGTGAGACACGGAGGATATGGAGGGATACAGGTTCATGACATATTTGTGCGGAGTTATTCACTGGTACGTACCAGTGTGACAGGAAGATTTTGGAGCGCACAGGTTCAGAGCATATTTGTATGGAGTTCTGCATTGGTACGTTCCAGTGAGACAGGGAGGTTATGGAGGGGTACAAGTTCAGGGAATATTTGTATGGAGTTCTGCATTGGTACGTTGCAGTGAGACAGGGTGGTTATGTAGGTGTACATGTTCCGTGCATATTTGTGTGTTTTTCTGCATTGGTACGTTCCAGTGAGAAAGGGAGGTTATGGAGGGGTACAGTTTCAGGGCATATTTATGTGGATTTCTGCATTGGTACGTTCCCGTGAGACAGGGAGGTTATGGAGGGGTACAGGTTCAGGGGAGATTTTTGTGGAGTCTTGCGATTGTACGTTCCAGTGAGACAGGGAGTTTATGGAGGGTTACAGTTTCAGGGCATTTTTGTGTGGAGTTCTGCATTGGTACATTCCAGTGAGACAGGGATGGTATGCAGGTGTACAGGTTCAGGGCATATTTATGTGGAGTTCTGCATTGGAAAATTCCAGTGAGACACGGAGGATATGGAGGGGTGCAGGTTCAGGGCATATTTCTGTGGAGTTCTGCATTGGTACGTTCCAGTGAGACACTGAGGTTATGGAGGAGTACAGGTTCAGGGCATATTTATGTGGAGTTCCGCAGTGGAACATTCCAGTGGGACACGGAGGATATTGAGGGGTACAGTTTCAGGGCATATTTGTGTGGAGTTCTGCATCGGTACGTTCCAGTGAGACAGGTAGGTTTTGGAGCGTACGGGTTCAGGGCATATTTTTATGGAGTTCTGCATTGGAACATTCCAGTGAGACACGGAGGATATGGAGGGATACAGGTTCATGACATATTTGGGCGGAGTTCTTCATTGGTACGTTCCAGTGTGACAGGAAGATTTTGGAGCGTACAGGTTCAGAGCATATTTTTGTGGAGTTCTGCATTGGTACGTTCCAGTGAGACAGGGAGGTTATGGAGGGGTACAGGTTAAGGGCATATTTTTGTGGAGCTCTGCATTGGTACGTTCCCGTGAGACAGGGAGTTTATGGAGGGGTACAGGTTCAGGGGATATTTTTGTGGAGTCTTGCAATTGTACGTTCCAGTGAGACAGGGAGTTTATGGAGGGGTACAGTTTCAGGGCATTTTTGTGTGGAGTTCTGCATTGGTACATTCCAGTGAGACAGGGAGGGTATGCAGGTGTACAGGTTCAGGGCATATTTATGTGGAGTTCTGCATTGGAAAATTCCAGTGAGACACGGAGGATATGGAGGGGTACAGTTTCAGGGCATATTTCTGTGGAGATCTGCATTGGTACGTTCCAGTGAGACAGGTAGGTTTTGGAGCGTACAGGTTCAGGGCATATTTTTGTAGAGTTCTGCATTGATACGTTCCAGTGAGACAGGGAGATTATGGAGGGGTACAGTTTCAGGGCATTTTTGTGTGGAGTTCTGCATTGGTACGTTCCAGTGAGAAAGGGAGGTTATGGAGGGGTACAGTTTCAGGGCATATTTATGTGGATTTCTGCATTGGTACGTTCCCGTGAGACAGGGAGGTTATGGAGGGGTACAGGTTCAGGGGATATTTTTGTGGAGTCTTGCAAATGTACGTTCCAGTGAGACAGGGAGTTTATGGAGGGGTACAGTTTCAGGGCATTTTTGTGTGGAGTTCTGCATTGGTACATTCCAGTGAGACAGGGAGGGTATGCAGGTGTACCGGTTCAGGGCATATTTATGTGGAGTTCTGCGTTGGAAAATTCCAGTGAGACACGGAGGATATGGAGGGGTGCAGGTTCAGGGCATATTTCTGTGGAGTTTTGCATTGGTACGTTCCAGTGAGACACTGAGGTTATGGAGGAGTACAGTTTCAGGGCATATTTATGTGGAGTTCCGCAGTGGAACATTCCAGTGAGACACGGAGGATATTGAGGGGTACAGTTTCAGGGCATATTTGTGTGGAGTTCTGCATTGGTACGTTCCAGTGAGACAGGTAGGTTTTGGAGCGTACAGGTTCAGGGCATATTTTTGTGGAGTTCTGCATTTTTACGTTCCAGTGAGACAGGGAGGTTATGGAGGGATACAGGTTCAGGGCATATTTTTGTGGAGTTCTGCATTGGTACGTTCCCGTGAGACAGGGAGTTTATGGAGGGGTACAGGTTCAGGGCATATTTTTGTGGAGTTTTGCAATGGTACGTTCCAGTGAGACAGGGAGTTTATGGAGGGGTACAGTTTCAGGGCATTTTTGTGTGGAGTTCTGCATTGGTACATTCCAGTGAGACAGGGAGGTTATGGAGGGGTACAGGTTCAGGGCATATTTATGTGGAGTTCTGCATCGGAACATTCCAGTGAGACACGGAGGATATGAAGGGGTGCCGGTTCAGAGCATATTTGTGTGGAGTTCAGCATTGGTACTTTCCAGTGAGACACTGAGGTTATGGAGGGGTACAGGTTCAGGGCATATTTATGTGGAGTTACGCAGTGGAACATTCCAGTGAGACACGGAGGATATTGTGGGGTACAGTTTCAGGGCATATTTGTGTGGAGTTCTGCATTGGTACGTTCCACTGAGACGGGGAGGTTATGTAGGTGTACATGTTCAGGGCATATTTGTGTGTTTTTCTGCATTGGTACGTTCCAGTGAGAAAGGGAGGTTGTGGAGAGTTACAGTTTCAGGGCATATTTATGTGAAGTTCTGCATTGGTACCTTCCAGTGAGACAGGCAGGTTATAGAGGGGTACAGGTTCAGGGCATATTTTTGTGGAGTTCTGCATTGGTACGTTCCAGTGTGTCATAGAGGTTATTCTGGGGTACAGGTTTAGGGCATATTTGTGTGGCGTTCTGCATTGGTACGTTCCAATGAGACAGGGAGGTTATGGAGGGTACATATTCAGGGGATATTTTTGTGGAGTTCTGCATTGGTACGTTCCAGTGAGACACTGAGGTTATGGAAGGGTACAGGTTCAGGGCATATTCATGTGGAGTTCCGCAGTGGAACATTCCAGTGAGACACGGAGGATATTGAGGGGTACAGTTTCAGGGCATATTTGTGTGGAGTTCTGCATTGGTACGTTCCAGTGAGACAGGTAGGTTTTGGAGCGTACAGGTTCAGGGCATATTTTTGTGGAGTTCTGCATTGGTACGTTCCAGTGAGACAGGGAGGTTATGGAGGGGTACAGGTTCAGGGCATATTTGTGTGGAGTTCTGCATTGGTACGTTCCAGTCAGACAGGGAGGTTATGTAGTTGTACATGTTCCGTGCATATTTGTGTGTTTTTCTGCATTGGTACGTTCCAGTGAGAAAGGGAGGTTATGGAGGGGTACAGTTTCAGGGCATATTTATGTGGATTTCTGTATTGGTACGTTCCCGTGAGACAGGGAGTTTATGGAGGGGTACAGTTTCAGGGCATTTTTGTGTGGAGTTCTGCATTGGTACATTCCAGTGAGACAGGGAGGTTATGGAGGGGTACAGGTTCAGGGCATATTTATGTGGAGTTCTGCATTGGAACATTCCAGTGAGACACGGAGGATATGGAGGTGTGCAGGTTCAGGGCATATTTGTGTGGAGTTCTGCATTGGTACGTTCCAGTGAGACAGGGTGGTTATGGAGGCGTACAGGTTCAGGGCATATTTGTGTGGAGTTCTGCATTGGTACATTCCAGTGAGACACGGAGGATATGGAGGGATACAGATTCATGGCATATTTGTGCGGAGTTCTTCATTGGTACGTTCCAGTGTGACAGGTAGGTTTTGGAGCGTACAGGTTCAGGGCATATTTGTATGGAGTTATGCATTGGTACATTCTACTGAGACAGGGAGGTTATGGAGGGTACATATTCAGGGCATATTTTTGTGGAGTTCTGTATTGTTACGTTCCAGTGAGACAGGGAGGTTATGGAGGGGTACAGTTTCAGGGCATATTTGTCTGGAGTTCTGCATTGGTACGTTCCATTGAGACAGGGAGGTTATGGAGGGTTTACAGGTTCAGGGCATATTTGTGTGGAGTTCTGCATTGGTACATTCCAGTGAGACACGGAGGATATGGAGGGATACAGGTTCATGGCATATTTGTGTGTAGAACTACATTGGTACATTCCAGTGAGACAGGTCGGTTTTGGAGCGTACAGGTTCAGGGCATATTTTTGTGGAGTTCTGCATTGGTACGTTCCAGTGATACAGGGAGGTTATGTAGGTGTACATGTTCCGTGCATATTTTATGTGTTTTTCTGCATTGGTACGTTCCAGTGAGAAAGGGAGGTTATGGAGGGGTACAGGTTCAGGGCATATTTTTGTGGAGTTCTGATTCGGTACGTTCCAGTGTTTCATGGAGGTTATGGTGGGGTACAGGTTTAGGGCATATTTGTGTGGAGTTCTGCATTGGAACATTCCAGTGAGACACGGAGGATATTGAGGGGTGCAGGTTCAGGGCATATTTGTGTGGAGTTCTGCATTGGTACGTTCCAGTGAGACAGGTAGGTTTTGGAGCGTACAGGTTCAGGGCATATTTTTGTGGAGTTCTGCATTGGTACGTTCCAGTGAGACAGGGAGGTTTTGGAGCGTACAGGTTCAGGGCATATTTTTGTGGAGTTCTGCATTGGTACGTTCCAGTGAGACAGGGAGGTTATGGAGGGGTACAGGTTCAGGGCATATTTGTGTGGAGTTCTGCATTGGTACGTTCCAGTCAGACAGGGAGGTTATGTAGTTGTACATGTTCCGTGCATATTTGTGTGTTTTTCTGCATTGGTACGTTCCAGTGAGAAAGGGAGGTTATGGAGGGGTACAGTTTCAGGGCATATTTATGTGGATTTCTGTATTGGTACGTTCCCGTGAGACAGGGAGTTTATGGAGGGGTACAGTTTCAGGGCATTTTTGTGTGGAGTTCTGCATTGGTACATTCCAGTGAGACAGGGAGGTTATGGAGGGGTACAGGTTCAGGGCATATTTATGTGGAGTTCTGCATTGGAACATTCCAGTGAGACACGGAGGATATGGAGCTGTGCAGGTTCAGGGCATATTTGTGTGGAGTTCTGCATTGGTACGTTCCAGTGAGACAGGGTGGTTATGGAGGCGTACAGGTTCAGGGCATATTTGTGTGGAGTTCTGCATTGGTACATTCCAGTGAGACACGGAGGATATGGAGGGATACAGGTTCATGGCATATTTGTGCGGAGTTCTTCATTGGTACGTTCCAGTGTGACAGGTAGGTTTTGGAGCGTACAGGTTCAGGGCATATTTGTATGGAGTTATGCATTGGTACATTCTACTGAGACAGGGAGGTTATGGAGGGTACATATTCAGGGCATATTTTTGTGGAGTTCTGTATTGTTACGTTCCAGTGAGACAGGGAGGTTATGGAGGGGTACAGTTTCAGGGCATATTTGTCTGGAGTTCTGCATTGGTACGTTCCATTGAGACAGGGAGGTTATGGAGGGTTTACAGGTTCAGGGCATATTTGTGTGGAGTTCTGCATTGGTACATTCCAGTGAGACACGGAGGATATGGAGGGATACAGGTTCATGGCATATTTGTGTGTAGAACTACATTGGTACATTCCAGTGAGACAGGTCGGTTTTGGAGCGTACAGGTTCAGGGCATATTTTTGTGGAGTTCTGCATTGGTACGTTCCAGTGATACAGGGAGGTTATGTAGGTGTACATGTTCCGTGCATATTTGTGTGTTTTTCTGCATTGGTACGTTCCAGTGAGAAAGGGAGGTTATGGAGGGGTACAGGTTCAGGGCATATTTTTGTGGAGTTCTGATTCGGTACGTTCCAGTGTTTCATGGAGGTTATGGTGGGTTACAGGTTTAGGGCATATTTGTGTGGAGTTCTGCATTGGAACATTCCAGTGAGACACGGAGGATATTGAGGGGTGCAGGTTCAGGGCATATTTGTGTGGAGTTCTGCATTGGTACGTTCCAGTGAGACAGGTAGGTTTTGGAGCGTACAGGTTCAGGGCATATTTTTGTGGAGTTCTGCATTGGTACGTTCCAGTGAGACAGGGAGGTTATGGAGGGGTACAGGTTAAGGGCATATTTTTGTGGAGTCTTGCAATTGTACGTTCCAGTGAGACAGGGAGTTTATGGAGGGGTACAGTTTCAGGGCATTTTTGTGTGGAGTTCTGCATTGGTACATTCCAGTGAGACAGGGAGGGTATGCAGGTGTACAGTTTCAGGGCATATTTCTGTGGAGATCTGCATTGGTACGTTCCAGTGAGACAGGTAGGTTTTGGAGCGTACAGGTTCAGGGCATATTTTTGTGGAGTTCTGAATTGATACGTTCCAGTGAGACAGGGAGGTTATGGAGGGGTACAGTTTCAGGGCATTTTTGTGTGGAGTTCTGCATTGGTACAGTCCAGTGAGACAGGGAGGTTATGGAGGGGTACAGGTTCAGGGCATATTTATGTGGAGTTCTGCATTGGAACATTCCAGTGAGACACGGAGGATATGGAGGTGTGCAGGTTCAGGGCATATTTGTGTGGAGTTCTGCATTGGTACGTTCCAGTGAGACACTGAGGTTATGGAGGGGTACAGGTTCAGGGCATATTTATGTG
The DNA here is from genome assembly GCF_048418815.1 of Hemitrygon akajei. NCBI lineage: Eukaryota > Metazoa > Chordata > Chondrichthyes > Myliobatiformes > Dasyatidae > Hemitrygon > Hemitrygon akajei. The sequence continues at coordinate 2,284,877 of NW_027331925.1, read as the reverse complement.
GAGGTCCGCAGTGGAACATTCCAGTGAGACTCGGAGAATATTGAGGGGTACAGTTTCAGGGCATATTTGTGTGGAGTTCTGCATTGGTACATTCCAGTGAGACACGCAGGATATGGAGGGATACAGGTTCATGACATATTTGTGCGGAGTTATTCACTGGTACGTACCAGTGTGACAGGAAGATTTTGGAGCGTACAGGTTCAGAGCATATTTGTATGGAGTTCTGCATTGGTACATTCTACTGAGACAGGGAGGTTATGGAGGGTACATATTCAGGGCCTATTTTTGTGGAGTTCTGTATTGGTACGTTCCAGTGAGACAGGGAGGTTATGAAGGGGTACAGTTTCAGGGCATATTTGTCTGGAGTTCTGCATTGCTACGTTCCAGTGAGACAGGGAGGTTATGGAGGGGTACAGGTTCAGGGCATATTTGTGTGTAGTACTTCATTGGTACGTTCCAGTGAGACAGGTCGGTTTTGGAGCGTACAGGTTCAGGGCATATTTTTGTGGAGTTCTGCATTGGTACCTTCCAGTGAGACAGGGAGGTTATGGAGGGGTACAAGTTCAGGGAATATTTGTATGGAGTTCTGCATTGGTACGTTGCAGTGAGACAGGGAGGTTATGTAGGTGTACATGTTCCGTGCATATTTGTGTGTTTTTCTGCATTGGTACGTTCCAGTGAGAAAGGGAGGTTATGGAGGGGTACAGTTTCAGGGCATATTTATGTGGATTTCTGCATTGGTACGTTCCCGTGAGACAGGGAGGTTATGGAGGGGTACAGGTTCAGGGGAGATTTTTGTGGAGTCTTGCAATTGTACGTTCCAGTGAGACAGGGAGTTTATGGAGGGTTACAGTTTCAGGGCATTTTTGTGTGGAGTTCTGCATTGGTACATTCCAGTGAGACAGGGATGGTATGCAGGTGTACAGGTTCAGGGCATATTTATGTGGAGTTCTGCATTGGAAAATTCCAGTGAGACACGGAGGATATGGAGGGGTGCAGGTTCAGGGCATATTTCTGTGGAGTTCTGCATTGGTACGTTCCAGTGAGACACTGAGGTTATGGAGGAGTACAGGTTCAGGGCATATTTATGTGGAGTTCCGCAGTGGAACATTCCAGTGGGACACGGAGGATATTGAGGGGTACAGTTTCAGGGCATATTTGTGTGGAGTTCTGCATTGGTACGTTCCAGTGAGACAGGTAGGTTTTGGAGCGTACGGGTTCAGGGCATATTTTTATGGAGTTCTGCATTGGAACATTCCAGTGAGACACGGAGGATTTGGAGGTGTGCAGGTTCAGGGCATATTTGTGTGGAGTTCTGCATTGGTACGTTCCAGTGAGACACTGAGGTTATGGAGGAGTACAGGTTCAGGGCATATTTATGTGGAGTTCCGCAGTGGAACATTCCAGTGAGACTCGGAGGATATTGAGGGGTACAGTTTCAGGGCATATTTGTGTGGAGTTCTGCATTGGTATGTTCCAGTGAGACAGGGTGGTTATGGAGGTGTACAAGTTCAGGGCATATTTGTGTGGAGTTCTGCATTGGTACATTCCAGTGAGACACGGAGGATATGGAGGGATAAAGGTTCATGACATATTTGGGCGGAGTTCTTCATTGGTACGTTCCAGTGTGACAGGAAGATTTTGGAGCGTACAGGTTCAGAGCATATTTGTATGGAGTTCTGCATTGGTACATTCTACTGAGACAGGGAGGTTATGGAGGGTACATATTCAGGGCATATTTTTGTGGAGTTCTGTATTGGTACGTTCCAGTGAGACAGGGAGGTTATGAAGGGGTACAGTTTCAGGGCATATTTGTCTGGAGTTCTGCATTGGTACGTTCCAGTGAGACAGGGAGGTTATGGAGGGGTACAGGTTCAGGGAATATTTGTGTGGAGTTCTGCATTGGTACGTTGCAGTGAGACAGGGAGGTTATGTAGGTGTACATGTTCCGTGCATATTTGTGTGTTTTTCTGCATTGGTACGTTCCAGTGAGAACGGGAGGTTATGGAGGGGTACAGTTTCAGGGCATATTTATGTGGATTTCTGCATTGGTACGTTCCCGTGAGACAGGGAGGTTATGGAGGGGTACAGGTTCAGGGGATATTTTTGTGGAGTCTTGGAAATGTACGTTCCAGTGAGACAGGGAGTTTATGGAGGGGTACAGTTTCAGGGCATTTTTGGGTGGAGTTCTGCATTGGTACATTCCAGTGAGACAGGGAGGGTATGCAGGTGTACAGGTTCAGGGCATATTTATGTGGAGTTCTGCGTTGGAAAATTCCAGTGAGACACGGAGGATATGGAGGGGTGCAGGTTCAGGGCATATTTCTGTGGAGTTCTGCATTGGTACGTTCCAGTGAGACACTGAGGTTATGGAGGAGTACAGGTTCAGGGCATATTTATGTGGAGTTCCGCAGTGGAACATTCCAGTGAGACACGGAGGATATTGAGGGGTACAGTTTCAGGGCATATTTGTGTGGAGTTCTGCATTGGTACGTTCCAGTGAGACAGGTAGGTTTCGGAGCGTACAGGTTCAGGGCATATTTTTGTGGAGTTCTGCATTTTTACGTTCCAGTGAGACAGGGAGGTTATGGAGGTATACAGGTTCAGGGCATATTTTTGTGGAGTTCTGCATTGTTACGTTCCCGTGAGACAGGGAGTTTATGGAGGGGTACAGGTTCAGGGCATATTTTTGTGGAGTTTTGCAATGGTACGTTCCAGTGAGACAGGGAGTTTATGGAGGGGTACAGTTTCAGGGCATTTTTGTGTGGAGTTCTGCATTGGTACATTCCAGTGAGACAGGGAGGTTATGGTGGGGTACAGGTTCAGGGCATATTTATGTGGAGTTCTGCATTGGAACATTCCAGTGAGACACGGAGGATATGAAGGGGTGCCGGTTCAAGGCATATTTGTGTGGAGTTCAGCATTGGTACGTTCCAGTGAGACACTGAGGTTATGGAGGGGTACAGGTTCAGGGCATATTTATGTGGAGTTACGAAGTGGAACATTCCAGTGCGACACGGAGGATATTGTGGGGTACAGTTTCAGGGCATATTTGTGTGGAGTTCTGCATTGGTACGTTCCACTGAGACAGGGAGGTTATGTAGGTGTACATGTTCAGGGTATATTTGTGTGTTTTTCTGCATTGGTACATTCCAGTGAGAAAGGGAGGTTATGGAGAGTTACAGTTTCAGGGCATATTTATGTGAAGTTCTGCATTGGTACCTTCCAGTGAGACAGGCAGGTTATGGAGGGGTACAGGTTCAGGGCATATTTTTGTGGAGTTCTGCATTGGTACGTTCCAGTGTGTCATAGAGGTTGTGCTGGGGTACAGGTTTAGGGCATATTTGTGTGGCGTTCTGCATTGGTACGTTCCAATGAGACAGGGAGGTTATGGAGGGTACATATTCAGGGGATATTTTTGTGGAGTTCTGCATTGGTACGTTCCAGTGAGACACTGAGGTTATGGAAGGGTACAGGTTCAGGGCATATTTATGTGGAGTTCCGCAGTGGAACATTCCAGTGAGACACGGAGGATATTGAGGGGTACAGTTTCAGGGCATATTTGTGTGGAGTTCTGCATTGGTACGTTCCAGTGAGACAGGTAGGTTTTGGAGCGTACAGGTTCAGGGCATATTTTTGTGGAGTTCTGCATTGGTACGTTCCAGTGAGACAGGGAGGTTATGGAGGGGTACAGGTTCAGGGCATATTTGTGTGGAGTTCTGCATTGGTACGTTCCAGTGAGACAGGGAGGTTATGTAGTTGTACTTGTTCCGTGCATATTTGTGTGTTTTTCTGCATTGGTACTTTCCAGTGAGAAAGGGAGGTTATGGAGGGGTACAGTTTCAGGGCATATTTATGTGGATTTCTGTATTGGTACGTTCCCGTGAGACAGGGAGTTTATGGAGGGGTACAGTTTCAGGGCATTTTTGTGTGGAGTTCTGCATTGGTACATTCCAGTGAGACAGGGAGGTTATGGAGCGGTACAGGTTCAGGGCATATTTATGTGGAGTTCTGCATTGGAACATTCCAGTGAGACTCGGAGGATATGGAGGGATACAGGTTCATGGCATATTTGTGCGGAGTTCTTCATTGGTACGTTCCAGTGTGACAGGTAGGTTTTGGAGCGTACAGGTTCAGGGCATATTTGTATGGAGTTATGCATTGGTACATTCTACTGAGTCAGGGAGGTTATGGAGGGTACATATTCAGGGCATATTTTTGTGGAGTTCTGTATTGTTACGTTCCAGTGAGACAGGGAGGTTATGGAGGGGTACAGGTTCAGGGCATATTTGTGTGGAGTTCTGCATTGGTACATTCCAGTGAGACACGGAGGATATGGAGGGATACAGGTTCATTGCATATTTTTGTGGAGTTCTGATTCGGTACGTTCCAGTGTTTCATGGAGGTTATGGTGGGGTACAGTTTCAGGGCATATTTGTGTGGAGTTCTGCATTGGTACATTCCAGTGAGACATGGAGGTTATGGAGGGGTACAGGTTTAGGGCATATTTGTGTGGCGTTCTGAATTGGTACGTTCCAATGAGACAGGGAGGTTATGGAGGGTACATATTCAGGGGATATTTTTGTGGAGTTCTGCATTGGTACCTTCCAGTGAGACAGGGAGGTTATGGAGGGGTACAGTTTCAGGGCATATTTGTGTGGAGTTCTGCATTGGTACGTACAACTGAGACAGGGTGTTTATGGAGGCGTACAGGTTCAGGGCATATTTGTGTGGAGTTCTGCATTGGAACATTCCAGTGAGACACGGAGGATATGGAGGGGTGCAGGTTCAGGGCATATTTGTGTGGAGTTCTGCATTGGTACGTTCCAGTGAGACACTGAGGTTATGGAGGGGTACAGGTTCAGGGCATATTTATGTGGAGTTCCGCAGTGGAACATTCCAGTGAGACACGGAGGATATTGAGGGGTACAGTTTCAGGGCATATTTGTGTGGAGTTCTGCATTGGTACGTTCCAGTGAGACAGGGTGGTTATGGAGGCGTACAGTTTCAGGGCATATTTGTGTGGAGTTCTGCATTGGTACATTCCAGTGAGACACGGAGGATATGGAGGGATACAGGTTCATGGCATATTTGTGCGGAGATCTTCATTGGTACGTTCTAGTGTGACAGGTAGGTTTTGGAGCGTACAGGTTCAGGGCATATTTTTGTGGAGTTCTGCATTGGTACGTTCCAGTGAGACAGGGAGGTTATGGAGGGGTACAGGTTCAGGGCATATTTGTGTGGAGTTCTGCATTGGTACGTTCCAGTGAGACAGGGAGGTTATGTAGTTGTACTTGTTCCGTGCATATTTGTGTGTTTTTCTGCATTGGTACTTTCCAGTGAGAAAGGGAGGTTATGGAGGGGTACAGTTTCAGGGCATATTTATGTGGATTTCTGTATTGGTACGTTCCCGTGAGACAGGGAGTTTATGGAGGGGTACAGTTTCAGGGCATTTTTGTGTGGAGTTCTGCATTGGTACATTCCAGTGAGACAGGGAGGTTATGGAGCGGTACAGGTTCAGGGCATATTTATGTGGAGTTCTGCATTGGAACATTCCAGTGAGACTCGGAGGATATGGAGGGATACAGGTTCATGGCATATTTGTGCGGAGTTCTTCATTGGTACGTTCCAGTGTGACAGGTAGGTTTTGGAGCGTACAGGTTCAGGGCATATTTGTATGGAGTTATGCATTGGTACATTCTACTGAGTCAGGGAGGTTATGGAGGGTACATATTCAGGGCATATTTTTGTGGAGTTCTGTATTGTTACGTTCCAGTGAGACAGGGAGGTTATGGAGGGGTACAGGTTCAGGGCATATTTGTGTGGAGTTCTGCATTGGTACATTCCAGTGAGACACGGAGGATATGGAGGGATACAGGTTCATTGCATATTTTTGTGGAGTTCTGATTCGGTACGTTCCAGTGTTTCATGGAGGTTATGGTGGGGTACAGTTTCAGGGCATATTTGTGTGGAGTTCTGCATTGGTACATTCCAGTGAGACATGGAGGTTATGGAGGGGTACAGGTTTAGGGCATATTTGTGTGGCGTTCTGAATTGGTACGTTCCAATGAGACAGGGAGGTTATGGAGGGTACATATTCAGGGGATATTTTTGTGGAGTTCTGCATTGGTACCTTCCAGTGAGACAGGGAGGTTATGGAGGGGTACAGTTTCAGGGCATATTTGTGTGGAGTTCTGCATTGGTACGTACAACTGAGACAGGGTGTTTATGGAGGCGTACAGGTTCAGGGCATATTTGTGTGGAGTTCTGCATTGGAACATTCCAGTGAGACACGGAGGATATGGAGGGGTGCAGGTTCAGGGCATATTTGTGTGGAGTTCTGCATTGGTACGTTCCAGTGAGACACTGAGGTTATGGAGGGGTACAGGTTCAGGGCATATTTATGTGGAGTTCCGCAGTGGAACATTCCAGTGAGACACGGAGGATATTGAGGGGTACAGTTTCAGGGCATATTTGTGTGGAGTTCTGCATTGGTACGTTCCAGTGAGACAGGGTGGTTATGGAGGCGTACAGTTTCAGGGCATATTTGTGTGGAGTTCTGCATTGGTACATTCCAGTGAGACACGGAGGATATGGAGGGATACAGGTTCATGGCATATTTGTGCGGAGATCTTCATTGGTACGTTCTAGTGTGACAGGTAGGTTTTGGAGCGTACAGGTTCAGGGCATATTTTTGTGGAGTTCTGCATTGGTACGTTCCAGTGAGACAGGGAGTTTATGGAGGGGTACAGGTTCAGGGCATTTTTGTGTGGAGTTCTGCATTGGTACGTTCCAGTGTGACAGGTAGGTTTTGGAGCGTACAGGTTCAGGGCATATTTGTATGGAGTTATGCATTGGTACATTCTACTGAGACAGGGAGGTTATGGAGGGTACATATTCAGGGCATATTTTTGTGGAGTTCTGTATTGTTACGTTCCAGTGAGACAGGGAGGTTATGGAGGGGTACAGTTTCAGGGCATATTTGTCTGGAGTTCTGCATTGGTACGTTCCATTGAGACAGGGAGGTTATGGAGGGTTTACAGGTTCAGGGCATATTTGTGTGGAGTTCTGCATTGGTACATTCCAGTGAGACACGGAGGATATGGAGGGATACAGGTTCATGGCATATTTGTGTGTAGAACTACATTGGTACATTCCAGTGAGACAGGTCGGTTTTGGAGCGTACAGGTTCAGGGCATATTTTTGTGGAGTTCTGCATTGGTACGTTCCAGTGATACAGGGAGGTTATGTAGGTGTACATGTTCCGTGCATATTTGTGTGTTTTTCTGCATTGGTACGTTCCAGTGAGAAAGGGAGGTTATGGAGGGGTACAGGTTCAGGGCATATTTTTGTGGAGTTCTGATTCGGTACGTTCCAGTGTTTCATGGAGGTTATGGTGGGGTACAGGTTTAGGGCATATTTGTGTGGAGTTCTGCATTGGAACATTCCAGTGAGACACGGAGGATATTGAGGGGTGCAGGTTCAGGGCATATTTGTGTGGAGTTCTGCATTGGTACGTTCCAGTGAGACAGGTAGGTTTTGGAGCGTACAGGTTCAGGGCATATTTTTGTGGAGTTCTGCATTGGTACGTTCCAGTGAGACAGGGAGGTTTTGGAGCGTACAGGTTCAGGGCATATTTTTGTGGAGTTCTGCATTGGTACGTTCCAGTGAGACAGGGAGGTTATGGAGGGGTACAGGTTCAGGGCATATTTGTGTGGAGTTCTGCATTGGTACGTTCCAGTCAGACAGGGAGGTTATGTAGTTGTACATGTTCCGTGCATATTTGTGTGTTTTTCTGCATTGGTACGTTCCAGTGAGAAAGGGAGGTTATGGAGGGGTACAGTTTCAGGGCATATTTATGTGGATTTCTGTATTGGTACGTTCCCGTGAGACAGGGAGTTTATGGAGGGGTACAGTTTCAGGGCATTTTTGTGTGGAGTTCTGCATTGGTACATTCCAGTGAGACAGGGAGGTTATGGAGGGGTACAGGTTCAGGGCATATTTATGTGGAGTTCTGCATTGGAACATTCCAGTGAGACACGGAGGATATGGAGGTGTGCAGGTTCAGGGCATATTTGTGTGGAGTTCTGCATTGGTACGTTCCAGTGAGACAGGGTGGTTATGGAGGCGTACAGGTTCAGGGCATATTTGTGTGGAGTTCTGCATTGGTACATTCCAGTGAGACACGGAGGATATGGAGGGATACAGGTTCATGGCATATTTGTGCGGAGTTCTTCATTGGTACGTTCCAGTGTGACAGGTAGGTTTTGGAGCGTACAGGTTCAGGGCATATTTGTATGGAGTTATGCATTGGTACATTCTACTGTGACAGGGAGGTTATGGAGGGTACATATTCAGGGCATATTTTTGTGGAGTTCTGTATTGTTACGTTCCAGTGAGACAGGGAGTTTATGGAGGGGTACAGTTTCAGGGCATATTTGTCTGGAGTTCTGCATTGGTACGTTCCATTGAGACAGGGAGGTTATGGAGGGTTTACAGGTTCAGGGCATATTTGTGTGGAGTTCTGCATTGGTACATTCCAGTGAGACACGGAGGATATGGAGGGATACAGGTTCATGGCATATTTGTGTGTAGAACTACATTGGTACATTCCAGTGAGACAGGTCGGTTTTGGAGCGTACAGGTTCAGGGCATATTTTTGTGGAGTTCTGCATTGGTACGTTCCAGTGATACAGGGAGGTTATGTAGGTGTACATGTTCCGTGCATATTTGTGTGTTTTTCTGCATTGGTACGTTCCAGTGAGAAAGGGAGGTTATGGAGGGGTACAGGTTCAGGGCATATTTTTGTGGAGTTCTGATTCGGTACGTTCCAGTGTTTCATGGAGGTTATGGTGGGTTAGAGGTTTAGGGCATATTTGTGTGGAGTTCTGCATTGGAACATTCCAGTGAGACACGGAGGATATTGAGGGGTGCAGGTTCAGGGCATATTTGTGTGGAGTTCTGCATTGGTACGTTCCAGTGAGACAGGTAGGTTTTGGAGCGTACAGGTTCAGGGCATATTTTTGTGGAGTTCTGCATTGGTACGTTCCAGTGAGACAGGGAGGTTATGGAGGGGTACAGGTTAAGGGCATATTTTTGTGGAGTTCTGCATTGGTACGTTCCCGTGAGACAGGGAGTTTATGGAGGGGTACAGGTTCAGGGGATATTTTTGTGGAGTCTTGCAATTGTACGTTCCAGTGAGACAGGGAGTTTATGGAGGGGTACAGTTTCAGGGCATTTTTGTGTGGAGTTCTGCATTGGTACATTCCAGTGAGACAGGGAGGGTATGCAGGTGTACAGTTTCAGGGCATATTTCTGTGGAGATCTGCATTGGTACGTTCCAGTGAGACAGGTAGGTTTTGGAGCGTACAGGTTCAGGGCATATTTTTGTGGAGTTCTGAATTGATACGTTCCAGTGAGACAGGGAGGTTATGGAGGGGTACAGTTTCAGGGCATTTTTGTGTGGAGTTCTGCATTGGTACAGTCCAGTGAGACAGGGAGGTTATGGAGGGGTACAGGTTCAGGGCATATTTATGTGGAGTTCTGCATTGGAACATTCCAGTGAGACACGGAGGATATGGAGGTGTGCAGGTTCAGGGCATATTTGTGTGGAGTTCTGCATTGGTACGTTCCAGTGAGACACTGAGGTTATGGAGGGGTGCAGGTTCAGGGCATATTTATGTGGAGGTCCGCAGTGGAACATTCCAGTGAGACTCGGAGAATATTGAGGGGTACAGTTTCAGGGCATATTTGTGTGTAGTTCTGCATTGGTACATTCCAGTGAGACACGGAGGATATGGAGGGATACAGGTTCATGACATATTTGTGCGGAGTTATTCACTGGTACGTACCAGTGTGACAGGAAGATTTTGGAGCGTACAGGTTCAGAGCATATTTGTATGGAGTTCTGCATTGGTACATTCTACTGAGACAGGGAGGTTATGGAGGGTACATATTCAGGGCCTATTTTTGTGGAGTTCTGTATTGGTACGTTCCAGTGAGACAGGGAGGTTATGAAGGGGTACAGTTTCAGGGCATATTTGTCTGGAGTTCTGCATTGCTACGTTCCAGTGAGACAGGGAGGTTATGGAGGGGTACAGGTTCAGGGCATATTTGTGTGTAGTACTTCATTGGTACGTTCCAGTGAGACAGGTCGGTTTTGGAGCGTACAGGTTCAGGGCATATTTTTGTGGAGTTCTGCATTGGTACGTTCCAGTGAGACAGGGAGGTTATGGAGGGGTACAAGTTCAGGGAATATTTGTATGGAGTTCTGCATTGGTACGTTGCAGTGAGACAGGGAGGTTATGTAGGTGTACATGTTCCGTGCATATTTGTGTGTTTTTCTGCATTGGTACGTTCCAGTGAGAAAGGGAGGTTATGGAGGGGTACAGTTTCAGGGCATATTTATGTGGATTTCTGCATTGGTACGTTCCCGTGAGACAGGGAGGTTATGGAGGGGTACAGGTTCAGGGGAGATTTTTGTGGAGTCTTGCAATTGTACGTTCCAGTGAGACAGGGAGTTTATGGAGGGTTACAGTTTCAGGGCATTTTTGTGTGGAGTTCTGCATTGGTACATTCCAGTGAGACAGGGATGGTATGCAGGTGTACAGGTTCAGGGCATATTTATGTGGAGTTCTGCATTGGAAAATTCCAGTGAGACACGGAGGATATGGAGGGGTGCAGGTTCAGGGCATATTTCTGTGGAGTTCTGCATTGGTACGTTCCAGTGAGACACTGAGGTTATGGAGGAGTACAGGTTCAGGGCATATTTATGTGGAGTTCCGCAGTGGAACATTCCAGTGGGACACGGAGGATATTGAGGGGTACAGTTTCAGGGCATATTTGTGTGGAGTTCTGCATTGGTACGTTCCAGTGAGACAGGTAGGTTTTGGAGCGTACGGGTTCAGGGCATATTTTTATGGAGTTCTGCATTGGAACATTCCAGTGAGACACGGAGGATTTGGAGGTGTGCAGGTTCAGGGCATATTTGTGTGGAGTTCTGCATTGGTACGTTCCAGTGAGACACTGAGGTTATGGAGGGGTACAGGTTCAGGGCATATTTATGTGGAGTTCCGCAGTGGAACATTCCAGTGAGACTCGGAGGATATTGAGGGGTACAGTTTCAGGGCATATTTGTGTGGAGTTCTGCATTGGTACGTTCCAGTGAGACAGGGTGGTTATGGAGGTGTACAAGTTCAGGGCATATTTGTGTGGAGTTCTGCATTGGTACATTCCAGTGAGACACGGAGGATATGGAGGGATACAGGTTCATGACATATTTGGGCGGAGTTCTTCATTGGTACGTTCCAGTGTGACAGGAAGATTTTGGAGCGTACAGGTTCAGAGCATATTTGTATGGAGTTCTGCATTGGTACATTCTACTGAGATAGGGAGGTTATGGAGGGTACATATTCAGGGCATATTTTTGTGGAGTTCTGTATTGGTACGTTCCAGTGAGACAGGGAGGTTATGAAGGGGTACAGTTTCAGGGCATATTTGTCTGGAGTTCTGCATTGGTACGTTCCAGTGAGACAGGGAGGTTATGGAGGGGTACAGGTTCAGGGCATATTTGTGTGGAGTTCTGCATTGGTACATTCCAGTGAGACACGGAGGATATGGAGGGATACAGGTTCATGGCATATTTGTGTGTAGTACTTCATTGGTACGTTCCAGTGAGACAGGTCGGTTTTGGAGCGTACAGGTTCAGGGCATATTTTTGTGGAGTTCTGCATTGGTACGTTCCAGTGAGACAGGGAGGTTATGGAGGGGTACAGGTTCAGGGAATATTTGTGTGGAGTTCTGCATTGGTACGTTGCAGTGAGACAGGGAGGTTATGTAGGTGTACATGTTCCGTGCATATTTGTGTGTTTTTCTGCATTGGTACGTTCCAGTGAGAACGGGAGGTTATGGAGGGGTACAGTTTCAGGGCATATTTATGTGGATTTCTGCATTGGTACGTTCCCGTGAGACAGGGAGGTTATGGAGGGGTACAGGTTCAGGGGATATTTTTGTGGAGTCTTGGAAATGTACGTTCCAGTGAGACAGGGAGTTTATGGAGGGGTACAGTTTCAGGGCATATTTGTGTGGAGTTCTGCATTGGTACGTTCCAGTGAGACAGGTAGGTTTCGGAGCGTACAGGTTCAGGGCATATTTTTGTGGAGTTCTGCATTTTTACGTTCCAGTGAGACAGGGAGGTTATGGAGGTATACAGGTTCAGGGCATATTTTTGTGGAGTTCTGCATTGGTACGTTCCCGTGAGACAGGGAGTTTATGGAGGGGTACAGGTTCAGGGCATATTTTTGTGGAGTTTTGCAATGGTACGTTCCAGTGAGACAGGGAGTTTATGGAGGGGTACAGTTTCAGGGCATTTTTGTGTGGAGTTCTGCATTGGTACATTCCAGTGAGACAGGGAGGTTATGGTGGGGTACAGGTTCAGGGCATATTTATGTGGAGTTCTGCATTGGAACATTCCAGTGAGACACGGAGGATATGAAGGGGTGCCGGTTCAAGGCATATTTGTGTGGAGTTCAGCATTGGTACGTTCCAGTGAGACACTGAGGTTATGGAGGGGTACAGGTTCAGGGCATATTTATGTGGAGTTACGAAGTGGAACATTCCAGTGCGACACGGAGGATATTGTGGGGTACAGTTTCAGGGCATATTTGTGTGGAGTTCTGCATTGGTACGTTCCACTGAGACAGGGAGGTTATGTAGGTGTACATGTTCAGGGTATATTTGTGTGTTTTTCTGCATTGGTACATTCCAGTGAGAAAGGGAGGTTATGGAGAGTTACAGTTTCAGGGCATATTTATGTGAAGTTCTGCATTGGTACCTTCCAGTGAGACAGGCAGGTTATGGAGGGGTACAGGTTCAGGGCATATTTTTGTGGAGTTCTGCATTGGTACGTTCCAGTGTGTCATAGAGGTTGTGCTGGGGTACAGGTTTAGGGCATATTTGTGTGGCGTTCTGCATTGGTACGTTCCAATGAGACAGGGAGGTTATGGAGGGTACATATTCAGGGGATATTTTTGTGGAGTTCTGCATTGGTACGTTCCAGTGAGACACTGAGGTTATGGAAGGGTACAGGTTCAGGGCATATTTATGTGGAGTTCCGCAGTGGAACATTCCAGTGAGACACGGAGGATATTGAGGGGTACAGTTTCAGGGCATATTTGTGTGGAGTTCTGCATTGGTACGTTCCAGTGAGACAGGTAGGTTTTGGAGCGTACAGGTTCAGGGCATATTTTTGTGGAGTTCTGCATTGGTACGTTCCAGTGAGACAGGGAGGTTATGGAGGGGTACAGGTTCAGGGCATATTTGTGTGGAGTTCTGCATTGGTACGTTCCAGTGGGACAGGGAGGTTATGTAGTTGTACTTGTTCCGTGCATATTTGTGTGTTTTTCTGCATTGGTACTTTCCAGTGAGAAAGGGAGGTTATGGAGGGGTACAGTTTCAGGGCATATTTATGTGGATTTCTGTATTGGTACGTTCCCGTGAGACAGGGAGTTTATGGAGGGGTACAGTTTCAGGGCATTTTTGTGTGGAGTTCTGCATTGGTACATTCCAGTGAGACAGGGAGGTTATGGAGCGGTACAGGTTCAGGGCATATTTATGTGGAGTTCTGCATTGGAACATTCCAGTGAGACACGGAGGATATGGAGGTGTGCAGGCTCAGGGCATATTTGTGTGGAGTTCTGCATTGGTACGTTCCAGTGAGACAGGGTGGTTATGGAGGCGTACAGGTTCAGGGCATATTTGTGTGGAGTTCTGCATTGGTACATTCCAGTGAGACACGGAGGATATGGAGGGATACAGGTTCATGGCATATTTGTGCGGAGTTCTTCATTGGTACGTTCCAGTGTGACAGGTAGGTTTTGGAGCGTACAGGTTCAGGGCATATTTGTATGGAGTTATGCATTGGTACATTCTACTGAGTCAGGGAGGTTATGGAGGGTACATATTCAGGGCATATTTTTGTGGAGTTCTGTATTGTTACGTTCCAGTGAGACAGGGAGGTTATGGAGGGGTACAGGTTCAGGGCATATTTGTGTGGAGTTCTGCATTGGTACATTCCAGTGAGACACGGAGGATATGGAGGGATACAGGTTCATGGCATATTTTTGTGGAGTTCTGATTCGGTACGTTCCAGTGTTTCATGGAGGTTATGGTGGGGTACAGTTTCAGGGCATATTTGTGTGGAGTTCTGCATTGGTACATTCCAGTGAGACATGGAGGTTATGGAGGGGTACAGGTTTAGGGCATATTTGTGTGGCGTTCTGAATTGGTACGTTCCAATGAGACAGGGAGGTTATTGGAGGGTACATATTCAGGGGATATTTTTGTGGAGTTCTGCATTGGTACCTTCCAGTGAGACAGGGAGGTTATGGAGGGGTACAGTTTCAGGGCATATTTGTGTGGAGTTCTGCATTGGTACGTACAACAGAGACAGGGTGTTTATGGAGGCGTACAGGTTCAGGGCATATTTGTGTGGAGTTCTGCATTGGAACATTCCAGTGAGACACGGAGGATATGGAGGGGTGCAGGTTCAGGGCATATTTGTGTGGAGTTCTGCATTGGTACGTTCCAGTGAGACACTGAGGTTATGGAGGGGTACAGGTTCAGGGCATATTTATGTGGAGTTCCGCAGTGGAACATTCCAGTGAGACACGGAGGATATTGAGGGGTACAGTTTCAGGGCATATTTGTGTGGAGTTCTGCATTGGTACGTTCCAGTGAGACAGGGTGGTTATGGAGGCGTACAGGTTCAGGGCATATTTGTGTGGAGTTCTGCATTGGTACATTCCAGTGAGACACGGACGATATGGAGGGATACAGGTTCATGGCATATTTGTGCGGAGATCTTCATTGGTACGTTCTAGTGTGACAGGTAGGTTTTGGAGCGTACAGGTTCAGGGCATATTTTTGTGGAGTTCTGCATTGGTACGTTCCAGTGAGACAGGGAGTTTATGGAGGGGTACAGGTTCAGGGCATTTTTGTGTGGAGTTCTGCATTGGTACGTTCCAGTGCGACAGGGAGGTTATGTAGGTGTACATGTTCCGTGCATATTTGTGTGTTTTTCTGCATTGGTACGTTCCAGTGAGAAAGGGAGGTTATGGAGGGGTACAGATTCAGGGCATATTTTTGTGGAGTTCTGCATTGGAACATTCCAGTGAGACACGGAGGATATGGAGGTGTGCAGGTTCAGGGCATATTTGTGTGGAGTTCTGCATTGGTACGTTCCAGTGAGACACTGAGGTTATGGAGGAGTACAGGTTCAGGGCATATTTATGTGGAGTTCCGCAGTGGAACATTCCAGTGAGACTCGGAGGATATTGAGGGGTACAGTTTCAGGGCATATTTGTGTGGAGTTCTGCATTGGTACGTTCCAGTGAGACAGGGTGGTTATGGAGCTGTACAAGTTCAGGGCATATTTGTGTGGAGTTCTGCATTGGTACATTCCAGTGAGACACGGAGGATATGGAGGGATACAGGTTCATGACATATTTGGGCGGAGTTCTTCATTGGTACGTTCCAGTGTGACAGGAAGATTTTGGAGCGTACAGGTTCAGAGCATATTTGTATGGAGTTCTGCATTGGTACATTCTACTGAGACAGGGAGGTTATGGAGGGTACATATTCAGGGCATATTTTTGTGGAGTTCTGTATTGGTACGTTCCAGTGAGACAGGGAGGTTATGAAGGGGTACAGTTTCAGGGCATATTTGTCTGGAGTTCTGCATTGGTACGTTCCAGTGAGACAGGGAGGTTATGGAGGGGTACAGGTTCAGGGCATATTTGTGTGGAGTTCTGCATTGGTACATTCCAGTGAGACACGGAGGATATGGAGGGATACAGGTTCATGGCATATTTGTGTGTAGTACTTCATTGGTACGTTCCAGTGAGACAGGTCGGTTTTGGAGCGTACAGGTTCAGGGCATATTTTTGTGGAGTTCTGCATTGGTACGTTCCAGTGAGACAGGGAGGTTATGGAGGGGTACAGGTTCAGGGAATATTTGTGTGGAGTTCTGCATTGGTACGTTGCAGTGAGACAGGGAGGTTATGTAGGTGTACATGTTCCGTGCATATTTGTGTGTTTTTCTGCATTGGTACGTTCCAGTGAGAACGGGAGGTTATGGAGGGGTACAGTTTCAGGGCATATTTATGTGGATTTCTGCATTGGTACGTTCCCGTGAGACAGGGAGGTTATGGAGGGGTACAGGTTCAGGGGATATTTTTGTGGAGTCTTGGAAATGTACGTTCCAGTGAGACAGGGAGTTTATGGAGGGGTACAGTTTCAGGGCATTTTTGGGTGGAGTTCTGCATTGGTACATTCCAGTGAGACAGGGAGGGTATGCAGGTGTACAGGTTCAGGGCATATTTATGTGGAGTTCTGCGTTGGAAAATTCCAGTGAGACACGGAGGATATGGAGGGGTGCAGGTTCAGGGCATATTTCTGTGGAGTTCTGCATTGGTACGTTCCAGTGAGACACTGAGGTTATGGAGGAGTACAGGTTCAGGGCATATTTATGTGGAGTTCCGCAGTGGAACATTCCAGTGAGACACGGAGGATATTGAGGGGTACAGTTTCAGGGCATATTTGTGTGGAGTTCTGCATTGGTACGTTCCAGTGAGACAGGTAGGTTTCGGAGCGTACAGGTTCAGGGCATATTTTTGTGGAGTTCTGCATTTTTACGTTCCAGTGAGACAGGGAGGTTATGGAGGTATACAGGTTCAGGGCATATTTTTGTGGAGTTCTGCATTGGTACGTTCCCGTGAGACAGGGAGTTTATGGAGGGGTACAGGTTCAGGGCATATTTTTGTGGAGTTTTGCAATGGTACGTTCCAGTGAGACAGGGAGTTTATGGAGGGGTACAGTTTCAGGGCATTTTTGTGTGGAGTTCTGCATTGGTACATTCCAGTGAGACAGGGAGGTTATGGTGGGGTACAGGTTCAGGGCATATTTATGTGGAGTTCTGCATTGGAACATTCCAGTGAGACACGGAGGATATGAAGGGGTGCCGGTTCAAGGCATATTTGTGTGGAGTTCAGCATTGGTACGTTCCAGTGAGACACTGAGGTTATGGAGGGGTACAGGTTCAGGGCATATTTATGTGGAGTTACGAAGTGGAACATTCCAGTGCGACACGGAGGATATTGTGGGGTACAGTTTCAGGGCATATTTGTGTGGAGTTCTGCATTGGTACGTTCCACTGAGACAGGGAGGTTATGTAGGTGTACATGTTCAGGGAATATTTGTGTGTTTTTCTGCATTGGTACATTCCAGTGAGAAAGGGAGGTTATGGAGAGTTACAGTTTCAGGGCATATTTATGTGAAGTTCTGCATTGGTACCTTCCAGTGAGACAGGCAGGTTATGGAGGGGTACAGGTTCAGGGCATATTTTTGTGGAGTTCTGCATTGGTACGTTCCAGTGTGTCATAGAGGTTGTGCTGGGGTACAGGTTTAGGGCATATTTGTGTGGCGTTCTGCATTGGTACGTTCCAATGAGACAGGGAGGTTATGGAGGGTACATATTCAGGGGATATTTTTGTGGAGTTCTGCATTGGTACGTTCCAGTGAGACACTGAGGTTATGGAAGGGTACAGGTTCAGGGCATATTTATGTGGAGTTCCGCAGTGGAACATTCCAGTGAGACACGGAGGATATTGAGGGGTACAGTTTCAGGGCATATTTGTGTGGAGTTCTGCATTGGTACGTTCCAGTGAGACAGGTAGGTTTTGGAGCGTACAGGTTCAGGGCATATTTTTGTGGAGTTCTGCATTGGTACGTTCCAGTGAGACAGGGAGGTTATGGAGGGGTACAGGTTCAGGGCATATTTGTGTGGAGTTCTGCATTGGTACGTTCCAGTGGGACAGGGAGGTTATGTAGTTGTACTTGTTCCGTGCATATTTGTGTGTTTTTCTGCATTGGTACTTTCCAGTGAGAAAGGGAGGTTATGGAGGGGTACAGTTTCAGGGCATATTTATGTGGATTTCTGTATTGGTACGTTCCCGTGAGACAGGGAGTTTATGGAGGGGTACAGTTTCAGGGCATTTTTGTGTGGAGTTCTGCATTGGTACATTCCAGTGAGACAGGGAGGTTATGGAGCGGTACAGGTTCAGGGCATATTTATGTGGAGTTCTGCATTGGAACATTCCAGTGAGACACGGAGGATATGGAGGTGTGCAGGCTCAGGGCATATTTGTGTGGAGTTCTGCATTGGTACGTTCCAGTGAGACAGGGTGGTTATGGAGGCGTACAGGTTCAGGGCATATTTGTGTGGAGTTCTGCATTGGTACATTCCAGTGAGACACGGAGGATATGGAGGGATACAGGTTCATGGCATATTTGTGCGGAGTTCTTCATTGGTACGTTCCAGTGTGACAGGTAGGTTTTGGAGCGTACAGGTTCAGGGCATATTTGTATGGAGTTATGCATTGGTACATTCTACTGAGTCAGGGAGGTTATGGAGGGTACATATTCAGGGCATATTTTTGTGGAGTTCTGTATTGTTACGTTCCAGTGAGACAGGGAGGTTATGGAGGGGTACAGGTTCAGGGCATATTTGTGTGGAGTTCTGCATTGGTACATTCCAGTGAGACACGGAGGATATGGAGGGATACAGGTTCATGGCATATTTTTGTGGAGTTCTGATTCGGTACGTTCCAGTGTTTCATGGAGGTTATGGTGGGGTACAGTTTCAGGGCATATTTGTGTGGAGTTCTGCATTGGTACATTCCAGTGAGACATGGAGGTTATGGAGGGGTACAGGTTTAGGGCATATTTGTGTGGCGTTCTGAATTGGTACGTTCCAATGAGACAGGGAGGTTATTGGAGGGTACATATTCAGGGGATATTTTTGTGGAGTTCTGCATTGGTACCTTCCAGTGAGACAGGGAGGTTATGGAGGGGTACAGTTTCAGGGCATATTTGTGTGGAGTTCTGCATTGGTACGTACAACAGAGACAGGGTGTTTATGGAGGCGTACAGGTTCAGGGCATATTTGTGTGGAGTTCTGCATTGGAACATTCCAGTGAGACACGGAGGATATGGAGGGGTGCAGGTTCAGGGCATATTTGTGTGGAGTTCTGCATTGGTACGTTCCAGTGAGACACTGAGGTTATGGAGGGGTACAGGTTCAGGGCATATTTATGTGGAGTTCCGCAGTGGAACATTCCAGTGAGACACGGAGGATATTGAGGGGTACAGTTTCAGGGCATATTTGTGTGGAGTTCTGCATTGGTACGTTCCAGTGAGACAGGGTGGTTATGGAGGCGTACAGGTTCAGGGCATATTTGTGTGGAGTTCTGCATTGGTACATTCCAGTGAGACACGGACGATATGGAGGGATACAGGTTCATGGCATATTTGTGCGGAGATCTTCATTGGTACGTTCTAGTGTGACAGGTAGGTTTTGGAGCGTACAGGTTCAGGGCATATTTTTGTGGAGTTCTGCATTGGTACGTTCCAGTGAGACAGGGAGTTTATGGAGGGGTACAGGTTCAGGGCATTTTTGTGTGGAGTTCTGCATTGGTACGTTCCAGTGCGACAGGGAGGTTATGTAGGTGTACATGTTCCGTGCATATTTGTGTGTTTTTCTGCATTGGTACGTTCCAGTGAGAAAGGGAGGTTATGGAGGGGTACAGATTCAGGGCATATTTTTGTGGAGTTCTGCATTGGAACATTCCAGTGAGACACGGAGGATATGGAGGTGTGCAGGTTCAGGGCATATTTGTGTGGAGTTCTGCATTGGTACGTTCCAGTGAGACACTGAGGTTATGGAGGAGTACAGGTTCAGGGCATATTTATGTGGAGTTCCGCAGTGGAACATTCCAGTGAGACTCGGAGGATATTGAGGGGTACAGTTTCAGGGCATATTTGTGTGGAGTTCTGCATTGGTACGTTCCAGTGAGACAGGGTGGTTATGGAGGTGTACAAGTTCAGGGCATATTTGTGTGGAGTTCTGCATTGGTACATTCCAGTGAGACACGGAGGATATGGAGGGATACAGGTTCATGACATATTTGGGCGGAGTTCTTCATTGGTACGTTCCAGTGTGACAGGAAGATTTTGGAGCGTACAGGTTCAGAGCATATTTGTATGGAGTTCTGCATTGGTACATTCTACTGAGACAGGGAGGTTATGGAGGGTACATATTCAGGGCATATTTTTGTGGAGTTCTGTATTGGTACGTTCCAGTGAGACAGGGAGGTTATGAAGGGGTACAGTTTCAGGGCATATTTGTCTGGAGTTCTGCATTGGTACGTTCCAGTGAGACAGGGAGGTTATGGAGGGGTACAGGTTCAGGGCATATTTGTGTGGAGTTCTGCATTGGTACATTCCAGTGAGACACGGAGGATATGGAGGGATACAGGTTCATGGCATATTTGTGTGTAGTACTTCATTGGTACGTTCCAGTGAGACAGGTCGGTTTTGGAGCGTACAGGTTCAGGGCATATTTTTGTGGAGTTCTGCATTGGTACGTTCCAGTGAGACAGGGAGGTTATGGAGGGGTACAGGTTCAGGGAATATTTGTGTGGAGTTCTGCATTGGTACGTTGCAGTGAGACAGGGAGGTTATGTAGGTGTACATGTTCCGTGCATATTTGTGTGTTTTTCTGCATTGGTACGTTCCAGTGAGAACGGGAGGTTATGGAGGGGTACAGTTTCAGGGCATATTTATGTGGATTTCTGCATTGGTACGTTCCCGTGAGACAGGGAGGTTATGGAGGGGTACAGGTTCAGGGGATATTTTTGTGGAGTCTTGGAAATGTACGTTCCAGTGAGACAGGGAGTTTATGGAGGGGTACAGTTTCAGGGCATTTTTGGGTGGAGTTCTGCATTGGTACATTCCAGTGAGACAGGGAGGGTATGCAGGTGTACAGGTTCAGGGCATATTTATGTGGAGTTCTGCGTTGGAAAATTCCAGTGAGACACGGAGGATATGGAGGGGTGCAGGTTCAGGGCATATTTCTGTGGAGTTCTGCATTGGTACGTTCCAGTGAGACACTGAGGTTATGGAGGAGTACAGGTTCAGGGCATATTTATGTGGAGTTCCGCAGTGGAACATTCCAGTGAGACACGGAGGATATTGAGGGGTACAGTTTCAGGGCATATTTGTGTGGAGTTCTGCATTGGTACGTTCCAGTGAGACAGGTAGGTTTCGGAGCGTACAGGTTCAGGGCATATTTTTGTGGAGTTCTGCATTTTTACGTTCCAGTGAGACAGGGAGGTTATGGAGGTATACAGGTTCAGGGCATATTTTTGTGGAGTTCTGCATTGGTACGTTCCCGTGAGACAGGGAGTTTATGGAGGGGTACAGGTTCAGGGCATATTTTTGTGGAGTTTTGCAATGGTACGTTCCAGTGAGACAGGGAGTTTATGGAGGGGTACAGTTTCAGGGCATTTTTGTGTGGAGTTCTGCATTGGTACATTCCAGTGAGACAGGGAGGTTATGGTGGGGTACAGGTTCAGGGCATATTTATGTGGAGTTCTGCATTGGAACATTCCAGTGAGACACGGAGGATATGAAGGGGTGCCGGTTCAAGGCATATTTGTGTGGAGTTCAGCATTGGTACGTTCCAGTGAGACACTGAGGTTATGGAGGGGTACAGGTTCAGGGCATATTTATGTGGAGTTACGAAGTGGAACATTCCAGTGCGACACGGAGGATATTGTGGGGTACAGTTTCAGGGCATATTTGTGTGGAGTTCTGCATTGGTACGTTCCACTGAGACAGGGAGGTTATGTAGGTGTACATGTTCAGGGTATATTTGTGTGTTTTTCTGCATTGGTACATTCCAGTGAGAAAGGGAGGTTATGGAGAGTTACAGTTTCAGGGCATATTTATGTGAAGTTCTGCATTGGTACCTTCCAGTGAGACAGGCAGGTTATGGAGGGGTACAGGTTCAGGGCATATTTTTGTGGAGTTCTGCATTGGTACGTTCCAGTGTGTCATAGAGGTTGTGCTGGGGTACAGGTTTAGGGCATATTTGTGTGGCGTTCTGCATTGGTACGTTCCAATGAGACAGGGAGGTTATGGAGGGTACATATTCAGGGGATATTTTTGTGGAGTTCTGCATTGGTACGTTCCAATGAGACACTGAGGTTATGGAAGGGTACAGGTTCAGGGCATATTTATGTGGAGTTCCGCAGTGGAACATTCCAGTGAGACACGGAGGATATTGAGGGGTACAGTTTCAGGGCATATTTGTGTGGAGTTCTGCATTGGTACGTTCCAGTGAGACAGGTAGGTTTTGGAGCGTACAGGTTCAGGGCATATTTTTGTGGAGTTCTGCATTGGTACGTTCCAGTGAGACAGGGAGGTTATGGAGGGGTACAGGTTCAGGGCATATTTGTGTGGAGTTCTGCATTGGTACGTTCCAGTGAGACAGGGAGGTTATGTAGTTGTACTTGTTCCGTGCATATTTGTGTGTTTTTCTGCATTGGTACTTTCCAGTGAGAAAGGGAGGTTATGGAGGGGTACAGTTTCAGGGCATATTTATGTGGATTTCTGTATTGGTACGTTCCCGTGAGACAGGGAGTTTATGGAGGGGTACAGTTTCAGGGCATTTTTGTGTGGAGTTCTGCATTGGTACATTCCAGTGAGACAGGGAGGTTATGGAGCGGTACAGGTTCAGGGCATATTTATGTGGAGTTCTGCATTGGAACATTCCAGTGAGACACGGAGGATGTGGAGGTGTGCAGGCTCAGGGCATATTTGTGTGGAGTTCTGCATTGGTACGTTCCAGTGAGACAGGGTGGTTATGGAGGCGTACAGGTTCAGGGCATATTTGTGTGGAGTTCTGCATTGGTACATTCCAGTGAGACACGGAGGATATGGAGGGATACAGGTTCATGGCATATTTGTGCGGAGTTCTTCATTGGTACGTTCCAGTGTGACAGGTAGGTTTTGGAGCGTACAGGTTCAGGGCATATTTGTATGGAGTTATGCATTGGTACATTCTACTGAGTCAGGGAGGTTATGGAGGGTACATATTCAGGGCATATTTTTGTGGAGTTCTGTATTGTTACGTTCCAGTGAGACAGGGAGGTTATGGAGGGGTACAGGTTCAGGGCATATTTGTGTGGAGTTCTGCATTGGTACATTCCAGTGAGACACGGAGGATATGGAGGGATACAGGTTCATGGCATATTTTTGTGGAGTTCTGATTCGGTACGTTCCAGTGTTTCATGGAGGTTATGGTGGGGTACAGTTTCAGGGCATATTTGTGTGGAGTTCTGCATTGGTACATTCCAGTGAGACATGGAGGTTATGGAGGGGTACAGGTTTAGGGCATATTTGTGTGGCGTTCTGAATTGGTACGTTCCAATGAGACAGGGAGGTTATGGAGGGTACATATTCAGGGGATATTTTTGTGGAGTTCTGCATTGGTACCTTCCAGTGAGACACGGAGGATATGGAGGTGTGCAGGTTCAGGGCATATTTGTGTGGAGTTCTGCATTGGTACGTTCCAGTGAGACACTGAGGTTATGGAGGGGTACAGGTTCAGGGCATATTTATGTGGAGTTCCGCAGTGGAACATTCCAGTGAGACACGGAGGATATTGAGGGTTACAGTTTCAGGGCATATTTGTGTGGAGTTCTGCATTGGTACGTTCCAGTGAGACAGGGTGGTTATGGAGGCGTACAGTTTCAGGGCATATTTGTGTGGAGTTCTGCATTGGTACATTCCAGTGAGACACGGAGGATATGGAGGGATACAGGTTCATGGCATATTTGTGCGGAGTTCTTCATTGGTACGTTCCAGTGTGACAGGTAGGTTTTAGAGCGTACAGGTTCAGGGCATATTTGTATGGAGTTCTGCATTGGTACATTCTACTGAGACAGGGAGGTTATGGAGGGTACATATTCAGGGCATATTTTTGTGGAGTTCTGTATTGGTACGTTCCAGTGAGACAGGGAGGTTATGAAGGGGTTCAGTTTCAGGGCATATTTGTCTGGAGTTCTGCATTGGTACGTTCCAGTGAGACAGGGAGGTTATGGAGGGGTACAGGTTCAGGGCATATTTGTGTGGAGTTCTGCATTGGTACATTCCAGTGAGACACGGAGGATATGGAGGGATACAGGTTCATGGCATATTTGTGTGTAGTACTTCATTGGTACGTTCCAGTGAGACAGGTCGGTTTTGGAGCGTACAGGTTCAGGGCATATTTTTGTGGAGTTCTGCATTGGTACGTTCCAGTGAGACAGGGAGGTTATGGAGGGGTACAGGTTCAGGGAGTATTTGTGTGGAGTTCTGCATTGGTACGTTGCAGTGAGACAGGGAGGTTATGTAGGTGTACATGTTCCGTGCATATTTGTGTGTTTTTCTGCATTGGTACGTTCCAGTGAGAACGGGAGGTTATGGAGGGGTACAGTTTCAGGGCATATTTATGTGGATTTCTGCATTGGTACGTTCCCGTGAGACAGGGAGGTTATGGAGGGGTACAGGTTCAGGGGATATTTTTGTGGAGTCTTGCAAATGTACGTTCCAGTGAGACAGGGAGTTTATGGAGGGGTACAGTTTCAGGGCATTTTTGTGTGGAGTTCTGCATTGGTACATTCCAGTGAGACAGGCAGGGTATGCAGGTGTACAGGTTCAGGGCATATTTATGTGGAGTTCTGCGTTGGAAAATTCCAGTGAGACACGGAGGATATGGAGGGGTGCAGGTTCAGGGCATATTTCTGTGGAGTTCTGCATTGGTACGTTCCAGTGAGACACTGAGGTTATGGAGGAGTACAGGTTCAGGGCATATTTATGTGGAGTTCCGCAGTGGAACATTCCAGTGAGACACGGAGGATATTGAGGGGTACAGTTTCAGGGCATATTTGTGTGGAGTTCTGCATTGGTACGTTCCAGTGAGACAGGTAGGTTTTGGAGCGTACAGGTTCAGGGCATATTTTTGTGGAGTTCTGCATTTTTACGTTCCAGTGAGACAGGGAGGTTATGGAGGGATACAGGTTCAGGGCATATTTTTGTGGAGTTCTGCATTGGTACGTTCCCGTGAGACAGGGAGTTTATGGAGGGGTACAGGTTCAGGGCACATTTTTGTGGAGTTTTGCAATGGTACGTTCCAGTGAGACAGGGAGTTTATGGAGGGGTACAGTTTCAGGGCATTTTTGTGTGGAGTTCTGCATTGGTACATTCCAGTGAGACAGGGAGGTTATGGAGGGGTACAGGTTCAGGGTATATTTATGTGGAGTTCTGCATTGGAACATTCCAGTGAGACACGGAGGATATGAAGGGGTGCCGGTTCAGGGCATATTTGTGTGGAGTTCAGCATTGGTACGTTCCAGTGAGACACTGAGGTTATGGAGGGGTACAGGTTCAGGGCATATTTATGTGGAGTTACTCAGTGGAACATTCCAGTGCGACACGGAGGATATTGTGGGGTACAGTTTCAGGGCATATTTGTGTGGAGTTCTGCATTGGTACGTTCCACTGAGACAGGGAGGTTATGTAGGTGTACATGTTCAGGGTATATTTGTGTGTTTTTCTGCATTGGTACGTTCCAGTGAGAAAGGGAGGTTATGGAGAGTTACAGTTTCAGGACATATTTATGTGAAGTTCTGCATTGGTACCTTCCAGTGAGACAGGCAGGTTATGGAGGGGTACAGGTTCAGGGCATATTTTTGTGGAGTTCTGCATTGGTACGTTCGAGTGTGTCATAGAGGTTGTGCTGGGGTACAGGTTTAGGGCATATTTGTGTGGCGTTCTGCATTGGTACGTTCCAATGAGACAGGGAGGTTATGGAGGGTACATATTCAGGGGATATTTTTGTGGAGTTCTGCATTGGTACGTTCCAGTGAGACACTGAGGTTATGGAGGGGTACAGGTTCAGGGCATATTTATGTGGAGTTCCGCAGTGGAACATTCCAGTGAGACACGGAGGATATTGAGGGGTACAGTTTCAGGGCATATTTGTGTGGAGTTCTGCATTGGTACATTCCAGTGAGACAGGGTGGTTATGGAGGCGTACAGGTTCAGGGCATATTTGTGTGGAGTTCTGCATTGGTACATTCCAGTGAGACACGGACGATATGGAGGGATACA
Organism: Hemitrygon akajei; assembly: GCF_048418815.1. NCBI lineage: Eukaryota > Metazoa > Chordata > Chondrichthyes > Myliobatiformes > Dasyatidae > Hemitrygon > Hemitrygon akajei. The sequence goes on along the minus strand of NW_027331925.1, from coordinate 2,258,825 downwards.
GGTTCATGGCATATTTGTGCGGAGATCTTCATTGGTACGTTCTAGTGTGACAGGTAGGTTTTGGAGCGTACAGGTTCAGGGCATATTTTTGTGGAGTTCTGCATTGGTACGTTCCAGTGAGACAGGGAGTTTATGGAGGGGTACAGGTTCAGGGCATTTTTGTGTGGAGTTCTGCATTGGTACGTTCCAGTGCGACAGGGAGGTTATGTAGGTGTACATGTTCCGTGCATATTTGTGTGTTTTTCTGCATTGGTACGTTCCAGTGAGAAAGGGAGGTTATGGAGGGGTACAGATTCAGGGCATATTTTTGTGGAGTTCTGCATTGGAACATTCCAGTGAGACACGGAGGATATGGAGGTGTGCAGGTTCAGGGCATATTTGTGTGGAGTTCTGCATTGGTACGTTCCAGTGAGACACTGAGGTTATGGAGGAGTACAGGTTCAGGGCATATTTATGTGGAGTTCCGCAGTGGAACATTCCAGTGAGACTCGGAGGATATTGAGGGGTACAGTTTCAGAGCATATTTGTGTGGAGTTCTGCATTGGTACGTTCCAGTGAGACAGGGTGGTTATGGAGGTGTACAAGTTCAGGGCATATTTGTGTGGAGTTCTGCATTGGTACATTCCAGTGAGACACGGAGGATATGGAGGGATACAGGTTCATGACATATTTGGGCGGAGTTCTTCATTGGTACGTTCCAGTGTGACAGGAAGATTTTGGAGCGTACAGGTTCAGAGCATATTTGTATGGAGTTCTGCATTGGTACATTCTACTGAGACAGGGAGGTTATGGAGGGTACATATTCAGGGCATATTTTTGTGGAGTTCTGTATTGGTACGTTCCAGTGAGACAGGGAGGTTATGAAGGGGTACAGTTTCAGGGCATATTTGTCTGGAGTTCTGCATTGGTACGTTCCAGTGAGACAGGGAGGTTATGGAGGGGTACAGGTTCAGGGCATATTTGTGTGGAGTTCTGCATTGGTACATTCCAGTGAGACACGGAGGATATGGAGGGATACAGGTTCATGGCATATTTGTGTGTAGTACTTCATTGGTACGTTCCAGTGAGACAGGTCGGTTTTGGAGCGTACAGGTTCAGGGCATATTTTTGTGGAGTTCTGCATTGGTACGTTCCAGTGAGACAGGGAGGTTATGGAGGGGTACAGGTTCAGGGAATATTTGTGTGGAGTTCTGCATTGGTACGTTGCAGTGAGACAGGGAGGTTATGTAGGTGTACATGTTCCGTGCATATTTGTGTGTTTTTCTGCATTGGTACGTTCCAGTGAGAACGGGAGGTTATGGAGGGGTACAGTTTCAGGGCATATTTATGTGGATTTCTGCATTGGTACGTTCCCGTGAGACAGGGAGGTTATGGAGGGGTACAGGTTCAGGGGATATTTTTGTGGAGTCTTGGAAATGTACGTTCCAGTGAGACAGGGAGTTTATGGAGGGGTACAGTTTCAGGGCATTTTTGGGTGGAGTTCTGCATTGGTACATTCCAGTGAGACAGGGAGGGTATGCAGGTGTACAGGTTCAGGGCATATTTATGTGGAGTTCTGCGTTGGAAAATTCCAGTGAGACACGGAGGATATGGAGGGGTGCAGGTTCAGGGCATATTTCTGTGGAGTTCTGCATTGGTACGTTCCAGTGAGACACTGAGGTTATGGAGGAGTACAGGTTCAGGGCATATTTATGTGGAGTTCCGCAGTGGAACATTCCAGTGAGACACGGAGGATATTGAGGGGTACAGTTTCAGGGCATATTTGTGTGGAGTTCTGCATTGGTACGTTCCAGTGAGACAGGTAGGTTTCGGAGCGTACAGGTTCAGGGCATATTTTTGTGGAGTTCTGCATTTTTACGTTCCAGTGAGACAGGGAGGTTATGGAGGTATACAGGTTCAGGGCATATTTTTGTGGAGTTCTGCATTGGTACGTTCCCGTGAGACAGGGAGTTTATGGAGGGGTACAGGTTCAGGGCATATTTTTGTGGAGTTTTGCAATGGTACGTTCCAGTGAGACAGGGAGTTTATGGAGGGGTACAGTTTCAGGGCATTTTTGTGTGGAGTTCTGCATTGGTACATTCCAGTGAGACAGGGAGGTTATGGTGGGGTACAGGTTCAGGGCATATTTATGTGGAGTTCTGCATTGGAACATTCCAGTGAGACACGGAGGATATGAAGGGGTGCCGGTTCAAGGCATATTTGTGTGGAGTTCAGCATTGGTACGTTCCAGTGAGACACTGAGGTTATGGAGGGGTACAGGTTCAGGGCATATTTATGTGGAGTTACGAAGTGGAACATTCCAGTGCGACACGGAGGATATTGTGGGGTACAGTTTCAGGGCATATTTGTGTGGAGTTCTGCATTGGTACGTTCCACTGAGACAGGGAGGTTATGTAGGTGTACATGTTCAGGGTATATTTGTGTGTTTTTCTGCATTGGTACATTCCAGTGAGAAAGGGAGGTTATGGAGAGTTACAGTTTCAGGGCATATTTATGTGAAGTTCTGCATTGGTACCTTCCAGTGAGACAGGCAGGTTATGGAGGGGTACAGGTTCAGGGCATATTTTTGTGGAGTTCTGAATTGGTACGTTCCAGTGTGTCATAGAGGTTGTGCTGGGGTACAGGTTTAGGGCATATTTGTGTGGAGTTCTGCATTGGTACGTTCCAGTGAGACACTGAGGTTATGGAAGGGTACAGGTTCAAGGCATATTTATGTGGAGTTCCGCAGTGGAACATTCCAGTGAGACACGGAGGATATTGAGGGGTACAGTTTCAGGGCATATTTGTGTGGAGTTCTGCATTGGTACGTTCCAGTGAGACAGGTAGGTTTTGGAGCGTACAGGTTCAGGGCATATTTGTGTGGAGTTCTGCATTGGTACGTTCCAGTGAGACAGGGAGGTTATGTAGTTGAACTTGTTCCGTGCATATTTGTGTGTTTTTCTGCATTGGTACTTTCCAGTGAGAAAGGGAGGTTATGGAGGGGTACAGTTTCAGGGCATATTTATGTGGATTTCTGTATTGGTACGTTCCCGTGAGACAGGGAGTTTATGGAGGGGTACAGTTTCAGGGCATTTTTGTGTGGAGTTCTGCATTGGTACATTCCAGTGAGACAGGGAGGTTATGGAGCGGTACAGGTTCAGGGCATATTTATGTGGAGTTCTGCATTGGAACATTCCAGTGAGACACGGAGGATGTGGAGGTGTGCAGGCTCAGGGCATATTTGTGTGGAGTTCTGCATTGGTACGTTCCAGTGAGACAGGGTGGTTATGGAGGCGTACAGGTTCAGGGCATATTTGTGTGGAGTTCTGCATTGGTACATTCCAGTGAGACACGGAGGATATGGAGGGATACAGGTTCATGGCATATTTGTGCGGAGTTCTTCATTGGTACGTTCCAGTGTGACAGGTAGGTTTTGGAGCGTACAGGTTCAGGGCATATTTGTATGGAGTTATGCATTGGTACATTCTACTGAGTCAGGGAGGTTATGGAGGGTACATATTCAGGGCATATTTTTGTGGAGTTCTGTATTGTTACGTTCCAGTGAGACAGGGAGGTTATGGAGGGGTACAGGTTCAGGGCATATTTGTGTGGAGTTCTGCATTGGTACATTCCAGTGAGACACGGAGGATATGGAGGGATACAGGTTCATGGCATATTTTTGTGGAGTTCTGATTCGGTACGTTCCAGTGTTTCATGGAGGTTATGGTGGGGTACAGTTTCAGGGCATATTTGTGTGGAGTTCTGCATTGGTACATTCCAGTGAGACATGGAGGTTATGGAGGGGTACAGGTTTAGGGCATATTTGTGTGGCGTTCTGAATTGGTACGTTCCAATGAGACAGGGAGGTTATGGAGGGTACATATTCAGGGGATATTTTTGTGGAGTTCTGCATTGGTACCTTCCAGTGAGACACGGAGGATATGGAGGTGTGCAGGTTCAGGGCATATTTGTGTGGAGTTCTGCATTGGTACGTTCCAGTGAGACACTGAGGTTATGGAGGGGTACAGGTTCAGGGCATATTTATGTGGAGTTCCGCAGTGGAACATTCCAGTGAGACACGGAGGATATTGAGGGTTACAGTTTCAGGGCATATTTGTGTGGAGTTCTGCATTGGTACGTTCCAGTGAGACAGGGTGGTTATGGAGGCGTACAGTTTCAGGGCATATTTGTGTGGAGTTCTGCATTGGTACATTCCAGTGAGACACGGAGGATATGGAGGGATACAGGTTCATGGCATATTTGTGCGGAGTTCTTCATTGGTACGTTCCAGTGTGACAGGTAGGTTTTGGAGCGTACAGGTTCAGGGCATATTTGTATGGAGTTCTGCATTGGTACATTCTACTGAGACAGGGAGGTTATGGAGGGTACATATTCAGGGCATATTTTTGTGGAGTTCTGTATTGGTACGTTCCAGTGAGACAGGGAGGTTATGAAGGGGTTCAGTTTCAGGGCATATTTGTCTGGAGTTCTGCATTGGTACGTTCCAGTGAGACAGGGAGGTTATGGAGGGGTACAGGTTCAGGGCATATTTGTGTGGAGTTCTGCATTGGTACATTCCAGTGAGACACGGAGGATATGGAGGGATACAGGTTCATGGCATATTTGTGTGTAGTACTTCATTGGTACGTTCCAGTGAGACAGGTCGGTTTTGGAGCGTACAGGTTCAGGGCATATTTTTGTGGAGTTCTGCATTGGTACGTTCCAGTGAGACAGGGAGGTTATGGAGGGGTACAGGTTCAGGGAATATTTGTGTGGAGTTCTGCATTGGTACGTTGCAGTGAGACAGGGAGGTTATGTAGGTGTACATGTTCCGTGCATATTTGTGTGTTTTTCTGCATTGGTACGTTCCAGTGAGAACGGGAGGTTATGGAGGGGTACAGTTTCAGGGCATATTTATGTGGATTTCTGCATTGGTACGTTCCCGTGAGACAGGGAGGTTATGGAGGGGTACAGGTTCAGGGGATATTTTTGTGGAGTCTTGCAAATGTACGTTCCAGTGAGACAGGGAGTTTATGGAGGGGTACAGTTTCAGGGCATTTTTGTGTGGAGTTCTGCATTGGTACATTCCAGTGAGACAGGCAGGGTATGCAAGTGTACAGGTTCAGGGCATATTTATGTGGAGTTCTGCGTTGGAAAATTCCAGTAAGACACGGAGGATATGGAGGGGTGCAGGTTCAGGGCATATTTCTGTGGAGTTCTGCATTGGTACGTTCCAGTGAGACACTGAGGTTATGGAGGAGTACAGGTTCAGGGCATATTTATGTGGAGTTCCGCAGTGGAACATTCCAGTGAGACACGGAGGATATTGAGGGGTACAGTTTCAGGGCATATTTGTGTGGAGTTCTGCATTGGTACGTTCCAGTGAGACAGGTAGGTTTTGGAGCGTACAGGTTCAGGGCATATTTTTGTGGAGTTCTGCATTTTTACGTTCCAGTGAGACAGGGAGGTTATGGAGGGATACAGGTTCAGGGCATATTTTTGTGGAGTTCTGCATTGGTACGTTCCCGTGAGACAGGGAGTTTATGGAGGGGTACAGTTTCAGGGCATTTTTGTGTGGAGTTCTGCATTGGTACATTCCAGTGAGACAGGGAGGTTATGGAGGGGTACAGGTTCAGGGTATATTTATGTGGAGTTCTGCATTGGAACATTCCAGTGAGACACGGAGGATATGAAGGGGTGCCGGTTCAGGGCATATTTGTGTGGAGTTCAGCATTGGTACGTTCCAGTGAGACACTGAGGTTATGGAGGGGTACAGGTTCAGGGCATATTTATGTGGAGTTACGCAGTGGAACATTCCAGTGCGACACGGAGGATATTGTGGGGTACAGTTTCAGGGCATATTTGTGTGGAGTTCTGCATTGGTACGTTCCACTGAGACAGGGAGGTTATGTAGGTGTACATGTTCAGGGTATATTTGTGTGTTTTTCTGCATTGGTACGTTCCAGTGAGAAAGGGAGGTTATGGAGAGTTACAGTTTCAGGACATATTTATGTGAAGTTCTGCATTGGTACCTTCCAGTGAGACAGGCAGGTTATGGAGGGGTACAGGTTCAGGGCATATTTTTGTGGAGTTCTGCATTGGTACGTTCGAGTGTGTCATAGAGGTTGTGCTGGGGTACAGGTTTAGGGCATATTTGTGTGGCGTTCTGCATTGGTACGTTCCAGTGAGACAGGGAGGTTATGGAGCGGTACAGGTTCAGGGCATATTTATGTGGAGTTCTGCATTGGAACATTCCAGTGAGACACGGAGGATGTGGAGGTGTGCAGGCTCAGGGCATATTTGTGTGGAGTTCTGCATTGGTACGTTCCAGTGAGACAGGGTGGTTATGGAGGCGTACAGGTTCAGGGCATATTTGTGTGGAGTTCTGCATTGGTACGTTCCAGTGAGACAGGTAGGTTTTGGAGCGTACAGTTTCAGGGCATATTTGTGTGGAGTTCTGCATTGGTACGTTCCAGTGAGACAGGTAGGTTTTGGAGCGTACAGGTTCAGGGCATATTTTTGTGGAGTTCTGCATTGGTACGTTCCAGTGAGACAGGGAGGTTATGGAGGGGTACAGGTTCAGGGCATATTTGTGTGGAGTTCTGCATTGGTACGTTCCAGTGAGACAGGGAGGTTATGTAGTTGAACTTGTTCCGTGCATATTTGTGTGTTTTTCTGCATTGGTACTTTCCAGTGAGAAAGGGAGGTTATGGAGGGGTACAGTTTCAGGGCATATTTATGTGGATTTCTGTATTGGTACGTTCCCGTGAGACAGGGAGTTTATGGAGGGGTACAGTTTCAGGGCATTTTTGTGTGGAGTTCTGCATTGGTACATTCCAGTGAGACAGGGAGGTTATGGAGCGGTACAGGTTCAGGGCATATTTATGTGGAGTTCTGCATTGGAACATTCCAGTGAGACACGGAGGATGTGGAGGTGTGCAGGCTCAGGGCATATTTGTGTGGAGTTCTGAAATTGGTACGTTCCAGTGAGACAGGGTGGTTATGGAGGCGTACAGGTTCAGGGCATATTTGTGTGGAGTTCTGCATTGGTACATTCCAGTGAGACACGGAGGATATGGAGGGATACAGGTTCATGGCATATTTGTGCGGAGTTCTTCATTGGTACGTTCCAGTGTGACAGGTAGGTTTTGGAGCGTACAGGTTCAGGGCATATTTGTATGGAGTTATGCATTGGTACATTCTACTGAGTCAGGGAGGTTATGGAGGGTACATATTCAGGGCATATTTTTGTGGAGTTCTGTATTGTTACGTTCCAGTGAGACAGGGAGGTTATGGAGGGGTACAGGTTCAGGGCATATTTGTGTGGAGTTCTGCATTGGTACATTCCAGTGAGACACGGAGGATATGGAGGGATACAGGTTCATGGCATATTTTTGTGGAGTTCTGATTCGGTACGTTCCAGTGTTTCATGGAGGTTATGGTGGGGTACAGTTTCAGGGCATATTTGTGTGGAGTTCTGCATTGGTACATTCCAGTGAGACATGGAGGTTATGGAGGGGTACAGGTTTAGGGCATATTTGTGTGGCGTTCTGAATTGGTACGTTCCAATGAGACAGGGAGGTTATGGAGGGTACATATTCAGGGGATATTTTTGTGGAGTTCTGCATTGGTACCTTCCAGTGAGACACGGAGGATATGGAGGTGTGCAGGTTCAGGGCATATTTGTGTGGAGTTCTGCATTGGTACGTTCCAGTGAGACACTGAGGTTATGGAGGGGTACAGGTTCAGGGCATATTTATGTGGAGTTCCGCAGTGGAACATTCCAGTGAGACACGGAGGATATTGAGGGTTACAGTTTCAGGGCATATTTGTGTGGAGTTCTGCATTGGTACGTTCCAGTGAGACAGGGTGGTTATGGAGGCGTACAGTTTCAGGGCATATTTGTGTGGAGTTCTGCATTGGTACATTCCAGTGAGACACGGAGGATATGGAGGGATACAGGTTCATGGCATATTTGTGCGGAGTTCTTCATTGGTACGTTCCAGTGTGACAGGTAGGTTTTGGAGCGTACAGGTTCAGGGCATATTTGTATGGAGTTCTGCATTGGTACATTCTACTGAGACAGGGAGGTTATGGAGGGTACATATTCAGGGCATATTTTTGTGGAGTTCTGTATTGGTACGTTCCAGTGAGACAGGGAGGTTATGAAGGGGTTCAGTTTCAGGGCATATTTGTCTGGAGTTCTGCATTGGTACGTTCCAGTGAGACAGGGAGGTTATGGAGGGGTACAGGTTCAGGGCATATTTGTGTGGAGTTCTGCATTGGTACATTCCAGTGAGACACGGAGGATATGGAGGGATACAGGTTCATGGCATATTTGTGTGTAGTACTTCATTGGTACGTTCCAGTGAGACAGGTCGGTTTTGGAGCGTACAGGTTCAGGGCATATTTTTGTGGAGTTCTGCATTGGTACGTTCCAGTGAGACAGGGAGGTTATGGAGGGGTACAGGTTCAGGGAATATTTGTGTGGAGTTCTGCATTGGTACGTTGCAGTGAGACAGGGAGGTTATGTAGGTGTACATGTTCCGTGCATATTTGTGTGTTTTTCTGCATTGGTACGTTCCAGTGAGAACGGGAGGTTATGGAGGGGTACAGTTTCAGGGCATATTTATGTGGATTTCTGCATTGGTACGTTCCCGTGAGACAGGGAGGTTATGGAGGGGTACAGGTTCAGGGGATATTTTTGTGGAGTCTTGCAAATGTACGTTCCAGTGAGACAGGGAGTTTATGGAGGGGTACAGTTTCAGGGCATTTTTGTGTGGAGTTCTGCATTGGTACATTCCAGTGAGACAGGCAGGGTATGCAAGTGTACAGGTTCAGGGCATATTTATGTGGAGTTCTGCGTTGGAAAATTCCAGTAAGACACGGAGGATATGGAGGGGTGCAGGTTCAGGGCATATTTCTGTGGAGTTCTGCATTGGTACGTTCCAGTGAGACACTGAGGTTATGGAGGAGTACAGGTTCAGGGCATATTTATGTGGAGTTCCGCAGTGGAACATTCCAGTGAGACACGGAGGATATTGAGGGGTACAGTTTCAGGGCATATTTGTGTGGAGTTCTGCATTGGTACGTTCCAGTGAGACAGGTAGGTTTTGGAGCGTACAGGTTCAGGGCATATTTTTGTGGAGTTCTGCATTTTTACGTTCCAGTGAGACAGGGAGGTTATGGAGGGATACAGGTTCAGGGCATATTTTTGTGGAGTTCTGCATTGGTACGTTCCCGTGAGACAGGGAGTTTATGGAGGGGTACAGTTTCAGGGCATTTTTGTGTGGAGTTCTGCATTGGTACATTCCAGTGAGACAGGGAGGTTATGGAGGGGTACAGGTTCAGGGTATATTTATGTGGAGTTCTGCATTGGAACATTCCAGTGAGACACGGAGGATATGAAGGGGTGCCGGTTCAGGGCATATTTGTGTGGAGTTCAGCATTGGTACGTTCCAGTGAGACACTGAGGTTATGGAGGGGTACAGGTTCAGGGCATATTTATGTGGAGTTACGCAGTGGAACATTCCAGTGCGACACGGAGGATATTGTGGGGTACAGTTTCAGGGCATATTTGTGTGGAGTTCTGCATTGGTACGTTCCACTGAGACAGGGAGGTTATGTAGGTGTACATGTTCAGGGTATATTTGTGTGTTTTTCTGCATTGGTACGTTCCAGTGAGAAAGGGAGGTTATGGAGAGTTACAGTTTCAGGACATATTTATGTGAAGTTCTGCATTGGTACCTTCCAGTGAGACAGGCAGGTTATGGAGGGGTACAGGTTCAGGGCATATTTTTGTGGAGTTCTGCATTGGTACGTTCGAGTGTGTCATAGAGGTTGTGCTGGGGTACAGGTTTAGGGCATATTTGTGTGGCGTTCTGCATTGGTACGTTCCAATGAGACAGGGAGGTTATGGAGGGTACATATTCAGGGGATATTTTTGTGGAGTTCTGCATTGGTACGTTCCAGTGAGACACTGAGGTTATGGAAGGGTACAGGTTCAGGGCATATTCATGTGGAGTTCCGCAGTGGAACATTCCAGTGAGACACGGAGTATATGGAGGGGTACAGGTTCAGGGCATATTTGTGTGGAGTTCTGCATTGGTACGTTCCAGTGACACAGGGAGGTTATGTAGTTGTACTTGTTCCGTGCATATTTGTGTGTTTTTCTGCATTGGTACGTTCCAGTGAGAAAGGGAGGTTATGGAGGGGTACAGTTTCAGGGCATATTTATGTGGATTTCTGTATTGGTACGTTCCCGTGAGACAGGGAGTTTATGGAGGGGTACAGTTTCAGGGCATTTTTGTATGGAGTTCTGCATTGGTACATTCCAGTGAGACACGGAGGATATGGAGGGATACAGGTTCATGGCATATTTGTGCGGAGTTCTTCATTGGTACGTTCCAGTGTGACAGGTAGGTTTTGGAGCGTACAGGTTCAGGGCATATTTGTATGGAGTTATGCATTGGTACATTCTACTGAGTCAGGGAGGTTATGGAGGGTACATATTCAGGGCATACTTTTGTGGAGTTCTGTATTGTTACGTTCCAGTGAGACAGGGAGGTTATGGAGGGGTACAGTTTCAGGGCATATTTATGTGGATTTCTGTATTGGTACGTTCCCGTGAGACAGGGAGTTTATGGAGGGGTACAGTTTCAGGGCATTTTTGTATGGAGTTCTGCATTGGTACATTCCAGTGAGACAGGGAGGATATGTAGGTGTGCAGGTTCAGGGCATGTTTGTGTGGAGTTCTGCATTGGTACGTTCCAGTGAGACAGGGTGTTTATGGAGGCGTACAGGTTCAGGGCATATTTGTGTGGAGTTCTGCATTGGTACATTCCAGTGAGACACGGAGTATATTGAGGGGTACAGTTTCAGGGCATATTTGTGTGGAGTTCTGCATTGGTACGTTCCAGTGAGACAGGTAGGTTTTGGAGCGTACAGTTTCAGGGCATATTTGTGTGGAGTTCTGCATTGGTACGTTCCAGTGAGACAGGTAGGTTTTGGAGCCTACAGGTTCAGGGCATATTTTTGTGGAGTTCTGCATTGGTACGTTCCAGTGAGACAGGGAGGTTATGGAGGGGTACAGGTTCAGGGCATATTTGTGTGGAGTTCTGCATTGGTACGTTCCAGTGACACAGGGAGGTTATGTAGTTGTACTTGTTCCGTGCATATTTGTGTGTTTTTCTGCATTGGTACGTTCCAGTGAGAAAGGGAGGTTATGGAGGGGTACAGTTTCAGGGCATATTTATGTGGATTTCTGTATTGGTACGTTCCCGTGAGACAGGGAGTTTATGGAGGGGTACAGTTTCAGGGCATTTTTGTATGGAGTTCTGCATTGCTACATTCCAGTGAGACAGGGAGGATATGTAGGTGTGCAGGTTCAGGGCATGTTTGTGTGGAGTTCTGCATTGGTACGTTCCAGTGAGACAGGGTGTTTATGGAGGCGTACAGGTTCAGGGCATATTTGTGTGGAGTTCTGCATTGGTACATTCCAGTGAGACACGGAGTATATTGAGGGGTACAGTTTCAGGGCATATTTGTGTGGAGTTCTGCATTGGTACGTTCCAGTGAGACAGGTAGGTTTTGGAGCGTACAGTTTCAGGGCATATTTGTGTGGAGTTCTGCATTGGTACGTTCCAGTGAGACAGGTAGGTTTTGGAGCGTACAGGTTCAGGGCATATTTTTGTGGAGTTCTGCATTGGTACGTTCCAGTGAGACAGGGAGGTTATGGAGGGGTACAGGTTCAGGGCATATTTGTGTGGAGTTCTGCATTGGTACGTTCCAGTGACACAGGGAGGTTATGTAGTTGTACTTGTTCCGTGCATATTTGTGTGTTTTTCTGCATTGGTACGTTCCAGTGAGAAAGGGAGGTTATGGAGGGGTACAGTTTCAGGGCATATTTATGTGGATTTCTGTATTGGTACGTTCCCGTGAGACAGGGAGTTTATGGAGGGGTACAGTTTCAGGGCATTTTTGTATGGAGTTCTGCATTGGTACATTCCAGTGAGACAGGGAGGATATGGAGGTGTGCAGGTTCAGGGCATGTTTGTGTGGATTTCTGCATTGGTACGTTCCAGTGAGACAGGGTGTTTATGGAGGCGTACAGGTTCAGGGCATATTTGTGTGGAGTTCTGCATTGGTACATTCCAGTGAGACACGGAGGATATGGAGGGATACAGGTTCATGGCATATTTGTGCGGAGTTCTTCATTGGTACGTTCCAGTGTGACAGGTAGGTTTTGGAGCGTACAGGTTCAGGGCATATTTGTATGGAGTTATGCATTGGTACATTCTACTGAGTCAGGGAGGTTATGGAGGGTACATATTCAGGGCATATTTTTGTGGAGTTCTGTATTGTTACGTTCCAGTGAGACAGGGAGGTTATGGAGGGGTACAGTTTCAGGGCATATTTGTGTGGAGTTCTGCATTGGTACGTTCCAGTGAGACAGGGAGGTTATGGAGGGTTTACAGGTTCAGGGCATATTTGTGTGGAGTTCTGCATTGGTACATTCCAGTGAGACACGGAGGATATGGAGGGATACAGGTTCATGGCATATTTGTGTGTAGAACTTCATTGGTACGTTCCAGTGAGAAAGGGAGGTTATGGAGGGGTACAGGTTCAGGGCATATTTTTGTGGAGTTCTGATTCGGTACGTTCCAGTGTTTCATGGAGGTTATGGTGGGGTACAGGTTTAGGGCATATTTGTGTGGCGTTCTGCATTGGTACGTTCCAATGAGACAGGGAGGTTATGGAGGGTACATATTCAGGGGATATTTTTGTGGAGTTCTGCATTGGTACCTTACAGTGAGTCAGGGATGTTATGGAGGGGTACAGTTTCAGGGCATATTTGTGTGGAGTTCTGCATTGGTACATTCCAGTGAGACATGGAGTTTATGGAGGGGTACAGGTTTAGGGCATATTTGCGTGGCGTTCTGAATTGGTACGTTCCAATGAGACAGGGAGGTTATGGAGGGTACATATTCAGGGGATATTTTTGTGGAGTTCTGCTTTGGTACCTTCCAGTGAGACAGGGAGGTTATGGAGGGGTACAGTTTCAGGGCATATTTGTGTGGAGTTCTGCATTGGTACGTACAACTGAGACAGGGTGTTTATGGAGGCGTACAGGTTCAGGGCATATTTGTGTGGAGTTCTGCATTGGAACATTCCAGTGAGACACGGAGGATATGGAGGGGTGCAGGTTCAGGGCATATTTGTGTGGAGTTCTGCATTGGTACGTTCCAGTGAGACACTGAGGTTATGGAGGGGTACAGGTTCAGGGCATATTTATGTGAGTTCCGCAGTGGAACATTCCAGTGAGACACGGAGGATATTGAGGGGTACAGTTTCAGGGCATATTTGTGTGGAGTTCTGCATTGGTACGTTCCAGTGAGACAGGGTGGTTATGGAGGCGTACAGATTCAGGGCATATTTGTGTGGAGTTCTGCATTGGTACATTCCAGTGAGACACGGAGGATATGGAGGGATACAGGTTCATGGCATATTTGTGCGGAGTTCTTCATTGGTACGTTCTAGTGTGACAGGTAGGTTTTGGAGCGTACAGGTTCAGGGCATATTTTTGTGGAGTTCTGCATTGGTACGTTCCAGTGAGACAGGGAGTTTATGGAGGGGTACAGGTTCAGGGCATTTTTGTGTGGAGTTCTGCATTGGTACGTTGTAGTGAGACAGGGAGGTTATGTAGGTGTACATGTTCCGTGCATATTTGTGTGTTTTTCTGCATTGGTACGTTCCAGTGAGAAAGGGAGGTTATGGAGGGGTACAGATTCAGGGCATATTTATGTGGATTTCTGCTTTGGTACGTTCCCGTGAGACAGGGTGGTTATGGAGGGGTACAGGTTCAGGGCATATTTATGTGGAGTTCGGCAGTGGAACATTCCAGTGAGACACGGAGGATATTGAGGGGTACAGTTTCAGGGCATATTTGTGTGGAGTTCTGCATTGGTACGTTCCAGTGAGACAGGGTGGTTATGGAGGCGTACAGATTCAGGGCATATTTGTGTGGAGTTCTGCATTGGTACATTCCAGTGAGACACGGAGGATATGGAGGGATACAGGTTCATGGCATATTTGTGCGGAGTTCTTCATTGGTACGTTCTAGTGTGACAGGTAGGTTTTGGAGCGTACAGGTTCAGGGCATATTTTTGTGGAGTTCTGCATTGGTACGTTCCAGTGAGACAGGGAGTTTATGGAGGGGTACAGGTTCAGGGCATTTTTGTGTGGAGTTCTGCATTGGTACGTTGTAGTGAGACAGGGAGGTTATGTAGGTGTACATGTTCCGTGCATATTTGTGTGTTTTTCTGCATTGGTACGTTCCAGTGAGAAAGGGAGGTTATGGAGGGGTACAGATTCAGGGCATATTTATGTGGATTTCTGCTTTGGTACGTTCCCGTGAGACAGGGTGGTTATGGAGGGGTACAGGTTCAGGGCATATTTATGTGGAGTTCGGCAGTGGAACATTCCAGTGAGACACGGAGGATATTGAGGGGTACAGTTTCAGGGCATATTTTTGTGGAGTTCTGATTTGGTACGTTCCAGTGTTTCATGGAGGTTATGGTGGGGTACAGGTTTATGGCATATTTGTGTGGCGTTCTGCATTGGTACGTTCCAATGAGACAGGGAGGTTATGGAGGGTACATATTCAGGGGATATTTTTGTGGAGTTCTGCATTGGTACGTTCCAGTGAGACAGGGAGTTTATGGAGGGGTACAGGTTCAGGGCATTTGTGTGTGGAGTTCTGCATTGGTACATTCCAGTGAGACAGGGAGGTTATGGAGGGGTACAGGTTTATGGCATATTTGTGTGGCGTTCTGCATTGGTACGTTCCAATGAGACAGGGAGGTTATGGAGGGTACATATTCAGGGGATATTTTTGTGGAGTTCTGCATTGGTACCTTCCAGTGAGACATGGAGGATATGGAGGGGTGCAGGTTCAGGGCATATTTGTGTGGAGTTCTGCATTGGTACGTTCCAGTGAGACACTGAGGTTATGGAGGGGTACAGGTTCAGGGCATATTTATGTGGAGTTCCGCAGTGGAACATTCCAGTGAGACACGGAGGATATTGAGGGGTACAGGTTCAGGGCATATTTGTGTGGAGTTCTGCATTGGTACATTCCAGTGAGACACGGAGGATATGGACGGATACAGGTTCATGGCATATTTGTGCGGAGTTCTTCATTGGTACGTTCCCGTGAGACAGGGAGTTTATGGAGGGGTACAATTTCAGGGCATTTTTGTGTGGAGTTCTGCATTGGTACATTCCAGTGAGACAGGGAGGTTATGGAGGGGTACAGGTTCAGGGCATTTTTGTGTGGAGTTCTGCATTGGTACGTTCCAGTGAGACAGGGAGGTTATGTAGGTGTACATGTTCCGTGCATATTTGTGTGTTTTTCTGCATTGGTACGTTCCAGTGAGAAAGGGAGGTTATGGAGGGGTACAGATTCAGGGCATATTTATGTGGATTTCTGCTTTGGTACGTTCCCGTGAGACAGGGTGGTTATGGAGGGGTACAGGTTCAGGGCATATTTTTGTGGAGATCTGCATTGGAACATTCGAGTTAGACACGGAGGATATGGAGGTGTGCAGGTTCAGGGCATATTTGTGTGGAGTTCTGCATTGGTACGTTCCAGTGAGACACTGAGGTTATGGAGGGGTACAGGTTCAGGGCATATTTATGTGGAGTTCCGCAGTGGAACATTCCAGTGAGACACGGAGGATATTGAGGGGTACAGTTTCAGGGCATATTTGTGTGGAGTTCTGCATTGGTACGTTCCAGTGAGACAGGGTGGTTATGGAGGCGTACAGTTTCAGGGCATATTTGTGTGGAGTTCTGCATTGGTACATTCCAGTGAGACACGGAGGATATGGAGGGATACAGGTTCATGGCATATTTGTGCGGAGTTCTTCATTGGTACGTTCCAGTGTGAGAGGTAGGTTTTGGAGCGTACAGGTTCAGGGCATATTTGTATGGAGTTATGCATTGGTACATTCTACTGAGACAGGGAGGTTATGGAGGGTACATATTCAGGGCATATTTTTGTGGAGTTCTGTATTGTTACGTTCCAGTGAGACAGGGAGGTTATGGAGGGGTACAGTTTCAGGGCATATTTGTGTGGAGTTCTGCATTGGTACATTCCAGTGAGACACGGAGGATATGGAGGGATACAGGTTCATGGCATATTTGTGTGTAGTACTTCATTGGTATATTCCAGTGAGACAGGTCGGTTTTGGAGCGTACAGGTTCAGGGCATATTTTTGTGGAGTTCTGCATTGGAACATTCCAGTGAGACACGGAGGATATGGAATGGTACAGGTTCAGGGCATATTTGTGTGGAGTTCTGCATTGGTACGTTCAACTGAGACAGGGTGTTTATGGAGGCGTACAGGTTCAGGGCATATTTGTGTGGAGTGCTGCATTGGAACATTCCAGTGAGACACGGAGGATATGGAGGGGTGCAGGTTCAGGGCATATTTGTGTGGAGTTCTGCATTGGTACGTTCCAGTGAGACACTGAGGTTATGGAGGGGTACAGGTTCAGGGCATATTTATGTGGAGTTCCGCAGTGGAACATTCCAGTGAGACACGGAGGATATTGAGGGGTACAGGTTCAGGGCATATTTGTGTGGAGTTCTGCATTGGTACATTCCAGTGAGACACGGAGGATATGGAGGGATACAGGTTCATGGCATATTTGTGCGGAGTTCTTCATTGGTACGTTCTAGTGTGACAGGTAGGTTTTGGAGCGTACAGGTTCAGGGCATATTTTTGTGGAGTTCTGCATTGGTACGTTCCAGTGAGACAGGGAGTTTATGGAGGGGTACAGGTTCAGGGCATTTGTGTGTGGAGTTCTGCATTGGTACATTCCAGTGAGACAGGGAGGTTATGGAGGGGTACAGGTTCAGGGCATATTTCTGTTGAGTTCTGCATTGGAACATTCCAGTGAGACAGGGAGGTTATGGAGGGGTGCAGGTTCAGGGCATATTTGTGTCGAGTTCTGCATTGGAACGTTCCAGTGAGACAGGTAGGTTTTGGAGCGTACAGGTTCAGGGCATATTTTTGTGGAGTTCTGCATTGGTACGTTCCAGTGAGACAGGGAGGTTATGGAGGGGTACAGGTTCAGGGCATATTTTTGTGGAGTTCTGCATTGGTACGTTCCCGTGAGACAGAGGGTTTATGGAGGGGTACAGGTTCAGGGCATATTTTTGTGGAGTTTTGCAATGGTACGTTCCAGTGAGACAGGGAGTTTATGGAGGGGTACAGTTTCAGGGCATATTCGTGTGGAGTTCTGCATTGGTACGTTCCACTGAGACAGGGAGGTTATGTAGGTGTACATGTTCAGGGCATATTTGTGTGTTTTTCTGCATTGGTACGTTCCAGTGAGAAAGGGAGGTTATGGAGGGGTACAGTTTCAGGGCATATTTATGTGGAGTTCTGCATTGGTACGTTCCAGTGAGACACTGAGGTTATGGAGGAGTACAGGTTCAGGGCATATTTATGTGGAGTTCCGCAGTGGAACATTCCAGTGAGACACGGAGGATATTGAGGGGTACAGTTTCAGGGCATATTTGTGTGGAGTTCTGCATTGGTACGTTCCAGTGAGACAGGTAGGTTTTGGAGCGTACAGGTTCAGGGCATATTTTTGTGGAGTTCTGCATTGGTACGTTCCAGTGAGACAGGGAGGTTATGGAGGGGTACAGGTTCAGGGCATATTTGTGTGGAGCTCTGCATTGGTACGTTCCAGTGAGACAGGGAGGTTATGTAGGTGTATATGTTCCGTGCATATTTGTGTGTTTTTCTGCATTGGTACGTTCCAGTGAGAAAGGGAGGTTATGGAGGGGTACAGTTTCAGGGCATATTTATGTGGATTTCTGCATTTGTACGTTCCCGTGAGACAGGGAGTTTATGGAGGGGTACAATTTCAGGGCATTTTTGTGTGGAGTTCTGCATTGGTACATTCCAGTGAGACAGGGAGGTTATGGAGGGGTACAGGTTCAGGGCATTTTTGTGTGGAGTTCTGCATTGGTACGTTCCAGTGAGACAGGGAGGTTATGTAGGTGTACATGTTCCGTGCATATTTGTGTGTTTTTCTGCATTGGTACGTTCCAGTGAGAAAGGGAGGTTATGGAGGGGTACAGATTCAGGGCATATTTATGTGGATTTCTGCTTTGGTACGTTAACGTGAGACAGGGTGGTTATGGAGGGGTACAGGTTCAGGGCATATTTTTGTGGAGATCTGCATTGGAACATTCCAGTTAGACACGGAGGATATGGAGGTGTGCAGGTTCAGGGCATATTTGTGTGGAGTTCTGCATTGGTACGTTCCAGTGAGACACTGAGGTTATGGAGGGGTACAGGTTCAGGGCATATTTATGTGGAGTTCCGCAGTGGAACATTCCAGTGAGACACGGAGGATATTGAGGGGTACAGTTTCAGGGCATATTTGTGTGGAGTTCTGCATTGGTACGTTCCAGTGAGACAGGGTGGTTATGGAGGCGTACAGTTTCAGGGCATATTTGTGTGGAGTTCTGCATTGGTACATTCCAGTGAGACACGGAGGATATGGAGGGATACAGGTTCATGGCATATTTGTGCGGAGTTCTTCATTGGTACGTTCCAGTGTGACAGGTAGGTTTTGGAGCGTACAGGTTCAGGGCATATTTGTATGGAGTTATGCATTGGTACATTCTACTGAGACAGGGAGGTTATGGAGGGTACATATTCAGGGCATATTTTTGTGGAGTTCTGTATTGTTACGTTCCAGTGAGACAGGGAGGTTATGGAGGGGTACAGTTTCAGGGCATATTTGTGTGGAGTTCTGCATTGGTACATTCCAGTGAGACACGGAGGATATGGAGGGATACAGGTTCATGGCATATTTGTGTGTAGTACTTCATTGGTATATTCCAGTGAGACAGGTCGGTTTTGGAGCGTACAGGTTCAGGGCATATTTTTGTGGAGTTCTGCATTGGTACGTTCCAGTGAGACAGGGAGGTTATGGAGGGGTACAGGTTCAGGGCATATTTATGTGGAGTTCCGCAGTGGAACATTCCAGTGAGACACGGAGGATATGGAATGGTACAGGTTCAGGGCATATTTGTGTGGAGTTCTGCATTGGTACGTTCAACTGAGACAGGGTGTTTATGGAGGCGTACAGGTTCAGGGCATATTTGTGTGGAGTTCTGCATTGGTACGTTCCAGTGAGACAGGGAGGTTATGTAGGTGTATATGTTCCGTGCATATTTGTGTGTTTTTCTGCATTGGTACGTTCCAGTGAGAAAGGGAGGTTATGGAGGGGTACAGTTTCAGGGCATATTTATGTGGATTTCTGCATTGGTACGTTCCCGTGAGACAGGGAGTTTATGGAGGGGTACAATTTCAGGGCATTTTTGTGTGGAGTTCTGCATTGGTACATTCCAGTGAGACAGGGAGGTTATGGAGGGTTACAGGTTCAGGGCATTTTTGTGTGGAGTTCTGCATTGGTACGTTCCAGTGAGACAGGGAGGTTATGTAGGTGTACATGTTCCGTGCATATTTGTGTGTTTTTCTGCATTGGTACGTTCCAGTGAGAAAGGGGGGTTATGGAGGGGTACAGATTCAGGGCATATTTATGTGGATTTCTGCTTTGGTACGTTCCCGTGAGACAGGGTGGTTATGGAGGGGTACAGGTTCAGGGCATATTTTTGTGGAGTTCTGCATTGGAACATTCCAGTTAGACACGGAGGATATGGAGGTGTGCAGGTTCAGGGCATATTTGTGTGGAGTTCTGCATTGGTACGTTCCAGTGAGACACTGAGGTTATGGAGGGGTACAGGTTCAGGGCATATTTATGTGGAGTTCCGCAGTGGAACATTCCAGTGAGACACGGAGGATATTGAGGGGTACAGTTTCAGGGCATATTTGTGTGGAGTTCTGCATTGGTACGTTCCAGTGAGACAGGGTGGTTATGGAGGCGTACAGTTTCAGGGCATATTTGTGTGGAGTTCTGCATTGGTACATTCCAGTGAGACACGGAGGATATGGAGGGATACAGGTTCATGGC
Organism: Hemitrygon akajei; assembly: GCF_048418815.1. Lineage (NCBI taxonomy): Eukaryota > Metazoa > Chordata > Chondrichthyes > Myliobatiformes > Dasyatidae > Hemitrygon > Hemitrygon akajei. Next base: position 2,238,785 of record NW_027331925.1, on the reverse strand, counting down.
ATATTTGTGCGGAGTTCTTGATTGGTACGTTCCAGTGTGACAGGTAGGTTTTGGAGCGTACAGGTTCAGGGCATATTTGTATGGAGTTATGCATTGGTACATTCTACTGAGACAGGGAGGTTATGGAGGGTACATATTCAGGGCATATTTTTGTGGAGTTCCTTATTGTTACGTTCCAGTGAGACAGGGAGGTTATGGAGGGGTACAGTTTCAGGGCATATTTGTGTGGAGTTCTGCATTGGTACATTCCAGTGAGACACGGAGGATATGGAGGGATACAGGTTCATGGCATATTTGTGTGTAGTACTTCATTGGTATATTCCAGTGAGACAGGTCGGTTTTGGAGCGTACAGGTTCAGGGCATATTTTTGTGGAGTTCTGCATTGGTACGTTCCAGTGAGACAGGGAGGTTATGTAGGGGTACAGGTTCAGGGCATATTTATGTGGAGTTCCGCAGTGGAACATTCCAGTGAGACACGGAGGATATTGAGGGGTACAGTTTCAGGGCATATTTGTGTGGAGTTCTGCATTGGTACGTTCCAGTGAGACAGGGTGGTTATGGAGGGGTACAGGTTCAGGGCATATTTTTGTGGAGTTCTGATTTGGTACGTTCCAGTGTTTCATGGAGGTTATGGTGGGGTACAGGTTTATGGCATATTTGTGTGGCGTTCTGCATTGGTATGTTCCAATGAAACAGGGAGGTTATGGAGGGTACATATTCAGGGGATATTTTTGTGGAGTTCTGCATTGGTACCTTCCAGTGAGACAGGGAGGTTATGGAGGGGTACAGTTTCAGGGCATATTTGTGTGGAGTTCTGCATTGGTACATTCCAGTGAGACATGGAGGTTATGGAGGGGTACAGGTTTAGGATATATTTGTGTGGCGTTCTGAATTGGTACGTTCCAATGAGACAGGGAGGTTATGGAGAGTACATATTCAGGGGATATTTTTGTGGAGTTCTGCATTGGTACCTTCCAGTGAAACAGGGAGGTAATGGAGGGGTACAGTTTCAGGGCATATTTGTGTGGAGTTCTGCATTGGAACATTCCAGTGAGACACGGAGGATATGGAATGGTACAGGTTCAGGGCATATTTGTGTGGAGTTCTGCATTGGTACGTTCAACTGAGACAGGGTGTTTATGGAGGCGTACAGGTTCAGGGCATATTTGTGTGGAGTTCTGCATTGGAACATTCCAGTGAGACCCGGAGGATATGGAGGGGTGCAGGTTCAGGGCATATTTGTGTGGAGTTCTGTATTGGTACGTTCCAGTGAGACACTGAGGTTATGGAGGGGTACAGGTTCAGGGCATATTTATGTGGAGTTCCGCAGTGGAACATTCCAGTGAGACACGGAGGATATTGAGGGGTACAGGTTCAGGGCATATTTGTGTTGAGTTCTGCATTGGTACATTCCAGTGAGACACGGAGGATATGGAGGGATACAGGTTCATGGCATATTTGTGCGGAGTTCTTCATTGGTACGTTCTAGTGTGACAGGTAGGTTTTGGAGCGTACAGGTTCAGGGCATATTTTTGTGGAGTTCTGCATTGGTACGTTCCAGTGAGACAGGGAGTTTATGGAGGGGTACAGGTTCAGGGCATTTGTGTGTGGAGTTCTGCATTGGTACATTCCAGTGAGACAGGGAGGTTATGGAGGGGTACAGGTTCAGGGCATATTTCTGTTGAGTTCTGCATTGGAACATTCCAGTGAGACAGGTAGGTTTTGGAGCGTACAGGTTCAGAGCATATTTTTGTGGAGTTCTGCATTGGTACGTTCCAGTGAGACAGGGAGGTTATGGAGGGGTACAGGTTCAGGGCATATTTTTGTGCAGTTCTGCATTGGTACGTTCCCGTGAGACAGGGAGTTTATGGAGGGGTACAGGTTCAGGGCATATTTTTGTGGAGTTTTGCAATGGTACGTTCCAGTGAGACAGGGAGTTTATGGAGGGGTACAGTTTCAGGGCATATTTGTGTGGAGTTCTGCATTGGTACGTTCCACTGAGACAGGGAGGTTATGTAGGTGTACATGTTCAGGGCATATTTGTGTGTTTTTCTGCATTGGTACGTTCCAGTGAGAAAGGGAGGTTATGGAGGGGTACAGTTTCAGGGCATATTTATGTGGAGTTCTGCATTGGTACGTTCCAGTGAGACACTGAGGTTATGGAGGAGTACAGGTTCAGGGCATATTTATGTGGAGTTCCGCAGTGGAACATTCCAGTGAGACACGGAGGATATTGAGGGGTACAGGTTCAGGGCATATTTTTGTGGAGTTCTGCATTGGTACGTTCCAGTGAGACAGGGAGGTTATGGAGGGGTACAGGTTCAGGGCATATTTGTGTGGAGTTCTGCATTGGTACGTTCCAGTGAGACAGGGAGGTTATGTAGGTGTACATGTTCCGTGCATATTTGTGTGTTTTTCTGCATTGGTACGTTCCAGTGAGAAAGGGAGGTTATGGAGGGGTACAGTTTCAGGGCATATTTATGTGGAGTTCTGCATTGGAACATTCCAGTGAGACACGGAGGATATGGAGGGGTGCAGGTTCAGGGCATATTTGTGTGGAGTTCTGCATTGGTACGTTCCAGTGAGACACTGAGGTTATGGAGGGGTACAGGTTCAGGGCATATTGATGTGGAGTTCCGCAGTGGAACATTCCAGTGAGACACGGAGGATATTGAGGGGTACAGGTTCATGGCATATTTGTGTGGAGTTCTGCATTGGTACATTCCAGTGAGACACGGAGGATATGGAGGGATACAGGTTCATGGCATATTTGTGCGGAGTTCTTCATTGGTACGTTCTAGTGTGACAGGTAGGTTTTGGAGCGTACAGGTTCAGTGCATATTTTTGTGGAGTTCTGCATTGGTACGTTCCAGTGAGACAGGGAGTTTATGGAGGGGTACAGGTTCAGGGCATTTGTGTGTGGAGTTCTGCATTGGTACATTCCAGTGAGACAGGGAGGTTATGGAGGGGTACAGGTTCAGGGCATATTTCTGTTGAGTTCTGCATTGGAACATTCCAGTGAGACACGGAGGATATGGAGGGGTGCAGGTTCAGGGCATATTTGTGTGGAGTTCTGCATTGGAACGTTCCAGAGAGACAGGTAGGTTTTGGAGCGTACAGGTTCAGGGCATATTTTTGTGGAGTTCTGCATTGGTACGTTCCACTGAGACAGGGAGGTTATGTAGGTGTACATGTTCAGGGCATATTTGTGTGTTTTTCTGCATTGGTACGTTCCAGTGAGAAAGGGAGGTTATGGAGGGGTACAGTTTCAGGGCATATTTATGTGGAGTTCTGCATTGGTACGTTCCAGTGAGACACTGAGGTTATGGAGGAGTACAGGTTCAGGGCATATTTATGTGGAGTTCCGCAGTGGAACATTCCAGTGAGACACGGAGGATATTGAGGGGTACAGTTTCAGGGCATATTTGTGTGGAGTTCTGCATTGGTACGTTCCAGTGAGACAGGTAGGTTTTGGAGCGTACAGGTTCAGGGCATATTTTTGTGGAGTTCTGCATTGGTACGTTCCAGTTAGACACGGAGGATATGGAGGTGTGCAGGTTCAGGGCATATTTGTGTGGAGTTCTGCATCGGTACGTTCCAGTGAGACACTGAGCTTATGGAGGGGTACAGGTTCAGGGCATATTTATGTGGAGTTCCGCAGTGGAACATTCCAGTGAGACACGGAGGATATTGAGGGGTACAGTTTCAGGGCATATTTGTGTGGAGTTCTGCATTGGTACGTTCCAGTGAGACAGGGTGGTTATGGAGGCGTACAGTTTCAGGGCATATTTGTGTGGAGTTCTGCATTGGTACATTCCAGTGAGACACGGAGGATATGGAGGGATACAGGTTCATGGCATATTTGTGCGGAGTTCTTCATCGGTACGTTCCAGTGTGACAGGTAGGTTTTGGAGCGTACAGGTTCAGGGCATATTTGTATGGAGTTATGCATTGGTACATTCTACTGAGACAGGGAGGTTATGGAGGGTACATATTCAGGGCATATTTTTGTGGAGTTCTGTATTGTTACGTTCCAGTGAGACAGGGAGGTTATGGAGGGGTACAGTTTCATGGCATATTTGTGTGTAGTACTTCATTGGTATATTCCAGTGAGACAGGTCGGTTTTGGAGCGTACAGGTTCAGGGCATATTTTTGTGGAGTTCTGCATTGGTACGTTCCAGTGAGACAGGGAGGTTATGGAGGGGTACAGGTTCAGGGCATATTTATGTGGAGTTCCGCTGTGGAACATTCCAGTGAGACACGGAGGATATTGTGGGGTACAGTTTCAGGGCATATATGTGTGGAGTTCTGCATTGGTACGTTCCAGTGAGACAGGGTGGTTATGGAGGGGTACAGGTTCAGGGCATATTTTTGTGGAGTTCTGATTTGGTACGTTCCAGTGTTTCATGGAGGTTATGGTGGGGTACAGGTTTATGGCATATTTGTGTGGCGTTCTGCATTGGTACGTTCCAATGAGACAGGGAGGTTATGGAGGGTACATATTCAGGGGATATTTTTGTGGAGTTCTGCATTGGTACCTTCCAGTGAGACAGGGAGGTTATGGAGGGGTACAGTTTCAGGGCATATTTGTGTGGAGTTCTGCATTGGTACATTCCAGTGAGACATGGAGGTTATGGAGGGGTACAGGTTTAGGGAATATTTGTGTGGCGTTCTGAATTGGTACGTTCCAATGAGACAGGGAGGTTATGGAGAGTACATATTCAGGGGATATTTTTGTGGAGTTCTGCATTGGTACCTTCCAGTGAGACAGGGAGGTAATGGAGGGGTACAGTTTCAGGGCATATTTGTGTGGAGTTCTGCATTGGAACATTCCAGTGAGACACGGAGGATATGGAATGGTACAGGTTCAGGGCATATTTGTGTGGAGTTCTGCATTGGTACGTTCAACTGAGACAGGGTGTTTATGGAGGCGTACAGGTTCAGGGCATATTTGTGTGGAGTTCTGCATTGGAACATTCCAGTGAGACACGGAGGATATGGAGGGGTAGAGGTTCAGGGCATTTGTGTGTGGAGTTCTGCATTGGTACATTCCAGTGAGACAGGGAGGTTATGGAGGGGTACAGGTTCAGGGCATATTTCTGTTGAGTTCTGCATTGGAACATTCCAGTGAGACACGGAGGATATGGAGGGGTGCAGGTTCAGGGCATATTTGTGTGGAGTTCTGCATTGGAACGTTCCAGTGAGACAGGTAGGTTTTGGAGCGTACAGGTTCAGGGCATATTTATGTGGAGTTCCGCAGTGGAACATTCCAGTGAGACACGGAGGATATTGAGGGGTACAGTTTCAGGGCATATTTGTGTGGAGTTCTGCATTGGTACGTTCCAGTGAGACAGGTAGGTTTTGGAGCGTACAGGTTCAGGGCATATTTTTGTGGAGTTCTGCATTGGTACGTTCCAGTTAGACACGGAGGATATGGAGGTGTGCAGGTTCAGGGCATATTTGTGTGGAGTTCTGCATTGGTACGTTCCAGTGAGACACTGAGGTTATGGAGGGGTACAGGTTCAGGGCATATTTATGTGGAGTTCCGCAGTGGAACATTCCAGTGAGACACGGAGGATATTGAGGGGTACAGTTTCAGGGCATATTTGTGTGGAGTTCTGCATTGGTACGTTCCAGTGAGACAGGGTGGTTATGGAGGCGTACAGTTTCAGGGCATATTTGTGTGGAGTTCTGCATTGGTACATTCCAGTGAGACACGGAGGATATGGAGGGATACAGGTTCATGGCATATTTGTGCGGAGTTCTTCATCGGTACGTTCCAGTGTGACAGGTAGGTTTTGGAGCGTACAGGTTCAGGGCATATTTGTATGGAGTTATGCATTGGTACATTCTACTGAGACAGGGAGGTTATGGAGGGTACATATTCAGGGCATATTTTTGTGGAGTTCTGTATTGTTACGTTCCAGTGAGACAGGGAGGTTATGGAGGGGTACAGGTTCATGGCATATTTGTGTGTAGTACTTCATTGGTATATTCCAGTGAGACAGGTCGGTTTTGGAGCGTACAGGTTCAGGGCATATTTTTGTGGAGTTCTGCATTGGTACGTTCCAGTGAGACAGGGAGGTTATGGAGGGGTACAGGTTCAGGGCATATTTATGTGGAGTTCCGCAGTGGAACATTCCAGTGAGACACGGAGGATATTGAGGGGTACAGTTTCAGGGCATATTTGTGTGGAGTTCTGCATTGGTACGTTCCAGTGAGACAGGGTGGTTATGGAGGCGTACAGTTTCAGGGCATATTTGTGTGGAGTTCTGCATTGGTACATTCCAGTGAGACACGGAGGATATGGAGGGATACAGGTTCATGGCATATTTGTGCGGAGTTCTTCATCGGTACGTTCCAGTGTGACAGGTAGGTTTTGGAGCGTACAGGTTCAGGGCATATTTGTATGGAGTTATGCATTGGTACATTCTACTGAGACAGGGAGGTTATGGAGGGTACATATTCAGGGCATATTTTTGTGGAGTTCTGTATTGTTACGTTCCAGTGAGACAGGGAGGTTATGGAGGGGTACAGGTTCATGGCATATTTGTGTGTAGTACTTCATTGGTATATTCCAGTGAGACAGGTCGGTTTTGGAGCGTACAGGTTCAGGGCATATTTTTGTGGAGTTCTGCATTGGTACGTTCCAGTGAGACAGGGAGGTTATGGAGGGGTACAGGTTCAGGGCATATTTATGTGGAGTTCCGCAGTGGAACATTCCAGTGAGACACGGAGGATATTGAGGGGTACAGTTTCAGGGCATATATGTGTGGAGTTCTGCATTGGTACGTTCCAGTGAGACAGGGTGGTTATGGAGGGGTACAGGTTCAGGGCATATTTTTGTGGAGTTCTGCATTGGTACATTCCAGTGAGACACGGAGGATATGGAGGGATACAGGTTCATGGCATATTTGTGCGGAGTTCTTCATCGGTACGTTCCAGTGTGACAGGTAGGTTTTGGAGCGTACAGGTTCAGGGCATATTTGTATGGAGTTATGAATTGGTACATTCTACTGAGACAGGGAGGTTATGGAGGGTACATATTCAGGGCATATTTTTGTGGAGTTCTGTATTGTTACGTTCCAGTGAGACAGGGAGGTTATGGAGGGGTACAGGTTCATGGCATATTTGTGTGTAGTACTTCATTGGTATATTCCAGTGAGACAGGTCGGTTTTGGAGCGTACAGGTTCAGGGCATATTTTTGTGGAGTTCTGCATTGGTACGTTCCAGTGAGACAGGGAGGTTATGGAGGGGTACAGGTTCAGGGCGTATTTATGTGGAGTTCCGCAGTGGAACATTCCAGTGAGACACGGAGGATATTGAGGGGTACAGTTTCAGGGCATATTTGTGTGGAGTTCTGCATTGGTACGTTCCAGTGAGACAGGGTGGTTATGGAGGCGTACAGTTTCAGGGCATATTTGTGTGGAGTTCTGCATTGGTACATTCCAGTGAGACACGAGAATATGGAGGGATACAGGTTCATGGCATATTTGTGCGGAGTTCTTCATCGGTACGTTCCAGTGTGACAGGTAGGTTTTGGAGCGTACAGGTTCAGGGCATATTTGTATGGAGTTATGCATTGGTACATTCTACTGAGACAGGGAGGTTATGGAGGGTACATATTCAGGGCATATTTTTGTGGAGTTCTGTATTGTTACGTTCCAGTGAGACAGGGAGGTTATGGAGGGGTACAGGTTCATGGCATATTTGTGTGTAGTACTTCATTGGTATATTCCAGTGAGACAGGTCGGTTTTGGAGCGTACAGGTTCAGGGCATATTTTTGTGGAGTTCTGCATTGGTACGTTCCAGTGAGACAGGGAGGTTATGGAGGGGTACAGGTTCAGGGCATATTTATGTGGAGTTCCGCAGTGGAACATTCCAGTGAGACACGGAGGATATTGAGGGGTACAGTTTCAGGGCATATATGTGTGGAGTTCTGCATTGGTACGTTCCAGTGAGACAGGGTGGTTATGGAGGGGTACAGGTTCAGGGCATATTTTTGTGGAGTTCTGATTTGGTACGTTCCAGTGTTTCATGGAGGTTATGGTGGGGTACAGGTTTATGGCATATTTGTGTGGCGTTCTGCATTGGTACGTTCCAATGAGACAGGGAGGTTATGGAGAGTACATATTCAGGGGATATTTTTGTGGAGTTCTGCATTGGTACCTTCCAGTGAGACAGGGAGGTAATGGAGGGGTACAGTTTCAGGGCATATTTGTGTGGAGTTCTGCATTGGAACATTCCAGTGAGACACGGAGGATATGGAATGGTACAGGTTCAGGGCATATTTGTGTGGAGTTCTGCATTGGTACGTTCAACTGAGACAGGGTGTTTATGGAGGCGTACAGGTTCAGGGCATATTTGTGTGGAGTTCTGCATTGGAACATTCCAGTGAGACACGGAGGATATGGAGGGGTGCAGGTTCAGGGCATATTTGTGTGGAGTTCTGCATTGGTACGTTCCAGTGAGACACTGAGGTTATGGAGGGGTACAGGTTCAGGGCATATTTATGTGGAGTTCCGCAGTGGAACATTCCAGTGAGACACGGAGGATATTGAGGGGTACAGGTTCAGGGCATATTTGTGTGGAGTTCTGCATTGGTACATTCCAGTGAGACACGGAGGATATGGAGGGATACAGGTTCATGGCATATTTGTGCGGAGTTCTTCATTGGTACGTTCTAGTGTGACAGGTAGGTTTTGGAGGGTACAGGTTCAGGGCATATTTTTGTGGAGTTCTGCATTGGTACGTTCCAGTGAGACAGGGAGTTTATGGAGGGGTACAGGTTCAGGGCATTTGTGTGTGGAGTTCTGCATTGGTACATTCCAGTGAGACAGGGAGGTTATGGAGGGGTACAGTTTCAGGGCATATTTGTGTGGAGTTCTGCATTGGTACATTCCAGTGAGACATGGAGGTTATGGAGGGGTACAGGTTTAGGATATATTTGTGTGGCGTTCTGAATTGGTACGTTCCAATGAGACAGGGAGGTTATGGAGAGTACATATTCAGGGGATATTTTTGTGGAGTTCTGCATTGGTACCTTCCAGTGAGACAGGGAGGTAATGGAGGGGTACAGTTTCAGGGCATATTTGTGTGGAGTTCTGCATTGGAACATTCCAGTGAGACACGGAGGATATGGAATGGTACAGGTTCAGGGCATATTTGTGTGGAGTTCTGCATTGGTACGTTCAACTGAGACAGGGTGTTTATGGAGGCGTACAGGTTCAGGGCATATTTGTGTGGAGTTCTGCATTGGTACGTTCCAGTGAGACAGGGAGGTTATGTAGGTGTATATGTTCCGTGCATATTTGTGTGTTTTTCTGCATTGGTACGTTCCAGTGAGAAAGGGAGGTTATGGAGGGGTACAGTTTCAGGGCATATTTATGTGGATTTCTGCATTGGTACGTTCCCGTGAGACAGGGAGTTTATGGAGGGGTACAATTTCAGGGCATTTTTGTGTGGAGTTCTGCATTGGTACATTCCAGTGAGACAGGGAGGTTATGGAGGGGTACAGGTTCAGGGCATTTTTGTGTGGAGTTCTGCATTGGTACGTTCCAGTGAGACAGGGAGGTTATGTAGGTGTACATGTTCCGTGCATATTTGTGTGTTTTTCTGCATTGGTACGTTCCAGTGAGAAAGGGGGGTTATGGAGGGGTACAGATTCAGGGCATATTTATGTGGATTTCTGCTTTGGTACGTTCCCGTGAGACAGGGTGGTTATGGAGGGGTACAGGTTCAGGGCATATTTTTGTGGAGTTCTGCATTGGAACATTCCAGTTAGACACGGAGGATATGGAGGTGTGCAGGTTCAGGGCATATTTGTGTGGAGTTCTGCATTGGTACGTTCCAGTGAGACACTGAGGTTATGGAGGGGTACAGGTTCAGGGCATATTTATGTGGAGTTCCGCAGTGGAACATTCCAGTGAGACACGGAGGATATTGAGGGGTACAGTTTCAGGGCATATTTGTGTGGAGTTCTGCATTGGTACGTTCCAGTGAGACAGGGTGGTTATGGAGGCGTACAGTTTCAGGGCATATTTGTGTGGAGTTCTGCATTGGTACATTCCAGTGAGACACGGAGGATATGGAGGGATACAGGTTCATGGCATATTTGTGCGGAGTTCTTCATTGGTACGTTCCAGTGTGACAGGTAGGTTTTGGAGCGTACAGGTTCAGGGCATATTTGTATGGAGTTATGCATTGGTACATTCTACTGAGACAGGGAGGTTATAGAGGGTACATATTCAGGGCATATTTTTGTGGAGTTCTGTATTGTTACGTTCCAGTGAGACAGGGAGGTTATGGAGGGGTACAGTTTCAGGGCATATTTGTGTGGAGTTCTGCATTGGTACATTCCAGTGAGACACGGAGGATATGGAGGGATACAGGTTCATGACATATTTGTGTGTAGTACTTCATTGGTATATTCCAGTGAGACAGGTCGGTTTTGGAGCGTACAGGTTCAGGGCATATTTTTGTGGAGTTCTGCATTGGTACGTTCCAGTGAGACAGGGAGGTTATGGAGGGGTACAGGTTCAGGGCATATTTATGTGGAGTTCCGCAGTGGAACATTCCAGTGAGACACGGAGGATATTGAGGGGTACAGTTTCAGGGCATATTTGTGTGGAGTTCTGCATTGGTACGTTCCAGTGAGACAGGGTGGTTATGGAGGGGTACAGGTTCAGGGCATATTTTTGTGGAGTTCTGATTTGGTACGTTCCAGTGTTTCATGGAGGTTATGGTGGGGTACAGGTTTATGGCATATTTGTGTGGCGTTCTGCATTGGTATGTTCCAATGAGACAGGGAGGTTATGGAGGGTACATATTCAGGGGATATTTTTGTGGAGTTCTGCATTGGTACCTTCCAGTGAGACAGGGAGGTTATGGAGGGGTACAGTTTCAGGGCATATTTGTGTGGAGTTCTGCATTGGTACATTCCAGTGAGACATGGAGGTTATGGAGGGGTACAGGTTTAGGATATATTTGTGTGGCGTTCTGAATTGGTACGTTCCAATGAGACAGGGAGGTTATGGAGAGTACATATTCAGGGGATATTTTTGTGGAGTTCTGCATTGGTACCTTCCAGTGAAACAGGGAGGTAATGGAGGGGTACAGTTTCAGGGCATATTTGTGTGGAGTTCTGCATTGGAACATTCCAGTGAGACACGGAGGATATGGAATGGTACAGGTTCAGGGCATATTTGTGTGGAGTTCTGCATTGGTACGTTCAACTGAGACAGGGTGTTTATGGAGGCGTACAGGTTCAGGGCATATTTGTGTGGAGTTCTGCATTGGAACATTCCAGTGAGACCCGGAGGATATGGAGGGGTGCAGGTTCAGGGCATATTTGTGTGGAGTTCTGCATTGGTACGTTCCAGTGAGACACTGAGGTTATGGAGGGGTACAGGTTCAGGGCATATTTATGTGGAGTTCCGCAGTGGAACATTCCAGTGAGACACGGAGGATATTGAGGGGTACAGGTTCAGGGCATATTTGTGTGGAGTTCTGCATTGGTACATTCCAGTGAGACAGGGAGGTTATGGAGGGGTACAGGTTCAGGGCGTATTTATGTGGAGTTCCGCAGTGGAACATTCCAGTGAGACACGGAGGATATTGAGGGGTACAGTTTCAGGGCATATTTGTGTGGAGTTCTGCATTGGTACGTTCCAGTGAGACAGGGTGGTTATGGAGGCGTACAGTTTCAGGGCATATTTGTGTGGAGTTCTGCATTGGTACATTCCAGTGAGACACGAGAATATGGAGGGATACAGGTTCATGGCATATTTGTGCGGAGTTCTTCATCGGTACGTTCCAGTGTGACAGGTAGGTTTTGGAGCGTACAGGTTCAGGGCATATTTGTATGGAGTTATGCATTGGTACATTCTACTGAGACAGGGAGGTTATGGAGGGTACATATTCAGGGCATATTTTTGTGGAGTTCTGTATTGTTACGTTCCAGTGAGACAGGGAGGTTATGGAGGGGTACAGGTTCATGGCATATTTGTGTGTAGTACTTCATTGGTATATTCCAGTGAGACAGGTCGGTTTTGGAGGGGTACAGGTTCAGGGCATATTTATGTGGAGTTCCGCAGTGGAACATTCCAGTGAGACACGGAGGATATTGAGGGGTACAGTTTCAGGGCATATATGTGTGGAGTTCTGCATTGGTACGTTCCAGTGAGACAGGGTGGTTATGGAGGGGTACAGGTTCAGGGCATATTTTTGTGGAGTTCTGATTTGGTACGTTCCAGTGTTTCATGGAGGTTATGGTGGGGTACAGGTTTATGGCATATTTGTGTGGCGTTCTGCATTGGTACGTTCCAATGAGACAGGGAGGTTATGGAGAGTACATATTCAGGGGATATTTTTGTGGAGTTCTGCATTGGTACCTTCCAGTGAGACAGGGAGGTAATGGAGGGGTACAGTTTCAGGGCATATTTGTGTGGAGTTCTGCATTGGAACATTCCAGTGAGACACGGAGGATATGGAATGGTACAGGTTCAGGGCATATTTGTGTGGAGTTCTGCATTGGTACGTTCAACTGAGACAGGGTGTTTATGGAGGCGTACAGGTTCAGGGCATATTTGTGTGGAGTTCTGCATTGGAACATTCCAGTGAGACACGGAGGATATGGAGGGGTGCAGGTTCAGGGCATATTTGTGTGGAGTTCTGCATTGGTACGTTCCAGTGAGACACTGAGGTTATGGAGGGGTACAGGTTCAGGGCATATTTATGTGGAGTTCCGCAGTGGAACATTCCAGTGAGACACGGAGGATATTGAGGGGTACAGGTTCAGGGCATATTTGTGTGGAGTTCTGCATTGGTACATTCCAGTGAGACACGGAGGATATGGAGGGATAAAGGTTCATGGCATATTTGTGCGGAGTTCTTCATTGGTACGTTCTAGTGTGACAGGTAGGTTTTGGAGGGTACAGGTTCAGGGCATATTTTTGTGGAGTTCTGCATTGGTACGTTCCAGTGAGACAGGGAGTTTATGGAGGGGTACAGGTTCAGGGCATTTGTGTGTGGAGTTCTGCATTGGTACATTCCAGTGAGACAGGGAGGTTATGGAGGGGTACAGTTTCAGGGCATATTTGTGTGGAGTTCTGCATTGGTACATTCCAGTGAGACATGGAGGTTATGGAGGGGTACAGGTTTAGGATATATTTGTGTGGCGTTCTGAATTGGTACGTTCCAATGAGACAGGGAGGTTATGGAGAGTACATATTCAGGGGATATTTTTGTGGAGTTCTGCATTGGTACCTTCCAGTGAGACAGGGAGGTAATGGAGGGGTACAGTTTCAGGGCATATTTGTGTGGAGTTCTGCATTGGAACATTCCAGTGAGACACGGAGGATATGGAATGGTACAGGTTCAGGGCATATTTGTGTGGAGTTCTGCATTGGTACGTTCAACTGAGACAGGGTGTTTATGGAGGCGTACAGGTTCAGGGCATATTTGTGTGGAGTTCTGCATTGGTACGTTCCAGTGAGACAGGGAGGTTATGTAGGTGTATATGTTCCGTGCATATTTGTGTGTTTTTCTGCATTGGTACGTTCCCGTGAGACAGGGAGTTTATGGAGGGGTACAATTTCAGGGCATTTTTGTGTGGAGTTCTGCATTGGTACATTCCAGTGAGACAGGGAGGTTATGGAGGGGTACAGGTTCAGGGCATTTTTGTGTGGAGTTCTGCATTGGTACGTTCCAGTGAGACAGGGAGGTTATGTAGGTGTACATGTTCCGTGCATATTTGTGTGTTTTTCTGCATTGGTACGTTCCAGTGAGAAAGGGGGGTTATGGAGGGGTACAGATTCAGGGCATATTTATGTGGATTTCTGCTTTGGTACGTTCCCGTGAGACAGGGTGGTTATGGAGGGGTACAGGTTCAGGGCATATTTTTGTGGAGTTCTGCATTGGAACATTCCAGTGAGACACGGAGGATATGGAGGGGTGCAGGTTCAGGGCATATTTGTGTGGAGTTCTGCATTGGTACGTTCCAGTGAGACACTGAGGTTATGGAGGGGTACAGGTTCAGGGCATATTTATGTGGAGTTCCGCAGTGGAACATTCCAGTGAGACACGGAGGATATTGAGGGGTACAGTTTCAGGGCATATTTGTGTGGAGTTCTGCATTGGTACGTTCCAGTGAGACAGGGTGGTTATGGAGGCGTACAGTTTCAGGGCATATTTGTGTGGAGTTCTGCATTGGTACATTCCAGTGAGACACGGAGGATATGGAGGGATACAGGTTCATGGCATATTTGTGCGGAGTTCTTCATTGGTACGTTCCAGTGTGACAGGTAGGTTTTGGAGCGTACAGGTTCAGGGCATATTTGTATGGAGTTATGCATTGGTACATTCTACTGAGACAGGGAGGTTATAGAGGGTACATATTCAGGGCATATTTTTGTGGAGTTCTGTATTGTTACGTTCCAGTGAGACAGGGAGGTTATGGAGGGGTACAGGTTCAGGGCATATTTATGTGGAGTTCCGCAGTGGAACATTCCAGTGAGACACGGAGGATATTGAGGGGTACAGTTTCAGGGCATATTTGTGTGGAGTTCTGCATTGGTACGTTCCAGTGAGACAGGGTGGTTATGGAGGGGTACAGGTTCAGGGCATATTTTTGTGGAGTTCTGATTTGGTACGTTCCAGTGTTTCATGGAGGTTATGGTGGGGTACAGGTTTATGGCATATTTGTGTGGCGTTCTGCATTGGTATGTTCCAATGAGACAGGGAGGTTATGGAGGGTACATATTCAGGGGATATTTTTGTGGAGTTCTGCATTGGTACCTTCCAGTGAGACAGGGAGGTTATGGAGGGGTACAGTTTCAGGGCATATTTGTGTGGAGTTCTGCATTGGTACATTCCAGTGAGACATGGAGGTTATGGAGGGGTACAGGTTTAGGATATATTTGTGTGGCGTTCTGAATTGGTACGTTCCAATGAGACAGGGAGGTTATGGAGAGTACATATTCAGGGGATATTTTTGTGGAGTTCTGCATTGGTACCTTCCAGTGAAACAGGGAGGTAATGGAGGGGTACAGTTTCAGGGCATATTTGTGTGGAGTTCTGCATTGGAACATTCCAGTGAGACACGGAGGATATGGAATGGTACAGGTTCAGGGCATATTTGTGTGGAGTTCTGCATTGGTACGTTCAACTGAGACAGGGTGTTTATGGAGGCGTACAGGTTCAGGGCATATTTGTGTGGAGTTCTGCATTGGAACATTCCAGTGAGACCCGGAGGATATGGAGGGGTGCAGGTTCAGGGCATATTTGTGTGGAGTTCTGCATTGGTACGTTCCAGTGAGACACTGAGGTTATGGAGGGGTACAGGTTCAGGGCATATTTATGTGGAGTTCCGCAGTGGAACATTCCAGTGAGACACGGAGGATATTGAGGGGTACAGGTTCAGGGCATATTTGTGTGGAGTTCTGCATTGGTACATTCCAGTGAGACACGGAGGATATGGAGGGATACAGGTTCATGGCATATTTGTGCGGAGTTCTTCATTGGTACATTCTAGTGTGACAGGTAGGTTTTGGAGCGTACAGGTTCAGGGCATATTTTTGTGGAGTTCTGCATTGGTACGTTCCAGTGAGACAGGGAGTTTATGGAGGGGTACAGGTTCAGTGCATTTGTGTGTGGAGTTCTGCATTGGTACATTCCAGTGAGACAGGGAGGTTATGGAGGGGTACAGGTTCAGGGCATATTTCTGTTGAGTTCTGCATTGGAACATTCCAGTGAGACACGGAGGATATGGAGGGGTGCAGGTTCAGGGCATATTTGTGTGGAGTTCTGCATTGGAACGTTCCAGTGAGACAGGTAGGTTTTGGAGCGTACAGGTTCAGAGCATATTTTTGTGGAGTTCTGCATTGGTACGTTCCAGTGAGACAGGGAGGTTATGGAGGGGTACAGGTTCAGGGCATATTTTTGTGGAGTTCTGCATTGGTACGTTCCCGTGAGACAGGGAGTTTATGGAGGGGTACAGGTTCAGGGCATATTTTTGTGGAGTTTTGCAATGGTACGTTCCAGTGAGACAGGGAGTTTATGGCGGGGTACAGTTTCAGGGCATATTTGTGTGGAGTTCTGCATTGGTACGTTCCACTGAGACAGGGAGGTTATGTAGGTGTACATGTTCAGGGCATATTTGTGTGTTTTTCTGCATTGGTACTTTCCAGTGAGAAAGGGAGGTTATGGAGGGGTACAGTTTCAGGGCATATTTATGTGGAGTTCTGCATTGGTACGTTCCAGTGAGACACTGAGGTTATGGAGGAGTACAGGTTCAGGGCATATTTATGTGGAGTTCCGCAGTGGAACATTCCAGTGAGAAACGGAGGATATTGAGGGGTACAGGTTCAGGGCATATTTTTGTGGAGTTCTGCATTGGTACGTTCCAGTGAGACAGGGAGGTTCTGGAGGGGTACAGGTTCAGGGCATATTTGTGTGGAGTTCTGCATTGGTACGTTCCAGTGAGACAGGGAGGATATGTAGGTGTACATGTTCCGTGCATATTTGTGTGTTTTTCTGCATTGGTACGTTCCAGTGAGAAAGGGAGGTTATGGAGGGGTACAGTTTCAGGGCATATTTATGTGGAGTTCTGCATTGGAACATTCCAGTGAGACACGGAGGATATGGAATGGTACAGGTTCAGGGCATATTTGTGTGGAGTTCTGCATTGGTACGTTCAACTGAGACTGGGTGTTTATGGAGGCGTACAGGTTCAGGGCATATTTGTGTGGAGTTCTGCATTGGAACATTCCAGTGAGACACGGAGGATATGGAGGGGTGCAGGTTCAGGGCATATTTGTGTGGAGTTCTGCATTGGTACGTTCCAGTGAGACACTGAGGTTATGGAGGGGTACAGGTTCAGGGCATATTTATGTGGAGTTCCGCAGTGGAACATTCCAGTGAGACACGGAGGATATTGAGGGGTACAGGTTCAGGGCATATTTGTGTGGAGTTCTGCATTGGTACATTCCAGTGAGACACGGAGGATATGGAGGGATACAGGTTCATGGCATATTTGTGCGGAGTTCTTCATTGGTACGTTCTAGTGTGACAGGTAGGTTTTGGAGCGTACAGGTTCAGGGCATATTTTTGTGGAGTTCTGCATTGGTACGTTCCAGTGAGACAGGGAGTTTATGGAGGGGTACAGGTTCAGGGCATTTGTGTGTGGAGTTCTGCATTGGTACATTCCAGTGAGACAGGGACGTTATGGAGGGGTACAGGTTCAGGGCATATTTCTGTTGAGTTCTGCATTGGAACATTCCAGTAAGACACGGAGGATATGGAGGGGTGCAGGTTCAGGGCATATTTGTGTGGAGTTCTGCATTAGAACGTTCCAGTGAGACAGGTAGGTTTTGGAGCGTACAGGTTCAGGGCATATTTTTGTGGAGTTCTGCATTGGTACGTTCCACTGAGACAGGGAGGTTATGTAGGTGTACATGTTCAGGGCATATTTGTGTGTTTTTCTGCATTGGTACGTTCCAGTGAGAAAGGGAGGTTATGGAGGGGTACAGTTTCAGGGCATATTTATGTGGAGTTCTGCATTGGTACGTTCCAGTGAGACACTGAGGTTATGGAGGAGTACAGGTTCAGGGCATATTTATGTGGAGTTCCGCAGTGGAACATTCCAGTGAGACACGGAGGATATTGAGGGGTACAGTTTCAGGGCATATTTGTGTGGAGTTCTGCATTGGTACGTTCCAGTGAGACAGGTAGGTTTTGTAGCGTACAGGTTCAGGGCATATTTTTGTGGAGTTCTGCATTGGTACGTTCCAGTTAGACACGGAGGATATGGAGGTGTGCAGGTTCAGGGCATATTTGTGTGGAGTTCTGCATTGGTACGTTCCAGTGAGACACTGAGGTTATGGAGGGGTACAGGTTCAGGGCATATTTATGTGGAGTTCCGCAGTGGAACATTCCAGTGAGACACGGAGGATATTGAGGGGTACAGTTTCAGGGCATATTTGTGTGGAGTTCTGCATTGGTACGTTCCAATGAGACAGGGAGGTTATGGAGAGTACATATTCAGGGGATATTTTTGTGGAGTTCTGCATTGGTACCTTCCAGTGAGACAGCGAGGTAATGGAGGGGTACAGTTTCAGGGCATATTTGTGTGGAGTTCTGCATTGGAACATTCCAGTGAGACACGGAGGATATGGAATGGTACAGGTTCAGGGCATATTTGTGTGGAGTTCTGCATTGGTACGTTCAACTGAGACAGGGTGTTTATGGAGGCGTACAGGTTCAGGGCATATTTGTGTGGAGTTCTGCATTGGAACATTCCAGTGAGACACGGAGGATATGGAGGGGTGCAGGTTCAGGGCATATTTGTGTGGAGTTCTGCATTGGTACGTTCCAGTGAGACACTGAGGTTATGGAGGGGTACAGGTTCAGGGCATATTTATGTGGAGTTCCGCAGTGGAACATTCCAGTGAGACACGGAGGATATTGAGGGGTACAGGTTCAGGGCATATTTGTGTGGAGTTCTGCATTGGTACATTCCAGTGAGACACGGAGGATATGGAGGGATACAGGTTCATGGCATATTTGTGCGGAGTTCTTCATTGGTACGTTCTAGTATGACAGGTAGGTTTTGGAGCGTACAGGTTCAGGGCATATTTTTGTGGAGTTCTGCATTGGTACGTTCCACTGAGACAGGGAGGTTATGTAGGTGTACATGTTCAGGGCATATTTGTGTGTTTTTCTGCATTGGTACGTTCCAGTGAGAAAGGGAGGTTATGGAGGGGTACAGTTTCAGGGCATATTTATGTGGAGCTCTGCATTGGTACGTTCCAGTGAGACACTGAGGTTATGGAGGAGTACAGGTTCAGGGCATATTTATGTGGAGTTCCGCAGTGGAACATTCCAGTGAGAAACGGAGGATATTGAGGGGTACAGGTTCAGGGCATATTTTTGTGGAGTTCTGCATTGGTACCTTCCAGTGAGACAGGGAGGTTATGGAGGGGTACAGTTTCAGGGCATATTTGTGTGGAGTTCTGCATTGGTACATTCCAGTGAGACATGGAGGTTATGGAGGGGTACAGGTTTAGGATATATTTGTGTGGCGTTCTGAATTGGTACGTTCCAATGAGACAGGGAGGTTATGGAGAGTACATATTCAGGGGATATTTTTGTGGAGTTCTGCATTGGTACCTTCCAGTGAAACAGGGAGGTAATGGAGGGGTACAGTTTCAGGGCATATTTGTGTGGAGTTCTGCATTGGAACATTCCAGTGAGACACGGAGGATATGGAATGGTACAGGTTCAGGGCATATTTGTGTGGAGTTCTGCATTGGTACGTTCAACTGAGACAGGGTGTTTATGGAGGCGTACAGGTTCAGGGCATATTTGTGTGGAGTTCTGCATTGGAACATTCCAGTGAGACCCGGAGGATATGGAGGGGTGCAGGTTCAGGGCATATTTGTGTGGAGTTCTGCATTGGTACGTTCCAGTGAGACACTGAGGTTATGGAGGGGTACAGGTTCAGGGCATATTTATGTGGAGTTCCGCAGTGGAACATTCCAGTGAGACACGGAGGATATTGAGGGGTACAGGTTCAGGGCATATTTGTGTGGAGTTCTGCATTGGTACATTCCAGTGAGACACGGAGGATATGGAGGGATACAGGTTCATGGCATATTTGTGCGGAGTTCTTCATTGGTACATTCTAGTGTGACAGGTAGGTTTTGGAGCGTACAGGTTCAGGGCATATTTTTGTGGAGTTCTGCATTGGTACGTTCCAGTGAGACAGGGAGTTTATGGAGGGGTACAGGTTCAGTGCATTTGTGTGTGGAGTTCTGCATTGGTACATTCCAGTGAGACAGGGAGGTTATGGAGGGGTACAGGTTCAGGGCATATTTCTGTTGAGTTCTGCATTGGAACATTCCAGTGAGACACGGAGGATATGGAGGGGTGCAGGTTCAGGGCATATTTGTGTGGAGTTCTGCATTGGAACGTTCCAGTGAGACAGGTAGGTTTTGGAGCGTACAGGTTCAGAGCATATTTTTGTGGAGTTCTGCATTGGTACGTTCCAGTGAGACAGGGAGGTTATGGAGGGGTACAGGTTCAGGGCATATTTTTGTGGAGTTCTGCATTGGTACGTTCCCGTGAGACAGGGAGTTTATGGAGGGGTACAGGTTCAGGGCATATTTTTGTGGAGTTTTGCAATGGTACATTCCAGTGAGACAGGGAGTTTATGGCGGGGTACAGTTTCAGGGCATATTTGTGTGGAGTTCTGCATTGGTACGTTCCACTGAGACAGGGAGGTTATGTAGGTGTACATGTTCAGGGCATATTTGTGTGTTTTTCTGCATTGGTACGTTCCAGTGAGAAAGGGAGGTTATGGAGGGGTACAGTTTCAGGGCATATTTATGTGGAGTTCTGCATTGGTACGTTCCAGTGAGACACTGAGGTTATGGAGGAGTACAGGTTCAGGGCATATTTATGTGGAGTTCCGCAGTGGAACATTCCAGTGAGAAACGGAGGATATTGAGGGGTACAGGTTCAGGGCATATTTTTGTGGAGTTCTGCATTGGTACGTTCCAGTGAGACAGGGAGGTTCTGGAGGGGTACAGGTTCAGGGCATATTTGTGTGGAGTTCTGCATTGCTACGTTCCAGTGAGACAGGGAGGATATGTAGGTGTACATGTTCCGTGCATATTTGTGTGTTTTTCTGCATTGGTACGTTCCAGTGAGAAAGGGAGGTTATGGAGGGGTACAGTTTCAGGGCATATTTATGTGGAGTTCTGCATTGGAACATTCCAGTGAGACACGGAGGATATGGAATGGTACAGGTTCAGGGCATATTTGTGTGGAGTTCTGCATTGGTACGTTCAACTGAGACTGGGTGTTTATGGAGGCGTACAGGTTCAGGGCATATTTGTGTGGAGTTCTGCATTGGAACATTCCAGTGAGACACGGAGGATATGGAGGGGTGCAGGTTCAGGGCATATTTGTGTGGAGTTCTGCATTGGTACGTTCCAGTGAGACACTGAGGTTATGGAGGGGTACAGGTTCAGGGCATATTTATGTGGAGTTCCGCAGTGGAACATTCCAGTGAGACACGGAGGATATTGAGGGGTACAGGTTCAGGGCATATTTGTGTGGAGTTCTGCATTGGTACATTCCAGTGAGACACGGAGGATATGGAGGGATACAGGTTCATGGCATATTTGTGCGGAGTTCTTCATTGGTACGTTCTAGTGTGACAGGTAGGTTTTGGAGCGTACAGGTTCAGGGCATATTTTTGTGGAGTTCTGCATTGGTACGTTCCAGTGAGACAGGGAGTTTATGGAGGGGTACAGGTTCAGGGCATTTGTGTGTGGAGTTCTGCATTGGTACATTCCAGTGAGACAGGGACGTTATGGAGGGGTACAGGTTCAGGGCATATTTCTGTTGAGTTCTGCAATGGAACATTCCAGTAAGACACGGAGGATATGGAGGGGTGCAGGTTCAGGGCATATTTGTGTGGAGTTCTGCATTAGAACGTTCCAGTGAGACAGGTAGGTTTTGGAGCGTACAGGTTCAGGGCATATTTTTGTGGAGTTCTGCATTGGTACGTTCCACTGAGACAGGGAGGTTATGTAGGTGTACATGTTCAGGGCATATTTGTGTGTTTTTCTGCATTGGTACGTTCCAGTGAGAAAGGGAGGTTATGGAGGGGTACAGTTTCAGGGCATATTTATGTGGAGTTCTGCATTGGTACGTTCCAGTGAGACACTGAGGTTATGGAGGAGTACAGGTTCAGGGCATATTTATGTGGAGTTCCGCAGTGGAACATTCCAGTGAGACACGGAGGATATTGAGGGGTACAGTTTCAGGGCATATTTGTGTGGAGTTCTGCATTGGTACGTTCCAGTGAGACAGGTAGGTTTTGGAGCGTACAGGTTCAGGGCATATTTTTGTGGAGTTCTGCATTGGTACGTTCCAGTTAGACACGGAGGATATGGAGGTGTGCAGGTTCAGGGCATATTTGTGTGGAGTTCTGCATTGGTACGTTCCAGTGAGACACTGAGGTTATGGAGGGGTACAGGTTCAGGGCATATTTATGTGGAGTTCCGCAGTGGAACATTCCAGTGAGACACGGAGGATATTGAGGGGTACAGTTTCAGGGCATATTTGTGTGGAGTTCTGCATTGGTACGTTCCAATGAGACAGGGAGGTTATGGAGAGTACATATTCAGGGGATATTTTTGTGGAGTTCTGCATTGGTACCTTCCAGTGAGACAGCGAGGTAATGGAGGGGTACAGTTTCAGGGCATATTTGTGTGGAGTTCTGCATTGGAACATTCCAGTGAGACACGGAGGATATGGAATGGTACAGGTTCAGGGCATATTTGTGTGGAGTTCTGCATTGGTACGTTCAACTGAGACAGGGTGTTTATGGAGGCGTACAGGTTCAGGGCATATTTGTGTGGAGTTCTGCATTGGAACATTCCAGTGAGACACGGAGGATATGGAGGGGTGCAGGTTCAGGGCATATTTATGTGGAGTTCCGCAGTGGAACATTCCAGTGAGACACGGAGGATATTGAGGGGTACAGGTTCAGGGCATATTTGTGTGGAGTTCTGCATTGGTACATTCCAGTGAGACACGGAGGATATGGAGGGATACAGGTTCATGGCATATTTGTGCGGAGTTCTTCATTGGTACGTTCTAGTGTGACAGGTAGGTTTTGGAGCGTACAGGTTCAGGGCATATTTTTGTGGAGTTCTGCATTGGTACGTTCCAGTGAAACAGGGAGCTTATGGAGGGGTACAGGTTCAGGGCATTTGTGTGTGGAGTTCTGCATTGGTACATTCCAGTGAGACAGGGACGTTATGGAGGGGTACAGGTTCAGGGCATATTTCTGTTGAGTTCTGCATTGGAACATTCCAGTAAGACACGGAGGATATGGAGGGGTGCAGGTTCAGGGCATATTTGTGTGGAGTTCTGCATTAGAACGTTCCAGTGAGACAGGTAGGTTTTGGAGCGTACAGGTTCAGGGCATATTTTTGTGGAGTTCTGCATTGGTACGTTCCACTGAGACAGGGAGGTTATGTAGGTGTACATGTTCAGGGCATATTTGTGTGTTTTTCTGCATTGGTACGTTCCAGTGAGAAAGGGAGGTTATGGAGGGGTACAGTTTCAGGGCATATTTATGTGGAGTTCTGCATTGGTACGTTCCAGTGAGACACTGAGGTTATGGAGGAGTACAGGTTCAGGGCATATTTATGTGGAGTTCCGCAGTGGAACATTCCAGTGAGACACGGAGGATATTGAGGGGTACAGTTTCAGGGCATATTTGTGTGGAGTTCTGCATTGGTACGTTCCAGTGAGACAGGTAGGTTTTGGAGCGTACAGGTTCAGGGCATATTTTTGTGGAGTTCTGCATTGGTACGTTCCAGTTAGACACGGAGGATATGGAGGTGTGCTGGTTCAGGGCATATTTGTGTGGAGTTCTGCATTGGTACGTTCCAGTGAGACACTGAGGTTATGGAGGGGTACAGGTTCAGGGCATATTTATGTGGAGTTCCGCAGTGGAACATTCCAGTGAGACACGGAGGATATTGAGGGGTACAGTTTCAGGGCATATTTGTGTGGAGTTCTGCATTGGTACCTTCCAGTGAGACAGGGAGGTTATGGAGGGGTACAGTTTCAGGGCATATTTGTGTGGAGTTCTGCATTGGTACATTCCAGTGAGACATGGAGGTTATGGAGGGGTACAGGTTTAGGATATATTTGTGTGGCGTTCTGAATTGGTACGTTCCAATGAGACAGGGAGGTTATGGAGAGTACATATTCAGGGGATATTTTTGTGGAGTTCTGCATTGGTACCTTCCAGTGAAACAGGGAGGTAATGGAGGGGTACAGTTTCAGGGCATATTTGTGTGGAGTTCTGCATTGGAACATTCCAGTGAGACACGGAGGATATGGAATGGTACAGGTTCAGGGCATATTTGTGTGGAGTTCTGCATTGGTACGTTCAACTGAGACAGGGTGTTTATGGAGGCGTACAGGTTCAGGGCATATTTGTGTGGAGTTCTGCATTGGAACATTCCAGTGAGACCCGGAGGATATGGAGGGGTGCAGGTTCAGGGCATATTTGTGTGGAGTTCTGCATTGGTACGTTCCAGTGAGACACTGAGGTTATGGAGGGGTACAGGTTCAGGGCATATTTATGTGGAGTTCCGCAGTGGAACATTCCAGTGAGACACGGAGGATATTGAGGGGTACAGGTTCAGGGCATATTTGTGTGGAGTTCTGCATTGGTACATTCCAGTGAGACACGGAGGATATGGAGGGATACAGGTTCATGGCATATTTGTGCGGAGTTCTTCATTGGTACATTCTAGTGTGACAGGTAGGTTTTGGAGCGTACAGGTTCAGGGCATATTTTTGTGGAGTTCTGCATTGGTACGTTCCAGTGAGACAGGGAGTTTATGGAGGGGTACAGGTTCAGTGCATTTGTGTGTGGAGTTCTGCATTGGTACATTCCAGTGAGACAGGGAGGTTATGGAGGGGTACAGGTTCAGGGCATATTTCTGTTGAGTTCTGCATTGGAACATTCCAGTGAGACACGGAGGATATGGAGGGGTGCAGGTTCAGGGCATATTTGTGTGGAGTTCTGCATTGGAACGTTCCAGTGAGACAGGTAGGTTTTGGAGCGTACAGGTTCAGAGCATATTTTTGTGGAGTTCTGCATTGGTACGTTCCAGTGAGACAGGGAGGTTATGGAGGGGTACAGGTTCAGGGCATATTTTTGTGGAGTTCTGCATTGGTACGTTCCCGTGAGACAGGGAGTTTATGGAGGGGTACAGGTTCAGGGCATATTTTTGTGGAGTTTTGCAATGGTACGTTCCAGTGAGACAGGGAGTTTATGGCGGGGTACAGTTTCAGGGCATATTTGTGTGGAGTTCTGCATTGGTACGTTCCACTGAGACAGGGAGGTTATGTAGGTGTACATGTTCAGGGCATATTTGTGTGTTTTTCTGCATTGGTACGTTCCAGTGAGAAAGGGAGGTTATGGAGGGGTACAGTTTCAGGGCATATTTATGTGGAGTTCTGCATTGGTACGTTCCAGTGAGACACTGAGGTTATGGAGGAGTACAGGTTCAGGGCATATTTATGTGGAGTTCCGCAGTGGAACATTCCAGTGAGAAACGGAGGATATTGAGGGGTACAGGTTCAGGGCATATTTTTGTGGAGTTCTGCATTGGTACGTTCCAGTGAGACAGGGAGGTTCTGGAGGGGTACAGGTTCAGGGCATATTTGTGTGGAGTTCTGCATTGGTACGTTCCAGTGAGACAGGGAGGATATGTAGGTGTACATGTTCCGTGCATATTTGTGTGTTTTTCTGCATTGGTACGTTCCAGTGAGAAAGGGAGGTTATGGAGGGGTACAGTTTCAGGGCATATTTATGTGGAGTTCTGCATTGGAACATTCCAGTGAGACACGGAGGATATGGAATGGTACAGGTTCAGGGCATATTTGTGTGGAGTTCTGCATTGGTACGTTCAACTGAGACTGGGTGTTTATGGAGGCGTACAGGTTCAGGGCATATTTGTGTGGAGTTCTGCATTGGAACATTCCAGTGAGACACGGAGGATATGGAGGGGTGCAGGTTCAGGGCATATTTGTGTGGAGTTCTGCATTGGTACGTTCCAGTGAGACACTGAGGTTATGGAGGGGTACAGGTTCAGGGCATATTTATGTGGAGTTCCGCAGTGGAACATTCCAGTGA
Organism: Hemitrygon akajei; assembly: GCF_048418815.1. Classification (NCBI taxonomy): domain Eukaryota; kingdom Metazoa; phylum Chordata; class Chondrichthyes; order Myliobatiformes; family Dasyatidae; genus Hemitrygon; species Hemitrygon akajei. Next base: position 2,213,046 of record NW_027331925.1, on the reverse strand, counting down.
GACACGGAGGATATTGAGGGGTACAGGTTCAGGGCATATTTGTGTGGAGTTCTGCATTGGTACATTCCAGTGAGACACGGAGGATATGGAGGGATACAGGTTCATGGCATATTTGTGCGGAGTTCTTCATTGGTACGTTCTAGTGTGACAGGTAGGTTTTGGAGCGTACAGGTTCAGGGCATATTTTTGTGGAGTTCTGCATTGGTACGTTCCAGTGAGACAGGGAGTTTATGGAGGGGTACAGGTTCAGGGCATTTGTGTGTGGAGTTCTGCATTGGTACATTCCAGTGAGACAGGGACGTTATGGAGGGGTACAGGTTCAGGGCATATTTCTGTTGAGTTCTGCATTGGAACATTCCAGTAAGACACGGAGGATATGGAGGGGTGCAGGTTCAGGGCATATTTGTGTGGAGTTCTGCATTAGAACGTTCCAGTGAGACAGGTAGGTTTTGGAGCGTACAGGTTCAGGGCATATTTTTGTGGAGTTCTGCATTGGTACGTTCCACTGAGACAGGGAGGTTATGTAGGTGTACATGTTCAGGGCATATTTGTGTGTTTTTCTGCATTGGTACGTTCCAGTGAGAAAGGGAGGTTATGGAGGGGTACAGTTTCAGGGCATATTTATGAGGAGTTCTGCATTGGTACGTTCCAGTGAGACACTGAGGTTATGGAGGAGTACAGGTTCAGGGCATATTTATGTGGAGTTCCGCAGTGGAACATTCCAGTGAGACACGGAGGATATTGAGGGGTACAGTTTCAGGGCATATTTGTGTGGAGTTCTGCATTGGTACGTTCCAGTGAGACAGGTAGGTTTTGGAGCGTACAGGTTCAGGGCATATTTTTGTGGAGTTCTGCATTGGTACGTTCCAGTTAGACACGGAGGATATGGAGGTGTGCAGGTTCAGGGCATATTTGTGTGGAGTTCTGCATTGGTACGTTCCAGTGAGACACTGAGGTTATGGAGGGGTACAGGTTCAGGGCATATTTATGTGGAGTTCCGCAGTGGAACATTCCAGTGAGACACGGAGGATATTGAGGGGTACAGTTTCAGGGCATATTTGTGTGGAGTTCTGCATTGGTACGTTCCAATGAGACAGGGAGGTTATGGAGAGTACATATTCAGGGGATATTTTTGTGGAGTTCTGCATTGGTACCTTCCAGTGAGACAGCGAGGTAATGGAGGGGTACAGTTTCAGGGCATATTTGTGTGGAGTTCTGCATTGGAACATTCCAGTGAGACACGGAGGATATGGAATGGTACAGGTTCAGGGCATATTTGTGTGGAGTTCTGCATTGGTACGTTCAACTGAGACAGGGTGTTTATGGAGGCGTACAGGTTCAGGGCATATTTGTGTGGAGTTCTGCATTGGAACATTCCAGTGAGACACGGAGGATATGGAGGGGTGCAGGTTCAGGGCATATTTGTGTGGAGTTCTGCATTGGTACGTTCCAGTGAGACACTGAGGTTATGGAGGGGTACAGGTTCAGGGCATATTTATGTGGAGTTCCGCAGTGGAACATTCCAGTGAGACACGGAGGATATTGAGGGGTACAGGTTCAGGGCATATTTGTGTGGAGTTCTGCATTGGTACATTCCAGTGAGACACGGAGGATATGGAGGGATACAGGTTCATGGCATATTTGTGCGGAGTTCTTCATTGGTACGTTCTAGTATGACAGGTAGGTTTTGGAGCGTACAGGTTCAGGGCATATTTTTGTGGAGTTCTGCATTGGTACGTTCCACTGAGACAGGGAGGTTATGTAGGTGTACATGTTCAGGGCATATTTGTGTGTTTTTCTGCATTGGTACGTTCCAGTGAGAAAGGGAGGTTATGGAGGGGTACAGTTTCAGGGCATATTTATGTGGAGTTCTGCATTGGTACGTTCCAGTGAGACACTGAGGTTATGGAGGAGTACAGGTTCAGGGCATATTTATGTGGAGTTCCGCAGTGGAACATTCCAGTGAGAAACGGAGGATATTGAGGGGTACAGGTTCAGGGCATATTTTTGTGGAGTTCTGCATTGGTACGTTCCAGTGAGACAGGGAGGTTATGGAGGGGTACAGGTTCAGGGCATATTTATGTGGAGTTCTGCATTGGAACATTCCAGTGAGACACGGAGGATATGGAATGGTACAGGTTCAGGGCATATTTGTGTGGAGTTCTGCATTGGTACGTTCAACTGAGACTGGGTGTTTATGGAGGCGTACAGGTTCAGGGCATATTTGTGTGGAGTTCTGCATTGGAACATTCCAGTGAGACACGGAGGATATGGAGGGGTGCAGGTTCAGGGCATATTTGTGTGGAGTTCTGCATTGGTACGTTCCAGTGAGACACTGAGGTTATGGAGGGGTACAGGTTCAGGGCATATTTATGTGGAGTTCCGCAGTGGAACATTCCAGTGAGACACGGAGGATATTGAGGTGTACAGGTTCAGGGCATATTTGTGTGGAGTTCTGCATTGGTACATTCCAGTGAGACACGGAGGATATGGAGGGATACAGGTTCATGGCATATTTGTGCGGAGTTCTTCATTGGTACGTTCTAGTGTGACAGGTAGGTTTTGGAGCGTACAGGTTCAGGGCATATTTTTGTGGAGTTCTGCATTGGTACGTTCCAGTGAGACAGGGAGTTTATGGAGGGGTACAGGTTCAGGGCATTTGTGTGTGGAGTTCTGCATTGGTACATTCCAGTGAGACAGGGAGGTTATGGAGGGGTACAGGTTCAGGGCATATTTCTGTTGAGTTCTGCATTGGAACATTCCAGTAAGACACGGAGGATATGGAGGGGTGCAGGTTCAGGGCATATTTGTGTGGAGTTCTGCATTAGAACGTTCCAGTGAGACAGGTAGGTTTTGGAGCGTACAGGTTCAGGGCATATTTTTGTGGAGTTCTGCATTGGTACGTTCCACTGAGACAGGGAGGTTATGTAGGTGTACATGTTCAGGGCATATTTGTGTGTTTTTCTGCATTGGTACGTTCCAGTGAGAAAGGGAGGTTATGGAGGGGTACAGTTTCAGGGCATATTTGTGTGGAGTTCTGCATTGGTACGTTCCAGTGAGACAGGTAGGTTTTGGAGCGTACAGGTTCAGGGCATATTTTTGTGGAGTTCTGCATTGGTACGTTCCAGTTAGACACGGAGGATATGGAGGTGTGCAGGTTCAGGGCATATTTGTGTGGAGTTCTGCATTGGTACGTTCCAGTGAGACACTGAGGTTATGGAGGGGTACAGGTTCAGGGCATATTTATGTGGAGTTCCGCAGTGGAACATTCCAGTGAGACACGGAGGATATTGAGGGGTACAGTTTCAGGGCATATTTGTGTGGAGTTCTGCATTGGTACGTTCCAATGAGACAGGGAGGTTATGGAGAGTACATATTCAGGGGATATTTTTGTGGAGTTCTGCATTGGTACCTTCCAGTGAGACAGGGAGGTAATGGAGGGGTACAGTTTCAGGGCATATTTGTGTGGAGTTCTGCATTGGAACATTCCAGTGAGACACGGAGGATATGGAATGGTACAGGTTCAGGGCATATTTGTGTGGAGTTCTGCATTGGTACGTTCAACTGAGACAGGGTGTTTATGGAGGCGTACTGGTTCAGGGCATATTTGTGTGGAGTTCTGCATTGGAACATTCCAGTGAGACACGGAGGATATGGAGGGGTGCAGGTTCAGGGCATATTTGTGTGGAGTTCTGCATTGGTACGTTCCAGTGAGACACTGAGGTTATGGAGGGGTACAGGTTCAGGGCATATTTATGTGGAGTTCCGCAGTGGAACATTCCAGTGAGACACGGAGGATATTGAGGGGTACAGGTTCAGGGCATATTTGTGTGGAGTTTTGCATTGGTACATTCCAGTGAGACACGGAGGATATGGAGGGATACAGGTTCATGGCATATTTGTGCGGAGTTCTTCATTGGTACGTTCTAGTGTGACAGGTAGGTTTTGGAGCGTACAGGTTCAGGGCATATTTTTGTGGAGTTCTGCATTGGTACGTTCCAGTGAGACAGGGAGTTTATGGAGGGGTACAGGTTCAGGGCATTTGTGTGTGGAGTTCTGCATTGGTACATTCCAGTGAGACAGGGAGGTTATGGAGGGGTACAGTTTCAGGGCATATTTGTGTGGAGTTCTGCATTGGTACATTCCAGTGAGACATGGAGGTTATGGAGGGGTACAGGTTTAGGATATATTTGTGTGGCGTTCTGAATTGGTACGTTCCAATGAGACAGGGAGGTTATGGAGAGTACATATTCAGGGGATATTTTTGTGGAGTTCTGCATTGGTACCTTCCAGTGAGACAGGGAGGTAATGGAGGGGTACAGTTTCAGGGCATATTTGTGTGGAGTTCTGCATTGGAACATTCCAGTGAGACACGGAGGATATGGAATGGTACAGGTTCAGGGCATATTTGTGTGGAGTTCTGCATTGGTACGTTCAACTGAGACAGGGTGTTTATGGAGGCGTACAGGTTCAGGGCATATTTGTGTGGAGTTCTGCATTGGTACGTTCCAGTGAGACAGGGAGGTTATGTAGGTGTATATGTTCCGTGCATATTTGTGTGTTTTTCTGCATTGGTACGTTCCAGTGAGAAAGGGAGGTTATGGAGGGGTACAGTTTCAGGGCATATTTATGTGGATTTCTGCATTGGTACGTTCCCGTGAGACAGGGAGTTTATGGAGGGGTACAATTTCAGGGCATTTTTGTGTGGAGTTCTGCATTGGTACATTCCAGTGAGACAGGGAGGTTATGGAGGGGTACAGGTTCAGGGCATTTTTGTGTGGAGTTCTGCATTGGTACGTTCCAGTGAGACAGGGAGGTTATGTAGGTGTACATGTTCCGTGCATATTTGTGGGTTTTTCTGCATTGGTACGTTCCAGTGAGAAAGGGGGGTTATGGAGGGGTACAGATTCAGGGCATATTTATGTGGATTTCTGCTTTGGTACGTTCCCGTGAGACAGGGTGGTTATGGAGGGGTACAGGTTCAGGGCATATTTTTGTGGAGTTCTGCATTGGAACATTCCAGTTAGACACGGAGGATATGGAGGTGTGCAGGTTCAGGGCATATTTGTGTGGAGTTCTGCATTGGTACGTTTCAGTGAGACACTGAGGTTATGGAGGGGTACAGGTTCAGGGCATATTTATGTGGAGTTCCGCAGTGGAACATTCCAGTGAGACACGGAGGATATTGAGGGGTACAGTTTCAGGGCATATTTGTGTGGAGTTCTGCATTGGTACGTTCCAGTGAGACAGGGTGGTTATGGAGGCGTACAGTTTCAGGGCATATTTGTGTGGAGTTCTGCATTGGTACATTCCAGTGAGACACGGAGGATATGGAGGGATACAGGTTCATGGCATATTTGTGCGGAGTTCTTAATTGGTACGTTCCAGTGTGACAGGTAGGTTTTGGAGCGTACAGGTTCAGGGCATATTTGTATGGAGTTATGCATTGGTACATTCTACTGAGACAGGGAGGTTATGGAGGGTACATATTCAGGGCATATTTTTGTGGAGTTCTGTATTGTTACGTTCCAGTGAGACAGGGAGGTTATGGAGGGGTACAGTTTCAGGGCATATTTGTGTGGAGTTCTGCATTGGTACTTTCCAGTGAGACACGGAGGATATGGAGGGATACAGGTTCATGGCATATTTGTGTGTAGTACTTCATTGGTATATTCCAGTGAGACAGGTCGGTTTTGGAGCGTACAGGTTCAGGGCATATTTTTGTGGAGTTCTGCATTGGTACGTTCCAGTGAGACAGGGAGGTTATGGAGGGGTACAGGTTCAGGGCATATTTATGTGGAGTTCCGCAGTGGAACATTCCAGTGAGACACGGAGGATATTGAGGGGTACAGTTTCAGGGCATATTTGTGTGGAGTTCTGCATTGGTACGTTCCAGTGAGACAGGGTGGTTATGGAGGGGTACAGGTTCAGGGCATATTTTTGTGGAGTTCTGATTTGGTACGTTCCAGTGTTTCATGGAGGTTATGGTGGGGTACAGGTTTATGGCATATTTGTGTGGCGTTCTGCATTGGTATGTTCCAATGAGACAGGGAGGTTATGGAGGGTACATATTCAGGGGATATTTTTGTGGAGTTCTGCATTGGTACCTTCCAGTGAGACAGGGAGGTTATGGAGGGGTACAGTTTCAGGGCATATTTGTGTGGAGTTCTGCATTGGTACATTCCAGTGAGACATGGAGGTTATGGAGGGGTACAGGTTTAGGATATATTTGTGTGGCGTTCTGAATTGGTACGTTCCAATGAGACAGGGATGTTATGGAGAGTACATATTCAGGGGATATTTTTGTGGAGTTCTGCATTGGTACCTTCCAGTGAAACAGGGAGGTAATGGAGGGGTACAGTTTCAGGGCATATTTGTGTGGAGTTCTGCATTGGAACATTCCAGTGAGACACGGAGGATATGGAATGGTACAGGTTCAGGGCATATTTGTGTGGAGTTCTGCATTGGTACGTTCAACTGAGACAGGGTGTTTATGGAGGCGTACAGGTTCAGGGCATATTTGTGTGGAGTTCTGCATTGGAACATTCCAGTGAGACCCGGAGGATATGGAGGGGTGCAGGTTCAGGGCATATTTGTGTGGAGTTCTGCATTGGTACGTTCCAGTGAGACACTGAGGTTATGGAGGGGTACAGGTTCAGGGCATATTTATGTGGAGTTCCGCAGTGGAACATTCCAGTGAGACACGGAGGATATTGAGGGGTACAGGTTCAGGGCATATTTGTGTGGAGTTCTGCATTGGTACATTCCAATGAGACACGGAGGATATGGAGGGATAGAGGTTCATGGCATATTTGTGCGGAGTTCTTCATTGGTATGTTCTAGTGTGACAGGTAGGTTTTGGAGCGTACAGGTTCAGGGCATATTTTTGTGGAGTTTTGCATTGGTACGTTCCAGTGAGACAGGGAGTTTATGGAGGGCTACAGGTTCAGGGCATTTGTGTGTGGAGTTCTGCATTGGTACATTCCAGTGAGACAGGGAGGTTATGGAGGGGTACAGGTTCAGGGCATATTTGTGTGGAGTTCTGCATTGGAACGTTCCAGTGAGACAGGTAGGTTTTGGAGCGTACAGGTTCAGAGCATATTTTTGTGGAGTTCTGCATTGGTACGTTCCAGTGAGACAGGGAGGTTATGGAGGGGTACAGGTTCCGGGCATATTTTTGTGGAGTTCTGCATTGGTACGTTCCCGTGAGACAGGGAGTTTATGGAGGGGTACAGGTTCAGGGCATATTTTTGTGGAGTTTTGCAATGGTACGTTCCAGTGAGACAGGGAGGTTATGTAGGTGTACATGTTCAGGGCATATTTGTGTGTTTTTCTGCATTGGTACGTTCCAGTGAGAAAGGGAGGTTATGGAGGGGTACAGTTTCAGGGCATATTTATGTGGAGTTCTGCATTGGTACGTTCCAGTGAGACACTGAGGTTATGGAGGAGTACAGGTTCAGGGCATATTTATGTGGAGTTCCGCAGTGGAACATTCCAGTGAGACACGGAGGATATTGAGGGGTACAGGTTCAGGGCATATTTTTGTGGAGTTCTGCATTGGTACGTTCCAGTGAGACAGGGAGATTATGGAGGGGTACAGTTTCAGGGCATATTTGTGTGGAGTTCTGCATTGGTACGTTCCAGTGAGACAGGGAGGTTATGTAGGTGTACATGTTCCGTGCATATTTGTGTGTTTTTCTGCATTGGTACGTTCCAGTGAGAAAGGGAGGTTATGGAGGGGTACAGTTTCAGGGCATATTTATGTGGAGTTCTGCATTGGAACATTCCAGTGAGACACGGAGGATATGGAATGGTACAGGTTCAGGGCATATTTGTGTGGAGTTCTGCATTGGTACGTTCAACTGAGACTGGGTGTTTATGGAGGCGTACAGGTTCAGGGCATATTTGTGTGGAGTTCTGCATTGGAACATTCCAGTGAGACACGGAGGATATGGAGGGGTGCAGGTTCAGGGCATATTTGTGTGGAGTTCTGCATTGGTACGTTCCAGTGAGACACTGAGGTTATGGAGGGGTACAGGTTCAGGGCATATTTATGTGGAGTTCCGCAGTGGAACATTCCAGTGAGACACGGAGGATATTGAGGGGTACAGGTTCAGGGCATATTTGTGTGGAGTTCTGCATTGGTACATTCCAGTGAGACACGGAGGATATGGAGGGATACAGGTTCATGGCATATTTGTGCGGAGTTCTTCATTGGTACGTTCTAGTGTGACAGGTAGGTTTTGGAGCGTACAGGTTCAGGGAATATTTTTGTGGAGTTCTGCATTGGTACGTTCCAGTGAGACAAGGAGTTTATGGAGGGGTACAGGTTCAGGGCATTTGTGTGTGGAGTTCTGCATTGGTACATTCCAGTGAGACAGGGAGGTTATGGAGGGGTACAGGTTCAGGGCATATTTCTGTTGAGTTCTGCATTGGAACATTCCAGTGAGACACGGAGGATATGGAGGGGTGCAGGTTCAGGGCATATTTGTGTGGAGTTCTGCATTGGAACGTTCCAGTGAGACAGGTAGGTTTTGGAGCGTACAGGTTCAGGGCATATTTTTGTGGAGTTCTGCATTGGTACGTTCCACTGAGACAGGGAGGTTATGTAGGTGTACATGTTCAGGGCATATTTATGTGGAGTTCCGCAGTGGAACATTCCAGTGAGACACGGAGGATATTGAGTGGTACAGTTTCAGGGCATATTTGTGTGGAGTTCTGCATTGGTACGTTCCAGTGAGACAGGTAGGTTTTGGAGCGTACAGGTTCAGGGCATATTTTTGTGGAGTTCTGCATTGGTACGTTCCAGTTAGACACGGAGGATATGGAGGTGTGCAGGTTCAGGGCATATTTGTGTGGAGTTCTGCATTGGTACGTTCCAGTGAGACACTGAGGTTATGGAGGGGTACAGGTTCAGGGCATATTTATGTGGAGTTCCGCAGTGGAACATTCCAGTGAGACACGGAGGATATTGAGGGGTACAGTTTCAGGGCATATTTGTGTGGAGTTCTGCATTGGTACGTTCCAGTGAGACAGGGTGGTTATGGAGGCGTACAGTTTCAGGGCATATTTGTGTGGAGTTCTGCATTGGTACATTCCAGTGAGACACGGAGGATATGGAGGGATACAGGTTCATGGCATATTTGTGCGGAGTTCTTCATCGGTACGTTCCAGTGTGACAGGTAGGTTTTTGAGCGTACAGGTTCAGGGCATATTTGTATGGAGTTATGCATTGGTGCATTCTACTGAGACAGGGAGGTTATGGAGGGTACATATTCAGGGCATATTTTTGTGGAGTTCTGTATTGTTACGTACCAGTGAGACAGGGAGGTTATGGAGGGGTACAGTTTCAGGGCATATTTGTGTGGAGTTCTGCATTGGTACATTCCAGTGAGACACGGAGGATATGGAGGGATACAGGTTCATGGCATATTTGTGTGTAGTACTTCATTGGTATATTCCAGTGAGACAGGTCGGTTTTGGAGCGTACAGGTTCAGGGCATGTTTTTGTGGAGTTCTGCATTGGTACGTTCCAGTGAGACAGGGAGGTTATGGAGGGGTACAGGTTCAGGGCATATTTATGTGGAGTTCCGCAGTGGAACATTCCAGTGAGACACGGAGGATATTGAGGGGTACAGTTTCAGGGCATATATGTGTGGAGTTCTGCATTGGTACGTTCCAGTGAGACAGGGTGGTTATGGAGGGGTACAGGTTCAGGGCATATTTTTGTGGAGTTCAGATTTGGTACGTTCCAGTGTTTCATGGAGGTTATGGTGGGGTACAGGTTTATGGCATATTTGTGTGGCGTTCTGCATTGGTACGTTCCAATGAGACAGGGAGGTTATGGAGGGTACATATTCAGGGGATATTTTTGTGGAGTTCTGCATTGGTACCTTCCAGTGAGACAGGGAGGTTATGGAGGGGTACAGTTTCAGGGCATATTTGTGTGGAGTTCTGCATTGGTACATTCCAGTGAGACATGGAGGTTATGGAGGGGTACAGGTTTAGGGAATATTTGTGTGGCGTTCTGAATTGGTACGTTCCAATGAGACAGGGAGGTTATGGACAGTACATATTCAGGGGATATTTTTGTGGAGTTCTGCATTGGTACCTTCCAGTGAGACAGGGAGGTAATGGAGGGGTACAGTTTCAGGGCATATTTGTGTGGAGTTCTGCATTGGAACATTCCAGTGAGACACGGAGGATATGGAATGGTACAGGTTCAGGGCATATTTGTGTGGAGTTCTGCATTGGTACGTTCAACTGAGACAGGGTGTTTATGGAGGCGTACAGGTTCAGGGCATATTTGTGTGGAGTTCTGCATTGGAACATTCCAGTGAGACACGGAGGATATGGAGGGGTGCAGGTTCAGGGCATATTTGTGTGGAGTTCTGCATTGGTACGTTCCAGTGAGACACTGAGGTTATGGAGGGGTACAGGTTCAGGGCATATTTATGTGGAGTTCCGCAGTGGAACATTCCAGTGAGACACGGAGGATATTGGGGGGTACAGGTTCAGGGCATATTTGTGTGGAGTTCTGCATTGGTACATTCCAGTGAGACACGGAGGATATGGAGGGATACAGGTTCATGGCATATTTGCGCGGAGTTCTTCATTGGTACGTTCTAGTGTGACAGGTAGGTTTTGGAGCGTACAGGTTCAGGGCATATTTTTGTGGAGTTCTGCATTGGTACGTTCCAGTGAGACAGGGAGTTTATGGAGGGGTACAGGTTCAGGGCATTTGTGTGTGGAGTTCTGCATTGGTACATTCCAGTGAGACAGGGAGGTTATGGAGGGGTACAGGTTCAGGGCATATTTCTGTTGAGTTCTGCATTGGAACATTCCAGTGAGACACGGAGGATATGGAGGGGTGCAGGTTCAGGGCATATTTGTGTGGAGTTCTGCATTGGAACGTTCCAGTGAGACAGGTAGGTTTTGGAGCGTACAGGTTCAGGGCATATTTTTGTGGAGTTCTGCATTGGTACGTTCCAGTGAGACAGGGAGGTTATGGAGGGGTACAGGTTCAGGGCATATTTTTGTGGAGTTCTGCATTGGTACGTTCCCGTGAGACAGGGAGTTTATGGAGGGGTACAGGTTCAGGGCATATTTTTGTGGAGTTTTGCAGTGGTACGTTCCAGTGAGACAGGGAGTTTATGGAGGGGTACAGTTTCAGGGCATATTTGTGTGGAGTTCTGCATTGGTACGTTCCACTGAGACAGGGAGGTTATGTAGGTGTACATGTTCAGGGCATATTTGTGTGTTTTTCTGCATTGGTACGTTCCAGTGAGAAAGGGAGGTTATGGAGGGGTACAGTTTCAGGGCATATTTATGTGGAGTTCTGCATTGGTACGTTCCAGTGAGACACTGAGGTTATGGAGGAGTACAGGTTCAGGGCCTATTTATGTGGAGTTCCGCAGTGGAACATTCCAGTGAGACACGGAGGATATTGAGGGGTACAGGTTCAGGGCATATTTATGTGGAGTTCTGCATTGTAACATTCCAGTGAGACACGGAGGATATGGAATGGTACAGGTTCAGGGCATATTTGTGTGGAGTTCTGCATTGGTACGTTCAACTGAGACAGGGTGTTTATGGAGGCGTACAGGTTCAGGGCATATTTGTGTGGAGTTCTGCATTGGAACATTCCAGTGAGACACGGAGGATATGGAGGGGTGCAGGTTCAGGGCATATTTGTGTGGAGTTCTGCATTGGTACGTTCCAGTGAGACACTGAGGTTATGGAGGGGTACAGGTTCAGGGCATATTTATGTGGAGTTCCGCAGTGGAACATTCCAGTGAGACACGGAGGATATTGAGGGGTACAGGTTCAGGGCATATTTGTGTGGAGTTCTGCATTGGTACATTCCAGTGAGACACGGAGGATATGGAGGGATACAGGTTCATGGCATATGTGTGCGGAGTTCTTCATTGGTACGTTCTAGTGTGACAGGTAGGTTTTGGAGCGTACAGGTTCAGGGCATATTTTTGTGGAGTTCTGCATTGGTACGTTCCAGTGAGACAGGGAGTTTATGGAGGGGTACAGGTTCAGGGCATTTGTGTGTGGTGTTCTGCATTGGTACATTCCAGTGAGACAGGGTGGTTATGGAGGGGTACAGGTTCAGGGCATATTTCTGTTGAGTTCTGCATTGGAACATTCCAGTGAGACACGGAGGATATGGAGGGGTGCAGGTTCAGGGCATATTTGTGTGGAGTTCTGCATTGGAACGTTCCAGTGAGACAGGTAGGTTTTGGAGCGTACAGGTTCAGGGCATATTTTTGTGGAGTTCTGCATTGCTACGTTCCACTGAGACAGGGAGGTTATGTAGGTGTACATGTTCAGGGCATATTTGTGTGTTTTTCTGCATTGGTACGTTCCAGTGAGAAAGGGAGGTTATGGAGGGGTACAGTTTCAGGGCATATTTATGTGGAGTTCTGCATTGGTACGTTCCAGTGAGACACTGAGGTTATGGAGGAGTACAGGTTCAGGGCATATTTATGTGGAGTTCCGCAGTGGAACATTCCAGTGAGACACGGAGGATATTGAGGGGTACAGTTTCAGGGCATATTTGTGTGGAGTTCTGCATTGGTACGTTCCAGTGAGACAGGTAGGTTTTGGAGCGTACAGGTTCAGGGCATATTTTTGTGGAGTTCTGCATTGGTACGTTCCAGTGAGACAGGGAGGTTCTGTAGGGGTACAGGTTCAGGGCATATTTGTGTGGAGTTCTGCATTGGTACGTTCCAGTGAGACAGGGAGGTTATGTAGGTGTACATGTTCCGTGCATATTTGTGTGTTTTTCTGCATTGGTACGTTCCAGTGAGAAAGGGAGGTTATGGAGAGGTACAGTTTCAGGGCATATTTATGTGGATTTCTGCATTGGTACGTTCCCGTGAGACAGGGAGTTTATGGAGGGGTACAATTTCAGGGCATTTTTGTGTTGAGTTCTGCATTGGTACATTCCAGTGAGACAGGGAGGTTATGGAGGGGTACAGGTTCAGGGCATTTTTGTGTGGAGTTCTGCATTGGTACGTTCCAGTGAGACAGGGAGGTTATGTAGGTGTACATGTTCCGTGCATATTTGTGTGTTTTTCTGCATTGGAACGTTCCAGTGAGAAAGGGAGGTTATGGAGGGGTACAGATTCAGGGCATATTTATGTGGATTTCTGCTTTGGTACGTTCCCGTGAGACAGGGTGGTTATGGAGGGGTACAGGTTCAGGGCATATTTTTGTGGAGTTCTGCATTGGAACATTCCAGTGAGACACGGAGGATATGGAGGTGTGCAGGTTCAGGGCATATTTGTGTGGAGTTCTGCATTGGTACGTTCCAGTGAGACACTGAGGTTATGGAGGGGTACAGGTTCAGGGCATATTTATGTGGAGTTCCGCAGTGGAACATTCCAGTGAGACACGGAGGATATTGAGGGGTACAGTTTCAGGGCATATTTGTGTGGAGTTCTGCATTGGTACGTTCCAGTGAGACAGGGTGGTTATGGAGGCGTACAGTTTCAGGGCATATTTGTGTGGAGTTCTGCATTGGTACATTCCAGTGAGACACGGAGGATATGGAGGGATACAGGTTCATGGCATATTTGTGCGGAGTTCTTCATCGGTACGTTCCAGTGTGACAGGTAGGTTTTTGAGCGTACAGGTTCAGGGCATATTTGTATGGAGTTATGCATTGGTGCATTCTACTGAGACAGGGAGGTTATGGAGGGTACATATTCAGGGCATATTTTTGTGGAGTTCTGTATTGTTACGTACCAGTGAGACAGGGAGGTTATGGAGGGGTACAGTTTCAGGGCATATTTGTGTGGAGTTCTGCATTGGTACATTCCAGTGAGACACGGAGGATATGGAGGGATACAGGTTCATGGCATATTTGTGTGTAGTACTTCATTGGTATATTCCAGTGAGACAGGTCGGTTTTGGAGCGTACAGGTTCAGGGCATGTTTTTGTGGAGTTCTGCATTGGTACGTTCCAGTGAGACAGGGAGGTTATGGAGGGGTACAGGTTCAGGGCATATTTATGTGGAGTTCCGCAGTGGAACATTCCAGTGAGACACGGAGGATATTGAGGGGTACAGTTTCAGGGCATATATGTGTGGAGTTCTGCATTGGTACGTTCCAGTGAGACAGGGTGGTTATGGAGGGGTACAGGTTCAGGGCATATTTTTGTGGAGTTCAGATTTGGTACGTTCCAGTGTTTCATGGAGGTTATGGTGGGGTACAGGTTTATGGCATATTTGTGTGGCGTTCTGCATTGGTACGTTCCAATGAGACAGGGAGGTTATGGAGGGTACATATTCAGGGGATATTTTTGTGGAGTTCTGCATTGGTACCTTCCAGTGAGACAGGGAGGTTATGGAGGGGTACAGTTTCAGGGCATATTTGTGTGGAGTTCTGCATTGGTACATTCCAGTGAGACATGGAGGTTATGGAGGGGTACAGGTTTAGGGAATATTTGTGTGGCGTTCTGAATTGGTACGTTCCAATGAGACAGGGAGGTTATGGACAGTACATATTCAGGGGATATTTTTGTGGAGTTCTGCATTGGTACCTTCCAGTGAGACAGGGAGGTAATGGAGGGGTACAGTTTCAGGGCATATTTGTGTGGAGTTCTGCATTGGAACATTCCAGTGAGACACGGAGGATATGGAATGGTACAGGTTCAGGGCATATTTGTGTGGAGTTCTGCATTGGTACGTTCAACTGAGACAGGGTGTTTATGGAGGCGTACAGGTTCAGGGCATATTTGTGTGGAGTTCTGCATTGGAACATTCCAGTGAGACACGGAGGATATGGAGGGGTGCAGGTTCAGGGCATATTTGTGTGGAGTTCTGCATTGGTACGTTCCAGTGAGACACTGAGGTTATGGAGGGGTACAGGTTCAGGGCATATTTATGTGGAGTTCCGCAGTGGAACATTCCAGTGAGACACGGAGGATATTGGGGGGTACAGGTTCAGGGCATATTTGTGTGGAGTTCTGCATTGGTACATTCCAGTGAGACACGGAGGATATGGAGGGATACAGGTTCATGGCATATTTGCGCGGAGTTCTTCATTGGTACGTTCTAGTGTGACAGGTAGGTTTTGGAGCGTACAGGTTCAGGGCATATTTTTGTGGAGTTCTGCATTGGTACGTTCCAGTGAGACAGGGAGTTTATGGAGGGGTACAGGTTCAGGGCATTTGTGTGTGGAGTTCTGCATTGGTACATTCCAGTGAGACAGGGAGGTTATGGAGGGGTACAGGTTCAGGGCATATTTCTGTTGAGTTCTGCATTGGAACATTCCAGTGAGACACGGAGGATATGGAGGGGTGCAGGTTCAGGGCATATTTGTGTGGAGTTCTGCATTGGAACGTTCCAGTGAGACAGGTAGGTTTTGGAGCGTACAGGTTCAGGGCATATTTTTGTGGAGTTCTGCATTGGTACGTTCCAGTGAGACAGGGAGGTTATGGAGGGGTACAGGTTCAGGGCATATTTTTGTGGAGTTCTGCATTGGTACGTTCCCGTGAGACAGGGAGTTTATGGAGGGGTACAGGTTCAGGGCATATTTTTGTGGAGTTTTGCAGTGGTACGTTCCAGTGAGACAGGGAGTTTATGGAGGGGTACAGTTTCAGGGCATATTTGTGTGGAGTTCTGCATTGGTACGTTCCACTGAGACAGGGAGGTTATGTAGGTGTACATGTTCAGGGCATATTTGTGTGTTTTTCTGCATTGGTACGTTCCAGTGAGAAAGGGAGGTTATGGAGGGGTACAGTTTCAGGGCATATTTATGTGGAGTTCTGCATTGGTACGTTCCAGTGAGACACTGAGGTTATGGAGGAGTACAGGTTCAGGGCCTATTTATGTGGAGTTCCGCAGTGGAACATTCCAGTGAGACACGGAGGATATTGAGGGGTACAGGTTCAGGGCATATTTATGTGGAGTTCTGCATTGTAACATTCCAGTGAGACACGGAGGATATGGAATGGTACAGGTTCAGGGCATATTTGTGTGGAGTTCTGCATTGGTACGTTCAACTGAGACAGGGTGTTTATGGAGGCGTACAGGTTCAGGGCATATTTGTGTGGAGTTCTGCATTGGAACATTCCAGTGAGACACGGAGGATATGGAGGGGTGCAGGTTCAGGGCATATTTGTGTGGAGTTCTGCATTGGTACGTTCCAGTGAGACACTGAGGTTATGGAGGGGTACAGGTTCAGGGCATATTTATGTGGAGTTCCGCAGTGGAACATTCCAGTGAGACACGGAGGATATTGAGGGGTACAGGTTCAGGGCATATTTGTGTGGAGTTCTGCATTGGTACATTCCAGTGAGACACGGAGGATATGGAGGGATACAGGTTCATGGCATATGTGTGCGGAGTTCTTCATTGGTACGTTCTAGTGTGACAGGTAGGTTTTGGAGCGTACAGGTTCAGGGCATATTTTTGTGGAGTTCTGCATTGGTACGTTCCAGTGAGACAGGGAGTTTATGGAGGGGTACAGGTTCAGGGCATTTGTGTGTGGTGTTCTGCATTGGTACATTCCAGTGAGACAGGGTGGTTATGGAGGGGTACAGGTTCAGGGCATATTTCTGTTGAGTTCTGCATTGGAACATTCCAGTGAGACACGGAGGATATGGAGGGGTGCAGGTTCAGGGCATATTTGTGTGGAGTTCTGCATTGGAACGTTCCAGTGAGACAGGTAGGTTTTGGAGCGTACAGGTTCAGGGCATATTTTTGTGGAGTTCTGCATTGGTACGTTCCACTGAGACAGGGAGGTTATGTAGGTGTACATGTTCAGGGCATATTTGTGTGTTTTTCTGCATTGGTACGTTCCAGTGAGAAAGGGAGGTTATGGAGGGGTACAGTTTCAGGGCATATTTATGTGGAGTTCTGCATTGGTACGTTCCAGTGAGACACTGAGGTTATGGAGGAGTACAGGTTCAGGGCATATTTATGTGGAGTTCCGCAGTGGAACATTCCAGTGAGACACGGAGGATATTGAGGGGTACAGTTTCAGGGCATATTTGTGTGGAGTTCTGCATTGGTACGTTCCAGTGAGACAGGTAGGTTTTGGAGCGTACAGGTTCAGGGCATATTTTTGTGGAGTTCTGCATTGGTACGTTCCAGTGAGACAGGGAGGTTCTGGAGGGGTACAGGTTCAGGGCATATTTGTGTGGAGTTCTGCATTGGTACGTTCCAGTGAGACAGGGAGGTTATGTAGGTGTACATGTTCCGTGCATATTTGTGTGTTTTTCTGCATTGGTACGTTCCAGTGAGAAAGGGAGGTTATGGAGAGGTACAGTTTCAGGGCATATTTATGTGGATTTCTGCATTGGTACGTTCCCGTGAGACAGGGAGTTTATGGAGGGGTACAATTTCAGGGCATTTTTGTGTTGAGTTCTGCATTGGTACATTCCAGTGAGACAGGGAGGTTATGGAGGGGTACAGGTTCAGGGCATTTTTGTGTGGAGTTCTGCATTGGTACGTTCCAGTGAGACAGGGAGGTTATGTAGGTGTACATGTTCCGTGCATATTTGTGTGTTTTTCTGCATTGGAACGTTCCAGTGAGAAAGGGAGGTTATGGAGGGGTACAGATTCAGGGCATATTTATGTGGATTTCTGCTTTGGTACGTTCCCGTGAGACAGGGTGGTTATGGAGGGGTACAGGTTCAGGGCATATTTTTGTGGAGTTCTGCATTGGAACATTCCAGTGAGACACGGAGGATATGGAGGTGTGCAGGTTCAGGGCATATTTGTGTGGAGTTCTGCATTGGTACGTTCCAGTGAGACACTGAGGTTATGGAGGGGTACAGGTTCAGGGCATATTTATGTGGAGTTCCGCAGTGGATCATTCCAGTGAGACACGGAGGATATTGAGGGGTACAGTTTCAGTGCATATTTGTGTGGAGTTCTGCATTGGTACGTTCCAGTGAGACAGGGTGGTTATGGAGGGGTACAGTTTCAGGGCATATTTGTGTGGAGTTCTGCATTGGTACATTCCAGTGAGACACGGAGGATATGGAGGGATACAGGTTCATGGCATATTTGTGCGGAGTTCTTCATTGGTACGTTCCAGTGTGACAGGTAGGTTTTGGAGCGTACAGGTTCAGGGCATATTTGTATGGAGTTATTCATTGGTACATTCTACTGAGACAGGGAGGTTATGGAGGGTACATATTCAGGGCATATTTTTGAGGAGTTCTGTATTGTTACGTTCCAGTGAGACAGGGAGGTTATGGAGGGGTACAGTTTCAGGGCATATTTGTGTGGAGTTCTGCATTGGTACATTCCAGTGAGACACGGAGGATATGGAGGGATACAGGTTCATGGCATATTTGTGTGTAGTACTTCATTGGTACATTCCAGTGAGACAGGTCGGTTTTGGAGCGTACAGGTTCAGGGCATATTTTTGTGGAGTTTTGCAATGGTACGTTCCAGTGAGACAGGGAGTTTATGGAGGGGTACAGGTTCAGGGCATATTTGTGTGGAGTTCTGCATTGGTACGTTCCACTGAGACAGGGAGGTTATGTAGGTGTACATGTTCAGGGCATATTTGTGTGTTTTTCTGCATTGGTACGTTCCAGTGAGAAAGGGAGGTTATGGAGGGGTACAGTTTCAGGGCATATTTATGTGGAGTTCTGCATTGGTACGTTCCAGTGAGACACTGAGGTTATGGAGGAGTACAGGTTCAGGGCATATTTATGTGGAGTTCCGCAGTGGAACATTCCAGTGAGACACGGAGGATATTGAGGGGTACAGTTTCAGGGCATATTTGTGTGGAGTTCTGCATTGGTACGTTCCAGTGAGACAGGTAGGTTTTGGAGCGTACAGGTTCAGGGCATATTTTTGTGGAGTTCTGCATTGGTACGTTCCAGTGAGACAGGGAGGTTATGGAGGGGTACAGGTTCAGGGCATATTTGTGTGGAGTTCTGCATTGGTACGTTCCAGTGAGACAGGGAGGTTATGTAGGTGTACATGTTCCGTGCATATTTGTGTGTTTTTCTGCATTGGTACGTTCCAGTGAGAAAGGGAGGTTATGGAGGGGTACAGTTTCAGGGCATATTTATGTGGAGTTCTGCATTGGAACATTCCAGTGAGACACGGAGGATATGGAATGGTACAGGTTCAGGGCATATTTGTGTGGAGTTCTGCATTGGTACGTTCAACTGAGACAGGGTGTTTATTGAGGCGTACAGGTTCAGGGCATATTTGTGTGGAGTTCTGCATTGGTACGTTCAACTGAGACAGGGTGTTTATGGAGGCGTACAGGTTCAGGGCATATTTGTGTGGAGTTCTGCATTGGAACATTCCAGTGAGACACGGAGGATATGGAGGGGTGCAGGTTCAGGGCATATTTGTGTGGAGTTCTGCATTGGTACGTTCCAGTGAGACACTGAGGTTATGGAGGGGTACAGGTTCAGGGCATATTTATGTGGAGTTCCGCAGTGGAACATTCCAGTGAGACACGGAGGATATTGAGGGGTACAGGTTCAGGGCATATTTGTGTGGAGTTCTGCATTGGTACATTCCAGTGAGACACGGAGGATATGGAGGGATACAGGTTCATGGCATATTTGTGCGGAGTTCTTCATTGGTACGTTCTAGTGTGACAGGTAGGTTTTGGAGCGTACAGGTTCAGGGCATATTTTTGTGGAGTTCTGCATTGGTACGTTCCAGTGAGACAGGGAGTTTATGGAGGGGTACAGGTTCAGGGCATTTGTGTGTGGTGTTCTGCATTGGTACATTCCAGTGAGACAGGGTGGTTATGGAGGGGTACAGGTTCAGGGCATATTTCTGTTGAGTTCTGCATTGGAACATTCCAGTGAGACACGGAGGATATGGAGGGGTGCAGGTTCAGGGCATATTTGTGTGGAGTTCTGCATTGGAACGTTCCAGTGAGACAGGTAGGTTTTGGAGCGTACAGGTTCAGGGCATATTTTTGTGGAGTTCTGCATTGGTACGTTCCACTGAGACAGGGAGGTTATGTAGGTGTACATGTTCAGGGCATATTTGTGTGTTTTTCTGCATTGGTACGTTCCAGTGAGAAAGGGAGGTTATGGAGGGGTACAGTTTCAGGGCATATTTGTGTGGAGTTCTGCATTGGTACGTTCCAGTGAGACACTGAGGTTATGGAGGAGTACAGGTTCAGGGCATATTTATGTGGAGTTCTGCAGTGGAACATTCCAGTGAGACACGGAGGATATTGAGGGGTACAGTTTCAGGGCATATTTGTGTAGAGTTCTGCATTGGTACGTTCCAGTGAGACAGGTAGGTTTTGGAGCGTACAGGTTCAGGGCATATTTTTGTGGAGTTCTGCATTGGTACGTTCCAGTGAGACAGGGAGGTTCTGGAGGGGTACAGGTTCAGGGCATATTTGTGTGGAGTTCTGCATTGGTACGTTCCAGTGAGACAGGGAGGTTATGTAGGTGTACATGTTCCGTGCATATTTGTGTGTTTTTCTGCATTGGTACGTTCCAGTGAGAAAGGGAGGTTATGGAGAGGTACAGTTTCAGGGCATATTTATGTGGATTTCTGCATTGGTACGTTCCCGTGAGACAGGGAGTTTATGGAGGGGTACAATTTCAGGGCATTTTTGTGTTGAGTTCTGCATTGGTACATTCCAGTGAGACAGGGAGGTTATGGAGGGGTACAGGTTCAGGGCATTTTTGTGTGGAGTTCTGCATTGGTACGTTCCAGTGAGACAGGGAGGTTATGTAGGTGTACATGTTCCGTGCATATTTGTGTGTTTTTCTGCATTGGAACGTTCCAGTGAGAAAGGGAGGTTATGGAGGGGTACAGATTCAGGGCATATTTATGTGGATTTCTGCTTTGGTACGTTCCCGTGAGACAGGGTGGTTATGGAGGGGTACAGGTTCAGGGCATATTTTTGTGGAGTTCTGCATTGGAACATTCCAGTGAGACACGGAGGATATGGAGGTGTGCAGGTTCAGGGCATATTTGTGTGGAGTTCTGCATTGGTACGTTCCAGTGAGACACTGAGGTTATGGAGGGGTACAGGTTCAGGGCATATTTATGTGGAGTTTCGCAGTGGATCATTCCAGTGAGACACGGAGGATATTGAGGGGTACAGTTTCAGTGCATATTTGTGTGGAGTTCTGCATTGGTACGTTCCAGTGAGACAGGGTGGTTATGGAGGCGTACAGTTTCAGGGCATATTTGTGTGGAGTTCTGCATTGGTACATTCCAGTGAGACACGGAGGATATGGAGGGATACAGGTTCATGGCATATTTGTGCGGAGTTCTTCATTGGTACGTTCCAGTGTGACAGGTAGGTTTTGGAGCGTACAGGTTCAGGGCATATTTGTATGGAGTTATTCATTGGTACATTCTACTGAGACAGGGAGGTTATGGAGGGTACATATTCAGGGCATATTTTTGAGGAGTTCTGTATTGTTACGTTCCAGTGAGACAGGGAGGTTATGGAGGGGTACAGTTTCAGGGCATATTTATGTGGAGTTCTGCATTGGTACGTTCCAGTGAGACACTGAGGTTATGGAGGAGTACAGGTTCAGGGCATATTTATGTGGAGTTCCGCAGTGGAACATTCCAGTGAGACACGGAGGATATTGAGGGGTACAGTTTCAGGGCATATTTGTGTGGAGTTCTGCATTGGTACGTTCCAGTGAGACAGGTAGGTTTTGGAGCGTACAGGTTCAGGGCATATTTTTGTGGAGTTCTGCATTGGTACGTTCCAGTGAGACAGGGAGGTTCTGGAGGGGTACAGGTTCAGGGCATATTTGTGTGGAGTTCTGCATTGGTACGTTCCAGTGAGACAGGGAGGTTATGTAGGTGTACATGTTCCGTGCATATTTGTGTGTTTTTCTGCATTGGTACGTTCCAGTGAGAAAGGGAGGTTATGGAGAGGTACAGTTTCAGGGCATATTTATGTGGATTTCTGCATTGGTACGTTCCCGTGAGACAGGGAGTTTATGGAGGGGTACAATTTCAGGGCATTTTTGTGTTGAGTTCTGCATTGGTACATTCCAGTGAGACAGGGAGGTTATGGAGGGGTACAGGTTCAGGGCATTTTTGTGTGGAGTTCTGCATTGGTACGTTCCAGTGAGACAGGGAGGTTATGTAGGTGTACATGTTCCGTGCATATTTGTGTGTTTTTCTGCATTGGAACGTTCCAGTGAGAAAGGGAGGTTATGGAGGGGTACAGATTCAGGGCATATTTATGTGGATTTCTGCTTTGGTACGTTCCCGTGAGACAGGGTGGTTATGGAGGGGTACAGGTTCAGGGCATATTTTTGTGGAGTTCTGCATTGGAACATTCCAGTGAGACACGGAGGATATGGAGGTGTGCAGGTTCAGGGCATATTTGTGTGGAGTTCTGCATTGGTACGTTCCAGTGAGACACTGAGGTTATGGAGGGGTACAGGTTCAGGGCATATTTATGTGGAGTTCCGCAGTGGATCATTCCAGTGAGACACGGAGGATATTGAGGGGTACAGTTTCAGTGCATATTTGTGTGGAGTTCTGCATTGGTACGTTCCAGTGAGACAGGGTGGTTATGGAGGCGTACAGTTTCAGGGCATATTTGTGTGGAGTTCTGCATTGGTACATTCCAGTGAGACACGGAGGATATGGAGGGATACAGGTTCATGGCATATTTGTGCGGAGTTCTTCATTGGTACGTTCCAGTGTGACAGGTAGGTTTTGGAGCGTACAGGTTCAGGGCATATTTGTATGGAGTTATTCATTGGTACATTCTACTGAGACAGGGAGGTTATGGAGGGTACATATTCAGGGCATATTTTTGAGGAGTTCTGTATTGTTACGTTCCAGTGAGACAGGGAGGTTATGGAGGGGTACAGTTTCAGGGCATATTTGTGTGGAGTTCTGCATTGGTACATTCCAGTGAGACACGGAGGATATGGAGGGATACAGGTTCATGGCATATTTGTGTGTAGTACTTCATTGGTACATTCCAGTGAGACAGGTCGGTTTTGGAGCGTACAGGTTCAGGGCATATTTTTGTGGAGTTTTGCAATGGTACGTTCCAGTGAGACAGGGAGTTTATGGAGGGGTACAGGTTCAGGGCATATTTGTGTGGAGTTCTGCATTGGTACGTTCCACTGAGACAGGGAGGTTATGTAGGTGTACATGTTCAGGGCATATTTGTGTGTTTTTCTGCATTGGTACGTTCCAGTGAGAAAGGGAGGTTATGGAGGGGTACAGTTTCAGGGCATATTTATGTGGAGTTCTGCATTGGTACGTTCCAGTGAGACACTGAGGTTATGGAGGAGTACAGGTTCAGGGCATATTTATGTGGAGTTCCGCAGTGGAACATTCCAGTGAGACACGGAGGATATTGAGGGGTACAGTTTCAGGGCATATTTGTGTGGAGTTCTGCATTGGTACGTTCCAGTGAGACAGGTAGGTTTTGGAGCGTACAGGTTCAGGGCATATTTTTGTGGAGTTCTGCATTGGTACGTTCCAGTGAGACAGGGAGGATATGGAGGGGTACAGGTTCAGGGCATATTTGTGTGGAGTTCTGCATTGGTACGTTCCAGTGAGACAGGGAGGTTATGTAGGTGTACATGTTCCGTGCATATTTGTGTGTTTTTCTGCATTGGTACGTTCCAGTGAGAAAGGGAGGTTATGGAGGGGTACAGTTTCAGGGCATATTTATGTGGAGTTCTGCATTGGAACATTCCAGTGAGACACGGAGGATATGGAATGGTACAGGTTCAGGGCATATTTGTGTGGAGTTCTGCATTGGTACGTTCAACTGAGACAGGGTGTTTATTGAGGCGTACAGGTTCAGGGCATATTTGTGTGGAGTTCTGCATTGGAACATTCCAGTGAGACACGGAGGATATGGAGGGGTGCAGGTTCAGGGCATATTTGTGTGGAGTTCTGCATTGGTACGTTCCAGTGAGACACTGAGGTTATGGAGGGGTACAGGTTCAGGGCATATTTATGTGGAGTTCCGCAGTGGAACATTCCAGTGAGAGACGGAGGATATTGAGGGGTACAGGTTCAGGGCATATTTGTGTGGAGTTCTGCATTGGTACATTCCAGTGAGACACGGAGGATATGGAGGGATACAGGTTCATGGCATATTTGTGCGGAGTTCTTCATTGGTACGTTCTAGTGTGACAGGTAGGTTTTGGAGCGTACAGGTTCAGGGCATATTTTTGTGGAGTTCTGCATTGGTACGTTCCAGTGAGACAGGGAGTTTATGGAGGGGTACAGGTTCAGGGCATTTGTGTGTGGAGTTCTGCATTGGTACATTCCAGTGAGACAGGGAGGTTATGGAGGGGTACAGGTTCAGTGCATATTTCTGTTGAGTTCTGCATTGGAACATTCCAGTGAGACACGGAGGATATGGAGGGGTGCAGGTTCAGGGCATATTTGTGTGGAGTTCTGCATTGGAACGTTCCAGTGAGACAGGTAGGTTTTGGAGCGTACAGGTTCAGGGCATATTTTTGTGGAGTTCTGCATTGGAACGTTCCACTGAGACAGGGCGGTTATGTAGGTGTACATGTTCAGGGCATATTTGTGTGTTTTTCTGCATTGGTACGTTCCAGTGAGAAAGGGAGGTTATGGAGGGGTACAGTTTCAGGGCATATTTATGTGGAGTTCTGCATTGGTACGTTCCAGTGAGACACTGAGGTTATGGAGGAGTACAGGTTCAGGGCATATTTATGTGGAGTTCCGCAGTGGAACATTCCAGTGAGACACGGAGGATATTGAGGGGTACAGTTTCAGGGCATATTTGTGTGGAGTTCTGCATTGGTACGTTCCAGTGAGACAGGTAGGTTTTGGAGCGTACAGGTTCAGGGCATATTTTTGTGGAGTTCTGCATTGGTACGTTCCAGTGAGACAGGGAGGTTCTGGAGGGGTACAGGTTCAGGGCATATTTGTGTGGAGTTCTGCATTGGTACGTTCCAGTGAGACAGGGAGGTTATGTAGGTGTACATGTTCCGTGCATATTTGTGTGTTTTTCTGCATTGGTACGTTCCAGTGAGAAAGGGAGGTTATGGAGGTGTACAGTTTCAGGGCATATTTATGTGGATTTCTGCATTGGTACGTTCCCGTGAGACAGGGAGTTTATGGAGCGGTACAATTTCAGGGCATTTTTGTGTTGAGTTCTGCATTGGTACATTCCAGTGAGACAGGGAGTTTATGGAGGGGTACAGGTTCAGGGCATTTGTGTGTGGAGTTCTGCATTGGTACGTTCCAGTGAGAAAGGGAGGTTATGGAGGGGTACAGTTTCAGGGCATATTTATGTGGAGTTCTGCATTGGTACGTTCCAGTGAGACACTGAGGTTATGGAGGAGTACAGGTTCAGGGCATATTTATGTGGAGTTCCGCAGTGGAACATTCCAGTGAGACACGGAGGATATTGAGGGGTACAGTTTCAGGGCATATTTGTGTGGAGTTCTGGATTGGTACGTTCCAGTGAGACAGGTAGGTTTTGGAGCGTACAGGTTCAGGGCATATTTTTGTGGAGTTCTGCATTGGTACGTTCCAGTGAGACAGGGAGGTTATGGAGGGGTACAGGTTCAGGGCATATTTGTGTGGAGTTCTGCATTGGTACGTTCCAGTGAGACAGGGAGGTTATGTAGGTGTACATGTTCCGTGCATATTTGTGTGTTTTTCTGCATTGGTACGTTCCAGTGAGAAAGGGAGGTTATGGAGGGGTACAGATTCAGGGCATATTTATGTGGATTTCTGCTTTGGTACGTTCCCGTGAGACAGGGTGGTTATGGAGGGGTACAGGTTCAGGGCATATTTTTGTGGAGTTCTGCATTGGAACATTCCAGTGAGACAGGGAGTTTATGGAGGGGTACAGGTTCAGGGCATTTGTGTGTGGAGTTCTGCATTGGTACGTTCCAGTGAGAAAGGGAGGTTATGGAGGGGTACAGTTTCAGGGCATATTTATGTGGAGTTCTGCATTGGTACGTTCCAGTGAGACACTGAGGTTATGGAGGAGTACAGGTTCAGGGCATATTTATGTGGAGTTCCGCAGTGGAACATTCCAGTGAGACACGGAGGATATTTAGGGGTACAGTTTCAGGGCATATTTGTGTGGAGTTCTGCATTGGTACGTTCCAGTGAGACAGGTAGGTTTTGGAGCGTACAGGTTCAGGGCATATTTTTGTGGAGTTCTGCATTGGTACGTTCTAGTGTGACAGGTAGGTTTTGGAGCGTACAGGTTCAGGGCATATTTTTGTGGAGTTCTGCATTGGTACGTTCCAGTGAGACAGGGAGTTTATGGAGGGGTACAGGTTCAGGGCATTTGTGTGTGGAGTTCTGCATTGGTACATTCCAGTGAGACAGGGAGGTTATGGAGGGGTACAGGTTCAGTGCATATTTCTGTTGAGTTCTGCATTGGAACATTCCAGTGAGACACGGAGGATATGGAGGGGTGCAGGTTCAGGGCATATTAGTGTGGAGTTCTGCATTGGAACGTTCCAGTGAGACAGGTAGGTTTTGGAGCGTACAGGTTCAGGGCATATTTTTGTGGAGTTCTGCATTGGTACGTTCCACTGAGACAGGGCGGTTATGTAAGTGTACATGTTCAGGGCATATTTGTGTGTTTTTCTGCATTGGTACGTTCCAGTGAGAAAGGGAGGTTATGGAGGGGTACAGTTTCAGGGCATATTTATGTGGAGTTCCGCAGTGGAACATTCCAGTGAGACACGGAGGATATTGAGGGGTACAGTTTCAGGGCATATTTGTGTGGAGTTCTGCATTGGTACGTTCCAGTGAGACAGGTAGGTTTTGGAGCGTACAGGTTCAGGGCATATTTTTGTGGAGTTCTGCATTGGTACGTTCCAGTGAGACAGGGAGGTTCTGGAGGGGTACAGGTTCAGGGCATATTTGTGTGGAGTTCTGCATTGGTACGTTCCAGTGAGACAGGGAGGTTATGTAGGTGTACATGTTCCGTGCATATTTGTGTGTTTTTCTGCATTGGTACGTTCCAGTGAGAAAGGGAGGTTATGGAGGTGTACAGTTTCAGGGCATATTTATGTGGATTTCTGCATTGGTACGTTCCCGTGAGACAGGGAGTTTATGGAGGGGTACAATTTCAGGGCATTTTTGTGTTGAGTTCTGCATTGGTACATTCCAGTGAGACAGGGAGTTTATGGAGGGGTACAGGTTCAGGGCATTTGTGTGTGGAGTTCTGCATTGGTACGTTCCAGTGAGAAAGGGAGGTTATGGAGGGGTACAGTTTCAGGGCATATTTATGTGGAGTTCTGCATTGGTACGTTCCAGTGAGACACTGAGGTTATGGAGGAGTACAGGTTCAGGGCATATTTATGTGGAGTTCCGCAGTGGAACATTCCAGTGAGACACGGAGGATATTGAGGGGTACAGTTTCAGGGCATATTTGTGTGGAGTTCTGGATTGGTACGTTCCAGTGAGACAGGTAGGTTTTGGAGCGTACAGGTTCAGGGCATATTTTTGTGGAGTTCTGCATTGGTACGTTCCAGTGAGACAGGGAGGTTATGGAGGGGTACAGGTTCAGGGCATATTTGTGTGGAGTTCTGCATTGGTACGTTCCAGTGAGACAGGGAGGTTATGTAGGTGTACATGTTCCGTGCATATTTGTGTGTTTTTCTGCATTGGTACGTTCCAGTGAGAAAGGGAGGTTATGGAGGGGTACAGATTCAGGGCATATTTATGTGGATTTCTGCTTTGGTACGTTCCCGTGAGACAGGGTGGTTATGGAGGGGTACAGGTTCAGGGCATATTTTTGTGGAGTTCTGCATTGGAACATTCCAGTGAGACAGGGAGTTTATGGAGGGGTACAGGTTCAGGGCATTTGTGTGTGGAGTTCTGCATTGGTACGTTCCAGTGAGAAAGGGAGGTTATGGAGGGGTACAGTTTCAGGGCATATTTATGTGGAGTTCTGCATTGGTACGTTCCAGTGAGACACTGAGGTTATGGAGGAGTACAGGTTCAGGGCATATTTATGTGGAGTTCCGCAGTGGAACATTCCAGTGAGACACGGAGGATATTGAGGGGTACAGTTTCAGGGCATATTTGTGTGGAGTTCTGCATTGGTACGTTCCAGTGAGACAGGTAGGTTTTGGAGCGTACAGGTTCAGGGCATATTTTTGTGGAGTTCTGCATTGGTACGTTCCAGTGAGACAGGGAGGTTATGGAGGGGTACAGGTTCAGGGCATATTTGTGTGGAGTTCTGCATTGGTACGTTCCAGTGAGACAGGGAGGTTATGTAGGTGTACATGTTCCGTGCATATTTGTGTGTTTTTCTGCATTGGTACGTTCCAGTGAGAAAGGGAGGTTATGGAGGGGTACAGTTTCAGGGCATATTTATGTGGAGTTCTGCATTGGTACGTTCCAGTGAGACACTGAGGTTATGGAGGAGTACAGGTTCAGGGCATATTTATGTGGAGTTCCGCAGTGGAACATTCCAGTGAGACACGGAGGATATTGAGGGGTACAGTTTCAGGGCATATTTGTGCGGAGTTCTGCATTGGTACGTTCCAGTGAGACAGGTAGGTTTTGGAGCGTACAGGTTCAGGGCATATTTTTGTGGAGTTCTGCATTGGTACGTTCCAGTGAGACAGGGAGGTTATGGAGGGGTACAGGTTCAGGGCATATTTGTGTGGAGTTCTGCATTGCTACGTTCCAGTGAGACAGGGAGGTTATGTAGGTGTACATGTTCCGTGCATATTTGTGTGTTTTTCTGCATTGGTACGTTCCAGTGAGAAAGGGAGGTTATGGAGGGGTACAGTTTCAGGGCATATTTATGTGGAGTTCTGCATTGGAACATTCCAGTGAGACACGGAGGATATGGAATGGTACAGGTTCAGGGCATATTTGTGTGGAGTTCTGCATTGGTACGTTCAACTGAGACAGGGTGTTTATGGAGGCGTACAGGTTCAGGGCATATTTGTGTGGAGTTCTGCATTGGAACATTCCAGTGAGACACGGAGGATATGGAGGGGTGCAGGTTCAGGGCATATTTGTGTGGAGTTCTGCATTGGTACGTTCCAGTGAGACACTGAGGTTATGGAGGGGTACAGGTTCAGGGCATATTTATGTGGAGTTCCGCAGTGGAACATTCCAGTGAGAGACGGAGGATATTGAGGGGTACAGGTTCAGGGCATATTTGTGTGGAGTTCTGCATTGGTACATTCCAGTGAGACACGGAGGATATGGAGGGATACAGGTTCATGGCATATTTGTGCGGAGTTCTTCATTGGTACGTTCTAGTGTGACAGGTAGGTTTTGGAGCGTACAGGTTCAGGGCATAATTTTGTGGAGTTCTGCATTGGTACGTTCCAGTGAGACAGGGAGTTTATGGAGGGGTACAGGTTCAGGGCATTTGTGTGTGGAGTTCTGCATTGGTACATTCCAGTGAGACAGGGAGGTTATGGAGGGGTACAGGTTCAGTGCATATTTCTGTTGAGTTCTGCATTGGAACATTCCAGTGAGACACGGAGGATATGGAGGGGTGCAGGTTCAGGGCATATTTGTGTGGAGTTCTGCATTGGAACGTTCCAGTGAGACAGGTAGGTTTTGGAGCGTACAGGTTCAGGGCATATTTTTGTGGAGTTCTGCATTGGTACGTTCCACTGAGACAGGGCGGTTATGTAGGTGTACATGTTCAGGGCATATTTGTGTGTTTTTCTGCATTGGTACGTTCCAGTGAGAAAGGGAGGTTATGGAGGGGTACAGTTTCAGGGCATATTTATGTGGAGTTCTGCATTGGTACGTTCCAGTGAGACACTGAGGTTATGGAGGAGTACAGGTTCAGGGCATATTTATGTGGAGTTCCGCAGTGGAACATTCCAGTGAGACACGGAGGATATTGAGGGGTACAGTTTCAGGGCATATTTGTGTGGAGTTCTGCATTGGTACGTTCCAGTGAGACAGGTAGGTTTTGGAGCGTACAGGTTCAGGGCATATTTTTGTGGAGTTCTGCATTGGTACGTTCCAGTGAGACAGGGAGGTTCTGGAGGGGTACAGGTTCAGGGCATATTTGTGTGGAGTTCTGCATTGGTACGTTCCAGTGAGACAGGGAGGTTATGTAGGTGTACATGTTCCGTGCATATTTGTGTGTTTTTCTGCATTGGTACGTTCCAGTGAGAAAGGGAGGTTATGGAGGTGTACAGTTTCAGGGCATATTTATGTGGATTTCTGCATTGGTACGTTCCCGTGAGACAGGGAGTTTATGGAGGGGTACAATTTCAGGGCATTTTTGTGTTGAGTTCTGCATTGGTACATTCCAGTGAGACAGGGAGTTTATGGAGGGGTACAGGTTCAGGGCATTTGTGTGTGGAGTTCTGCATTGGTACGTTCCAGTGAGAAAGGGAGGTTATGGAGGGGTACAGTTTCAGGGCATATTTATGTGGAGTTCTGCATTGGTACGTTCCAGTGAGACACTGAGGTTATGGAGGAGTACAGGTTCAGGGCATATTTATGTGGAGTTCCGCAGTGGAACATTCCAGTGAGACACGGAGGATATTGAGGGGTACAGTTTCAGGGCATATTTGTGTGGAGTTCTGGATTGGTACGTTCCAGTGAGACAGGTAGGTTTTGGAGCGTACAGGTTCAGGGCATATTTTTGTGGAGTTCTGCATTGGTACGTTCCAGTGAGACAGGGAGGTTATGGAGGGGTACAGGTTCAGGGCATATTTGTGTGGAGTTCTGCATTGGTACGTTCCAGTGAGACAGGGAGGTTATGTAGGTGTACATGTTCCGTGCATATTTGTGTGTTTTTCTGCATTGGTACGTTCCAGTGAGAAAGGGAGGTTATGGAGGGGTACAGATTCAGGGCATATTTATGTGGATTTCTGCTTTGGTACGTTCCCGTGAGACAGGGTGGTTATGGAGGGGTACAGGTTCAGGGCATATTTTTGTGGAGTTCTGCATTGGAACATTCCAGTGAGACAGGGAGTTTATGGAGGGGTACAGGTTCAGGGCATTTGTGTGTGGAGTTCTGCATTGGTACGTTCCAGTGAGAAAGGGAGGTTATGGAGGGGTACAGTTTCAGGGCATATTTATGTGGAGTTCTGCATTGGTACGTTCCAGTGAGACACTGAGGTTATGGAGGAGTACAGGTTCAGGGCATATTTATGTGGAGTTCCGCAGTGGAACATTCCAGTGAGACACGGAGGATATTGAGGGGTACAGTTTCAGGGCATATTTGTGTGGAGTTCTGCATTGGTACGTTCCAGTGAGACAGGTAGGTTTTGGAGCGTACAGGTTCAGGGCATATTTTTGTGGAGTTCTGCATTGGTACGTTCCAGTGAGACAGGGAGGTTATGGAGGGGTACAGGTTCAGGGCATATTTGTGTGGAGTTCTGCATTGGTACGTTCCAGTGAGACAGGGAGGTTATGTAGGTGTACATGTTCCGTGCATATTTGTGTGTTTTTCTGCATTGGTACGTTCCAGTGAGAAAGGGAGGTTATGGAGGGGTACAGTTTCAGGGCATATTTATGTGGAGTTCTGCATTGGAACATTCCAGTGAGACACGGAGGATATGGAATGGTACAGGTTCAGGGCATATTTGTGTGGAGTTCTGCATTGGTACGTTCAACTGAGACAGGGTGTTTATGGAGGCGTACAGGTTCAGGGCATATTTGTTTGGAGTTCTGCATTGGAACATTCCTGTGAGACACGGAGGATATGGAGGGGTGCAGGTTCAGGGCATATTTGTGTGGAGTTCTGCATTGGTACGTTCCAGTGAGACACTGAGGTTATGGAGGGGTACAGGTTCAGTGCATATTTATGTGGAGTTCCGCAGTGGAACATTCCAGTGAGACACGGAGGATATTGAGGGGTACAGGTTCAGGGCATATTTGTGTGGAGTTCTGCATTGGTACATTCCAGTGAGACACGGAGGATATGGAGGGATACAGGTTCATGGCATATTTGTGCGGAGTTCTTCATTGGTACGTTCTAGTGTGACAGGTAGGTTTTGGAGCGTACAGGTTCAGGGCATATTTTTGTGGAGTTCTGCATTGGTACGTTCCAGTGAGACAGGGAGTTTATGGAGGGGTACAGGTTCAGGGCATTTGTGTGTGGAGTTCTGCATTGGTACATTCCAGTGAGACAGGGAGGTTATGGAGGGGTACAGGTTCAGGGCATATTTCTGTTGAGTTCTGCATTGGAACATTCCAGTGAGCCACGGAGGATATGGAGGGGTGCAGGTTCAGGGCATATTTGTGTGGAGTTCTGCATTGGAACGTTCCAGTGAGACAGGTAGGTTTTGGAGCGTACAGGTTCAGGGCATATTTTTGTGGAGTTCTGCATTGGTACGTTCCACTGAGACAGGGAGGTTATGTTGGTGTACATGTTCAGGGCATATTTGTGTGTTTTTCTGCATTGGTACGTTCCAGTGAGAAAGGGAGGTTATGGAGGGGTACAGTTTCAGGGCATATTTATGTGGAGTTCTGCATTGGTACGTTCCAGTGAGACACTGAGGTTATGGAGGAGTACAGGTTCAGGGCATATTTATGTGGAGTTCCGCAGTGGAACATTCCAGTGAGACACGGAGGATATTGAGGGGTACAGTTTCAGGGCATATTTGTGTGGAGTTCTGCATTGGTACGTTCCAGTGAGACAGGTAGGTTGTGGAGCGTACAGGTTCAGGGCATATTTTTGTGTTTTTCTGCATTGGTACGTTCCAGTGAGACAGGGAGGTTCTGGAGGGGTACAGGTTCAGGGCATATTTGTGTGGAGTTCTGCATTGGTACTTTCCAGTGAGACAGGGAGGTTATGTAGGTGTACATGTTCCGTGCATATTTGTGTGTTTTTCTGCATTGGTACGTTCCAGTGAGAAAGGGAGGTTATGGAGGGGTACAGTTTCAGGGCATATTTATGTGGATTTCTGCATTGGTACGTTCCCGTGAGACAGGGAGTTTATGGAGGGGTACAATTTCAGGGCATTTTTGTGTTGAGTTCTGCATTGGTACATTCCAGTGAGACAGGGAGGTTATGGAGGGGTACAGTTTCAGGGCATATTTATGTGGATTTCTGCATTGGTACGTTCCCGTGAGACAGGGTGGTTATGGAGGGGTACAGGTTCAGGGCATATTTTTGTGGAGTTCTGCATTGGAACATTCCAGTGAGACACGGAGGATATGGAGGTGTGCAGGTTCAGGGCATATTTGTGTGGAGTTCTGCATTGGTACGTTCCAGTGAGACACTGAGGTTATGGAGGGGTACAGGTTCAGGGCATATTTATGTGGAGTTCCGCAGTGGAACATTCCAGTGAGACACGGAGGATATTGAGGGGTACAGTTTCAGTGCATATTTGTGTGGAGTTCTGCATTGGTACGTTCCAGTGAGACAGGGTGGTTATGGAGGCGTACAGTTTCAGGGCATATTTGTGTGGAGTTCTGCATTGGTACATTCCAGTGAGACACGGAGGATATGGAGGGATACAGGTTCATGGCATATTTGTGCGGAGTTCTTCATTGGTACGTTCCAGTGTGACAGGTAGGTTTTGGAGCGTACAGTTTCAGGGCATATTTGTATGGAGTTATGCATTGGTACATTCTACTGAGACAGGGAGGTTATGGAGGGTACATATTCAGGGCATATTTTTGTGGAGTTCTGTATTGTTACGTTCCAGTGAGACAGGGAGGTTATGGAGGGGTACAGTTTCAGGGCATATTTGTGTGGAGTTCTGCATTGGTACATTCCAGTGAGACACGGAGGATATGGAGGGATACAGGTTCATGGCATATTTGTGTGTAGTACTTCATTGGTACATTCCAGTGAGACAGGTCGGTTTTGGAGCGTACAGGTTCAGGGCATATTTTTGTGGAGTTCTGCATTGGTACGTTCCAGTGAGACAGGGAGGTTATGGAGGGTACAGGTTCAGGGCATATTTATGTGGAGTTCCGCAGTGGAACATTCCAGTGAGACACGGAGGATATTGAGGGGTACAGTTTCAGGGCATATTTGTGTGGAGTTCTGCATTGGTACGTTCCAGTGAGACAGGGTGGTTATGGAGGGGTACAGGTTCAGGGCATATTTTTCTGGAGTTCTGATTTGGTACGTTCCAGTGTTTCATGGAGGTTATGGTGGGGTACAGGTTTATGGCATATTTGTGTGGCGTTCTGCATTGGTACGTTCCAATGAGACAGGGAGGTTATGGAGGGGTACAGTTTCAGGGCATATTTGTGTGGAGTTCTGCATTGGTACATTCCAGTGAGACATGGAGGTTATGGAGGGGTACAGGTTTAGGGCATATTTTTGTGGAGTTCTGATTTGGTACGTTCCAGTGTTTCATGGAGGTTATGGTGGGGTACAGGTTTATGGCATATTTGTGTGGCGTTCTGCATTGGTACGTTCCAATGAGACAGGGAGGTTATGGAGGGGTACAGTTTCAGGGCATATTTGTGTGGAGTTCTGCATTGGTACGTTCCAGTGAGACAGGGTGGTTATGGAGGGGTACAGGTTCAGGGCATATTTTTGTGGAGTTCTGATTTGGTACGTTCCAGTGTTTCATGGAGGTTATGGTGGGGTACAGGTTTATGGCATATTTGTGTGGCGTTCTGCATTGGTACGTTCCAATGAGACAGGGAGGTTATGGAGGGGTACAGTTTCAGGGCATATTTGTGTGGAGTTCTGCATTGGTACATTCCAGTGAGACATGGAGGTTATGGAGGGGTACAGGTTTAGGGCATATTTGTGTGGCGTTCTGAATTGGTACGTTCCAATGAGACAGGGAGGTTATGGAATGGTACAGGTTCAGGGCATATTTGTGTGGAGTTCTGCATTCGTACGTTCAACTGAGACAGGGTGTTTATGGAGGCGTACAGGTTCAGGGCATATTTGTGTGGAGTTCTGCATTGGTACGTTCCAGTGAGACAGGTAGGTTTTGGAGCGTACAGGTTCAGGGCATATTTTTGTGGAGTTCTGCATTGGTACGTTCCAGTGAGACAGGGAGGTTATGGAGGGGTACAGGTTCAGGGCATATTTGTGTGGAGTTCTGCATTGGTACGTTCCAGTGAGACAGGGAGGTTATGTAGGTGTACATGTTCCGTGCATATTTGTGTGTTTTTCTGCATTGGTACGTTCCAGTGAGAAAGGGAGGTTATGGAGGGGTACAGTTTCAGGGCATATTTATGTGGAGTTCTGCATTGGAACATTCCAGTGAGACACGGAGGATATGGAATGGTACAGGTTCAGGGCATATTTGTGTGGAGTTCTGCATTGGTACGTTCAACTGAGACAGGGTGTTTATGGAGGCGTACAGGTTCAGGGCATATTTGTTTGGAGTTCTGCATTGGAACATTCCTGTGAGACACGGAGGATATGGAGGGGTGCAGGTTCAGGGCATATTTGTGTGGAGTTCTGCATTGGTACGTTCCAGTGAGACACTGAGGTTATGGAGGGGTACAGGTTCAGGGCATATTTATGTGGAGTTCCGCAGTGGAACATTCCAGTGAGACACGGAGGATATTGAGGGGTACAGGTTCAGGGCATATTTGTGTGGAGTTCTGCATTGGTACATTCCAGTGAGACAGGGAGGTTATGGAGGGGTACAGGTTCAGGGCATATTTCTGTTGAGTTCTGCATTGGAACATTCCAGTGAGACACGGAGGATATGGAGGGGTGCAGGTTCAGGGCATATTTGTGTGGAGTTCTGCATTGGAACGTTCCAGTGAGACAGGTAGGTTTTGGAGCGTACAGGTTCAGGGCATATTTTTGTGGAGTTCTGCATTGGTACGTTCCACTGAGACAGGGAGGTTATGTTGGTGTACATGTTCAGGGCATATTTGTGTGTTTTTCTGCATTGGTACGTTCCAGTGAGAAAGGGAGGTTATGGAGGGGTACAGTTTCAGGGCATATTTATGTGGAGTTCTGCATTGGTACGTTCCAGTGAGACACTGAGGTTATGGAGGAGTACAGGTTCAGGGCATATTTATGTGGAGTTCCGCAGTGGAACATTCCAGTGAGACACGGAGGATATTGAGGGGTACAGTTTCAGGGCATATTTGTGTGGAGTTCTGCATTGGTACGTTCCAGTGAGACAGGTAGGTTGTGGAGCGTACAGGTTCAGGGCATATTTTTGTGTTTTTCTGCATTGGTACGTTCCAGTGAGACAGGGAGGTTCTGGAGGGGTACAGGTTCAGGGCATATTTGTGTGGAGTTCTGCATTGGTACTTTCCAGTGAGACAGGGAGGTTATGTAGGTGTACATGTTCCGTGCATATTTGTGTGTTTTTCTGCATTGGTACGTTCCAGTGAGAAAGGGAGGTTATGGAGGGGTACAGTTTCAGGGCATATTTATGTGGATTTCTGCATTGGTACGTTCCCGTGAGACAGGGAGTTTATGGAGGGGTACAATTTCAGGGCATTTTTGTGTTGAGTTCTGCATTGGTACATTCCAGTGAGACAGGGAGGTTATGGAGGGGTACAGGTTCAGGGCATTTTTGTGTGGAGTTCTGCATTGGTACGTTCCAGTGAGACAGGGAGGTTATGTAGGTGTACATGTTCCGTGCATATTTGTGTGTTTTTCTGCATTGGTACGTTCCAGTGAGAAAGGGAGGTTATGGAGGGGTACAGATTCAGGGCATATTTATGTGGATTTCTGCTTTGGTACGTTCCCGTGAGACAGGGTGGTTATGGAGGGGTACAGGTTCAGGGCATATTTTTGTGGAGTTCTGCATTGGAACATTCCAGTGAGACACGGAGGATATGGAGGTGTGCAGGTTCAGGGCATATTTGTGTGGAGTTCTGCATTGGTACGTTCCAGTGAGACACTGAGGTTATGGAGGGGTACAGGTTCAGGGCATATTTATGTGGAGTTCCGCAGTGGAACATTCCAGTGAGACACGGAGGATATTGAGGGGTACAGTTTCAGTGCATATTTGTGTGGAGTTCTGCATTGGTACGTTCCAGTGAGACAGGGTGGTTATGGAGGCGTACAGTTTCAGGGCATATTTGTGTGGAGTTCTGCATTGGTACATTCCAGTGAGACACGGAGGATATGGAGGGATACAGGTTCATGGCATATTTGTGCGGAGTTCTTCATTGGTACGTTCCAGTGTGACAGGTAGGTTTTGGAGCGTACAGTTTCAGGGCATATTTGTATGGAGTTATGCATTGGTACATTCTACTGAGACAGGGAGGTTATGGAGGGTACATATTCAGGGCATATTTTTGTGGAGTTCTGTATTGTTACGTTCCAGTGAGACAGGGAGGTTATGGAGGGGTACAGTTTCAGGGCATATTTGTGTGGAGTTCTGCATTGGTACATTCCAGTGAGACACGGAGGATATGGAGGGATACAGGTTCATGGCATATTTGTGTGTAGTACTTCATTGGTACATTCCAGTGAGACAGGTCGGTTTTGGAGCGTACAGGTTCAGGGCATATTTTTGTGGAGTTCTGCATTGGTACGTTCCAGTGAGACAGGGAGGTTATGGAGGGTACAGGTTCAGGGCATATTTATGTGGAGTTCCGCAGTGGAACATTCCAGTGAGACACGGAGGATATTGAGGGGTACAGTTTCAGGGCATATTTGTGTGGAGTTCTGCATTGGTACGTTCCAGTGAGACAGGGTGGTTATGGAGGGGTACAGGTTCAGGGCATATTTTTCTGGAGTTCTGATTTGGTACGTTCCAGTGTTTCATGGAGGTTATGGTGGGGTACAGGTTTATGGCATATTTGTGTGGCGTTCTGCATTGGTACGTTCCAATGAGACAGGGAGGTTATGGAGGGGTACAGTTTCAGGGCATATTTGTGTGGAGTTCTGCATTGGTACATTCCAGTGAGACATGGAGGTTATGGAGGGGTACAGGTTTAGGGCATATTTTTGTGGAGTTCTGATTTGGTACGTTCCAGTGTTTCATGGAGGTTATGGTGGGGTACAGGTTTATGGCATATTTGTGTGGCGTTCTGCATTGGTACGTTCCAATGAGACAGGGAGGTTATGGAGGGGTACAGTTTCAGGGCATATTTGTGTGGAGTTCTGCATTGGTACGTTCCAGTGAGACAGGGTGGTTATGGAGGGGTACAGGTTCAGGGCATATTTTTGTGGAGTTCTGATTTGGTACGTTCCAGTGTTTCATGGAGGTTATGGTGGGGTACAGGTTTATGGCATATTTGTGTGGCGTTCTGCATTGGTACGTTCCAATGAGACAGGGAGGTTATGGAGGGGTACAGTTTCAGGGCATATTTGTGTGGAGTTCTGCATTGGTACATTCCAGTGAGACATGGAGGTTATGGAGGGGTACAGGTTTAGGGCATATTTGTGTGGCGTTCTGAATTGGTACGTTCCAATGAGACAGGGAGGTTATGGAGGGTACATATTCAGGGGATATTTTTGTGGAGTTCTGCATTGGTACCTTCCAGTGAGACAGGGAGGTAATGGAGGGGTACAGTTTCAGGGCATATTTGTGTGGAGTTCTGCATTGGAACATTCCAGTGAGACACGGAGGATATGGAATGGTACAGGTTCAGGGCATATTTGTGTGGAGTTCTGCATTCGTACGTTCAACTGAGACAGGGTGTTTATGGAGGCGTACAGGTTCAGGGCATATTTGTGTGGAGTTCTGCATTGGAACATTCCAGTGAGACACGGAGGATATGGAGGGGTGCAGGTTCAGGGCATATTTGTGTGGAGTTCTGCATTGGTACGTTCTAGTGAGACACTGAGGTTATGGAGGGGTACAGGTTCAGCGCATATTTATGTGGAGTTCCGCAGTGGAACATTCCAGTGAGACACGGAGGATATTGAGGGGTACAGGTTCAGGGCATATTTGTGTGCTGTTCTGCATTGGTACATTCCAGTGAGACAGGGAGGTTATGGAGGGGTACAGGTTCAGGGCATATTTATGTGGAGTTCCGCAGTGGAACATTCCAGTGAGACACGGAGGATATTGAGGGGTACAGGTTCAGGGCATATTTGTGTGGAGTTCTGCATTGGTACGTTCCAGTGAGACAGGGTGGTTATGGAGGGGTACAGGTTCAGGGCATATTTTTGTGGAGTTCTGATTTGGTACGTTCCAGTGTTTCATGGAGGTTATGGTGGGGTACAGGTTTATGGCATATTTGTGTGGCGTTCTGCATTGGTACGTTCCAATGAGACAGGGAGGTTATGGAGGGGTACAGTTTCAGGGCATATTTGTGTGGAGTTCTGCATTGGTACATTCCAGTGAGACATGGAGGTTATGGAGGGGTACAGGTTTAGGGCATATTTTTGTGGAGTTCTGATTTGGTACGTTCCAGTGTTTCATGGAGGTTATGGTGGGGTACAGGTTTATGGCATATTTGTGTGGCGTTCTGCATTGGTACGTTCCAATGAGACAGGGAGGTTATGGAGGGGTACAGTTTCAGGGCATATTTGTGTGGAGTTCTGCATTGGTACGTTCCAGTGAGACAGGGTGGTTATGGAGGGGTACAGGTTCAGGGCATATTTTTGTGGAGTTCTGATTTGGTACGTTCCAGTGTTTCATGGAGGTTATGGTGGGGTACAGGTTTATGGCATATTTGTGTGGCGTTCTGCATTGGTACGTTCCAATGAGACAGGGAGGTTATGGAGGGGTACAGTTTCAGGGCATATTTGTGTGGAGTTCTGCATTGGTACATTCCAGTGAGACATGGAGGTTATGGAGGGGTACAGGTTTAGGGCATATTTGTGTGGCGTTCTGAATTGGTACGTTCCAATGAGACAGGGAGGTTATGGAGTGTACATATTCAGGGGATATTTTTGTGGAGTTCTGCATTGGTACCTTCCAGTGAGACAGGGAGGTAATGGAGGGGTACAGTTTCAGGGCATATTTGTGTGGAGTTCTGCATTGGAACATTCCAGTGAGACACGGAGGATATGGAATGGTACAGGTTCAGGGCATATTTGTGTGGAGTTCTGCATTGGTACGTTCAACTGAGACAGGGTGTTTATGGAGGCGTACAGGTTCAGGGCATATTTGTGTGGAGTTCTGCATTGGAACATTCCAGTGAGACACGGAGGATATGGAGGGGTGCAGGTTCAGGGCATATTTGTGTGGAGTTCTGCATTGGTACGTTCCAGTGAGACACTGAGGTTATGGAGGGGTACAGGTTCAGGGCATATTTATGTGGAGTTCCGCAGTGGAACATTCCAGTGAGACACGGAGGATATTGAGGGGTACAGGTTCAGGGCATATTTGTGTGGAGTTCTGCATTGGTACATTCCAGTGAGACAGGGAGGTTATGGAGGGGTACAGGTTCATGGCATATTTGTGTGTAGTACTTCATTGGTACATTCCAGTGAGACAGGTCGGTTTTGGAGCGTACAGGTTCAGGGCATATTTTTGTGGAGTTCTGCATTGGTACGTTCCAGTGAGACAGGGAGGTTATGGAGGGGTACAGGTTCAGGGCATATTTATGTGGAGTTCCGCAGTGGAACATTCCAGTGAGACACGGAGGATATTGAGGGGTACAGTTTCAGGGCATATTTGTGTGGAGTTCTGCATTGGTACGTTCCAGTGAGACAGGGTGGTTATGGAGGGGTACAGGTTCAGGGCATATTTTTGTGGAGTTCTGATTTGGTACGTTCCAGTGTTTCATGGAGGTTATGGTGGGGTACAGGTTTATGGCATATTTGTGTGGCGTTCTGCATTGGTACGTTCCAATGAGACAGGGAGGTTATGGAGGGGTACAGTTTCAGGGCATATTTGTGTGGAGTTCTGCATTGGTACATTCCAGTGAGACATGGAGGTTATGGAGGGGTACAGGTTTAGGGCATATTTTTGTGGAGTTCTGATTTGGTACGTTCCAGTGTTTCATGGAGGTTATGGTGGGGTACAGGTTTATGGCATATTTGTGTGGCGTTCTGCATTGGTACGTTCCAATGAGACAGGGAGGTTATGGAGGGGTACAGTTTCAGGGCATATTTGTGTGGAGTTCTGCATTGGTACGTTCCAGTGAGACAGGGTGGTTATGGAGGTGTACAGGTTCAGGGCATATTTTTGTGGAGTTCTGATTTGGTACGTTCCAGTGTTTCATGGAGGTTATGGTGGGGTACAGGTTTATGGCATATTTGTGTGGCGTTCTGCATTGGTACGTTCCAATGAGACAGGGAGGTTATGGAGGGGTACAGTTTCAGGGCATATTTGTGTGGAGTTCTGCATTGGTACATTCCAGTGAGACATGGAGGTTATGGAGGGGTACAGGTTTAGGGCATATTTGTGTGGCGTTCTGAATTGGTACGTTCCAATGAGACAGGGAGGTTATGGAGGGTACATATTCAGGGGATATTTTTGTGGAGTTCTGCATTGGTACCTTCCAGTGAGACAGGGAGGTAATGGAGGGGTACAGTTTCAGGGCATATTTGTGTGGAGTTCTGCATTGGAACATTCCAGTGAGACACGGAGGATATGGAATGGTACAGGTTCAGGGCATATTTGTGTGGAGTTCTGCATTGGTACGTTCAACTGAGACAGGGTGTTTATGGAGGCGTACAGGTTCAGGGCATATTTGTGTGGAGTTCTGCATTGGAACATTCCAGTGAGACACGGAGGATATGGAGGTGTGCAGGTTCAGGGCATATTTGTGTGGAGTTCTGCATTGCTACGTTCCAGTGAGACACTGAGGTTATGGAGGGGTACAGGTTCAGGGCATATTTATGTGGAGTTCCGCAGTGGAACATTCCAGTGAGACACGGAGGATATTGAGGGGTACAGGTTCAGGGCATATTTGTGTGGAGTTCTGCATTGGTACATTCCAGTGAGACAGGGAGGTTATGGAGGGGTACAGGTTCAGGGCATTTGTGTGTGGAGTTCTGCATTGGTACATTCCAGTGAGACAGGGAGGTTATGGAGGGGTACAGGTTCAGGGCATATTTCTGTTGAGTTCTGCATTGGAACATTCCAGTGAGACACGGAGGATATGGAGGGATACAGGTTCATGGCATATTTGTGCGGAGTTCTTCATTGGTACGTTCTAGTGTGACAGGTAGGTTTTGGAGCGTACAGGTTCAGGGCATATTTTTGTGGAGTTCTGCATTGGTACGTTCCAGTGAGACAGGGAGTTTATGGAGGGGTACAGGTTCAGGGCATTTGTGTGTGGAGTTCTGCATTGGTACATTCCAGTGAGACAGGGAGGTTATGGAGGGGTACAGGTTCAGGGCATATTTCTGTTGAGTTCTGCATTGGAACATTCCAGTGAGACACGGAGGATATGGAGGGGTGCAGGTTCAGGGCATATTTGTGTGGAGTTCTGCATTTGAACGTTCCAGTGAGACAGGTAGGTATTGGAGCGTAAAGGTTCAGGGCATATTTTTGTGGAGTTCTGCATTGGTACGTTCCAGTGAGACAGGGAGGTTATGGAGGGGTACAGGTTCAGGGCATATTTTTGTGGAGTTCTGCATTGGTACGTTCCGTGAGACAGGGAGTTTATGGAGGGGTACAGGTTCAGGGCATATTTTTGTGGAGTTTTGCAATGGTACGTTCCAGTGAGACAGGGAGTTTATGGAGGGGTACAGTTTCAGGGCATATTTGTGTGGAGTTCTGCATTGGTACGTTCCACTGAGACAGGGAGGTTATGTAGGTGTACATGTTCAGGGCATATTTGTGTGTTTTTCTGCATTGGTACGTTCCAGTGAGAAAGGGAGGTTATGGAGGGGTACAGTTTCAGGGCATATTTATGTGGAGTTCTGCATTGGTACGTTCCAGTGAGACACTGAGGTTATGGAGGAGTACAGGTTCAGGGCATAATTATGTGGAGTTCCGCAGTGGAACATTCCAGTGAGACACGGAGGATATTGAGGTGTACAGTTTCAGGGCATATTTGTGTGGAGTTCTGCATTGGTACGTTCCAGTGAGACAGGTAGGTTTTGGAGCGTACAGGTTCAGGGCATATTTTTGTGGAGTTCTGCATTGGTACGTTCCAGTGAGACAGGGAGGTTATGGAGGGGTACAGGTTCAGGGCATATTTGTGTGGAGTTCTGCATTGGTACGTTCCAGTGAGACAGGGAGGTTATGTAGGTGTACATGTTCCGTGCATATTTGTGTGTTTTTCTGCATTGGTACGTTCCAGTGAGAAAGGGAGGTTATGGAGGGGTACAGTTTCAGGGCATATTTATGTGGATTTCTGCATTGGTACGTTCCCGTGAGACAGGGAGTTTATGGAGGGGTACAATTTCAGGGCATTTTTGTGTGGAGTTCTGCATTGGTACATTCCAGTGAGACAGGGAGGTTATGGAGGGGTACAGGCTCAGGGCATATTTATGTGGAGTTCTGCATTGGAACATTCCAGTGAGACACGGAGGATATGGAGGTGTGCAGGTTCAGGGCATATTTGTGTGGAGTTCTGCATTGGTACGTTCCAGTGAGACACTGAGGTTATGGAGGGGTACAGGTTCAGGGCATATTTATGTGGAGTTCTGCATTGGTACGTTCCAGTGAGACACTGAGGTTATGGAGGAGTACAGGTTCAGGGCATAATTATGTGGAGTTCCGCAGTGGAACATTCCAGTGAGACACGGAGGATATTGAGGTGTACAGTTTCAGGGCATATTTGTGTGGAGTTCTGCATTGGTACGTTCCAGTGAGACAGGTAGGTTTTGGAGCGTACAGGTTCAGGGCATATTTTTGTGGAGTTCTGCATTGGTACGTTCCAGTGAGACAGGGAGGTTATGGAGGGGTACAGTTTCAGGGCATATTTGTGTGGAGTTCTGCATTGGTACGTTCC
The DNA here is from genome assembly GCF_048418815.1 of Hemitrygon akajei. Taxonomy (NCBI): domain Eukaryota; kingdom Metazoa; phylum Chordata; class Chondrichthyes; order Myliobatiformes; family Dasyatidae; genus Hemitrygon; species Hemitrygon akajei. The sequence goes on along the minus strand of NW_027331925.1, from coordinate 2,169,418 downwards.
AGTGAGACACGGTGGATATTGAGGGATACAGGTTCATGACATATTTGTGCGGAGTTCTTCATTGGTACGTTCCAGTGTGACAGGAAGATTTTGGAGCGTACAGGTTCAGAGCATATTTGTATGGAGTTCTGCATTGGTACATTCTACTGAGACAGGGAGGTTATGGAGGGTACATATTCAGGGCATATTTTTGTGGAGTTCTGTATTGGTACGTTCCAGTGAGACAGGGACGTTATGAAGGGGTACAGTTTCAGGGCATATTTGTGTGGAGTTCTGCATTGGTACGTTGCAGTGAGATAGGGAGGTTATGTAGGTGTACATGTTCCGTGCATATTTGTGTGTTTTTCTGCATTGGTACGTTCCAGTGAGAAAGGGAGGTTATGGAGGGGTACAGTTTCAGGGCATATTTATGTGGATTTCTGCATTGGTACGTTCCCGTGAGACAGGGAGGTTATGGAGGGGTACAGGTTCAGGGGATATTTTTGTGGAGTCTTGCAATTGTACGTTCCAGTGAGACAGGGAGTTTATGGGGGGTACAGTTTCAGGGCATTTTTGTGTGGAGTTCTGCATTGGTACATTCCAGTGAGACAGGGAGGGTATGCAGGTGTACAGGTTCAGGGCATATTTATGTGGAGTTCTGCATTGGAAAATTCCAGTGAGACACGGAGGATATGGAGGGGTGCAGGTTCAGGGCATATTTCTGTGAAGTTCTGCATTGGTACGTTCTAGTGAGGCACTGAGGTTATGGAGGAGTACAGGTTCAGGGCATATTTATGTGGAGTTCCGCAGTGGAACATTCCAGTGAGACACCGAGGATATTGAGGGGTACAGTTTCAGGGCATATTTGTGTGGAGTTCTGCATTGGTACGTTCCAGTGAGACAGGTAGGTTTTGGAGCGTACAGGTTCAGGGCATATTTTTGTGGAGTTCTGCATTGGTACGTTCCAGTGAGACAGGGAGGTTATGGAGGGGTACAGGTTCAGGGCATATTTTTGTGGAGTTCTGCATTAGTACGTTCCCGTGAGACAGGGAGTTTATGGAGGGGTACAGGTTCAGGGCATATTTTGTGGAGTTTTGCAATGGTACGTTCCAGTGAGACAGGGAGTTTATGGAGGGGTACAGTTTCAGGGCATTTTTGTGTGGAGTTCTGCATTGGTACATTGCAGTGAGACAGGGAGGTTATGGAGGGGTACAGGTTCAGGTCATATTTATGTGGAGCTCTGCATTGGAACATTCCAGTGAGACACGGAGGATATGAAGGGGTGCAGGTTCAGGGCATATTTGTGTGGAGTTCTGCATTGGTACGTTCCAGTGAGACACTGAGGTTATGGAGGGGTACAGGTTCAGGGCATATTTATGTGGAGTTACGCAGTGGAACATTCCAGTGAGACACGAAGGATATTATGGGGTACAGTTTCAGGGCATATTTGTGTGGAGTTCTGCATTGGTACGTTCCACTGAGACAGGGAGGTTATGTAGGTGTACATGTTCAGGGCATATTTGTGTGTTTTTCTGCATTGGTACGTTCCAGTGAGAAAGGGAGGTTATGGAGGGGTACAGGTTCAGGGCATATTTATGTGGAGTTACGCAGTGGAACATTCCAGTGAGACACGAAGGATATTATGGGGTACAGTTTCAGGGCATATTTGTGTGGAGTTCTGCATTGGTACGTTCCACTGAGACAGGGAGGTTATGTAGGTGTACATGTTCAGGGCATATTTGTGTGTTTTTTTGCATTGGTACGTTCCAGTGAGAAAGGGAGGTTATGGAGGGGTACAGGTTCAGGGCATATTTATGTGGAGTTCTGCATTGGTACGTTCCAGTGTGTCATAGAGGTTGTGGTGGGGTACAGGTTTAGGGCATATTTGTGTGGCGTCCTGCATTGGTACGTTCCAATGAGACAGGGAGGTTATGGACGGTACTGTTACGTATTCGGGCAACAATAATATGGATGAGTTAGGCAAGGGGTGTTATAACGAATAACACGTTTATTAAACACTGATAACAAACCCCCTTCAAATGTAAACAAACCCAAACAATGGTCCGAGCTCAGCTGCTGGCAGCTGGTCAGACAGTTCTTAATAGCTTTGTAGTCTCAAACAGTCTTTAAAGTAGTATTGAAAAAAACAGTTCTCCAAAGCGAATTGCCGAATGAAAACAGTTCAAAGAATGATATGCCGACAGTTCAAAAGCTCACGGTACTTTTAAATGGAGAGATTTTTTAAAGCGATGTAAATTCTCTTCCACGTCGATGTCCTTCGATTCCCAGCGTCGAACTCCCACGTCGAATTTTATTAAATATAACAACTTAAAGTGACTGACCTCTCTTCCACACTATTCTCAAACCCTTTCTGGTCATCCCAGGGGTCAACAGCGAGAATAGTCAACGAAATCCTTCCGAATGAGGATCACACAAGGTCGAAGTCAATCCATCGAAAATCGATTTTTCTTGATCTCCAAACTTCACTCTCCATTAGCAAAGAAACCGTTGGCTCTGACCTTTTAAACTTTAGGCATTATATAGAACTTCATTTTTAACTAAACTGCGTCATCCCTTTAAATCACGCAGTGACATGAAGTCATCTTGGCAAATCCAGCCACGAACTGCCCCACCTGACAGGGTGGGTCTCCCTTTTATACCCTGTAGAAAAAACCTGTCACATGACCTCTACTGGCGGGAAAATGACATCACTCCACCATTACCTCATGTCCAGTATAACTTCAACCCCAGTCACGTGACAAGGGTATCACTGTCACGTGTCACGGGTACGTAACACCTCCCTCCAAAAAAAACATTTTTGGTCTGACAAGAACAAAAATTTTTAACAATTACTTACCAAAAAAAACAAATGTATAAATCATATAACATACACAATATACAATACAGTAGGAGTGTTACAATAAAAAAAACACTCCAAAAAAAAACATTGTACAGTCAACATCGAGATAGACAATCAGCAACCACATTATCTTTACCTTTAATATGAGTTATCACAATATTGTACTCTTGTAACATCAAACTCCAATTTAACAATCTTCTGTTTTTGTTTTTCGTCTTACTCAGAAAAACTAACGGATTATGATCAGTGTAAACAGTAAGTGGTTTTTGAGTTGTACCAACATATACCTCAAAATATTCCAAAGCTAAAACAAGAGATAACAATTCTTTCTCTATTGTTGAATAGTTTCTTTGATGCTTATTAAATTTCTTAGAAAAGTAAGCTACTGGATGATCAACCTCATCACCCTCATTCCTTTGCATCAATACTGCTCCCGCAGCTTCATCACTAGCATCTACAGCTAATGAAAAAGGTTTTTCAAAGTCAGGTGCCTTAAGCACAGGTTGTTCACATATCATTGTTTTCAATTTTTCAAATGCTTCCTGACAAAACACTGTCCATACAAACTTCACATTCTTCTGCAGAAGGTTAGTTAATGGAAGGGCAACATTAGCAAAATTCTTACAAAATTTTCGATAATATCCTACCATTCCCAAAAACCTTCTGAGAGTTTTTTTCCCCGTCGGAGTGGGAATTTCCAAAATTGCCTGAACTTTTGCCTGAACAGGAGCTACCTTACCTTGACCTACAACATAACCAAGGTAAGTCACAGTAGCATGTCCAAATTCACTCTTGGCTAAATTAATAGTCAAGTTAGCTTTTGAAAGCTTTTCAAACAATTTCTCCACCGCAATAATGTGTGCTTCCCAAGTATCATTTCCTGTCACTAAATCATCAATATAAACATCAGTATCTTTCAATCCCTGAATCACAGAATTAATCATCCTCTGAAAAGTACCTGGCGCATTCTTCATCCCAAATGGAAGAACATTATACTCATATAACCCAGATGGAGTTACAAATGCAGAAATCTCTCTACCTCTGTCCGTTAGTGGAACACACCAATACCCTTTTAATAAATCAATCTTTGTAAGGAACTTTGCTTTTCCAACTTTATCTACACAATCATCTACTCTAGGAATTGGATATGCATCTGTTTTCGTTACAGCATTCACCTTCCTATAGTCCGTACAAACCCTAATACTACCATCAGGTTTTGGCACCATAACACATGGCGAACTCCAATTCGAGTTAGAATGTCTAATAATATCATTCTGTAACATGTATTCAATTTCTTTCTCAGCAAGTTCACATTTTTCCATGTTCATTCTATATGGATGTTGTTTAATAGGTTTGGCATCTCCAACATCTACATCATGTGAAGCTATAGTAGTCCTTCTCGGAACATCTGGAAACAAATCCTTATACTTAAAAATCAATTCCTTCATCTGTTGTTTCTGCTCTAGCTGTAAATGTGCTAATTTCTCATCCATATTTTCCAAAATAGTCGAATTAGGTAACCTAACAGAAACAATGTTAGATTTAGAATGAAAGTCAGATGAATCATCTATCATGTTCCCAGTTAAATCCAACTCATTCTCACTAACCACAACAGTCACAGTATCAGATTGTTTCTCAAAATATGGTTTAATCATATTTATGTGGCAAAGTTGTGTTGACCTTCTACGATCTGGAGTTTTTATTACATAATCCACATCATTAACTCTAGACACAATTTCATAAGGTCCATGAAATCTAGCTTGTAAAGGATTTGTCTGCACTGGGAAAAGAACCAACACCTTATCTCCAGGCTTAAACATCCTAATCCTAGCTTCCTTATCATACCAAGTCTTCATTTTCTCCTGAGCCAACTTCAAATTTTCCTTGGCTAAGCTACAAGCTTTATGTAACCTGTCCTTAAATTTCAAAACATAGTCCAACAAATTAGTATGCACTTCCTTACTAATCCACTGTTCCTTCAATAAAGCTAAAGGTCCTCTAACTCTATGTCCAAACACAAGTTCAAATGGACTAAAACCTAAAGATTTTTGTACCGATTCCCTTACTGCAAATAAAAGTAAGTTTATACTCTCATCCCAGTCACTTTCATTCTCCACACAATATGTCCTAATCATATTCTTGAGAGTAGAATGAAACCTCTCCAAAACACCTTGCGATTCTGGATGGTATGCAGACGAAGTAATTTGCTTAGCTCCCAATTTATAAACTATCTGTTGAAACAATCCAGACATAAAATTACTACCTTGATCAGTTTGTATTTCCTTAGGCAATCCAAAATAAGTAAAGAATTTTATAAGAGCCTTCGTCACAGTTTTAGCTTTTATATTCCTAAGTGGTACTGCCTCTGGAAACCTAGACGAAGTACACATGATAGTCAACAAATACTGATAACCAGTTTTTGTCTTTGGTAATGGACCAACACAATCTACAATAACTTTAGAAAACGGTTCACCAAATGCTGGAATAGGTTGTAATGGAGCTACTGGTGTAACCTGATTTGGTTTACCCACAATTTGACAAGTATGGCACGTCTTACAAAACATCGCCACATCTTTTCTTAAACCAGGCCAGTAAAAATGTTTTAAAATCTTGTCCACAGTTTTCCTTACCCCTTGATGTCCACCTAAAGGCACACTATGAGCTAAAGTCAAAATCTCATTCCGATAAACTTTAGGAACAACCACCTGGTAAACAACATTCCATTCCTCACTTGCAGGAATTGTAGGTGACCTCCACTTCCTCATCAACACTCCTTTTTCCAAGTAATATCCTACTGACACCTTCTCAATTTCACTACCTAGTAAAGCTTGTTCCCTTAATTTTATAATCTCAGGATCTTTATTCTGCTCTGCTATCATCTCCTTCCGAAACAGAGATAAATCTTCATAGTCAGACTTACTCCCAGAATCCTGTTCAAACAACGAAGGTAAGAAAGTTTCTGACACATCCTCAAAACTCACATCCGGAGTTGAACAGTCATGAGTAACAACCTCATTCTGCACATCAATCTTTTTAGCCATAGCTCTAGTCACAACACAGGAAGAATCTGTGTTAGAATTCACCTCAGGTACCTCTGACTCCATTGTCAAATGCACTTCAGGAAAAACTTGTCCACCTGCCAAGTCATTACCTAATAATAAAGAAATACCCTTCACAGGTAAGCTATGCTGTAATCCTACCTTAACAAATCCTGTAACTAACCCTGACTTTAAATTTACTTCATGTAAACGTACAGGCATAAAATCACTTCCAACACCTCTCATGTAATTTACCTCACCAGTATCACTCTCTTCATTAAACTTCAACACACTATCTAACATCAGTGATTGAGAAGCTCCAGTATCCCTAAGAATTTTTATTGGCACCAGAGTAGATCCTTTTTTCAAGGATACAAACCCTTCAGTTATAAAATGATCATATCCCTTTCTAACTTTGTCAGACTCTAACAAATCCTCATTTGTGTTTACCAAACCCTGTAACTTTACAGGTGCTTTAGTATGTTGCACACAAGCACCCGGAACTGCTTCCTTCTCTTTCTTTTTCAATTTGAAACAGTTAGCTATTACATGGCCAGGCTTCTTACAATAGTTACAAATAAGACCAAACTGTCTTTCCTTCACAGGTTTTCCTTCCTCCTTACCTCTCTCATTAACCTCTAATTTAGTTTCTGATTTACCTTGAGTCTCCATATTATTTTTCCTCTTAAAAATTCTACCCTGAGGAAATTTATTCTTATGGATTAAAACATATTCATCAGCTAATCTAGCACAGTCCTGCAATTTATCAGTATCCCTCTCATTTAAGTAGGTCCTTACTTCAACAGGAATGCTTCTTTTAAATTCCTCCATTAAAATCAGCTCTCTCAATGTCTCATAGTCCCCATTTACATTTTTAGAAGAAACCCATCTCTCAAAACACATAGCTTTATCATAGGCGAATTCCACATAAGTCTTTTCCACAGACTTTTTCAAACTCCTGAATTTTTCCCTGTACGCTTCTGGGACCAACTCATATGATTTGAGAATATTTTCTTTCACAATATCATAATCTAATGCTTGCTCAGCAGTTAAAGCTGTGTAAACGTGTCGTGCCTTGCCTTTGATTACACTCTGTAATAACACTGACCATTTATCTTTCGGCCACTCTGACATCCGAGCAATAGTTTCAAAATGTTGAAAATATCTCTCCACTTCTGTTTCACTAAATGGAGGGACCAATTTAATTTCTTAGCTAGCAACAAACGGTTTTTTAGAATCAGCAGACTGTTCTACAGACCTTAATTTCGCCATTGCATATTCAAAATCTCTTTGCTTTTGTTCAGCTTCCAATTTACACCTTTCTAACATCATTTGTTCGATTTGCAACTGCATCTCCAGATTACTTATTGGAAACGATTCTAAAATCGATTCTTCAAAATGACCCGAAGCCACAAAATGTAATGCGATCTTTCTCTGTATTACAGCTTTTGATGTAGTTGGCAAGATCCCTTTAAGATGCAACCGATTAGCAAGTTCAGAGACTTCAGTTTTTTTCGCCTTCGCTAACAAATCCGCGACTGGCGAATCCAGAAACTCATCAATATTCATCGTTGCCGAATACCACTCACAAGCCAATCAAACAAAAAAAAAAAATCGAGCAATCCCCGTTACCAAAACACCGACTCAAAATTCAAAAAACTTTTCAAACTCAAATAATTCAATTCCGAACGTAGCCCCCATAATTATGTTACGTATTCGGGCAACAATAATATGGATGAGTTAGGCAAGGGGTTTTATAACGAATAACACGTTTATTAAACACTGATAACAAACCCCCTTCAAATGTAAACAAACCCAAACAATGGTCCGAGCTCAGCTGCTGGCAGCTGGTCAGACAGTTCTTAATAGCTTTGTAGTCTCAAACAGTCTTTAAAGTAGTATTGAAAAAAACAGTTCTCCAAAGCGAATTGCCGAATGAAAACAGTTCAAAGAATGATATGCCGACAGTTCAAAAGCTCACGGTACTTTTAAAAGGAGAGATTTTTTTAAAGCGATGTAAATTCTCTTCCACGTCGATGTCCTTCGATTCCCAGCGTCGAACTCCCACGTCGAATTTTATTAAATATAACAACTTAAAGTGACTGACCTCTCTTCCACTCTATTCTCAAACCCTTTCTGGTCATCCCAGGGGTCAACAGCGAGAATAGTCAACGAAATCCTTCCGAATGAGGATCACACAAGGTCGAAGTCAATCCATCGAAAACCGATTTTTCTTGATCTCCAAACTTCACTCTCCATTAGCAAAGAAACCGTTGGCTCTGACCTTTTAAACTTTAGGCATTATATAGAACTTCATTTTTAACTAAACTGCGTCATCCCTTTAAATCACGCAGTGACATGAAGTCATCTTGGCAAATCCAGCCACGAACTGCCTCACCTGACAGGGTGGGTCTCCCTTTTATACCCTGTAGAAAAAACCTGTCACATGACCTCTACTGGCGGGAAAATGACATCACTCCACCATTACCTCATGTCCAGTATAACTTCAACCCCAGTCACGTGACAAGGGTACCACTGTCACGTGTCACGGGTACATAACAGTACATATTCAGGGGATATTTTTGTGGAGTTCTGCATTGGTACGTTCCAGTGAGACACTGAGGTTATGGAGGGGTACAGGTTCAGGGCATATTTATGTGGAGTTCCGCAGTGGAACATTCCAGTGAGACACGGAGGATATTGAGGGGTACAGTTTCAGGGCATATTTGTGTGGAGTTCTGCATTGGTACGTTCCAGTGAGACAGGTAGGTTTTGGAGCGTACAGGTTCAGGGCATATTTTTGTGGAGTTCTGCATTGGTACGTTCCAGTGAGACAGGGAGGTTATGGAGGGGTACAGGTTCAGGGCATATTTGTGTGGAGTTCTGCATTGGTACGTTCCAGTGAGACAGGGAGCTTATGTAGGTGTACATGTTCCGTGCATATTTGTGTGTTTTTCTGCATTGGTACGTTCCAGTGAGAAAGGGAGGTTATGGAGGGGTACAGTTTCAGGGCATATTTATGTGGATTTCTGCATTGGTACGTTCCCGTGAGACAGGGAGTTTATGGAGGGGTACAGTTTCAGGGCATTTTTGTGTGGAGTTCTGCATTGGTAAATTCCAGTGAGACAGGGAGGTTATGGAGGGGTACAGGTTCAGGGCATATTTATGTGGAGTTCTGCATTGGAACATTCCAGTGAGACACGGAGGATATGGAGGTGTGCAGGTTCAGGGCATATTTGTGTGGAGTTCTGCATTGGTACGTTCCGGTGAGACACTGAGGTTATGGAGGGGTACAGGTTCAGGGCATATTTATGTGGAGTTCCGCAGTGGAACATTCCAGTGAGACACGGAGGATATTGAGGGGTACTGTTTCAGGGCATATTTGTGTGGAGTTCTGCATTGGTACGTTACAGTGAGACAGGGTGGTTATGGAGGCGTACAGGTTCAGGGCATATTTGTGTGGAGTTCTGCATTGGTACATTCCAGTGAGACACGGAGGATATGGAGGGATACAGGTTCATGGCATATTTGTGCGGAGTTCTTCATTGGTACGTTCCAGTGTGACAGGTAGGTTTTGGAGCGTACAGGTTCAGGGCATATTTGTATGGAGTTATGCATTGGTACATTCTACTGAGACAGGGAGGTTATGGAGGGTACATATTCAGGGCATATTTTTGTGGAGTTCTGTATTGTTACGTTCCAGTGAGACAGGGAGGTTATGGAGGGGTACAGTTTCAGGGCATATTTGTGTGGAGTTCTGCATTGGTACGTTCCAGTGAGACAGGGAGGTTATGGAGGGTTTACAGGTTCAGGGCATATTTGTGTGGAGTTCTGCATTGGTACATTCCAGTCAGACACGGAGGATATGGAGGGATACAGGTTCATGGCATATTTGAGTGTAGTACTTCATTGGTACGTTCCAGTGAGACAGGTCGGTTTTGGAGCGTACAGGTTCAGGGCATATTTTTGTGGAGTTCTGCATTGGTACGTTCCCGTGAGACAGGGAGGTTATGTAGGTGTACATGTTCCGTGCATATTTGTGTGTTTTTCTGCATTGGTACGTTCCAGTGAGAAAGGGAGGTTATGGAGGGGTACAGGTTCAGGGCATTTTTTTGTGGAGTTCTGATTTGGTACGTTCCAGTGTTTCATGGAGGTTATGGTGGGGTACAGGTTTAGGGCATATTTGTGTGGCGTTCTGCATTGGTACGTTCCAATGAGACAGGGAGTTATGGAGGGTACATATTCAGGGGATATTTTTGTGGTGTTCTGCATTGGTACCTTCCAGTGAGACAGGGAGGTTATGGAGGGGTACAGTTTCAGGGCATATTTGTGTGGAGTTCTGCATTGGTACATTCCAGTGAGACATGGAGGTTATGGAGGGGTACAGGTTTAGGGCATATTTGTGTGGCGTTCTGCATTGGTACGTTCCAATGAGACAGGGAGGTTATGGAGGGGTACAGTTTCAGGGCATATTTGTGTGGAGTTCTGCATTGGAACGTAAACTGAGACAGGGTGTTTATGGAGGCGTACAGGTTCAGGGCATATTTCTGTGGAGTTCTGCATTGGAACATTCCAGTGAGACACGGAGGATATGGAGGGGTGCAGGTTCAGGGCATATTTATGTGGAGTTCCGCAGTGGAACATTCCAGTGAGACACGGAGGATATTGCGGGGTACTGTTTCAGGGCATATTTGTGTGGAGTTCTGCATTGGTACGTTACAGTGAGACAGGGTGGTTATGGAGGCGTACAGGTTCAGGGCATATTTGTGTGGAGTTCTGCATTGGTACATTCCAGTGAGACACGGAGGATATGGAGGGATACAGGTTCATGGCATATTTGTGCGGAGTTCTTCATTGGTACGTTCCAGTGTGACAGGTAGGTTTTGGAGCGTACAGGTTCAGGGCATATTTGTATGGAGTTATGCATTGGTACATTCTACTGAGACAGGGAGGTTATGGAGGGTACATATTCAGGGCATATTTTTGTGGAGTTCTGTATTGTTACGTTCCAGTGAGACAGGGAGGTTATGGAGGGGTACAGTTTCAGGGCATATTTGTGTGGAGTTCTGCATTGGTACGTTCCAGTGAGACAGGGATGTTATGGAGGGTTTACAGGTTCAGGGCATATTTGTGTGGAGTTCTGCATTGGTACATTCCAGTCAGACACGGAGGATATGGAGGGATACAGGTTCATGGCATATTTGAGTGTAGTACTTCATTGGTACGTTCCAGTGAGACAGGTCGGTTTTGGAGCGTACAGGTTCAGGCCATATTTTTGTGGAGTTCTGCATTGGTACGTTCCAGTGAGACAGGGAGGATATGTAGGTGTACATGTTCCGTGCATATTTGTGTGTTTTTCTGCATTGGTACGTTCCAGTGAGAAAGGGAGGGTATGGAGGGGTACAGGTTCAGGGCATATTTTTGTGGAGTTCTGATTTGGTACGTTCCAGTGTTTCATGGAGGTTATGGTGGGGTACAGGTTTAGGGCATATTTGTGTGGCGTTCTGCATTGGTACGTTCCAGTGAGACAGGGAGTTTATGGAGGGGTATAGTTTCAGGGCATTTTTGTGTGGAGTTCTGCATTGGTACGTTCCAGTGAGAAAGGGAGGTTATGGAGGGGACATTTTCAGGGCATATTTGTGTGGAGTTCTGCATTGGTACGTTCTAGTGAGACAGGGAGGTTATGGAGGTGTACAAGATCGGGGAATATTTTTGTGGAGTTCTGCATTGGTACGTTCCAGTTAGACAGGGAGGTTATGGAGGAGTACAGTTTCAGTGCATATTTGTGTGGAGTTCTGCATTGGTACGTTCCAGTGAGACAGGGAGGATATGGAGGGTACATATTCAGGGGATATTTTTGTGGAGTTCTGCATTGGTACGTTCCAGTGAGACAGGGTGGTTATGGAGGGGTAGAGGTTCAGGGCATACTTGTGTGGAGTTCTGCATTGGTACATTCCAGTGAGACACGGAGGATACGGAGGGATACAGGTTCATGACATATTTGTGTGGAGTTCTGCATTGGTACTTTCCAGTTAGACAGGGATGTTATGGAGGGGTGCAGTTTCAGGGCATATTTGTGAGGAGTTCTGCATTGGTACGTTCCAGTGAGACAGGGAGGTTATGGAGGGGTTCCGGTTCAGGGCATATTTGTGTGGAGTTCTGCATTGGTACGTTCCAGTGAGAAAGGGAGGTTATGGAGGGGACTTTTCAGAACATATTTGTGTGGAGATCTGCATTGGTACGTTCCAGTGTGACAGGGAGGTTATGGAGGGCACATATTCAGGGGATATTTTTGTGGAGTTCTGCACTGGTACGTTCCAGTTAGACAGGGAGGTTATGGAGGGGTACAGTTTCAGGGCATATTTGTGAGGAGTTCTGCATTGGTACATTCCAGTGAGACACGGGTGATATGGAGGGATACAGGTTCATGGCATATTTGCGTGGAGTTCTGCATTGGTACGTTCCAGTGAGACAGGGAGGATATGGAGGGTACATATTCAGGGGATATTTTTGTGGAGTTCTGCATTGGTACGTTCCAGTGAGACAGGGTGGTTATGGAGGGGTAGAGGTTCAGGGCATACTTGTGTGGAGTTCTGCATTGGTACATTCCAGTGAGACACGGAGGATACGGAGGGATACAGGTTCATGACATATTTGTGTGGAGTTCTGCATTGATACTTTCCAGTTAGACAGGGATGTTATGGAGGGGTGCAGTTTCAGGGCATATTTGTGAGGAGTTCTGCATTGGTACGTTCCAGTGAGACAGGGAGGTTATGGAGGGGTACCGGTTCAGGGCATATTTGTGTGGAGTTCTGCATTGGTACGTTCCAGTGAGAAAGGGAGGTTATGGAGGGGACTTTTCAGAACATATTTGTGTGGAGTTCTGCATTGGTACGTTCCAGTGTGACAGGGAGGTTATGGAGGGCACATATTCAGGGGATATTTTTGTGGAGTTCTGCATTGGTACGTTCCAGTTAGACAGGGAGGTTATGGAGGGGTACAGTTTCAGGGCATATTTGTGAGGAGTTCTGCATTGGTACATTCCAGTGAGACACGGGTGATATGGAGGGATACAGGTTCATGGCATATTTGCGTGGAGTTCTGCATTGGTACGTTCCAGTGAGACAGGAAGGTTATGGAGGTGTACAGGTTCAGGGCATATTTGTGTGGAGTTCTGCATCGGTAGGTTCCAGTGAGACAGGGAGGTTATGGAGGCTATTGTATCAGGGCATATTTTTGTGGAGTTCTGCATTGGTACGTTCCAGTGAGAGAGGGAGGTTGTGGAGATTACAGTTACAAGGCATATTTGTATGGAGTTCTGCATTGGTACATTCTACTGAGACAGGGAGGTTATGGAGGATGCAGGTTCAGGGCATTATTGTGTGTAGTTCTGAATTAGTACGTTCCAGTGAGACAGGGAGGTTATGGAAGGGTACAGTTACAGGACATATTTGTGTGGAGTTCTGCATTGGTACGTTCCAGTTAGACAGGGAGGTAAGGGAGGGTACATATTCAGGGGATATTTTTGTGGAGTTCTGCATTGGTAGGTTCCAGTGAGAAAGGGAGGTTATGGAGGGGTACAGTTTCAGGGCATATTTATGTGGATTTCTGCATTGGTACGTTCCCGTGAGACAGGGAGTTTATGGAGGGGTACAGTTTCAGGGCATTTTTGTGTGGAGTTCTGCATTGGTAAATTCCAGTGAGACAGGCAGGTTATGGAGGGGTACAGGTTCAGGGCATATTTATGTGGAGTTCTGCATTGGAACATTCCAGTGAGACACGGAGGATATGGAGGTGTGCAGGTTCAGGGCATATTTGTGTGGAGTTCTGCATTGGTACGTTCCGGTGAGACACTGAGGTTATGGAGGGGTACAGGTTCAGGGCATATTTATGTGGAGTTCCGCAGTGGAACATTCCAGTGAGACACGGAGGATATTGCGGGGTACTGTTTCAGGGCATATTTGTGTGGAGTTCTGCATTGGTACGTTACAGTGAGACAGGGTGGTTATGGAGGCGTACAGGTTCAGGGCATATTTGTGTGGAGTTCTGCATTGGTACATTCCAGTGAGACACGGAGGATATGGAGGGATACAGGTTCATGGCATATTTGTGCGGAGTTCTTCATTGGTACGTTCCAGTGTGACAGGTAGGTTTTGGAGCGTACAGGTTCAGGGCATATTTGTATGGAGTTATGCATTGGTACATTCTACTGAGACAGGGAGGTTATGGAGGGTACATATTCAGGGCATATTTTTGTGGAGTTCTGTATTGTTACGTTCCAGTGAGACAGGGAGGTTATGGAGGGGTACAGTTTCAGGGCATATTTGTGTGGAGTTCTGCATTGGTACGTTCCAGTGAGACAGGGATGTTATGGAGGGTTTACAGGTTCAGGGCATATTTGTGTGGAGTTCTGCATTGGTACATTCCAGTCAGACACGGAGGATATGGAGGGATACAGGTTCATGGCATATTTGAGTGTAGTACTTCATTGGTACGTTCCAGTGAGACAGGTCGGTTTTGGAGCGTACAGGTTCAGGCCATATTTTTGTGGAGTTCTGCATTGGTACGTTCCAGTGAGACAGGGAGGTTATGTAGGTGTACATGTTCCGTGCATATTTGTGTGTTTTTCTGCATTGGTACGTTCCAGTGAGAAAGGGAGGTTATGGAGGGGTACAGGTTCAGGGCATATTTTTGTGGAGTTCTGATTTGGTACGTTCCAGTGTTTCATGGAGGTTATGGTGGGGTACAGGTTTAGGGCATATTTGTGTGGCGTTCTGCATTGGTACGTTCCAATGAGACAGGGAGTTATGGAGGGTACATATTCAGGGGATATTTTTGTGGAGTTCTGCATTGGTACCTTCCAGTGAGACAGGGAGGTTATGGAGGGGTACAGTTTCAGGGCATATTTGTGTGGAGTTCTGCATTGGTACATTCCAGTGAGACATGGAGGTTATGGAGGGGTACAGGTTTAGGGCATATTTGTGTGGCGTTCTGCATTGGTACGTTCCAATGAGACAGGGAGGTTATGGAGGGTACATATTCAGGGGATATTTTTGTGGAGTTCTGCATTGGTACCTTCCAGTGAGACAGGGAGGTTATGGAGGGGTACAGTTTCAGGGCATATTTGTGTGGAGTTCTGCATTGGAACATTCCAGTGAGACACGGAGGATATGGAATGGTACAGGTTCACGGCATATTTGTGTGGAGTTCTGCATTGGTACGTTCAACTGAGACAGGGTGTTTATGGAGGCGTACATGTTCAGGGCATATTTCTGTGGAGTTCTGCATTGGAACATTCCAGTGAGACACGGAGGATATGGAGGGGTGCAGGTTCAGGGCATATTTGTGTGGGGTTCTGCATTGGTACGTTCCAGTGAGACACTGAGGTTATGGAGGGGTACAGGTTCAGGACATATTTATGTGGAGTTCCGCAGTGGAACATTCCAGTGAGACACGGAGGATATTGAGGGGTACAGTTTCAGGGCATATTTGTGTGGAGTTCTGCATTGGTACGTTCCAGTGAGACTGGGTGGTTATGGAGGCGTACAGGTTCAGGGCATATTTGTGTGGAGTTCTGCATTGGTACATTCCAGTGAGACACGGAGGATATGGAGGGATACAGTTTCATGGCATATTTGTGCGGAGTTCTTCATTGGTACGTTCTAGTGTGACAGGTAGGTTTTGGAGCGTACAGGTTCAGGGCATATTTTTGTGGAGTTCTGCATTGGTACGTTCCAGTGAGACAGGGAGTTTATGGAGGGGTACAGTTTCAGGGCATTTTTGTGTGGAGTTCTGCATTGGTACGTTCCAGTGAGAAAGGGAGGTTATGGAGGGGACATTTTCAGGGCATATTTGTGTGGAGTTCTGCATTGGTACGTTCCAGTGAGAAAGGGAGGTTATGGAGGGGACTTTTCAGAACATATTTGTGTGGAGTTCTGCATTGGTACGTTCCAGTGTGACAGGGAGGTTATGGAGGGCACATATTCAGGGGATATTTTTGTGGAGTTCTGCATTGGTACGTTCCAGTTAGACAGGGAGGTTATGGAGGGGTACAGTTTCAGGGCATATTTGTGAGGAGTTCTGCATTGGTACATTCCAGTGAGACACGGGTGATATGGAGGGATACAGGTTCATGGCATATTTGCGTGGAGTTCTGCATTGGTACGTTCCAGTGAGACAGGAAGGTTATGGAGGTGTACAGGTTCAGGGCATATTTGTGTGGAGTTCTGCATCGGTAGGTTCCAGTGAGACAGGGAGGTTATGGAGGCTATTGTATCAGGGCATATTTTTGTGGAGTTCTGCATTGGTACGTTCCAGTGAGAGAGGGAGGTTGTGGAGATTACAGTTACAAGGCATATTTGTATGGAGTTCTGCATTGGTACATTCTACTGAGACAGGGAGGTTATGGAGGATGCAGGTTCAGGGCATTATTGTGTGTAGTTCTGAATTAGTACGTTCCAGTGAGACAGGGAGGTTATGGAAGGGTACAGTTACAGGACATATTTGTGTGGAGTTCTGCATTGGTACGTTCCAGTTAGACAGGGAGGTAAGGGAGGGTACATATTCAGGGGATATTTTTGTGGAGTTCTGCATTGGTAGGTTCCAGTGAGAAAGGGAGGTTATGGAGGGGTACAGTTTCAGGGCATATTTATGTGGATTTCTGCATTGGTACGTTCCCGTGAGACAGGGAGTTTATGGAGGGGTACAGTTTCAGGGCATTTTTGTGTGGAGTTCTGCATTGGTAAATTCCAGTGAGACAGGCAGGTTATGGAGGGGTACAGGTTCAGGGCATATTTATGTGGAGTTCTGCATTGGAACATTCCAGTGAGACACGGAGGATATGGAGGTGTGCAGGTTCAGGGCATATTTGTGTGGAGTTCTGCATTGGTACGTTCCGGTGAGACACTGAGGTTATGGAGGGGTACAGGTTCAGGGCATATTTATGTGGAGTTCCGCAGTGGAACATTCCAGTGAGACACGGAGGATATTGCGGGGTACTGTTTCAGGGCATATTTGTGTGGAGTTCTGCATTGGTACGTTACAGTGAGACAGGGTGGTTATGGAGGCGTACAGGTTCAGGGCATATTTGTGTGGAGTTCTGCATTGGTACATTCCAGTGAGACACGGAGGATATGGAGGGATACAGGTTCATGGCATATTTGTGCGGAGTTCTTCATTGGTACGTTCCAGTGTGACAGGTAGGTTTTGGAGCGTACAGGTTCAGGGCATATTTGTATGGAGTTATGCATTGGTACATTCTACTGAGACAGGGAGGTTATGGAGGGTACATATTCAGGGCATATTTTTGTGGAGTTCTGTATTGTTACGTTCCAGTGAGACAGGGAGGTTATGGAGGGGTACAGTTTCAGGGCATATTTGTGTGGAGTTCTGCATTGGTACGTTCCAGTGAGACAGGGATGTTATGGAGGGTTTACAGGTTCAGGGCATATTTGTGTGGAGTTCTGCATTGGTACATTCCAGTCAGACACGGAGGATATGGAGGGATACAGGTTCATGGCATATTTGAGTGTAGTACTTCATTGGTACGTTCCAGTGAGACAGGTCGGTTTTGGAGCGTACAGGTTCAGGCCATATTTTTGTGGAGTTCTGCATTGGTACGTTCCAGTGAGACAGGGAGGTTATGTAGGTGTACATGTTCCGTGCATATTTGTGTGTTTTTCTGCATTGGTACGTTCCAGTGAGAAAGGGAGGTTATGGAGGGGTACAGGTTCAGGGCATATTTTTGTGGAGTTCTGATTTGGTACGTTCCAGTGTTTCATGGAGGTTATGGTGGGGTACAGGTTTAGGGCATATTTGTGTGGCGTTCTGCATTGGTACGTTCCAATGAGACAGGGAGTTATGGAGGGTACATATTCAGGGGATATTTTTGTGGAGTTCTGCATTGGTACCTTCCAGTGAGACAGGGAGGTTATGGAGGGGTACAGTTTCAGGGCATATTTGTGTGGAGTTCTGCATTGGTACATTCCAGTGAGACATGGAGGTTATGGAGGGGTACAGGTTTAGGGCATATTTGTGTGGCGTTCTGCATTGGTACGTTCCAATGAGACAGGGAGGTTATGGAGGGTACATATTCAGGGGATATTTTTGTGGAGTTCTGCATTGGTACCTTCCAGTGTGACAGGGAGGTTATGGAGGGGTACAGTTTCAGGGCATATTTGTGTGGAGTTCTGCATTGGAACATTCCAGTGAGACACGGAGGATATGGAATGGTACAGGTTCACGGCATATTTGTGTGGAGTTCTGCATTGGTACGTTCAACTGAGACAGGGTGTTTATGGAGGCGTACATGTTCAGGGCATATTTCTGTGGAGTTCTGCATTGGAACATTCCAGTGAGACACGGAGGATATGGAGGGGTGCAGGTTCAGGGCATATTTGTGTGGGGTTCTGCATTGGTACGTTCCAGTGAGACACTGAGGTTATGGAGGGGTACAGGTTCAGGACATATTTATGTGGAGTTCCGCAGTGGAACATTCCAGTGAGACACGGAGGATATTGAGGGGTACAGTTTCAGGGCATATTTGTGTGGAGTTCTGCATTGGTACGTTCCAGTGAGACTGGGTGGTTATGGAGGCGTACAGGTTCAGGGCATATTTGTGTGGAGTTCTGCATTGGTACATTCCAGTGAGACACGGAGGATATGGAGGGATACAGTTTCATGGCATATTTGTGCGGAGTTCTTCATTGGTACGTTCTAGTGTGACAGGTAGGTTTTGGAGCGTACAGGTTCAGGGCATATTTTTGTGGAGTTCTGCATTGGTACGTTCCAGTGAGACAGGGAGTTTATGGAGGGGTACAGTTTCAGGGCATTTTTGTGTGGAGTTCTGCATTGGTACGTTCCAGTGAGAAAGGGAGGTTATGGAGGGGACATTTTCAGGGCATATTTGTGTGGAGTTCTGCATTGGTACGTTCTAGTGAGACAGGGAGGTTATGGAGGTGTACAAGATCGGGGAATATTTTTGTGGAGTTCTGCATTGGTACGATCCAGTGTGACAGGGAGGTTATGGAGGGGAAATTTTCAGGACATATTTGTGTGGAGTTCTGCATTGGTACGTTCCAGTGTGACAGGGAGGTTATGGAGGGCACATATTCAGGGGATATTTTTGTGTAGTTCTGCATTGGTACGTTCCAGTTAGACAGGGAGGTTATGGAGGGGTACAGTTTCAGGGCATATTTGTGTGGAGTTCTGCATTGGTACGTTCCAGTGAGACAGGGAGGATATGGAGGGTACATATTCAGGGGATATTTTTGTGGAGTTCTGCATTGGTACGTTCCAGTGAGACAGGGTGGTTATGGAGGGGTAGAGGTTCAGGGCATACTTGTGTGGAGTTCTGCATTGGTACATTCCAGTGAGACACGGAGGATACGGAGGGATACAGGTTCATGACATATTTGTGTGGAGTTCTGCATTGGTACGTTCCAGTTAGACAGGGAGGTAAGGGAGGGTAGATATTCAGGGGATATTTTTGTGGAGTTCTGCATTGGTATGTTCCAGTGAGACAGGGAGGTTATGGAGGGGTAGAGGTTCAGGGCATATTTGTGTGGAGTTCTGCATTGGTACATTCCAGTGAGACACGGAGGATACGGAGGGATACAGGTTCATGACATATTTGTGTGGAGTTCTTCATTGGTACGTTCCAGTGAGACAGGTAGGTTTTGTAGCGTACAGGTTCAGGGCATATTTGTGTGGAGTTCTGCATTGGTACGTTCCAGTTAGACAGGGAGGTTATGGAGGGGTACAGTTTCAGGGCATATTTGTGAGGAGTTCTGCATTGGTACGTTCCAGTGAGACAGGGAGGTTATGGAGGGGTGCCGGTTCAGGGCATATTTGTGTGGAGTTCTGCATTGGTACGTTCCAGTGTGACAGGGAGGTTATGGAGGGCGCATATTCAGGGGATATTTTTGTGGAGTTCTGCATTGGTACGTTCCAGTTAGACAGGGAGGTTATGGAGGGGTACAGTTTCAGGGCATATTTGTGTGGAGTTCTGCATTGGTACTTTCCAGTGAGACAGGGAGGATATGGAGGGTACATATTCAGTGGATATTTTTGTGGAGTTCTGCATTGGTACGTTCCAGTGAGACAGGTTGGTTATGGAGGGGTAGAGGTTCAGGGCATATTAGTATTGAGTTCTGCATTGGTACATTCTACTGAGACAGGGAGGTTATGGGGGATACAGGTTCAGGGCATTAATGTGTGTAGTTCTGAATTAGTACGTTCCAGTGAGACAGGGAGGTTATGGAAGGGTACAGGTACAGGACATATTTGTGTGGAGTTCTGCATTGGTACGTTACAGTGTGACAGGGAGGTTATAGTCGGGTACAGATTTAGGGCATATTTGTGTGGAGTTCTGCATTGGTACGTTCCAGTTAGACAGGGAGGTAAGGGAGGGTACATATTCAGGTGATATTTTTGTGTAGTTCTGCATTGGTACGTTCCAGTGAGACAGGGAGGTTATGGAGGGGTACAGTTTCAGGGCATATTTGTGTGGAGTTCTGCATTGGTACGTTCCAGTGAGACAGGGAGGTTATGGAGGTGTGCAGGTTCAGGGCATATTTATGTGGAGTTCTGCATTGGAACATTCCAGTGAGAGACGGAGGATATGCAGGGGTACAGGTTCAGGGCATATTTGGGTGGAGTTCTGCATTGGTACGTTCCAGTGAGAAAGGGAGTTTATGGAGGGGACATTTTCAGGGCATATTTGTGTGGAGTTCTGCATTGGTACGTTCTAGTGAGACAGGGAGGTTATGGAGGGGTACAAGATCGGGGAATATTTTTGTGGAGTTCTGCATTGGTACGATCCAGTGTGACAGGGAGGTTATGGAGGGTACATATTCAGGGGATATTTTTGTGGAGTTCTGCATTGGTACGTTCCACTGAGACAGGGAGGATATGGAGGGTACATATTCAGGGGATATTTTTGTGGAGTTCTGCATTGGTACGTTCCAGTGAGACAGGGAGTTTATGGAGGGGTAGAGGTTCAGGGCATATTTGTGTGAAGTTCTGAATTGGTACATTCCAGTGAGACAGGTAGGTTTTGTAGCGTACAGGTTCAGGGCATATTTGTGTGGAGTTCTGCATTGGTACGTTCCAGTGAGACAGGGAGGTTATGGAGGGGTACCGGTTCAGGGCATATTTGTGTGGAGTTCTGCATTGGTACGTTCCAGTGAGAAAGGGAGGTTATGGAGGGGAAATTTTCAGGACATATTTGTGTGGGGTTCTGCATTGGTACGTTCCAGTGTGACAGGGAGGTTATGGAGGGCACATATTCAGGGGATATTTTTGTGGAGTTCTGCATTGGTACGTTCCAGTTAGACAGGGAGGTTATGGAGGGGTACAGTTTCAGGGCATATTTGTGTGGAGTTCTGCATTGGTACGTTCCAGTGAGACAGGGAGGATATGGAGGGTACATATTCAGGGGATATTTTTGTAGAGTTCTGCATTGGTACGTTCCAGTGAGACAGGGAGGTTATGGAGGGGTAGAGGTTCCGGGCATATTTGTGTGGAGTTCTGCATTGGTACATTCCAGTGAGACAGGTAGGTTTTGTAGCGTACAGGTTCAGGGCATATTTGTGTGGAGTTCTGCATTGGTACGTTCCAGTTAGACAGGGAGGTTATGGAGGGGTACAGTTTTAGGGCATATTTGTGAGGAGTTCTGCATTGGTACGTTCCAGTGAGACAGGGAGGTTATGGAGGGGTACCGGTTCAGGGCATATTTGTGTGGAGTTCTGCATTGGTACGTTCCAGTGAGAAAGGGCGGTTATGGAGGGGAAATTTTCAGGACATATTTGTGTGGAGTTCTGCATTGGTACGTTCCAGTGTGACAGGGAGGTTATGGAGGGCACATATTCAGGGGATATTTTTGTGGAGTTCTGCATTGGTACGTTCCAGTGAGACAGGGTGGTTATGGAGGGGTAGAGGTTCAGGGCATACTTGTGTGGAGTTCTGCATTGGTACATTCCAGTGAGACACGGAGGATACGGAGGGATACAGGTTCATGACATATTTGTGTGGAGTTCTGCATTGGTACTTTCCAGTTAGACAGGGATGTTATGGAGGGGTGCAGTTTCAGGGCATATTTGTGAGGAGTTCTGCATTGGTACGTTCCAGTGAGACAGGGAGGTTATGGAGAGGTACCGGTTCAGGGCATATTTGTGTGGAGTTCTGCATTGGTACGTTCCAGTGAGAAAGGGAGGTTATGGAGGGGACTTTTCAGAACATATTTGTGTGGAGTTCTGCATTGGTACGTTCCAGTGTGACAGGGAGGTTGTGGAGGGCACATATTCAGGGGATATTTTTGTGGAGTACTGCATTGGTACGTTCCAGTTAGACAGGGAGGTTATGGAGGGGTACAGTTTCAGGGCATATTTGTGAGGAGTTCTGCATTGGTACGTTCCAGTGAGACAGGGAGGTTATGGAGGGGTACCGGTTCAGGGCATATTTGTGTGGAGTTCTGCATTGGTACGTTCCAGTGAGAAAGGGAGGTTATGGAGGGGAAATTTTCAGGACATATTTGTGTGGAGTTCTACATTGGTACGTTCTAGTGAGACAGGGAGGTTATGGAGGTGTACAAGTTCCGGGCATATTTTTGTGGAGTTCTGCATTGGTACGTTCCAGTGAGACAGGGAGGTTATGGAGGGGTACAGATTCAGGGCATATTTCTGTGGAGTTCTGCATTGGTACCTTCCAGTCAGACAGGGAGGTTATGTAGGAGTACAGGTTCAGGTGATATTTGTGTGTTTTTCTGCATTGGTACGTTCCAGTGAGACTGGGAGGTTATGGAGCTGTACAGGTTCAGGGCATATTTGTGTGGAGTTCTGCATTGGTACGTTCCAGTGAGACAGGTAGGTTATGGTGCTACAGGTTCAGGGCATATTTTTGTGGAGTTCTGCATTGGTAGGTTCGAGTGAGACAGGGAGTTTTGGAGGGGTACAGGTTTAGGGCATATTTGGGTGGAATTCTGCATTGATACGTTCCAGTGAGACAGGGAGGTTATGCAGGGGTACAGGTTCAGGGCATATTTGTGCGGAGTTCTGCATTGGAACTTTCCAGTGAGACACGGAGGATATGGAGGGATACAGGTTCATGGCATATTTGTGTGGAGTTCTACATTGGTACATTCTACTGAGACAGGGTGGTTATGCAGGATACAGCTTCAGGGCATTATTGTGTGTAGTTCTGAATTAGTACGTTCCAGTGAGACAGGGTGGTTATGGAGGCGTACAGGTTCAGGGCATATTTGTGTGGAGTTCTGCATTGGAACTTTCCAGTGAGACACGGAGGATATGGAGGGATACAGGTTCATGGCATATTTGTGTGAAGTTCTTCATTGGTACGTTCCAGTGAGACAGGTAGATTTTGGAGCCTACAATTTCAGGGCATATTCATGTGGAGTTTTGCATTGGTACGTTCCAGTGAGACAGGGAGGTTATGGAGGTGTACAGGTTCAGGGCATTTTTTTTTGGAGTTCTGCAATTGTACGTTCCACTGAGACAGGGAGGTTATGGAGGGGTACAGATTCAGGGCATATTTATGTGGAGTTCTGCATTGGTACATTCCAGTGAGACAGGGAGTTTACGGGGGTGGGGGCGTACAGGTTCAGGGCATGTTTATGTGGAGTTCTGCATTTGAACATTCCAGTGAGACACGGAGGATATGGAGGGGTACAGGTTCAGGGCATATTTGTGTGGATTTCTGCATTGGTACGTTCCAGTGAGACACGGAGGATATGGAGGGGTACAGGTTCATGGCAAATTTGTGTGGAGTTCGTCATTGGTACGTTCCAGTGAGACAGGTAGGTTTTGGAGCGTACAGGTTCAGGGCATATTTTTGTGGAGTTCTGCATTGGTACGTTCCAGTGAGACAAGGAGGTTTTGTAGGAGTACAGGTTCAGGGCACATTTCTGAGTTTTTCTGCATTGGTACGTTCCAGTGAGAAAGGGAGGTTATGGAGGGTTACAGTTTCAGGGCATATTTATGTGGAGTTCTGCATTGGTACGTTCCAGTGAGACCGGGAGGTTATGGAGGGGTACAGGTTCAGGGCATACTTATGTGGAGTTCTGCATTGGAACATTCCAGTGAGACACGGAGGATATGGTGGGGTACAGGTTCAGGGCATATTTGTATGGAGTTCTGCATTGGTACTTTCCAGTGAGACTGGGATGTTTTGGAGCTGTACAGGTTAAGGGCATATTTGTGTGGAGTTCTGCATTGGTACGTTGCAGTGAGACAGGTAGGTTATGGAGGGGTACAGGTTCAGGGCATATTTCTGTGGAGTTCTGCATTGGTACATTCCAGTGAGACACGGGTGATATGGAGGGATACAGGTTCATGGCATATTTGCGTGGAGTTCTGCATTGGTACGTTCCAGTGAGACAGGAAGGTTATGGAGGTGTACAGGTTCAGGGCATATTTGTGTGGAGTTCTGCATCGGTACGTTCCAGTGAGACAGGGAGGTTATGGAGGGTATTGTATCAGGGCATATTTTTGTGGAGTTCTGCATTGGTACGTTCCAGTGAGAGAGGGAGGTTGTGGAGGTTACAGTTACAAGGCATATTTGTATGGAGTTCTGCATTGGTACATTCTACTGAGACAGGGAGGTTATGGAGGATGCAGGTTCAGGGCATTATTGTGTGTAGTTCTGAATTAGTACGTTCCAGTGAGACAGGGAGGTTATGGAAGGGTACAGTTACAGGACATATTTGTGTGGAGTTCTGCATTGGTACGTTACAGTGTGACAGGGAGGTAATAGTGGGGTACAGATTTAGGGCATATTTGTGTGGAGTTCTGCATTGGTACATTCCAGTTAGACAGGGATGTAAGGGAGGGTACATATTCAGGGGATATTTTTGTGGAGTTCTGCATTGGTAGGTTCCAGTGAGACAGGGAGGTTATGGAGGGGTAGAGGTTCAGGGCATATTTGTGTGGAGTTCTGCATTGGTACATTCCAGTGAGACACGGAGGATACGGAGGGATACAGGTTCATGACATATTTGTGTGGAGTTCTTCATTGGTACGTTCCAGTGAGACAGGTAGGTTTTGTAGCGTACAGGTTCAGGGCATATTTGTGTGGAGTTCTGCAATTGTACGTTCCACTGAGACAGGGAGGTTATGGAGGGGTACAGATTCAGGGCATATTTATGTGGAGTTCTGCATTGGTACATTCCAGTGAGACAGGGAGTTTACGGGGGTGGGGGGGGGTACAGGTTCAGGGCATGTTTATGTGGCGTTCTGCATTTGAACATTCCAGTGAGACACGGAGGATATGGAGTGGTACAGGTTCAGGGCATATTTGTGTGGATTTCTGCATTGGTACGTTCCAGTGAGACACGGAGGATATGGAGGGGTACAGGTTCATGGCAAATTTGTGTGGAGTTCGTCATTGGTACGTTCCAGTGAGACAGGTAGGTTTTGGAGCGTACAGGTTCAGGGCATATTTTTGTGGAGTTCTGCATTGGTACGTTCCAGTGAGACAGGGAGGTTTTGTAGGAGTACAGGTTCAGGGCACATTTGTGAGTTTTTCTGCATTGGTACGTTCCAGGGAGAAAGGGAGGTTATGGAGGGTTACAGTTTCAGGGCATATTTATGTGGAGTTCTGCATTGGTACTTTCCAGTGAGACCGGGAGGTTATGGAGGGGTACAGGTTCAGGGCATACTTATGTGGAGTTCTGCATTGGAACATTCCAGTGAGACACGGAGGATATGGTGGGGTACAGGTTCAGGGCATATTTGTATGGAGTTCTGCATTGGTACTTTCCAGTGACACTGGGATGTTTTGGAGCTGTACAGGTTAAGGGCATATTTGTGTGGAGTTCTGCATTGGTACGTTGCAGTGAGACAGGTAGGTTATGGAGGGGTACAGGTTCAGGGCATATTTCTGTGGAGTTCTGCATTGGTACATTCCAGTGAGACACGGGTGATATGGAGGGATACAGGTTCATGGCATATTTGCGTGGAGTTCTGCATTGGTACGTTCCAGTGAGACAGGAAGGTTATGGAGGTGTACAGGTTCAGGGCATATTTGTGTGGAGTTCTGCATCGGTACGTTCCAGTGAGACAGGGAGGTTATGGAGGGTATTGTATCATGGCATATTTTTGTGGAGTTCTGCATTGGTACGTTCCAGTGAGAGAGGGAGGTTGTGGAGGTTACAGTTACAAGGCATATTTGTATGGAGTTCTGCATTGGTACATTCTACTGAGACAGGGAAGTTATGGAGGATGCAGGTTCAGGGCATTATTGTGTGTAGTTCTGAATTAGTACGTTCCAGTGAGACAGGGAGGTTATGGAAGGGTACAGTTACAGGACATATTTGTGTTGAGTTCTGCATTGGTACGTTACAGTGTGACAGGGAGGTTATAGTGGGGTACAGATTTAGGGCATATTTGTGTGGAGTTCTGCATTGGTACGTTCCAGTTAGACAGGGATGTAAGGGAGGGTACATATTCAGGGGATATTTTTGTGGAGTTCTGCATTGGTAGGTTCCAGTGAGACAGGGAGGTTATGGAGGGGTAGAGGTTCAAGGCATATTTGTGTGGAGTTCTGCATTGGTACATTCCAGTGAGACACGGAGGATACGGAGGGATACAGGTTCATGACATATTTGTGTGGAGTTCTTCATTGGTACGTTCCAGTGAGGCAGGTAGGTTTTGTAGCGTACAGGTTCAGGGCATATTTGTGTGGAGTTCTGCATTTGAACATTCCAGTGAGACACGGAGGATATGGAGGGGTACAGGTTCAGGGCATATTTGTGTGGATTTCTGCATTGGTACGTTCCAGTGAGACACGGAGGATATGGAGGGGTACAGGTTCATGGCAAATTTGTGTGGAGTTCGTCATTGGTACGTTCCAGTGAGACAGGTAGGTTTTGGAGCGTACAGGTTCAGGGCATATTTTTGTGGAGTTCTGCATTGGTACGTTCCAGTGAGACAGGGAGGTTTTGTAGGAGTACAGGTTCAGGGCACATTTTTGAGTTTTTCTGAATTGGTACGTTCCAGGGAGAAAGGGAGGTTATGTAGGGTTACAGTTTCAGGGCATATTTATGTGGAGTTCTGCATTGGTACTTTCCAGTGAGACCGGGAGGTTATGGAAGGGTACAGGTTCAGGGCATACTTATGTGGAGTTCTGCATTGGAACATTCCAGTGAGACACGGAGGATATGGTGGGGTACAGGTTCAGGGCATATTTGTATGGAGTTCTGCATTGGTACTTTCCAGTGAGACTGGGATGTTTTGGAGCTGTACAGGTTAAGGGCATATTTGTGTGGAGTTCTGCATTGGTACGTTGCAGTGAGACAGGTAGGTTATGGAGGGGTACAGGTTCAGGGCATATTTCTGTGGAGTTCTGCATTGGTACATTCCAGTGAGACACGGGTGATATGGAGGGATACAGGTTCATGGCATATTTGCGTGGAGTTCTGCATTGGTACGTTCCAGTGAGACAGGAAGGTTATGGAGGTGTACAGGTTCAGGGCATATTTGTGTGGAGTTCTGCATCGGTACGTTCCAGTGAGACAGGGAGGTTATGGAGGGTATTGTATCAGGGCATATTTTTGTGGAGTTCTGCATTCGTACGTTCCAGTGAGAGAGGGAGGTTGTGGAGGTTACAGTTACAAGGCATATTTGTATGGAGTTCTGCATTGGTACATTCTACTGAGACAGGGAGGTTATGGAGGATGCAGGTTCAGGGCATTATTGTGTGTAGTTCTGAATTAGTACGTTCCAGTGAGACAGGGAGGTTATGGAAGGGTACAGATACAGGACATATTTGTGTGGAGTTCTGCATTGGTACGTTACAGTGTGACAGGGAGGTAATAGTGGGGTACAGATTTAGGGCATATTTGTGTGGAGTTCTGCATTGGTACATTCCAGTGAGACACGGAGGATACGGAGGGATACAGGTTCATGACATATTTGTGTGGAGTTCTTCATTGGTACGTTCCAGTGAGACAGGTAGGTTTTGTAGCGTACAGGTTGAGGGCATATTTGTGTGGAGTTCTGCAATTGTACGTTCCACTGAGACAGGGAGGTTATGGAGGGGTACAGATTCAGGGCATATTTATGTGGAGTTCTGCATTGGTACTTTCCAGTGAGACCGGGAGGTTATGGAGGGGTACAGGTTCAGGGCATACTTATGTGGAGTTCTGCATTGGAACATTCCAGTGAGACACGGAGGATATGGTGGGGTACAGGTTCAGGGCATATTTGTATGGAGTTCTGCATTGGTACTTTCCAGTGAGACTGGGATGTTTTGGAGCTGTACAGGTTAAGGGCATATTTGTGTGGAGTTCTGCATTGGTACGTTGCAGTGAGACAGGTAGGTTATGGAGGGGTACAGGTTCAGGGCATATTTCTGTGGAGTTCTGCATTGGTACATTCCAGTGAGACACGGGTGATATGGAGGGATACAGGTTCATGGCATATTTGCGTGGAGTTCTGCATTGGTACGTTCCAGTGAGACAGGAAGGTTATGGAGGTGTACAGGTTCAGGGCATATTTGTGTGGAGTTCTGCATCGGTACGTTCCAGTGAGACAGGGAGGTTATGGAGGGTATTGTATCAGGGCATATTTTTGTGGAGTTCTGCATTGGTACGTTCCAGTGAGAGAGGGAGGTTGTGGAGGTTACAGTTACAAGGCATATTTGTATGGAGTTCTGCATTGGTACATTCTACTGAGACAGGGAAGTTATGGAGGATGCAGGTTCAGGGCATTATTGTGTGTAGTTCTGAATTAGTACGTTCCAGTGAGACAGGGAGGTTATGGAAGGGTACAGTTACAGGACATATTTGTGTGGAGTTCTGCATTGGTACGTTACAGTGTGACAGGGAGGTTATAGTGGGGTACAGATTTAGTGCATATTTGTGTGGAGTTCTGCATTGGTACGTTCCAGTTAGACAGGGATGTAAGGGAGGGTACATATTCAGGGGATATTTTTGTGGAGTTCTGCATTGGTAGGTTCCAGTGAGACAGGGAGGTTATGGAGGGGTAGAGGTTCAGGGCATATTTGTGTGGAGTTCTGCATTGGTACATTCCAGTGAGACACGGAGGATACGGAGGGATACAGGTTCATGACATATTTGTGTGGAGTTCTTCATTGGTACGTTCCAGTGAGGCAGGTAGGTTTTGTAGCGTACAGGTTCAGGGCATATTTGTGTGGAGTTCTGCATTTGAACATTCCAGTGAGACACGGAGGATATGGAGGGGTACAGGTTCAGGGCATATTTGTGTGGATTTCTGCATTGGTACGTTCCAGTGAGACACGGAGGATATGGAGGGGTACAGGTTCATGGCAAATTTGTGTGGAGTTCGTCATTGGTACGTTCCAGTGAGACAGGTAGGTTTTGGAGCGTACAGGTTCAGGGCATATTTTTGTGGAGTTCTGCATTGGTACGTTCCAGTGAGACAGGGAGGTTTTGTAGGAGTACAGGTTCAGGGCACATTTTTGAGTTTTTCTGAATTGGTACGTTCCAGGGAGAAAGGGAGGTTATGGAGGGTTACAGTTTCAGGGCATATTTATGTGGAGTTCTGCATTGGTACTTTCCAGTGAGACCGGGAGGTTATGGAGGGGTACAGGTTCAGGGCATACTTATGTGGAGTTCTGCATTGGAACATTCCAGTGAGACACGGAGGATATGGTGGGGTACAGGTTCAGGGCATATTTGTATGGAGTTCTGCATTGGTACTTTCCAGTGAGACTGGGATGTTTTGGAGCTGTACAGGTTAAGGGCATATTTGTGTGGAGTTCTGCATTGGTACGTTGCAGTGAGACAGGTAGGTTATGGAGGGGTACAGGTTCAGGGCATATTTCTGTGGAGTTCTGCATTGGTACATTCCAGTGAGACACGGGTGATATGGAGGGATACAGGTTCATGGCATATTTGCGTGGAGTTCTGCATTGGTACGTTCCAGTGAGACAGGAAGGTTATGGAGGTGTACAGGTTCAGGGCATATTTGTGTGGAGTTCTGCATCGGTACGTTCCAGTGAGACAGGGAGGTTATGGAGGGTATTGTATCAGGGCATATTTTTGTGGAGTTCTGCATTGGTACGTTCCAGTGAGAGAGGGAGGTTGTGGAGGTTACAGTTACAAGGCATATTTGTATGGAGTTCTGCATTGGTACATTCTACTGAGACAGGGAAGTTATTGAGGATGCAGGTTCAGGGCATTATTGTGTGTAGTTCTGAATTAGTACGTTCCAGTGAGACAGGGAGGTTATGGAAGGGTACAGTTACAGGACATATTTGTGTGGAGTTCTGCATTGGTACGTTACAGTGTGACAGGGAGGTTATAGTGGGGTACAGATTTAGGGCATATTTGTGTGGAGTTCTGCATTGGTACGTTCCAGTTAGACAGGGATGTAAGGGAGGGTACATATTCAGGGGATATTTTTGTGGAGTTCTGCATTGGTAGGTTCCAGTGAGACAGGGAGGTTATGGAGGGGTAGAGGTTCAGGGCATATTTGTGTGGAGTTCTGCATTGGTACATTCCAGTGAGACACGGAGGATACGGAGGGATACAGGTTCATGACATATTTTTGTGGAGTTCTTCATTGGTACGTTCCAGTGAGACAGGTAGGTTTTGTAGCGTACAGGTTCAGGGCATATTTGTGTGGAGTTCTGCATTGGTACGTTCCAGTTAGACAGGGAGGTTATGGAGGGGTACAGTTTCAGGGCATATTTGTGAGGAGTTCTGCATTGGTACGTTCCAGTGAGACAGGGAGGTTATGGAGGGGTACCGGTTCAGGGCATATTTGTGTGGAGTTCTGCATTGGTACGTTCCAGAGAGAAAGGGAGGTTATGGAGGGGAAATTTTCAGGACATATTTGTGTGGAGTTCTGCATTGGGACGTTCCAGTGTGACAGGGAGGTTATGGAGGGCACATATTCAGGGGATATTTTTGTGGAGTTCTGCATTGGTACGTTCCAGTTAGACAGGGAGGTTATGGAGGGGTACAGTTTCAGGGCATATTTGTGTGGAGTTCTGCATTGGTACGTTCCAGTGAGACAGGGAGGATATGGAGGGTACATATTCAGTGGATATTTTTGTGGAGTTCTGCATTGGTACGTTCCAGTGAGACAGGGTGGTTATGGAGGGGTAGAAGTTCAGGGCATATTAGTATGGAGTTCTGCATTGGTACATTCTACTGAGACAGGGAGGTTATGGAGGATACAGGTTCAGGGCATTAATGTGTGTAGTTCTGAATTAGTACGTTCCAGTGAGACAGGGAGGTTATGGAAGGGTACAGGTACAGGACATATTTGTGTGGAGTTCTGCATTGGTACGTTACAGTGTGACAGGGAGGTTATAGTGGGGTACAGATTTAGGGCATATTTGTGTGGAGTTCTGCATTGGTACGTTCCAGTTAGACAGGGAGGTAAGGGAGGGTACATATTCAGGTGATATTTTTGTGTGGTTCTGCATTGGTACGTTCCAGTGAGACAGGGAGGTTATGGAGGGGTACAGTTTCAGGGCATATTTGTGTGGAGTTCTGCATTGGTACGTTCCAGTGAGACAGGGAGGTTATGGAGGTGTACAGGTTCAGGGCATATTTGTGTGGAGTTCTGCATTGGTACGTTCTAGTGAGACAGGGAGGTTATGGAGGTGTACAAGATCGGGGAATATTTTTGTGGAGTTCTGCATTGGTACGATCCAGTGTGACAGGGAGTTTATGGAGGGTACATATTCAGGGGATATTTTTGTGGAGTTCTGCATTGGTACGTTCCAGTGAGACAGGGAGGATATGGAGGGTACATATTCAGGGGATATTTTTGTGGAGTTCTGCATTGGTACGTTCCAGTGAGACAGGGAGGTTATGGAGGGGTAGAGGTTCAGGGCATATTTGTGTGGAGTTCTGCATTGGTACATTCCAGTGAGACAGGTAGGTTTTGTAGCGTACAGGTTCAGGGCATATTTGTGTGGAGTTCTGCATTGGTACGTTCCAGTGAGACAGGGAGGTTATGGAGGGGTACCGGTTCAGGGCATATTTGTGTGGAGTTCTGCATTGGTACGTTCCAGTGAGAAAGGGAGGTTATGGAGGGGAAATTTTCAGGACATATTTGTGTGGAGTTCTGCATTGGTACGTTCCAGTGAGACAGGTAGGATATGGAGGGTACATATTCAGGGGATATTTTTGTGGAGTTCTGCATTGGTACGTTCCAGTGAGACAGGGAGGTTATGGAGGGGTAGAGGTTCCGGGCATATTTGTGTGGAGTTCTGCATTGGTACATTCCAGTGAGACAGGTAGGTTTTGTAGCGTACAGGTTCAGGGCATATTTGTGTGGAGTTCTGCATTGGTACGTTCCAGTTAGACAGGGAGGTTATGGAGGGGTACAGTTTCAGGGCATATTTGTGAGGAGTTCTGCATTGGTACGTTCCAGTGAGACAGGGAGGTTATGGAGGGGTACCGGTTCAGGGCATATTTGTGTGGAGTTCTGCATTGGTACGTTCCGGTGAGAAAGGGAGGTTATGGAGGGGAAATTTTCAGGACATATTTGTGTGGAGTTCTGCATTGGTACGTTCCAGTGTGACAGGGAGGTTATGGAGGCACATATTCAGGGGATATTTTTGTGGAGTTCTGCAATGGTACGTTCCAGTTAGACAGGGAGGTTATGGAGGGGTACAGTTTCAGGGCATATTTTTGTGGAGTTCTGCATTGGTACGTTCCAGTGAGACAGGGAGGATATGGAGGGTACATATTCAGGGGATATTTTTGTGGAGTTCTGCATTTGTACGTTCCAGTGAGACAGGGTGGTTATGGAGGGGTAGAGGTTCAGGGCATACTTGTGTGGAGTTCTGCATTGGTACGTTCCAGTTAGACAGGGAGGTTATGGAGGGGTACAGTTTCAGGGCATATTTGTGAGGAGTTCTGCATTGGTACGTTCCAGTGAGACAGGGAGGTTATGGAGGGGTACCGGTTCAGGGCATATTTGTGTGGAGTTCTGCATTGGTACGTTCCAGAGAGAAAGGGAGGTTATGGAGGGGAAATTTTCAGGACATATTTGTGTGGAGTTCTGCATTGGGACGTTCCAGTGTGACAGGGAGGTTATGGAAGGCACATATTCAGGGGATATTTTTGTGGAGTTCTGCATTGGTACGTTCCAGTTAGACAGGGAGGTTATGGAGGGGTACAGTTTCAGGGCATATTTGTGTGGAGTTCTGCATTGGTACGTTCCAGTGAGACAGGGAGGATATGGAGGGTACATATTCAGTGGATATTTTTGTGGAGTTCTGCATTGGTACGTTCCAGTGAGACAGGGTGGTTATGGAGGGGTAGAAGTTCAGGGCATATTAGTATGGAGTTCTGCATTGGTACATTCTACTGAGACAGGGAGGTTATGGAGGATACAGGTTCAGGGCATTAATGTGTGTAGTTCTGAATTAGTACGTTCCAGTGAGACAGGGAGGTTATGGAAGGGTACAGGTACAGGATATATTTGTGTGGAGTTCTGCATTGGTACGTTACAGTGTGACAGGGAGGTTATAGTGGGGTACAGTTTTAGGGCATATTTGTGTGGAGTTCTGCATTGGTACGTTCCAGTTAGACAGGGAGGTAAGGGAGGGTACATATTCAGGTGATATTTTTGTGTAGTTCTGCATTGGTACGTTCCAGTGAGACAGGGAGGTTATGGAGGGGTACAGTTTCAGGGCATATTTGTGTGGCGTTCTGCATTGGTACGTTCCGGTGAGACAGGGAGGTTATGGAGGTGTACAGGTTCAGGGCATATTTGTGTGGAGTTCTGCATTGGTACGTTCTAGTGAGACAGGGAGGTTATGGAGGTGTACAAGATCGGGGAATATTTTTGTGGAGTTCTGCATTGGTACGATCCAGTGTGACAGGGAGGTTATGGAGGGTACATATTCAGGGGATATTTTTGTGGAGTTCTGCATTGGTACGTTCCAGTGAGAAAGGGAGGTTATGGAGGGGAAATTTTCAGGACATATTTGTGTGGAGTTCTGCATTGGTACGTTCCAGTGAGACAGGTAGGATATGGAGGGTACATATTCAGGGGATATTTTTGTGGAGTTCTGCATTGGTACGTTCCAGTGAGACAGGGAGGTTATGGAGGGGTAGAGGTTCCGGGCATATTTGTGTGGAGTTCTGCATTGGTACATTCCAGTGAGACAGGTAGGTTTTGTAGCGTACAGGTTCAGGGCATATTTGTGTGGAGTTCTGCATTGGTACGTTCCAGTTAGACAGGGAGGTTATGGAGGGGAACAGTTTCAGGGCATATTTGTGAGGAGTTCTGCATTGGTACGTTCCAGTAAGACAGGGAGGTTATGGAGGGGTACCGGTTCAGGGCATATTTGTGTGGAGTTCTGCATTGGAACGTTCCGGTGAGAAAGGGAGGTTATGGAGGGGAAATTTTCAGGACATATTTGTGTGGAGTTCTGCATTGGTACGTTCCAGTGTGACAGAGAGGTTATGGAGGCACATATTCAGGGGATATTTTTGTGGAGTTCTGAAATGGTACGTTCCAGTTAGACAGGGAGGTTATGGAGGGGTACAGTTTCAGGGCATATTTGTGTGGAGTTCTGCATTGGGACGTTCCAGTGAGACAGGGAGGATATGGAGGGTACATATTCAGGGGATATTTTTGTGTAGTTCTGCATTTGTACGTTCCAGTGAGACAGGGTGGTTATGGAGGGGTAGAGGTTCAGGGCATACTTGTGTGGAGTTCTGCATTGGTACGTTCCAGTTAGACAGGGAGGTTATGGAGGGGTACAGTTTCAGGGCATATTTGTGAGGAGTTCTGCATTGGTACGTTCCAGTGAGACAGGGAGGTTATGGAGGGGTACCGGTTCAGGGCATATTTGTGTGGAGTTCTGCATTGGTACGTTCCAGAGAGAAAGGGAGGTTATGGAGGGGAAATTTTCAGGACATATTTGTGTGGAGTTCTGCATTGGGACGTTCCAGTGTGACAGGGAGGTTATGGAGGGCACATATTCAGGGGATATTTTTGTGGAGTTCTGCATTGGTACGTTCCAGTTAGACAGGGAGGTTATGGAGGGGTACAGTTTCAGGGCATATTTGTGTGGAGTTCTGCATTGGTACGTTCCAGTGAGACAGGGAGGATATGGAGGGTACATATTCAGTGGATATTTTTGTGGAGTTCTGCATTGGTACGTTCCAGTGAGACAGGGTGGTTATGGAGGGGTAGAAGTTCAGGGCATATTAGTATGGAGTTCTGCATTGGTACATTCTACTGAGACAGGGAGGTTATGGAGGATACAGGTTCAGGGCATTAATGTGTGTAGTTCTGAATTAGTTCGTTCCAGTGAGACAGGGAGGTTATGGAAGGGTACAGGTACAGGACATATTTGGGTGGAGTTCTGCATTGGTACGTTACAGTGTGACAGGGAGGTTATAGTGGGGTACAGATTTAGGGCATATTTGTGTGGAGTTCTGCATTGGTACGTTCCAGTTAGACAGGGAGGTAAGGGAGGGTACATATTCAGGTGATATTTTTGTGTGGTTCTGCATTGGTACGTTCCAGTGAGACAGGGAGGTTATGGAGGGGTACAGTTTCAGGGCATATTTGTGTGGAGTTCTGCATTGGTACGTTCCAGTGAGACAGGGAGGTTATGGAGGTGTACAGGTTCAGGGCATATTTGTGTGGAGTTCTGCATTGGTACGTTCTAGTGAGACAGGGAGGTTATGGAGGTGTACAAGATCGGGGAATATTTTTGTGGAGTTCTGCATTGGTACGATCCAGTGTGACAGGGAGGTTATGGAGGGTACATATTCAGGGGATATTTTTGTGGAGTTCTGCATTGGTACATTCCAGTGAGACAGGGAGGATATGGAGGGTACATATTCAGGGGATATTTTTGTGGAGTTCTGCATTGGTACGTTCCAGTGAGACAGGGAGGTTATGGAGGGGTAAAGGTTCAGGGCATATTTGTGTGGAGTTCTGCATTGGTACATTCCAGTGAGACAGGTAGGTTTTGTAGCGTACAGGTTCAGGGCATATTTGTGTGGAGTTCTGCATTGGTACGTTCCAGTGAGACAGGGAGGTTATGGAGGGGTACCGGTTCAGGGCATATTTGTGTGGAGTTCTGCATTGGTACGTTCCAGTGAGAAAGGGAGGTTATGGAGGGGAAATTTTCAGGACATATTTGTGTGGAGTTCTGCATTGGTACGTTCCAGTGAGACAAGTAGGATATGGAGGGTACATATTCAGGGGATATTTTTGTGGAGTTCTGCATTGGTACGTTCCAGTGAGACAGGGAGGTTATGGAGGGGTAGAGGTTCCGGGCATATTTGTGTGGAGTTCTGCATTGGTACATTCCAGTGAGACAGGTAGGTTTTGTAGCGTACAGGTTCAGGGCATATTTGTGTGGAGTTCTGCATTGGTACGTTCCAGTTAGACAGGGAGGTTATGGAGGGGTACAGTTTCAGGGCATATTTGTGAGGAGTTCTGCATTGGTACGTTCCAGTGAGACAGGGAGGTTATGGAGGGGTACCGGTTCAGGGCATATTTGTGTGGAGTTCTGCATTGGTACGTTCCGGTGAGAAAGGGAGGTTATGGAGGGGAAATTTTCAGGACATATTTGTGTGGAGTTCTGCATTGGTACGTTCCAGTGTGACAGGGAGGTTATGGAGGCACATATTCAGGGGATATTTTTGTGGAGTTCTGCAATGGTACGTTCCAGTTAGACAGGGAGGTTATGGAGGGGTACAGTTTCAGGGCATATTTGTGTGGAGTTCTGCATTGGTACGTTCCAGTGAGACAGGGAGGATATGGAGGGTACATATTCAGGGGATATTTTTGTGGAGTTCTGCATTTGTACGTTCCAGTGAGACAGGGTGGTTATGGAGGGGTAGAGGTTCAGGGCATACTTGTGTGGAGTTCTGCATTGGTACATTCCAGTGAGACACGGAGGATACGGAGGGATACAGGTTCATGACATATTTTTGTGGAGTTTTTCATTGGTACGTTCCAGTTAGACAGGGAGGTTATGGAGGGGTACAGTTTCAGGGCATATTTGTGAGGAGTTCTGCATTGCTACGTTCCAGTGAGACAGGGAGGTTATGGAGGGGTACCGGTTCAGGGCATATTTGTGAGGAGTTCTGCATTGGTACGTTCCAGTGAGAAAGGGAGGTTATGGAGGGGAAATTTTCAGGACATATTTGTGTGGAGTTCTGCATTGGTACGTTCTTGTGAGACAGGGAGGTTATGGAGGTGTACAAGTTCAGGGCATATTTTTCTGGAGTTCTGCATTGGTAGGTTCGAGTGAGACAGGGAGGTTATGGAGGATACAGGTTCAGGGCATTATTGTGTGTAGTTCTGATTTAGTACGTTCCAGTCAAACAGGGAGGTTATGGAAGGGTACAGGTACAGGTCATATTTGTGTGGAGTTCTGCATTGGTACGTTACAGTGTGACAGGGAGGTTATAGTGGGGTACAATTTAGGGCATATTTGTGTGGAGTTCTGCATTGGTACGTTCTAGTTAGACAGGGAGGTTATGGAGGGGTACAGTTTCAGGGCATATTTGTGTGGAGTTCTGCATTGGTACGTTCCAGTGAGACAGGGAGGTTATGGATGTGTACAGGTTCAGGGCATATTTATGTGGAGTTCTGCATTGGAACATTCCAGTGAGTCACGGAGGATATGCAGGGGTACAGGTTCAGGGCATATTTGGGTGGAGTTCTGCATTGGTACGTTCCAGTGAGAAAGGGAGGTTATGGAGGGGACATTTTCAGGGCATATTTGTGTGGAGTTCTGCATTGGTACGTTCTAGTGAGACAGGGAGGTTATGGAGGTGTACAAGTTCCGGGCATATTTTTGTGGAGTTCTGCATTGGTACGATCCAGTGTGACAGGGAGGTTATGGTTGGTAAAGGTTTAGCGCATATTTTTGTGGAGTTCTGCATTGGTACGTTCCAGTGAGACAGGGAGGATATGGAGGGTACATATACAGGGGATATTTTTGTGGAGTTCTGCATTGGTACGTTCCAGTGAGACAGGGAGGTTATGGAGGGGTAGAGGTTCAGGGCATAATTGTGTGGAGTTCTGCATTGGTACATTCCAGTGAGACACGGAGGATACGGAGGGATACAGGTTCATGACATATTTGTGTGGAGTTCTTCATTGGTACGTTCCAGTGAGACAGGTAGGTTTTGTAGCGAACATGTTCATGGCATATTTGTGTGGAGTTCTGCATTGGTACGTTCCAGTGAGACAGGGAGGTTATGGAGGGGTACCGGTTCAGGGCATATTTGTGTGGAGTTCTGCATTGGTACGTTCCAGTGAGAAAGGGAGGTTATGGAGGGGAAATTTTCAGGACATATTTGTATGGAGTTCTACATTGGTACGTTCCAGTGTGACAGGGAGGTTATGGAGGGCACATATTCAGGGGATATTTTTGTGGAGTTCTGCATTGGTACGTTCCAGTTAGACAGGGAGGTTATGGAGGGGTACAGTTTCAGGGCATATTTGTGTGGAGTTCTGCATTGGTACGTTCCAGTGAGACAGGGTGGTTATGGAGGGGTAGAGGTTCAGGGCATACTTGTGTGGAGTTCTGCATTGGTACATTCCAGTGAGACACGGAGGATACGGAGGGATACAGGTTCATGACATATTTGTGTGGAGTTCTTCATTGGTACGTTCCAGTTAGACAGGGAGGTTATGGAGGGGTACAGTTTCAGGGCATATTTGTGAGGAGTTCTGCATTGCTACGTTCCAGTGAGACAGGGAGGTTATGGAGGGGTACCGGTTCAGGGCATATTTGTGAGGAGTTCTGCATTGGTACGTTCCAGTGAGAAAGGAAGGTTATGGAGGGGAAATTTTCAGGACATATTTGTGTGGAGTTCTACATTGGTACGTTCTAGTGAGACAGGGAGGTTATGGAGGTGTACAAGTTCAGGGCATATTTTTCTGGAGTTCTGCATTGGTAGGTTCGAGTGAGACAGGGAGTTTTTGGAGGGGTACAGGTTTAGGGCATATTTGGGTGGAATTCTGCATTGATACGTTCCAGTGAGACAGGGAAGTTATGCAGGGGGACAGGTTCAGGGCATATTTGTGTGGAGTTCTGCATTGGAACTTTCCAGTGAGACACGGAGGATATGCAGGTATACAGGTTCATGGAATATTTGTGTGGAGTTCTATATTGGTACGTTCCAGTGAGACAGGGAGATTATGGAGGGTATTGTTTCAGGGCATATTTTTGTGGAGTTCTGCATTGGTACGTTCCAGTGAGAGAGGGAGGTTGTGGAGGTTACAGTTACAAGGCATATTTGTATGGAGTTCTGCATTGGTACATTCTACTGAGACAGGTACGTTATGGAGGATGCAGGTTCAGGGCATTATTGTGTGTAGTTCTGAATTAGTACGTTCCAGTGAGACAGGGAGGTTATGGAAGGGTACAGTTACAGGACATATTTGTGTGGAGTTCTGCATTGGAACGTTACAGTGTGACAGGGAGGTTATAGTGGGGTACAGATTTAGGGCATATTTGTGTGGAGTTCTGCATTGGTACGTTCCAGTTAGACAGGGAGGTAAGGGAGGGTACATATTCAGGGGATATTTTTGTGGAGTTCTACATTGGTAGTTTCCAGTGAGACAGGGAGGTTATGGAGGGGTAGAGGTTCAGGGCATATTTGTGTGGAGTTCTGCATTGGTACATTCCAGTGAGACACGGAGGATACGGAGGGATACAGGTTCATGACATATTTGTGTGGAGTTCTTCATTGGTACGTTCCAGTGAGACAGGGAGGTTATGGAGGGGTACCGGTTCAGGGCATATTTGTGTGGAGTTCTGCATTGGTACGTTCCAGAGAGAAAGGGAGGTTATGGAGGGGAAATTTTCAGGACATATTTGTGTGGAGTTCTGCATTGGTACGTTCCAGTGTGACAGGGAGGTTATGGAGGGCACATATTCAGGGGATATTTTTGTGGAGTTCTGCATTGGTACGTTCCAGTTAGACAGGGAGGTTATGGAGGGGTACAGTTTCAGGGCATATTTGTGTGGAGTTCTGCATTGGTACGTTCCAGTGAGACAGGGAGGATATGGAGGGTACATATTCAGGGGATATTTTTGTGGAGTTCTGCATTGGTACGTTGCAGTGAGACAGGGTGGTTATGGAGGGGTAGAGGTTCAGGGCATATTTGTGTGGAGTTCTGCATTGGTACGTTCCAGTGAGACAGGGTGGTTATGGAGGGGTAGAGGTTCAGGGCATACTTGTGTGGAGTTCTGCATTGGTACATTCCAGTGAGACACGGAGGATACGGGGGGATACAGGTTCATGACATATTTGTGTGGAGTTCTTCATTGGTACGTTCCAGTTAGACAGGGATGTTATGGAGGGGTACAGTTTCAGGGCATATTTGTGAGGAGTTCTGCATTGCTACGTTCCAGTGAGACAGGGAGGTTATGGAGGGGTACCGGTTCAGGGCATATTTGTGAGGAGTTCTGCATTGGTACGTTCCAGTGAGAAAGGAAGGTTATGGAGGGGAATTTTTCAGGACATATTTGTGTGGAGTTCTACATTGGTACGTTCTAGTGAGACAGGGAGGTTATGGAGGTGTACAAGTTCAGGGCATATTTTTCTGGAGTTCTGCATTGGTAGGTTCGAGTGAGACAGGGAGTTTTTGGAGGGGTACAGGTTTAGGGCATTTTTGGGTGGAATTCTGCATTGATACGTTCCAGTGAGACAGGGAGGTTATGCAGGGGGACAGGTTCATGGCATATTTGTGTGGAGTTCTACATTGGTAGTTTCCAGTGAGACAGGGAGGTTATGGAGGGGTAGAGGTTCAGGGCATATTTGTGTGGAGTTCTGCATTGGTACATTCCAGTGAGACACGGAGGATACGGAGGGATACAGGTTCATGACATATTTGTGTGGAGTTCTTCATTGGTACGTTCCAGTGAGACAGGGAGGTTATGGAGGGGTACCGGTTCAGGGCATATTTGTGTGGAGTTCTGCATTGGTACGTTCCAGAGAGAAAGGGAGGTTATGGAGGGGAAATTTTCAGGACATATTTGTGTGGAGTTCTGCATTGGTACGTTCCAGTGTGACAGGGAGGTTATGGAGGGCACATATTCAGGGGATATTTTTGTGGAGTTCTGCATTGGTACGTTCCAGTTAGACAGGGAGGTTATGGAGGGGTACAGTTTCAGGGCATATTTGTGTGGAGTTCTGCATTGGTACGTTCCAGTGAGACAGGGAGGATATGGAGGGTACATATTCAGGGGATATTTTTGTGGAGTTCTGCATTGGTACGTTGCAGTGAGACAGGGTGGTTATGGAGGGGTAGAGGTTCAGGGCATATTTGTGTGGAGTTCTGCATTGGTACGTTCCAGTGAGACAGGGTGGTTATGGAGGGGTAGAGGTTCAGGGCATACTTGTGTGGAGTTCTGCATTGGTACATTCCAGTGAGACACGGAGGATACGGGGGGATACAGGTTCATGACATATTTGTGTGGAGTTCTTCATTGGTACGTTCCAGTTAGACAGGGATGTTATGGAGGGGTACAGTTTCAGGGCATATTTGTGAGGAGTTCTGCATTGCTACGTTCCAGTGAGACAGGGAGGTTATGGAGGGGTACCGGTTCAGGGCATATTTGTGAGGAGTTCTGCATTGGTACGTTCCAGTGAGAAAGGAAGGTTATGGAGGGGAATTTTTCAGGACATATTTGTGTGGAGTTCTACATTGGTACGTTCTAGTGAGACAGGGAGGTTATGGAGGTGTACAAGTTCAGGGCATATTTTTCTGGAGTTCTGCATTGGTAGGTTCGAGTGAGACAGGGAGTTTTTGGAGGGGTACAGGTTTAGGGCATTTTTGGGTGGAATTCTGCATTGATACGTTCCAGTGAGACAGGGAGGTTATGCAGGGGGACAGGTTCATGGCATATTTGTGTGGAGTTCTATATTGGTACGTTCCAGTGAGAACAGGGAGATTATGGAGGGTATTGTTTCAGGGCATATTTTTGTGGAGTTCTGCATTGGTACGTTCCAGTGAGAGAGGGAGGTTGTGGAGGTTACAGTTACAAGGCATATTTGTATGGAGTTCTGCATTGGTACATTCTACTGAGACAGGGAGGTTATGGAGGATGCAGGTTCAGGGCATTATTGTGTGTAGTTCTGAATTAGTACGTTCCAGTGAGACAGGGAGGTTATGGAAGGGTACAGTTACAGGACATATTTGTGTGGAGTTCTGCATTGGTACGTTACAGTGTGACAGGGAGGTTATAGTGGGGTACAGATTTAGGGCATATTTGTGTGGAGTTCTGCATTGGTACGTTCCAGTTAGACAGGGAGGTAAGGGAGGGTACATATTCAGGGGATATTTTTGTGGAGTTCTGCATTGGTAGTTTCCAGTGAGACAGGGAGGTTATGGAGGGGTAGAGGTTCAGGGCATATTTG
The DNA here is from genome assembly GCF_048418815.1 of Hemitrygon akajei. Taxonomy (NCBI): domain Eukaryota; kingdom Metazoa; phylum Chordata; class Chondrichthyes; order Myliobatiformes; family Dasyatidae; genus Hemitrygon; species Hemitrygon akajei. Next base: position 2,127,165 of record NW_027331925.1, on the reverse strand, counting down.
TGTGGAGTTCTGCATTGGTACATTCCAGTGAGACACGGAGGATACGGAGGGATACAGGTTCATGACATATTTGTGTGGAGTTCTTCATTGGTACGTTCCAGTGAGACAGGTAGGTTTTGTAGTGTACAGGTTCAGGGCATATTTGTGTGGAGTTCTGCATTGGTACGTTCCAGTTAGAGAGGGAGGTTATGGAGGGGTACAGTTTCAGGGCATATTTGTGAGGAGTTCTGCATTGGTACGTTCCAGTGAGACAGGGAGGTTATGGAGGGGTACCGGTTCAGGGCATATTTGTGTGGAGTTCTGCATTGGTACGTTCCAGAGAGAAAGGGAGGTTATGGAGGGGAAATTTTCAGGACATATTTGTGTGGAGTTCTGCATTGGTACGTTCCAGTGTGACAGGGAGGTTATGGAGGGCACATATTCAGGGGATATTTTTGTGGAGTTCTGCATTGGTACGTTCCAGTTAGACAGGGAGGTTATGGAGGGGTACAGTTTCAGGGCATATTTGTGTGGAGTTCTGCATTGGTACGTTCCAGTTAGACAGGGAGGTAAGGGAGGGTACATATTCAGGGGATATTTTTGTGGAGTTCTGCATTGGTAGTTTCCAGTGAGACAGGGAGGTTATGGAGGGGTAGAGGTTCAGGGCATATTTGTGTGGAGTTCTGCATTGGTACATTCCAGTGAGACACGGAGGATACGGAGGGATACAGGTTCATGACATATTTGTGTGGAGTTCTTCATTGGTACGTTCCAGTGAGACAGGTAGGTTTTGTAGTGTACAGGTTCAGGGCATATTTGTGTGGAGTTCTGCATTGGTACGTTCCAGTTAGAGAGGGAGGTTATGGAGGGGTACAGTTTCAGGGCATATTTGTGAGGAGTTCTGCATTGGTACGTTCCAGTGAGACAGGGAGGTTATGGAGGGGTACCGGTTCAGGGCATATTTGTGTGGAGTTCTGCATTGGTACGTTCCAGAGAGAAAGGGAGGTTATGGAGGGGAAATTTTCAGGACATATTTGTGTGGAGTTCTGCATTGGTACGTTCCAGTGTGACAGGGAGGTTATGGAGGGCACATATTCAGGGGATATTTTTGTGGAGTTCTGCATTGGTACGTTCCAGTTAGACAGGGAGGTTATGGAGGGGTACAGTTTCAGGGCATATTTGTGTGGAGTTCTGCATTGGTACGTTCCAGTGAGACAGGGAGGATATGGAGGGTACATATTCAGGGGATATTTTTGTGGAGTTCTGCATTGGTACGTTCCAGTGAGACAGGGTGGTTATGGAGGGGTAGAGGTTCAGGGCATACTTGTGTGGAGTTCTGCATTGGTACATTCCAGTGAGACACGGAGGATACGGAGGGATACAGGTTCATGACATATTTGTGTGGATTTCTTCATTGGTACGTTCCAGTTAGACAGGGAGGTTATGGTGGGGTACAGTTTCAGGGCATATTTGTGAGGAGTTCTGCATTGCTACGTTCCAGTGAGACAGGGAGGTTATGGAGGGGTACCGGTTCAGGGCATATTTGTGAGGAGTTCTGCATTGGTAGGTTCCAGTGAGAAAGGAAGGTTATGGAGGGGAAATTTTCAGGACATATTTGTGTGGAGTTCAACATTGGTACGTTCTAGTGAGACAGGGAGGTTATGGAGGTGTACAAGTTCAGGGCATATTTTTCTGGAGTTCTGCATTGGTAGGTTCGAGTGAGACAGGGAGTTTTTGGAGGGGTACAGGTTTAGGGCATATTTGGGTGGAATTCTGCATTGATACGTTCCAGTGAGACAGGGAGGTTATGCAGGGGGACAGTTTCAGGGCATATTTGTGTGGAGTTCTGCATTGGAACTTTCCAGTGAGACACGGAGGATATGGAGGGATACAGGTTCATGGCATATTTGTGTGGAGTTCTACATTGGTACGTTCCAGTGAGACAGTTAGATTATGGAGGGTATTGTTTCAGGGCATATTTTTGTGGAGTTCTGCATTGGTACGTTCCAGTGAGAGAGGGAGGTTGTGGAGGTTACAGTTACAAGGCATATTTGTATGGAGTTCTGCATTGGTACATTCTACTGAGACAGGGAGGTTATGGAGGATGCAGGTTCAGGGCATTATTGTGTGTAGTTCTGAATTAGTACGGTCCAGTGAGACAGGGAGGTTATGGAAGGGTACAGTTACAGGACATATTTGTGTGGAGTTCTGCATTGGTAGGTTCCAGTGAGACAGGGAGGTTATGGAGGGGTAGAGGTTCAGGGCATATTTGTGTGGATTCTGCATTGGTACATTCCAGTGAGACACGGAGGATACGGAGGGATACAGGTTCATGACATATTTGTGTGGAGTTCTTCATTGGTACGTTCCAGTGAGACAGGTAGGTTTTGTAGCGTACAGGTTCAGGGCATATTTGTGTGGAGTTCTGCATTGGTACGTTCCAGTTAGACAGGGAGGTTATGGAGGGGTACCGGTTCAGGGCATATTTGTGAGGAGTTCTGCATTGGTACGTTCCAGTGAGACAGGGAGGTTATGGAGGGGTACCCGTTCAGGGCATATTTGTGTGGAGTTCTGCATTGGTACGTTCCAGAGAGAAAGGGAGGTTATGGAGGGGAAATTTTCAGGACATATTTGTGTGGAGTTCTGCATTGGTACGTTCCAGTGTGACAGGGAGGTTATGGAGGGCACATATTCAGGGGATATTTTTGTGGAGTTCTGCATTGGTACGTTCCAGTTAGACATTGAGGTTATGGAGGGGTACAGTTTCAGGGCATATTTGTGTGGAGTTCTGCATTGGTACGTTCCAGTGAGACAGGGAGGATATGGAGGGTACATATTCAGTGGATATTTTTGTGGAGTTCTGCATTGGTACGTTCCAGTGAGACAGGGTGGTTATGGAGGGGTAAAGGTTCAGGGCATATTAGTATGGAGTTCTGCATTGGTACATTCTACTGAGACAGGGAGGTTATGGAGGATACAGGTTCAGGGCATTAATGTGTGTAGTTCTGAATTAGTACGTTCCAGTGAGACAGGGAGGTTATGGAAGGGTACAGGTACAGGACATATTTGTGTGGAGTTCTGCATTGGTACGTTACAGTGTGACAGGGAGGTTATAGTGGGGTACAGATTTAGGGCATATTTGTGTGGAGTTCTGCATTGGTACTTTCCAGTTAGACAGGGAGGTAAGGGAGGGTACATATTCAGGTGATATTTTTGTGTAGTTCTGCATTGGTACGTTCCAGTGAGACAGGGAGGTTATGGAGGGGTACAGTTTCAGGGCATATTTGTGTGGAGTTCTGCATTGGTACGTTCCAGTGAGACAGGGAGGTTATGGAGGTGTACAGGTTCAGGGCATATTTATGTGGAGTTCTGCATTGGAACATTCCAGTGAGACACGGAGGATATGCAGGGGTACAGGTTCAGGGCATATTTGGGTGGAGTTCTGCATTGGTACGTTCCAGTGAGAAAGGGAGGTTATGGAGGGGACATTTTCAAGGCATATTTGTGTGGAGTTCTGCATTGGTACGTTCTAGTGAGACAGGGAGGTTATGGAGGTGTACAAGTTCCGGGCATATTTTTGTGGAGTTCTGCATTGGTACGATCCAGTGTGACAGGGAGGTTATGGAGGGTACATATTCAGTGGATATTTTTGTGGAGTTCTGCATTGGTACGTTCCAGTGAGACAGGGAGGATATGGAGGGTACATATTCAGGGGATATTTTTGTGGTGTTCTGCATTGGTACGTTCCAGTGAGACAGGGAGGTTATGGAGGGGTAGAGGTTCAGGGCATATTTGTGTGGAGTTCTGCATTGGTACATTCCAGTGAGACAGGTAGGTTTTGTAGCGTACAGGTTCAGGCCATATTTGTGTGGAGTTCTGCATTGGTACGTTCCAGTGAGACAGGGAGGTTATGGAGGGGTACCGGTTTAGGGCATATTTGTGTGGAGTTCTGCATTGGTACGTTCCAGTGAGAAAGGGAGGTTATGGAGGGGAAATTTTCAGGACATATTTGTGTGGAGTTCTGCATTGGTACGTTCCAGTGTGACAGGGAGGTTATGGAGGGCACATATTCAGGGGATATTTTTGTGGAGTTCTGCATTGGTACGTTCCAGTTAGACAGGGAGGTTATGGAGGGGTACAGTTTCAGGGCATATTTGTGTGGAGTTCTGCATTGGTACGTTCCAGTGAGACAGGGAGGATATGGAGGTTACATATTCAGGGGATATTTTTGTGGAGTTCTGCATTGGAACGTTCCAGTGAGACAGGGAGGTTATGGAGGGGTAGAGGTTCCGGGCATATTTGTGTGGAGTTCTGCATTGGTACGTTCCAGTGAGAAAGGGTGGTTATGGAGGGGAAATTTTCAGGACATATTTGTGTGGAGTTCAACATTGGTTCGTTCTAGTGAGACAGGGAGGTTATGGAGGTGTACAAGTTCAGGGCATATTTTTCTGGAGTTCTGCATTGGTAGGTTCGAGTGAGACAGGGAGTTTTTGGAGGGGTACAGGTTTAGGGCATATTTGGGTGGAATTCTGCATTGATACGTTCCAGTGAGACAGGGAGGTTATGCAGGGGGACAGTTTCAGGGCATATTTGTGTGGAGTTCTGCATTGGAACTTTCCAGTGAGACACGGAGGATATGGAGGGATACAGGTTCATGGCATATTTGTGTGGAGTTCTGCATTGGTACGTTCCAGTGAGACAGTTAGATTATGGAGGGTATTGTTTCAGGGCATATTTTTGTGGAGTTCTGCATTGGTACGTTCCAGTGAGAGAGGGAGGTTGTGGAGGTTACAGTTACAAGGCATATTTGTATGGAGTTCTGCATTGGTACATTCTACTGAGACAGGGAGGTTATGGAGGATGCAGGTTCAGGGCATTATTGTGTGTAGTTCTGAATTAGTACGGTCCAGTGAGACAGGGAGGTTATGGAAGGGTACAGTTACAGGACATATTTGTGTGGAGTTCTGCATTGGTAGGTTCCAGTGAGACAGGGAGGTTATGGAGGGGTAGAGGTTTAGGGCATATTTGTGTGGATTCTGCATTGGTACATTCCAGTGAGACACGGAGGATACGGAGGGATACAGGTTCATGACATATTTGTGTGGAGTTCTTCATTGGTACGTTCCAGTGAGTCAGGTAGGTTTTGTAGCGTACAGGTTCAGGGCATATTTGTGTGGAGTTCTGCATTGGTACGTTCCAGTTAGACAGGGAGGTTATGGAGGGGTACCGGTTCAGGGCATATTTGTGAGGAGTTCTGCATTGGTACGTTCCAGTGAGACAGGGAGGTTATGGAGGGGTACCCGTTCAGGGCATATTTGTGTGGAGTTCTGCATTGGTACGTTCCAGAGAGAAAGGGAGGTTATGGAGGGGAAATTTTCAGGACATATTTGTGTGGAGTTCTGCATTGGTACGTTCCAGTGTGACAGGGAGGTTATGGAGGGCACATATTCAGGGGATATTTTTGTGGAGTTCTGCATTGGTACGTTCCAGTTAGACAGGGAGGTTATGGAGGGGTACAGTTTCAGGGCATATTTGCGTGGAGTTCTGCATTGGTACGTTCCAGTGAGACAGGGAGGATATGGAGGGTACATATTCAGTGGATATTTTTGTGGAGTTCTGCATTGGTACGTTCCAGTGAGACAGGGTGGTTATGGAGGGGTAAAGGTTCAGGGCATATTAGTATGGAGTTCTGCATTGGTACATTCTACTGAGACAGGGAGGTTATGGAGGATACAGGTTCAGGACATTAATGTGTGTAGTTCTGAATTAGTACGTTCCAGTGAGACAGGGAGGTTATGGAAGGGTACAGGTACAGGACATATTTGTGTGGAGTTCTGCATTGGTACGTTACAGTGTGACAGGGAGGTTATAGTGGGGTACAGATTTAGGGCATATTTGTGTGGAGTTCTGCATTGGTACTTTCCAGTTAGACAGGGAGGTAAGGGAGGGTACATATTCAGGTGATATTTTTGTGTAGTTCTGCATTGGTACGTTCCAGTGAGACAGGGAGGTTATGGAGGGGTACAGTTTCAGGGCATATTTGTGTGGAGTTCTGCATTGGTACGTTCCAGTGAGACAGGGAGGTTATGGAGGTGTACAGGTTCAGGGCATATTTATGTGGAGTTCTGCATTGGAACATTCCAGTGAGACACGGAGGATATGCAGGGGTACAGGTTCAGGGCATATTTGGGAGGAGTTCTGCATTGGTACGTTCCAGTGAGAAAGGGATGTTATGCAGGGGACATTTTCAGGGCATATTTGTGTGGAGTTCTGCATTGGTACGTTCTAGTGAGACAGGGAGGTTATGGAGGTGTACAAGTTCCGGGCATATTTTTGTGGAGTTCTGCATTGGTACGATCCAGTGTGACAGGGAGGTTATGGAGGGTACATATTCAGTGGATATTTTTGTGGAGTTCTGCATTGGTACGTTCCAGTGAGACAGGGAGGATATGGAGGGTACATATTCAGGGGATATTTTTGTGGAGTTCTGCATTGGTACGTTCCAGTGAGACAGGGAGGTTATGGAGGGGTATAGGTTCAGGGCATATTTGTGTGGAGTTCTGCATTGGTACATTCCAGTGAGACAGGTAGGTTTTGTAGCGTACAGGTTCAGGCCATATTTGTGTGGAGTTCTGCATTGGTACGTTCCAGTGAGACAGGGAGGTTATGGAGGGGTACCGGTTCAGGGCATATTTGTGTGGAGTTCTGCATTGGTACGTTCCAGTGAGAAAGGGAGGTTATGGAGGGGAAATTTTCAGGACATATTTGTGTGGAGTTCTGCATTGGTACGTTCCAGTGTGACAGGGAGGTTATGGAGGGCACATATTCAGGGGATATTTTTGTGGAGTTCTGCATTGGTACGTTCCAGTTAGACAGGGAGGTTATGGAGGGGTACAGTTTCAGGGCATATTTGTGTGGAGTTCTGCATTGGTACGTTCCAGTGAGACAGGGAGGATATGGAGGTTACATATTCAGGGGATATTTTTGTGGAGTTCTGCATTGGTACGTTCCAGTGAGACAGGGAGGTTATGGAGGGGTAGAGGTTCCGGGCATATTTGTGTGGAGTTCTGCATTGGTACATTCCAGTGAGACAGGTAGGTTTTGTAGCGTACAGGTTCAGGGCATATTTGTGTGGAGTTCTGCATTGGTACGTTCCAGTGAGAAAGGGTGGTTATGGAGGGGAAATTTTCAGGACATATTTGTGTGGAGTTCTGCATTGGTACGTTCCAGTGTGACAGGGAGGTTATGGAGGTTACATATTCAGGGGATATTTTTGTGGAGTTCTGCATTGGTACGTTCCAGTGAGACAGGTAGGTTATGGAGGGGTAGAGGTTCCTGGCATATTTGTGTGGAGTTCTGCATTGGTACATTCCAGTGAGACAGGTAGGTTTTGTAGCTTACAGGTTCAGGGCATATTTGTGTGGAGTTCTGCATTGGTACGTTCCAGTGAGACAGGTAGGTTTTGTAGCGTACAGGTTCAGGGCATATTTGTGTGGAGTTCTGCATTGGTACGTTCCAGTTAGACAGGGAGGTTATGGAGGGTACCGGTTCAGGGCATATTTGTGTGGAGTTCTGCATTGGTACGTTCCAGTGAGAAAGGGAGGTTATGGAGTGGAAATTTTCAGGACATATTTGTGTGGAGTTCTGCATTGGTACGTTCCAGTGTGACAGGGAGGTTATGGAGGGCACATATTCAGGGGATATTTTTGTGGAGTTCTGCATTGGTACGTTCCAGTTAGACAGGGAGGTTATGCAGGGGTACAGTTTCAGGGCATATTTGTGTGGAGTTCTGCATTGGTACGTTCCAGTGAGACAGGGAGGATATGGAGGGTACATATTCAGGGGATATTTTTGTGGAGTTCTGCATTGGTACGTTCCAGTGAGACAGGGTGGTTATGGAGGGGTAGAGGTTCAGGGCATACTTGTGTGGAGTTCTGCATTGGTACATTCCAGTGAGACACGGAGGATACGGAGGGATACAGGTTCATGACATATTTGTGTGGAGTTCTTCATTGGTACGTTCCATTTAGACAGGGAGGTTATGGAGGGGTACAGTTTCAGGGCATATTTGTGAGGAGTTCTGCATTGCTACGTTCCAGTGAGACAGGGAGGTTATGGAGGGGTACCGGTTCAGGGCAAATTTGTGAGGAGTTCTGCATTGGTACGTTCCAGTGAGAAAGGGAGGTTATGGAGGGGAAATTTTCAGGACATATTTGTGTGGATTTCTGCATTGGTACGTTCTAGTGAGACAGGGAGGTTATGGAGGTGTACAAGTTCAGGGCATATTTTTCTGGAGTTCTGCATTGGTAGGTTCGAGTGAGACAGGGAGTTTTTGGAGGGGTACAGGTTCAGGGCATTATTGTGTGTAGTTCTGAATTAGTACGTTCCAGTGAGACAGGGAGGTTATGGAAGGGTACAGGTACAGGTCATATTTGTGTGGAGTTCTGCATTGATACGTTCCAGTGAGACAGGGAGGTTATGCAGGGGGACAGGTTCAGGGCATATTTGTGTGGAGTTCTGCATTGGTACGTTCCAGTGAGACAGGGTGGTTATGGAGGGGTAGAGGTTCAGGGCATATTTGTATGGAGTTCTGCATTGGTACATTCTACTGAGACAGGGAGGTTATGGAGGATACAGGTTCAGGGCATTATTGTGTGTAGTTCTGAATTAGTACGTTCCAGTGAGACAGGGAGGTTATGGAAGGGTACAGGTACAGGTCATATTTGTGTGGAGTTCTGCATTGGTACGTTACAGTGTGACAGGGAGGTTATAGTGGGGTACAGATTTAGGGCATATTTGTGTGGAGTTCTGCATTGGTACGTTCCAGTTAGACAGGGAGGTAAGGGAGGGTACATATTCAGGGGATATTTTTGTGTAGTTCTGCATTGGTACGTTCCAGTGAGACAGGGAGGTTATGGAGGGGTACAGTTTCAGGGCATATTTGTGTGGAGTTCTGCATTGGTACGTTCCAGTGAGACAGGGAGGTTATGGAGGTGTACAGGTTCAGGGCATATTTATGTGGAGTTCTGCATTGGAACATTCCAGTGAGACACGGAGGATATGCAGGGGTACAGGTTCAGGGCATATTTGGGTGGAGTTCTGCATTGGTACGTTCCAGTGAGAAAGGGAGGTTATGGAGGGGACATTTTCAGGGCATATTTGTGTGGAGTTCTGCATTGGTACGTTCTAGTGAGACAGGGAGGTTATGGAGGTGTACAAGTTCCGGGCATATTTTTGTGGAGTTCTGCATTGGTACGATCCAGTGTGACAGGGAGGTTATGGTTGGTAAAGGTTTAGCGCATATTTTTGTGGAGTTCTGCATTGGTACGTTCCAGTGAGACAGGGAGGATATGGAGGGTACATATTCAGGGGATATTTTTGTGGAGTTCTGCATTGGTACGTTCCAGTGAGACAGGGAGGATATGGAGGGGTAGAGGTTCAGGGCATAATTGTGTGGAGTTCTGCATTGGTACATTCCAGTGAGACACGGAGGATACGGAGGGATACAGGTTCATGACATATTTGTGTGGAGTTCTTCATTGGTACGTTCCAGTGAGACAGGGTGGTTATGGAGGGGATACCGGTTCAGGGCATATTTGTGTGGAGTTCTGCATTGGTACGTTCCAGTGAGACAGGGAGGTTATGGAGGGGATACCGGTTCAGGGCATATTTGTGTGGAGTTCTGCATTGGTACGTTCAAGTGAGAAAGGGAGGTTATAGAGGGGAAATTTCCAGGACATATTTGTGTGGAGTTCTTCATTGGTACGTTCCAGTGTGACAGGGAGGTTATGGAGGGCACATATTCAGGGGATATTTTTGTGGAGTTCTGCATTGGTACGTTCCAGTTAGACAGGGAGGTTATGGAGGGGTACAGTTTCAGGGCATATTTGTGTGGAGTTCTGCATTGGTACGTTCCAGTGAGACAGGGAGTATATGGAGGGTACATATTCAGGGGATATTTTTGTGGAGTTCTGCATTGGTACGTTCCAGTGAGACAGGGTGGTTATGGAGGGGTAGAGGTTCAGGGCATACTTGTTTGGAGTTCTGCATTGGTACATTCCATTGAGACACGGAGGATACGGAGGGATACAGGTTCATGACATATTTGTGTGGAGTTCTGCATTGGTACGTTCCAGTGAGACAGGGTGGTTATGGAGGGGTAGAGGTTCAGGGCATATTTGTATGGAGTTCTGCATTGGTACATTCTACTGAGACAGGGAGGTTATGGAGGATACAGGTTCAGGGCATTATTGTGTGTAGTTCTGAATTAGTACGTTCCAGTGAGACAGGGAGGTTATGGAAGGGTACAGGTACAGGTCATATTTGTGTGGAGTTCTGCATTGGTAGGTTACAGTGTGACAGGGAGGTTATAGTGGGGTACAGATTTAGGGCATATTTGTGTGGAGTTCTGCATTGGTACGTTCCAGTTAGACAGGGAGGTAAGGGAGGGTACATATTCAGGGGATATTTTTGTGTAGTTCTGCATTGGTACGTTCCAGTGAGACAGGGAGTTTATGGAGGGGTACAGTTTCAGGGCATATTTGTGTGGAGTTCTGCATTGGTACGTTCCAGTGAGACAGGGAGGTTATGGAGGTGTACAGGTTCAGGGCATATTTATGTGGAGTTCTGCATTGGAACATTCCAGTGAGACACGGAGGATATGCAGGGGTACAGGTTCAGGGCATATTTGGGTGGAGTTCTGCATTGGTACGTTCCAGTGAGAAAGGGAGGTTATGGAGGGGACATTTTCAGGGCATATTTGTGTGGAGTTCTGCATTGGTACGTTCTAGTGAGACAGGGAGGTTATGGAGGTGTACAAGTTCCGGGCATATTTTTGTGGAGTTCTGCATTGGTACGATCCAGTGTGACAGGGAGGTTATGGTTGGTAAAGGTTTAGCGCATATTTTTGTGGAGTTCTGCATTGGTACGTTCCAGTGAGACAGGGAGGATATGGAGGGTACATATTCAGGGGATATTTTTGTGGAGTTCTGCATTGGTACGTTCCAGTGAGACAGGGAGGATATGGAGGGGTAGAGGTTCAGGGCATAATTGAGTGGAGTTCTGCATTGGTACATTCCAGTGAGACACGGAGGATACGGAGGGATACAGGTTCATGACATATTTGTGTGGAGTTCTTCATTGGTACGTTCCTGTGAGACAGGTAGGTTTTGTAGCGTACAGGTTCATGGCATATTTGTGTGGAGTTCTGCATTGGTACGTTCCAGTGAGACAGGGAGGTTATGGAGGGGTACCGGTTCAGGGCATATTTGTGTGGAGTTCTGCATTGGTACGTTCCAGTGAGAAAGGGAGGTTATAGAGGGGAAATTTCCAGGACATATTTGTGTGGAGTTCTTCATTGGTACGTTCCAGTGTGACAGGGAGGTTATGGAGGGCACATATTCAGGGGATATTTTTGTGGAGTTCTGCATTGGTACGTTCCAGTTAGACAGGGAGGTTATGGAGGGGTACAGTTTCAGGGCATATTTGTGTGGAGTTCTGCATTGGTACGTTCCAGTGAGACAGGGAGGATATGGAGGGTACATATTCAGGGGATATTTTTGTGGAGTTCTGCATTGGTACGTTCCAGTGAGACAGGGTGGTTATGGAGGGGTAGAGGTTCAGGGCATACTTGTTTGGAGTTCTGCATTGGTACATTCCATTGAGACACGGAGGATACGGAGGGATACAGGTTCATGACATATTTGTGTGGAGTTCTTCATTGGTACGTTCCAGTGAGACAGGTAGGTTTTGTAGCGTACAGGTTCAGGGCAGATTTGTGTGGAGTTCTGCATTGGTACGTTCCAGTTAGACAGGGAGGTTATGGAGGGGTACAGTTTCAGGGCATATTTGTGAGGAGTTCTGCATTGGTACGTTCCAGTGAGACAGGGAGGTTATGGAGGGGTACCGGTTCAGGCCATATTTGTGTGGAGTTCTGCATTGGTACGTTCCAGAGAGAAAGGGAGGTTATGGAGGGGAAATTTTCAGGACATATTTGTGTGGAGTTCTGCATTGGTACGTTCCAGTGTGACAGGGAGGTTATGGAGGGCACATATTCAGGGGATATTTTTGTGGAGTTCTGCATTGGAACATTCCAGTGAGACACGGAGGATATGCAGGGGTACAGGTTCAGGGCATATTTGGGTGGAGTTCTGCATTGGTACGTTCCAGTGAGAAAGGGAGGTTATGGAGGGGACATTTTCAGGGCATATTTGTGTGGAGTTCTGCATTGGTACGTTCTAGTGAGAAAGGGAGGTTATGGAGGTGTACAAGTTCCGGGCATATTTTTGTGGAGTTCTGCATTGGTACGATCCAGTGTGACAGGGAGTTTATGGAGGGTACATATTCAGTGGATATTTTTGTGGAGTTCTGCATTGGTACGTTCCAGTGAGACAGGGAGGATATGGAGGGTACATATTCAGGGGATATTTTTGTGGAGTTCTGCATTGGAACATTCCAGTGAGACACGGAGGATATGCAGGGGTACAGGTTCAGGGCATATTTGGGTGGAGTTCTGCATTGGTACGTTCCAGTGAGAAAGGGAGGTTATGGAGGGGACATTTTCAGGGCATATTTGTGTGGAGTTCTGCATTGGTACGTTCTAGTGAGACAGGGAGGATACGGAGGTGTACAAGTTCCGGGCATATTTTTGTGGAGTTCTGCATTGGTACGATCCAGTGTGACAGGGAGGTTATGGAGGGTACATATTCAGTGGATATTTTTGTGGAGTTCTGCATTGGTACGTTCCAGTGAGACAGGGAGGATATGGAGGGTACATATTCAGGGGATATTTTTGTGGAGTTCTGCATTGGTACGTTCCAGTGAGACAGGGAGGTTATGGAGGGGTAGAGGTTCAGGGCATATTTGTGTGGAGTTCTGCATTGGTACATTCCAGTGAGACAGGTAGGTTTTGTAGCGAACAGGTTCAGGCCATATTTGTGTGGAGTTCTGCATTGGTACGTTCCAGTGAGACAGGGAGGTTATGGAGGGGTACCGGTTCAGGGCATATTTGTGTGGAGTTCTGCATTGGTACGTTCCAGTGAGAAAGGGAGGTTATGGAGGGGAAATTTTCAGGACATATTTGTGTGGAGTTCTGCATTGGTACGTTCCAGTGTGACAGGGAGGTTATGGAGGGCACATATTCAGGGGATATTTTTGTGTTTTTCTGCATTGGTACGTTCCAGTGAGAAAGGGAGGTTATGGAGGGGTATAGTTTCAGAGCATATTTTTGTGGAGTTCTGCATTGGTACGATCCAGTGTGACAGGGAGGTTATGGAGGGTACATATTCAGTCGATATTTTTGTGGAGTTCTGCATTGGTACGTTCCAGTGAGACAGGGAGGATATGGAGGGTACATATTCAGGGGATATTTTTGTGGAGTTCTGCATTGGTACATTCCAGTGAGACAGGTAGGTTTTGTAGCGTACAGGTTCAGGCCATATTTGTGTGGAGTTCTGCATTGGTACGTTCCAGTGAGACAGGGAGGTTATGGAGGGGTACCGGTTCAGGGCATATTTGTGTGGAGTTCTGCATTGGTACGTTCCAGTGAGAAAGGGAGGTTATGGAGGGGAAATTTTCAGGACATATTTGTGTGGAGTTCTGCATTGGTACGTTCCAGTGTGACAGGGAGGTTATGGAGGGCACATATTCAGGGGATATTTTTGTGGAGTTCTGCATTGGTACGTTCCAGTGAGGCAGGGTGGTTATGGAGGGGTAAAGGTTCAGGGCATATTAGTATGGAGTTCTGCATTGGTACATTCTACTGAGACAGGGAGGTTATGGAGGATACAGGTTCAGGGCATTAATGTGTGTAGTTCTGAATTAGTACGTTCCAGTGAGACAGGGAGGTTATGGAAGGGTACAGGTACAGGACATATTTGTGTGGAGTTCTGCATTGGTACGTTACAGTGTGACAGGGAGGTTATAGTGGGGTACAGATTTAGGGCATATTTGTGTGGAGTTCTGCATTGGTACTTTCCAGTTAGACAGGGAGGTAAGGGAGGGTACATATTCAGGTGATATTTTTGTGTAGTTCTGCATTGGTACGATCCAGTGAGACAGGGAGGTTATGGAGGGGTACAGTTTCAGGGCATATTTGTGAGGAGTTCTGCATTGGTACGTTCCAGTGAGACAGGGAGGTTATGGAGGGGTACCGGTTCAGGGCATATTTGTGTGGAGTTATGCATTGGTACGTTCCAGAGAGAAAGGGAGGTTATGGAGGGGAAATTTTCAGGACATATTTGTGTGGAGTTCTGCATTGGTACGTTCCAGTGTGACAGGGAGGTTATGGAGGGCACATATTCAGGGGATATTTTTGTGGAGTTCTGCATTGGAACATTCCAGTGAGACACGGAGGATATGCAGGGGTACAGGTTCAGGGCATATTTGGGTGGAGTTCTGCATTGGTACGTTCCAGTGAGAAAGGGAGGTTATGGAGGGGACATTTTCAGGGCATATTTGTGTGGAATTCTGCATTGGTACGTTCTAGTGAGACAGGGAGGTTATGGAGGTGTACAAGTTCCGGGCATATTTTTGTGGAGTTCTGCATTGGTACGATCCAGTGTGACAGGGAGGTTATGGAGGGTACATATTCAGTGGATATTTTTGTGGAGTTCTGCATTGGTACGTTCCAGTGAGACAGGGAGGATATGGAGGGTACATATTCAGGGGATATTTTTGTGGAGTTCTGCATCGGTACGTTCCAGTGAGACAGGGAGGTTATGGAGGGGTAGAGGTTCAGGGCATATTTGTGTGGAGTTCTGCATTGGTACATTCCAGTGAGACAGGTAGGTTTTGTAGCGTACAGGTTCAGGCCATATTTGTGTGGAGTTCTGCATTGGTACGTTCCAGTGAGACAGGGAGGTTATGGAGGGGTACCGGTTCAGGGCATATTTGTGTGGAGTTCTGCATTGGTACGTTCCAGTGAGAAAGGGAGGTTATGGAGGGGAAATTTTCAGGACATATTTGTGTGGAGTTCTGCATTGGTACGTTCCAGTGTGACAGGGAGGTTATGGAGGGCACATATTTAGGGGATATTTTTGTGGAGTTCTGCATTGGTACGTTCCAGTGAGACAGGGTGGTTATGGAGGGGTAAAGGTTCAGGGCATATTAGTATGGAGTTCTGCATTGGTACATTCTACTGAGACAGGGAGGTTATGGAGGATACAGGTTCAGGGCATTAATGTGTGTAGTTCTGAATTAGTACGTTCCAGTGAGACAGGGAGGTTATGGAAGGGTACAGGTACAGGACATATTTGTGTGGAGTTCTGCATTGGTACGTTACAGTGTGACAGGGAGGTTATAGTGGGGTACAGATTTAGGGCATATTTGTGTGGAGTTCTGCATTGGTACTTTCCAGTTAGACAGGGAGGTAAGGGAGGGTACATATTCAGGTGATATTTTTGTGTAGTTCTGCATTGGTACGTTCCAGTGAGACAGGGAGGATATGGAGGGTACATATTCAGGGGATATTTTTGTGGAGTTCTGCATTGCTACGTTCCAGTGAGACAGGGTGGTTATGGAGGGGTAGAGGTTCAGGGCATACTTGTGTGGAGTTCTGCATTGGTACATTCCAGTGAGACACGGAGGATACGGAGGGATACAGGTTCATGACATATTTGTGTGGAGTTCTTCATTGGTACGTTCCATTTAGACAGGGAGGTTATGGAGGGGTACAGTTTCAGGGCATATTTGTGAGGAGTTCTGCATTGCTACGTTCCAGTGAGACAGGGAGGTTATGGAGGGGTACCGGTTCAGGGCATATTTGTGAGGAGTTCTGCATTGGTACGTTCCAGTGAGAAAGGGAGGTTATGGAGGGGAAATTTTCAGGACATATTTGTGTGGATTTCTGCATTGGTACGTTCTAGTGAGACAGGGAGGTTATGGAGGTGTACAAGTTCAGGGCATATTTTTCTGGAGTTCTGCATTGGTAGGTTCGAGTGAGACAGGGAGTTTTTGGAGGGGTACAGGTTCAGGGCATTATTGTGTGTAGTTCTGAATTAGTACGTTCCAGTGAGACAGGGAGGTTATGGAAGGGTACAGGTACAGGTCATATTTGTGTGGAGTTCTGCATTGATACGTTCCAGTGAGACAGGGAGGTTATGCAGGGGGACAGGTTCAGGGCATATTTGTGTGGAGTTCTGCATTGGTACGTTCCAGTGAGACAGGGTGGTTATGGAGGGGTAGAGGTTCAGGGCATATTTGTATGGAGTTCTGCATTGGTACATTCTACTGAGACAGGGAGGTTATGGAGGATACAGGTTCAGGGCATTATTGTGTGTAGTTCTGAATTAGTACGTTCCAGTGAGACAGGGAGGTTATGGAAGGGTACAGGTACAGGTCATATTTGTGTGGAGTTCTGCATTGGTACGTTACAGTGTGACAGGGAGGTTATAGTGGGGTACAGATTTAGGGCATATTTGTGTGGAGTTCTGCATTGGTACGTTCCAGTTAGACAGGGAGGTAAGGGAGGGTACATATTCAGGTGATATTTTTGTGTAGTTCTGCATTGGTACGTTCCAGTGAGACAGGGAGGTTATGGAGGGGTACAGTTTCAGGGCATATTTGTGTGGAGTTCTGCATTGGTACGTTCCAGTGAGACAGGGAGGTTATGGAGGTGTACAGGTTCAGGGCATATTTATGTGGAGTTCTGCATTGGAACATTCCAGTGAGACACGGAGGATATGCAGGGGTACAGGTTCAGGGCATATTTGGGTGGAGTTCTGCATTGGTACGTTCCAGTGAGAAAGGGAGGTTATGGAGGGGACATTTTCAGGGCATATTTGTGTGGAGTTCTGCATTGGTACGTTCTAGTGAGACAGGGAGGTTATGGAGGTGTACAAGTTCCGGGCATATTTTTGTGGAGTTCTGCATTGGTACGATCCAGTGTGACAGGGAGGTTATGGTTGGTAAAGGTTTAGCGCATATTTTTGTGGAGTTCTGCATTGGTACGTTCCAGTGAGACAGGGAGGATATGGAGGGTACATATTCAGGGGATATTTTTGTGGAGTTCTGCATTGGTACGTTCCAGTGAGACAGGGAGGATATGGAGGGGTAGAGGTTCAGGGCATAATTGTGTGGAGTTCTGCATTGGTACATTCCAGTGAGACACGGAGGATACGGAGGGATACAGGTTCATGACATATTTGTGTGGAGTTCTTCATTGGTACGTTCCAGTGAGACAGGTAGGTTTTGTAGCGTACAGGTTCATGGCATATTTGTGTGGAGTTCTGCATTTGTACGTTCCAGTGAGACAGGGAGGTTATGGAGGGGTACCGGTTCAGGGCATATTTGTGTGGAGTTCTGCATTGGTACGTTCCAGTGAGAAAGGGAGGTTATAGAGGGGAAATTTCCAGGACATATTTGTGTGGAGTTCTTCATTGGTACGTTCCAGTGTGACAGGGAGGTTATGGAGGACACATATTCAGGGGATATTTTTGTGGAGTTCTGCATTGGTACGTTCCAGTTAGACAGGGAGGTTATGGAGGGGTACAGTTTCAGGGCATATTTGTGTGGAGTTCTGCATTGGTACGTTCCAGTGAGACAGGGAGGATATGGAGGGTACATATTCAGGGGATATTTTTGTGGAGTTCTGCATTGGTACGTTCCAGTGAGACAGGGTGGTTATGGAGGGGTAGAGGTTCAGGGCATACTTGTTTGGAGTTCTGCATTGGTACATTCCATTGAGACACGGAGGATACGGAGGGATACAGGTTCATGACATATTTGTGTGGAGTTCTTCATTGGTACGTTCCAGTGAGACAGGTAGGTTTTGTAGCGTACAGGTTCAGGGCAGATTTGTGTGGAGTTCTGCATTGGTACGTTCCAGTTAGACAGGGAGGTTATGGAGGGGTACAGTTTCAGGGCATATTTGTGAGGAGTTCTGCATTGGTACGTTCCAGTGAGACAGGGAGGTTATGGAGGGGTACCGGTTCAGGGCATATTTGTGTGGAGTTCTGCATTGGTACGTTCCAGAGAGAAAGGGAGGTTATGGAGGGGAAATTTTCAGGACATATTTGTGAGGAGTTCTGCATTGGTACGTTCCAGTGTGACAGGGAGGTTATGGAGGGCACATATTCAGGGGATATTTTTGTGGAGTTCTGCATTGGAACATTCCAGTGAGACACGGAGGATATGCAGGGGTACAGGTTCAGGGCATATTTGGGTGGAGTTCTGCATTGGTACGTTCCAGTGAGAAAGGGAGGTTATTGAGGGGACATTTTCAGGGCATATTTGTGTGGAGTTCTGCATTGGTACGTTCTAGTGAGACAGGGAGGTTATGGAGGGGTAGAGGTTCAGGGCATATTTGTGTGGAGTTCTGCATTGATACATTCCAGTGAGACAGGTAGGTTTTGTAGCGTACAGGTTCAGGCCATATTTGTGTGGAGTTCTGCATTGGTACGTTCCAGTGAGACAGGGATGTTATGGAGGGGTACCGGTTCAGGGCATATTTGTGTGGAGTTCTTCATTGGTACGTTCCAGTGAGACAGGTAGGTTTTGTAGCGTACAGGTTCATGGCATATTTTGTGTGGAGTTCTGCATTGGTACGTTCCAGTGAGACAGGGAGGTTATGGAGGGGTACCGGTTCAGGGCATATTTGTGTGGAGTTCTGCATTGGTACGTTCCAGTGAGAAAGGGAGGTTATAGAGGGGAAATTTCCAGGACATATTTGTGTGGAGTTCTTCATTGGTACGTTCCAGTGTGACAGGGAGGTTATGGAGGACACATATTCAGGGGATATTTTTGTGGAGTTCTGCATTGGTACGTTCCAGTTAGACAGGGAGGTTATGGAGGGGTACAGTTTCAGGGCATATTTGTGTGGAGTTCTGCATTGGTACGTTCCAGTGAGACAGGGAGGATATGGAGGGTACATATTCAGGGGATATTTTTGTGGAGTTGTGCATTGGTACGTTCCAGTGAGACAGGGTGGTTATGGAGGGGTAAAGGTTCAGGGCATACTTGTTTGGAGTTCTGCATTGGTACATTCCATTGAGACACGGAGGATACGGAGGGATACAGGTTCATGACAAATTTGTGTGGAGTTCTTCATTGGTACGTTCCAGTGAGACAGGTAGGTTTTGTAGCGTACAGGTTCAGGGCAGATTTGTGTGGAGTTCTGCATTGGTACGTTCCAGTTAGACAGGGAGGTTATGGAGGGGTACAGTTTCAGGGCATATTTGTGAGGAGTTCTGCATTGGTACGTTCCAGTGAGACAGGGAAGTTATGGAGCGGTACCGGTTCAGGGCATATTTGTGTGGAGTTCTGCATTGGTACGTTCCAGAGAGAAAGGGAGGTTATGGAGGGGAAATTTTCAGGACATATTTGTGTGGAGTTCTGCATTGGTACGTTCCAGTGTGACAGGGAGGTTATGGAGGGCACATATTCAGGGGATATTTTTGTGGAGTTCTGCATTGGAACATTCCAGTGAGACACGGAGGATATGCAGGGGTACAGGTTCAGGGCATATTTGGGTGGAGTTCTGCATTGGTACGTTCCAGTGAGAAAGGGAGGTTATGGAGGGGACATTTTCAGGGCATATTTGTGTGGAGTTCTGCATTGGTACGTTCTAGTGAGACAGGGAGGTTATGGAGGGGTAGAGGTTCAGGGCATATTTGTGTGGAGTTCTGCATTGGTACCTTCCAGTGAGACAGGTAGGTTATGGAGGATACAGGTTCAGGGCATTAATGTGTGTAGTTCTGAATTAGTACGTTCCAGTGAGACAGGGAGGTTATGGAAGGGTACAGGTACAGGACATATTTGTGTGGAGTTCTGCATTGGTACGTTACAGTGTGACAGGGAGGTTATAGTGGGGCACAGATTTAGGGCATATTTGTGTGGAGTTCTGCATTGGTACTTTCCAGTTAGACAGGGAGGTAAGGGAGGGTACATATTCAGGTGATATTTTTGTGTAGTTCTGCATTGGTACGATCCAGTGAGACAGGGAGGTTATGGAGGGGTACAGTTTCAGGGCATATTTGTGAGGAGTTCTGCATTGGTACGTTCCAGTGAGACAGGGAGGTTATGGAGGGGTACCGGTTCAGGGCATATTTGTGTGGAGTTATGCATTGGTACGTTCCAGAGAGAAAGGGAGGTTATGGAGGGGAAATTTTCAGGACATATTTGTGTGGAGTTCTGCATTGGTACGTTCCAGTGTGACAGGGAGGTTATGGAGGGCACATATTCAGGGGATATTTTTGTGGAGTTCTGCATTGGAACATTCCAGTGAGACACGGAGGATATGCAGGGGTACAGGTTCAGGGCATATTTGGGTGGAGTTCTGCATTGGTACGTTCCAGTGAGAAAGGGAGGTTATGGAGGGGACATTTTCAGGGCATATTTGTGTGGAGTTCTGCATTGGTACGTTCTAGTGAGACAGGGAGGTTATGGAGGTGTACAAGTTCCGGGCATATTTTTGTGGAGTTCTGCATTGGTACGATCCAGTGTGACAGGGAGGTTATGGAGGGTACATATTCAGTGGATATTTTTGTGGAGTTCTGCATTGGTACGTTCCAGTGAGACAGGGAGGATATGGAGGGTACATATTCAGGGGATATTTTTGTGGAGTTCTGCATCGGTACGTTCCAGTGAGACAGGGAGGTTATGGAGGGGTAGAGGTTCAGGGCATATTTGTGTGGAGTTCTGCATTGGTACATTCCAGTGAGACAGGTAGGTTTTGTAGCGTACAGGTTCAGGCCATATTTGTGTGGAGTTCTGCATTGGTACGTTCCAGTGAGACAGGGAGGTTATGGAGGGGTACCGGTTCAGGGCATATTTGTGTGGAGTTCTGCATTGGT
Source organism: Hemitrygon akajei (assembly GCF_048418815.1). Lineage (NCBI taxonomy): Eukaryota > Metazoa > Chordata > Chondrichthyes > Myliobatiformes > Dasyatidae > Hemitrygon > Hemitrygon akajei. The sequence continues at coordinate 2,106,397 of NW_027331925.1, read as the reverse complement.
ACGTTCCAGTGAGAAAGGGAGGTTATGGAGGGGAAATTTTCAGGACATATTTGTGTGGAGTTCTGCATTGGTACGTTCCAGTGTGACAGGGAGGTTATGGAGGGCACATATTCAGGGGATATTTTTGTGGAGGTCTGCATTGGTACGTTCCAGTGAGACAGGGTGGTTATGGAGGGGTAAAGGTTCAGGGCATATTAGTATGGAGTTCTGCATTGGTACATTCTACTGAGACAGGGAGGTTATGGAGGATACAGGTTCAGGGCATTAATGTGTGTAGTTCTGAATTAGTACGTTCCAGTGAGACAGGGAGGTTATGGAAGGGTACAGGTACAGGACATATTTGTGTGGAGTTCTGCATTGGTACGTTACAGTGTGACAGGGAGGTTATAGTGGGGTACAGATTTAGGGCATATTTGTGTGGAGTTCTGCATTGGTACTTTCCAGTTAGACAGGGAGGTAAGGGAGGGTACATATTCAGGTGATATTTTTGTGTAGTTCTGCATTGGTACGTTCCAGTGAGACAGGGAGGATATGGAGGGTACATATTCAGGGGATATTTTTGTGGAGTTCTGCATTGCTACGTTCCAGTGAGACAGGGTGGTTATGGAGGGGTAGAGGTTCAGGGCATACTTGTGTGGAGTTCTGCATTGGTACATTCCAGTGAGACACGGAGGATACGGAGGGATACAGGTTCATGACATATTTGTGTGGAGTTCTTCATTGGTACGTTCCATTTAGACAGGGAGGTTATGGAGGGGTACAGTTTCAGGGCATATTTGTGAGGAGTTCTGCATTGCTACGTTCCAGTGAGACAGGGAGGTTATGGAGGGGTACCGGTTCAGGGCATATTTGTGAGGAGTTCTGCATTGGTACGTTCCAGTGAGAAAGGGAGGTTATGGAGGGGAAATTTTCAGGACATATTTGTGTGGATTTCTGCATTGGTACGTTCTAGTGAGACAGGGAGGTTATGGAGGTGTACAAGTTCAGGGCATATTTTTCTGGAGTTCTGCATTGGTAGGTTCGAGTGAGACAGGGAGTTTTTGGAGGGGTACAGGTTCAGGGCATTATTGTGTGTAGTTCTGAATTAGTACGTTCCAGTGAGACAGGGAGGTTATGGAAGGGTACAGGTACAGGTCATATTTGTGTGGAGTTCTGCATTGATACGTTCCAGTGAGACAGGGAGGTTATGCAGGGGGACAGGTTCAGGGCATATTTGTGTGGAGTTCTGCATTGGTACGTTCCAGTGAGACAGGGTGGTTATGGAGGGGTAGAGGTTCAGGGCATATTTGTATGGAGTTCTGCATTGGTACATTCTACTGAGACAGGGAGGTTATGGAGGATACAGGTTCAGGGCATTATTGTGTGTAGTTCTGAATTAGTACGTTCCAGTGAGACAGGGAGGTTATGGAAGGGTACAGGTACAGGTCATATTTGTGTGGAGTTCTGCATTGGTACGTTACAGTGTGACAGGGAGGTTATAGTGGGGTACAGATTTAGGGCATATTTGTGTGGAGTTCTGCATTGGTACGTTCCAGTTAGACAGGGAGGTAAGGGAGGGTACATATTCAGGTGATATTTTTGTGTAGTTCTGCATTGGTACGTTCCAGTGAGACAGGGAGGTTATGGAGGGGTACAGTTTCAGGGCATATTTGTGTGGAGTTCTGCATTGGTACGTTCCAGTGAGACAGGGAGGTTATGGAGGTGTACAGGTTCAGGGCATATTTATGTGGAGTTCTGCATTGGAACATTCCAGTGAGACACGGAGGATATGCAGGGGTACAGGTTCAGGGCATATTTGGGTGGAGTTCTGCATTGGTACGTTCCAGTGAGAAAGGGAGGTTATGGAGGGGACATTTTCAGGGCATATTTGTGTGGAGTTCTGCATTGGTACGTTCTAGTGAGACAGGGAGGTTATGGAGGTGTACAAGTTCCGGGCATATTTTTGTGGAGTTCTGCATTGGTACGATCCAGTGTGACAGGGAGGTTATGGTTGGTAAAGGTTTAGCGCATATTTTTGTGGAGTTCTGCATTGGTACGTTCCAGTGAGACAGGGAGGATATGGAGGGTACATATTCAGGGGATATTTTTGTGGAGTTCTGCATTGGTACGTTCCAGTGAGACAGGGAGGATATGGAGGGGTAGAGGTTCAGGGCATAATTGTGTGGAGTTCTGCATTGGTACATTCCAGTGAGACACGGAGGATACGGAGGGATACAGGTTCATGACATATTTGTGTGGAGTTCTTCATTGGTACGTTCCAGTGAGACAGGTAGGTTTTGTAGCGTACAGGTTCATGGCATATTTGTGTGGAGTTCTGCATTTGTACGTTCCAGTGAGACAGGGAGGTTATGGAGGGGTACCGGTTCAGGGCATATTTGTGTGGAGTTCTGCATTGGTACGTTCCAGTGAGAAAGGGAGGTTATAGAGGGGAAATTTCCAGGACATATTTGTGTGGAGTTCTTCATTGGTACGTTCCAGTGTGACAGGGAGGTTATGGAGGACACATATTCAGGGGATATTTTTGTGGAGTTCTGCATTGGTACGTTCCAGTTAGACAGGGAGGTTATGGAGGGGTACAGTTTCAGGGCATATTTGTGTGGAGTTCTGCATTGGTACGTTCCAGTGAGACAGGGAGGATATGGAGGGTACATATTCAGGGGATATTTTTGTGGAGTTCTGCACTGGTACGTTCCAGTGAGACAGGGTGGTTATGGAGGGGTAGAGGTTCAGGGCATACTTGTTTGGAGTTCTGCATTGGTACATTCCATTGAGACACGGAGGATACGGAGGGATACAGGTTCATGACATATTTGTGTGGAGTTCTTCATTGGTACGTTCCAGTGAGACAGGTAGGTTTTGTAGCGTACAGGTTCAGGGCAGATTTGTGTGGAGTTCTGCATTGGTACGTTCCAGTTAGACAGGGAGGTTATGGAGGGGTACAGTTTCAGGGCATATTTGTGAGGAGTTCTGCATTGGTACGTTCCAGTGAGACAGGGAGGTTATGGAGGGGTACCGGTTCAGGGCATATTTGTGTGGAGTTCTGCATTGGTACGTTCCAGAGAGAAAGGGAGGTTATGGAGGGGAAATTTTCAGGACATATTTGTGTGGAGTTCTGCATTGGTACGTTCCAGTGTGACAGGGAGGTTATGGAGGGCACATATTCAGGGGATATTTTTGTGGAGTTCTGCATTGGAACATTCCAGTGAGACACGGAGGATATGCAGGGGTACAGGTTCAGGGCATATTTGGGTGGAGTTCTGCATTGGTACGTTCCAGTGAGAAAGGGAGGTTATGGAGGGGACATTTTCAGGGCATATTTGTGTGGAGTTCTGCATTGGTACGTTCTAGTGAGACAGGGAGGTTATGGAGGGGTAGAGGTTCAGGGCATATTTGTGTGGAGTTCTGCATTGGTACATTCCAGTGAGACAGGTAGGTTTTGTAGCGTACAGGTTCAGGCCATATTTGTGTGGAGTTCTGCATTGGTACGTTCCAGTGAGACAGGGATGTTATGGAGGGGTACCGGTTCAGGGCATATTTGTGTGGAGTTCTTCATTGGTACGTTCCAGTGAGACAGGTAGGTTTTGTAGCGTACAGGTTCATGGCATATTTGTGTGGAGTTCTGCATTGGTACGTTCCAGTGAGACAGGGAGGTTATGGAGGGGTACCGGTTCAGGGCATATTTGTGTGGAGTTCTGCATTGGTACGTTCCAGTGAGAAAGGGAGGTTATAGAGGGGAAATTTCCAGGACATATTTGTGTGGAGTTCTTCATTGGTACGTTCCAGTGTGACAGGGAGGTTATGGAGGACACATATTCAGGGGATATTTTTGTGGAGTTCTGCATTGGTACGTTCCAGTTAGACAGGGAGGTTATGGAGGGGTACAGTTTCAGGGCATATTTGTGTGGAGTTCTGCATTGGTACGTTCCAGTGAGACAGGGAGGATATGGAGGGTACATATTCAGGGGATATTTTTGTGGAGTTGTGCATTGGTACGTTCCAGTGAGACAGGGTGGTTATGGAGGGGTAAAGGTTCAGGGCATACTTGTTTGGAGTTCTGCATTGGTACATTCCATTGAGACACGGAGGATACGGAGGGATACAGGTTCATGACAAATTTGTGTGGAGTTCTTCATTGGTACGTTCCAGTGAGACAGGTAGGTTTTGTAGCGTACAGGTTCAGGGCAGATTTGTGTGGAGTTCTGCATTGGTACGTTCCAGTTAGACAGGGAGGTTATGGAGGGGTACAGTTTCAGGGCATATTTGTGAGGAGTTCTGCATTGGTACGTTCCAGTGAGACAGGGAAGTTATGGAGGGGTACCGGTTCAGGGCATATTTGTGTGGAGTTCTGCATTGGTACGTTCCAGAGAGAAAGGGAGGTTATGGAGGGGAAATTTTCAGGACATATTTGTGTGGAGTTCTGCATTGGTACGTTCCAGTGTGACAGGGAGGTTATGGAGGGCACATATTCAGGGGATATTTTTGTGGAGTTCTGCATTGGAACATTCCAGTGAGACACGGAGGATATGCAGGGGTACAGGTTCAGGGCATATTTGGGTGGAGTTCTGCATTGGTACGTTCCAGTGAGAAAGGGAGGTTATGGAGGGGACATTTTCAGGGCATATTTGTGTGGAGTTCTGCATTGGTACGTTCTAGTGAGACAGGGAGGTTATGGAGGGGTAGAGGTTCAGGGCATATTTGTGTGGAGTTCTGCATTGGTACCTTCCAGTGAGACAGGTAGGTTTTGTAGCGTACAGGTTCAGGCCATATTTGTGTGGAGTTCTGCATTGGTACGTTCCAGTGAGACAGGGATGTTATGGAGGGGTACCGGTTCAGGGCATATTTGTGTGGAGTTCTGCATTGGTACGTTCCAGTGAGAAAGGGAGGTTATGGAGGGGAAATTTTCAGGACATATTTGTGTGGAGTTCTGCATTGGTACGTTCCAGTGTGACAGGGAGGTTATGGAGGGCACATATTCAGGGGATATTTTTGTGGAGTTCTGCATTGGTACGTTCCAGTGAGACAGGGTGGTTATGGAGGGGTAAAGGTTCAGGGCATATTAGTATGGAGTTCTGCATTGGTACATTCTACTGAGACAGGGAGGTTATGGAGGATACAGGTTCAGGGCATTAATGTGTGTAGTTCTGAATTAGTACGTTCCAGTGAGACAGGGAGGTTATGGAAGGGTACAGGTACAGGACATATTTGTGTGGATTTCTGCATTGGTACGTTACAGTGTGACAGGGAGGTTATAGTGGGGTACAGATTTAGGGCATATTTGTGTGGAGTTCTGCATTGGTACTTTCCAGTTAGACAGGGAGGTAAGGGAGGGTACATATTCAGGTGATATTTTTGTGTAGTTCTGCATTGGTACGTTCCAGTGAGACAGGGAAGTTATGGAGGGGTACAGTTTCAGGGCATATTTGTGTGGAGTTCTGCATTGGTACGTTCCAGTGAGACAGGGAGGTTATGGAGGTGTACAGGTTCAGGGCATATTTATGTGGAATTCTGCATTGGAACATTCCAGTGAGACACGGAGGATATGCAGGGGTACAGGTTCAGGGCATATTTGGGTGGAGTTCTGCATTGGTACGTTCCAGTGAGAAAGGGAGGTTATGGAGGGGACATTTTCAGGGCATATTTGTGTGGAGTTCTGCATTGGTACGATCCAGTGTGACAGGGAGGTTATGGAGGGTACATATTCAGTGGATATTTTTGTGGAGTTCTGCATTGGTACGTTCCAGTGAGACAGGGCGGATATGGAGGGTACATATTCAGGGGATATTTTTGTGGAGTTCTGCATTGGTACGTTCCAGTGAGACAGGGAGGTTATGGAGGGGTAGAGGTTCAGGGCATATTTGTGTGGAGTTCTGCATTGGTACATTCCAGTGAGACAGGTAGGTTTTGTAGCGTACAGGTTCAGGCCATATTTGTGTGGAGTTCTGCATTGGTACGTTCCAGTGAGACAGGGAGGTTATGGAGGGGAAATTTTCAGGACATATTTGTGTGGAGTTCTGCATTGGTACGTTCCAGTGTGACAGGGAGGTTATGGAGGGCACATATTCAGGGGATATTTTTGTGGAGTTCTGCATTGGTACGTTCCAGTTAGACAGGGAGGTTATGGAGGGGTACAGTTTCAGGGCATATTTGTGTGGAGTTCTGCATTGGTACGTTCCAGTGAGACAGGGAGGATATGGAGGTTACATATTCAGGGGATATTTTTGTGGAGTTCTGCATTGGTACGTTCCAGTGAGACAGGGAGGTTATGGAGGGGTAGAGGTTCCGGGCATATTTGTGTGGAGTTCTGCATTGGTACATTCCAGTGAGACAGGTAGGTTTTGTAGCGTACAGGTTCAGGGCATATTTGTGTGGAGTTCTGCATTGGTACGTTCCAGTGAGAAAGGGTGGTTATGGAGGGGAAATTTTCAGGACATATTTGTGTGGAGTTCTGCATTGGTACGTTCCAGTGTGACAGGGAGGTTATGGAGGTTACATATTCAGGGGATATTTTTGTGGAGTTCTGCATTGGTACGTTCCAGTGAGACAGGGAGGTTATGGAGGGGTAGAGGTGCCGGGCATATTTGTGTGGAGTTCTGCATTGGTACATTCCAGTGAGACAGGTAGGATTTGTAGCATACAGGTTCAGGGCATATTTGTGTGGAGTTCTGCATTGGTACGTTCCAGTGAGACAGGTAGGTTTTGTAGCGTACAGGTTCAGGGCATATTTGTGTGGAGTTCTGCATTGGTACGTTCCAGTTAGACAGGGAGGTTATGGAGGGGTACAGTTTCAGGGCATATTTGTGAGGAGTTCTGCATTGGTACGTTCCAGTGAGACAGGGAGGTTATGGAGGGGTACCGGTTCAGGGCATATTTGTGTGGAGTTCTGCATTGGTACGTTCCAGTGAGACAGGGTGGTTATGGAGGGGTAGAGGTTCAGGGCATATTTGTATGGAGTTCTGCATTGGTACATTCTACTGAGACAGGGAGGTTATGGAGGATACAGGTTCAGGGCATTATTGTGTGTAGTTCTGAATTAGTACGTTCCAGTGAGACAGGGAGGTTATGGAGGGTACATATTCAGTGGATATTTTTGTGGAGTTCTGCATTGGTACGTTCCAGTGAGACAGGGCGGATATGGAGGGTACATATTCAGGGGATATTTTTGTGGAGTTCTGCATTGGTACGTTCCAGTGAGACAGGGAGGTTATGGAGGGGTAGAGGTTCAGGGCATATTTGTGTGGAGTTCTGCATTGGTACATTCCAGTGAGACAGGTAGGTTTTGTAGCGTACAGGTTCAGGCCATATTTGTGTGGAGTTCTGCATTGGTACGTTCCAGTGAGACAGGGAGGTTATGGAGGGGAAATTTTCAGGACATATTTGTGTGGAGTTCTGCATTGGTACGTTCCAGTGTGACAGGGAGGTTATGGATGGCACATATTCAGGGGATATTTTTGTGGAGTTCTGCATTGGTACGTTCCAGTTAGACAGGGAGGTTATGGAGGGGTACAGTTTCAGGGCATATTTGTGTGGAGTTCTGCATTGGTACGTTCCAGTGAGACAGGGAGGATATGGAGGTTACATATTCAGGGGATATTTTTGTGGAGTTCTGCATTGGTACGTTCCAGTGAGACAGGGAGGTTATGGAGGGGTAGAGGTTCCGGGCATATTTGTGTGGAGTTCTGCATTGGTACATTCCAGTGAGACAGGTAGGTTTTGTAGCGTACAGGTTCAGGGCATATTTGTGTGGAGTTCTGCATTGGTACGTTCCAGTGAGAAAGGGTGGTTATGGAGGGGAAATTTTCAGGACATATTTGTGTGGAGTTCTGCATTGGTACGTTCCAGTGTGACAGGGAGGTTATGGAGGTTGCATATTCAGGGGATATTTTTGTGGAGTTCTGCATTGGTACGTTCCAGTGAGACAGGGAGGTTATGGAGGGGTAGAGGTGCCGGGCATATTTGTGTGGAGTTCTGCATTGGTACATTCCAGTGAGACAGGTAGGTTTTGTAGCATACAGGTTCAGGGCATATTTGTGTGGAGTTCTGCATTGGTACGTTCCAGTGAGACAGGTAGGTTTTGTAGCGTACAGGTTCAGGGCATATTTGTGTGGAGTTCTGCATTGGTACGTTCCAGTTAGACACGGAAGTTATGGAGGGGTACAGTTTCAGGGCATATTTGTGAGGAGTTCTGCATTGGTACGTTCCAGTGAGACAGGGAGGTTATGGAGGGGTACCGGTTCAGGGCATATTTGTGTGGAGTTCTGCATTGGTACGTTCCAGTGAGACAGGGTGGTTATGGAGGGGTAGAGGTTCAGGGCATATTTGTATGGAGTTCTGCATTGGTACATTCTACTGAGACAGGGAGGTTATGGAGGATACAGGTTCAGGGCATTATTGTGTGTAGTTCTGAATTAGTACGTTCCAGTGAGACAGGGAGGTTATGGAAGGGTACAGGTACAGGTCATATGTGTGTGGAGTTCTGCATTGGTACGTTACAGTGTGACAGGGAGGTTATAGTGGGGTACAGATTTAGGGCATATTTGTGTGGAGTTCTGCATTGGTACGTTCCAGTTAGACAGGGAGGTAAGGGAGGGTACATATTCAGGGGATATTTTTGTGTAGTTCTGCATTGGTACGTTCCAGTGAGACAGGGAGGTTATGGAGCGGTACAGTTTCAGGGCATATTTGTGTGGAGTTCTGCATTGGTACATTCCAGTGAGACAGGGAGGTTATGGAGGTGTACAGGTTCAGGGCATATTTATGTGGAGTTCTGCATTGGAACATTCCAGTGAGACACGGAGGATATGCAGGGGTACAGGTTCAGGGCATATTTGGGTGGAGTTCTGCATTGGTACGTTCCAGTGAGAAAGGGAGGTTATGGAGGGGACATTTTCAGGGCATATTTGTGTGGAGTTCTGCATTGGTACGTTCTAGTGAGACAGGGAGGTTATGTAGGTGTACAAGTTCCGGGCATATTTTTGTGGAGTTCTGCATTGGTACGATACAGTGTGACAGGGAGGTTATGGTTGGTAAAGGTTTAGCGCATATTTTTGTGGAGTTCTGCATTGGTACGTTCCAGTGAGACAGGGAGGATATGGAGGGTACATATTCAGGGGATATTTTTGTGGAGTTCTGCATTGGTACGTTCCAGTGAGACAGGGAGGATATGGAGGGGTAGAGGTTCTGGGCATAATTGTGTGGAGTTCTGCATTGGTACATTCCAGTGAGACACGGAGGATACGGAGGGATACAGGTTCATGACATATTTGTGTGGAGTTCTTCATTGGTACGTTCCAGTGAGACAGGTAGGTTTTGTAGCGTACAGGTTCATGGCATATTTGTGTGGAGTTCTGCATTGGTACGTTCCAGTGAGACAGGGAGGTTATGGAGGGGTACCGGTTCAGGGCATATTTGTGTGGAGTTCTGCATTGGTACGTTCCAGTGAGAAAGGGAGGTTATAGAGGGGAAATTTCCAGGACATATTTGTGTGGAATTCTTCATTGGTACGTTCCAGTGTGACAGGGAGGTTATGGAGGGCACATATTCAGGGGATATTTTTGTGGAGTTCTGCATTGGTACGTTCCAGTTAGACAGGGAGGTTATGGAGGGGTACAGTTTCAGGGCATATTTGTGTGGAGTTCTGCATTGGTACGTTCCAGTGAGACAGGGAGGATATGGAGGGTACATATTCAGGGGATATTTTTGTGGAGTTCTGCATTGGTACGTTCCAGTGAGACAGGGTGGTTATGGAGGGGTAGAGGTTCAGGGCATACTTGTTTGGAGTTCTGCATTGGTACATTCCATTGAGACACGGAGGATACGGAGGGATACAGGTTCATGACATATTTGTGTGGAGTTCTTCATTGGTACGTTCCAGTGAGACAGGTAGGTTTTGTAGCGTACAGGTTCAGGGCAGATTTGTGTGGAGTTCTGCATTGGTACGTTCCAGCTAGACAGGGAGGTTATGGAGGGGTACAGTTTCAGGGCATATTTGTGAGGAGTTCTGCATTGGTACGTTCCAGTGAGACAGGGAGGTTATGGAGGGGTACCGGTTCAGGGCATATTTGTGTGGAGTTCTGCATTGGTACGTTCCAGAGAGAAAGGGAGGTTATGGAGGGGAAATTTTCAGGACATATTTGTGTGGAGTTCTGCATTGGTACGTTCCAGTGTGACAGGGAAGTTATGGAGGGCACATATTCAGGGGATATTTTTGTGGAGTTCTGCATTGGTACGTTCCAGTTAGACAGGGAGGTTATGGAGGGGTACAGTTTCAGGGCATATTTGTGTGGAGTTCTGCATTGGTACGTTCCAGTGAGACAGGGAGGATATGGAGGGTACATATTCAGCGGATATTTTTGTGGAGTTCTGCATTGCTACGTTCCAGTGAGACAGGGTGGTTATGGAGGGGTAGAGGTTCAGGGCATACTTGTGTGGAGTTCTGCATTGGTACATTCCAGTGAGACACGGAGGATACGGAGGGATACAGGTTCATGACATATTTGTGTGGAGTTCTTCATTGGTACGTTCCAGTTAGACAGGGAGGTTATGGAGGGGTACAGTTTCAGGGCATATTTGTGAGGAGTTCTGCATTGCTACGTTCCAGTGAGACAGGGAGGTTATGGAGGGGTACCGGTTCTGGGCATATTTGTGAGGAGATCTGCATTGGTACGTTCCAGTGAGAAAGGAAGGTTATGGAGGTGTACAAGTTCAGGGCATATTTTTCTGGAGTTCTGCATTGGTAGGTTCGAGTGAGACAGGGAGTTTTTGGAGGGGTACAGGTTTAGGGCATATTTGGGTGGAATTCTGCATTGATACGTTCCAGTGAGACAGGGAGGTTATGCAGGGGGACAGGTTCAGGGCATATTTGTGTGGAGTTCTGCATTGGAACTTTCCAGTGAGACACGGAGGATATGGAGGGATACAGGTTCATGGCATATTTGTGTGGAGTTCTACATTGGTACGTTCCAGTGAGACAGGGAGATTATGGAGGGTATTGTTTCAGGGCATATTTTTGTGGAGTTCTGCATTGGTACGTTCCAGTGAGAGAGGGAGGTTGTGGAGGTTACAGTTACAAGGCATATTTGTATGGAGTTCTGCATTGGTACATTCTACTGAGACAGGGAGGTTATGGAGGATGCAGGTTCAGGGCATTATTGTGTGTAGTTCTGAATTAGTACGTTCCAGTGAGACAGGGAGGTTATGGAAGGGTACAGTTACAGGACATATTTGTGTGGAGTTCTGCATTGGTAGGTTCCAGTGAGACAGGGAGGTTATGGAGGGGTAGAGGTTCAGGGCATATATCTGTGGAGTTCTGCATTGGTACATTCCAGTGAGACACGGAGGATACGGAGGGATACAGGTTCATGACATATTTGTGTGGAGTTCTTCATTGGTACGTTCCAGTGAGACAGGTAGGTTTTGTAGCGTACAGGTTCAGGGCATATTTGTGTGGAGTTCTGCATTGGTACGTTCCAGTTAGACAGGGAGGTTATGGAGGGGTACCGGTTCAGGGCATATTTGTGAGGAGTTCTGCATTGGTACGTTCCAGTGAGACAGGGAGGTTATGGAGGGGTACAGGTACAGGGCATATTTGTGTGGAGTTCTGCATTGGTACGTTACAGTGTGACAGGGAGGTTATAGTGGGGTACAGATTTAGGGCATATTTGTGTGGAGTTCTGCATTGGTACGTTCCAGTTAGACAGGGAGGTAAGGGAGGGTACATATTCAGGGGATATTTTTGTGTAGTTCTGCATTGGTACGTTCCAGTGAGACAGGGAGGTTATGGAGCGGTACAGTTTCAGGGCATATTTGTGTGGAGTTCTGCATTGGTACGTTCCAGTGAGACAGGGAGGTTATCGAGGTGTACAGGTTCAGGGCATATTTATGTGGAGTTCTGCATTGGAACATTCCAGTGAGACACGGAGGATATGCAGGGGTACAGGTTCAGGGCATATTTGGGTGGAGTTCTGCATTGGTACGTTCCAGTGAGAAAGGGAGGTTATGGAGGGGACATTTTCAGGGCATATTTGTGTGGAGTTCTGCATTGGTACGTTCTAGTGAGACAGGGAGGTTATGGAGGTGTACAAGTTCCGGGCATATTTTTGTGGAGTTCTGCATTGGTACGATCCAGTGTGACAGGGAGGTTATGGTTGGTAAAGGTTTAGCGCATATTTTTGTGGAGTTCTGCATTGGTACGTTCCAGTGAGACAGGGAGGATATGGAGGGTACATATTCAGGGGATATTTTTGTGGAGTTCTGCATTGGTACGTTCCAGTGAGACAGGGAGGATATGGAGGGGTAGAGGTTCAGGGCATAATTGTGTGGAGTTCTGCATTGGTACATTCCAGTGAGACACGGAGGATACGGAGGGATACAGGTTCATGACATATTTGTGTGGAGTTATTCATTGGTACGTTCCTGTGAGACAGGTAGGTTTTGTAGAGTACAGGTTCTTGGCATATTTGTGTGGAGTTCTGCATTGGTACGTTCCAGTGAGACAGGGAGGTTATGGAGGGGTACCGGTTCAGGGCATATTTGTGTGGAATTCTGCATTGGTACGTTCCAGTGAGAAAGGGAGGTTATAGAGGGGAAATTTCCAGGACATATTTGTGTGGAGTTCTTCATTGGAACGTTCCAGTGTGACAGGGAGGTTATGGAGGGCACATATTCAGGGGATATTTTTGTGGAGTTCTGCATTGGTACGTTCCAGTTAGACAGGGAGGTTATGGAGGGGTACAGTTTCAGGGCATATTTGTGTGGAGTTCTGCATTGGTACGTTCCAGTGAGACAGGGAGGATATGGAGGGTACATATTCAGGGGATATTTTTGTGGAGTTCTGCATTGGTACGTTCCAGTGAGACAGGGTGGTTATGGAGGGGTAGAGGTTCAGGGCATACTTGTTTGGAGTTCTGCATTGGTACATTCCATTGAGACACGGAGGATACGGAGGGATACAGGTTCATGACATATTTGTGTGGAGTTCTTCATTGGTACGTTCCAGTGAGACAGGTAGGTTTTGTAGCGTACAGGTTCAGGGCAGATTTGTGTGGAGTTCTGCATTGGTACGTTCCAGTTAGACAGGGAGGTTATGGAGGGGTACAGTTTCAGGGCATATTTGTGAGGAGTTCTGCATTGGTACGTTCCAGTGAGACAGGGAGGTTATGGAGGGGTACCGGTTCAGGGCATATTTGTGTGGAGTTCTGCATTGGTACGTTCCAGAGAGAAAGGGAGGTTATGGAGGGGAAATTTTCAGGACATATTTGTGTGGAGTTCTGCATTGGTACGTTCCAGTGTGACAGGGAGGTTATGGAGGGCACATATTCAGGGGATATTTTTGTGGAGTTCTGCATTGGTACGTTCCAGTTAGACAGGGAGGTTATGGAGGGGTACAGTTTCAGGGCATATTTGTGTGGAGTTCTGCATTGGTACGTTCCAGTGAGACAGGGAGGATATGGAGGGTACATATTCAGCGGATATTTTTGTGGAGTTCTGCATTGCTACGTTCCAGTGAGACAGGGTGGTTATGGAGGGGTAGAGGTTCAGGGCATACTTGTGTGGAGTTCTGCATTGGTACATTCCAGTGAGACACGGAGGATACGGAGGGATACAGGTTCATGACATATTTGTGTGGAGTTCTTCATTGGTACGTTCCAGTTAGACAGGGAGGTTATGGAGGGGTACAGTTTCAGGGCATATTTGTGAGGAGTTCTGCATTGCTACGTTCCAGTGAGACAGGGAGGTTATGGAGGGGTACCGGTTCTGGGCATATTTGTGAGGAGATCTGCATTGGTACGTTCCAGTGAGAAAGGAAGGTTATGGAGGTGTACAAGTTCAGGGCATATTTTTCTGGAGTTCTGCATTGGTAGGTTCGAGTGAGACAGGGAGTTTTTGGAGGGGTACAGGTGTAGGGCATATTTGGGTGGAATTCTGCATTGATACGTTCCAGTGAGACAGGGAGGTTATGCAGGGGGACAGGTTCAGGGCATATTTGTGTGGAGTTCTGCATTGGAACTTTCCAGTGAGACACGGAGGATATGGAGGGATACAGGTTCATGGCATATTTGTGTGGAGTTCTACATTGGTACGTTCCAGTGAGACAGGGAGATTATGGAGGGTATTGTTTCAGGGCATATTTTTGTGGAGTTCTGCATTGGTACGTTCCAGTGAGAGAGGGAGGTTGTGGAGGTTACAGTTACAAGGCATATTTGTATGGAGTTCTGCATTGGTACATTCTACTGAGACAGGGAGGTTATGGAGGATGCAGGTTCAGGGCATTATTGTGTGTAGTTCTGAATTAGTACGTTCCAGTGAGACAGGGAGGTTATGGAAGGGTACAGTTACAGGACATATTTGTGTGGAGTTCTGCATTGGTAGGTTCCAGTGAGACAGGGAGGTTATGGAGGGGTAGAGGTTCAGGGCATATATCTGTGGAGTTCTGCATTGGTACATTCCAGTGAGACACGGAGGATACGGAGGGATACAGGTTCATGACATATTTGTGTGGAGTTCTTCATTGGTACGTTCCAGTGAGACAGGTAGGTTTTGTAGCGTACAGGTTCAGGGCATATTTGTGTGGAGTTCTGCACTGGTACGTTCCAGTTAGACAGGGAGGTTATGGAGGGGTACCGGTTCAGGGCATATTTGTGAGGAGTTCTGCATTGGTACGTTCCAGTGAGACAGGGAGGTTATGGAGGGGTACCGGTTCAGGGCATATTTGTGTGGAGTTCTGCATTGGTACGTTCCAGTGAGACAGGGAGGTTATGGAGGTGTACAGGTTCAGGGCATATTTATGTGGAGTTCTGCATTGGTACGTTCTAGTGAGACAGGGAGGTTATGGAGGTGTACAAATTCCGGGCATATTTTTGTGGAGTTCTGCATTGGTACGTTCCAGTGTGACAGGGAGGTTATGGAGGGCACATATTCAGGGGATATTTTTGTGGAGTTCTGCATTGGTACGTTCCAGTGAGACAGGGAGGTTATGGAGGGGTAGAGGTTCCGGGCATATTTGTGTGGAGTTCTGCATTGGTACATTCCAGTGAGACAGGTAGGTTTTGTAGCGTACAGGTTCAGGGCATATTTGTGTGGAGTTCTGCATTGGTACGTTCCAGTTAGACAGGGAGGTTATGGAGGGGTACAGTTTCAGGGCATATTTGTGAGGAGTTCTGCATTGGTACGTTCCAGTGAGACAGGGAGGTTATGGAGGGGTACGGGTAAAGGGCATATTTGTGTGGAGTTCTGCATTGGTACGTTCCAGTGAGAAAGGGAGGTTATGGACGGGAAATTTTCAGGACATATTTGTGTGGAGTTCTGCATTGGTACGTTCCAGTGTGACAGGGAGGTTATGGAGGGCACATATTCAGGGGATATTTTTGTGGAATTCTGCATTGGTACGTTCCAGTTAGACAGGGAGGTTATGGAGGGGTACAGTTTCAGGGCATATTTGTGTGGAGTTCTGCATTGGTACGTTCCAGTGAGACAGGGAGGATATGGAGGGTACATATTCAGGGGATATTTTTGTGGAGTTCTGCATTGGTACGTTCCAGTTAGACAGGGAGGTTATGGAGGGGTGCAGTTTCAGGGCATATTTGTGAGGAGTTCTGCATTGCTACGTTCCAGTGAGACAGGGAGGTTATGGAGGGGTACCGGTTCAGGGCATATTTGTGAGGAGTTCTGCATTGGTACGTTCCAGTGAGACAGGGAGGTTATGGAGGGGAAATTTTCAGGACATATTTGTGTGGAGTTCTGCATTGGTACGTTCCAGTGTGACAGGGAGGTAATGGAGGGCACATATTCAGGGGATATTTTTGTGGAGTTCTGCATTGGTACGTTCCAGTTAGACAGGGAGGTTATGGAGGGGTACAGTTTCAGGGCATATTTGTGTGGAGTTCTGCATTGGTACGTTCCAGTGAGACAGGGAGGATATGGAGGGTACATATTCAGTGGATATTTTTGTGGAGTTCTGCATTGGTACGTTCCAGTGAGACAGGGTGGTTATGGAGGGGTAAAGGTTCAGGGCATATTAGTATGGAGTTCTGCATTGGTACATTCTACTGAGACAGGGAGGTTATGGAGGATACAGGTTCAGGGCATATTTGGGTGGAGTTCTGCATTGGTACGTTCCAGTGAGAAAGGGAGGTTATGGAGGGGACATTTTCAGGGCATATTTGTGTGGAGTTCTGCATTGGTACGTTCTAGTGAGACAGGGAGGTTATGGAGGTGTACAAGTTCCGGGCATATTTTTGTGGAGTTCTGCATTGGTACGATCCAGTGTGACAGGGAGGTTATGGTTGGTAAAGGTTTAGCGTATATTTTTGTGGAGTTCTGCATTGGTACGTTCCAGTGAGACAGGGAGGATATGGAGGGTACATATTCAGGGGATATTTTTGTGGAGTTCTGCATTGGTACGTTCCAGTGAGACAGGGAGGATATGGAGGGGTAGAGGTTCAGGGCATAATTGTGTGGAGTTCTGCATTGGTACATTCCAGTGAGACACGGAGGATACGGAGGGATACAGGGTCATGACATATTTGTGTGGAGTTCTTCATTGGTACGTTCCAGTGAGACAGGTAGGTTTTGTAGCGTACAGGTTCATGGCATATTTGTGTGGAGTTCTGCATTGGTACGTTCCAGTGAGACAGGGAGGTTATGGAGGGGTACCGGTTCAGGGCATATTTGTGTGGAGTTCTGCATTGGTACGTTCCAGTGAGAAAGGGAGGTTATAGAGGGGAAATTTCCAGGACATATTTGTGTGGAGTTCTTCATTGGTACGTTCCAGTGTGACAGGGAGGTTATGGAGGGCACATATTCAGGGGATATTTTTGTGGAGTTCTGCATTGGTACGTTCCAGTTAGACAGGGAGGTTATGGAGGGGTACAGTTTCAGGGCATATTTGTGTGGAGTTCTGCATTGGTACGTTCCAGTGAGACAGGGAGGATATGGAGGGTACATATTCAGGGGATATTTTTGTGGAGTTCTGCATTGGTACGTTCCAGTGAGACAGGGTGGTTATGGAGGGGTAGAGGTTCAGGGCATACTTGTTTGGAGTTCTGCATTGGTACATTCCATTGAGACACGGAGGATACGGAGGGATACAGGTTCATGACATATTTGTGTGGAGTTCTTCATTGGTACGTTCCAGTGAGACAGGTAGGTTTTGTAGCGTACAGGTTCAGGGCAGATTTGTGTGGAGTTCTGCATTGGTACGTTCCAGTTAGACAGGGAGGTTATGGAGGTGTACAGTTTCAGGGCATATTTGTGAGGAGTTCTGCATTGGTACGTTCCAGTGAGACAGGGAGGTTATGGAGGGGTACCGGTTCAGGGCATATTTGTGTGGAGTTCTGCATTGGTACGTTCCAGAGAGAAAGGGAGGTTATGGAGGGGAAATTTTCAGGACATATTTGTGTGGAGTTCTGCATTGGTACGTTCCAGTGTGACAGGGAGGTTATGGAGGGCACATATTCAGGGGATATTTTTGTGGAGTTCTGCATTGGTACGTTCCAGTTAGACAGGGAGGTTATGGAGGGGTACAGTTTCAGGGCATATTTGTGTGGAGTTCTGCATTGGTACGTTCCAGTGAGACAGGGAGGATATGGAGGGTACATATGCAGGGGATATTTTTGTGAAGTTCTGCATTGCTACGTTCCAGTGAGACAGGGTGGTTATGGAGGGGTAGAGGTTCAGGGCATACTTGTGTGGAGTTCTGCATTGGTACATTCCAGTGAGACAGGGAGGTTATGGAGGGGTACCGGTTCTGGGCATATTTGTGAGGAGTTCTGCATTGGTACGTTCCAGTGAGAAAGGAAGGTTATGGAGGTGTACAAGTTCAGGGCATATTTTTCTGGAGTTCTGCATTGGTAGGTTCGAGTGAGACAGGGAGTTTTTGGAGGGGTACAGGTTTAGGGCATATTTGGTGGAATTCTGCATTGATACGTTCCAGTGAGACAGGGAGGTTATGCAGGGGGACAGGTTCAGGGCATATTTGTGTGGAGTTCTGCATTGGAACTTTCCAGTGAGACACGGAGGATATGGAGGGATACAGGTTCATGGCATATTTGTGTGGAGTTCTGCATTGGTACATTCTACTGAGACAGGGAGGTTATGGAGGATGCAGGTTCAGGGCATTATTGTGTGTAGTTCTGAATTAGTACGTTCCAGTGAGACAGGGAGGTTATGGAAGGGTACAGTTACAGGACATATTTGTGTGGAGTTCTGCATTGGTAGGTTCCAGTGAGACAGGGAGGTTATGGAGGGGTAGAGGTTCAGGGCATATATCTGTGGAGTTCTGCATTGGTACATTCCAGTGAGACACGGAGGATACGGAGGGATACAGGTTCATGACATATTTGTGTGGAGTTCTTCATTGGTACGTTCCAGTGAGACAGGTAGGTTTTGTAGCGTACAGGTTCAGGGCATATTTGTGTGGAG
Organism: Hemitrygon akajei; assembly: GCF_048418815.1. NCBI lineage: Eukaryota > Metazoa > Chordata > Chondrichthyes > Myliobatiformes > Dasyatidae > Hemitrygon > Hemitrygon akajei. Next base: position 2,087,980 of record NW_027331925.1, on the reverse strand, counting down.
TTCTGCATTGGTACGTTCCAGTTAGACAGGGAGGTTATGGAGGGGTACCGGTTCAGGGCATATTTGTGAGGAGTTCTGCATTGGTACGTTCCAGTGAGACAGGGAGGTTATGGAGGGGTACCGGTTCAGGGCATATTTGTGTGGAGTTCTGCATTGGTACGTTCCAGTGAGACAGGGAGGTTATGGAGGTGTACAGGTTCAGGGCATATTTATGTGGAGTTCTGCATTGGTACGTTCTAGTGAGACAGGGAGGTTATGGAGGTGTACAAATTCCGGGCATATTTTTGTGGAGTTCTGCATTGGTACGATCCAGTGTGACAGGGAGGTTATGGAGGGTACATATTCAGTGGATATTTTTGTGGAGTTCTGCATTGGTACGTTCCAGTGTGACAGGGAGGTTATGGAGGGCACATATTCAGGGGATATTTTTGTGGAGTTCTGCATTGGTACGTTCCAGTGAGACAGGGAGGATATGGAGGGGTAGAGGTTCAGGGCATAATTGTGTGGAGTTCTGCATTGGTACATTCCAGTGAGACACGGAGGATACGGAGGGATACAGGTTCATGACATATTTGTGTGGAGTTCTTCATTGGTACGTTCCAGTGAGACAGGTAGGTTTTGTAGAGTACAGGTTCTTGGCATATTTGTGTGGAGTTCTGCATTGGTACGTTCCAGTGAGACAGGGAGGTTATGGAGGGGTACCGGTTCAGGGCATATTTGTGTGGAGTTCTGCATTGGTACGTTCCAGTGAGAAAGGGAGGTTATAGAGGGGAAATTTCCAGGACATATTTGTGTGGAGTTCTTCATTGGTACGTTCCAGTGTGACAGGGAGGTTATGGAGGGCACATATTCAGGGGATATTTTTGTGGAGTTCTGCATTGGTACGTTCCAGTTAGACAGGGAGGTTATGGAGGGGTACAGTTTCAGGGCATATTTGTGTGGAGTTCTGCATTGGTACGTTCCAGTGAGACAGGGAGGATATGGAGGGTACATATTCAGGGGATATTTTTGTGGAGTTCTGCATTGGTACGTTCCAGTGAGACAGGGTGGTTATGGAGGGGTAGAGGTTCAGGGCATACTTGTTTGGAGTTCTGCATTGGTACATTCCATTGAGACACGGAGGATACGGAGGGATACAGGTTCATGACATATTTGTGTGGAGTTCTTCATTGGTACGTTCCAGTGAGACAGGTAGGTTTTGTAGCGTACAGGTTCAGGGCAGATTTGTGTGGAGTTCTGCATTGGTACGTTCCAGTTAGACAGGGAGGTTATGGAGGGGTACAGTTTCAGGGCATATTTGTGAGGAGTTCTGCATTGGTACGTTCCAGTGAGACAGGGAGGTTATGGAGGGGTACCGGTTCAGGGCATATTTGTGTGGAGTTCTGCATTGGTACGTTCCAGAGAGAAAGGGAGGTTATGGAGGGGAAATTTTCAGGACATATTTGTGTGGAGTTCTGCATTGGTACGTTCCAGTGTGACAGGGAGGTTATGGAGGGCACATATTCAGGGGATATTTTTGTGGAGTTCTGCATTGGTACGTTCCAGTTAGACAGGGAGGTTATGGAGGGGTACAGTTTCAGGGCATATTTGTGTGGAGTTCTGCATTGGTACGTTCCAGTGAGACAGGGAGGATATGGAGGGTACATATTCAGCGGATATTTTTGTGGAGTTCTGCATTGCTACGTTCCAGTGAGACAGGGTGGTTATGGAGGGGTAGAGGTTCAGGGCATACTTGTGTGGAGTTCTGCATTGGTACATTCCAGTGAGACACGGAGGATACGGAGCGATACAGGTTCATGACATATTTGTGTGGAGTTCTTCATTGGTACGTTCCAGTTAGACAGGGAGGTTATGGAGGGGTACAGTTTCAGGGCATATTTGTGAGGAGTTCTGCATTGCTACGTTCCAGTGAGACAGGGAGGTTATGGAGGGGTACCGGTTCTGGGCATATTTGTGAGGAGATCTGCATTGGTACGTTCCAGTGAGAAAGGAAGGTTATGGAGGTGTACAAGTTCAGGGCATATTTTTCTGGAGTTCTGCATTGGTAGGTTCGAGTGAGACAGGGAGTTTTTGGAGGGGTACAGGTGTAGGGCATATTTGGGTGGAATTCTGCATTGATACGTTCCAGTGAGACAGGGAGGTTATGCAGGGGGACAGGTTCAGGGCATATTTGTGTGGAGTTCTGCATTGGAACTTTCCAGTGAGACACGGAGGATATGGAGGGATACAGGTTCATGGCATATTTGTGTGGAGTTCTACATTGGTACGTTCCAGTGAGACAGGGAGATTATGGAGGGTATTGTTTCAGGGCATATTTTTGTGGAGTTCTGCATTGGTACGTTCCAGTGAGAGAGGGAGGTTGTGGAGGTTACAGTTACAAGGCATATTTGTATGGAGTTCTGCATTGGTACATTCTACTGAGACAGGGAGGTTATGGAGGATGCAGGTTCAGGGCATTATTGTGTGTAGTTCTGAATTAGTACGTTCCAGTGAGACAGGGAGGTTATGGAAGGGTACAGTTACAGGACATATTTGTGTGGAGTTCTGCATTGGTAGGTTCCAGTGAGACAGGGAGGTTATGGAGGGGTAGAGGTTCAGGGCATATATCTGTGGAGTTCTGCATTGGTACATTCCAGTGAGACACGGAGGATACGGAGGGATACAGGTTCATGACATATTTGTGTGGAGTTCTTCATTGGTACGTTCCAGTGAGACAGGTAGGTTTTGTAGCGTACAGGTTCAGGGCATATTTGTGTGGAGTTCTGCATTGGTACGTTCCAGTTAGACAGGGAGGTTATGGAGGGGTACCGGTTCAGGGCATATTTGTGAGGAGTTCTGCATTGGTACGTTCCAGTGAGACAGGGAGGTTATGGAGGGGTACCGGTTCAGGGCATATTTGTGTGGAGTTCTGCATTGGTACGTTCCAGTGAGACAGGGAGGTTATGGAGGTGTACAGGTTCAGGGCATATTTATGTGGAGTTCTGCATTGGTACGTTCTAGTGAGACACGGAGGTTATGGAGGTGTACAAATTCCGGGCATATTTTTGTGGAGTTCTGCATTGGTACGTTCCAGTGTGACAGGGAGGTTATGGAGGGCACATATTCAGGGGATATTTTTGTGGAGTTCTGCATTGGTACGTTCCAGTGAGACAGGGAGGTTATGGAGGGGTAGAGGTTCCGGGCATATTTGTGTGGAGTTCTGCATTGGTACATTCCAGTGAGACAGGTAGGTTTTGTAGCGTACAGGTTCAGGGCATATTTGTGTGGAGTTCTGCATTGGTACGTTCCAGTTAGACAGGGAGGTTATGGAGGGGTACAGTTTCAGGGCATATTTGTGAGGAGTTCTGCATTGGTACGTTCCAGTGAGACAGGGAGGTTATGGAGGGGTACCGGTAAAGGGCATATTTGTGTGGAGTTCTGCATTGGTACGTTCCAGTGAGAAAGGGAGGTTATGGACGGGAAATTTTCAGGACATATTTGTGTGGAGTTCTGCATTGGTACGTTCCAGTGTGACAGGGAGGTTATGGAGGGCACATATTCAGGGGATATTTTTGTGGAATTCTGCATTGGTACGTTCCAGTTAGACAGGGAGGTTATGGAGGGGTACAGTTTCAGGGCATATTTGTGTGGAGTTCTGCATTGGTACGTTCCAGTGAGACAGGGAGGATATGGAGGGTACATATTCAGGGGATATTTTTGTGGAGTTCTGCATTGGTACGTTCCAGTTAGACAGGGAGGTTATGGAGGGGTGCAGTTTCAGGGCATATTTGTGAGGAGTTCTGCATTGCTACGTTCCAGTGAGACAGGGAGGTTATGGAGGGGTACCGGTTCAGGGCATATTTGTGAGGAGTTCTGCATTGGTACGTTCCAGTGAGACAGGGAGGTTATGGAGGGGAAATTTTCAGGACATATTTGTGTGGAGTTCTGCATTGGTACGTTCCAGTGTGACAGGGAGGTAATGGAGGGCACATATTCAGGGGATATTTTTGTGGAGTTCTGCATTGGTACGTTCCAGTTAGACAGGGAGGTTATGGAGGGGTACAGTTTCAGGGCATATTTGTGTGGAGTTCTGCATTGGTACGTTCCAGTGAGACAGGGAGGATATGGAGGGTACATATTCAGTGGATATTTTTGTGGAGTTCTGCATTGGTACGTTCCAGTGAGACAGGGTGGTATGGAGGGGTAAAGGTTCAGGGCATATTAGTATGGAGTTCTGCATTGGTACATTCTACTGAGACAGGGAGGTTATGGAGGATACAGGTTCAGGGCATATTTGGGTGGAGTTCTGCATTGGTACGTTCCAGTGAGAAAGGGAGGTTATGGAGGGGACATTTTCAGGGCATATTTGTGTGGAGTTCTGCATTGGTACGTTCTAGTGAGACAGGGAGGTTATGGAGGTGTACAAGTTCCGGGCATATTTTTGTGGAGTTCTGCATTGGTACGATCCAGTGTGACAGGGAGGTTATGGTTGGTAAAGGTTTAGCGCATATTTTTGTGGAGTTCTGCATTGGTACGTTCCAGTGAGACAGGGAGGATATGGAGGGTACATATTCAGGGGATATTTTTGTGGAGTTCTGCATTGGTACGTTCCAGTGAGACAGGGAGGATATGGAGGGGTAGAGGTTCAGGGCATAATTATGTGGAGTTCTGCATTGGTACATTCCAGTGAGACACGGAGGATACGGAGGGATACAGGTTCATGACATATTTGTGTGGAGTTCTTCATTGGTACGTTCCAGTGAGACAGGTAGGTTTTGTAGCGTACAGGTTCATGGCATATTTGTGTGGAGTTCTGCATTGGTACGTTCCAGTGAGACAGGGAGGTTATGGAGGGGTACCGGTTCAGGGCATATTTGTGTGGAGTTCTGCATTGGTACGTTCCAGTGAGAAAGGGAGGTTATAGAGGGGAAATTTCCAGGACATATTTGTGTGGAGTTCTTCATTGGTACGTTCCAGTGTGACAGGGAGGTTATGGAGGGCACATATTCAGGGGATATTTTTGTGGAGTTCTGCATTGGTACGTTCCAGTTAGACAGGGAGGTTATGGAGGGGTACAGTTTCAGGGCATATTTGTGTGGAGTTCTGCATTGGTACGTTCCAGTGAGACAGGGAGGATATGGAGGGTACATATTCAGGGGATATTTTTGTGGAGTTCTGCATTGGTACGTTCCAGTGAGACAGGGTGGTTATGGAGGGGTAGAGGTTCAGGGCATACTTGTTTGGAGTTCTGCATTGGTACATTCCATTGAGACACGGAGGATACGGAGGGATACAGGTTCATGACATATTTGTGTGGAGTTCTTCATTGGTACGTTCCAGTGAGACAGGTAGGTTTTGTAGCGTACAGGTTCAGGGCAGATTTGTGTGGAGTTCTGCATTGGTACGTTCCAGTTAGACAGGGAGGTTATGGAGGTGTACAGTTTCAGGGCATATTTGTGAGGAGTTCTGCATTGGTACGTTCCAGTGAGACAGGGAGGTTATGGAGGGGTACCGGTTCAGGGCATATTTGTGTGGAGTTCTGCATTGGTACGTTCCAGAGAGAAAGGGAGGTTATGGAGGGGAAATTTTCAGGACATATTTGTGTGGAGTTCTGCATTGGTACGTTCCAGTGTGACAGGGAGGTTATGGAGGGCACATATTCAGGGGATATTTTTGTGGAGTTCTGCATTGGTACGTTCCAGTTAGACAGGGAGGTTATGGAGGGGTACAGTTTCAGGGCATATTTGTGTGGAGTTCTGCATTGGTACGTTCCAGTGAGACAGGGAGGATATGGAGGGTACATATGCAGGGGATATTTTTGTGAAGTTCTGCATTGCTACGTTCCAGTGAGACAGGGTGGTTATGGAGGGGTAGAGGTTCAGGGCATACTTGTGTGGAGTTCTGCATTGGTACATTCCAGTGAGACAGGGAGGTTATGGAGGGGTACCGGTTCTGGGCATATTTTTGAGGAGTTCTGCATTGGTACGTTCCAGTGAGAAAGGAAGGTTATGGAGGTGTACAAGTTCAGGGCATATTTTTCTGGAGTTCTGCATTGGTAGGTTCGAGTGAGACAGGGAGTTTTTGGAGGGGTACAGGCTTAGGGCATATTTGGTGGAATTCTGCATTGATACGTTCCAGTGAGACAGGGAGGTTATGCAGGGGGACAGGTTCAGGGCATATTTGTGTGGAGTTCTGCATTGGAACTTTCCAGTGAGACACGGAGGATATGGAGGGATACAGGTTCATGGCATATTTGTGTGGAGTTCTGCATTGGTACATTCTACTGAGACAGGGAGGTTATGGAGGATGCAGGTTCAGGGCATTATTGTGTGTAGTTCTGAATTAGTACGTTCCAGTGAGACAGGGAGGTTATGGAAGGGTACAGTTACAGGACATATTTGTCTGGAGTTCTGCATTGGTAGGTTCCAGTGAGACAGGGAGGTTATGGAGGGGTAGAGGTTCAGGGCATATATCTGTGGAGTTCTGCATTGGTACATTCCAGTGAGACACGGAGGATACGGAGGGATACAGGTTCATGACATATTTGTGTGGAGTTCTTCATTGGTACGTTCCAGTGAGACAGGTAGGTTTTGTAGCGTACAGGTTCAGGGCATATTTGTGTGGAGTTCTGCATTGGTACGTTCCAGTTAGACAGGGAGGTTATGGAGGGGTACCGGTTCAGGGCATATTTGTGAGGAGTTCTGCATTGGTACGTTCCAGTGAGACAGGGAGGTTATGGAGGGGTACCGGTTCAGGGCATATTTGTGTGGAGTTCTGCATTGGTACGTTCCAGTGAGACAGGGAGGTTATGGAGGTGTACAGGTTCAGGGCATATTTATGTGGAGTTCTGCATTGGTACGATCCAGTGTGACAGGGAGGTTATGGAGGGTACATATTCAGTGGATATTTTTGTGGAGTTCTGCATTGGTACGTTCCAGTGTGACAGGGAGGTTATGGAGGGCACATATTCAGGGGATATTTTTGTGGAGTTCTGCATTGGTACGTTCCAGTTAGACAGGGAGGTTATGGAGTGGTACAGTTTCAGGGCATATTTGTGTGGAGTTCTGCATTGGTACGTTCCAGTGAGACAGGGAGGATATGGAGGTTACATATTCAGGGGATATTTTTGTGGAGTTCTGCATTGGTACGTTCCAGTGAGACAGGGAGGTTATGGAGGGGTAGAGGTTCCGGGCATATTTGTGTGGAGTTCTGCATTGGTACGTTCCAGTGAGACAGGGAGGTTATGGAGGGTACATATTCAGTGGATATTTTTGTGGAGTTCTGCATTGGTACGTTCCAGTGTGACAGGGAGGTTATGGAGGGCACATATTCAGGGGATATTTTTGTGGAGTTCTGCATTGGTACGTTCCAGTTAGACAGGGAGGTTATGGAGTGGTACAGTTTCAGGGCATATTTGTGTGGAGTTCTGCATTGGTACGTTCCAGTGAGACAGGGAGGATATGGAGGTTACATATTCAGGGGATATTTTTGTGGAGTTCTGCATTGGTACGTTCCAGTGAGACAGGGAGGTTATGGAGGGGTAGAGGTTCCGGGCATATTTTTGTGGAGTTCTGCATTGGTACGTTCCAGTGAGACAGGGAGGTTATGGAGGGGTAGAGGTTCCGGGCATATTTGTGTGGAGTTCTGCATTGGTACGTTCCAGTGAGACAGGGAGGATATGGAGGTTACATATTCAGGGGATATTTTTGTGGAGTTCTGCATTGGTACGTTCCAGTGAGACAGGGAGGTTATGGAGGGGTAGAGGTTCCGGGCATATTTGTGTGGAGTTCTGCATTGGTACGTTCCAGTGAGACAGGGAGGATATGGAGGGTACATATTCAGGGGATATTTTTGTGGAGTTCTGCATTGGTACGTTCCAGTTAGACAGGGAGGTTATGGAGGGGTGCAGTTTCAGGGCATATTTGTGAGGAGTTCTGCATTGCTACGTTCCAGTGAGACAGGGAGGTTATGGAGGGGTACCGGTTCAGGGCATATTTGTGAGGAGTTCTGCATTGGTACGTTCCAGTGAGACAGGGAGGTTATGGAGGGGAAATTTTCAGGACATATTTGTGTGGAGTTCTGCATTGGTACGTTCCAGTGTGACAGGGAGGTAATGGAGGGCACATATTCAGGGGATATTTTTGTGGAGTTCTGCATTGGTACGTTCCAGTTAGACAGGGAGGTTATGGAGGGGTACAGTTTCAGGGCATATTTGTGTGGAGTTCTGCATTGGTACGTTCCAGTGAGACAGGGAGGATATGGAGGGTACATATTCAGTGGATATTTTTGTGGAGTTCTGCATTGGTACGTTCCAGTGAGACAGGGTGGTTATGGAGGGGTAAAGGTTCAGGGCATATTAGTATGGAGTTCTGTATTGGTACATTCTACTGAGACAGGGAGGTTATGGAGGATACAGGTTCAGGGCATTAATGTGTGTAGTTCTGAATTAGTACGTTCCAGTGAGACAGGGAGGTTATGGAAGGGTACAGGTACAGGACATATTTGTGTGGAGTTCTGCATTGGTACGTTACAGTGTGACAGGGAGGTTATAGTGGTGTACAGATTTAGGGCATATTTGTGTGGAGTTCTGCATTGGTACTTTCCAGTTAGACAGGGAGGTAAGGGAGGGTACATATTCAGGTGATATTTTTGTGTAGTTCTGCATTGGTACGTTCCAGTGAGACAGGGAGGTTATGGAGGGGTACAGTTTCAGGGCATATTTGTGAGGAGTTCTGCATTGGTACGTTCCAGTGAGACAGGGAGGTTATGGAGGGGTACCGGTTCAGGGCATATTTGTGTGGAGTTCTGCATTGGTACGTTCCAGAGAGAAAGGGAGGTTATGGAGGGGAAATTTTCAGGACATATTTGTGTGGAGTTCTGCATTGGTACGTTCCAGTGTGACAGGGAGGTTATGGAGGGCACATATTCAGGGGATATTTTTGTGGAGTTCTGCATTGGTACGTTCCAGTTAGACAGGGAGGTTATGGAGGGGTACAGTTTCAGGGCATATTTGTGTGGAGTTCTGCATTGGTACGTTCCAGTGAGACAGGGAGGATATGGAGGGTGGGGGGTACAGGTTCAGGGCATGTTTATGTGGAGTTCTGCATTTGAACATTCCAGTGAGACTGGGATGTTTTGGAGCTGTACAGGTTAAGGGCATATTTGTGTGGAGTTCTGCATTGGTACGTTGCAGTGAGAAAGGGAGGTTATGGAGGGGACATTTTCAGGGCACATTTTTGTGGAGTTCGTCATTGGTACGTTCCAGTGAGACAGTTAGGTTTTGGAGCGTATAGGTTCAGGGCATATTTTTGTGGAGTTCTGCATTGGTACGTTCCAGTGAGACTGGGATGTTTTGGAGCTGTACAGGTTAAGGGCATATTTGTGTGGTGTTCTGCATTGGTACGTTGCAGTGAGAAAGGGAGGTTATGGAGGGGACATTTTCAGGGCATATTTGTGTGGAGTTCTGCATTGGTACGTTCTAGTGAGACAGGGAGGTTATGGAGGGGTCATTTTCACGGCGTATTTGTGTGGAGTTCTGCATTGGTACGTTCCAGTGAGACAGGAAGGTTATGGAGGGCACATATTCAGGGGATATTTTTGTGGAGTTCTGCATTGGTACGTTCCAGTGAGACAGGGAGGATATGGAGGTTATATATTCAGGGGATATTTTTGTGGAGTTCTGCATTGGTACGTTCCAGTGAGAAAGGGAGGTTATGGAGGGGTAGAGGTTCCGGGCATATTTGTGTGGAGTTCTGCATTGGTACATTCCAGTGAGACAGGTAGGTTTTGTAGCGTACAGGTTCAGGGCATATTTGTGTGGAGTTCTGCATTGGTACGTTCCAGTTAGACAGGGGGGTTATGGAGGGGTACAGTTTTAAGGCATATTTGTGAGGAGTTCTGCATTGGTACGTTCCAGTGAGACAAGGAGGTTATGGAGGGGTACCGGTTCAGGGCATATTTGTGTGGAGTTCTGCATTGGTACGTTCCAGTGAGAAAGGGAGGTTATGGAGGGGAAATTTTCAGGACATATTTGTGTGGAGTTCTGCATTGGTACGTTCCAGTGTGACAGGGAGGTTATGGAGGGCACATATTCAGGGGATATTTTTGTGGAGTTCTGCATTGGTACGTTCCAGTTAGACAGGGAGGTTATGGAGGGGTACAGTTTCAGGGCATATTTGTGTGGAGTTCTGCATTGGTACGTTCCAGTGTGACAGGGAGGTTATGGTGGGGTACAGGTTTAGGGCATATTTGTGTGGAGTTCTGCATTGGTACTTTCCAGTGAGACTGGGATGTTTTGGAGCTGTACAGGTTAAGGGCATATTTGTGTGGAGTTCTGCATTGGTACGTTGCAGTGAGAAAGGGAGGTTATGGAGGGGAAATTTTCAGGACATATTCGTGTGGAGTTCTACATTGGTACGTTATAGTGAGACAGGGAGGTTTTGGAGGGGTCATTTTCACGGCGTATTTGTGTGGAGTTCTGCATTGGTACGTTCTAGTGAGTCACGGAGGACATGGAGGGATACAGGTTCATGGCATATTTGTGTGGAGTTCTTCATTGGTACATTCCAGTGAGACAGGGAGGTTATGGAGGGGAAATTTTCAGGACATATTTGTGTGGAGTTCTGCATTGGTACGTTCCAGTGTGACAGGGAGGTTATGGAGGGCACATATTCAGGGGATATTTTTGTGGAGTTCTGCATTGGTACGTTCCAGTTAGACAGGGAGGTTATGGAGGGGTACAGTTTCAGGGCATATTTGTGTGGAGTTCTGCATTGGTACGTTCCAGTGAGACAGGGAGGATATGGAGGGTGGGGGGTACAGGTTCAGGGCATGTTTATGTGGAGTTCTGCATTTGAACATTCCAGTGAGACTGGGATGTTTTGGAGCTGTACAGGTTAAGGGCATATTTGTGTGGAGTTCTGCATTGGTACGTTGCAGTGAGAAAGGGAGGTTATGGAGGGGACATTTTCAGGGCACATTTTTGTGGAGTTCGTCATTGGTACGTTCCAGTGAGACAGTTAGGTTTTGGAGCGTATAGGTTCAGGGCATATTTTTGTGGAGTTCTGCATTGGTACGTTCCAGTGAGACTGGGATGTTTTGGAGCTGTACAGGTTAAGGGCATATTTGTGTGGTGTTCTGCATTGGTACGTTGCAGTGAGAAAGGGAGGTTATGGAGGGGACATTTTCAGGGCATATTTGTGTGGAGTTCTGCATTGGTACGTTCTAGTGAGACAGGGAGGTTATGGAGGGGTCATTTTCACGGCGTATTTGTGTGGAGTTCTGCATTGGTACGTTCCAGTGAGACAGGAAGGTTATGGAGGGCACATATTCAGGGGATATTTTTGTGGAGTTCTGCATTGGTACGTTCCAGTGAGACAGGGAGGATATGGAGGGTACATATTCAGGGGATATTTGTGTGGAGTTCTGCATTGGTACGTTCCAGTGAGACAGGGAGGATATGGAGGTTATATATTCAGGGGATATTTTTGTGGAGTTCTGCATTGGTACGTTCCAGTGAGAAAGGGAGGTTATGGAGGGGTAGAGGTTCCGGGCATATTTGTGTGGAGTTCTGCATTGGTACATTCCAGTGAGACAGGTAGGTTTTGTAGCGTACAGGTTCAGGGCATATTTGTGTGGAGTTCTGCATTGGTACGTTCCAGTTAGACAGGGGGGTTATGGAGGGGTACAGTTTTAAGGCATATTTGTGAGGAGTTCTGCATTGGTACGTTCCAGTGAGACAAGGAGGTTATGGAGGGGTACCGGTTCAGGGCATATTTGTGTGGAGTTCTGCATTGGTACGTTCCAGTGAGAAAGGGAGGTTATGGAGGGGAAATTTTCAGGACATATTTGTGTGGAGTTCTGCATTGGTACGTTCCAGTGTGACAGGGAGGTTATGGAGGGCACATATTCAGGGGATATTTTTGTGGAGTTCTGCATTGGTACGTTCCAGTTAGACAGGGAGGTTATGGAGGGGTACAGTTTCAGGGCATATTTGTGTGGAGTTCTGCATTGGTACGTTCCAGTGTGACAGGGAGGTTATGGTGGGGTACAGGTTTAGGGCATATTTGTGTGGAGTTCTGCATTGGTACTTTCCAGTGAGACTGGGATGTTTTGGAGCTGTACAGGTTAAGGGCATATTTGTGTGGAGTTCTGCATTGGTACGTTGCAGTGAGAAAGGGAGGTTATGGAGGGGAAATTTTCAGGACATATTCGTGTGGAGTTCTACATTGGTACGTTATAGTGAGACAGGGAGGTTTTGGAGGGGTCATTTTCACGGCGTATTTGTGTGGAGTTCTGCATTGGTACGTTCTAGTGAGTCACGGAGGACATGGAGGGATACAGGTTCATGGCATATTTGTGTGGAGTTCTTCATTGGTACATTCCAGTGAGACAGGGAGGTTATGGAGGGGTACAGATTCAGGGCATATTTCTGTGGAGTTCTGCATTGGTACGTTCCATTCAGACAGGGAGGTTATGTAGGAGTTCAGGTTCAGGGGATATTTGTGTGTTTTTCTGCATTGGTACGTTCCAGTGAGACAGGGAGGTTATGGAGGGGTACGGGTTCAGAGCACATTTCTGTGGAGTTCTGCATTGGTATGTTCCAGTGAGACAGGGAGGTTATGGAGGTGTACAGGTTCAGGGCATATTTATGTGGAGTTCTGCTTTGGAACATTCCAGTGAGACACGGAGCATATGCAGGGGTACAGGTTCAGTGCATATTTGGGTGGAGTTCTGCATTGGTACGTTCCAGTGAGAAAGGGAGGTGATGGAGGGGTAGAGGTTCAGGGCATATTTGTGTGGAGTTCTGCATTGGTACGTTCTAGTGAGACAGATAGGTTATGGAGGTGTACAAGTTCCGGGCATATTTTTGTGGAGTTCTGCATTGGTACGATCCAGTGTGACAGGGAGGTTATGGTTGGGTAAAGGTTTAGCGCATATTTGTGTGGAGTTCTGCATTGGTACGTTCCAGTGAGACAGGGAGGATATGGAGGGTACATATTCAGGGGATATTTTTGTGGAGTTCTGCATTGGTACGTTCCAGTGAGACAGGGAGGTTATGGAGGGGTAGAGGTTCAGGGCATATTTGTGTGGAGTTCTGCATTGGTACATTCCAGTGAGACACGGAGGATACGGAGGGATACAGGTTCAAGACATATTTGTGTGGAGTTCTGCATTGGTGCGTTCCAGTTAGACAGGGAGGTTATGGAGGGGTACAGTTTCAGGGCATATTTGTGAGGAGTTTTGCATTGGTACGTTCCAGTGAGACAGGGAAGTTATGGAGGGGTACCGGTTCAGGGCATATTTGTGAGGAGTTCTGCATTGGTACGTTCCAGTGAGACAGGGAGGTTATGGAGGGGAAATTTTCAGGACATATTTGTGTGGAGTTCTGCATTGGTACGTTCCAGTGTGACAGGGAGGTAATGGAGGGCACATATTCAGGGGATATTTTTGTGGAGTTCTGCATTGGTACGTTCCAGTTAGACAGGGAGGTTATGGAGGGGTACAGTTTCAGGGCATATTTGTGTGGAGTTCTGCATTGGTACGTTCCAGTGAGACAGGGAGGATATGGAGGGTACATATTCAGTGGATATTTTTGTGGAGTTCTGCATTGGTACGTTCCAGTGAGACAGGGTGGTTATGGAGGGGTAAAGGTTCAGGGCATATTAGTATGGAGTTCTGTATTGGTACATTCTACTGAGACAGGGAGGTTATGGAGGATACAGGTTCAGGGCATTAATGTGTGTAGTTCTGAATTAGTACGTTCCAGTGAGACAGGGAGGTTATGGAAGGGTACAGGTACAGGACATATTTGTGTGGAGTTCTGCATTGGTACGTTACAGTGTGACAGGGAGGTTATAGTGGTGTACAGATTTAGGGCATATTTGTGTGGAGTTCTGCATTGGTACTTTCCAGTTAGACAGGGAGGTAAGGGAGGGTACATATTCAGGTGATATTTTTGTGTAGTTCTGCATTGGTACGTTCCAGTGAGACAGGGAGGTTATGGAGGGGTACAGTTTCAGGGCATATTTGTGAGGAGTTCTGCATTGGTACGTTCCAGTGAGACAGGGAGGTTATGGAGGGGTACCGGTTCAGGGCATATTTGTGTGGAGTTCTGCATTGGTACGTTCCAGAGAGAAAGGGAGGTTATGGAGGGGAAATTTTCAGGACATATTTGTGTGGAGTTCTGCATTGGTACGTTCCAGTGTGACAGGGAGGTTATGGAGGGCACATATTCAGGGGATATTTTTGTGGAGTTCTGCATTGGTACGTTCCAGTTAGACAGGGAGGTTATGGAGGGGTACAGTTTCAGGGCATATTTGTGTGGAGTTCTGCATTGGTACGTTCCAGTGAGACAGGGAGGATATGGAGGGTGGGGGGTACAGGTTCAGGGCATGTTTATGTGGAGTTCTGCATTTGAACATTCCAGTGAGACTGGGATGTTTTGGAGCTGTACAGGTTAAGGGCATATTTGTGTGGAGTTCTGCATTGGTACGTTGCAGTGAGAAAGGGAGGTTATGGAGTGGTCATTTTCAGGGCACATTTTTGTGGAGTTCGTCATTGGTACGTTCCAGTGAGACAGTTAGGTTTTGGAGCGTATAGGTTCAGGGCATATTTTTGTGGAGTTCTGCATTGGTACGTTCCAGTGAGACTGGGATGTTTTGGAGCTGTACAGGTTAAGGGCATATTTGTGTGGAGTTCTGCATTGGTACGTTCTAGTGAGACAGGGAGGTTATGGAGGGGTCATTTTCACGGCATATTTGTGTGGAGTTCTGCATTGGTACGTTCTAGTGAGACAGGGAGGTTATGGAGGGGTCATTTTCACGGCGTATTTGTGTGGAGTTCTGCATTGGTACGTTCCAGTGAGACAGGAAGGTTATGGAGGGCACATATTCAGGGGATATTTTTGTGGAGTTCTGCATTGGTACGTTCCAGTGAGACAGGGAGGATATGGAGGGTACATATTCAGGGGATATTTGTGTGGAGTTCTGCATTGGTACGTTCCAGTGAGACAGGGAGGATATGGAGGTTATATATTCAGGGGATATTTTTGTGGAGTTCTGCATTGGTACGTTCCAGTGAGAAAGGGAGGTTATGGAGGGGTAGAGGTTCCGGGCATATTTGTGTGGAGTTCTGCATTGGTACATTCCAGTGAGACAGGTAGGTTTTGTAGCGTACAGGTTCAGGGCATATTTGTGTGGAGTTCTGCATTGGTACGTTCCAGTTAGACAGGGGGGTTATGGAGGGGTACAGTTTTAGGGCATATTTGTGAGGAGTTCTGCATTGGTACGTTCCAGTGAGACAAGGAGGTTATGGAGGGGTACCGGTTCAGGGCATATTTGTGTGGAGTTCTGCATTGGTAAGTTCCAGTGAGAAAGGGAGGTTATGGAGGGGAAATTTTCAGGACATATTTGTGTGGAGTTCTGCATTGGTACGTTCCAGTGTGACAGCGAGGTTATGGAGGGCACATATTCAGGGGATATTTTTGTGGAGTTCTGCATTGGTACGTTCCAGTTAGACAGGGAGGTTATGGAGGGGTACAGTTTCAGGGCATATTTGTGTGGAGTTCTGCATTGGTACGTTCCAGTGTGACAGGGAGGTTATGGTGGGGTACAGGTTTAGGGCATATTTGTGTGGAGTTCTGCATTGGTACTTTCCAGTGAGACTGGGATGTTTTGGAGCTGTACAGGTTAAGGGCATATTTGTGTGGAGTTCTGCATTGGTACGTTGCAGTGAGAAAGGGAGGTTATGGAGGTGTACAAGTTCCGGGCATATTTTTGTGGAGTTCTGCATTGGTACTTTCCTGTGTGTATGGGAGGTTATGGTTGGGTAAAGGTTTAGCGCATTTTTGTGTGGAGTTCTGCATTGGTACGTTCCTGTGAGACAGGGAGGATATGGATTGTACATATTCAGGGGATATTTTTGTGGAGTTCTGCATTGGTACGTTGCAGTGAGAAAGGGAGGTTATGGAGGTGAAATTTTCAGGACATATTCGTGTGGAGTTCTACATTGGTACGTTATAGTGAGACAGGGAGGTTTTGGAGGGGTCATTTTCACGGCGTATTTGTGTGGAGTTCTGCATTGGTACGTTCTAGTGAGTCACGGAGGACATGGAGGGATACAGGTTCATGGCATATTTGTGTGGAGTTCTTCATTGGTACATTCCAGTGAGACAGGGAGGTTATGGAGGGGTACAGATTCAGGGCATATTTCTGTTGAGTTCTGCATTGGTACGTTCCATTCAGACAGGGAGGTTATGTAGGAGTTCAGGTTCAGGGGATATTTGTGTGTTTTTCTGCATTGGTACGTTCCAGTGAGACAAGGAGGTTATGGAGGGGTACGGGTTCAGAGCACATTTCTGTGGAGTTCTGCATTGGTATGTTCCAGTGAGACAGGGAGGTTATGGAGGTGTACAGGTTCAGGGCATATTTATGTGGAGTTCTGCTTTGGAACATTCCAGTGAGACACGGAGGATATGCAGGGGTACAGGTTCAGTGCATATTTGGGTGGAGTTCTGCATTGGTACGTTCCAGTGAGAAAGGGAGGTGATGGAGGGGTAGAGGTTCAGGGCATATTTGTGTGGAGTTCTGCATTGGTACGTTCTAGTGAGACAGATAGGTTATGGAGGTGTACAAGTTCCGGGCATATTTTTGTGGAGTTCTGCATTGGTACGATCCAGTGTGACAGGGAGGTTATGGTTGGGTAAAGGTTTAGCGCATATTTGTGTGGAGTTCTGCATTGGTACGTTCCAGTGAGACAGGGAGGATATGGAGGGTACATATTCAGGGGATATTTTTGTGGAGTTCTGCATTGGTACGTTCCAGTGAGACAGGGAGGTTATGGAGGGGTAGAGGTTCAGGGCATATTTGTGTGGAGTTCTGCATTGGTACATTCCAGTGAGACACGGAGGATACGGAGGGATACAGGTTCAAGACATATTTGTGTGGAGTTCTGCATTGGTGCGTTCCAGTTAGACAGGGAGGTTATGGAGGGGTACAGTTTCAGGGCATATTTGTGAGGAGTTTTGCATTGGTACGTTCCAGAGAGAAAGGGAGGTTATGGAGGGGAAATTTTCAGGACATATTTGTGTGGAGTTCTGCATTGGTACGTTCCAGTGTGACAGGGAGGTTATGGAGGGCACATATTCAGGGGATATTTTTGTGGAGTTCTGCATTGGTACGTTCCAGTTAGACAGGGAGGTTATGGAGGGGTACAGTTTCAGGGCATATTTGTGTGGAGTTCTGCATTGGTACGTTCCAGTGAGACAGGGAGGATATGGAGGGTGGGGGGTACAGGTTCAGGGCATGTTTATGTGGAGTTCTGCATTTGAACATTCCAGTGAGACTGGGATGTTTTGGAGCTGTACAGGTTAAGGGCATATTTGTGTGGAGTTCTGCATTGGTACGTTGCAGTGAGAAAGGGAGGTTATGGAGGGGACATTTTCAGGGCACATTTTTGTGGAGTTCGTCATTGGTACGTTCCAGTGAGACAGTTAGGTTTTGGAGCGTATAGGTTCAGGGCATATTTTTGTGGAGTTCTGCATTGGTACGTTCCAGTGAGACTGGGATGTTTTGGAGCTGTACAGGTTAAGGGCATATTTGTGTGGTGTTCTGCATTGGTACGTTGCAGTGAGAAAGGGAGGTTATGGAGGGGACATTTTCAGGGCATATTTGTGTGGAGTTCTGCATTGGTACGTTCTAGTGAGACAGGGAGGTTATGGAGGGGTCATTTTCACGGCATATTTGTGTGGAGTTCTGCATTGGTACGTTCTAGTGAGACAGGGAGGTTATGGAGGGGTCATTTTCACGGCGTATTTGTGTGGAGTTCTGCATTGGTACGTTCCACTGAGACAGGAAGGTTATGGAGGGCACATATTCAGGGGATATTTTTGTGGAGTTCTGCATTGGTACGTTCCAGTGAGACAGGGAGGATATGGAGGGTACATATTCAGGGGATATTTGTGTGGAGTTCTGCATTGGTACGTTCCAGTGAGACAGGGAGGATATGGAGGTTATATATTCAGGGGATATTTTTGTGGAGTTCTGCATTGGTACGTTCCAGTGAGAAAGGGAGGTTATGGAGGGGTAGAAGTTCCGGGCATATTTGTGTGGAGTTCTGCATTGGTACATTCCAGTGAGACAGGTAGGTTTTGTAGCGTACAGGTTCAGGGCATATTTGTGTGGAGTTCTGCATTGGTACGTTCCAGTTAGACAGGGGGGTTATGGAGGGGTACAGTTTTAGGGCATATTTGTGAGGAGTTCTGCATTGGTACGTTCCAGTGAGACAAGGAGGTTATGGAGGGGTACCGGTTCAGGGCATATTTGTGTGGAGTTCTGCATTGGTACGTTCCAGTGAGAAAGGGAGGTTATGGAGGGGAAATTTTCAGGACATATTTGTGTGGAGTTCTGCATTGGTACGTTCCAGTGTGACAGGGAGGTTATGGAGGGCACATATTCAGGGGATATTTTTGTGGAGTTCTGCATTGGTACGTTCCAGTTAGACAGGGAGGTTATGGAGGGGTACAGTTTCAGGGCATATTTGTGTGGAGTTCTGCATTGGTACGTTCCAGTGTGACAGGGAGGTTATGGTGGGGTACAGGTTTAGGGCATATTTGTGTGGAGTTCTGCATTGGTACTTTCCAGTGAGACTGGGATGTTTTGGAGCTGTACAGGTTAAGGGCATATATGTGTGGAGTTCTGCATTGGTACGTTGCAGTGAGAAAGGGAGGTTATGGAGGTGTACAAGTTCCGGGCATATTTTTGTGGAGTTCTGCATTGGTACTTTCCTGTGTGTATGGGAGGTTATGGTTGGGTAAAGGTTTAGCGCATTTTTGTGTGGAGTTCTGCATTGGTACGTTCCTGTGAGACAGGGAGGATATGGATTGTACATATTCAGGGGATATTTTTGTGGAGTTCTGCATTGGTACGTTGCAGTGAGAAAGGGAGGTTATGGAGGGGAAATTTTCAGGACATATTCGTGTGGAGTTCTACATTGGTACGTTATAGTGAGACAGGGAGGTTTTGGAGGGGTCATTTTCACGGCGTATTTGTGTGGAGTTCTGCATTGGTACGTTCTAGTGAGTCACGGAGGACATGGAGGGATACAGGTTCATGGCATATTTGTGTGGAGTTCTTCATTGGTACATTCCAGTGAGACAGGGAGGTTATGGAGGGGTACAGATTCAGGGCATATTTCTGTTGAGTTCTGCATTGGTACGTTCCATTCAGACAGGGAGGTTATGTAGGAGTTCAGGTTCAGGGGATATTTGTGTGTTTTTCTGCATTGGTACGTTCCAGTGAGACAAGGAGGTTATGGAGGGGTACGGGTTCAGAGCACATTTCTGTGGAGTTCTGCATTGGTATGTTCCAGTGAGACAAGGAGGTTATGGAGGTGTACAGGTTCAGGGCATATTTATGTGGAGTTCTGCTTTGGAACATTCCAGTGAGACACGGAGGATATGCAGGGGTACAGGTTCAGTGCATATTTGGGTGGAGTTCTGCATTGGTACGTTCCAGTGAGAAAGGGAGGTGATGGAGGGGTAGAGGTTCAGGGCATATTTGTGTGGAGTTCTGCATTGGTACGTTCTAGTGAGACAGATAGGTTATGGAGGTGTACAAGTTCCGGGCATATTTTTGTGGAGTTCTGCATTGGTACGATCCAGTGTGACAGGGAGGTTATGGTTGGGTAAAGGTTTAGCGCATATTTGTGTGGAGTTCTGCATTGGTACGTTCCAGTGAGACAGGGAGGATATGGAGGGTACATATTCAGGACATATTTGTGTGGAGTTCTGCATTGGTACGTTCCAGTGTGACAGGGAGGTTATGGAGGGCACATATTCAGGGGATATTTTTGTGGAGTTCTGCATTGGTACGTTCCAGTTAGACAGGGAGGTTATGGAGGGGTACAGTTTCAGGGCATATTTGTGTGGAGTTCTGCATTGGTACGTTCCAGTGAGACAGGGAGGATATGGAGGGTACATATTCAGGGGATATTTTTGTGGAGTTCTGCATTGGTACGTTCCAGTGAGACCGGGTGGTTATGGAGGGGTAGAGGTTCAGGGCATACTTGTGTGGAGTTCTGCATTGGTACATTCCAGTGAGACACGGAGGATACGGAGGGATACAGGTTCATGACATATTTGTGTGGAGTTCTTCATTGGTACGTTCCAGTTAGACAGGGAGGTTATGGAGGGGTACAGTTTCAGGGCATATTTGTGAGGAGTTCTGCATTGCTACGTTCCAGTGAGACAGGGAGGTTATGGAGGGGTACCGGTTCAGGGCATATTTGTGAGGAGTTCTGCATTGGTACGTTCCAGTGAGAAAGGGAGGTTATGGAGGGGAAATTTTCAGGACATAAATGTGTGGAGTTCTACATTGGTACGTTCTAGTGAGACAGGGTGGTTATGGAGGTGTACAAGTTCAGGGCATATTTTTCTGGAGTTCTGCATTGGTAGGTTCGAGTGAGACAGGGATTTTTTGGAGGGGTACAGGTTTAGGGCATATTTGGGTGGAATTCTGCATTGATACGTTCCAGTGAGACAGGGAGGTTATGCAGGGGGACAGGTTGAGGGCATATTTGTGTGGAGTTCTGCATTGGAACTTTCCAGTGAGTCAGGGAGTTTTTGGAGGGGTACAGTTTCAGGGCATATTTGTGTGTAGTTCTGCATTGGTACATTCCAGTGAGACAGGGAGGTTACGGGGGGTGGGGGGTACAGGTTCAGGGCATGTTTATGTGGAGTTCTGCATTTGAACATTCCAGTGAGACTGGGATGTTTTGGAGCTGTACAGGTTAAGGGCATATTTGTGTGGAGTTCTGCATTGGTACGTTGCAGTGAGAAAGGGAGGTTATGGAGGGGACATTTTCAGGGCACATTTTTGTGGAGTTCGTCATTGGTACGTTCCAGTGAGACAGTTAGGTTTTGGAGCGTATAGGTTCAGGGCATATTTTTGTGGAGTTCTGCATTGGTACGTTCCAGTGAGACTGGGATGTTTTGGAGCTGTACAGGTTAAGGGCATATTTGTGTGGTGTTCTGCATTGGTACGTTGCAGTGAGAAAGGGAGGTTATGGAGGGGACATTTTCAGGGCATATTTGTGTGGAGTTCTGCATTGGTACGTTCTAGTGAGACAGGAGGTTATGGATGGGTCATTTTCACGGCATATTTGTGTGGAGTTCTGCATTGGTACGTTCTAGTGAGACAGGGAGGTTATGGAGGGGTCATTTTCACGGCATATTTGTGTGGAGTTCTGCATTGGTACGTTCCAGTGAGACAGGAAGGTTATGGAGGGCACATATTCAGGGGATATTTTTGTGGAGTTCTGCATTGGTACGTTCCAGTTAGACAGGGAGGTTATGGAGGGCTACAGTTTCAGGGCATATTTGTGTGGAGTTCTGCATTGGTACGTTCCAGTGAGACAGGAAGGATATGGAGGGTACACATTCAGGGCATATTTTTGTGGAGTTCTGCATTGGTACGTTCAAGTGAGACAGGGAGGTTATGGAGGGTTAGAGGTTCAGGGCATACTTGTGTGGAGTTCTGCATTGGTACATTCCAGTGAGACACGGAGGATACGGAGGGATACAGGTTCATGACATATTTTTGTGGAGTTCTTCATTGGTTCGTTCCAGTTAGACAGGGAGGTTATGGAGGGCTACAGTTTCAGGGCATATTTGTGTGGAGTTCTACATTGGTACGTTCTAGTGAGACAGGGAGGTTATGGAGGTGTACAAGTTCAGGGCATATTTTTCTGGAGTTCTGCATTGGTAGGTTCGAGTGAGACAGGGAGTTTTTGGAGGGGTACAGGTATAGGGCATATTTGGGTGGAATTCTGCATTGATACGTTCCAGTGAGACAGGGTGGTTATGCAGGGGGACAGGTTCAGGGCATATTTGTGTGGAGTTCTGCATTGGAACTTTCCAGTGAGACACGGAGGATATGGAGGAGTACAGGTTCAGGGCATATTTGTGTGGAGTTCTGCATTGGTACGTTCCAGTGAGACACGGAGGATATGGAGGGATACAGATTCATGGCAAATTTGTGTGGAGTTCGTCATTGGTACGTTCTAGTGAGACAGGGAGGTTTTGCAGCGTATAGGTTCAGGGCATATTTTTGTGGAGTTCTGCATTGGTACGTTCCAGTGAGACAGGGAGGTTATGTAGGTGTACAGGTTCAGGGCACATTGGTGTGTTTTTCTGCATTGGTACGTTCCAGTGAGAAAGGGAGGTTATGGAGGGGTACAGTTTCAGGGCATATTTATGTGGAGTTCTGCATTGGTACGTTCCAGTGAGACAGGGAGGTTATGGAGGTGTACATTTCAGGGCATATTTTTGTGGAGTTCTGCATTGGTACGTTCCAGTGTGACAGGGAGGTTATGGTGGGGTACAGGTTTAGGGCATATTTGTGTGGAGTTCTGCATTGGTACGTTCCACTGTGACAGGGAGGTTATGGTGGGGTACAGGTTCAGGGCATATTTGTGTGGAGTTCTGCATTGGTACTTTCCAGTGAGACTGGGATGTTTTGGAGCTGTACAGGTTAAGGGCATATTTGTGTGGAGTTCTGCATTGGTACGTTGCAGTGAGAAAGGGAGGTTATGGAGGGGACATTTTCAGGGCATATTTGTGTGGAGTTCTGCATTGGTACGTTGCAGTGAGAAAGGGAGGTTATGGAGGTGTACAAGTTCCGGGCATATTTTTGTGGAGTTCTGCATTGGTACTTTCCTGTGTGTATGGGAGGTTATGGTTGGGTAAAGGTTTAGCGCATATTTGTTTGGAGTTCTGCATTGGTACGTTCCAGTGAGACAGGGAGGATATGGAGGGTACATATTCAGGGGATATTTTTGTGGAGTTCTGCATTGGTACGTTCCAGTGAGAAAGGGAGGTTATGGAGGGAAAATTTTCAGGACATATTTGTGTGGAGTTCTACATTGGTACGTTCTAGTGAGACAGGGAGGTTATGGAGGTGTACAAGTTCCGGGCATATTTTTGTGGAGTTCTGCATTGGTACGTTGCAGTGAGAAAGGGAGGTTATGGAGGGGACATTTTCGGGGCATATTTGTGTGGGGTTCTGCATTGGTACGTTCTAGTGAGACAGGGAGGTTATGGAGGGTTCATTTTCACGGCGTATTTGTGTGGAGCTCTGCATTGGTACGTTCTAGTGAGTCACGGAGGACATGGAGGGATACAGGTTCATGGCATATTTGTGTGGAGTTCTTCATTGGTACATTCCAGTGAGACAGGGAGATTATTGAGTGGTACAGATTCAGGCCATATTTCTGTGGAGTTCTGCATTGTTACGTTCCAGTCAGACAGGGAGGTTATGTAGGAGTACAGGTTCAGGGGATATTTGTGTGTTTTTCTGCATTGGTACGTTCCAGTGAGAAAGGGAGGTTATGGAGGGGTATAGTTTCAGAGCATATTTATGTGGAGTTCTGCATTGATACGTTCCAGTGAGACAGGGAGGTTATGGAGGGGTACGGGTTCAGAGCATATTTGTGTGGAGTTCTGCATTGGTACGTTCCAGTGAGACAGGGAGGTTATGGAGTTTTACAGGTTCAGGGCATATTTATGTGGAGTTCTGCATTGGAACATTCCAGTGAGACACGGAGGATATGCAGGGGTACAGTTTCAGTGCATATTTGGGTGGAGTTCTGCATTGGTACGTTCCAGTGAGAAAGGGAGGTGATGGAGGGGACATTTTCAGGGCATATTTGTGTGGAGTTCTGCATTGGTACGTTCTAGTGAGACAGATAGGTTATGGAGGTGTACAAGTTCCGGGCATATTTTTGTGGAATTCTGCATTGGTACGATCCAGTGTGACAGGGAGGTTATGGTTGGGTAAACTTTTAGCGCATATTTGTGTGGAGTTCTGCATTGGCACGTTCCAGTGAGACAGGGAGGATATGGAGGGTACATATTCAGGGGATATTTTTGTGGAGTTCTGCATTGGTACGTTCCAGTGAGACAGGGATGTTATGGAGGGGTAGAGGTTCAGGGCATATTTGTGTGGAGTTCTGCATTGGTACATTCCAGTGAGACACGGAGGATACGGAGGGATACAGGTTCAAGACATATTTGTGTGGAGTTCTTCATTGGTACGTTCCAGTGAGACAGGTACGTTTTGTAGCGTACAGGTCCAGGGCATATTTGTGTGGAGTTCTGCATTGGTACGTTCCAGTTAGACAGGGAGGTATGGAGGGGTACAGTTTCAGGGCATATTTGTGAGGAGTTCTGCATTGGTACGTTCCAGTGAGACAGGGAGGTTATGGAGGGGTACCGGTTCAGGGCATATTTGTGTGGAGTTCTGCATTGGTACGTTCCAGTGAGAAAGGGATGTTATGGAGGGGAAATTTTCAGGACATATTTGTGTGGAGTTCTGCATTGGTACGTTCAAGTTAGACAGGGAGGTTATGGAGGGCTACAGTTTCAGGGCATATTTGTGTGGAGTTCGACATTGGTACGTTCCAGTGAGACAGGGAGGATATGGAGGGTACACATTCAGGGCATATTTTTGTGGAGTTCTGCATTGGTACATTCCAGTGAGACACGGAGGATACGGAGGGATACAGGTTCATGACATATTTTTGTGGAGTTCTTCATTGGTTCGTTCCAGTTAGACAGGGAGGTTATGGAGGGGAAATTTTCAGGACATATTTGTGTGGAGTTCTACATTGGTACATTCTAGTGAGACAGGGAGGTTATGGAGGTGTACAAGTTCAGGGCATATTTTTCTGGAGTTCTGCATTGGTAGGTTCGAGTGAGACAGGGAGTTTTTGGAGGGGTACAGGTTTAGGGCATATTTGGGTGGAATTCTGCATTGATACGTTCCAGTGAGACAGGGTGGTTATGCAGGGGGACAGGTTCAGGGCATATTTGTGTGGAGTTCTGCATTGGAACTTTCCAGTGAGACACGGAGGATATGGAGGAGTACAGGTTCAGGGCATATTTGTGTGGAGTTCTGCATTGGTACGTTCCAGTGAGACACGGAGGATATGGAGGGATACAGATTCATGGCAAATTTGTGTGGAGTTCGTCATTGGTACGTTCCAGTGAGACAGGTAGGTTTTGCAGCGTATAGGTTCAGGGCATATTTTTGTGGAGTTCTGCATTGGTACGTTCCAGTGAGACAGGGAGGTTATGTAGGTGTACATGTTCAGGGCACATTGGTGTGTTTTTCTGCATTGGTACGTTCCAGTGAGAAAGGGAGGTTATGGAGGGGTACAGTTTCAGGGCATATTTATGTGGAGTTCTGCATTGGTACGTTCCAGTGAGACAGGGAGGTTATGGAGGGGTACATTTCAGGGCATATTTTTGTGGAGTTCTGCATTGGTACGTTCCAGTGTGACAGGGAGGTTATGGTGGGGTACAGGTTTAGGGCATATTTGTGTGGAGTTCTGCATTGGTACGTTCCACTGTGACAGGGAGGTTATGGTGGGGTACAGGATCATGGCATATTTGTGTGGAGTTCTGCATTGGTACTTTCCAGTGAGACTGGGATATTTTGGAGCTGTACAGGTTAAGGGCATATTTGTGTGGAGTTCTGCATTGGTACGTTGCAGTGAGAAAGGGAGGTTATGGAGGGGACATTTTCAGGGCACATTTGTGTGGAGTTCTGCATTGGTACGTTGCAGTGAGAAAGGGAGGTTATGGAGGTGTACAAGTTCCGGGCATATTTTTGTGGAGTTCTGCATTGGTACTTTCCTGTGTGTATGGGAGGTTATGGTTGGGTAAAGGTTTAGCGCATATTTGTGTGGAGTTCTGCATTGGTACGTTCCAGTGAGACAGGGAGGATATGGAGGGTACATATTCAGGGGATATTTTTGTGGAGTTCGTCATTGGTACGTTCCAGTGAGACAGTTAGGTTTTGGTGCGTATAGGTTCAGGGCATATTTTTGTGGAGTTCTGCATTGGTACGTTCCAGTGAGACTGGGATGTTTTGGAGCTGTACAGGTTAAGGGCATATTTGTGTGGTGTTCTGCATTGGTACGTTGCAGTGAGAAAGGGAGGTTATGGAGGGGACATTTTCAGGGCATATTTGTGTGGAGTTCTGCATTGGTACGTTCTAGTGAGACAGGGAGGTTATGGAGGGGTCATTTGCACGGCGTATTTGTGTGGAGTTCTGCATTGGTACGTTCCAGTGAGACAGGGAGGATATGGAGGGTACATATTCAGGGGATATTTTTGTGGAGTTCTGCATTGGTACGTTCCAGTGAGACAGGGAGGTTATGGAGTGGTAGAGGTTCAGGGCATATTTGCGTGGAGTTCTGCATTGGTACATTCCAGTGAGACACGGAGGATACGGAGGGATACAGGTTCATGACATATTTGTGTGGAGTTCTTCATTGGTACGTTCCAGTGAGACAGGTAGGTTTTGTAGCGTACAGGTTCAGGGCATATTTGTGTGGAGTTCCGCATTGGTACCTTCCAGTTAGACAGGGAGGTTATGGATGGGTACAGTTTCAGGGCATATTTGTGAGGAGTTCTGCATTGGTACGTTCCAGTGAGAAAGGGGTGTTATGGAGGGGAAATTTTCAGGACATAAATGTGTGGAGTTCTACATTGGTACGTTCTAGTGAGACAGGTAGGTTATGGAGGTGTACAAGTTCAGGGCATATTTTTCTGGAGTTCTGCATTGGTAGGTTCGAGTGAGACAGGGAGTTTTTGGAGGGTACAGGTTTAGGGCATATTTGGGTGGAATTCTGCATTGATACGTTCCAGTGAGACAGGGAGGTTATGCAGGGGGACAGGTTGAGGGCATATTTGTGTGGAGTTCTGCATTGGAACTTTCCAGTGAGACAGGGAGTTTTTGGAGGGGTACAGTTTCAGGGCATATTTGTGTGGAGTTCTGCATTGGTACATTCCAGTGAGACAGGGAGGTTACGGGGGGTGGGGGGTACAGGTTCAGGGCATGTTTATGTGGAGTTCTGCATTTGAACATTCCAGTGAGACAGGGAGGTTATGGAGGGGTACATTTCAGGGCATATTTTTGTGGAGTTCTGCATTGGTACGTTCCAGTGTGACAGGGAGGTTATGGTGGGGTACAGGTTCAGGGCATATTTGTGTGGAGTTCTGCATTGGTACGTTCCACTGTGACAGGGAGGATATGGTGGGGTACAGGATCATGGCATATTTGTGTGGAGTTCTGCATTGGTACTTTCCAGTGAGACTGGGATGTTTTGGAGCTGTACAGGTTAAGGGCATATTTGTGTGGAGTTCTGCATTGGTACGTTGCAGTGAGAAAGGGAGGTTATGGAGGGGACATTTTCAGGGCACATTTGTGTGGAGTTCTGCATTGGTACGTTGCAGTGAGAAAGGGAGGTTATGGAGGTGTACAAGTTCCGGGCATATTTTTGTGGAGTTCTGCATTGGTACGTTCCAGTGAGACTGGGATGTTTTGGAGCTGTACAGGTTAAGGGCATATTTGTGTGGTGTTCTGCATTGGTACGTTGCAGTGAGAAAGGGAGGTTATGGAGGGGACATTTTCAGGGCATATTTGTGTGGAGTTCTGCATTGGTACGTTCTAGTGAGACAGGGAGGTTATGGAGGGGTCATTTTCACGGCGTATTTGTGTGGAGTTCTGCATTGGTACGTTCCAGTGAGACAGGGAGGATATGGAGGGTACATATTCAGGGGATATTTTTGTGGAGTTCTGCATTGGTACGTTCCAGTGAGACAGGGAGGTTATGGAGTGGTAGAGGTTCAGGGCATATTTGCGTGGAGTTCTGCATTGGTACATTCCAGTGAGACACGGAGGATACGGAGGGATACAGGTTCATGACATATTTGTGTGGAGTTCTTCATTGGTACGTTCCAGTGAGACAGGTAGGTTTTGTAGCGTACAGGTTCAGGGCATATTTGTGTGGATTTCCGCATTGGTACCTTCCAGTTAGACAGGGAGGTTATGGATGGGTACAGTTTCAGGGCATATTTGTGAGGAGTTCTGCATTGGTACGTTCCAGTGAGACAGGGAGGTTATGGAGGGCACATATTCAGGGGATATTTTTGTGGAGTTCTGCATTGGTACGTTCCAGTGAGAAAGGGAGGTTATGGAGGGCACATATTCAGGGGATATTTTTGATTAGTTCTGCATTGGTACGTTCCAGTTAGACAGGGAGGTTATGGAGGGGTGCAGTTTCAGGGCATATTTGTGTGGAGTTCTGCATTGGTACGTTCCAGTGAGACAGGGAGGATATGCAGGGTACATATTCAGGGGATATTTTTGTGGAGTTCTGCATTGGTACGTTCCAGTGAGACAGGGTGGTTATGGAGGGGTAGAGGTTCAGGGCATACTTGTGTGGAGTTCTGCATTGGTACATTCCATTGAGACACGGAGGATACGGAGGGATACAGGTTCATGACATATTTGTGTGGAGTTCTTCATTGGTTCGTTCCAGTTAGACAGGGAGGTTATGGAGGGGAAATTTTCAGGACATATTTGTGTGGAGTTCTACATTGGTACGTTCTAGTGAGACAGGGAGGTTATGGAGGTGTACAAGTTCAGGGCATATTTTTCTGGAGTTCTGCATTGGTAGGTTCGAGTGAGACAGGGAGTTTTTGGAGGGGTACAGGTTTAGGGCATATTTGGGTGGAATTCTGCATTGATACGTTCCAGTGAGACAGGGTGGTTATGCAGGGGGACAGGTTCAGGGCATATTTGTGTGGAGTTCGTCATTGGTACGTTCCAGTGAGACAGGTAGGTTTTGCAGCGTATAGGTTCAGGGCATATTTTTGTGGAGTTCTGCATTGGTACGTTCCAGTGAGACAGGGAGGTTATGTAGGTGTACAGGTTCAGGGCACATTGGTGTGTTTTTCTGCATTGGTACGTTCCAGTGAGAAAGGGAGGTTATGGAGGGCTACAGTTTCAGGGCATATTTATGTGGAGTTCTGCATTGGTACGTTCCAGTGAGACAGGGAGGTTATGGAGGGGTACATTTCAGGGCATATTTTTGTGGAGTTCTGCATTGGTACGTTCCAGTGTGACAGGGAGGTTATGGTGGGGTACAGGTTTAATGCATATTTGTGTGGAGTTCTGCATTGGTACGTTCCACTGTGACAGGGAGGTTATGGTGGGGTACAGGTTCAGGGCATATTTGTGTGGAGTTCTGCATTGGTACTTTTCAGTGAGACTGGGATGTTTTGGAGCTGTACAGGTTAAGGGCATATTTGTGTGGAGTTCTGCATTGGTACGTTGCAGTGAGAAAGGGAGGTTATGGAGGGGACATTTTCAGGGGATATTTTTGTGGAGTTCTGCATTGGTACGTTCCAGTGAGACAGGGAGGATATGGAGGGTACATATTCAGGGGATATTTTTGTGGAGTTCTGCATTGGTACGTTCCAGTGAGACAGGGAGGTTATGGAGTGGTAGAGGTTCAGGGCATATTTGCGTGGAGTTCTGCATTGGTACATTCCAGTGAGACACGGAGGATACGGAGGGATACAGGTTCATGACATATTTGTGTGGAGTTCTTCATTGGTACGTTCCAGTGAGACAGGTAGGTTTTGTAGCGTACAGGTTCAGGGCATATTTGTGTGGATTTCCGCATTGGTACCTTCCAGTTAGACAGGGAGGTTATGGATGGGTACAGTTTCAGGGCATATTTGTGAGGAGTTCTGCATTGGTACGTTCCAGTGAGACAGGGAGGTTATGGAGGGCACATATTCAGGGGATATTTTTGTGGAGTTCTGCATTGGTACGTTCCAGTGAGAAAGGGAGGTTATGGAGGGCACATATTCAGGGGATATTTTTGATTAGTTCTGCATTGGTACGTTCCAGTTAGACAGGGAGGTTATGGAGGGGTGCAGTTTCAGGGCATATTTGTGTGGAGTTCTGCATTGGTACGTTCCAGTGAGACAGGGAGGATATGCAGGGTACATATTCAGGGGATATTTTTGTGGAGTTCTGCATTGGTACGTTCCAGTGAGACAGGGTGGTTATGGAGGGGTAGAGGTTCAGGGCATACTTGTGTGGAGTTCTGCATTGGTACATTCCATTGAGACACGGAGGATACGGAGGGATACAGGTTCATGACATATTTGTGTGGAGTTCTTCATTGGTTCGTTCCAGTTAGACAGGGAGGTTATGGAGGGGAAATTTTCAGGACATATTTGTGTGGAGTTCTACATTGGTACGTTCTAGTGAGACAGGGAGGTTATGGAGGTGTACAAGTTCAGGGCATATTTTTCTGGAGTTCTGCATTGGTAGGTTCGAGTGAGACAGGGAGTTTTTGGAGGGGTACAGGTTTAGGGCATATTTGGGTGGAATTCTGCATTGATACGTTCCAGTGAGACAGGGTGGTTATGCAGGGGGACAGGTTCAGGGCATATTTGTGTGGAGTTCGTCATTGGTACGTTCCAGTGAGACAGGTAGGTTTTGCAGCGTATAGGTTCAGGGCATATTTTTGTGGAGTTCTGCATTGGTACGTTCCAGTGAGACAGGGAGGTTATGTAGGTGTACAGGTTCAGGGCACATTGGTGTGTTTTTCTGCATTGGTACGTTCCAGTGAGAAAGGGAGGTTATGGAGGGCTACAGTTTCAGGGCATATTTATGTGGAGTTCTGCATTGGTACGTTCCAGTGAGACAGGGAGGTTATGGAGGGGTACATTTCAGGGCATATTTTTGTGGAGTTCTGCATTGGTACGTTCCAGTGTGACAGGGAGGTTATGGTGGGGTACAGGTTTAATGCATATTTGTGTGGAGTTCTGCATTGGTACGTTCCACTGTGACAGGGAGGTTATGGTGGGGTACAGGTTCAGGGCATATTTGTGTGGAGTTCTGCATTGGTACTTTTCAGTGAGACTGGGATGTTTTGGAGCTGTACAGGTTAAGGGCATATTTGTGTGGAGTTCTGCATTGGTACGTTGCAGTGAGAAAGGGAGGTTATGGAGGTGTACAAGTTCCGGGCATATTTTTGTGGAGTTCTGCATTGGTACTTTCCTGTGTGTATGGGAGGTTATGGTTGGGTAAAGGTTTAGCGCATATTTGTTTGGAGTTTTGCATTGGTACGTTCCAGTGAGACAGGGAAGTTATGGAGGGGTACCGGTTCAGGGCATATTTGTGTGGAATTCTGCATTGGTACGTTCCAGTGAGAAAGGGAGGTTATGGAGGGGAAATTTTCAGGACATATTTGTGTGGATTTCTGCATTGGTTCGTTCCAGTGTGACAGGGAGGTTATGGAGGGCACATATTCAGGGGATATTTTTGTGGAGTTCTGCATTGGTACGTTCCAGTTAGACAGGGAGGTTATGGAGGGGTACAGTTTCAGGGCATATTTGTGTGGAGTTCTGCATTGGTACGTTCCAGTGAGACAGGGAGGATATGGAGGGTACATATTCAGGGGATATTTTTGTGGAGTTCTGCATTGGTACGTTCCAGTGAGACCGGGTGGTTATGGAGGGGTAGAGGTTCAGGGCATACTTGTGTGGAGTTCTGCATTGGTACATTCCAGTGAGACACGGAGGATACGGAAGGATACAGGTTCATGACATATTTGTGTGGAGTTCTTCATTGGTACGTTCCAGTTAGACAGGGAGGTTATGGAGGGGTACAGTTTCAGGGCATATTTGTGAGGAGTTCTGCATTGCTACGTTCCAGTGAGACAGGGAGGTTATGGAGGGGTACCGGTTCAGGGCATATTTGTGAGGAGTTCTGCATTGGTACGTTCCAGTGAGAAAGGGAGGTTATGGAGGGGAAATTTTCAGGACATAAATGTGTGGAGTTCTACATTGGTACGTTCTAGTGAGACAGGGAGGTTATGGAGGTGTACAAGTTCAGGGCATATTTTTCTGGAGTTCTGCATTGGTAGGTTCGAGTGAGACAGGGAGTTTTTGGAGGGTACAGGTTTAGGGCATATTTGGGTGGAATTCTGCATTGATACGTTCCAGTGAGACAGGGAGGTTATGCAGGGGGACAGGTTGAGGGCATATTTGTGTGGAGTACTGCATTGGAACTTTCCAGTGAGACAGGGAGTTTTTGGAGGGGTACAGTTTCAGGGCATATTTGTGTGGAGTTCTGCATTGGTACATTCCAGTGAGACAGGGAGGTTACGGGGGGTGGGGGGTACAGGTTCAGGGCATGTTTATGTGGAGTTCTGCATTTGAACATTCCAGTGAGACAGGGAGGTTATGGAGGGGTACATTTCAGGGCATATTTTTGTGGAGTTCTGCATTGGTACGTTCCAGTGTGACAGGGAGGTTATGGTGGGGTACAGGTTCAGGGCATATTTGTGTGGAGTTCTGCATTGGTACGTTCCACTGTGACAGGGAGGATATGGTGGGGTACAGGATCATGGCATATTTGTGTGGAGTTCTGCATTGGTACTTTCCAGTGAGACTGGGATGTTTTGGAGCTGTACAGGTTAAGGGCATATTTGTGTGGAGTTCTGCATTGGTACGTTGCAGTGAGAAAGGGAGGTTATGGAGGGGACATTTTCAGGGCACATTTGTGTGGAGTTCTGCATTGGTACGTTGCAGTGAGAAAGGGAGGTTATGGAGGTGTACAAGTTCCGGGCATATTTTTGTGGAGTTCTGCATTGGTACTTTCCTCTGTGTATGGGAGGTTATGGTTGGGTAAAGGTTTAGCGCATATTTGTGTGGAGTTCTGCATTGGTACGTTCCAGTGAGACAGGGAGGATATGGAGGGTACATATTCAGGGGATATTTTTGTGGAGTTCGTCATTGGTACGTTCCAGTGTGACAGTTAGGTTTTGGTGCGTATAGGTTCAGGGCATATTTTTGTGGAGTTCTGCATTGGTACGTTCCAGTGAGACTGGGATGTTTTGGAGCTGTACAGGTTAAGGGCATATTTGTGTGGTGTTCTGCATTGGTACGTTGCAGTGAGAAAGGGAGGTTATGGAGGGGACCTTTTCAGGGCATATTTGTGTGGAGTTCTGCATTGGTACGTTCTAGTTAGACAGGGAGGTTATGGAGGGGTCATTTTCACGGCGTATTTGTGTGGAGTTCTGCATTGGTACGTTCCAGTGAGACAGGGAGGATATGGAGGGTACATATTCAGGGGATATTTTTGTGGAGTTCTGCATTGGTACGTTCCAGTGAGACAGGGAGGTTATGGAGTGGTAGAGGTTCAGGGCATATTTGCGTGGAGTTCTGCATTGGTACATTCCAGTGAGACACGGAGGATACGGAGGGATACAGGTTCATGACATATTTGTGTGGAGTTCTTCATTGGTACGTTCCAGTGAGACAGGTAGGTTTTGTAGCGTACAGGTTCAGGGCATATTTGTGTGGAGTTCCGCATTGGTACCTTCCAGTTAGACAGGGAGGTTATGGATGGGTACAGTTTCAGGGCATATTTGTGAGGAGTTCTGCATTGGTACGTTCCAGTGAGACAGGGAGGTTATGGAGGGCACATATTCAGGGGATATTTTTGTGGAGTTCTGCATTGGTACGTTCCAGTGAGAAAGGGAGGTTATGGAGGGGAAATTTCCAGGTCATATTTGTGTGGAGTTCTGCATTGGTACGTTCCAGTGTGACAGGGAGGTTATGGAGGGCACATATTCAGGGGATATTTTTGTTTAGTTCTGCATTGGTACGTTCCAGTTAGACAGGGAGGTTATGGAGGGGTGCAGTTTCAGGGCATATTTGTGTGGAGTTCTGCATTGGTACGTTCCAGTGAGACAGGGAGGATATGCAGGGTACATATTCAGGGGATATTTTTGTGGAGTTCTGCATTGGTACGTTCCAGTGAGACAGGGTGGTTATGGAGGGGTATTGGTTCAGGGCATACTTGTGTGGAGTTCTGCATTGGTACATTCCATTGAGACACGGAGGATACGGAGGGATACAGGTTCATGACATATTTGTGTGGAGTTCTTCATTGGTTCGTTCCAGTTAGACAGGGAGGTTATGGAGGGGAAATTTTCAGGACATATTTGTGTGGAGTTCTGCATTGGTACGTTGCAGTGAGAAAGGGAGGTTATGGAGGTGTACAAGTTCCGGGCATATTTTTGTGGAGTTCTGCATTGGTACTTTCCTGTGTGTATGGGAGGTTATGGTTGGGTAAAGGTTTAGCGCATATTTGTTTGGAGTTTTGCATTGGTACGTTCCAGTGAGACAGGGAAGTTATGGAGGGGTACCGGTTCAGGGCATATTTGTGTGGAGTTCTGCATTGGTACGTTCCAGTGAGAAAGGGAGGTTATGGAGGGGAAATTTTCAGGACATATTTGTGTGGAGTTCTGCATTGGTACGTTCCAGTGTGACAGGGAGGTTATGGAGGGCACATATTCAGGGGATATTTTTGTGGAGTTCTGCATTGGTACGTTCCAGTTAGACAGGGAGGTTATGGAGGGGTACAGTTTCAGGGCATATTTGTGTGGAGTTCTGCATTGGTACGTTCCAGTGAGACAGGGAGGATATGGAGGGTACATATTCAGGGGATATTTTTGTGGAGTTCTGCATTGGTACGTTCCAGTGAGACCGGGTGGTTATGGAGGGGTAGAGGTTCAGGGCATACTTGTGTGGAGTTCTGCATTGGTACATTCCAGTGAGACACGGAGGATACGGAAGGATACAGGTTCATGACATATTTGTGTGGAGTTCTTCATTGGTACGTTCCAGTTAGACAGGGAGGTTATGGAGGGGTACAGTTTCAGGGCATATTTGTGAGGAGTTCTGCATTGCTACGTTCCAGTGAGACAGGGAGGTTATGGAGGGGTACCGGTTCAGGGCATATTTGTGAGGAGTTCTGCATTGGTACGTTCCAGTGAGAAAGGGAGGTTATGGAGGGGAAATTTTCAGGACATAAATGTGTGGAGTTCTACATTGGTACGTTCTAGTGAGACAGGGAGGTTATGGAGGTGTACAAGTTCAGGGCATATTTTTCTGGAGTTCTGCATTGGTAGGTTCGAGTGAGACAGGGAGTTTTTGGAGGGTACAGGTTTAGGGCATATTTGGGTGGAATTCTGCATTGATACGTTCCAGTGAGACAGGGAGGTTATGCAGGGGGACAGGTTGAGGGCATATTTGTGTGGAGTACTGCATTGGAACTTTCCAGTGAGACAGGGAGTTTTTGGAGGGGTACAGTTTCAGGGCATATTTGTGTGGAGTTCTGCATTGGTACATTCCAGTGAGACAGGGAGGTTACGGGGGGTGGGGGGTACAGGTTCAGGGCATGTTTATGTGGAGTTCTGCATTTGAACATTCCAGTGAGACAGGGAGGTTATGGAGGGGTACATTTCAGGGCATATTTTTGTGGAGTTCTGCATTGGTACGTTCCAGTGTGACAGGGAGGTTATGGTGGGGTACAGGTTCAGGGCATATTTGTGTGGAGTTCTGCATTGGTACGTTCCACTGTGACAGGGAGGATATGGTGGGGTACAGGATCATGGCATATTTGTGTGGAGTTCTGCATTGGTACTTTCCAGTGAGACTGGGATGTTTTGGAGCTGTACAGGTTAAGGGCATATTTGTGTGGAGTTCTGCATTGGTACGTTGCAGTGAGAAAGGGAGGTTATGGAGGGGACATTTTCAGGGCACATTTGTGTGGAGTTCTGCATTGGTACGTTGCAGTGAGAAAGGGAGGTTATGGAGGTGTACAAGTTCCGGGCATATTTTTGTGGAGTTCTGCATTGGTACTTTCCTCTGTGTATGGGAGGTTATGGTTGGGTAAAGGTTTAGCGCATATTTGTGTGGAGTTCTGCATTGGTACGTTCCAGTGAGACAGGGAGGATATGGAGGGTACATATTCAGGGGATATTTTTGTGGAGTTCGTCATTGGTACGTTCCAGTGTGACAGTTAGGTTTTGGTGCGTATAGGTTTAGGGCATATTTTTGTGGAGTTCTGCATTGGTACGTTCCAGTGAGACTGGGATGTTTTGGAGCTGTACAGGTTAAGGGCATATTTGTGTGGTGTTCTGCATTGGTACGTTGCAGTGAGAAAGCGAGGTTATGGAGGGGACCTTTTCAGGGCATATTTGTGTGGAGTTCTGCATTGGTACGTTCTAGTTAGACAGGGAGGTTATGGAGGGGTCATTTTCACGGCGTATTTGTGTGGAGTTCTGCATTGGTACGTTCCAGTGAGACAGGGAGGATATGGAGGGTACATATTCAGGGGATATTTTTGTGGAGTTCTGCATTGGTACGTTCCAGTGAGACAGGGAGGTTATGGAGTGGTAGAGGTTCAGGGCATATTTGCGTGGAGTTCTGCATTGGTACATTCCAGTGAGACACGGAGGATACGGAGGGATACAGGTTCATGACATATTTGTGTGGAGTTCTTCATTGGTACGTTCCAGTGAGACAGGTAGGTTTTGTAGCGTACAGGTTCAGGGCATATTTGTGTGGAGTTCCGCATTGGTACCTTCCAGTTAGACAGGGAGGTTATGGATGGGTACAGTTTCAGGGCATATTTGTGAGGAGTTCTGCATTGGTACGTTCCAGTGAGACAGGGAGGTTATGGAGGGCACATATTCAGGGGATATTTTTGTGGAGTTCTGCATTGGTACGTTCCAGTGAGAAAGGGAGGTTATGGAGGGGAAATTTCCAGGTCATATTTGTGTGGAGTTCTGCATTGGTACGTTCCAGTGTGACAGGGAGGTTATGGAGGGCACATATTCAGGGGATATTTTTGTTTAGTTCTGCATTGGTACGTTCCAGTTAGACAGGGAGGTTATGGAGGGGTGCAGTTTCAGGGCATATTTGTGTGGAGTTCTGCATTGGTACGTTCCAGTGAGACAGGGAGGATATGCAGGGTACATATTCAGGGGATATTTTTGTGGAGTTCTGCATTGGTACGTTCCAGTGAGACAGGGTGGTTATGGAGGGGTATTGGTTCAGGGCATACTTGTGTGGAGTTCTGCATTGGTACATTCCATTGAGACACGGAGGATACGGAGGGATACAGGTTCATGACATATTTGTGTGGAGTTCTTCATTGGTTCGTTCCAGTTAGACAGGGAGGTTATGGAGGGGAAATTTTCAGGACATATTTGTGTGGAGTTCTGCATTGGTACGTTGCAGTGAGAAAGGGAGGTTATGGAGGTGTACAAGTTCCGGGCATATTTTTGTGGAGTTCTGCATTGGTACTTTCCTGTGTGTATGGGAGGTTATGGTTGGGTAAAGGTTTAGCGCATATTTGTTTGGAGTTTTGCATTGGTACGTTCCAGTGAGACAGGGAAGTTATGGAGGGGTACCGGTTCAGGGCATATTTGTGTGGAGTTCTGCATTGGTACGTTCCAGTGAGAAAGGGAGGTTATGGAGGGGAAATTTTCAGGACATATTTGTGTGGAGTTCTGCATTGGTACGTTCCAGTGTGACAGGGAGGTTATGGAGGGCACATATTCAGGGGATATTTTTGTGGAGTTCTGCATTGGTACGTTCCAGTTAGACAGGGAGGTTATGGAGGGGTACAGTTTCAGGGCATATTTGTGTGGAGTTCTGCATTGGTACGTTCCAGTGAGACAGGGAGGATATGGAGGGTACATATTCAGGGGATATTTTTGTGGAGTTCTGCATTGGTACGTTCCAGTGAGACCGGGTGGTTATGGAGGGGTAGAGGTTCAGGGCATACTTGTGTGGAGTTCTGCATTGGTACATTCCAGTGAGACACGGAGGATACGGAAGGATACAGGTTCATGACATATTTGTGTGGAGTTCTTCATTGGTACGTTCCAGTTAGACAGGGAGGTTATGGAGGGGTACAGTTTCAGGGCATATTTGTGAGGAGTTCTGCATTGCTACGTTCCAGTGAGACAGGGAGGTTATGGAGGGGTACCGGTTCAGGGCATATTTGTGAGGAGTTCTGCATTGGTACGTTCCAGTGAGAAAGGGAGGTTATGGAGGGGAAATTTTCAGGACATAAATGTGTGGAGTTCTACATTGGTACGTTCTAGTGAGACAGGGAGGTTATGGAGGTGTACAAGTTCAGGGCATATTTTTCTGGAGTTCTGCATTGGTAGGTTCGAGTGAGACAGGGAGTTTTTGGAGGGTACAGGTTTAGGGCATATTTGGGTGGAATTCTGCATTGATACGTTCCAGTGAGACAGGGAGGTTATGCAGGGGGACAGGTTGAGGGCATATTTGTGTGGAGTACTGCATTGGAACTTTCCAGTGAGACAGGGAGTTTTTGGAGGGGTACAGTTTCAGGGCATATTTGTGTGGAGTTCTGCATTGGTACATTCCAGTGAGACAGGGAGGTTACGGGGGGTGGGGGGTACAGGTTCAGGGCATGTTTATGTGGAGTTCTGCATTTGAACATTCCAGTGAGACAGGGAGGTTATGGAGGGGTACATTTCAGGGCATATTTTTGTGGAGTTCTGCATTGGTACGTTCCAGTGTGACAGGGAGGTTATGGTGGGGTACAGGTTCAGGGCATATTTGTGTGGAGTTCTGCATTGGTACGTTCCACTGTGACAGGGAGGATATGGTGGGGTACAGGATCATGGCATATTTGTGTGGAGTTCTGCATTGGTACTTTCCAGTGAGACTGGGATGTTTTGGAGCTGTACAGGTTAAGGGCATATTTGTGTGGAGTTCTGCATTGGTACGTTGCAGTGAGAAAGGGAGGTTATGGAGGGGACATTTTCAGGGCACATTTGTGTGGAGTTCTGCATTGGTACGTTGCAGTGAGAAAGGGAGGTTATGGAGGTGTACAAGTTCCGGGCATATTTTTGTGGAGTTCTGCATTGGTACTTTCCTCTGTGTATGGGAGGTTATGGTTGGGTAAAGGTTTAGCGCATATTTGTGTGGAGTTCTGCATTGGTACGTTCCAGTGAGACAGGGAGGATATGGAGGGTACATATTCAGGGGATATTTTTGTGGAGTTCGTCATTGGTACGTTCCAGTGTGACAGTTAGGTTTTGGTGCGTATAGGTTCAGGGCATATTTTTGTGGAGTTCTGCATTGGTACGTTCCAGTGAGACTGGGATGTTTTGGAGCTGTACAGGTTAAGGGCATATTTGTGTGGTGTTCTGCATTGGTACGTTGCAGTGAGAAAGCGAGGTTATGGAGGGGACCTTTTCAGGGCATATTTGTGTGGAGTTCTGCATTGGTACGTTCTAGTTAGACAGGGAGGTTATGGAGGGGTCATTTTCACGGCGTATTTGTGTGGAGTTCTGCATTGGTACGTTCCAGTGAGACAGGGAGGATATGGAGGGTACATATTCAGGGGATATTTTTGTGGAGTTCTGCATTGGTACGTTCCAGTGAGACAGGGAGGTTATGGAGTGGTAGAGGTTCAGGGCATATTTGCGTGGAGTTCTGCATTGGTACATTCCAGTGAGACACGGAGGATACGGAGGGATACAGGTTCATGACATATTTGTGTGGAGTTCTTCATTGGTACGTTCCAGTGAGACAGGTAGGTTTTGTAGCGTACAGGTTCAGGGCATATTTGTGTGGAGTTCCGCATTGGTACCTTCCAGTTAGACAGGGAGGTTATGGATGGGTACAGTTTCAGGGCATATTTGTGAGGAGTTCTGCATTGGTACGTTCCAGTGAGACAGGGAGGTTATGGAGGGCACATATTCAGGGGATATTTTTGTGGAGTTCTGCATTGGTACGTTCCAGTGAGAAAGGGAGGTTACGGAGGGGAAATTTCCAGGTCATATTTGTGTGGAGTTCTGCATTGGTACGTTCCAGTGTGACAGGGAGGTTATGGAGGGCACATATTCAGGGGATATTTTTGTTCAGTTCTGCATTGGTACGTTCCAGTTAGACAGGGAGGTTATGGAGGGGTGCAGTTTCAGGGCATATTTGTGTGGAGTTCTGCATTGGTACGTTCCAGTGAGACAGGGAGGATATGCAGGGTACATATTCAGGGGATATTTTTGTGGAGTTCTGCATTGGTACGTTCCAGTGAGACAGGGTGGTTATGGAGGGGTAGAGGTTCAGGGCATACTTGTGTGGAGTTCTGCATTGGTACATTCCATTGAGACACGGAGGATACGGAGGGATACAGGTTCATGACATATTTGTGTGGAGTTCTTCATTGGTTCGTTCCAGTTAGACAGGGAGGTTATGGAGGGGAAATTTTCAGGACATATTTGTGTGGAGTTCTACATTGGTACGTTCTAGTGAGACAGGGAAGTTATGGAGGGTACATATTCAGGGGATATTTTTGTGGAGTTCTGCATTGGTACGTTCCAGTGAGACAGGGTGGTTATGGAGGGGTAGAGGTTCAGGGCATACTTGTGTGGAGTTCTGCATTGGTACATTCCATTGAGACACGGAGGATACGGAGGGATACAGGTTCATGACATATTTGTGTGGAGTTCTTCATTGGTTCGTTCCAGTTAGACAGGGAGGTTATGGAGGGGAAATTTTCAGGACATATTTGTGTGGAGTTCTACATTGGTACGTTCTAGTGAGACAGGGAGGTTATGGAGGTGTACAAGTTCAGGGCATATTTTTCTGGAGTTCTGCATTGGTAGGTTCGAGTGAGACAGGGAGATTTTGGAGGGGTACAGGTTTAGGGCATATTTGGGTGGAATTCTGCATTGATACGTTCCAGTGAGACAGGGTGGTTATGCAGGGGGACAGGTTCAGGGCATATTTGTGTGGAGTTCTGCATTGGAACTTTCCAGTGAGACACGGAGGATATGGAGGAGTACAGGTTCAGGGCATATTTGTGTGGAGTTCTGCATTGGTACGTTCCAGTGAGACACGGAGGATATGGAGGGATACAGATTCATGGCAAATTTGTGTGGAGTTCGTCATTGGTACGTTCCAGTGAGACAGGTAGGTTTTGCAGCGTATAGGTTCAGGGCATATTTTTGTGGAGTTCTGCATTGGTACTTTCCAGTGAGACAGGGAGGTTATGTAGGTGTACAGGTTCAGGGCACATTGGTGTGTTTTTCTGCATTGGTACGTTCCAGTGAGAAAGGGAGGTTATGGAGGGCTACAGTTTCAGAGCATATTTATGTGGAGTTCTGCATTGGTACGTTCCAGTGAGACAGGGAGGTTATGGAGGGGTACATTTCAGGGCATATTTTTGTGGAGTTCTGCATTGGTACGTTCCAGTGTGACAGGGAGGTTATGGTGGGGTACAGGTTTAGGGCATATTTGTGTGGAGTTCTGCATTGGTACGTTCCACTGTGACAGGGAGGTTATGGTGGGGTACAGGTTCAGGGCATATTTGTGTGGAGTTCTGCATTGGTACTTTCCAGTGAGACTGGGATGTTTTGGAGCTGTACAGGTTAAGGGCATATTTGTGTGGTGTTCTGCATTGGTACGTTGCAGTGAGAAAGGGAGGTTATGGAGGGGACATTTTCAGGGCATATTTGTGTGGAGTTCTGCATTGGTACGTTGCAGTGAGAAAGGGAGGTTATGGAGGTGTACAAGTTCCGGGCATATTTTTGTGGAGTTCTGCATTGGTACTTTCCTGTGTGTATGGGAGGTTATGGTTGGTTAAAGGTTTAGCGCATATTTGTTTGGAGTTCTGCATTGGTACGTTCCAGTGAGACAGGGAGGATATGGAGGGTACATATTCAGGGGATATTTTTGTGGAGTTCTGCATTGGTACGTTCCAGTGAGAAAGGGAGGTTATGGAGGGGAAATTTTCAGGACATATTTGTGTGGAGTTCTACATTGGTACGTTCTAGTGAGACAGGGAGGTTATGGAGGTGTACAAGTTCCGGGCATATTTTTGTGGAGTTCTGCATTGGTACGTTGCAGTGAGAAAGGGAGGTTATGGAGGGGACATTTTCGGGGCATATTTGTGTGGAGTTCTGCATTGGTACGTTCTAGTGAGACAGAGAGGTTATGGAGGGTTCATTTTCACGGCGTATTTGTGTGGAGTTCTGCATTGGTACGTTCTAGTGAGTCACGGAGGACATGGAGGAATACAGGTTCATGGCATATTTGTGTGGAGTTCTTCATTGGTACATTCCAGTGAGACAGGGAGATTATGGTGGGGTACAGATTCAGGGCATATTTCTGTGGAGTTCTGCATTGGTACGTTCCAGTCAGACAGGGAGGTTATGTAGGAGTACAGGTTCAGGGGATATTTGTGTGTTTTTCTGCATTGGTACGTTCCAGTGAGAAAGGGAGGTTATGGAGGGGTATAGTTTCAGAGCATATTTATGTGGAGTTCTGCATTGATACGTTCCAGTGAGACAGGGAGGTTATGGAGGGGTACGGGTTCTGAGCATATTTGTGTGGAGTTCTGCATTGGTACGTTCCAGTGAGACAGGGAGGTTATGGAGTTGTACAGGTTCAGGGCATATTTATCTGGAGTTCTGCATTGGAACATTCCAGTGAGACACGGAGGATATGCAGGGGTACAGTTTCAGTGCATATTTGGGTGGAGTTCTGCATTGGTACGTTCCAGTGAGAAAGGGAGGTGATGGAGGGGACATTTTCAGGGCATATTTGTGTGGAGTTCTGCATTGGTACGTTCTAGTGAGACAGATAGGTTATGGAGGTGTACAAGTTCCGGGCATATTTTTGTGGAATTCTGCATTGGTACGATCCAGTGTGAAAGGGAGGTTACGGTTGGGTAAAGGTTTAGCGCATATTTGTGTGGAGTTCTGCATTGGTACGTTCCAGAGAGACAGGGAGGATATGGAGGGTACATATTCAGGGGATATTTTTGTGGAGTTCTGCATTGGTACGTTCCAATGAGACAGGGATGTTATGGAGGGGTAGAGGTTCAGGGCATATTTGTGTGGAGTTCTGCATTGGTACATTCCAGTGAGACACGGAGGATACGGAGGGATACAGGTTCAAGATATATTTGTGTGGAGTTCTTCATTGGTACGTTCCAGTGAGACAGGTACGTTTTGTAGCGTACAGGTCCAGGGCATATTTGTGTGGAGTTCTGCATTGGTACGTTCCAGTTAGACAGGGAGGTATGGAGGGGTACTGTTTCAGGGCATATTTGTGAGGAGTTCTGCATTGGTACGTTCCAGTGAGACAGGGAGGTTATGGAGGGGTACCGGTTCAGGGCATATTTGTGTGGAGTTCTGCATTGGTACGTTCCAGTGAGAAAGGGAGGTTATGGAGGGGAAATTTTCAGGACATATTTGTGTGGAGTTCTGCATTGGTACGTTCCAGTGTGACAGTGAGGTTATGGAGGGCACATATTCAGGGGATATTTTTGTGGAGTTCTGCATTGGTACGTTCCAGTTAGACAGGGAGGTTATGGAGGGCTACAGTTTCAGGGCATATTTGTGTGGAGTTCTGCATTGGTACGTTCCAGTGGGACAGGGAGGATATGGATGGTACACATTCAGGGCATATTTTTGTGGAGTTCTGCATTGGTACGTTCCAGTGAGACAGGGAGGTTATGGAGGGGTAGAGGTTCAGGGCATACTTGTGTGGAGTTCTGCATTGGTACATTCCAGTGAGACACGGAGGATACGGAGGGATACAGGTTCATGACATATTTGTGTGGAGTTCTTCATTGGTACGTTCCAGTTAGACAGGGAGGTTATGGAGGGGTACAGTTTCAGGGCATATTTGTGAGGAGTTTTGCATTGCTACGTTCCAGTGAGACAGGGAGGATAGGGAGGGTACATATTCAGGGGATATTTTTGTGGATTTCTGCATTGGTACGTTCCAGTGAGACAGCGATGTTATGGAGGGGTAGAGGTTCAGGGCATATTTGTGTGGAGTTCTGCATTGATACATTCCAG
Source organism: Hemitrygon akajei (assembly GCF_048418815.1). Taxonomy (NCBI): domain Eukaryota; kingdom Metazoa; phylum Chordata; class Chondrichthyes; order Myliobatiformes; family Dasyatidae; genus Hemitrygon; species Hemitrygon akajei. The sequence goes on along the minus strand of NW_027331925.1, from coordinate 2,044,423 downwards.
TGAGACACGGAGGATATGGAGGGATACAGATTCATGGCAAATTTGTGTGGAGTTCTGCATTGGTACGTTCCAGTGAGAAAGGGAGGTTATGGAGGGGAAATTTTCAGGACATATTTGTGTGGAGTTCTGCATTGGTACGTTCCAGTGTGACAGGGAGATTATGGAGGGCACATATTCAGGGGATATTTTTGTGGAGTTCTGCATTGGTACGTTCCAGTTAGACAGGGAGGTTATGGAGGGCTACAGTTTCAGGGCATATTTGTGTGGAGTTCTGCATTGGTACGTTCCAGTGGGACAGGGAGGATATGGAGGGTACATTTTCAGGGCATATTTGTGTGGAGTTCTGCATTGGTACGTTCTAGTGAGACAGATAGGTTATGGAGGTGTACAAGTTCCGGGCATATTTTTGTGGAATTCTGCATTGGTACGATCCAGTGTGACAGGGAGGTTATGGTTGGGTAAAGGTTTAGCGCATATTTGTGTGGAGTTCTGCATTGGTACGTTCCAGAGAGACAGGGAGGATATGGAGGGTACATATTCAGGGGATATTTTTGTGGAGTTCTGCATTGGTACGTTCCAATGAGACAGGGATGTTATGGAGGGGTAGAGGTTCAGGGCATATTTGTGTGGAGTTCTGCATTGGTACATTCCAGTGAGACACGGAGGATACGGAGGGATACAGGTTCAAGATATATTTGTGTGGAGTTCTTCATTGGTACGTTCCAGTGAGACAGGTACGTTTTGTAGCGTACAGGTCCAGGGCATATTTGTGTGGAGTTCTGCATTGGTACGTTCCAGTTAGACAGGGAGGTATGGAGGGGTACTGTTTCAGGGCATATTTGTGAGGAGTTCTGCATTGGTACGTTCCAGTGAGACAGGGAGGTTATGGAGGGGTACCGGTTCAGGGCATATTTGTGTGGAGTTCTGCATTGGTACGTTCCAGTGAGAAAGGGAGGTTATGGAGGGGAAATTTTCAGGACATATTTGTGTGGAGTTCTGCATTGGTACGTTCCAGTGTGACAGGGAGGTTATGGAGGGCACATATTCAGGGGATATTTTTGTGGAGTTCTGCATTGGTACGTTCCAGTTAGACAGGGAGGTTATGGAGGGCTACAGTTTCAGGGCATATTTGTGTGGAGTTCTGCATTGGTACGTTCCAGTGGGACAGGGAGGATATGGATGGTACACATTCAGGGCATATTTTTGTGGAGTTCTGCATTGGTACGTTCCAGTGAGACAGGGAGGTTATGGAGGGGTAGAGGTTCAGGGCATACTTGTGTGGAGTTCTGCATTGGTACATTCCAGTGAGACACGGAGGATACGGAGGGATACAGGTTCATGACATATTTGTGTGGAGTTCTTCATTGGTACGTTCCAGTTAGACAGGGAGGTTATGGAGGGGTACAGTTTCAGGGCATATTTGTGAGGAGTTTTGCATTGCTACGTTCCAGTGAGACAGGGAGGATATGGAGGGTACATATTCAGGGGATATTTTTGTGGATTTCTGCATTGGTACGTTCCAGTGAGACAGCGATGTTATGGAGGGGTAGAGGTTCAGGGCATAATTGTGTGGAGTTCTGCATTGATACATTCCAGTGAGACACGGAGGATATGGAGGGATACAGATTCATGGCAAATTTGTGTGGAGTTCTGCATTGGTACGTTCCAGTGAGAAAGGGAGGTTATGGAGGGGAAATTTTCAGGACATATTTGTGTGGAGTTCTGCATTGGTACGTTCCAGTGTGACAGGGAGATTATGGAGGGCACATATTCAGGGGAGATTTTTGTGGAGTTCTGCATTGGTACGTTCCAGTTAGACAGGGAGGTTATGGAGGGCTACAGTTTCAGGGCATATTTGTGTGGAGTTCTGCATTGGTACGTTCCAGTGGGACAGGGAGGATATGGAGGGTACACATTCAGGGCATATTTTTGTGGAGTTCTGCATTGGTACGTTCCAGTGAGACAGGGAGGTTATGGAGGGGTAGAGGTTCAGGGCATACTTGTGTGGAGTTCTGCATTGGTACATTCCAGTGAGACACGGAGGATACGGAGGGATACAGGTTCATGACATATTTGTGTGGAGTTCTTCATTGGTACGTTCCAGTTAGACAGGGAGGTTATGGAGGGGTACAGTTTCAGGGCATATTTGTGAGGAGTTTTGCATTGCTACGTTCCAGTGAGACAGGGAGGATATGGAGGGTACATATTCAGGGGATATTTTTGTGGAGTTCTGCATTGGTACGTTCCAGTGAGACAGCGATGTTATGGAGGGGTAGAGGTTCAGGGCATATTTGTGTGGAGTTCTGCATTGGTACATTCCAGTGAGACACGGAGGATATGGAGGGATACAGATTCATGGCAAATTTGTGTGGAGTTCGTCATTGGTACGTTACAGTGAGACAGGTAGGTTTTGGAGCGTACAGGTTCAGGGCACATTTGTGTGTTTTTCTGCATTGTTACGTTCCAGTGAGAAAGGGAGGTTATGGAGGGGAAATTTTCAGGACATAAATGTGTGGAGTTCTACATTGGTACGTTCTAGTGAGACAGGGAAGTTATGGAGGTGTACAAGTTCAGGGCATATTTTTCTGGAGTTCTGCATTGGTAGGTTCGAGTGAGACAGGGAGGTTATGGTTGGGTAAAGGTTTAGCGCATATTTGTGTGGAGTTCTGCATTGGTACGTTCCAGAGAGACAGGGAGGATATGGAGGGTACATATTCAGGGGATATTTTTGTGGAGTTCTGCATTGGTACGTTCCAGTGAGACAGGGATGTTATGGAGGGGTAGAGGTTCAGGGCATATTTGTGTGGAGTTCTGCATTGGTACATTCCAGTGAGACACGGAGGATACGGAGGGATACAGGTTCAAGACATATTTGTGTGGAGTTCTTCATTGGTACGTTCCAGTGAGACAGGTACGTTTTGTAGCGTACAGGTCCAGGGCATATTTGTGTGGAGTTCTGCATTGGTACGTTGCAGTGAGAAAGGGAGGTTATGGAGGGGACATTTTCAGGGCATATTTGTGTGGAGTTCTGCATTGGTACGTTGCAGTGAGAAAGGGAGGTTATGGAGGTGTACAAGTTCCGGGCATATTTTTGTGGAGTTCTGCATTGGTACTTTCCTGTGTGTATGGGAGGTTATGGTTGGGTAAAGGTTTAGCGCATATTTGTTTGGAGTTCTGCATTGGTACGTTCCAGTGAGACAGGGAGGATATGGAGGGTACATATTCAGGGGATATTTTTGTGGAGTTCTGCATTGGTACGTTCCAGTGAGAAAGGGAGGTTATGGAGGGGAAATTTTCAGGACATATTTGTGTGGAGTTCTACATTGGTACGTTCTAGTGAGACAGGGAGGTTATGGAGGTGTACAAGTTCCGGGCATATTTTTGTGGAGTTCTGCATTGGTACGTTGCAGTGAGAAAGGGAGGTTATGGAGGGGACATTTTCGGGGCATATTTGTGTGGAGTTCTGCATTGGTACGTTCTAGTGAGACAGAGAGGTTATGGAGGGTTCATTTTCACGGCGTATTTGTGTGGAGTTCTGCATTGGTACGTTCTAGTGAGTCACGGAGGACATGGAGGAATACAGGTTCATGGCATATTTGTGTGGAGTTCTTCATTGGTACATTCCAGTGAGACAGGGAGATTATGGAGGGGTACAGATTCAGGGCATATTTCTGTGGAGTTCTGCATTGGTACGTTCCAGTCAGACAGGGAGGTTATGTAGGAGTACAGGTTCAGGGGATATTTGTGTGTTTTTCTGCATTGGTACGTTCCAGTGAGAAAGGGAGGTTATGGAGGGGTATAGTTTCAGAGCATATTTATGTGGAGTTCTGCATTGATACGTTCCAGTGAGACAGGGAGGTTATGGAGGGGTACGGGTTCAGAGCATATTTGTGTGGAGTTCTGCATTGGTACGTTCCAGTGAGACAGGGAGGTTATGGAGTTGTACAGGTTCAGGGCATATTTATGTGGAGTTCTGCATTGGAACATTCCAGTGAGACACGGAGGATATGCAGGGGTACAGTTTCAGTGCATATTTGGGTGGAGTTCTGCATTGGTACGTTCCAGTGAGAAAGGGAGGTGATGGAGGGGACATTTTCAGGGCATATTTGTGTGGAGTTCTGCATTGGTACGTTCCAGTTAGACAGGGAGGTATGGAGGGGTACTGTTTCAGGGCATATTTGTGAGGAGTTCTGCATTCGTACGTTCCAGTGAGACAGGGAGGTTATGGAGGGGTACCGGTTCAGGGCATATTTGTGTGGAGTTCTGCATTTCTACGTTCCAGTGAGAAAGGGAGGTTATGGAGGGGAAATTTTCAGGACATATTTGTGTGGAGTTCTGCATTGGTACGTTCCAGTGTGACAGGGAAGTTATGGAGGGCACATATTCAGGGGATATTTTTGTGGAGTTCTGCATTGGTACGTTCCAGTTAGACAGGGAGGTTATGGAGGGCTACAGTTTCAGGGCATATTTGTGTGGAGTTCTGCATTGGTACGTTCCAGTGGGACAGGGAGGATATGGAGGGTACACATTCAGGGCATATTTTTGTGGAGTTCTGCATTGGTACGTTCCAGTGAGACAGGGAGGTTATGGAGGGGTAGAGGTTCAGGGCATACTTGTGTGGAGTTCTGCATTGGTACATTCCAGTGAGACACGGAGGATACGGAGGGATACAGGTTCATGACATATTTGTGTGGAGTTCTTCATTGGTACGTTCCAGTTAGACAGGGAGGTTATGGAGGGGTACAGTTTCAGGGCATATTTGTGAGGCGTTTTGCATTGCTACGTTCCAGTGAGACAGGGAGGATATGGAGGGTACATATTCAGGGGATATTTTTGTGGAGTTCTGCATTGGTACGTTCCAGTGAGACAGCGATGTTATGGAGGGGTAGAGGTTCAGGGCATATTTGTGTGGAGTTCTGCATTGGTACATTCCAGTGAGACACGGAGGATATGGAGGGATACAGATTCATGGCAAATTTGTGTGGAGTTCGTCATTGGTACGTTCCAGTGAGACAGGTAGGTTTTGGAGCGTACAGGTTCAGGGCACATTTGTGTGTTTTTCTGCATTGTTACGTTCCAGTGAGAAAGGGAGGTTATGGAGGGGAAATATTCAGGACATAAATGTGTGGAGTTCTACATTGGTACGTTCTAGTGAGACAGGGAGGTTATGGAGGTGTACAAGTTCAGGGCATATTTTTCTGGAGTTCTGCATTGGTAGGTTCGAGTGAGACAGGGAGGTTATGGTTGGGTAAAGGTTTAGCGCATATTTGTGTGGAGTTCTGCATTGGTACGTTCCAGTGAGACAGGTACGTTTTGTAGCGTACAGGTCCAGGGCATATTTGTGTGGAGTTCTGCATTGGTACGTTCCAGTTAGACAGGGAGGTATGGAGGGGTACAGTTTCAGGGCATATTTGTGAGGAGTTCTGCATTGGTACGTTCCAGTGAGACAGGGAGGTTATGGAGGGGTACCGGTTCAGGGCATATTTGTGTGGAGTTCTGCATTGGTACGTTCCAGTGAGAAAGCGAGGTTATGGAGGGGAAATTTTCAGGACATATTTGTGTGGAGTTCTGCATTGGTACGTTCCAGTGTGACAGGGAGGTTATGGAGGGCACATATTCAGGGGACATTTTTGTGGAGTTCTGCATTGTTACGTTCCAGTTAGACAGGGAGGTTATGGAGGGCTACAGTTTCAGGGCATATTTGTGTGGAGTTCTGCATTGGTACGTTCCAGTGGGACAGGGAGGATATGGAGGGTACACATTCAGGGCATATTTTTGTGGAGTTCTGCATTGGTACGTTCCAGTGAGACAGGGAGGTTATGGAGGGGTAGAGTTTCAGGGCATACTTGTGTGGAGTTCTGCATTGGTACATTCCAGTGAGACACGGAGGATACGGAGGGATACAGGTTCATGACATATTTGTGTGGAGTTCTTCATTGGTACGTTCCAGTTAGACAGGGAGGTTATGGAGGGGTACAGTTTCAGGGCATATTTGTGAGGAGTTTTGCATTGCTACGTTCCAGTGAGACAGGGAGGATATGGAGGGTACATATTCAGGGGATATTTTTGTGGAGTTCTGCATTGGTACGTTCCAGTGAGACAGGGATGTTATGGAGGGGTAGAGGTTCAGGGCATATTTGTGTGGAGTTCTGCATTGGTACATTCCAGTGAGACACGGCGGATATGGAGGGATACAGATTCATGGCAAATTTGTGTGGAGTTCGTCATTGGTACGTTCCAGTGAGACAGGTAGGTTTTGGAGCGTACAGGTTCAGGGCATATTTTTGTGGAGTTCTGCATTGGTACGTTCCAGTGAGACAGGGAGGTTATGTAGGTGTACAGGTTCAGGGTACATTTGAGTGTTTTTCTGCATTGTTACGTTCCAGTGAGAAAGGGAGGTTATGGAGGGGAAATTTTCAGGACATAAATGTGTGGAGTTCTACATTGGTACGTTCTAGTGAGACAGGGAGGTTATGGAGGTGTACAAGTTCAGGGCATATTTTTCTGGAGTTCTGCATTGGTAGGTTCGAGTGAGACAGGGAGTTTTTGGAGGGGTACAGGTTTAGGGCATATTTGGGTGGAATTCTGCATTGATACGTTCCAGTGAGACAGGGAGGTTATGCAGGGGGACAGGTTGAGGGCATATTTGTGTGGAGTTCTGCATTGGAACTTTCCAGTGAGTCAGGGAGTTTTTGGAGTGGCACAGTTTCAGGGCATATTTGTGTGTAGTTCTGCATTGGTACATTCCAGTGAGACAGGGAGGTTACGGGGGGTGGGGGGTACAGGTTCAGGGCATGTTTATGTGGAGTTCTGCATTTGAACATTCCAGTGAGACTGGGATGTTTTGGAGCTGTACAGGTTAAGGGCATATTTGTGTGGAGTTCTGCATTGGTACGTTGCAGTGAGAAAGGGAGGTTATGGAGGGGACATTTTCAGGGCACATTTGTGTGGAGTTCTGCATTGGTACGTTGCAGTGAGAAAGGGAGGTTATGGAGGTGTACAAGTTCCGGGCATATTTTTGTGGAGTTCTGCATTGGTACTTTCCTCTGTGTATGGGAGGTTATGGTTGGGTAAAGGTTTAGCGCATATTTGTGTGGAGTTCTGCATTGGTACGTTCCAGTGAGACAGGGAGGATATGGAGGGTACATATTCAGGGGATATTTTTGTGGAGTTCGTCATTGGTACGTTCCAGTGAGACAGTTAGATTTTGGAGCGTATAGGTTCAGGGCATATTTTTGTGGAGTTCTGCATTGGTACGTTCCAGTGAGACTGGGATGTTTTGGAGCTGTACAGGTTAAGGGCATATTTGTGTGGTGTTCTGCATTGGTACGTTGCAGTGAGAAAGGGAGGTTATGGAGGTGTACAAGTTCCGGGCATATTTTTGTGGAATTCTGCATTGGTACGATCCAGTGTGACAGGGAGGTTATGGTTGGGTAAAGCTTTAGCGCATATTTGTGTGGAGTTCTGCATTGGTACGTTCCAGAGAGACAGGGAGGATATGGAGGGTACATATTCAGGGGATATTTTTGTGGAGTTCTGCATTGGTACGTTCCAATGAGACAGGGATGTTATGGAGGGGTAGAGGTTCAGGGCATATTTGTGTGGAGTTCTGCATTGGTACATTCCAGTGAGACACGGAGGATACGGAGGGATACAGGTTCAAGATATATTTGTGTGGAGTTCTTCATTGGTACGTTCCAGTGAGACAGGTACGTTTTGTAGCGTACAGGTCCAGGGCATATTTGTGTGGAGTTCTGCATTGGTACGTTCCAGTTAGACAGGGAGGTATGGAGGGGTACTGTTTCAGGGCATATTTGTGAGGAGTTCTGCATTGGTACGTTCCAGTGAGACAGGGAGGTTATGGAGGGGTACCGGTTCAGGGCATATTTGTGTGGAGTTCTGCATTGGTACGTTCCAGTGAGAAAGGGAGGTTATGGAGGGGAAATTTTCAGGACATATTTGTGTGGAGTTCTGCATTGGTACGTTCCAGTGTGACAGGGAGGTTATGGAGGGCACATATTCAGGGGATATTTTTGTGGAGTTCTGCATTGGTACGTTCCAGTTAGACAGGGAGGTTATGGAGGGGTACAGTTTCAGGGCATATTTGTGTGGAGTTCTGCATTGGTACGTTCCAGTGGGACAGGGAGGATATGGAGGGTACACATTCAGGGCATATTTTTGTGGAGTTCTGCATTGGTACGTTCCAGTGAGACAGGGAGGTTATGGAGGGGTAGAGGTTCAGGGCATACTTGTGTGGAGTTCTGCATTGGTACATTCCAGTGAGACACGGAGGATACGGAGGGATACAGGTTCATGACATATTTGTGTGGAGTTCTTCATTGGTACGTTCCAGTTAGACAGGGAGGTTATGGAGGGGTACAGTTTCAGGGCATATTTGTGAGGAGTTTTGCATTGCTACGTTCCAGTGAGACAGGGAGGATATGGAGGGTACATATTCAGGGGATATTTTTGTGGAGTTCTGCATTGGTACGTTCCAGTGAGACAGCGATGTTATGGAGGGGTAGAGGTTCAGGGCATATTTGTGTGGAGTTCTGCATTGGTACATTCCAGTGAGACACGGAGGATATGGAGGGATACAGATTCATGGCAAATTTGTGTGGAGTTCGTCATTGGTACGTTACAGTGAGACAGGTAGGTTTTGGAGCGTACAGGTTCAGGGCACATTTGTGTGTTTTTCTGCATTGTTACGTTCCAGTGAGAAAGGGAGGTTATGGAGGGGAAATTTTCAGGACATAAATGTGTGGAGTTCTACATTGGTACGTTCTAGTGAGACAGGGAGGTTATGGAGGTGTACAAGTTCAGGGCATATTTTTCTGGAGTTCTGCATTGGTAGGTTCGAGTGAGACAGGGAGGTTATGGTTGGGTAAAGGTTTAGCGCATATTTGTGTGGAGTTCTGCATTGGTACGTTCCAGAGAGACAGGGAGGATATGGAGGGTACATATTCAGGGGATATTTTTGTGGAGTTCTGCATTGGTACGTTCCAGTGAGACAGGGATGTTATGGAGGGGTAGAGGTTCAGGGCATATTTGTGTGGAGTTCTGCATTGGTACATTCCAGTGAGACACGGAGGATACGGAGGGATACAGGTTCAAGACATATTTGTGTGGAGTTCTTCATTGGTACGTTCCAGTGAGACAGGTACGTTTTGTAGCGTACAGGTCCAGGGCATATTTGTGTGGAGTTCTGCATTGGTACGTTGCAGTGAGAAAGGGAGGTTATGGAGGGGACATTTTCAGGGCATATTTGTGTGGAGTTCTGCATTGGTACGTTGCAGTGAGAAAGGGAGGTTATGGAGGTGTACAAGTTCCGGGCATATTTTTGTGGAGTTCTGCATTGGTACTTTCCTGTGTGTATGGGAGGTTATGGTTGGGTAAAGGTTTAGCGCATATTTGTTTGGAGTTCTGCATTGGTACGTTCCAGTGAGACAGGGTGGATATGGAGGGTACATATTCAGGGGATATTTTTGTGGAGTTCTGCATTGGTACGTTCCAGTGAGAAAGGGAGGTTATGGAGGGGAAATTTTCAGGACATATTTGTGTGGAGTTCTACATTGGTACGTTCTAGTGAGACAGGGAGGTTATGGAGGTGTACAAGTTCCGGGCATATTTTTGTGGAGTTCTGCATTGGTACGTTGCAGTGAGAAAGGGAGGTTATGGAGGGGACATTTTCGGGGCATATTTGTGTGGAGTTCTGCATTGGTACGTTCTAGTGAGACAGAGAGGTTATGGAGGGTTCATTTTCACGGCGTATTTGTGTGGAGTTCTGCATTGGTACGTTCTAGTGAGTCACGGAGGACATGGAGGAATACAGGTTCATGGCATATTTGTGTGGAGTTCTTCATTGGTACATTCCAGTGAGACAGGGAGATTATGGAGGGGTACAGATTCAGGGCATATTTCTGTGGAGTTCTGCATTGGTACGTTCCAGTCAGACAGGGAGGTTATGTAGGAGTACAGGTTCAGGGGATATTTGTGTGTTTTTCTGCATTGGTACGTTCCAGTGAGAAAGGGAGGTTATGGAGGGGTATAGTTTCAGAGCATATTTATGTGGAGTTCTGCATTGATACGTTCCAGTGAGACAGGGAGGTTATGGAGGGGTACGGGTTCAGAGCATATTTGTGTGGAGTTCTGCATTGGTACGTTCCAGTGAGACAGGGAGGTTATGGAGTTGTACAGGTTCAGGGCATATTTATGTGGAGTTCTGCATTGGAACATTCCAGTGAGACACGGAGGATATGCAGGGGTACAGTTTCAGTGCATATTTGGGTGGAGTTCTGCATTGGTACGTTCCAGTGAGAAAGGGAGGTGATGGAGGGGACATTTTCAGGGCATATTTGTGTGGAGTTCTGCATTGGTACGTTCCAGTTAGACAGGGAGGTATGGAGGGGTACTGTTTCAGGGCATATTTGTGAGGAGTTCTGCATTCGTACGTTCCAGTGAGACAGGGAGGTTATGGAGGGGTACCGGTTCAGGGCATATTTGTGTGGAGTTCTGCATTTCTACGTTCCAGTGAGAAAGGGAGGTTATGGAGGGGAAATTTTCAGGACATATTTGTGTGGAGTTCTGCATTGGTACGTTCCAGTGTGACAGGGAAGTTATGGAGGGCACATATTCAGGGGATATTTTTGTGGAGTTCTGCATTGGTACGTTCCAGTTAGACAGGGAGGTTATGGAGGGCTACAGTTTCAGGGCATATTTGTGTGGAGTTCTGCATTGGTACGTTCCAGTGGGACAGGGAGGATATGGAGGGTACACATTCAGGGCATATTTTTGTGGAGTTCTGCATTGGTACGTTCCAGTGAGACAGGGAGGTTATGGAGGGGTAGAGGTTCAGGGCATACTTGTGTGGAGTTCTGCATTGGTACATTCCAGTGAGACACGGAGGATACGGAGGGATACAGGTTCATGACATATTTGTGTGGAGTTCTTCATTGGTACGTTCCAGTTAGACAGGGAGGTTATGGAGGGGTACAGTTTCAGGGCATATTTGTGAGGCGTTTTGCATTGCTACGTTCCAGTGAGACAGGGAGGATATGGAGGGTACATATTCAGGGGATATTTTTGTGGAGTTCTGCATTGGTACGTTCCAGTGAGACAGCGATGTTATGGAGGGGTAGAGGTTCAGGGCATATTTGTGTGGAGTTCTGCATTGGTACATTCCAGTGAGACACGGAGGATATGGAGGGATACAGATTCATGGCAAATTTGTGTGGAGTTCGTCATTGGTACGTTCCAGTGAGACAGGTAGGTTTTGGAGCGTACAGGTTCAGGGCACATTTGTGTGTTTTTCTGCATTGTTACGTTCCAGTGAGAAAGGGAGGTTATGGAGGGGAAATATTCAGGACATAAATGTGTGGAGTTCTACATTGGTACGTTCTAGTGAGACAGGGAGGTTATGGAGGTGTACAAGTTCAGGGCATATTTTTCTGGAGTTCTGCATTGGTAGGTTCGAGTGAGACAGGGAGGTTATGGTTGGGTAAAGGTTTAGCGCATATTTGTGTGGAGTTCTGCATTGGTACGTTCCAGTGAGACAGGTACGTTTTGTAGCGTACAGGTCCAGGGCATATTTGTGTGGAGTTCTGCATTGGTACGTTCCAGTTAGACAGGGAGGTATGGAGGGGTACAGTTTCAGGGCATATTTGTGAGGAGTTCTGCATTGGTACGTTCCAGTGAGACAGGGAGGTTATGGAGGGGTACCGGTTCAGGGCATATTTGTGTGGAGTTCTGCATTGGTACGTTCCAGTGAGAAAGCGAGGTTATGGAGGGGAAATTTTCAGGACATATTTGTGTGGAGTTCTGCATTGGTACGTTCCAGTGTGACAGGGAGGTTATGGAGGGCACATATTCAGGGGACATTTTTGTGGAGTTCTGCATTGTTACGTTCCAGTTAGACAGGGAGGTTATGGAGGGCTACAGTTTCAGGGCATATTTGTGTGGAGTTCTGCATTGGTACGTTCCAGTGGGACAGGGAGGATATGGAGGGTACACATTCAGGGCATATTTTTGTGGAGTTCTGCATTGGTACGTTCCAGTGAGACAGGGAGGTTATGGAGGGGTAGAGTTTCAGGGCATCCTTGTGTGGAGTTCTGCATTGGTACATTCCAGTGAGACACGGAGGATACGGAGGGATACAGGTTCATGACATATTTGTGTGGAGTTCTTCATTGGTACGTTCCAGTTAGACAGGGAGGTTATGGAGGGGTACAGTTTCAGGGCATATTTGTGAGGAGTTTTGCATTGCTACGTTCCAGTGAGACAGGGAGGATATGGAGGGTACATATTCAGGGGATATTTTTGTGGAGTTCTGCATTGGTACGTTCCAGTGAGACAGGGATGTTATGGAGGGGTAGAGGTTCAGGGCATATTTGTGTGGAGTTCTGCATTGGTACATTCCAGTGAGACACGGCGGATATGGAGGGATACAGATTCATGGCAAATTTGTGTGGAGTTCGTCATTGGTACGTTCCAGTGAGACAGGTAGGTTTTGGAGCGTACAGGTTCAGGGCATATTTTTGTGGAGTTCTGCATTGGTACGTTCCAGTGAGACAGGGAGGTTATGTAGGTGTACAGGTTCAGGGTACATTTGAGTGTTTTTCTGCATTGTTACGTTCCAGTGAGAAAGGGAGGTTATGGAGGGGAAATTTTCAGGACATAAATGTGTGGAGTTCTACATTGGTACGTTCTAGTGAGACAGGGAGGTTATGGAGGTGTACAAGTTCAGGGCATATTTTTCTGGAGTTCTGCATTGGTAGGTTCGAGTGAGACAGGGAGTTTTTGGAGGGGTACAGGTTTAGGGCATATTTGGGTGGAATTCTGCATTGATACGTTCCAGTGAGACAGGGAGGTTATGCAGGGGGACAGGTTGAGGGCATATTTGTGTGGAGTTCTGCATTGGAACTTTCCAGTGAGTCAGGGAGTTTTTGGAGTGGCACAGTTTCAGGGCATATTTGTGTGTAGTTCTGCATTGGTACATTCCAGTGAGACAGGGAGGTTACGGGGGGTGGGGGGTACAGGTTCAGGGCATGTTTATGTGGAGTTCTGCATTTGAACATTCCAGTGAGACTGGGATGTTTTGGAGCTGTACAGGTTAAGGGCATATTTGTGTGGAGTTCTGCATTGGTACGTTGCAGTGAGAAAGGGAGGTTATGGAGGGGACATTTTCAGGGCACATTTGTGTGGAGTTCTGCATTGGTACGTTGCAGTGAGAAAGGGAGGTTATGGAGGTGTACAAGTTCCGGGCATATTTTTGTGGAGTTCTGCATTGGTACTTTCCTCTGTGTATGGGAGGTTATGGTTGGGTAAAGGTTTAGCGCATATTTGTGTGGAGTTCTGCATTGGTACGTTCCAGTGAGACAGGGAGGATATGGAGGGTACATATTCAGGGGATATTTTTGTGGAGTTCGTCATTGGTACGTTCCAGTGAGACAGTTAGATTTTGGAGCGTATAGGTTCAGGGCATATTTTTGTGGAGTTCTGCATTGGTACGTTCCAGTGAGACTGGGATGTTTTGGAGCTGTACAGGTTAAGGGCATATTTGTGTGGTGTTCTGCATTGGTACGTTGCAGTGAGAATGGGAGGTTATGGAGGTGTACAAGTTCCGGGCATATTTTTGTGGAATTCTGCATTGGTACGATCCAGTGTGACAGGGAGGTTATGGTTGGGTAAAGCTTTAGCGCATATTTGTGTGGAGTTCTGCATTGGTACGTTCCAGAGAGACAGGGAGGATATGGAGGGTACATATTCAGGGGATATTTTTGTGGAGTTCTGCATTGGTACGTTCCAATGAGACAGGGATGTTATGGAGGGGTAGAGGTTCAGGGCATATTTGTGTGGAGTTCTGCATTGGTACATTCCAGTGAGACACGGAGGATACGGAGGGATACAGGTTCAAGATATATTTGTGTGGAGTTCTTCATTGGTACGTTCCAGTGAGACAGGTACGTTTTGTAGCGTACAGGTCCAGGGCATATTTGTGTGGAGTTCTGCATTGGTACGTTCCAGTTAGACAGGGAGGTATGGAGGGGTACTGTTTCAGGGCATATTTGTGAGGAGTTCTGCATTGGTACGTTCCAGTGAGACAGGGAGGTTATGGAGGGGTACCGGTTCAGGGCATATTTGTGTGGAGTTCTGCATTGGTACGTTCCAGTGAGAAAGGGAGGTTATGGAGGGGAAATTTTCAGGACATATTTGTGTGGAGTTCTGCATTGGTACGTTCCAGTGTGACAGGGAGGTTATGGAGGGCACATATTCAGGGGATATTTTTGTGGAGTTCTGCATTGGTACGTTCCAGTTAGACAGGGAGGTTATGGAGGGCTACAGTTTCAGGGCATATTTTTGTGGAGTTCTGCATTGGTACGTTCCAGTGAGACAGGGAGGTTATGGAGGGGTAGAGGTTCAGGGCATACTTGTGTGGAGTTCTGCATTGGTACATTCCAGTGAGACACGGAGGATACGGAGGGATACAGGTTCATGACATATTTGTGTGGAGTTCTTCATTGGTACGTTCAAGTTAGACAGGGAGGTTATGGAGGGGTACAGTTTCAGGGCATATTTGTGAGGAGTTTTGCATTGCTACGTTCCAGTGAGACAGGGAGGATATGGAGGGTACATATTCAGGGGATATTTTTGTGGATTTCTGCATTGGTACGTTCCAGTGAGACAGCGATGTTATGGAGGGGTAGAGGTTCAGGGCATATTTGTGTGGAGTTCTGCATTGATACATTCCAGTGAGACACGGAGGATATGGAGGGATACAGATTCATGGCAAATTTGTGTGGAGTTCTGCATTGGTACGTTCCAGTGAGAAAGGGAGGTTATGGAGGGGAAATTTTCAGGACATATTTGTGTGGAGTTCTGCATTGGTACGTTCCAGTGTGACAGGGAGATTATGGAGGGCACATATTCAGGGGATATTTTTGTGGAGTTCTGCATTGGTACGTTCCAATGAGACAGGGATGTTATGGAGGGGTAGAGGTTCAGGGCATATTTGTGTGGAGTTCTGCATTGGTACATTCCAGTGAGACACGGAGGATACGGAGGGATACAGGTTCAAGATATATTTGTGTGGAGTTCTTCATTGGTACGTTCCAGTGAGACAGGTACGTTTTGTAGCGTACAGGTCCAGGGCATATTTGTGTGGAGTTCTGCATTGGTACGTTCCAGTTAGACAGGGAGGTATGGAGGGGTACTGTTTCAGGGCATATTTGTGAGGAGTTCTGCATTGGTACGTTCCAGTGAGACAGGGAGGTTATGGAGGGGTACCGGTTCAGGGCATATTTGTGTGGAGTTCTGCATTGGTACGTTCCAGTGAGAAAGGGAGGTTATGGAGGGGAAATTTTCAGGACATATTTGTGTGGAGTTCTGCATTGGTACGTTCCAGTGTGACAGGGAGGTTATGGAGGGCACATATTCAGGGGATATTTTTGTGGAGTTCTGCATTGGTACGTTCCAGTTAGACAGGGAGGTTATGGAGGGCTACAGTTTCAGGGCATATTTGTGTGGAGTTCTGCATTGGTACGTTCCAGTGGGACAGGGAGGATATGGATGGTACACATTCAGGGCATATTTTTGTGGAGTTCTGCATTGGTACGTTCCAGTGAGACAGGGAGGTTATGGAGGGGTAGAGGTTCAGGGCATACTTGTGTGGAGTTCTGCATTGGTACATTCCAGTGAGACACGGAGGATACGGAGGGATACAGGTTCATGACATATTTGTGTGGAGTTCTTCATTGGTACGTTCCAGTTAGACAGGGAGGTTATGGAGGGGTACAGTTTCAGGGCATATTTGTGAGGAGTTTTGCATTGCTACGTTCCAGTGAGACAGGGAGGATATGGAGGGTACATATTCAGGGGATATTTTTGTGGATTTCTGCATTGGTACGTTCCAGTGAGACAGCGATGTTATGGAGGGGTAGAGGTTCAGGGCATAATTGTGTGGAGTTCTGCATTGATACATTCCAGTGAGACACGGAGGATATGGAGGGATACAGATTCATGGCAAATTTGTGTGGAGTTCTGCATTGGTACGTTCCAGTGAGAAAGGGAGGTTATGGAGGGGAAATTTTCAGGACATATTTGTGTGGAGTTCTGCATTGGTACGTTCCAGTGTGACAGGGAGATTATGGAGGGCACATATTCAGGGGATATTTTTGTGGAGTTCTGCATTGGTACGTTCCAGTTAGACAGGGAGGTTATGGAGGGCTACAGTTTCAGGGCATATTTGTGTGGAGTTCTGCATTGGTACGTTCCAGTGGGACAGGGAGGATATGGAGGGTACACATTCAGGGCATATTTTTGTGGAGTTCTGCATTGGTACGTTCCAGTGAGACAGGGAGGTTATGGAGGGGTAGAGGTTCAGGGCATACTTGTGTGGAGTTCTGCATTGGTACATTCCAGTGAGACACGGAGGATACGGAGGGATACAGGTTCATGACATATTTGTGTGGAGTTCTTCATTGGTACGTTCCAGTTAGACAGGGAGGTTATGGAGGGGTACAGTTTCAGGGCATATTTGTGAGGAGTTTTGCATTGCTACGTTCCAGTGAGACAGGGAGGATATGGAGGGTACATATTCAGGGGATATTTTTGTGGAGTTCTGCATTGGTACGTTCCAGTGAGACAGCGATGTTATGGAGGGGTAGAGGTTCAGGGCATATTTGTGTGGAGTTCTGCATTGGTACATTCCAGTGAGACACGGAGGATATGGAGGGATACAGATTCATGGCAAATTTGTGTGGAGTTCGTCATTGGTACGTTACAGTGAGACAGGTACGTTTTGGAGCGTACAGGTTCAGGGCACATTTGTGTGTTTTTCTGCATTGTTACGTTCCAGTGAGAAAGGGAGGTTATGGAGGGGAAATTTTCAGGACATAAATGTGTGGAGTTCTACATTGGTACGTTCTAGTGAGACAGGGAGGTTATGGAGGTGTACAAGTTCAGGGCATATTTTTCTGGAGTTCTGCATTGGTAGGTTCGAGTGAGACAGGGAGGTTATGGTTGGGTAAAGGTTTAGCGCATATTTGTGTGGAGTTCTGCATTGGTACGTTCCAGAGAGACAGGGAGGATATGGAGGGTACATATTCAGGGGATATTTTTGTGGAGTTCTGCATTGGTACGTTCCAGTGAGACAGGGATGTTATGGAGGGGTAGAGGTTCAGGGCATATTTGTGTGGAGTTCTGCATTGGTACATTCCAGTGAGACACGGAGGATACGGAGGGATACAGGTTCAAGACATATTTGTGTGGAGTTCTTCATTGGTACGTTCCAGTGAGACAGGTACGTTTTGTAGCGTACAGGTCCAGGGCATATTTGTGTGGAGTTCTGCATTGGTACGTTGCAGTGAGAAAGGGAGGTTATGGAGGGGACATTTTCAGGGCATATTTGTGTGGAGTTCTGCATTGGTACGTTGCAGTGAGAAAGGGAGGTTATGGAGGTGTACAAGTTCCGGGCATATTTTTGTGGAGTTCTGCATTGGTACTTTCCTGTGTGTATGGGAGGTTATGGTTGGGTAAAGGTTTAGCGCATATTTGTTTGGAGTTCTGCATTGGTACGTTCCAGTGAGACAGGGAGGATATGGAGGGTACATATTCAGGGGATATTTTTGTGGAGTTCTGCATTGGTACGTTCCAGTGAGAAAGGGAGGTTATGGAGGGGAAATTTTCAGGACATATTTGTGTGGAGTTCTACATTGGTACGTTCTAGTGAGACAGGGAGGTTATGGAGGTGTACAAGTTCCGGGCATATTTTTGTGGAGTTCTGCATTGGTACGTTGCAGTGAGAAAGGGAGGTTATGGAGGGGACATTTTCGGGGCATATTTGTGTGGAGTTCTGCATTGGTACGTTCTAGTGAGACAGAGAGGTTATGGAGGGTTCATTTTCACGGCGTATTTGTGTGGAGTTCTGCATTGGTACGTTCTAGTGAGTCACGGAGGACATGGAGGAATACAGGTTCATGGCATATTTGTGTGGAGTTCTTCATTGGTACATTCCAGTGAGACAGGGAGATTATGGAGGGGTACAGATTCAGGGCATATTTCTGTGGAGTTCTGCATTGGTACGTTCCAGTCAGACAGGGAGGTTATGTAGGAGTACAGGTTCAGGGGATATTTGTGTGTTTTTCTGCATTGGTACGTTCCAGTGAGAAAGGGAGGTTATGGAGGGGTATAGTTTCAGAGCATATTTATGTGGAGTTCTGCATTGATACGTTCCAGTGAGACAGGGAGGTTATGGAGGGGTACGGGCTCAGAGCATATTTGTGTGGAGTTCTGCATTGGTACGTTCCAGTGAGACAGGGAGGTTATGGAGTTGTACAGGTTCAGGGCATATTTATGTGGAGTTCTGCATTGGAACATTCCAGTGAGACACGGAGGATATGCAGGGGTACAGTTTCAGTGCATATTTGGGTGGAGTTCTGCATTGGTACGTTCCAATGAGACAGGGATGTTATGGAGGGGTAGAGGTTCAGGGCATATTTGTGTGGAGTTCTGCATTGGTACATTCCAGTGAGACACGGAGGATACGGAGGGATACAGGTTCAAGATATATTTGTGTGGAGTTCTTCATTGGTACGTTCCAGTGAGACAGGTACGTTTTGTAGCGTACAGGTCCAGGGCATATTTGTGTGGAGTTCTGCATTGGTACGTTCCAGTTAGACAGGGAGGTATGGAGGGGTACTGTTTCAGGGCATATTTGTGAGGAGTTCTGCATTGGTACGTTCCAGTGAGACAGGGAGGTTATGGAGGGGTACCGGTTCAGGGCATATTTGTGTGGAGTTCTGCATTGGTACGTTCCAGTGAGAAAGGGAGGTTATGGAGGGGAAATTTTCAGGACATATTTGTGTGGAGTTCTGCATTGGTACGTTCCAGTGTGACAGGGAGGTTATGGAGGGCACATATTCAGGGGATATTTTTGTGGAGTTCTGCATTGGTACGTTCCAGTTAGACAGGGAGGTTATGGAGGGCTACAGTTTCAGGGCATATTTGTGTGGAGTTCTGCATTGGTACGTTCCAGTGGGACAGGGAGGATATGGATGGTACACATTCAGGGCATATTTTTGTGGAGTTCTGCATTGGTACGTTCCAGTGAGACAGGGAGGTTATGGAGGGGTAGAGGTTCAGGGCATACTTGTGTGGAGTTCTGCATTGGTACATTCCAGTGAGACACGGAGGATACGGAGGGATACAGGTTCATGACATATTTGTGTGGAGTTCTTCATTGGTACGTTCCAGTTAGACAGGGAGGTTATGGAGGGGTACAGTTTCAGGGCATATTTGTGAGGAGTTTTGCATTGCTACGTTCCAGTGAGACAGGGAGGATATGGAGGGTACATATTCAGGGGATATTTTTGTGGATTTCTGCATTGGTACGTTCCAGTGAGACAGCGATGTTATGGAGGGGTAGAGGTTCAGGGCATATTTGTGTGGAGTTCTGCATTGATACATTCCAGTGAGACACGGAGGATATGGAGGGATACAGATTCATGGCAAATTTGTGTGGAGTTCTGCATTGGTACGTTCCAGTGAGAAAGGGAGGTTATGGAGGGGAAATTTTCAGGACATATTTGTGTGGAGTTCTGCATTGGTACGTTCCAGTGTGACAGGGAGATTATGGAGGGCACATATTCAGGGGATATTTTTGTGGAGTTCTGCATTGGTACGTTCCAGTTAGACAGGGAGGTTATGGAGGGCTACAGTTTCAGGGCATATTTGTGTGGAGTTCTGCATTGGTACGTTCCAGTGGGACAGGGAGGATATGGAGGGTACACATTCAGGGCATATTTTTGTGGAGTTCTGCATTGGTACGTTCCAGTGAGACAGGGAGGTTATGGAGGGGTAGAGGTTCAGGGCATACTTGTGTGGAGTTCTGCATTGGTACATTCCAGTGAGACACGGAGGATACGGAGGGATACAGGTTCATGACATATTTGTGTGGAGTTCTTCATTGGTACGTTCCAGTTAGACAGGGAGGTTATGGAGGGGTACAGTTTCAGGGCATATTTGTGAGGAGTTTTGCATTGCTACGTTCCAGTGAGACAGGGAGGATATGGAGGGTACATATTCAGGGGATATTTTTGTGGAGTTCTGCATTGGTACGTTCCAGTGAGACAGCGATGTTATGGAGGGGTAGAGGTTCAGGGCATATTTGTGTGGAGTTCTGCATTGGTACATTCCAGTGAGACACGGAGGATATGGAGGGATACAGATTCATGGCAAATTTGTGTGGAGTTCGTCATTGGTACGTTACAGTGAGACAGGTACGTTTTGGAGCGTACAGGTTCAGGGCACATTTGTGTGTTTTTCTGCATTGTTACGTTCCAGTGAGAAAGGGAGGTTATGGAGGGGAAATTTTCAGGACATAAATGTGTGGAGTTCTACATTGGTACGTTCTAGTGAGACAGGGAGGTTATGGAGGTGTACAAGTTCAGGGCATATTTTTCTGGAGTTCTGCATTGGTAGGTTCGAGTGAGACAGGGAGGTTATGGTTGGGTAAAGGTTTAGCGCATATTTGTGTGGAGTTCTGCATTGGTACGTTCCAGAGAGACAGGGAGGATATGGAGGGTACATATTCAGGGGATATTTTTGTGGAGTTCTGCATTGGTACGTTCCAGTGAGACAGGGATGTTATGGAGGGGTAGAGGTTCAGGGCATATTTGTGTGGAGTTCTGCATTGGTACATTCCAGTGAGACACGGAGGATACGGAGGGATACAGGTTCAAGACATATTTGTGTGGAGTTCTTCATTGGTACGTTCCAGTGAGACAGGTACGTTTTGTAGCGTACAGGTCCAGGGCATATTTGTGTGGAGTTCTGCATTGGTACGTTGCAGTGAGAAAGGGAGGTTATGGAGGGGACATTTTCAGGGCATATTTGTGTGGAGTTCTGCATTGGTACGTTGCAGTGAGAAAGGGAGGTTATGGAGGTGTACAAGTTCCGGGCATATTTTTGTGGAGTTCTGCATTGGTACTTTCCTGTGTGTATGGGAGGTTATGGTTGGGTAAAGGTTTAGCGCATATTTGTTTGGAGTTCTGCATTGGTACGTTCCAGTGAGACAGGGAGGATATGGAGGGTACATATTCAGGGGATATTTTTGTGGAGTTCTGCATTGGTACGTTCCAGTGAGAAAGGGAGGTTATGGAGGGGAAATTTTCAGGACATATTTGTGTGGAGTTCTACATTGGTACGTTCTAGTGAGACAGGGAGGTTATGGAGGTGTACAAGTTCCGGGCATATTTTTGTGGAGTTCTGCATTGGTACGTTGCAGTGAGAAAGGGAGGTTATGGAGGGGACATTTTCGGGGCATATTTGTGTGGAGTTCTGCATTGGTACGTTCTAGTGAGACAGAGATGTTATGGAGGGTTCATTTTCACGGCGTATTTGTGTGGAGTTCTGCATTGGTACGTTCTAGTGAGTCACGGAGGACATGGAGGAATACAGGTTCATGGCATATTTGTGTGGAGTTCTTCATTGGTACATTCCAGTGAGACAGGGAGATTATGGAGGGGTACAGATTCAGGGCATATTTCTGTGGAGTTCTGCATTGGTACGTTCCAGTCAGACAGGGAGGTTATGTAGGAGTACAGGTTCAGGGGATATTTGTGTGTTTTTCTGCATTGGTACGTTCCAGTGAGAAAGGGAGGTTATGGAGGGGTATAGTTTCAGAGCATATTTATGTGGAGTTCTGCATTGATACGTTCCAGTGAGACAGGGAGGTTATGGAGGGGTACGGGTTCAGAGCATATTTGTGTGGAGTTCTGCATTGGTACGTTCCAGTGAGACAGGGAGGTTATGGAGTTGTACAGGTTCAGGGCATATTTAAGTGGAGTTCTGCATTGGAACATTCCAGTGAGACACGGAGGATATGCAGGGGTACATTTTCAGTGCATATTTGGGTGGAGTTCTGCATTGGTACGTTCCAGTGAGAAAGGGAGGTGATGGAGGGGACATTTTCAGGGCATATTTGTGTGGAGTTCTGCATTGGTACGTTCCAGTTAGACAGGGAGGTATGGAGGGGTACTGTTTCAGGGCATATTTGTGAGGAGTTCTGCATTGGTACGTTCCAGTGAGACAGGGAGGTTATGGAGGGGTACCGGTTCAGGGCATATTTGTGTGGAGTTCTGCATTTCTACGTTCCAGTGAGAAAGGGAGGTTATGGAGGGGAAATTTTCAGGACATATTTGTGTGGAGTTCTGCATTGGTACGTTCCAGTGTGACAGGGAAGTTATGGAGGGCACATATTCAGGGGATATTTTTGTGGAGTTCTGCATTGGTACGTTCCAGTTAGACAGGGAGGTTATGGAGGGCTACAGTTTCAGGGCATATTTGTGTGGAGTTCTGCATTGGTACGTTCCAGTGGGACAGGGAGGATATGGAGGGTACACATTCAGGGCATATTTTTGTGGAGTTCTGCATTGGTACGTTCCAGTGAGACAGGGAGGTTATGGAGGGGTAGAGGTTCAGGGCATACTTGTGTGGAGTTCTGCATTGGTACATTCCAGTGAGACACGGAGGATACGGAGGGATACAGGTTCATGACATATTTGTGTGGAGTTCTTCATTGGTACGTTCCAGTTAGACAGGGAGGTTATGGAGGGGTACAGTTTCAGGGCATATTTGTGAGGAGTTTTGCATTGCTACGTTCCAGTGAGACAGGGAGGATATGGAGGGTACATATTCAGGGGATATTTTTGTGGAGTTCTGCATTGGTACGTTCCAGTGAGACAGCGATGTTATGGAGGGGTAGAGGTTCAGGGCATATTTGTGTGGAGTTCTGCATTGGTACATTCCAGTGAGACACGGAGGATATGGAGGGATACAGATTCATGGCAAATTTGTGTGGAGTTCGTCATTGGTACGTTCCAGTGAGACAGGTAGGTTTTGGAGCGTACAGGTTCAGGGCACATTTGTGTGTTTTTCTGCATTGTTACGTTCCAGTGAGAAAGGGAGGTTATGGAGGGGAAATTTTCAGGACATAAATGTGTGGAGTTCTACATTGGTACGTTCTAGTGAGACAGGGAGGTTATGGAGGTGTACAAGTTCAGGGCATATTTTTCTGGAGTTCTGCATTGGTAGGTTCGAGTGAGACAGGGAGGTTATGGTTGGGTAAAGGTTTAGCGCATATTTGTGTGGAGTTCTGCATTGGTACGTTCCAGTGAGACAGGTACGTTTTGTAGCGTACAGGTCCAGGGCTTATTTGTGTGGAGTTCTGCATTGGTACGTTCCAGTTAGACAGGGAGGTATGGAGGGGTACAGTTTCAGGGCATATTTGTGAGGAGTTCTGCATTGGTACGTTCCAGTGAGACAGGGAGGTTATGGAGGGGTACCGGTTCAGGGCATATTTGTGTGGAGTTCTGCATTGGTACGTTCCAGTGAGAAAGCGAGGTTATGGAGGGGAAATTTTCAGGACATATTTGTGTGGAGTTCTGCATTGGTACGTTCCAGTGTGACAGGGAGGTTATGGAGGGCACATATTCAGGGGACATTTTTATGGAGTTCTGCATTGTTACGTTCCAGTTAGACAGGGAGGTTATGGAGGGCTACAGTTTCAGGGCATATTTGTGTGGAGTTCTGCATTGGTACGTTCCAGTGGGACAGGGAGGATATGGAGGGTACACATTCAGGGCATATTTTTGTGGAGTTCTGCATTGGTACGTTCCAGTGAGACAGGGAGGTTATGGAGGGGTAGAGTTTCAGGGCATACTTGTGTGGAGTTCTGCATTGGTACATTCCAGTGAGACACGGAGGATACGGAGGGATACAGGTTCATGACATATTTGTGTGGAGTTCTTCATTGGTACGTTCCAGTTAGACAGGGAGGTTATGGAGGGGTACAGTTTCAGGGCATATTTGTGAGGAGTTTTGCATTGCTACGTTCCAGTGAGACAGGGAGGATATGGAGGGTACATATTCAGGGGATATTTTTGTGGAGTTCTGCATTGGTACGTTCCAGTGAGACAGGGATGTTATGGAGGGGTAGAGGTTCAGGGCATATTTGTGTGGAGTTCTGCATTGGTACATTCCAGTGAGACACGGCGGATATGGAGGGATACAGATTCATGGCAAATTTGTGTGGAGTTCGTCATTGGTACGTTCCAGTGAGACAGGTAGGTTTTGGAGCGTACAGGTTCAGGGCATATTTTTGTGGAGTTCTGCATTGGTACGTTCCAGTGAGACAGGGAGGTTATGTAGGTGTACAGGTTCAGGGTACATTTGTGTGTTTTTCTGCATTGTTACGTTCCAGTGAGAAAGGGAGGTTATGGAGGGGAAATTTTCAGGACATAAATGTGTGGAGTTCTACATTGGTACGTTCTAGTGAGACAGGGAGGTTATGGAGGTGTACAAGTTCAGGGCATATTTTTCTGGAGTTCTGCATTGGTAGGTTCGAGTGAGACAGGGAGTTTTTGGAGGGGTACAGGTTTAGGGCATATTTGGGTGGAATTCTGCATTGATACGTTCCAGTGAGACAGGGAGGTTATGCAGGGGGACAGGTTGAGGGCATATTTGTGTGGAGTTCTGCATTGGAACTTTCCAGTGAGTCAGGGAGTTTTTGGAGTGGCACAGTTTCAGGGCATATTTGTGTGTAGTTCTGCATTGGTACATTCCAGTGAGACAGGGAGGTTACGGGGGGTGGGGGGTACAGGTTCAGGGCATGTTTATGTGGAGTTCTGCATTTGAACATTCCAGTGAGACTGGGATGTTTTGGAGCTGTACAGGTTAAGGGCATATTTGTGTGGAGTTCTGCATTGGTACGTTGCAGTGAGAAAGGGAGGTTATGGAGGGGACATTTTCAGGGCACATTTGTGTGGAGTTCTGCATTGGTACTTTCCTCTGTGTATGGGAGGTTATGGTTGGGTAAAGGTTTAGCGCATATTTGTGTGGAGTTCTGCATTGGTACGTTCCAGTGAGACAGGGAGGATATGGAGGGTACATATTCAGGGGATATTTTTGTGGAGTTCGTCATTGGTACGTTCCAGTGAGACAGTTAGATTTTGGAGCGTATAGGTTCAGGGCATATTTTTGTGGAGTTCTGCATTGGTACGTACCAGTGAGACTGGGATGTTTTGGAGCTGTACAGGTTAAGGGCATATTTGTGTGGTGTTCTGCATTGGTACGTTGCAGTGAGAAAGGGAGGTTATGGAGGGGTCATTTTCACGGCGTATTTGTGTGGAGTTCTGCATTGGTACGTTCCAGTGAGACAGGGAGGATATGGAGGGTACATATTCAGGGGATATTTTTGTGGAGTTCTGCATTGGTACGTTCCAGTGAGACAGGGAGGTTATGGAGTGGTAGAGGTTCAGGGCATATTTGCGTGGAGTTCTGCATTGGTACATTCCAGTGAGACACGGAGGATACGGAGGGATACAGGTTCATGACATATTTGTGTGGAGTTCTTCATTGGTACGTTCCAGTGAGACAGGTAGGTTTTGTAGCGTACAGGTTCAGGGCATATTTGTGAGGAGTTCTGCATTGGTACGTTCCAGTGAGACAGGGAGGTTATGGAGGGCACATATTCAGGGGATATTTTTGTGGAGTTCTGCATTGGTACGTTCCAGTGAGAAAGGGAGGTTATGGAGGGGAAATTTCCAGGACATATTTGTGTGGAGTTCTGCATTGGTACGTTCCAGTGTGACAGGGAGGTTATGGAGGGCACATATTCAGGGGATATTTTTGTTTAGTTCTGCATTGGTACGTTCCAGTTAGACAGGGAGGTTATGGAGGGGTGCAGTTTCAGGGCATATTTGTGTGGAGTTCTGCATTGGTACGTTCCAGTGAGACAGGGAGGATATGGAGGGTACATATTCAGGGGATATTTTTGTGGAGTTCTGCATTGGTACGTTCCAGTGAGACAGGGTGGTTATGGAGGGGTAGAGGTTCAGGGCATACTTGTGTGGAGTTCTGCATTGGTACATTCCATTGAGACACGGAGGATACGGAGGGATACAGGTTCATGACATATTTGTGTGGAGTTCTTCATTGGTTCGTTCCAGTTAGACAGGGAGGTTATGGAGGGGAAATTTTCAGGACATATTTGTGTGGAGTTCTACATTGGTACGTTCTAGTGAGACAGGGAGGTTATGGAGGTGTACAAGTTCAGGGCATATTTTTCTGGAGTTCTGCATTGGTAGGTTCGAGTGAGACAGGGAGTTTTTGGAGGGGTACAGGTTTAGGGCATATTTGGGTGGAATTCTGCATTGATACGTTCCAGTGAGACAGGGTGGTTATGCAGGGGGACAGGTTCAGGGCATATTTGTGTGGAGTTCTGCATTGGAAATTTCCAGTGAGACACGGAGGATATGGAGGAGTACAGGTTCAGGGCATATTTTTGTGGAGTTCTGCATTGGTACGTTCCAGTGAGACACGGAGGATATGGAGGGATACAGATTCATGGCAAATTTGTGTGGAGTTCGTCATTGGTACGTTCCAGTGAGACAGGTAGGTTTTGCAGCGTATAGGTTCAGGGCATATTTTTGTGGAGTTCTGCATTGGTACGTTCCAGTGAGACAGGGAGGTTATGTAGGTGTACAGGTTCAGGGCACATTGGTGTGTTTTTCTGCATTGGTACGTTCCAGTGAGAAAGGGAGGTTATGGAGGGGAAATTTTCAGGACATAAATGTGTGGAGTTCTACATTGGTACGTTCTAGTGAGACAGGGAGGTTATGGAGGTGTACAAGTTCAGGGCATATTTTTCTGGAGTTCTGCATTGGTAGGTTCGAGTGAGACAGGGAGTTTTTGGAGGGGTACAGGTTTAGGGCATATTTGGGTGG
Source organism: Hemitrygon akajei (assembly GCF_048418815.1). Classification (NCBI taxonomy): domain Eukaryota; kingdom Metazoa; phylum Chordata; class Chondrichthyes; order Myliobatiformes; family Dasyatidae; genus Hemitrygon; species Hemitrygon akajei. Next base: position 2,017,643 of record NW_027331925.1, on the reverse strand, counting down.
AATTCTGCATTGATACGTTCCAGTGAGACAGGGAGGTTATGCAGGGGGACAGGTTGAGGGCATATTTGTGTGGAGTTCTGCATTGGAACTTTCCAGTGAGTCAGGGAGTATTTGGAGTGGCACAGTTTCAGGGCATATTTGTGTGTAGTTCTGCATTGGTACATTCCAGTGAGACAGGGAGGTTACGGGGGGTGGGGGGTACAGGTTCAGGGCATGTTTATGTGGAGTTCTGCATTTGAACATTCCAGTGAGACTGGGATGTTTTGGAGCTGTACAGGTTAAGGGCATATTTGTGTGGAGTTCTGCATTGGTACGTTGCAGTGAGAAAGGGAGGTTATGGAGGGGACATTTTCAGGGCACATTTGTGTGGAGTTCTGCATTGGTACGTTGCAGTGAGAAAGGGAGGTTATGGAGGTGTACAAGTTCCGGGCATATTTTTGTGGAGTTCTGCATTGGTACTTTCCTCTGTGTATGGGAGGTTATGGTTGGGTAAAGGTTTAGCGCATATTTGTGTGGAGTTCTGCATTGGTACGTTCCAGTGAGACAGGGAGGATATGGAGGGTACATATTCAGGGGATATTTTTGTGGAGTTCGTCATTGGTACGTTCCAGTGAGACAGTTAGATTTTGGAGCGTATAGGTTCAGGGCATATTTTTGTGGAGTTCTGCATTGGTACGTTCCAGTGAGACTGGGATGTTTTGGAGCTGTACAGGTTAAGGGCATATTTGTGTGGTGTTCTGCATTGGTACGTTGCAGTGAGAAAGGGAGGTTATGGAGGGGTCATTTTCACGGCGTATTTGTGTGGAGTTCTGCATTGGTACGTTCCAGTGAGACAGGGAGGATATGGAGGGTACATATTCAGGGGATATTTTTGTGGAGTTCTGCATTGGTACGTTCCAGTGAGACAGGGAGGTTATGGAGTGGTAGAGGTTCAGGGCATATTTGCGTGGAGTTCTGCATTGGTACATTCCAGTGAGACACGGAGGATACGGAGGGATACAGGTTCATGACATATTTGTGTGGAGTTCTTCATTGGTACGTTCCAGTGAGACAGGTAGGTTTTGTAGCGTACAGGTTCAGGGCATATTTGTGAGGAGTTCTGCATTGGTACGTTCCAGTGAGACAGGGAGGTTATGGAGGGCACATATTCAGGGGATATTTTTGTGGAGTTCTGCATTGGTACGTTCCAGTGAGAAAGGGAGGTTATGGAGGGGAAATTTCCAGGACATATTTGTGTGGAGTTCTGCATTGGTACGTTCCAGTGTGACAGGGAGGTTATGGAGGGCACATATTCAGGGGATATTTTTGTTTAGTTCTGCATTGGTACGTTCCAGTTAGACAGGGAGGTTATGGAGGGGTGCAGTTTCAGGGCATATTTGTGTGGAGTTCTGCATTGGTACGTTCCAGTGAGACAGGGAGGATATGGAGGGTACATATTCAGGGGATATTTTTGTGGAGTTCTGCATTGGTACGTTCCAGTGAGACAGGGTGGTTATGGAGGGGTAGAGGTTCAGGGCATACTTGTGTGGAGTTCTGCATTGGTACATTCCATTGAGACACGGAGGATACGGAGGGATACAGGTTCATGACATATTTGTGTGGAGTTCTTCATTGGTTCGTTCCAGTTAGACAGGGAGGTTATGGAGGGGAAATTTTCAGGACATATTTGTGTGGAGTTCTACATTGGTACGTTCTAGTGAGACAGGGAGGTTATGGAGGTGTACAAGTTCAGGGCATATTTTTCTGGAGTTCTGCATTGGTAGGTTCGAGTGAGACAGGGAGTTTTTGGAGGGGTACAGGTTTAGGGCATATTTGGGTGGAATTCTGCATTGATACGTTCCAGTGAGACAGGGTGGTTATGCAGGGGGACAGGTTCAGGGCATATTTGTGTGGAGTTCTGCATTGGAAATTTCCAGTGAGACACGGAGGATATGGAGGAGTACAGGTTCAGGGCATATTTGTGTGGAGTTCTGCATTGGTACGTTCCAGTGAGACACGGAGGATATGGAGGGATACAGATTCATGGCAAATTTGTGTGGAGTTCGTCATTGGTACGTTCCAGTGAGACAGGTAGGTTTTGCAGCGTATAGGTTCAGGGCATATTTTTGTGGAGTTCTGCATTGGTACGTTCCAGTGAGACAGGGAGGTTATGTAGGTGTACAGGTTCAGGGCACATTGGTGTGTTTTTCTGCATTGGTACGTTCCAGTGAGAAAGCGAGGTTATGGAGGGGAAATTTTCAGGACATATTTGTGTGGAGTTCTGCATTGGTACGTTCCAGTGTGACAGGGAGGTTATGGAGGGCACATATTCAGGGGATATTTTTGTGGAGTTCTGCATTGGTACGTTCCAGTTAGACAGGGAGGTTATGGAGGGCTACAGTTTCAGGGCATATTTGTGTGGAGTTCTGCATTGGTACGTTCCAGTGGGACAGGGAGGATATGGAGGGTACACATTCAGGGCATATTTTTGTGGAGTTCTGCATTGGTACGTTCCAGTGAGACAGGGAGGTTATGGAGGGGTAGAGGTTCAGGGCATACTTGTGTGGAGTTCTGCATTGGTACATTCCAGTGAGACACGGAGGATACGGAGGGATACAGGTTCATGACATATTTGTGTGGAGTTCTTCATTGGTACGTTCCAGTTAGACAGGGAGGTTATGGAGGGGTACAGTTTCAAGGCATATTTGTGAGGAGTTTTGCATTGCTACGTTCCAGTGAGACAGGGAGGATATGGAGGGTACATATTCAGGGGATATTTTTGTGGAGTTCTGCATTGGTACGTTCCAGTGAGACAGGGATGTTATGGAGGGGTAGAGGTTCAGGGCATATTTGTGTGGAGTTCTGCATTGGTACATTCCAGTGAGACACGGAGGATATGGAGGGATACAGATTCATGGCAAATTTGTGTGGAGTTCGTCATTGGTACGTTCCAGTGAGACAGGTAGGTTTTGGAGCGTACAGGTTCAGGGCATATTTTTGTGGAGTTCTGCATTGGTACGTTCCAGTGAGACAGGGAGGTTATGTAGGTGTACAGGTTCAGGGCACATTTGTGTGTTTTTCTGCATTGTTACGTTCCAGTGAGAAAGGGAGGTTATGGAGGGGAAATTTTCAGGACATAAATGTGTGGAGTTCTACATTGGTACGTTCTAGTGAGACAGGGAGGTTATGGAGGTGTACAAGTTCAGGGCATATTTTTCTGGAGTTCTGCATTGGTAGGTTCGAGTGAGACAGGGAGTCTTTGGAGGGGTACAGGTTTAGGGCATATTTGGGTGGAATTCTGCATTGATACGTTCCAGTGAGACAGGGAGGTTATGCAGGGGGACAGGTTGAGGGCATATTTGTGTGGAGTTCTGCATTGGAACTTTCCAGTGAGTCAGGGAGTTTTTGGAGGGGTACAGTTTCAGGGCATATTTGTGTGTAGTTCTGCATTGGTACATTCCAGTGAGACAGGGAGGTTACGGGGGGTGGGGGGTACAGTTTCAGGGCATGTTTATGTGGAGTTCTGCATTTGAACATTCCAGTGAGACTGGGATGTTTTGGAGCTGTACAGGTTAAGGGCATATTTGTGTGGAGTTCTGCATTGGTACGTTGCAGTGAGAAAGGGAGGTTATGGAGGGGACATTTTCAGGGCACATTTGTGTGGAGTTCTGCATTGGTACGTTGCAGTGAGAAAGGGAGGTTATGGAGGTGTACAAGTTCCGGGCATATTTTTGTGGAGTTCTGCATTGGTACTTTCCTCTGTGTATGGGAGGTTATGGTTGGGTAAAGGTTTAGCGCATATTTGTGTGGAGTTCTGCATTGGTACGTTCCAGTGAGACAGGGAGGATATGGAGGGTACATATTCAGGGGATATTTTTGTGGAGTTCGTCATTGGTACGTTCCAGTGATACAGTTAGGTTTTGGAGCGTATAGGTTCAGGGCATATTTTTGTGGAGTTCTGCATTGGTACGTTCCAGTGAGACTGGGATGTTTTGGAGCTGTACAGGTTAAGGGCATATTTGTGTGGTGTTCTGCATTGGTACGTTCTAGTGAGAAAGGGAGGTTATGGAGGGGACATTTTCAGGGCGTATTTGTGTGGAGTTCTGCATTGGTACGTTCCAGTGAGACAGGGAGGATATGGAGGGTACATATTCAGGGCATATTTGCGTGGAGTTCTGCATTGGTACATTCCAGTGAGACACGGAGGATACGGAGGGATACAGGTTCATGACATATTTGTGTGGAGTTCTTCATTGGTACGTTCCAGTGAGACAGGTAGGTTTTGTAGCGTACAGGTTCAGGGCATATTTGTGTGGAGTTCTGCATTGGTACCTTCCAGTTAGACAGGGAGGTTATGGATGGGTACAGTTTCAGGGCATATTTGTGAGGAGTTCTGCATTGGTACGTTCCAGTGAGACAGGGAGGTTATGGAGGGCACATATTCAGGGGATATTTTTGTGGACTTCTGCATTGGTACGTTCCAGTGAGAAAGGGAGGTTATGGAGGGGAAATTTCCAGGACATATTTGTGTGGAGTTCTGCATTGGTACGTTCCAGTTAGACAGGGAGGTTATGGAGGGGTGCAGTTTCAGGGCATATTTGTGTGGAGTTCTGCATTGGTACGTTCCAGTGAGACAGGGAGGATATGGAGGGTACATATTCAGGGGATATTTTTGTGGAGTTCTGCATTGGTACGTTCCAGTGAGACAGGGTGGTTATGGAGGGGTAGAGGTTCAGGGCATACTTGTGTGGAGTTCTGCATTGGTACATTCCATTGAGACACGGAGGATACGGAGGGATACAGGTTCATGACATATTTGTGTGGAGTTCTTCATTGGTTCGTTCCAGTTAGACAGGGAGGTTATGGAGGGGAAATTTTCAGGACATATTTGTGTGGAGTTCTACATTGGTACGTTCTAGTGAGACAGGGAGGTTATGGAGGTGTACAAGTTCAGGGCATATTTTTCTGGAGTTCTGCATTGGTAGGTTCGAGTGAGACAGGGAGTTTTTGGAGGGGTACAGGTTTAGGGCATATTTGGGTGGAATTCTGCATTGATACGTTCCAGTGAGACAGGGAGGTTATGCAGGGGGACAGGTTCAGGGCATATTTGTGTGGAGTTCTGCATTGGAACTTTCCAGTGAGACACGGAGGATATGGAGGAGTACAGGTTCAGGGCATATTTGTGTGGAGTTCTGCATTGGTACGTTCCAGTGAGACACGGAGGATATGGAGGGATACAGATTCATGGCAAATTTGTGTGGAGTTCGTCATTGGTACGTTCCAGTGAGACAGGTAGGTTTTGCAGCGTATAGGTTCAGGGCATATTTTTGTGGAGTTCAGCATTGGTACGTTCCAGTGAGACAGGGAGGTTATGTAGGTGTACAGGTTCAGGGCACATTGGTGTGTTTTTCTGCATTGGTACGTTCCAGTGAGAAAGCGAGGTTATGGAGGGGAAATTTTCAGGACATATTTGTGTGGAGTTCTGCATTGGTACGTTCCAGTGTGACAGGGAGGTTATGGAGGGCACATATTTAGGGGATATTTTTGTGGAGTTCTGCATTGGTACGTTCCAGTTAGACAGGGAGGTTATGGAGGGCTACAGTTTCAGGGCATATTTGTGTGGAGTTCTGCATTGGTACGTTCCAGTGGGACAGGGAGGATATGGAGGGTACACATTCAGGGCATATTTTTGTGGAGTTCTGCATTGGTACGTTCCAGTGAGACAGGGAGGTTATGGAGGGGTAGAGGTTCAGGGCGTACTTGTGTGGAGTTCTGCATTGGTACATTCCAGTGAGACACGGAGGATACGGAGGGATACAGGTTCAAGACATATTTGTGTGGAGTTCTTCATTGGTACGTTCCAGTTAGACAGGGAGGTTATGGAGGGGTACAGTTTCAGGGCATATTTGTGAGGAGTTTTGCATTGCTACGTTCCAGTGAGACAGGGAGGATATGGAGGGTACATATTCAGGGGATATTTTTGTGGAGTTCTGCATTGGTACGTTCCAGTGAGACAGGGATGTTATGGAGGGGTAGAGGTTCGGGGCATATTTGTGTGGAGTTCTGCATTGGTACATTCCAGTGAGACACGGAGGATATGGAGGGATACAGATTCATGGCAAATTTGTGTGGAGTTCGTCATTGGTACGTTCCAGTGAGACAGGCAGGTTTTGGAGCGTACAGGTTCAGGGCATATTTTTGTGGAGTTCTGCATTGGTACGTTCCAGTGAGACAGGGAGGTTATGTAGGTGTACAGGTTCAGGGCACATTTGTGTGTTTTTCTGCATTGTTACGTTCCAGTGAGAAAGGGAGGTTATGGAGGGGAAATTTTCAGGACATAAATGTGTGGAGTTCTACATTGGTACGTTCTAGTGAGACAGGGAGGTTATGGAGGTGTACAAGTTCAGGGCATATTTTTCTGGAGTTCTGCATTGGTAGGTTCGAGTGAGACAGGGAGTTTTTGGAGGGGTACAGGTTTAGGGCATATTTGGGTTGAATTCTGCATTGATACGTTCCAGTGAGACAGGGAGGTTATGCAGGGGGACAGGTTGAGGGCATATTTGTGTGGAGTTCTGCATTGGAACTTTCCAGTGAGTCAGGGAGTTTTTGGAGGGGTACAGTTTCAGGGCATATTTGTGTGTAGTTCTGCATTGGTACATTCCAGTGAGACAGGGAGGTTACGGGGGGTGGGGGGTACAGGTTCAGGGCATGTTTATGTGGAGTTCTGCATTTGAACATTCCACTGAGACTGGGATGTTTTGGAGCTGTACAGGTTAAGGGCATATTTGTGTGGAGTTCTGCATTGGTACGTTGCAGTGAGAAAGGGAGGTTATGGAGGGGACATTTTCAGGGCACATTTGTGTGGAGTTCTGCATTGGTACGTTGCAGTGAGAAAGGGAGGTTATGGAGGTGTACAAGTTCCGGGCATATTTTTGTGGAGTTCTGCATTGGTACTTTCCTCTGTGTATGGGAGGTTATGGTTGGGTAAAGGTTTAGCGCATATTTGTGTGGAGTTCTGCATTGGTACGTTCCAGTGAGACAGGGAGGATATGGAGGGTACATATTCAGGGGATATTTTTGTGGAGTTCGTCATTGGTACGTTCCAGTGAGACAGTTAGGTTTTGGAGCGTATAGGTTCAGGGCATATTTTTGTGGAGTTCTGCATTGGTACGTTCCAGTGAGACTGGGATGTTTTGGAGCTGTACAGGTTAAGGGCGTATTTGTGTGGTGTTCTGCATTGGTACGTTGCAGTGAGAAAGGGAGGTTATGGAGGGGACATTTTCAGGGCATATTTGTGTGGAGTTCTGCATTGGTACGTTCTAGTGAGACAGGGAGGTTATGGAGGGGTCATTTTCACGGCGTATTTGTGTGGAGTTCTGCATTGGTACGTTCCAGTGAGACAGGGAGGATATGGAGGGTACATATTCAGGGGATATTTTTGTGGAGTTCTGCATTGGTACGTTCCAGTGAGACAGGGAGGTTATGGAGTGGTAGAGGTTCAGGGCATATTTGCGTGGAGTTCTGCATTGGTACATTCCAGTGAGACACGGAGGATACGGAGGGATACAGGTTCATGACATATTTGTGTGGAGTTCTTCATTGGTACGTTCCAGTGAGACAGGTAGGTTTTGTAGCGTACAGGTTCAGGGCATATTTGTGAGGAGTTCTGCATTGGTACGTTCCAGTGAGACAGGGAGGTTATGGAGGGCACATATTCAGGGGATATTTTTGTGGAGTTCTGCATTGGTACGTTCCAGTGAGAAAGGGAGGTTATGGAGGGGAAATTTCCAGGACATATTTGTGTGGAGTTCTGCATTGGTACGTTCCAGTGTGACAGGGAGGTTATGGAGGGCACATATTCAGGGGATATTTTTGTTTAGTTCTGCATTGGTACGTTCCAGTTAGACAGGGAGGTTATGGAGGGGTGCAGTTTCAGGGCATATTTGTGTGGAGTTCTGCATTGGTACGTTCCAGTGAGACAGGGAGGATATGGAGGGTACATATTCAGGGGATATTTTTGTGGAGTTCTGCATTGGTACGTTCCAGTGAGACAGGGTGGTTATGGAGGGGTAGAGGTTCAGGGCATACTTGTGTGGAGTTCTGCATTGGTACATTCCATTGAGACACGGAGGATACGGAGGGATACAGGTTCATGACATATTTGTGTGGAGTTCTTCATTGGTTCGTTCCAGTTAGACAGGGAGGTTATGGAGGGGAAATTTTCAGGACATATTTGTGTGGAGTTCTGCATTGGTACCTTCCAGTTAGACAGGGAGGTTATGGATGGGTACAGTTTCAGGGCATATTTGTGAGGAGTTCTGCATTGGTACGTTCCAGTGAGACAGGGAGGTTATGGAGGGCACATATTCAGGGGATATTTTTGTGGAGTTCTGCATTGGTACGTTCCAGTGAGAAAGGGAGGTTATGGAGGGGAAATTTCCAGGACATATTTGTGTGGAGTTCTGCATTGGTACGTTCCAGTGTGACAGGGAGGTTATGGAGGGCACATATTCAGGGGATATTTTTGTTTAGTTCTGCATTGGTAAGTTCCAATTAGACAGGGAGGTTATGGAGGGGTGCAGGTTCAGGGCATATTTGTGTGGAGTTCTGCATTGGTACGTTCCAGTGAGACAGGGAGGATATGGAGGGTACATATTCAGGGGATATTTTTGTGGAGTTCTACATTGGTACGTTCTAGTGAGACAGGGAGGTTATGGAGGTGTACAAGTTCAGGGCATATTTTTCTGGAGTTCTGCATTGGTAGGTTCGAGTGAGACAGGGAGTTTTTGGAGGGGTACAGGTTTAGGGCATATTTGGGTGGAATTCTGCATTGATACGTTCCAGTGAGACAGGGTGGTTATGCAGGGGGACAGGTTCAGGGCATATTTGTGTGGAGTTCTGCATTGGAACTTTCCAGTGAGACACGGAGGATATGGAGGAGTACAGGTTCAGGGCATATTTGTGTGGAGTTCTGCATTGGTACGTTCCAGTGAGAAACGGAGGATATGGAGGGATACAGATTCATGGCAAATTTGTGTGGAGTTCGTCATTGGTACGTTCCAGTGAGACAGGTAGGTTTTGCAGCGTATAGGTTCAGGGCATATTTTTGTGGAGTTCTGCATTGGTACGTTCCAGTGAGACAGGGAGGTTATGTAGGTGTACAGGTTCAGGGCACATTGGTGTGTTTTTCTGCATTGGTACGTTCCAGTGAGAAAGCGAGGTTATGGAGGGGAAATTTTCAGGACATATTTGTGTGGAGTTCTGCATTGGTACGTTCCAGTGTGACAGGGAGGTTATGGAGGGCACATATTCAGGGGATATTTTTGTGGAGTTCTGCATTGGTACGTTCCAGTTAGACAGGGAGGTTATGGAGGGCTACAGTTTCAGGGCATATTTGTGTGGAGTTCTGCATTGGTACGTTCCAGTGGGACAGGGAGGATATGGAGGGTACACATTCAGGGCATATTTTTGTGGAGTTCTGCATTGGTACGTTCCAGTGAGACAGGGAGGTTATGGAGGGGTAGAGGTTCAGGGCATACTTGTGTGGAGTTCTGCATTGGTACATTCCAGTGAGACACGGAGGATACGGAGGGATACAGGTTCATGACATATTTGTGTGGAGTTCTTCATTGGTACGTTCCAGTTAGACAGGGAGGTTATGGAGGGGTACAGTTTCAGGGCATATTTGTGAGGAGTTTTGCATTGCTACGTTCCAGTGAGACAGGGAGGATATGGAGGGTACATATTCAGGGGATATTTTTGTGGAGTTCTGCATTGGTACGTTCCAGTGAGACAGGGATGTTATGGAGGGGTAGAGGTTCGGGGCATATTTGTGTGGAGTTCTGCATTGGTACATTCCAGTGAGACACGGAGGATATGGAGGGATACAGATTCATGGCAAATTTGTGTGGAGTTCGTCATTGGTACGTTCCAGTGAGACAGGTAGGTTTTGGAGCGTACAGGTTCAGGGCATATTTTTGTGGAGTTCTGCATTGGTACGTTCCAGTGAGACAGGGAGGTTATGTAGGTGTACAGGTTCAGGGCACATTTGTGTGTTTTTCTGCATTGTTACGTTCCAGTGAGAAAGGGAGGTTATGGAGGGGAAATTTTCAGGACATAAATGTGTGGAGTTCTACATTGGTACGTTCTAGTGAGACAGGGAGGTTATGGAGGTGTACAAGTTCAGGGCATATTTTTCTGGAGTTCTGCATTGGTAGGTTCGAGTGAGACAGGGAGTTTTTGGAGGGGTACAGGTTTAGGGCATATTTGGGTGGAATTCTGCATTGATACGTTCCAGTGAGACAGGGAGGTTATGCAGGGGGACAGGTTGAGGGCATATTTGTGTGGAGTTCTGCATTGGAACTTTCCAGTGAGTCAGGGAGTTTTTGGAGGGGTACAGTTTCAGGGCATATTTGTGTGTAGTTCTGCATTGGTACATTCCAGTGAGACAGGGAGGTTACGGGGGGTGGGCGGTACAGGTTCAGGGCATGTTTAAGTGGAGTTCTGCATTTGAACATTCCAGTGAGACTGGGATGTTTTGGAGCTGTACAGGTTAAGGGCATATTTGTGTGGAGTTCTGCATTGGTACGTTGCAGTGAGAAAGGGAGGTTATGGAGGGGACATTTTCAGGGCACATTTGTGTGGAGTTCTGCATTGGTACGTTGCAGTGAGAAAGGGAGGTTATGGAGGTGTACAAGTTCCGGGCATATTTTTGTGGAGTTCTGCATTGGTACTTTCCTCTGTGTATGGGAGGTTATGGTTGGGTAAAGGTTTAGCGCATATTTGTGTGGAGTTCTGCATTGGTACGTTCCAGTGAGACAGGGAGGATATGGAGGGTACATATTCAGGGGATATTTTTGTGGAGTTCGTCATTGGTACGTTCCAGTGAGACAGTTAGGTTTTGGAGCGTATAGGTTCAGGGCATATTTTTGTGGAGTTCTGCATTGGTACGTTCCAGTGAGAATGGGATGTTTTGGAGCTGTACAGGTTAAGGGCATATTTGTGTGGTGTTCTGCATTGGTACGTTGCAGTGAGAAAGGGAGGTTATGGAGGGGACATTTTCAGGGCATATTTGTGTGGAGTTCTGCATTGGTACGTTCTAGTGAGACAGGGAGGTTATGGAGGGGTCATTTTCACGGCGTATTTGTGTGGAGTTCTGCATTGCTACGTTCCAGTGAGAAAGGGAGGATATGGAGGGTACATATTCAGGGGATATTTTTGTGGAGTTCTGCATTGGTACGTTCCAGTGAGACAGGGAGGTTATGGAGTGGTAGAGGTTCAGGGCATATTTGCGTGGAGTTCTGCATTGGTACATTCCAGTGAGACACGGAGGATACGGAGGGATACAGGTTCATGACATATTTGTGTGGAGTTCTTCATTGGCACGTTCCAGTGAGACAGGTAGGTTTTGTAGCGTACAGGTTCAGGGCATATTTGTGAGGAGTTCTGCATTGGTACGTTCCAGTGAGACAGGGAGGTTATGGAGGGCACATATTCAGGGGATATTTTTGTGGAGTTCTGCATTGGTACGTTCCAGTGAGAAAGGGAGGTTATGGAGGGGAAATTTCCAGGACATATTTGTGTGGAGTTCTGCATTGGTACGTTCCAGTGTGACAGGGAGATTATGGAGGGCACATATTCAGGGGATATTTTTGTTTAGTTCTGCATTGGTACGTTCCAGTTAGACAGGGAGGTTATGGAGGGGTGCAGTTTCAGGGCATATTTGTGTGGAGTTCTGCATTGGTACGTTCCAGTGAGACAGGGAGGATATGGAGGGTACATATTCAGGGGATATTTTTGTGGAGTTCTGCATTGGTACGTTCCAGTGAGACAGGGTGGTTATGGAGGGGTAGAGGTTCAGGGCATACTTGTGTGGAGTTCTGCATTGGTACATTCCATTGAGACACGGAGGATACGGAGGGATACAGGTTCATGACATATTTGTGTGGAGTTCTTCATTGGTTCGTTCCAGTTAGACAGGGAGGTTATGGAGGGGAAATTTTCAGGACATATTTGTGTGTAGTTCTACATTGGTACGTTCTAGTGAGACAGGGAGGTTATGGAGGTGTACAAGTTCAGGGCATATTTTTCTGGAGTTCTGCATTGGTACGTTCCAGTGAGACACGGAGGATATGGAGGGATACAGATTCATGGCAAATTTGTGTGGAGTTCGTCATTGGTACGTTCCAGTGAGACAGGTAGGTTTTGCAGCGTATAGGTTCAGGGCATATTTTTGTGGAGTTCTGCATTGGTACGTTCCAGTGAGACAGGGAGGTTATGTAGGTGTACAGGTTCAGGGCACATTGGTGTGTTTTTCTGCATTGGTACGTTCCAGTGAGAAAGCGAGGTTATGGAGGGGAAATTTTCAGGACATATTTGTGTGGAGTTCTGCATTGGTACGTTCCAGTGTGACAGGGAGGTTATGGAGGGCACATATTCAGGGGATATTTTTGTGGAGTTCTGCATTGGTACGTTCCAGTGAGACAGGGAGGTTATGGAGGGGTAGAGGTTCAGGGCATACTTGTGTGGAGTTCTGCATTGGTACATTCCAGTGAGACACGGAGGATACGGAGGGATACAGGTTCATGACATATTTGTGTGGAGTTCTTCATTGGTACGTTCCAGTTAGACAGGGAGGTTATGGAGGGGTACAGTTTCAGGGCATATTTGTGAGGAGATTTGCATTGCTACGTTCCAGTGAGACAGGGAGGATATGGAGGGTACATATTCAGGGGATATTTTTGTGGAGTTCTGCATTGGTACGTTCCAGTGAGACAGGGATGTTATGGAGGGGTAGAGGTTCAGGGCATATTTGTGTGGAGTTCTGCATTGGTACATTCCAGTGAGACAGGGAGGATATGGAGGGATACAGATTCATGGCAAATTTGTGTGGAGTTCGTCATTGGTACGTTCCAGTGAGACAGGTAGGTTTTGGAGCGTACAGGTTCAGGGCATATTTTTGTGTAGTTCTGCATTGGTACGTTCCAGTGAGACAGGGAGGTTATGTAGGTGTACAGGTTCAGGGCATATTTTTCTGGAGTTCTGCATTGGTAGGTTCGAGTGAGACAGGGAGGTTATGCAGGGGGACAGGTTGAGGGCATATTTGTGTGGAGTTCTGCATTGGAACTTTCCAGTGAGTCAGGGAGTTTTTGGAGGGGTACAGTTTCAGGGCATATTTGTGTGTAGTTCTGCATTGGTACATTCCAGTGAGACAGGGAGGTTACGGGGGGTGGGGGGTACAGGTTCAGGGCATGTTTATGTGGAGTTCTGCATTTGAACATTCCAGTGAGACTGGGATGTTTTGGAGCTGTACAGGTTAAGGGCATATTTGTGTGGAGTTCTGCATTGGTACGTTGCAGTGAGAAAGGGAGGTTATGGAGGGGACATTTTCAGGGCACATTTGTGTGGAGTTCTGCATTGGTACGTTGCAGTGAGAAAGGGAGGTTATGGAGGTGTAGAAGCTCCGGGCATATTTTTGTGGAGTTCTGCATTGGTACTTTCCTCTGTGTATGGGAGGTTATGGTTGGGTAAAGGTTTAGCGCATATTTGTGTGGAGTTCTGCATTGGTACGTTCCAGTGAGACAGGGAGGATATGGAGGGTACATATTCAGGGGATATTTTTGTGGAGTTCGTCATTGGTACGTTCCAGTGAGACAGTTAGGTTTTGGAGCGTATAGGTTCAGGGCATATTTTTGTGGAGTTCTGCATTGGTACGTTCCAGTGAGACTGGGATGTTTTGGAGCTGTACAGGTTAAGGGCATATTTGTGTGGTGTTCTGCATTGGTACGTTGCAGTGAGAAAGGGAGGTTATGGAGGGGACATTTTCAGGGCATATTTGTGTGGAGTTCTGCATTGGTACGTTCTAGTGAGACAGGGAGGTTATGGAGGGGTCATTTTCACGGCGTATTTGTGTGGAGTTCTGCATTGGTACGTTCCAGTGAGACAGGGAGGATATGGAGGGTACATATTCAGGGGATATTTTTGTGGAGTTCTGCATTGGTACGTTCCAGTGAGACAGGGAGGTTATGGAGTGGTAGAGGTTCAGGGCATATTTGCGTGGAGTTCTGCATTGGTACATTCCAGTGAGACACGGAGGATACGGAGGGATACAGGTTCATGACATATTTGTGAGGAGTTCTTCATTGGTACGTTCCAGTGAGACAGGTAGGTTTTGTAGCGTACAGGTTCAGGGCATATTTGTGTGGAGTTCTGCATTGGTACCTTCCAGTTAGACAGGGAGGTTATGGATGGGTACAGTTTCAGGGCATATTTGTGAGGAGTTGTGCATTGGTACGTTCCAGTGAGACAGGGAGGTTATGGAGGGCACATATTCAGGGGATATTTTTGTGGAGTTCTGCATTGGTACGTTCCAGTGAGAAAGGGAGGTTATGGAGGGGAAATTTCCAGGACATATTTGTGTGGAGTTCTGCATTGGTACGTTCCAGTGTGACAGGGAGGTTATGGAGGGCACATATTCAGGGGATATTTTTGTTTAGTTCTGCATTGGTACGTTCCAGTTAGACAGGGAGGTTATGGAGGGGTGCAGTTTCAGGGCATATTTGTGTGGAGTTCTGCATTGGTACGTTCCAGTGAGACAGGGAGTATATGGAGGGTACATATTCAGGGGATATTTTTGTGGAGTTCTGCATTGGTACGTTCCAGTGAGACAGGGTGGTTATGGAGGGATAGAGGTTCAGGGCATACTTGTGTGGAGTTCTGCATTGGTACATTCCATTGAGACACGGAGGATACGGAGGGATACAGGTTCATGACATATTTGTGTGGAGTTCTTCATTGGTTCGTTCCAGTTAGACAGGGAGGTTATGGAGGGGAAATTTTCAGGACATAATTGTGTGGAGTTCTACATTGGTACGTTCTAGTGAGACAGGGAGGTTATGGAGGTGTACAAGTTCAGGGCATATTTTTCTGGAGTTCTGCATTGGTAGGTTCGAGTGAGACAGGGAGTTTTTGGAGGGGTACAGGTTTAGGGCATATTTGGGTGGAATTCTGCATTGATACGTTCCAGTGAGACAGGGTGGTTATGCAGGGGGACAGGTTCAGGGCATATTTGTGTGGAGTTCTGCATTGGAACTTTCCAGTGAGACACGGAGGATATGGAGGAGTACAGGTTCAGGGCATATTTGTGTGGAGTTCTGCATTGGTACGTTCCAGTGAGACACGGAGGATATGGAGGGATACAGATTCATGGCAAATTTGTGTGGAGTTCGTCATTGGTACGTTCCAGTGAGACAGGTAGGTTTTGCAGCGTATAGCTTCAGGGCATATTTTTGTGGAGTTCTGCATTGGTACGTTCCAGTGAGACAGGGAGGTTATGTAGGTGTACAGGTTCAGGGCACATTGGTGTGTTTTTCTGCATTGGTACGTTCCAGTGAGAAAGGGAGGTTATGGAGGGGTACAGTTTCAGGGCATATTTATGTGGAGTTCTGCATTGGTACGTTCCAGTGAGACAGGGAGTTTATGGAGGGGTACATTTCAGGGCATATTTTTGTGGAGTTCTGCATTGGTACGTTCCAGTGTGACAGGTAGGTTATGGTGGGGTACAGGTTTAGGGCATATTTATGTGGAGTTCTGCATTGGTACGTTCCACTGTGACAGGGAGGTTATAGTGGGGTACAGGTTCAGGGCATATTTGTGTGGAGTTCTGCATTGGTACTTTCCAGTGAGACTGGGATGTTTTGGAGCTGTACAGGTTAAGGGCATATTTGTGTGGAGTTCTGCATTGGTACGTTGCAGTGAGAAAGGGAGGTTATGGAGGGGACATTTTCAGGGCATATTTGTGTGGAGTTCTGCATTGGTACGTTGCAGTGAGAAAGGGAGGTTATGGAGGTGTACAAGTTCCGGGCATATTTTTGTGGAGTTCTGCATTGGTACTTTCCTGTGTGTATGGGAGGTTATGGTTGGGTAAAGGTTTAGCGCATATTTGTTTGGAGTTCTGCATTGGTACGCTCCAGTGAGACAGGGAGGATATGGAGGGTACATATTCTGGGGATATTTTTGTGGAGTTCTGCATTGGTACGTTCCAGTGAGAAAGGGAGGTTATGGAGGGGAAATTTTCAGGACATATTTGTGTGGAGTTCTACATTGGTACGTTCTAGTGAGACAGGGAGGTTATGGAGGTGTACAAGTTCCGGGCATATTTTTGTGGAGTTCTGCATTGGTACGTTGCAGTGAGAAAGGGAGGTTATGGAGGGGACATTTTCGGGGCATATTTGTGTGGAGTTCTGCATTGGTACGTTCTAGTGAGACAGGGAGGTTATGGAGGGTTCATTTTCACGGCGTATTTGTGTGGAGTTCTGCATTGGTACGTTCTAGTGAGTCACGGAGGACATGGAGGGATACAGGTTCATGGCATATTTGTGTGGAGTTCTTCATTGGTACATTCCAGTGAGACAGGGAGATTATGGAGGGGTACAGATTCAGGGCATATTTCTGTGGAGTTCTGCATTGGTACGTTCCAGTCAGACAGGGAGGTTATGTAGGAGTACAGGTTCAGGGGATATTTGTGTGTTTTTCTGCATTGGTACGTTCCAGTGAGAAAGGGAGGTTATGGAGGGGTATAGTTTCAGAGCATATTTATGTGGAGTTCTGCATTGATACGTTCCAGTGAGACAGGGAGGTTATGGAGGGGTACGGGTTCAGAGCATATTTGTGTGGAGTTCTGCATTGGTACGTTCCAGTGAGACAGGGAGGTTATGGAGTTGTACAGGTTCAGGGCATATTTATGTGGAGTTCTGCATTGGAACATTCCAGTGAGACACGGAGGATATG
This sequence comes from Hemitrygon akajei, assembly GCF_048418815.1. Lineage (NCBI taxonomy): Eukaryota > Metazoa > Chordata > Chondrichthyes > Myliobatiformes > Dasyatidae > Hemitrygon > Hemitrygon akajei. Next base: position 2,000,876 of record NW_027331925.1, on the reverse strand, counting down.
CAGGGGTACAGTTTCAGTGCATATTTGGGTGGAGTTCTGCATTGGTACGTTCCAGTGAGAAAGGGAGGTGATGGAGGGGACATTTTCAGGGCATATTTGTGTGGAGTTCTGCATTGGTACGTTCTAGTGAGACAGATAGGTTATGGAGGTGTACAAGTTCCGGGCATATTTTTGTGGAATTCTGCATTGGTACGATCCAGTGTGACAGGGAGGTTATGGTTGGGTAAAGGTTTAGCGCATATTTGTGTGGAGTTCTGCATTGGTACGTTCCAGTGAGACAGGGAGGATATGGAGGGTACATATTCAGGGGATATTTTTGTGGAGTTCTGCATTGGTACGTTCCAGTGAGACAGGGATGTTATGGAGGTGTAGAGGTTCAGGGCATATTTGTGTGGAGTTCTGCATTGGTACATTCCAGTGAGACACGGAGGATACGGAGGGATACAGGTTCAAGACATATTTGTGTGGAGTTCTTCATTGGTACGTTCCAGTGAGACAGGTACGTTTTGTAGCGTACAGGTCCAGGGCATATTTGTGTGGAGTTCTGCATTGGTACGTTCCAGTTAGACAGGGAGGTATGGAGGGGTAGAGTTTCAGGGCATATTTGTGAGGAGTTCTGCATTGGTACGTTCCAGTGAGACAGGGAGGTTATGGAGGGGTACCGGTTCAGGGCATATTTGTGTGGAGTTCTGCATTGGTACGTTCCAGTGAGAAAGGGAGGTTATGGAGGGGAAATTTTCAGGACATATTTGTGTGGAGTTCTGCATTGGTACGTTCCAGTGTGACAGGGAGGTTATGGAGGGCACATATTCAGGGGATATTTTTGTGGAGTTCTGCATTGGTACGTTCCAGTTAGACAGGGAGGTTATGGAGGGCTACAGTTTCAGGGCATATTTGTGTGGAGTTCTGCATTGGTACGTTCCAGTGAGACAGGGAGGATATGGAGGGTACACATTCAGGGCATATTTTTGTGGAGTTCTGCATTGGTACGTTCCAGTGAGACAGGGAGGTTATGGAGGGGTAGAGGTTCAGGGCATACTTGTGTGGAGTTCTGCATTGGTACATTCCAGTGAGACACGGAGGATACGGAGGGATACAGGTTCATGACATATTTGTGTGGAGTTCTTCATTGGTACGTTCCAGTTAGACAGGGAGGTTATGGAGGGGTACAGATTCAGGGCATATTTGTGAGGAGTTTTGCATTGCTACGTTCCAGTGAGACAGGGAGGATATGGAGGGTACATATTCAGGGGATATTTTTGTGGAGTTCTGCATTGGTACGTTCCAGTGAGACAGGGATGTTATGGAGGGGTAGAGGTTCAGGGCATATTTGTGTGGAGTTCTGCATTGGTACATTCCAGTAAGACACGGAGGATATGGAGGGATACAGATTCATGGCAAATTTGTGTGGAGTTCGTCATTGGTACGTTCCAGTGAGACAGGTAGGTTTTGGAGCGTACAGGTTCAGGGCATATTTTTGTGGAGTTCTGCATTGGTACGATCCAGTGTGACAGGGAGGTTATGGTTGGGTAAAGGTTTAGCGCATATTTGTGTGGAGTTCTGCATTGGTACGTTCCAGTGAGACAGGGAGGATATGGAGGGTACATATTCAGGGGATATTTTTGTGTAGTTCTGCATTGGTACGTTCCAGTGAGACAGGGAGGTTATGGAGGGGTAGAGGTTCAGGGCATATTTGTGTGGAGTTCTGCATTGGTACATTCCAGTGAGACACGGAGGATACGGAGGGATACAGGTTCAAGACATATTTGTGTGGAGTTCTTCATTGGTACGTTCCAGTGAGACAGGAAGGTTATGGAGGTGTACAGGTTCAGGGCATACTTGTGTTGAGTTCTGCATTGGTACGTTCCAGTTAGACAGGGAGGTTATGGAGGGGTACAGTTTCAGGGCATATTTGTGAGGAGTTTTGCATTGGTACGTTCCAGTGAGACAGGGAAGTTATGGAGGGGTACCGGTTCAGGGCATATTTGTGTGGAGTTCTGTATTGGTACGTTCCAGTGAGAAAGGGAGGTTATGGAGGGGAAATTTTCAGGACATATTTGTGTGGAGTTCTGCATTGGTACGTTCCAGTGTGACAGGGAGGTTATGGAGGGCACATATTCAGGGGATATTTTTGTGGAGTTCTGCATTTGTACGTTCCAGTTAGACAGGGAGGTTATGGAGGGGTACAGTTTCAGGGCATATTTGTGTGGAGTTCTGCATTGGTACGTTCCAGTGAGACAGGGAGGATATGGAGGGTACATATTCAGGGGATATTTTTGTGGAGTTCTGCATTGGTACGTTCCAGTGAGACCGGGTGGTTATGGAGGGGTAGAGGTTCAGGGCATACTTGTGTGGAGTTCTGCATTGGTACATTCCAGTGAGACAGGGAGGTTATGGAGGTGTACAAGTTCAGGGCATATTTTTCTGGAGTTCTGCATTGGTAGGTTCGAGTGAGACAGGGAGTTTTTGGAGGGTACAGGTTTAGGGCATATTTGGGTGGAATTCTGCATTGATACGTTCCAGTGAGACAGGGAGGTTATGCAGGGGGACAGGTTGAGGGCATATTTGTGTGGAGTTCTGCATTGGAACTTTCCAGTGAGACAGGGAGTTTTTGGAGGGGTACAGTTTCAGGGCATATTTGTGTGGAGTTCTGCATTGGTACATTCCAGTGAGACAGGGAGGTTACGGGGGGTGGGGGGTACAGGTTCAGGGCATGTTTATGTGGAGTTCTGCATTTGAACATTCCAGTGAGACAGGGAGGTTATGGAGGGGTACATTTCAGGGCATATTTTTGTGGAGTTCTGCATTGGTACGTTCCAGTGTGACAGGGAGGTTATGGTGGGGTACAGGTTCAGGTCATATTTGTGTGGAGTTCTGCATTGGTACGTTCCACTGTGACAGGGAGGATATGGTGGGGTACAGGTTCAGGGCATATTTGTGTGGAGTTCTGCATTGGTACGTTCCAGTGGGACAGGGAGGATATGGAGGGTACACATTCAGGGCATATTTTTGTGGAGTTCTGCATTGGTACGTTCCAGTGAGACAGGGAGGTTATGGAGGGGTAGAGGTTCAGGGCATACTTGTGTGGAGTTCTGCATTGGTACATTCCAGTGAGACACGGAGGATACGGAGGGATACAGGTTCATGACATATTTGTGTGGAGTTCTTCATTGGTACGTTCCAGTTAGACAGGGAGGTTATGGAGGGGTACAGTTTCAGGGCATATTTGTGAGGAGTTTTGCATTGCTACGTTCCAGTGAGACAGGGAGGATATGGAGGGTACATATTCAGGGGATATTTTTGTGGAGTTCTGCATTGGTACGTTCCAGTGAGACAGGGATGTTATGGAGGGGTAGAGGTTCAGGGCATATTTGTGTGGAGTTCTGCATTGGTACATTCCAGTGAGACACGGAGGATATGGAGGGATACAGATTCATGGCAAATTTGTGTGGAGTTCGTCATTGGTACGTTCCAGTGAGACAGGTAGGTTTTGGAGCGTACAGGTTCAGGGCATATTTTTGTGGAGTTCTGCATTGGTACGTTCCAGTGAGACAGGGAGGTTATGTAGGTGTACAGGTTCAGGGCACATTTGTGTGTTTTTCTGCATTGTTACGTTCCAGTGAGAAAGGGAGGTTATGGAGGGGAAATTTTCAGGACATAAATGTGTGGAGTTCTACATTGGTACGTTCTAGTGAGACAGGGAGGTTATGGAGGTGTACAAGTTCAGGGCATATTTTTCTGGAGTTCTGCATTGGTACGTTCTAGTGAGTCACGGAGGACATGGAGGAATACAGGTTCATGGCATATTTGTGTGGAGTTCTTCATTGGTACATTCCAGTGAGACAGGGAGATTATGGAGGGGTACAGATTCAGGGCATATTTCTGTGGAGTTCTGCATTGGTACGTTCCAGTCAGACAGGGAGGTTATGTAGGAGTACAGGTTCAGGGGATATTTGTGTGTTTTTCTGCATTGGTACGTTCCAGTGAGAAAGGGAGGTTATGGAGGGGTATAGTTTCAGAGCATATTTATGTGGAGTTCTGCATTGATACGTTCCAGTGAGACAGGGAGGTTATGGAGGGGTACGGGTTCAGAGCATATTTGTGTGGAGTTCTGCATTGGTACGTTCCAGTGAGACAGGGAGGTTATGGAGTTGTACAGGTTCAGGGCATATTTATGTGGAGTTCTGCATTGGAACATTCCAGTGAGACACGGAGGATATGCAGGGGTACAGTTTCAGTGCATATTTGGGTGGAGTTCTGCATTGGTACGTTCCAGTGAGAAAGGGAGGTGATGGAGGGGACATTTTCAGGGCATATTTGTGTGGAGTTCTGCATTGGTACGTTCCAGTTAGACAGGGAGGTATGGAGGGGTACTGTTTCAGGGCATATTTGTGAGGAGTTCTGCATTCGTACGTTCCAGTGAGACAGGGAGGTTATGGAGGGGTACCGGTTCAGGGCATATTTGTGTGGAGTTCTGCATTTCTACGTTCCAGTGAGAAAGGGAGGTTATGGAGGGGAAATTTTCAGGACATATTTGTGTGGAGTTCTGCATTGGTACGTTCCAGTGTGACAGGGAAGTTATGGAGGGCACATATTCAGGGGATATTTTTGTGGAGTTCTGCATTGGTACGTTCCAGTTAGACAGGGAGGTTAGGGAGGGCTACAGTTTCAGGGCATATTTGTGTGGAGTTCTGCATTGGTACGTTCCAGTGGGACAGGGAGGATATGGAGGGTACACATTCAGGGCATATTTTTGTGGAGTTCTGCATTGGTACGTTCCAGTGAGACAGGGAGGTTATGGAGGGGTAGAGGTTCAGGGCATACTTGTGTGGAGTTCTGCATTGGTACATTCCAGTGAGACACGGAGGATACGGAGGGATACAGGTTCATGACATATTTGTGTGGAGTTCTTCATTGGTACGTTCCAGTTAGACAGGGAGGTTATGGAGGGGTACAGTTTCAGGGCATATTTGTGAGGCGTTTTGCATTGCTACGTTCCAGTGAGACAGGGAGGATATGGAGGGTACATATTCTGGGGATATTTTTGTGGAGTTCTGCATTGGTACGTTCCAGTGAGACAGCGATGTTATGGAGGGGTAGAGGTTCAGGGCATATTTGTGTGGAGTTCTGCATTGGTACATTCCAGTGAGACACGGAGGATATGGAGGGATACAGATTCATGGCAAATTTGTGTGGAGTTCGTCATTGGTACGTTCCAGTGAGACAGGTAGGTTTTGGAGCGTACAGGTTCAGGGCACATTTGTGTGTTTTTCTGCATTGTTACGTTCCAGTGAGAAAGGGAGGTTATGGAGGGGAAATATTCAGGACATAAATGTGTGGAGTTCTACATTGGTACGTTCTAGTGAGACAGGGAGGTTATGGAGGTGTACAAGTTCAGGGCATATTTTTCTGGAGTTCTGCATTGGTAGGTTCGAGTGAGACAGGGAGGTTATGGTTGGGTAAAGGTTTAGCGCATATTTGTGTGGAGTTCTGCATTGGTACGTTCCAGTGAGACAGGTACGTTTTGTAGCGTACAGGTCCAGGGCATATTTGTGTGGAGTTCTGCATTGGTACGTTCCAGTTAGACAGGGAGGTATGGAGGGGTACAGTTTCAGGGCATATTTGTGAGGAGTTCTGCATTGGTACGTTCCAGTGAGACAGGGAGGTTATGGAGGGGTACCGGTTCAGGGCATATTTGTGTGGAGTTCTGCATTGGTACGTTCCAGTGAGAAAGCGAGGTTATGGAGGGGAAATTTTCAGGACATATTTGTGTGGAGTTCTGCATTGGTACGTTCCAGTGTGACAGGGAGGTTATGGAGGGCACATATTCAGGGGACATTTTTGTGGAGTTCTGCATTGTTACGTTCCAGTTAGACAGGGAGGTTATGGAGGGCTACAGTTTCAGGGCATATTTGTGTGGAGTTCTGCATTGGTACGTTCCAGTGGGACAGGGAGGATATGGAGGGTACACATTCAGGGCATATTTTTGTGGAGTTCTGCATTGGTACGTTCCAGTGAGACAGGGAGGTTATGGAGGGGTAGAGTTTCAGGGCATACTTGTGTGGAGTTCTGCATTGGTACATTCCAGTGAGACACGGAGGATACGGAGGGATACAGGTTCATGACATATTTGTGTGGAGTTCTTCATTGGTACGTTCCAGTTAGACAGGGAGGTTATGGAGGGGTACAGTTTCAGGGCATATTTGTGAGGAGTTTTGCATTGCTACGTTCCAGTGAGACAGGGAGGATATGGAGGGTACATATTCAGGGGATATTTTTGTGGAGTTCTGCATTGGTACGTTCCAGTGAGACAGGGATGTTATGGAGGGGTAGAGGTTCAGGGCATATTTGTGTGGAGTTCTGCATTGGTACATTCCAGTGAGACACGGCGGATATGGAGGGATACAGATTCATGGCAAATTTGTGTGGAGTTCGTCATTGGTACGTTCCAGTGAGACAGGTAGGTTTTGGAGCGTAGAGGTTCAGGGCATATTTTTGTGGAGTTCTGCATTGGTACGTTCCAGTGAGACAGGGAGGTTATGTAGGTGTACAGGTTCAGGGTACATTTGAGTGTTTTTCTGCATTGTTACGTTCCAGTGAGAAAGGGAGGTTATGGAGGGGAAATTTTCAGGACATAAATGTGTGGAGTTCTACATTGGTACGTTCTAGTGAGACAGGGAGGTTATGGAGGTGTACAAGTTCAGGGCATATTTTTCTGGAGTTCTGCATTGGTAGGTTCGAGTGAGACAGGGAGTTTTTGGAGGGGTACAGGTTTAGGGCATATTTGGGTGGAATTCTGCATTGATACGTTCCAGTGAGACAGGGAGGTTATGCAGGGGGACAGGTTGAGGGCATATTTGTGTGGAGTTCTGCATTGGAACTTTCCAGTGAGTCAGGGAGTTTTTGGAGTGGCACAGTTTCAGGGCATATTTGTGTGTAGTTCTGCATTGGTACATTCCAGTGAGACAGGGAGGTTACGGGGGGTGGGGGGTACAGGTTCAGGGCATGTTTATGTGGAGTTCTGCATTTGAACATTCCAGTGAGACTGGGATGTTTTGGAGCTGTACAGGTTAAGGGCATATTTGTGTGGAGTTCTGCATTGGTACGTTGCAGTGAGAAAGGGAGGTTATGGAGGGGACATTTTCAGGGCACATTTGTGTGGAGTTCTGCATTGGTACGTTGCAGTGAGAAAGGGAGGTTATGGAGGTGTACAAGTTCCGGGCATATTTTTGTGGAGTTCTGCATTGGTACTTTCCTCTGTGTATGGGAGGTTATGGTTGGGTAAAGGTTTAGCGCATATTTGTGTGGAGTTCTGCATTGGTACGTTCCAGTGAGACAGGGAGGATATGGAGGGTACATATTCAGGGGATATTTTTGTGGAGTTCGTCATTGGTACGTTCCAGTGAGACAGTTAGATTTTGGAGCGTATAGGTTCAGGGCATATTTTTGTGGAGTTCTGCATTGGTACGTTCCAGTGAGACTGGGATGTTTTGGAGCTGTACAGGTTAAGGGCATATTTGTGTGGTGTTCTGCATTGGTACGTTGCAGTGAGAATGGGAGGTTATGGAGGTGTACAAGTTGCGGGCATATTTTTGTGGAATTCTGCATTGGTACGATCCAGTGTGACAGGGAGGTTATGGTTGGGTAAAGCTTTAGCGCATATTTGTGTGGAGTTCTGCATTGGTACGTTCCAGAGAGACAGGGAGGATATGGAGGGTACATATTCAGGGGATATTTTTGTGGAGTTCTGCATTGGTACGTTCCAATGAGACAGGGATGTTATGGAGGGGTAGAGGTTCAGGGCATATTTGTGTGGAGTTCTGCATTGGTACATTCCAGTGAGACAGGTACGTTTTGTAGCGTACAGGTCCAGGGCATATTTGTGTGGAGTTCTGCATTGGTACGTTCCAGTTAGACAGGGAGGTATGGAGGGGTACTGTTTCAGGGCATATTTGTGAGGAGTTCTGCATTGGTACGTTCCAGTGAGACAGGGAGGTTATGGAGGGGTACCGGTTCAGGGCATATTTGTGTGGAGTTCTGCATTGGTACGTTCCAGTGAGAAAGGGAGGTTATGGAGGGGAAATTTTCAGGACATATTTGTGTGGAGTTCTGCATTGGTACGTTCCAGTGTGACAGGGAGGTTATGGAGGGCACATATTCAGGGGATATTTTTGTGGAGTTCTGCATTGGTACGTTCCAGTTAGACAGGGAGGTTATGGAGGGCTACAGTTTCAGGGCATATTTGTGTGGAGTTCTGCATTGGTACGTTCCAGTGGGACAGGGAGGATATGGATGGTACACATTCAGGGCATATTTTTGTGGAGTTCTGCATTGGTACGTTCCAGTGAGACAGGGAGGTTATGGAGGGGTAGAGGTTCAGGGCATACTTGTGTGGAGTTCTGCATTGGTACATTCCAGTGAGACACGGAGGATACGGAGGGATACAGGTTCATGACATATTTGTGTGGAGTTCTTCATTGGTACGTTCCAGTTAGACAGGGAGGTTATGGAGGGGTACAGTTTCAGGGCATATTTGTGAGGAGTTTTGCATTGCTACGTTCCAGTGAGACAGGGAGGATATGGAGGGTACATATTCAGGGGATATTTTTGTGGATTTCTGCATTGGTACGTTCCAGTGAGACAGCGATGTTATGGAGGGGTAGAGGTTCAGGGCATATTTGTGTGGAGTTCTGCATTGATACATTCCAGTGAGACACGGAGGATATGGAGGGATACAGATTCATGGCAAATTTGTGTGGAGTTCTGCATTGGTACGTTCCAGTGAGAAAGGGAGGTTATGGAGGGGAAATTTTCAGGACATATTTGTGTGGAGTTCTGCATTGGTACGTTCCAGTGTGACAGGGAGATTATGGAGGGCACATATTCAGGGGATATTTTTGTGGAGTTCTGCATTGGTACGTTCCAATGAGACAGGGATGTTATGGAGGGGTAGAGGTTCAGGGCATATTTGTGTGGAGTTCTGCATTGGTACATTCCAGTGAGACACGGAGGATACGGAGGGATACAGGTTCAAGATATATTTGTGTGGAGTTCTTCATTGGTACGTTCCAGTGAGACAGGTACGTTTTGTAGCGTACAGGTCCAGGGCATATTTGTGTGGAGTTCTGCATTGGTACGTTCCAGTTAGACAGGGAGGTATGGAGGGGTACTGTTTCAGGGCATATTTGTGAGGAGTTCTGCATTGGTACGTTCCAGTGAGACAGGGAGGTTATGGAGGGGTACCGGTTCAGGGCATATTTGTGTGGAGTTCTGCATTGGTACGTTCCAGTGAGAAAGGGAGGTTATGGAGGGGAAATTTTCAGGACATATTTGTGTGGAGTTCTGCATTGGTACGTTCCAGTGTGACAGGGAGGTTATGGAGGGCACATATTCAGGGGATATTTTTGTGGAGTTCTGCATTGGTACGTTCCAGTTAGACAGGGAGGTTATGGAGGGCTACAGTTTCAGGGCATATTTGTGTGGAGTTCTGCATTGGTACGTTCCAGTGGGACAGGGAGGATATGGATGGTACACATTCAGGGCATATTTTTGTGGAGTTCTGCATTGGTACGTTCCAGTGAGACAGGGAGGTTATGGAGGGGTAGAGGTTCAGGGCATACTTGTGTGGAGTTCTGCATTGGTACATTCCAGTGAGACACGGAGGATACGGAGGGATACAGGTTCATGACATATTTGTGTGGAGTTCTTCATTGGTACGTTCCAGTTAGACAGGGAGGTTATGGAGGGGTACAGTTTCAGGGCATATTTGTGAGGAGTTTTGCATTGCTACGTTCCAGTGAGACAGGGAGGATATGGAGGGTACATATTCAGGGGATATTTTTGTGGATTTCTGCATTGGTACGTTCCAGTGAGACAGCGATGTTATGGAGGGGTAGAGGTTCAGGGCATATTTGTGTGGAGTTCTGCATTGATACATTCCAGTGAGACACGGAGGATATGGAGGGATACAGATTCATGGCAAATTTGTGTGGAGTTCTGCATTGGTACGTTCCAGTGAGAAAGGGAGGTTATGGAGGGGAAATTTTCAGGACATATTTGTGTGGAGTTCTGCATTGGTACGTTCCAGTGTGACAGGGAGATTATGGAGGGCACATATTCAGGGGATATTTTTGTGGAGTTCTGCATTGGTACGTTCCAGTTAGACAGGGAGGTTATGGAGGGCTACAGTTTCAGGGCATATTTGTGTGGAGTTCTGCATTGGTACGTTCCAGTGGGACAGGGAGGATATGGAGGGTACACATTCAGGGCATATTTTTGTGGAGTTCTGCATTGGTACGTTCCAGTGAGACAGGGAGGTTATGGAGGGGTAGAGGTTCAGGGCATACTTGTGTGGAGTTCTGCATTGGTACATTCCAGTGAGACACGGAGGATACGGAGGGATACAGGTTCATGACATATTTGTGTGGAGTTCTTCATTGGTACGTTCCAGTTAGACAGGGAGGTTATGGAGGGGTACAGTTTCAGGGCATATTTGTGAGGAGTTTTGCATTGCTACGTTCCAGTGAGACAGGGAGGATATGGAGGGTACATATTCAGGGGATATTTTTGTGGAGTTCTGCATTGGTACGTTCCAGTGAGACAGCGATGTTATGGAGGGGTAGAGGTTCAGGGCATATTTGTGTGGAGTTCTGCATTGGTACATTCCAGTGAGACACGGAGGATATGGAGGGATACAGATTCATGGCAAATTTGTGTGGAGTTCGTCATTGGTACGTTACAGTGAGACAGGTACGTTTTGGAGCGTACAGGTTCAGGGCACATTTGTGTGTTTTTCTGCATTGTTACGTTCCAGTGAGAAAGGGAGGTTATGGAGGGGAAATTTTCAGGACATAAATGTGTGGAGTTCTACATTGGTACGTTCTAGTGAGACAGGGAGGTTATGGAGGTGTACAAGTTCAGGGCATATTTTTCTGGAGTTCTGCATTGGTAGGTTCGAGTGAGACAGGGAGGTTATGGTTGGGTAAAGGTTTAGCGCATATTTGTGTGGAGTTCTGCATTGGTACGTTCCAGAGAGACAGGGAGGATATGGAGGGTACATATTCAGGGGATATTTTTGTGGAGTTCTGCATTGGTACGTTCCAGTGAGACAGGGATGTTATGGAGGGGTAGAGGTTCAGGGCATATTTGTGTGGAGTTCTGCATTGGTACATTCCAGTGAGACACGGAGGATACGGAGGGATACAGGTTCAAGACATATTTGTGTGGAGTTCTTCATTGGTACGTTCCAGTGAGACAGGTACGTTTTGTAGCGTACAGGTCCAGGGCATATTTGTGTGGAGTTCTGCATTGGTACGTTGCAGTGAGAAAGGGAGGTTATGGAGGGGACATTTTCAGGGCATATTTGTGTGGAGTTCTGCATTGGTACGTTGCAGTGAGAAAGGGAGGTTATGGAGGTGTACAAGTTCCGGGCATATTTTTGTGGAGTTCTGCATTGGTACTTTCCTGTGTGTATGGGAGGTTATGGTTGGGTAAAGGTTTAGCGCATATTTGTTTGGAGTTCTGCATTGGTACGTTCCAGTGAGACAGGGAGGATATGGAGGGTACATATTCAGGGGATATTTTTGTGGAGTTCTGCATTGGTACGTTCCAGTGAGAAAGGGAGGTTATGGAGGGGAAATTTTCAGGACATATTTGTGTGGAGTTCTACATTGGTACGTTCTAGTGAGACAGGGAGGTTATGGAGGTGTACAAGTTCCGGGCATATTTTTGTGGAGTTCTGCATTGGTACGTTGCAGTGAGAAAGGGAGGTTATGGAGGGGACATTTTCGGGGCATATTTGTGTGGAGTTCTGCATTGGTACGTTCTAGTGAGACAGAGAGGTTATGGAGGGTTCATTTTCACGGCGTATTTGTGTGGAGTTCTGCATTGGTACGTTCTAGTGAGTCACGGAGGACATGGAGGAATACAGGTTCATGGCATATTTGTGTGGAGTTCTTCATTGGTACATTCCAGTGAGACAGGGAGATTATGGAGGGGTACAGATTCAGGGCATATTTCTGTGGAGTTCTGCATTGGTACGTTCCAGTCAGACAGGGAGGTTATGTAGGAGTACAGGTTCAGGGGATATTTGTGTGTTTTTCTGCATTGGTACGTTCCAGTGAGAAAGGGAGGTTATGGAGGGGTATAGTTTCAGAGCATATTTATGTGGAGTTCTGCATTGATACGTTCCAGTGAGACAGGGAGGTTATGGAGGGGTACGGGTTCAGAGCATATTTGTGTGGAGTTCTGCATTGGTACGTTCCAGTGAGACAGGGAGGTTATGGAGTTGTACAGGTTCAGGGCATATTTATGTGGAGTTCTGCATTGGAACATTCCAGTGAGACACGGAGGATATGCAGGGGTACAGTTTCAGTGCATATTTGGGTGGAGTTCTGCATTGGTACGTTCCAATGAGACAGGGATGTTATGGAGGGGTAGAGGTTCAGGGCATATTTGTGTGGAGTTCTGCATTGGTACATTCCAGTGAGACACGGAGGATACGGAGGGATACAGGTTCAAGATATATTTGTGTGGAGTTCTTCATTGGTACGTTCCAGTGAGACAGGTACGTTTTGTAGCGTACAGGTCCAGGGCATATTTGTGTGGAGTTCTGCATTGGTACGTTCCAGTTAGACAGGGAGGTATGGAGGGGTACTGTTTCAGGGCATATTTGTGAGGAGTTCTGCATTGGTACGTTCCAGTGAGACAGGGAGGTTATGGAGGGGTACCGGTTCAGGGCATATTTGTGTGGAGTTCTGCATTGGTACGTTCCAGTGAGAAAGGGAGGTTATGGAGGGGAAATTTTCAGGACATATTTGTGTGGAGTTCTGCATTGGTACGTTCCAGTGTGACAGGGAGGTTATGGAGGGCACATATTCAGGGGATATTTTTGTGGAGTTCTGCATTGGTACGTTCCAGTTAGACAGGGAGGTTATGGACGGCTACAGTTTAAGGGCATATTTGTGTGGAGTTCTGCATTGGTACGTTCCAGTGGGACAGGGAGGATATGGATGGTACACATTCAGGGCATATTTTTGTGGAGTTCTGCATTGGTACGTTCCAGTGAGACAGGGAGGTTATGGAGGGGTAGAGGTTCAGGGCATACTTGTGTGGAGTTCTGCATTGGTACATTCCAGTGAGACACGGAGGATACGGAGGGATACAGGTTCATGACATATTTGTGTGGAGTTCTTCATTGGTACGTTCCAGTTAGACAGGGAGGTTATGGAGGGGTACAGTTTCAGGGCATATTTGTGAGGAGTTTTGCATTGCTACGTTCCAGTGAGACAGGGAGGATATGGAGGGTACATATTCAGGGGATATTTTTGTGGATTTCTGCATTGGTACGTTCCAGTGAGACAGCGATGTTATGGAGGGGTAGAGGTTCAGGGCATATTTGTGTGGAGTTCTGCATTGATACATTCCAGTGAGACACGGAGGATATGGAGGGATACAGATTCATGGCAAATTTGTGTGGAGTTCTGCATTGGTACGTTCCAGTGAGAAAGGGAGGTTATGGAGGGGAAATTTTCAGGACATATTTGTGTGGAGTTCTGCATTGGTACGTTCCAGTGTGACAGGGAGATTATGGAGGGCACATATTCAGGGGATATTTTTGTGGAGTTCTGCATTGGTACGTTCCAGTTAGACAGGGAGGTTATGGAGGGCTACAGTTTCAGGGCATATTTGTGTGGAGTTCTGCATTGGTACGTTCCAGTGGGACAGGGAGGATATGGAGGGTACACATTCAGGGCATATTTTTGTGGAGTTCTGCATTGGTACGTTCCAGTGAGACAGGGAGGTTATGGAGGGGTAGAGGTTCAGGGCATACTTGTGTGGAGTTCTGCATTGGTACATTCCAGTGAGACACGGAGGATACGGAGGGATACAGGTTCATGACATATTTGTGTGGAGTTCTTCATTGGTACGTTCCAGTTAGACAGGGAGGTTATGGAGGGGTACAGTTTCAGGGCATATTTGTGAGGAGTTTTGCATTGCTACGTTCCAGTGAGACAGGGAGGATATGGAGGGTACATATTCAGGGGATATTTTTGTGGAGTTCTGCATTGGTACGTTCCAGTGAGACAGCGATGTTATGGAGGGGTAGAGGTTCAGGGCATATTTGTGTGGAGTTCTGCATTGGTACATTCCAGTGAGACACGGAGGATATGGAGGGATACAGATTCATGGCAAATTTGTGTGGAGTTCGTCATTGGTACGTTCCAGTGAGACAGGTAGGTTTTGGAGCGTACAGGTTCAGGGCACATTTGTGTGTTTTTCTGCATTGTTATGTTCCAGTGAGAAAGGGAGGTTATGGAGGGGAAATTTTCAGGACATAAATGTGTGGAGTTCTACATTGGTACGTTCTAGTGAGACAGGGAGGTTATGGAGGTGTACAAGTTCAGGGCATATTTTTCTGGAGTTCTGCATTGGTAGGTTCGAGTGAGACAGGGAGGTTATGGTTGGGTAAAGGTTTAGCGCATATTTGTGTGGAGTTCTGCATTGGTACGTTCCAGTGAGACAGGTACGTTTTGTAGCGTACAGGTCCAGGGCTTATTTGTGTGGAGTTCTGCATTGGTACGTTCCAGTTAGACAGGGAGGTATGGAGGGGTACAGTTTCAGGGCATATTTGTGAGGAGTTCTGCATTGGTACGTTCCAGTGAGACAGGGAGGTTATGGAGGGGTACCGGTTCAGGGCATATTTGTGTGGAGTTCTGCATTGGTACGTTCCAGTGAGAAAGCGAGGTTATGGAGGGGAAATTTTCAGGACATATTTGTGTGGAGTTCTGCATTGGTACGTTCCAGTGTGACAGGGAGGTTATGGAGGGCACATATTCAGGGGACATTTTTGTGGAGTTCTGCATTGTTACGTTCCAGTTAGACAGGGAGGTTATGGAGGGCTACAGTTTCAGGGCATATTTGTGTGGAGTTCTGCATTGGTACGTTCCAGTGGGACAGGGAGGATATGGAGGGTACACATTCAGGGCATATTTTTGTGGAGTTCTGCATTGGTACGTTCCAGTGAGACAGGGAGGTTATGGAGGGGTAGAGTTTCAGGGCATACTTGTGTGGAGTTCTGCATTGGTACATTCCAGTGAGACACGGAGGATACGGAGGGATACAGGTTCATGACATATTTGTGTGGAGTTCTTCATTGGTACGTTCCAGTTAGACAGGGAGGTTATGGAGGGGTACAGTTTCAGGGCATATTTGTGAGGAGTTTTGCATTGCTACGTTCCAGTGAGACAGGGAGGATATGGAGGGTACATATTCAGGGGATATTTTTGTGGAGTTCTGCATTGGTACGTTCCAGTGAGACAGGGATGTTATGGAGGGGTAGAGGTTCAGGGCATATTTGTGTGGAGTTCTGCATTGGTACATTCCAGTGAGACACGGCGGATATGGAGGGATACAGATTCATGGCAAATTTGTGTGGAGTTCGTCATTGGTACGTTCCAGTGAGACAGGTAGGTTTTGGAGCGTACAGGTTCAGGGCATATTTTTGTGGAGTTCTGCATTGGTACGTTCCAGTGAGACAGGGAGGTTATGTAGGTGTACAGGTTCAGGGTACATTTGTGTGTTTTTCTGCATTGTTACGTTCCAGTGAGAAAGGGAGGTTATGGAGGGGAAATTTTCAGGACATAAATGTGTGGAGTTCTACATTGGTACGTTCTAGTGAGACAGGGAGGTTATGGAGGTGTACAAGTTCAGGGCATATTTTTCTGGAGTTCTGCATTGGTAGGTTCGAGTGAGACAGGGAGTTTTTGGAGGGGTACAGGTTTAGGGCATATTTGGGTGGAATTCTGCATTGATACGTTCCAGTGAGACAGGGAGGTTATGCAGGGGGACAGGTTGAGGGCATATTTGTGTGGAGTTCTGCATTGGAACTTTCCAGTGAGTCAGGGAGTTTTTGGAGTGGCACAGTTTCAGGGCATATTTGTGTGTAGTTCTGCATTGGTACATTCCAGTGAGACAGGGAGGTTACGGGGGGTGGGGGGTACAGGTTCAGGGCATGTTTATGTGGAGTTCTGCATTTGAACATTCCAGTGAGACTGGGATGTTTTGGAGCTGTACAGGTTAAGGGCATATTTGTGTGGAGTTCTGCATTGGTACGTTGCAGTGAGAAAGGGAGGTTATGGAGGGGACATTTTCAGGGCACATTTGTGTGGAGTTCTGCATTGGTACGTTGCAGTGAGAAAGGGAGGTTATGGAGGTGTACAAGTTCCGGGCATATTTTTGTGGAGTTCGTCATTGGTACGTTCCAGTGAGACAGTTATATTTTGGAGCGTATAGGTTCAGGGCATATTTTTGTGGAGTTCTGCATTGGTACGTTCCAGTGAGACTGGGATGTTTTGGAGCTGTACAGGTTAAGGGCATATTTGTGTGGTGTTCTGCATTGGTACGTTGCAGTGAGAAAGGGAGGTTATGGAGGGGTCATTTTCACGGCGTATTTGTGTGGAGTTCTGCATTGGTACGTTCCAGTGAGACAGGGAGGATATGGAGGGTACATATTCAGGGGATATTTTTGTGGAGTTCTGCATTGGTACGTTCCAGTGAGACAGGGAGGTTATGGAGTGGTAGAGGTTCAGGGCATA
Organism: Hemitrygon akajei; assembly: GCF_048418815.1. NCBI lineage: Eukaryota > Metazoa > Chordata > Chondrichthyes > Myliobatiformes > Dasyatidae > Hemitrygon > Hemitrygon akajei. The sequence continues at coordinate 1,984,281 of NW_027331925.1, read as the reverse complement.
TTTGCGTGGAGTTCTGCATTGGTACATTCCAGTGAGACACGGAGGATACGGAGGGATACAGGTTCATGACATATTTGTGTGGAGTTCTTCATTGGTACGTTCCAGTGAGACAGGTAGGTTTTGTAGCGTACAGGTTCAGGGCATATTTGTGAGGAGTTCTGCATTGGTACGTTCCAGTGAGACAGGGAGGTTATGGAGGGCACATATTCAGGGGATATTTTTGTGGAGTTCTGCATTGGTACGTTCCAGTGAGAAAGGGAGGTTATGGAGGGGAAATTTCCAGGACATATTTGTGTGGAGTTCTGCATTGGTACGTTCCAGTGTGACAGGGAGGTTATGGAGGGCACATATTCAGGGGATATTTTTGTTTAGTTCTGCATTGGTACGTTCCAGTTAGACAGGGAGGTTATGGAGGGGTGCAGTTTCAGGGCATATTTGTGTGGAGTTCTGCATTGGTACGTTCCAGTGAGACAGGGAGGATATGGAGGGTACATATTCAGGGGATATTTTTGTGGAGTTCTGCATTGGTACGTTCCAGTGAGACAGGGTGGTTATGGAGGGGTAGAGGTTCAGGGCATACTTGTGTGGAGTTCTGCATTGGTACATTCCATTGAGACACGGAGGATACGGAGGGATACAGGTTCATGACATATTTGTGTGGAGTTCTTCATTGGTTCGTTCCAGTTAGACAGGGAGGTTATGGAGGGGAAATTTTCAGGACATATTTGTGTGGAGTTCTACATTGGTACGTTCTAGTGAGACAGGGAGGTTATGGAGGTGTACAAGTTCAGGGCATATTTTTCTGGAGTTCTGCATTGGTAGGTTCGAGTGAGACAGGGAGTTTTTGGAGGGGTACAGGTTTAGGGCATATTTGGGTGGAATTCTGCATTGATACGTTCCAGTGAGACAGGGTGGTTATGCAGGGGGACAGGTTCAGGGCATATTTGTGTGGTGTTCTGCATTGGAAATTTCCAGTGAGACACGGAGGATATGGAGGAGTACAGGTTCAGGGCATATTTTTGTGGAGTTCTGCATTGGTACGTTCCAGTGAGACACGGAGGATATGGAGGGATACAGATTCATGGCAAATTTGTGTGGAGTTCGTCATTGGTACGTTCCAGTGAGACAGGTAGGTTTTGCAGCGTATAGGTTCAGGGCATATTTTTGTGGAGTTCTGCATTGGTACGTTCCAGTGAGACAGGGAGGTTATGTAGGTGTACAGGTTCAGGGCACATTGGTGTGTTTTTCTGCATTGGTACGTTCCAGTGAGAAAGGGAGGTTATGGAGGGGAAATTTTCAGGACATAAATGTGTGGAGTTCTACATTGGTACGTTCTAGTGAGACAGGGAGGTTATGGAGGTGTACAAGTTCAGGGCATATTTTTCTGGAGTTCTGCATTGGTAGGTTCGAGTGAGACAGGGAGTTTTTGGAGGGGTACAGGTTTAGGGCATATTTGGGTGGAATTCTGCATTGATACGTTCCAGTGAGACAGGGAGGTTATGCAGGGGGACAGGTTGAGGGCATATTTGTGTGGAGTTCTGCATTGGAACTTTCCAGTGAGTCAGGGAGTATTTGGAGTGGCACAGTTTCAGGGCATATTTGTGTGTAGTTCTGCATTGGTACATTCCAGTGAGACAGGGAGGTTACGGGGGGTGGGGGGTACAGGTTCAGGGCATGTTTATGTGGAGTTCTGCATTTGAACATTCCAGTGAGACTGGGATGTTTTGGAGCTGTACAGGTTAAGGGCATATTTGTGTGGAGTTCTGCATTGGTACGTTGCAGTGAGAAAGGGAGGTTATGGAGGGGACATTTTCAGGGCACATTTGTGTGGAGTTCTGCATTGGTACGTTGCAGTGAGAAAGGGAGGTTATGGAGGTGTACAAGTTCCGGGCATATTTTTGTGGAGTTCTGCATTGGTACTTTCCTCTGTGTATGGGAGGTTATGGTTGGGTAAAGGTTTAGCGCATATTTGTGTGGAGTTCTGCATTGGTACGTTCCAGTGAGACAGGGAGGATATGGAGGGTACATATTCAGGGGATATTTTTGTGGAGTTCGTCATTGGTACGTTCCAGTGAGACAGTTAGATTTTGGAGCGTATAGGTTCAGGGCTTATTTTTGTGGAGTTCTGCATTGGTACGTTCCAGTGAGACTGGGATGTTTTGGAGCTGTACAGGTTAAGGGCATATTTGTGTGGTGTTCTGCATTGGTACGTTGCAGTGAGAAAGGGAGGTTATGGAGGGGTCATTTTCACGGCGTATTTGTGTGGAGTTCTGCATTGGTACGTTCCAGTGAGACAGGGAGGATATGGAGGGTACATATTCAGGGGATATTTTTGTGGAGTTCTGCATTGGTACGTTCCAGTGAGACAGGGAGGTTATGGAGTGGTAGAGGTTCAGGGCATATTTGCGTGGAGTTCTGCATTGGTACATTCCAGTGAGACACGGAGGATACGGAGGGATACAGGTTCATGACATATTTGTGTGGAGTTCTTCATTGGTACGTTCCAGTGAGACAGGTAGGTTTTGTAGCGTACAGGTTCAGGGCATATTTGTGAGGAGTTCTGCATTGGTACGTTCCAGTGAGACAGGGAGGTTATGGAGGGCACATATTCAGGGGATATTTTTGTGGAGTTCTGCATTGGTACGTTCCAGTGAGAAAGGGAGGTTATGGAGGGGAAATTTCCAGGACATATTTGTGTGGAGTTCTGCATTGGTACGTTCCAGTGTGACAGGGAGGTTATGGAGGGCACATATTCAGGGGATATTTTTGTTTAGTTCTGCATTGGTACGTTCCAGTTAGACAGGGAGGTTATGGAGGGGTGCAGTTTCAGGGCATATTTGTGTGGAGTTCTGCATTGGTACGTTCCAGTGAGACAGGGAGGATATGGAGGGTACATATTCAGGGGATATATTTGTGGAGTTCTGCATTGGTACGTTCCAGTGAGACAGGGTGGTTATGGAGGGGTAGAGGTTCAGGGCATACTTGTGTGGAGTTCTGCATTGGTACATTCCATTGAGACACGGAGGATACGGAGGGATACAGGTTCATGACATATTTGTGTGGAGTTCTTCATTGGTTCGTTCCAGTTAGACAGGGAGGTTATGGAGGGGAAATTTTCAGGACATATTTGTGTGGAGTTCTACATTGGTACGTTCTAGTGAGACAGGGAGGTTATGGAGGTGTACAAGTTCAGGGCATATTTTTCTGGAGTTCTGCATTGGTAGGTTCGAGTGAGACAGGGAGTTTTTGGAGGGGTACAGGTTTAGGGCATATTTGGGTGGAATTCTGCATTGATACGTTCCAGTGAGACAGGGTGGTTATGCAGGGGGACAGGTTCAGGGCATATTTGTGTGGAGTTCTGCATTGGAAATTTCCAGTGAGACACGGAGGATATGGAGGAGTACAGGTTCAGGGCATATTTGTGTGGAGTTCTGCATTGGTACGTTCCAGTGAGACACGGAGGATATGGAGGGATACAGATTCATGGCAAATTTGTGTGGAGTTCGTCATTGGTACGTTCCAGTGAGACAGGTAGGTTTTGCAGCGTATAGGTTCAGGGCATATTTTTGTGGAGTTCTGCATTGGTACGTTCCAGTGAGACAGGGAGGTTATGTAGGTGTACAGGTTCAGGGCACATTGGTGTGTTTTTCTGCATTGGTACGTTCCAGTGAGAAAGCGAGGTTATGGAGGGGAAATTTTCAGGACATATTTGTGTGGAGTTCTGCATTGGTACGTTCCAGTGTGACAGGGAGGTTATGGAGGGCACATATTCAGGGGATATTTTTGTGGAGTTCTGCATTGGTACGTTCCAGTTAGACAGGGAGGTTATGGAGGGCTACAGTTTCAGGGCATATTTGTGTGGAGTTCTGCATTGGTACGTTCCAGTGGGACAGGGAGGATATGGAGGGTACACATTCAGGGCATATTTTTGTGGAGTTCTGCATTGGTACGTTCCAGTGAGACAGGGAGGTTATGGAGGGGTAGAGGTTCAGGGCATACTTGTGTGGAGTTCTGCATTGGTACATTCCAGTGAGACACGGAGGATACGGAGGGATACAGGTTCATGACATATTTGTGTGGAGTTCTTCATTGGTACGTTCCAGTTAGACAGGGAGGTTATGGAGGGGTACAGTTTCAAGGCATATTTGTGAGGAGTTTGGCATTGCTACGTTCCAGTGAGACAGGGAGGATATGGAGGGTACATATTCAGGGGATATTTTTGTGGAGTTCTGCATTGGTACGTTCCAGTGAGACAGGGATGTTATGGAGGGGTAGAGGTTCAGGGCATATTTGTGTGGAGTTCTGCATTGGTACATTCCAGTGAGACACGGAGGATATGGAGGGATACAGATTCATGGCAAATTTGTGTGGAGTTCGTCATTGGTACGTTCCAGTGAGACAGGTAGGTTTTGGAGCGTACAGGTTCAGGGCATATTTTTGTGGAGTTCTGCATTGGTACGTTCCAGTGAGACAGGGAGGTTATGTAGGTGTACAGGTTCAGGGCACATTTGTGTGTTTTTCTGCATTGTTACGTTCCAGTGAGAAAGGGAGGTTATGGAGGGGAAATTTTCAGGACATAAATGTGTGGAGTTCTACATTGGTACGTTCTAGTGAGACAGGGAGGTTATGGAGGTGTACAAGTTCAGGGCATATTTTTCTGGAGTTCTGCATTGGTAGGTTCGAGTGAGACAGGGAGTCTTTGGAGGGGTACAGGTTTAGGGCATATTTGGGTGGAATTCTGCATTGATACGTTCCAGTGAGACAGGGAGGTTATGCAGGGGGACAGGTTGAGGGCATATTTGTGTGGAGTTCTGCATTGGAACTTTCCAGTGAGTCAGGGAGTTTTTGGAGGGGTACAGTTTCAGGGCATATTTGTGTGTAGTTCTGCATTGGTACATTCCAGTGAGACAGGGAGGTTACGGGGGGTGGGGGGTACAGTTTCAGGGCATGTTTATGTGGAGTTCTGCATTTGAACATTCCAATGAGACTGGGATGTTTTGGAGCTGTACAGGTTAAGGGCATATTTGTGTGGAGTTCTGCATTGGTACGTTGCAGTGAGAAAGGGAGGTTATGGAGGGGACATTTTCAGGGCACATTTGTGTGGAGTTCTGCATTGGTACGTTGCAGTGAGAAAGGGAGGTTATGGAGGTGTACAAGTTCCGGGCATATTTTTGTGGAGTTCTGCATTGGTACTTTCCTCTGTGTATGGGAGGTTATGGTTGGGTAAAGGTTTAGCGCATATTTGTGTGGAGTTCTGCATTGGCACGTTCCAGTGAGACAGGGAGGATATGGAGGGTACATATTCAGGGGATATTTTTGTGGAGTTCGTCATTGGTACGTTCCAGTGATACAGTTAGGTTTTGGAGCGTATAGGTTCAGGGCATATTCTTGTGGAGTTCTGCATTGGTACGTTCCAGTGAGACTGGGATGTTTTGGAGCTGTACAGGTTAAGGGCATATTTGTGTGGTGTTCTGCATTGGTACGTTCTAGTGAGAAAGGGAGGTTATGGAGGGGACATTTTCAGGGCGTATTTGTGTGGAGTTCTGCATTGGTACGTTCCAGTGAGACAGGGAGGATATGGAGGGTACATATTCAGGGCATATTTGCGTGGAGTTCTGCATTGGTACATTCCAGTGAGACACGGAGGATACGGAGGGATACAGGTTCATGACATATTTGTGTGGAGTTCTTCATTGGTACGTTCCAGTGAGACAGGTAGGTTTTGTAGCGTACAGGTTCAGGGCATATTTGTGTGGAGTTCTGCATTGGTACCTTCCAGTTAGACAGGGAGGTTATGGATGGGTACAGTTTCAGGGCATATTTGTGAGGAGTTCTGCATTGGTACGTTCCAGTGAGACAGGGAGGTTATGGAGGGCACATATTCAGGGGATATTTTTGTGGACTTCTGCATTGGTACGTTCCAGTGAGAAAGGGAGGTTATGGAGGGGAAATTTCCAGGACATATTTGTGTGGAGTTCTGCATTGGTACGTTCCAGTTAGACAGGGAGGTTATGGAGGGGTGCAGTTTCAGGGCATATTTGTGTGGAGTTCTGCATTGGTACGTTCCAGTGAGACAGGGAGGATATGGAGGGTACATATTCAGGGGATATTTTTGTGGAGTTCTGCATTGGTACGTTCCAGTGAGACAGGGTGGTTATGGAGGGGTAGAGGTTCAGGGCATACTTGTGTGGAGTTCTGCATTGGTACATTCCATTGAGACACGGAGGATACGGAGGGATACAGGTTCATGACATATTTGTGTGGAGTTCTTCATTGGTTCGTTCCAGTTAGACAGGGAGGTTATGGAGGGGAAATTTTCAGGACATATTTGTGTGGAGTTCTACATTGGTACGTTCTAGTGAGACAGGGAGGTTATGGAGGTGTACAAGTTCAGGGCATATTTTTCTGGAGTTCTGCATTGGTAGGTTCGAGTGAGACAGGGAGTTTTTGGAGGGGTACAGGTTTAGGGCATATTTGGGTGGAATTCTGCATTGATACGTTCCAGTGAGACAGGGAGGTTATGCAGGGGGACAGGTTCAGGGCATATTTGTGTGGAGATCTGCATTGGAACTTTCCAGTGAGACACGGAGGATATGGAGGAGTACAGGTTCAGGGCATATTTGTGTGGAGTTCTGCATTGGTACGTTCCAGTGAGACACGGAGGATATGGAGGGATACAGATTCATGGCAAATTTGTGTGGAGTTCGTCATTGGTACGTTCCAGTGAGACAGGTAGGTTTTGCAGCGTATAGGTTCAGGGCATATTTTTGTGGAGTTCAGCATTGGTACGTTCCAGTGAGACAGGGAGGTTATGTAGGTGTACAGGTTCAGGGCACATTGGTGTGTTTTTCTGCATTGGTACGTTCCAGTGAGAAAGCGAGGTTATGGAGGGGAAATTTTCAGGACATATTTGTGTGGAGTTCTGCATTGGTACGTTCCAGTGTGACAGGGAGGTTATGGAGGGCACATATTTAGGGGATATTTTTGTGGAGTTCTGCATTGGTACGTTCCAGTTAGACAGGGAGGTTATGGAGGGCTACAGTTTCAGGGCATATTTGTGTGGAGTTCTGCATTGGTACGTTCCAGTGGGACAGGGAGGATATGGAGGGTACACATTCAGGGCATATTTTTGTGGAGTTCTGCATTGGTACGTTCCAGTGAGACAGGGAGGTTATGGAGGGGTAGAGGTTCAGGGCGTACTTGTGTGGAGTTCTGCATTGGTACATTCCAGTGAGACACGGAGGATACGGAGGGATACAGGTTCATGACATATTTGTGTGGAGTTCTTCATTGGTACGTTCCAGTTAGACAGGGAGGTTATGGAGGGGTACAGTTTCAGGGCATATTTGTGAGGAGTTTTGCATTGCTACGTTCCAGTGAGACAGGGAGGATATGGAGGGTACATATTCAGGGGATATTTTTGTGGAGTTCTGCATTGGTACGTTCCAGTGAGACAGGGATGTTATGGAGGGGTAGAGGTTCGGGGCATATTTGTGTGGAGTTCTGCATTGGTACATTCCAGTGAGACACGGAGGATATGGAGGGATACAGATTCATGGCAAATTTGTGTGGAGTTCGTCATTGGTACGTTCCAGTGAGACAGGCAGGTTTTGGAGCGTACAGGTTCAGGGCATATTTTTGTGGAGTTCTGCATTGGTACGTTCCAGTGAGACAGGGAGGTTATGTAGGTGTACAGGTTCAGGGCACATTTGTGTGTTTTTCTGCATTGTTACGTTCCAGTGAGAAAGGGAGGTTATGGAGGGGAAATTTTCAGGACATAAATGTGTGGAGTTCTACATTGGTACGTTCTAGTGAGACAGGGAGGTTATGGAGGTGTACAAGTTCAGGGCATATTTTTCTGGAGTTCTGCATTGGTAGGTTCGAGTGAGACAGGGAGTTTTTGGAGGGGTACAGGTTTAGGGCATATTTGGGTTGAATTCTGCATTGATACGTTCCAGTGAGACAGGGAGGTTATGCAGGGGGACAGGTTGAGGGCATATTTGTGTGGAGTTCTGCATTGGAACTTTCCAGTGAGTCAGGGAGTTTTTGGAGGGGTACAGTTTCAGGGCATATTTGTGTGTAGTTCTGCATTGGTACATTCCAGTGAGACAGGGAGGTTACGGGGGGTGGGGGGTACAGGTTCAGGGCATGTTTATGTGGAGTTCTGCATTTGAACATTCCACTGAGACTGGGATGTTTTGGAGCTGTACAGGTTAAGGGCATATTTGTGTGGAGTTCTGCATTGGTCCGTTGCAGTGAGAAAGGGAGGTTATGGAGGGGACATTTTCAGGGCACATTTGTGTGGAGTTCTGCATTGGTACGTTGCAGTGAGAAAGGGAGGTTATGGAGGTGTACAAGTTCCGGGCATATTTTTGTGGAGTTCTGCATTGGTACTTTCCTCTGTGTATGGGAGGTTATGGTTGGGTAAAGGTTTAGCGCATATTTGTGTGGAGTTCTGCATTGGTACGTTCCAGTGAGACAGGGAGGATATGGAGGGTACATATTCAGGGGATATTTTTGTGGAGTTCGTCATTGGTACGTTCCAGTGAGACAGTTAGGTTTTGGAGCGTATAGGTTCAGGGCATATTTTTGTGGAGTTCTGCATTGGTACGTTCCAGTGAGACTGGGATGTTTTGGAGCTGTACAGGTTAAGGGCATATTTGTGTGGTGTTCTGCATTGGTACGTTGCAGTGAGAAAGGGAGGTTATGGAGGGGACATTTTCAGGGCATATTTGTGTGGAGTTCTGCATTGGTACGTTCTAGTGAGACAGGGAGGTTATGGAGGGGTCATTTTCACGGCGTATTTGTGTGGAGTTCTGCATTGGTACGTTCCAGTGAGACAGGGAGGATATGGAGGGTACATATTCAGGGGATATTTTTGTGGAGTTCTGCATTGGTACGTTCCAGTGAGACAGGGAGGTTATGGAGTGGTAGAGGTTCAGGGCATATTTGCGTGGAGTTCTGCATTGGTACATTCCAGTGAGACACGGAGGATACGGAGGGATACAGGTTCATGACATATTTGTGTGGAGTTCTTCATTGGTACGTTCCAGTGAGACAGGTAGGTTTTGTAGCGTACAGGTTCAGGGCATATTTGTGAGGAGTTCTGCATTGGTACGTTCCAGTGAGACAGGGAGGTTATGGAGGGCACATATTCAGGGGATATTTTTGTGGAGTTCTGCATTGGTACGTTCCAGTGAGAAAGGGAGGTTATGGAGGGGAAATTTCCAGGACATATTTGTGTGGAGTTCTGCATTGGTACGTTCCAGTGTGACAGGGAGGTTATGGAGGGCACATATTCAGGGGATATTTTTGTTTAGTTCTGCATTGGTACGTTCCAGTTAGACAGGGAGGTTATGGAGGGGTGCAGTTTCAGGGCATATTTGTGTGGAGTTCTGCATTGGTACGTTCCAGTGAGACAGGGAGGATATGGAGGGTACATATTCAGGGGATATTTTTGTGGAGTTCTGCATTGGTACGTTCCAGTGAGACAGGGTGGTTATGGAGGGGTAGAGGTTCAGGGCATACTTGTGTGGAGTTCTGCATTGGTACATTCCATTGAGACACGGAGGATACGGAGGGATACAGGTTCATGACATATTTGTGTGGAGTTCTTCATTGGTTCGTTCCAGTTAGACAGGGAGGTTATGGAGGGGAAATTTTCAGGACATATTTGTGTGGAGTTCTGCATTGGTACCTTCCAGTTAGACAGGGAGGTTATGGATGGGTACAGTTTCAGGGCATATTTGTGAGGAGTTCTGCATTGGTACGTTCCAGTGAGACAGGGAGGTTATGGAGGGCACATATTCAGGGGATATTTTTGTGGAGTTCTGCATTGGTACGTTCCAGTGAGAAAGGGAGGTTATGGAGGGGAAATTTCCAGGACATATTTGTGTGGAGTTCTGCATTGGTACGTTCCAGTGTGACAGGGAGGTTATGGAGGGCACATATTCAGGGGATATTTTTGTTTAGTTCTGCATTGGTACGTTCCAGTTAGACAGGGAGGTTATGGAGGGGTGCAGGTTCAGGGCATATTTGTGTGGAGTTCTGCATTGGTACGTTCCAGTGAGACAGGGAGGATATGGAGGGTACATATTCAGGGGATATTTTTGTGGAGTTCTACATTGGTACGTTCTAGTGAGACAGGGAGGTTATGGAGGTGTACAAGTTCAGGGCATATTTTTCTGGAGTTCTGCATTGGTAGGTTCGAGTGAGACAGGGAGTTTTTGGAGGGGTACAGGTTTAGGGCATATTTGGGTGGAATTCTGCATTGATACGTTCCAGTGAGACAGGGTGGTTATGCAGGGGGACAGGTTCAGGGCATATTTGTGTGGAGTTCTGCATTGGAACTTTCCAGTGAGACACGGAGGATATGGAGGAGTACAGGTTCAGGGCATATTTGTGTGGAGTTCTGCATTGGTACGTTCCAGTGAGAAACGGAGGATATGGAGGGATACAGATTCATGGCAAATTTGTGTGGAGTTCGTCATTGGTACGTTCCAGTGAGACAGGTAGGTTTTGCAGCGTATAGGTTCAGGGCATATTTTTGTGGAGTTCTGCATTGGTACGTTCCAGTGAGACAGGGAGGTTATGTAGGTGTACAGGTTCAGGGCACATTGGTGTGTTTTTCTGCATTGGTACGTTCCAGTGAGAAAGCGAGGTTATGGAGGGGAAATTTTCAGGACATATTTGTGTGGAGTTCTGCATTGGTACGTTCCAGTGTGACAGGGAGGTTATGGAGGGCACATATTCAGGGGATATTTTTGTGGAGTTCTGCATTGGTACGTTCCAGTTAGACAGGGAGGTTATGGAGGGCTACAGTTTCAGGGCATATTTGTGTGGAGTTCTGCATTGGTACGTTCCAGTGGGACAGGGAGGATATGGAGGGTACACATTCAGGGCATATTTTTGTGGAGTTCTGCATTGGTACGTTCCAGTGAGACAGGGAGGTTATGGAGGGGTAGAGGTTCAGGGCATACTTGTGTGGAGTTCTGCATTGGTACATTCCAGTGAGACACGGAGGATACGGAGGGATACAGGTTCATGACATATTTGTGTGGAGTTCTTCATTGGTACGTTCCAGTTAGACAGGGAGGTTATGGAGGGGTACAGTTTCAGGGCATATTTGTGAGGAGTTTTGCATTGCTACGTTCCAGTGAGACAGGGAGGATATGGAGGGTACATATTCAGGGGATATTTTTGTGGAGTTCTGCATTGGTACGTTCCAGTGAGACAGGGATGTTATGGAGGGGTAGAGGTTCGGGGCATATTTGTGTGGAGTTCTGCATTGGTACATTCCAGTGAGACACGGAGGATATGGAGGGATACAGATTCATGGCAAATTTGTGTGGAGTTCGTCATTGGTACGTTCCAGTGAGACAGGTAGGTTTTGGAGCGTACAGGTTCAGGGCATATTTTTGTGGAGTTCTGCATTGGTACGTTCCAGTGAGACAGGGAGGTTATGTAGGTGTACAGGTTCAGGGCACATTTGTGTGTTTTTCTGCATTGTTACGTTCCAGTGAGAAAGGGAGGTTATGGAGGGGAAATTTTCAGGACATAAATGTGTGGAGTTCTACATTGGTACGTTCTAGTGAGACAGGGAGGTTATGGAGGTGTACAAGTTCAGGGCATATTTTTCTGGAGTTCTGCATTGGTAGGTTCGAGTGAGACAGGGAGTTTTTGGAGGGGTACAGGTTTAGGGCATATTTGGGTGGAATTCTGCATTGATACGTTCCAGTGAGACAGGGAGGTTATGCAGGGGGACAGGTTGAGGGCATATTTGTGTGGAGTTCTGCATTGGAACTTTCCAGTGAGTCAGGGAGTTTTTGGAGGGGTACAGTTTCAGGGCATATTTGTGTGTAGTTCTGCATTGGTACATTCCAGTGAGACAGGGAGGTTACGGGGGGTGGGGGGTACAGGTTCAGGGCATGTTTAAGTGGAGTTCTGCATTTGAACATTCCAGTGAGACTGGGATGTTTTGGAGCTGTACAGGTTAAGGGCATATTTGTGTGGAGTTCTGCATTGGTACGTTGCAGTGAGAAAGGGAGGTTATGGAGGGGACATTTTCAGGGCACATTTGTGTGGAGTTCTGCATTGGTACGTTGCAGTGAGAAAGGGAGGTTATGGAGGTGTACAAGTTCCGGGCATATTTTTGTGGAGTTCTGCATTGGTACTTTCCTCTGTGTATGGGAGGTTATGGTTGGGTAAAGGTTTAGCGCATATTTGTGTGGAGTTCTGCATTGGTACGTTCCAGTGAGACAGGGAGGATATGGAGGGTACATATTCAGGGGATATTTTTGTGGAGTTCGTCATTGGTACGTTCCAGTGAGACAGTTAGGTTTTGGAGCGTATAGGTTCAGGGCATATTTTTGTGGAGTTCTGCATTGGTACGTTCCAGTGAGAATGGGATGTTTTGGAGCTGTACAGGTTAAGGGCATATTTGTGTGGTGTTCTGCATTGGTACGTTGCAGTGAGAAAGGGAGGTTATGGAGGGGACATTTTCAGGGCATATTTGTGTGGAGTTCTGCATTGGTACGTTCTAGTGAGACAGGGAGGTTATGGAGGGGTCATTTTCACGGCGTATTTGTGTGGAGTTCTGCATTGCTACGTTCCAGTGAGACAGGGAGGATATGGAGGGTACATATTCAGGGGATATTTTTGTGGAGTTCTGCATTGGTACGTTCCAGTGAGACAGGGAGGTTATGGAGTGGTAGAGGTTCAGGGCATATTTGCGTGGAGTTCTGCATTGGTACATTCCAGTGAGACACGGAGGATACGGAGGGATACAGGTTCATGACATATTTGTGTGGAGTTCTTCATTGGCACGTTCCAGTGAGACAGGTAGGTTTTGTAGCGTACAGGTTCAGGGCATATTTGTGAGGAGTTCTGCATTGGTACGTTCCAGTGAGACAGGGAGGTTATGGAGGGCACATATTCAGGGGATATTTTTGTGGAGTTCTGCATTGGTACGTTCCAGTGAGAAAGGGAGGTTATGGAGGGGAAATTTCCAGGACATATTTGTGTGGAGTTCTGCATTGGTACGTTCCAGTGTGACAGGGAGATTATGGAGGGCACATATTCAGGGGATATTTTTGTTTAGTTCTGCATTGGTACGTTCCAGTTAGACAGGGAGGTTATGGAGGGGTGCAGTTTCAGGGCATATTTGTGTGGAGTTCTGCATTGGTACGTTCCAGTGAGACAGGGAGGATATGGAGGGTACATATTCAGGGGATATTTTTGTGGAGTTCTGCATTGGTACGTTCCAGTGAGACAGGGTGGTTATGGAGGGGTAGAGGTTCAGGGCATACTTGTGTGGAGTTCTGCATTGGTACATTCCATTGAGACACGGAGGATACGGAGGGATACAGGTTCATGACATATTTGTGTGGAGTTCTTCATTGGTTCGTTCCAGTTAGACAGGGAGGTTATGGAGGGGAAATTTTCAGGACATATTTGTGTGTAGTTCTACATTGGTACGTTCTAGTGAGACAGGGAGGTTATGGAGGTGTACAAGTTCAGGGCATATTTTTCTGGAGTTCTGCATTGGTACGTTCCAGTGAGACACGGAGGATATGGAGGGATACAGATTCATGGCAAATTTGTGTGGAGTTCGTCATTGGTACGTTCCAGTGAGACAGGTAGGTTTTGCAGCGTATAGGTTCAGGGCATATTTTTGTGGAGTTCTGCATTGGTACGTTCCAGTGAGACAGGGAGGTTATGTAGGTGTACAGGTTCAGGGCACATTGGTGTGTTTTTCTGCATTGGTACGTTCCAGTGAGAAAGCGAGGTTATGGAGGGGAAATTTTCAGGACATATTTGTGTGGAGTTCTGCATTGGTACGTTCCAGTGTGACAGGGAGGTTATGGAGGGCACATATTCAGGGGATATTTTTGTGGAGTTCTGCATTGGTACGTTCCAGTTAGACAGGGAGGTTATGGAGGGCTACAGTTTCAGGGCATATTTGTGTGGAGTTCTGCATTGGTACGTTCCAGTGGGACAGGGAGGATATGGAGGGTACACATTCAGGGCATATTTTTGTGGAGTTCTGCATTGGTACGTTCCAGTGAGACAGGGAGGTTATGGAGGGGTAGAGGTTCAGGGCATACTTGTGTGGAGTTCTGCATTGGTACATTCCAGTGAGACACGGAGGATACGGAGGGATACAGGTTCATGACATATTTGTGTGGAGTTCTTCATTGGTACGTTCCAGTTAGACAGGGAGGTTATGGAGGGGTACAGTTTCAGGGCATATTTGTGAGGAGATTTGCATTGCTACGTTCCAGTGAGACAGGGAGGATATGGAGGGTACATATTCAGGGGATATTTTTGTGGAGTTCTGCATTGGTACGTTCCAGTGAGACAGGGATGTTATGGAGGGGTAGAGGTTCAGGGCATATTTGTGTGGAGTTCTGCATTGGTACATTCCAGTGAGACAGGGAGGATATGGAGGGATACAGATTCATGGCAAATTTGTGTGGAGTTCGTCATTGGTACGTTCCAGTGAGACAGGTAGGTTTTGGAGCGTACAGGTTCAGGGCATATTTTTGTGTAGTTCTGCATTGGTACGTTCCAGTGAGACAGGGAGGTTATGTAGGTGTACAGGTTCAGGGCATATTTTTCTGGAGTTCTGCATTGGTAGGTTCGAGTGAGACAGGGAGGTTATGCAGGGGGACAGGTTGAGGGCATATTTGTGTGGAGTTCTGCATTGGAACTTTCCAGTGAGTCAGGGAGTTTTTGGAGGGGTACAGTTTCAGGGCATATTTGTGTGTAGTTCTGCATTGGTACATTCCAGTGAGACAGGGAGGTTACGGGGGGTGGGGGGTACAGGTTCAGGGCATGTTTATGTGGAGTTCTGCATTTGAACATTCCAGTGAGACTGGGATGTTTTGGAGCTGTACAGGTTAAGGGCATATTTGTGTGGAGTTCTGCATTGGTACGTTGCAGTGAGAAAGGGAGGTTATGGAGGGGACATTTTCAGGGCACATTTGTGTGGAGTTCTGCATTGGTACGTTGCAGTGAGAAAGGGAGGTTATGGAGGTGTAGAAGCTCCGGGCATATTTTTGTGGAGTTCTGCATTGGTACTTTCCTCTGTGTATGGGAGGTTATGGTTGGGTAAAGGTTTAGCGCATATTTGTGTGGAGTTCTGCATTGGTACGTTCCAGTGAGACAGGGAGGATATGGAGGGTACATATTCAGGGGATATTTTTGTGGAGTTCGTCATTGGTACGTTCCAGTGAGACAGTTAGGTTTTGGAGCGTATAGGTTCAGGGCATATTTTTGTGGAGTTCTGCATTGGTACGTTCCAGTGAGACTGGGATGTTTTGGAGCTGTACAGGTTAAGGGCATATTTGTGTGGTGTTCTGCATTGGTACGTTGCAGTGAGAAAGGGAGGTTATGGAGGGGACATTTTCAGGGCATATTTGTGTGGAGTTCTGCATTGGTACGTTCTAGTGAGACAGGGAGGTTATGGAGGGGTCATTTTCACGGCGTATTTGTGTGGAGTTCTGCATTGGTACGTTCCAGTGAGACAGGGAGGATATGGAGGGTACATATTCAGGGGATATTTTTGTGGAGTTCTGCATTGGTACGTTCCAGTGAGACAGGGAGGTTATGGAGTGGTAGAGGTTCAGGGCATATTTGCGTGGAGTTCTGCATTGGTACATTCCAGTGAGACACGGAGGATACGGAGGGATACAGGTTCATGACATATTTGTGAGGAGTTCTTCATTGGTACGTTCCAGTGAGACAGGTAGGTTTTGTAGCGTACAGGTTCAGGGCATATTTGTGTGGAGTTCTGCATTGGTACCTTCCAGTTAGACAGGGAGGTTATGGATGGGTACAGTTTCAGGGCATATTTGTGAGGAGTTCTGCATTGGTACGTTCCAGTGAGACAGGGAGGTTATGGAGGGCACATATTCAGGGGATATTTTTGTGGAGTTCTGCATTGGTACGTTCCAGTGAGAAAGGGAGGTTATGGAGGGGAAATTTCCAGGACATATTTGTGTGGAGTTCTGCATTGGTACGTTCCAGTGTGACAGGGAGGTTATGGAGGGCACATATTCAGGGGATATTTTTGTTTAGTTCTGCATTGGTACGTTCCAGTTAGACAGGGAGGTTATGGAGGGGTGCAGTTTCAGGGCATATTTGTGTGGAGTTCTGCATTGGTACGTTCCAGTGAGACAGGGAGGATATGGAGGGTACATATTCAGGGGATATTTTTGTGGAGTTCTGCATTGGTACGTTCCAGTGAGACAGGGTGGTTATGGAGGGATAGAGGTTCAGGGCATACTTGTGTGGAGTTCTGCATTGGTACATTCCATTGAGACACGGAGGATACGGAGGGATACAGGTTCATGACATATTTGTGTGGAGTTCTTCATTGGTTCGTTCCAGTTAGACAGGGAGGTTATGGAGGGGAAATTTTCAGGACATAATTGTGTGGAGTTCTACATTGGTACGTTCTAGTGAGACAGGGAGGTTATGGAGGTGTACAAGTTCAGGGCATATTTTTCTGGAGTTCTGCATTGGTAGGTTCGAGTGAGACAGGGAGTTTTTGGAGGGGTACAGGTTTAGGGCATATTTGGGTGGAATTCTGCATTGATACGTTCCAGTGAGACAGGGTGGTTATGCAGGGGGACAGGTTCAGGGCATATTTGTGTGGAGTTCTGCATTGGAACTTTCCAGTGAGACACGGAGGATATGGAGGAGTACAGGTTCAGGGCATATTTGTGTGGAGTTCTGCATTGGTACGTTCCAGTGAGACACGGAGGATATGGAGGGATACAGATTCATGGCAAATTTGTGTGGAGTTCGTCATTGGTACGTTCCAGTGAGACAGGTAGGTTTTGCAGCGTATAGGTTCAGGGCATATTTTTGTGGAGTTCTGCATTGGTACGTTCCAGTGAGACAGGGAGGTTATGTAGGTGTACAGGTTCAGGGCACATTGGTGTGTTTTTCTGCATTGGTACGTTCCAGTGAGAAAGGGAGGTTATGGAGGGGTACAGTTTCAGGGCATATTTATGTGGAGTTCTGCATTGGTACGTTCCAGTGAGACAGGGAGTTTATGGAGGGGTACATTTCAGGGCATATTTTTGTGGAGTTCTGCATTGGTACGTTCCAGTGTGACAGGTAGGTTATGGTGGGGTACAGGTTTAGGGCATATTTATGTGGAGTTCTGCATTGGTACGTTCCACTGTGACAGGGAGGTTATAGTGGGGTACAGGTTCAGGGCATATTTGTGTGGAGTTCTGCATTGGTACTTTCCAGTGAGACTGGGATGTTTTGGAGCTGTACAGGTTAAGGGCATATTTGTGTGGAGTTCTGCATTGGTACGTTGCAGTGAGAAAGGGAGGTTATGGAGGGGACATTTTCAGGGCATATTTGTGTGGAGTTCTGCATTGGTACGTTGCAGTGAGAAAGGGAGGTTATGGAGGTGTACAAGTTCCGGGCATATTTTTGTGGAGTTCTGCATTGGTACTTTCCTGTGTGTATGGGAGGTTATGGTTGGGTAAAGGTTTAGCGCATATTTGTTTGGAGTTCTGCATTGGTACGCTCCAGTGAGACAGGGAGGATATGGAGGGTACATATTCTGGGGATATTTTTGTGGAGTTCTGCATTGGTACGTTCCAGTGAGAAAGGGAGGTTATGGAGGGGAAATTTTCAGGACATATTTGTGTGGAGTTCTACATTGGTACGTTCTAGTGAGACAGGGAGGTTATGGAGGTGTACAAGTTCCGGGCATATTTTTGTGGAGTTCTGCATTGGTACGTTGCAGTGAGAAAGGGAGGTTATGGAGGGGACATTTTCGGGGCATATTTGTGTGGAGTTCTGCATTGGTACGTTCTAGTGAGACAGGGAGGTTATGGAGGGTTCATTTTCACGGCGTATTTGTGTGGAGTTCTGCATTGGTACGTTCTAGTGAGTCACGGAGGACATGGAGGGATACAGGTTCATGGCATATTTGTGTGGAGTTCTTCATTGGTACATTCCAGTGAGACAGGGAGATTATGGAGGGGTACAGATTCAGGGCATATTTCTGTGGAGTTCTGCATTGGTACGTTCCAGTCAGACAGGGAGGTTATGTAGGAGTACAGGTTCAGGGGATATTTGTGTGTTTTTCTGCATTGGTACGTTCCAGTGAGAAAGGGAGGTTATGGAGGGGTATAGTTTCAGAGCATATTTATGTGGAGTTCTTCATTGGTACGTTCCAGTTAGACAGGGAGGTTATGGAGGGGTACAGTTTCAGGGCATATTTGTGAGGAGATTTGCATTGCTACGTTCCAGTGAGACAGGGAGGATATGGAGGGTACATATTCAGGGGATATTTTTGTGGAGTTCTGCATTGGTACGTTCCAGTGAGACAGGGATGTTATGGAGGGGTAGAGGTTCAGGGCATATTTGTGTGGAGTTCTGCATTGGTACATTCCAGTGAGACAGGGAGGATATGGAGGGATACAGATTCATGGCAAATTTGTGTGGAGTTCGTCATTGGTACGTTCCAGTGAGACAGGTAGGTTTTGGAGCGTACAGGTTCAGGGCATATTTTTGTGTAGTTCTGCATTGGTACGTTCCAGTGAGACAGGGAGGTTCTGTAGGTGTACAGGTTCAGTGCATATTTTTCTGGAGTTCTGCATTGGTAGGTTCGAGTGAGACAGGGAGGTTATGCAGGGGGACAGGTTGAGGGCATATTTGTGTGGAGTTCTGCATTGGAACTTTCCAGTGAGTCAGGGAGTTTTTGGAGGGGTACAGTTTCAGGGCATATTTGTGTGTAGTTCTGCATTGGTACATTCCAGTGAGACAGGGAGGTTACGGGGGGTGGGGGGTACAGGTTCAGGGCATGTTTATGTGGAGTTCTGCATTTGAACATTCCAGTGAGACTGGGATGTTTTGGAGCTGTACAGGTTAAGGGCATATTTGTGTGGAGTTCTGCATTGGTACGTTGCAGTGAGAAAGGGAGGTTATGGAGGGGACATTTTCAGGGCACATTTGTGTGGAGTTCTGCATTGGTACGTTGCAGTGAGAAAGGGAGGTTATGGAGGTGTAGAAGCTCCGGGCATATTTTTGTGGAGTTCTGCATTGGTACTTTCCTCTGTGTATGGGAGGTTATGGTTGGGTAAAGGTTTAGCGCATATTTGTGTGGAGTTCTGCATTGGTACGTTCCAGTGAGACAGGGAGGATATGGAGGGTACATATTCAGGGGATATTTTTGTGGAGTTCGTCATTGGTACGTTCCAGTGAGACAGTTAGGTTTTGGAGCGTATAGGTTCAGGGCATATTTTTGTGGAGTTCTGCATTGGTACGTTCCAGTGAGACTGGGATGTTTTGGAGCTGTACAGGTTAAGGGCATATTTGTGTGGTGTTCTGCATTGGTACGTTGCAGTGAGAAAGGGAGGTTATGGAGGGGACATTTTCAGGGCATATTTGTGTGGAGTTCTGCATTGGTACGTTCTAGTGAGACAGGGAGGTTATGGAGGGGTCATTTTCACGGCGTATTTGTGTGGAGTTCTGCATTGGTACGTTCCAGTGAGACAGGGAGGATATGGAGGGTACATATTCAGGGGATATTTTTGTGGAGTTCTGCATTGGTACGTTCCAGTGAGACAGGGAGGTTATGGAGTGGTAGAGGTTCAGGGCATATTTGCGTGGAGTTCTGCATTGGTACATTCCAGTGAGACACGGAGGATACGGAGGGATACAGGTTCATGACATATTTGTGAGGAGTTCTTCATTGGTACGTTCCAGTGAGACAGGTAGGTTTTGTAGCGTACAGGTTCAGGGCATATTTGTGTGGAGTTCTGCATTGGTACCTTCCAGTTAGACAGGGAGGTTATGGATGGGTACAGTTTCAGGGCATATTTGTGAGGAGTTCTGCATTGGTACGTTCCAGTGAGACAGGGAGGTTATGGAGGGCACATATTCAGGGGATATTTTTGTGGAGTTCTGCATTGGTACGTTCCAGTGAGAAAGGGAGGTTATGGAGGGGAAATTTCCAGGACATATTTGTGTGGAGTTCTGCATTGGTACGTTCCAGTGTGACAGGGAGGTTATGGAGGGCACATATTCAGGGGATATTTTTGTTTAGTTCTGCATTGGTACGTTCCAGTTAGACAGGGAGGTTATGGAGGGGTGCAGTTTCAGGGCATATTTGTGTGGAGTTCTGCATTGGTACGTTCCAGTGAGACAGGGAGGATATGGAGGGTACATATTCAGGGGATATTTTTGTGGAGTTCTGCATTGGTACGTTCCAGTGAGACAGGGTGGTTATGGAGGGATAGAGGTTCAGGGCATACTTGTGTGGAGTTCTGCATTGGTACATTCCATTGAGACACGGAGGATACGGAGGGATACAGGTTCATGACATATTTGTGTGGAGTTCTTCATTGGTTCGTTCCAGTTAGACAGGGAGGTTATGGAGGGGAAATTTTCAGGACATAATTGTGTGGAGTTCTACATTGGTACGTTCTAGTGAGACAGGGAGGTTATGGAGGTGTACAAGTTCAGGGCATATTTTTCTGGAGTTCTGCATTGGTAGGTTCGAGTGAGACAGGGAGTTTTTGGAGGGGTACAGGTTTAGGGCATATTTGGGTGGAATTCTGCATTGATACGTTCCAGTGAGACAGGGTGGTTATGCAGGGGGACAGGTTCAGGGCATATTTGTGTGGAGTTCTGCATTGGAACTTTCCAGTGAGACACGGAGGATATGGAGGAGTACAGGTTCAGGGCATATTTGTGTGGAGTTCTGCATTGGTACGTTCCAGTGAGACACGGAGGATATGGAGGGATACAGATTCATGGCAAATTTGTGTGGAGTTCGTCATTGGTACGTTCCAGTGAGACAGGTAGGTTTTGCAGCGTATAGGTTCAGGGCATATTTTTGTGGAGTTCTGCATTGGTACGTTCCAGTGAGACAGGGAGGTTATGTAGGTGTACAGGTTCAGGGCACATTGGTGTGTTTTTCTGCATTGGTACGTTCCAGTGAGAAAGGGAGGTTATGGAGGGGTACAGTTTCAGGGCATATTTATGTGGAGTTCTGCATTGGTACGTTCCAGTGAGACAGGGAGTTTATGGAGGGGTACATTTCAGGGCATATTTTTGTGGAGTTCTGCATTGGTACGTTCCAGTGTGACAGGTAGGTTATGGTGGGGTACAGGTTTAGGGCATATTATTGTGGAGTTCTGCATTGGTACGTTCCACTGTGACAGGGAGGTTATAGTGGGGTACAGGTTCAGGGCATATTTGTGTGGAGTTCTGCATTGGTACTTTCCAGTGAGACTGGGATGTTTTGGAGCTGTACAGGTTAAGGGCATATTTGTGTGGAGTTCTGCATTGGTACGTTGCAGTGAGAAAGGGAGGTTATGGAGGGGACATTTTCAGGGCATATTTGTGTGGAGTTCTGCATTGGTACGTTGCAGTGAGAAAGGGAGGTTATGGAGGTGTACAAGTTCCGGGCATATTTTTGTGGAGTTCTGCATTGGTACTTTCCTGTGTGTATGGGAGGTTATGGTTGGGTAAAGGTTTAGCGCATATTTGTTTGGAGTTCTGCATTGGTACGCTCCAGTGAGACAGGGAGGATATGGAGGGTACATATTCTGGGGATATTTTTGTGGAGTTCTGCATTGGTACGTTCCAGTGAGAAAGGGAGGTTATGGAGGGGAAATTTTCAGGACATATTTGTGTGGAGTTCTACATTGGTACGTTCTAGTGAGACAGGGAGGTTATGGAGGTGTACAAGTTCCGGGCATATTTTTGTGGAGTTCTGCATTGGTACGTTGCAGTGAGAAAGGGAGGTTATGGAGGGGACATTTTCGGGGCATATTTGTGTGGAGTTCTGCATTGGTACGTTCTAGTGAGACAGGGAGGTTATGGAGGGTTCATTTTCACGGCGTATTTGTGTGGAGTTCTGCATTGGTACGTTCTAGTGAGTCACGGAGGACATGGAGGGATACAGGTTCATGGCATATTTGTGTGGAGTTCTTCATTGGTACATTCCAGTGAGACAGGGAGATTATGGAGGGGTACAGATTCAGGGCATATTTCTGTGGAGTTCTGCATTGGTACGTTCCAGTCAGACAGGGAGGTTATGTAGGAGTACAGGTTCAGGGGATATTTGTGTGTTTTTCTGCATTGGTACGTTCCAGTGAGAAAGGGAGGTTATGGAGGGGTATAGTTTCAGAGCATATTTATGTGGAGTTCTGCATTGATACGTTCCAGTGAGACAGGGAGGTTATGGAGGGGTACGGGTTCAGAGCATATTTGTGTGGAGTTCTGCATTGGTACGTTCCAGTGAGACAGGGAGGTTATGGAGTTGTACAGGTTCAGGGCATATTTATGTGGAGTTCTGCATTGGAACATTCCAGTGAGACACGGAGGATATGCAGGGGTACAGTTTCAGTGCATATTTGGGTGGAGTTCTGCATTGGTACGTTCCAGTGAGAAAGGGAGGTGATGGAGGGGACATTTTCAGGGCATATTTGTGTGGAGTTCTGCATTGGTACGTTCTAGTGAGACAGATAGGTTATGGAGGTGTACAAGTTCCGGGCATATTTTTGTGGAATTCTGCATTGGTACGATCCAGTGTGACAGGGAGGTTATGGTTGGGTAAAGGTTTAGCGCATATTTGTGTGGAGTTCTGCATTGGTACGTTCCAGTGAGACAGGGAGGATATGGAGGGTACATATTCAGGGGATATTTTTGTGGAGTTCTGCATTGGTACGTTCCAGTGAGACAGGGATGTTATGGAGGGGTAGAGGTTCAGGGCATATTTGTGTGGAGTTCTGCATTGGTACATTCCAGTGAGACACGGAGGATACGGAGGGATACAGGTTCAAGACATATTTGTGTGGAGTTCTTCATTGGTACGTTCCAGTGAGACAGGTACGTTTTGTAGCGTACAGGTCCAGGGCATATTTGTGTGGAGTTCTGCATTGGTACGTTCCAGTTAGACAGGGAGGTATGGAGGGGTACAGTTTCAGGGCATATTTGTGAGGAGTTCTGCATTGGTACGTTCCAGTGAGACAGGGAGGTTATGGAGGGGTACCGGTTCAGGGCATATTTGTGTGGAGTTCTGCATTGGTACGTTCCAGTGAGAAAGGGAGGTTATGGAGGGGAAATTTTCAGGACATATTTGTGTGGAGTTCTGCATTGGTACGTTCCAGTGTGACAGGGAGGTTATGGAGGGCACATATTCAGGGGATATTTTTGTGGAGTTCTGCATTGGTACGTTCCAGTTAGACAGGGAGGTTATGGAGGGCTACAGTTTCAGGGCATATTTGTGTGGAGTTCTGCATTGGTACGTTCCAGTGAGACAGGGAGGATATGGAGGGTACACATTCAGGGCATATTTTTGTGGAGTTCTGCATTGGTACGTTCCAGTGAGACAGGGAGGTTATGGAGGGGTAGAGGTTCAGGGCATACTTGTGTGGAGTTCTGCATTGGTACATTCCAGTGAGACACGGAGGATACGGAGGGATACAGGTTCATGACATATTTGTGTGGAGTTCTTCATTGGTACGTTCCAGTTAGACAGGGAGGTTATGGAGGGGTACAGTTTCAGGGCATATTTGTGAGGAGTTTTGCATTGCTACGTTCCAGTGAGACAGGGAGGATATGGAGGGTACATATTCAGGGGATATTTTTGTGGAGTTCTGCATTGGTACGTTCCAGTGAGACAGGGATGTTATGGAGGGGTAGAGGTTCAGGGCATATTTGTGTGGAGTTCTGCATTGGTACATTCCAGTAAGACACGGAGGATATGGAGGGATACAGATTCATGGCAAATTTGTGTGGAGTTCGTCATTGGTACGTTCCAGTGAGACAGGTAGGTTTTGGAGCGTACAGGTTCAGGGCATATTTTTGTGGAGTTCTGCATTGGTACGATCCAGTGTGACAGGGAGGTTATGGTTGGGTAAAGGTTTAGCGCATATTTGTGTGGAGTTCTGCATTGGTACGTTCCAGTGAGACAGGGAGGATATGGAGGGTACATATTCAGGGGATATTTTTGTGTAGTTCTGCATTGGTACGTTCCAGTGAGACAGGGAGGTTATGGAGGGGTAGAGGTTCAGGGCATATTTGTGTGGAGTTCTGCATTGGTACATTCCAGTGAGACACGGAGGATACGGAGGGATACAGGTTCAAGACATATTTGTGTGGAGTTCTTCATTGGTACGTTCCAGTGAGACAGGAAGGTTATGGAGGTGTACAGGTTCAGGGCATACTTGTGTTGAGTTCTGCATTGGTACGTTCCAGTTAGACAGGGAGGTTATGGAGGGGTACAGTTTCAGGGCATATTTGTGAGGAGTTTTGCATTGGTACGTTCCAGTGAGACAGGGAAGTTATGGAGGGGTACCGGTTCAGGGCATATTTGTGTGGAGTTCTGTATTGGTACGTTCCAGTGAGAAAGGGAGGTTATGGAGGGGAAATTTTCAGGACATATTTGTGTGGAGTTCTGCATTGGTACGTTCCAGTGTGACAGGGAGGTTATGGAGGGCACATATTCAGGGGATATTTTTGTGGAGTTCTGCATTTGTACGTTCCAGTTAGACAGGGAGGTTATGGAGGGGTACAGTTTCAGGGCATATTTGTGTGGAGTTCTGCATTGGTACGTTCCAGTGAGACAGGGAGGATATGGAGGGTACATATTCAGGGGATATTTTTGTGGAGTTCTGCATTGGTACGTTCCAGTGAGACCGGGTGGTTATGGAGGGGTAGAGGTTCAGGGCATACTTGTGTGGAGTTCTGCATTGGTACATTCCAGTGAGACAGGGAGGTTATGGAGGTGTACAAGTTCAGGGCATATTTTTCTGGAGTTCTGCATTGGTAGGTTCGAGTGAGACAGGGAGTTTTTGGAGGGTACAGGTTTAGGGCATATTTGGGTGGAATTCTGCATTGATACGTTCCAGTGAGACAGGGAGGTTATGCAGGGGGACAGGTTGAGGGCATATTTGTGTGGAGTTCTGCATTGGAACTTTCCAGTGAGACAGGGAGTTTTTGGAGGGGTACAGTTTCAGGGCATATTTGTGTGGAGTTCTGCATTGGTACATTCCAGTGAGACAGGGAGGTTACGGGGGGTGGGGGGTACAGGTTCAGGGCATGTTTATGTGGAGTTCTGCATTTGAACATTCCAGTGAGACAGGGAGGTTATGGAGGGGTACATTTCAGGGCATATTTTTGTGGAGTTCTGCATTGGTACGTTCCAGTGTGACAGGGAGGTTATGGTGGGGTACAGGTTCAGGTCATATTTGTGTGGAGTTCTGCATTGGTACGTTCCACTGTGACAGGGAGGATATGGTGGGGTACAGGTTCAGGGCATATTTTTGTGGAGTTCTGCATTGGTACGTTCCAGTGGGACAGGGAGGATATGGAGGGTACACATTCAGGGCATATTTTTGTGGAGTTCTGCATTGGTACGTTCCAGTGAGACAGGGAGGTTATGGAGGGGTAGAGGTTCAGGGCATACTTGTGTGGAGTTCTGCATTGGTACATTCCAGTGAGACACGGAGGATACGGAGGGATACAGGTTCATGACATATTTGTGTGGAGTTCTTCATTGGTACGTTCCAGTTAGACAGGGAGGTTATGGAGGGGTACAGTTTCAGGGCATATTTGTGAGGAGTTTTGCATTGCTACGTTCCAGTGAGACAGGGAGGATATGGAGGGTACATATTCAGGGGATATTTTTGTGGAGTTCTGCATTGGTACGTTCCAGTGAGACAGGGATGTTATGGAGGGGTAGAGGTTCAGGGCATATTTGTGTGGAGTTCTGCATTGGTACATTCCAGTGAGACACGGAGGATATGGAGGGATACAGATTCATGGCAAATTTGTGTGGAGTTCGTCATTGGTACGTTCCAGTGAGACAGGTAGGTTTTGGAGCGTACAGGTTCAGGGCATATTTTTGTGGAGTTCTGCATTGGTACGTTCCAGTGAGACAGGGAGGTTATGTAGGTGTACAGGTTCAGGGCACATTTGTGTGTTTTTCTGCATTGTTACGTTCCAGTGAGAAAGGGAGGTTATGGAGGGGAAATTTTCAGGACATAAATGTGTGGAGTTCTACATTGGTACGTTCTAGTGAGACAGGGAGGTTATGGAGGTGTACAAGTTCAGGGCATATTTTTCTGGAGTTCTGCATTGGTAGGTTCGAGTGAGACAGGGAGTTTTTGGAGGGGTACAGGTTTAGGGCATATTTGGGTGGAATTCTGCATTGATACGTTCCAGTGAGACAGGGAGGTTATGCAGGGGGACAGGTTGAGGGCATATTTGTGTGGAGTTCTGCATTGGAACTTTCCAGTGAGTCAGGGAGTTTTTGGAGGGGTACAGTTTCAGGGCATATTTGTGTGTAGTTCTGCATTGGTACATTCCAGTGAGACAGGGAGGTTACGGGGGGTGGGGGGTACAGGTTCAGGGCATGTTTATGTGGAGTTCTGCATTTGAACATTCCAGTGAGACTGGGATGTTTGGAGCTGTACAGGTTAAGGGCATATTTGTGTGGAGTTCTGCATTGGTACGTTGCAGTGAGAAAGGGAGGTTATGGAGGGGACATTTTCAGGGCACATTTGTGTGGAGTTCTGCATTGGTACGTTGCATTGAGAAAGGGTGGTTATGGAGGTGTACAAGTTCCGGGCATATTTTTGTGGAGTTCTGCATTGGTACTTTCCTCTGTGTATGGGAGGATATGGTTGGGTAAAGGTTTAGCGCATATTTGTGTGGAGTTCTGCATTGGTACGTTCCAGTGAGACAGGGAGGATATGGAGGGTACATATTCAGGGGATATTTTTGTGGAGTTCGTCATTGGTACGTTCCAGTGAGACAGTTAGGTTTTGGAGCGTATAGGTTCAGGGCATATTTTTGTGGAGTTCTGCATTGGTACGTTCCAGTGAGACTGGGATGTTTTGGAGCTGTACAGGTTAAGGGCATATTTGTGTGGAGTTCTGCCTTGGTACGTTGCAGTGAGAAAGGGAGGTTATGGAGGGGACATTTTCAGGGCATATTTGTGTGGAGTTCTGCATTGGTACGTTCTAGTGAGACAGGGAGTTTATGGAGGGGTCATTTTCACGGCGTATTTGTGTGGAGTTCTGCATTGGTACGTTCCAGTGAGACAGGGAGGATATGGAGGGTACATATTCAGGGGATATTTTTTGTGGAGTTCTGCATTGGTACGTTCCAGTGAGACAGGGAGGTTATGGAGTGGTAGAGGTTCAGGGCATATTTGCGTGGAGTTCTGCATTGGTACATTCCAGTGAGACACGGAGGATACGGAGGGATACAGGTTCATGACATATTTGTGTGGAGTTCTTCATTGGTACGTTCCAGTGAGACAGGTAGGTTTTGTAGCGTACAGGTTCAGGGCATATTTGTGTGGAGTTCTGCATTGGTACCTTCCAGTTAGACAGGGAGGTTATGGATGGGTACAGTTTCAGGGCATATTTGTGAGGAGTTCTGCATTGGTACGTTCCAGTGAGACAGGGAGGTTATGGAGGGCACATATTCAGGGGATATTTTTGTGGAGTTCTGCATTGGTACGTTCCAGTGAGAAAGGGAGGTTATGGAGGGGAAATTTCCAGGACATATTTGTGTGGAGTTCTGCATTGGTACGTTCCAGTGAGACAGGGAGGATATGGAGGGTACATATTCAGGGGATATTTTTGTGGAGTTCTGCATTGGTACGTTCCAGTGAGACAGGGTGGTTATGGAGGGGTAGAGGTTCAGGGCATACTTGTGTGGAGTTCTGCATTGGTACATTCCATTGAGACACGGAGGATACGGAGGGATACAGGTTCATGACATATTTGTGTGGAGTTCTTCATTGGTTCGTTCCAGTTAGACAGGGAGGTTATGGAGGGGAAATTTTCAGGACATATTTGTGTGGAGTTCTACATTGGTACGTTCTAGTGAGACAGGGAGGTTATGGAGGTGTACAAGTTCAGGGCATATTTTTCTGGAGTTCTGCATTGGTAGGTTCGAGTGAGACAGGGAGTTTTTGGAGGGGTACAGGTTTAGGGCATATTTGGGTGGAATTCTGCATTGATACGTTCCAGTGAGACAGGGTGGTTATGCAGGGGGACAGGTTCAGGGCATATTTGTGTGGAGCTCTGCATTGGAACTTTCCAGTGAGACACGGAGGATATGGAGGAGTACAGGTTCAGGGCATATTTGTGTGGAGTTCTGCATTGGTACGTTCCAGTGAGACACGGAGGATATGGAGGGATACAGATTCATGGCAAATTTGTGTGGAGTTCGTCATTGGTACGTTCCACTGAGACAGGTAGGTTTTGCAGCGTATAGGTTCAGGGCATATTTTTGTGGAGTTCTGCATTGGTACGTTCCAGTGAGACAGGGAGGTTATGTAGGTGTACAGGTTCAGGGCACATTGGTGTGTTTTTCTGCATTGGTACGTTCCAGTGAGAAAGGGAGGTTATGGAGGGGTACTGTTTCAGGGCATATATATGTGGAGTTCTGCATTGGTACGTTCCAGTGAGACAGGGAGGTTATGGAGGGGTACATTTCAGGGCATATTTTTGTGGAGTTCTGCATTGGTACGTTCCAGTGTGACAGGGAGGTTATGGTGGGGTACAGGTTTAGGGCATATTTGTGTGGAGTTCTGCATTGGTACGTTCCACCCCGACAGGGAGGTTATGGTGGGGTACAGGTTCAGGGCATATTTGTGTGGAGTTCTGCATTGGTACTTTCCAGTGAGACTGGGATGTTTTGGAGCTGTACAGGTTAAGGGCATATTTGTGTGGAGTTCTGCATTGGTACGTTGCAGTGAGAAAGGGAGGTTATGGAGGGGACATTTTCAGGGCATATTTGTGTGGAGTTCTGCATTGGTACGTTGCAGTGAGAAAGGGAGGTTATGGAGGTGTACAAGTTCCGGGCATATTTTTGTGGAGTTCTGCATTGGTACTTTCCTGTGTGTATGGGAGGTTATGGTTGGGTAAAGGTTTAGCGCATATTTGTTTGGAGTTCTGCATTGGTACGTTCCAGTGAGACAGGGAGGATATGGAGGGTACATATTCAGGGGATATTTTTGTGGAGTTGTGCATTGGTACGTTCCAGTGAGAAAGGGAGGTTATGGAGGGGAAATTTTCAGGACATATTTGTGTGGAGTTCTACATTGGTACGTTCTAGTGAGACAGGGAGGTTGTGGAGGTGTACAAGTTCCGGGCATATTTTTGTGGAGTTCTGCATTGGTACGTTGCAGTGAGAAAGGGAGGTTATGGAGGGGACATTTTCGGGGCATATTTGTGTGGAGTTCTTCATTGGTACATTCCAGTGAGACAGGGAGATTATGGAGGGGTACAGATTCAGGGCATATTTCTGTGGAGTTCTGCATTGGTACATTCCAGTCAGACAGGGAGGTTATGTAGGAGTACAGGTTCAGGGGATATTTGTGTGTTTTTCTGCATTGGTACGTTCCAGTGAGAAAGGGAGGTTATGGAGGGGTATAGTTTCAGAGCATATTTATGTGGAGTTCTGCATTGATACGTTCCAGTGAGACAGGGAGGTTATGGAGGGGTACGGGTTCAGAGCATATTTGTGTGGAGTTCTGCATTGGTACGTTCCAGTGAGACAGGGAGGTTATGGAGTTGTACAGGTTCAGGGCATATTTATGTGGAGTTCTGCATTGGAACATTCCAGTGAGACACGGAGGATATGCAGGGGTACAGTTTCAGTGCATATTTGGGTGGAGTTCTGCATTGGTACGTTCCAGTGAGAAAGGGAGGTGATGGAGGGGACATTTTCAGGGCATATTTGTGTGGAGTTCTGCATTGGTACGTTCTAGTGAGACAGATAGGTTATGGAGGTGTACAAGTTCCGGGCATATTTTTGTGGAATTCTGCATTGGTACGATCCAGTGTGACAGGGAGGTTATGGTTGGGTAAAGGTTTAGCGCATATTTGTGTGGAGTTCTGCATTGGTACGTTCCAGTGAGACAGGGAGGATATGGAGGGTACATATTCAGGGGATATTTTTGTGGAGTTCTGCATTGGTACGTTCCAGTGAGACAGGGATGTTATGGAGGGGTAGAGGTTCAGGGCATATTTGTGTGGAGTTCTGCATTGGTACATTCCAGTGAGACACGGAGGATACGGAGGGATACAGGTTCAAGACATATTTGTGTGGAGTTCTTCATTGGTACGTTCCAGTGAGACAGGTACGTTTTGTAGCGTACAGGTCCAGGGCATATTTGTGTGGAGTTCTGCATTGGTACGTTCCAGTTAGACAGGGAGGTATGGAGGGGTACAGTTTCAGGGCATATTTGTGAGGAGTTCTGCATTGGTACGTTCCAGTGAGACAGGGAGGTTATGGAGGGGTACCGGTTCAGGGCATATTTGTGTGGAGTTCTGCATTGGTACGTTCCAGTGAGAAAGGGAGGTTATGGAGGGGAAATTTTCAGGACATATTTGTGTGGAGTTCTGCATTGGTACGTTCCAGTGTGACAGGGAGGTTATGGAGGGCACATATTCAGGGGATATTTTTGTGGAGTTCTGCATTGGTACGTTCCAGTTAGACAGGGAGGTTATGGAGGGCTACAGTTTCAGGGCATATTTGTGTGGAGTTCTGCAATGGTACGTTCCAGTGAGACAGGGAGGATATGGAGGGTACACATTCAGGGCATATTTTTGTGGAGTTCTGCATTGGTACGTTCCAGTGAGACAGGGAGGTTATGGAGGGGTAGAGGTTCAGGGCATATTTTTCTGGAGTTCTGCATTGGTAGGTTCCAGTGAGACAGGGAGTTTTTGGAGGGTACAGGTTAAGGGCATATTTGGGTGGAATTCTGCATTGATACGTTCCAGTGAGACAGGGAGGTTATGCAGGGGTACAGGTTGAGGGCATATTTGTGTGGAGTTCTGCATTGGAACTTTCCAGTGAGACAGGGAGTTTTTGGAGGGGTACAGTTTCAGGGCATATTTGTGTGGAGTTCTGCATTGGTACATTCCAGTGAGACAGGGAGGTTACGGGGGGTGGGGGGTACAGGTTCAGGGCATGTTTATGTGGAGTTCTGCATTTGAACATTCCAGTGAGACAGGGAGGTTATGGAGGGGTATATTTCAGGGCATATTTTTGTGGAGTTCTGCATTGGTACGTTCCAGTGTGACAGGGAGGTTATGGTGGGGTACAGGTTCAGGTCATATTTGTGTGGAGTTCTGCATTGGTACGTTCCACTGTGACAGGGAGGATATGGTGGGGTACAGGATCAGGGCATATTTGTGTGGAGTTCTGCATTGGTACGTTCCAGTGGGACAGGGAGGATATGGAGGGTACACATTCAGGGCATATTTTTGTGGAGTTCTGCATTGGTACGTTCCAGTGAGACAGGGAGGTTATGGAGGGGTAGAGGTTCAGGGCATACTTGTGTGGAGTTCTGCATTGGTACATTCCAGTGAGACACGGAGGATACGGAGGGATACAGGTTCATGACATATTTGTGTGGAGTTCTTCATTGGTACGTTCCAGTTAGACAGTGAGGTTATGGAGGGGTACAGTTTCAGGGCATATTTGTGAGGAGTTTTGCATTGCTACGTTCCAGTGAGACAGGGAGGATATGGAGGGTACATATTCAGGGGATATTTTTGTGGAGTTCTGCATTGGTACGTTCCAGTGAGACAGGGATGTTATGGAGGGGTAGAGGTTCAGGGCATATTTGTGTGGAGTTCTGCATTGGTACATTCCAGTGAGACACGGAGGATATGGAGGGATACAGATTCATGGCAAATTTGTGTGGAGTTCGTCATTGGTACGTTCCAGTGAGACAGGTAGGTTTTGGAGCGTACAGGTTCAGGGCATATTTTTGTGGAGTTCTGCATTGGTACGTTCCAGTGAGACAGGGAGGTTATGTAGGTGTACAGGTTCAGGGCACATTTGTGTGTTTTTCTGCATTGTTACGTTCCAGTGAGAAAGGGAGGTTATGGAGGGGAAATTTTCAGGACATAAATGTGTGGAGTTCTACATTGGTACGTTCTAGTGAGACAGGGAGGTTATGGAGGTGTACAAGTTCAGGGCATATTTTTCTGGAGTTCTGCATTGGTAGGTTCGAGTGAGACAGGGAGTTTTTGGAGGGGTACAGGTTTAGGGCATATTTGGGTGGAATTCTGCATTGATACGTTCCAGTGAGACAGGGAGGTTATGCAGGGGGAGAGGTTGAGGGCATATTTGTGTGGAGTTCTGCATTGGAACTTTCCAGTGAGTCAGGGAGTTTTTGGAGGGGTACAGTTTCAGGGCATATTTGTGTGTAGTTCTGCATTGGTACATTCCAGTGAGACAGGGAGGTTACGGGGGGTGGGTGGTACAGGTTCAGGGCATGTTTATGTGGAGTTCTGCATTTGAACATTCCAGTGAGACAGGGAGGTTATGGAGGGGTACATTTCAGGGCATATTTGTGTGGAGTTCTGCATTGGTACGTTGCAGTGAGAAAGGGAGGTTATGGAGGGGACATTTTCAGGGCACATTTGTGTGGAGTTCTGCATTGGTACGTTGCAGTGAGAAAGGGTGGTTATGGAGGTGTACAAGTTCCGGGCATATTTTTGTGGAGTTCTGCATTGGTACTTTCCTCTGTGTATGGGAGGATATGGTTGGGTAAAGGTTTAGCGCATATTTGTGTGGAGTTCTGCATTGGTACGTTCCAGTGAGACAGGGAGGATATGGAGGGTACATATTCAGGGGATATTTTTGTGGAGTTCGTCATTGGTACGTTCCAGTGAGACAGTTAGGTTTTGGAGCGTATAGGTTCAGGGCATATTTTTGTGGAGTTCTGCATTGGTACGTTCCAGTGAGACTGGGATGTTTTGGAGCTGTACAGGTTAAGGGCATATTTGTGTGGTGTTCTGCCTTGGTACGTTGCAGTGAGAAAGGGAGGTTATGGAGGGGGCATTTTCAGGGCATATTTGTGTGGAGTTCTGCATTGGTACGTTCTAGTGAGACAGGGAGGTTATGGAGGGGTCATTTTCACGGCGTATTTGTGTGGAGTTCTGCATTGGTACGTTCCAGTGAGACAGGGAGGATATGGAGGGTACATATTCAGGGGATATTTTTTGTGGAGTTCTGCATTGGTACGTTCCAGTGAGACAGGGAGGTTATGGAGTGGTAGAGGTTCAGGGCATATTTGCGTGGAGTTCTGCATTGGTACATTCCAGTGAGACACGGAGGATACGGAGGGATACAGGTTCATGACATATTTGTGTGGAGTTCTTCATTGGTACGTTCCAGTGAGACAGGTAGGTTTTGTAGCGTACAGGTTCAGGGCATATTTGTGTGGAGTTCTGCATTGGTACCTTCCAGTTAGACAGGGAGGTTATGGATGGGTACAGTTTCAGGGCATATTTGTGAGGAGTTCTGCATTGGTACGTTCCAGTGAGACAGGGAGGTTATGGAGGGCACATATTCAGGGGATATTTTTGTGGAGATCTGCATTGGTACGTTCCAGTGAGAAAGGGAGGTTATGGAGGGGAAATTTCCAGGACATATTTGTGTGGAGTTCTGCATTGTTACGTTCCAGTGTGACAGGGAGGTTATGGAGGGCACATATTCAGGGGATATTTTTGTTTAGTTCTGCATTGGTACGTTCCAGTTAGACAGGGAGGTTATGGAGGATTGCAGTTTCAGGGCATATTTGTGTGGAGTTCTGCATTGGTACGTTCCAGTGAGACAGGGAGGATATGGAGGGTACATATTCAGGGGATATTTTTGTGGAGTTCTGCATTGGTACGTTCCAGTGAGACAGGGTGGTTATGGAGGGGTAGAGGTTCAGGGCATACTTGTGTGGAGTTCTGCATTGGTACATTCCATTGAGACACGGAGGATACGGAGGGATACAGGTTCATGACATATTTGTGTGGAGTTCTTCATTGGTTCGTTCCAGTTAGACAGGGAGGTTATGGAGGGGAAATTTTCAGGACATATTTGTGTGGAGTTCTACATTGGTACGTTCTAGTGAGACAGGGAGGTTATGGAGGTGTACAAGTTCAGGGCATATTTTTCTGGAGTTCTGCATTGGTAGGTTCGAGTGAGACAGGGAGTTTTTGGAGGGGTACAGGTTTAGGGCATATTTGGGTGGAATTCTGCATTGATACGTTCCAGTGAGACAGGGTGGTTATGCAGGGGGACAGGTTCAGGGCATATTTGTGTGGAGTTCTGCATTGGAACTTTCCAGTGAGACACGGAGGATATGGAGGAGTACAGGTTCAGGGCATATTTGTGTGGAGTTCTGCATTGGTACGTTCCAGTGAGACACGGAGGATATGGAGGGATACAGATTCATGGCAAATTTGTGTGGAGTTCGTCATTGGTACGTTCCACTGAGACAGGTAGGTTTTGCAGCGTATAGGTTCAGGGCATATTTTTGTGGAGTTCTGCATTGGTACGTTCCAGTGAGACAGGGAGGTTATGTAGGTGTACAGGTTCAGGGCACATTGGTGTGTTTTTCTGCATTGGTACGTTCCAGTGAGAAAGGGAGGTTATGGAGGGGTACAGTTTCAGGGCATATATATGTGGAGTTCTGCATTGGTACGTTCCAGTGAGACAGGGAGGTTATGGAGGGGTACATTTCAGGGCATATTTTTGTGGAGTTCTGTATTGGTACGTTCCAGTGTGACAGGGAGGTTATGGTGGGGTACAGGTTTAGGGCATATTTGTGTGGAGTTCTGCATTGGTACGTTCCACCCCGACAGGGAGGTTATGGTGGGGTACAGGTTCAGGACATATTTGTGTGGAGTTCTGCATTGGTACTTTCCAGTGAGACTGGGATGTTTTGGAGCTGTACAGGTTAAGGGCATATTTGTGTGGAGTTCTGCATTGGTACGTTGCAGTGAGAAAGGGAGGTTATGGAGGGGACATTTTCAGGGCATATTTGTGTGGAGTTCTGCATTGGTACGTTGCAGTGAGAAAGGGAGGTTATGGAGGTGTACAAGTTCCGGGCATATTTTTGTGGAGTTCTGCATTGGTACTTTCCTGTGTGTATGGGAGGTTATGGTTGGGTAAAGGTTTAGCGCATATTTGTGTGGAGTTCTGCATTGGTACGTTCCACCCCGACAGGGAGGTTATGGTGGGGTACAGGTTCAGGACATATTTGTGTGGAGTTCTGCATTGGTACTTTCCAGTGAGACTGGGATGTTTTGGAGCTGTACAGGTTAAGGGCATATTTGTGTGGAGTTCTGCATTGGTACGTTGCAGTGAGAAAGGGAGGTTATGGAGGGGACATTTTCAGGGCATATTTGTGTGGAGTTCTGCATTGGTACGTTGCAGTGAGAAAGGGAGGTTATGGAGGTGTACAAGTTCCGGGCATATTTTTGTGGAGTTCTGCATTGGTACTTTCCTGTGTGTATGGGAGGTTATGGTTGGGTAAAGGTTTAGCGCATATTTGTTTGGAGTTCTGCATTGGTACGTTACAGTGAGACAGGGAGGATATGGAGGGTACATATTCAGGGGATATTTTTGTGGAGTTCTGCATTGGTACGTTCCAGTGAGAAAGGGAGGTTATGGAGGGGAAATTTTCAGGACATATTTGTGTGGAGTTCTACATTGGTACGTTCTAGTGAGACAGGGAGGTTATGGAGGTGTACAAGTTCCGGGCATATTTTTGTGGAGTTCTGCATTGGTACGTTGCAGTGAGAAAGGGAGGTTATGGAGGGGACATTTTCGGGGCATATTTGTGTGGAGTTCTTCATTGGTACATTCCAGTGAGACAGGGAGATTATGGAGGGGTACAGATTCAGGGCATATTTCTGTGGAGTTCTGCATTGGTACGTTCCAGTCAGACAGGGAGGTTATGTAGGAGTACAGGTTCAGGGGATATTTGTGTGTTTTTCTGCATTGGTACGTTCCAGTGAGAAAGGGAGGTTATGGAGGGGTATAGTTTCAGAGCATATTTATGTGGAGTTCTGCATTGATACGTTCCAGTGAGACAGGGAGGTTATGGAGGGGTACGGGTTCAGAGCATATTTGTGTGGAGTTCTGCATTGGTACGTTCCAGTGAGACAGGGAGGTTATGGAGTTGTACAGGTTCATGGCATATTTATGTGGAGTTCTGCATTGGAACATTCCAGTGAGACACGGAGGATATGCAGGGGTACAGTTTCAGTGCATGTTTGGGTGGAGTACTGCATTGGTACGTTCCAGTGAGAAAGGGAGGTGATGGAGGGGACATTTTCAGGGCATATTTGTGTGGAGTTCTGCATTGGTACGTTCTAGTGAGACAGATAGGTTATGGAGGTGTACAAGTTCCGGGCATATTTTTGTGGAATTCTGCATTGGTACGATCCAGTGTGACAGGGAGGTTATGGTTGGGTAAAGGTTTAGCGCATATTTGTGTGGAGTTCTGCATTGGTACGTTCCAGTGAGACAGGGAGGATATGGAGGGTACATATTCAGGGGATATTTTTGTGGAGTTCTGCATTGGTACGTTCCAGTGAGACAGGGATGTTATGGAGGGGTAGAGGTTCAGGGCATATTTGTGTGGAGTTCTGCATTGGTACATTCCAGTGAGACACGGAGGATACGGAGGGATACAGGTTCAAGACATATTTGTGTGGAGTTCTGCATTGGTACGTTCCAGTTAGACCGGGAGGTATGGAGGGGTACAGTTTCAGGGCATATTTGTGAGGAGTTCTACATTGGTACGTTCCAGTGAGACAGGGAGGTTATGGAGGGGTACCGGTTCAGGGCATATTTGTGTGGAGTTCTGCATTGGTACGTTCCAGTGAGAAAGGGAGGTTATGGAGGGGAAATTTTCAGGACATATTGGTGTGGAGTTCTGCATTGGTACGTTCCAGTATGACAGGGAGGTTATGGAGGGCACATATTCAGGGGATATTTTTGTGGAGTTCTGCATTGGTACGTTCCAGTTAGACAGGGAGGTTATGGAGGGCTACAGTTTCAGGGCATATTTGTGCGGAGTTCTGCATTGGTACGTTCCAGTGAGACAGGGAGGATATGTAGGGTACACATTCAGGGCATATTTTTGTGGAGTTCTGCATTGGTACGTTCCAGTGAGACAGGGAGGTTATGGAGGGGTAGAGGTTCAGGGCATATTTGTGTGGAGTTCTGCATTGGTACATTCCAGTGAGACACGGAGGATATGGAGGGATACAGATTCATGGCAAATTTGTGTGGAGTTCGTCATTGGTACGTTCCAGTGAGACAGGTAGGTTTTGGAGCGTACAGGTTCAGGGCATATTTTTGTGGAGTTCTGCATTGGTACGTTCCAGTGAGACAGGGATGTTATGGAGGGGTAGAGGTTCAGGGCATATTTGTGTGGAGCTCTGCATTGGTACGTTCTAGTGAGACAGATAGGTTATGGAGGTGTACAAGTTCCGGGCATATTTTTGTGGAGTTCTGCATTGGTACGATCCAGTGTGAGAGGGAGGTTATGGTTGGGTAAAGGTTTAGCGCATATTTGTGTGGGGTTCTGCATTGGTACGTTCCAGTGAGACAGGGAGGATATGGAGGGTACATATTCAGGGGATATTTTTGTGGAGTTCTGCATTGGTACGTTCCAGTGAGACAGGGAGGTTATGGAGGGGTAGAGGTTCAGGGCATATTTGTGTGGAGTTCTGCATTGGTACATTCCAGTGAGACACGGAGGATACGGAGGGATACAGGTTCAAGACATATTTGTGTGGAGTTCTTCATTGGTACGTTCCAGTGAGACAGGAAGGTTATGGAGGTGTACAGGTTCAGGGCATACTTGTGTTGAGTTCTGCATTGGTACGTTTCAGTTAGACAGGGAGGTTATGGAGGGGTACAGTTTCAGGGCATATTTGTGAGGAGTTTTGCATTGGTACGTTCCAGTGAGACAGGGAAGATATGGAGGGGTACCGGTTCAGGGCATATTTGTGTGGAGTTCTGCATTGGTACGTTCCAGTGAGAAAGGGAGGTTATGGAGGGGAAATTTTCAGGACATATTTGTGTGGAGTTCTGCATTGGTACGTTCCAGTGTGGCAGGGAAGTTATGGAGGGCACATATTCAGGGGATATTTTTGTGGAGTTCGTCATTGGTACGTTCCAGTGAGACAGTTAGGTTTTGGTGCGTATAGGTTCAGGGCATATTTTTGTGGAGTTCTGCATTGGTACGTTCCAGTGAGACTGGGATGTTTTGGAGCTGTACAGGTTAAGGGCATATTTGTGTGGTGTTCTGCATTGGTACGTTGCAGTGAGAAAGGGAGGTTATGGAGGGGACTTTTTCAGGGCATATTTGTGTGGAGTTCTGCATTGGTACGTTCTAGTGAGACAGGGAGGTTATGGAGGGGTCATTTTCACGGCGTATTTGTGTGGAGTTCTGCATTGGTACGTTCCAGTGAGACTGGGAGGATATGGAGGGTACATATTCAGGGGATATTTTTGTGGAGTTCTGCATTGGTACGTTCCAGTGAGACAGGGAGGTTATGGAGTGGTAGAGGTTCAGGGCATATTTGCGTGGAGTTCTGCATTGGTACATTCCAGTGAGACACGGAGGATACGGAGCGATACAGGTTCATGACATATTTGTGTGGAGTTCTTCATTGGTACGTTCCAGTGAGACAGGTAGGTTTTGTAGCGTACAGGTTCAGGGCATATTTGTGTGGAGTTCCGCATTGGTACCTTCCAGTTAGACAGGGAGGTTATGGATGGGTACAGTTTCAGGGCATATTTGTGAGGAGTTCTGCATTGGGACGTTCCAGTGAGACAGGGAGGTTATGAAGGGCACATATTCAGGGGATATTTTTGTGGAGTTCTGCATTGGTACGTTCCAGTGAGAAAGGGAGGTTATGGAGGGGAAATTTCCAGGACATATTTGTGTGGAGTTCTGCATTGGTACGTTCCAGTGTGACAGGGAGGTTATGGATGGCATATATTCAGGGGATATTTTTGTTTAGTTCTGCATTGGTACGTTCCAGTTAGACAGGGAGGTTATGGAGGGGTGCAGTTTCAGGGCATATTTGTGTGGAGTTCTGCATTGGTACGTTCCAGTGAGACAGGGAGGATATGGAGGGTACATATTCAGGGGATATTTTTGTGGAGTTCTGCATTGGTACGTTCCAGTGAGACAGGGTGGTTATGGAGGGGTAGAGGTTCAGGGCATACTTGTGTGGAATTCTGCATTGTTACATTCCATTGAGACACGGAGGATACGGAGGGATACAGGTTCATGACATATTTGTGTGGAGTTCTTCATTGGTTCGTTCCAGTTAGACAGGGAGGTTATGGAGGGGAAATTTTCAGGACATATTTGTGTGGAGTTCTACATTGGTACGTTCTAGTGAGACAGGGAGGTTATGGAGGTGTACAAGTTCAGGGCATATTTTTCTGGAGTTCTGCATTGGTAGGTTCGAGTGAGACAGGGAGTTTTTGGAGGGGTACAGGTTTAGGGTATATTTTGGTGGAATTCTGCATTGATACGTTCCAGTGAGACAGGGTGGTTATGCAGGGGGACAGGTTCAGGGCATATTTGTGTGGAGTTCTGCATTGGAACTTTCCAGTGAGACACGGAGGATATGGAGGAGTACAGGTTCAGGGCATATTTGTGTGGAGTTCTGCATTGGTACGTTCCAGTGAGACACGGAGGATATGGAGGGATACAGATTCATGGCAAATTTGTGTGATGTTCGTCATTGGTACGTTCCAGTGAGACAGGTAGGTTTTGCAGCGTATAGGTTCAGGGCATATTTTTGTGGAGTTCTGCATTGGTACGTTCCAGTGAGACAGGGAGGTTATGTAGGTGTACAGGTTCAGGGCACATTGGTGTGTTTTTCTGCATTGGTACGTTCCAGTGAGAAAGGGAGGTTATGGAGGGCTACAGTTTCAGGGCATGTTTATGTGGAGTTCTGCATTGGTACGTTCCAGTGAGACAGGGAGGTTATGGAGGGGTACATTTCAGGGCATATTTTTGTGGAGTTCTGCATTGGTACGTTCCAGTGTGACAGGGAGGTTATGGTGGGGTACAGGTTTAGGGCATATTTGTGTGGAGTTCTGCATTGGTACGTTCCACTGTGACAGGGAGGTTATGGTGGGGTACAGGTTCAGGGCATATTTGTGTGGAGTTCTGCATTGGTACCTTCCAGTTAGACAGGGAGGTTATGGATGGGTACAGTTTCAGGGCATATTTGTGAGGAGTTCTGCATTGGTACGTTCCAGTGAGACAGGGAGGTTATGGAGGGCACATATTCAGGGGATATTTTTGTGGAGTTCTGCATTGGTACGTTCCAGTGAGAAAGGGAGGTTATGGAGGGGAAATTTCCAGGACATATTTGTGTGGAGTTCTGCATTGGTACGTTCCAGTGTGACAGGGAGGTTATGGATGGCACATATTCAGGGGATATTTTTGTTTAGTTCTGCATTGGTACGTTCCAGTTAGACAGGGAGGTTATGGAGGGGTGCAGTTTCAGGGCATATTTGTGTGGAGTTCTGCATTGGTACGTTCCAGTGAGACAGGGAGGATATGGAGGGTACATATTCAGGGGATATTTTTGTGGAGTTCTGCATTGGTACGTTCCAGTGAGACAGGGTGGTTATGGAGGGGTAGAGGTTCAGGGCATACTTGTGTGGAGTTCTGCATTGGTACATTCCATTGAGACACGGAGGATACGGAGGGATACAGGTTCATGACATATTTGTGTGGAGTTCTTCATTGGTTCGTTCCAGTTAGACAGGGAGGTTATGGAGGGGAAATTTTCAGGACATATTTGTGTGGAGTTCTACATTGGTACGTTCTAGTGAGACAGGGAGGTTATGGAGGTGTACAAGTTCAGGGCATATTTTTCTGGAGTTCTGCATTGGTAGGTTCGAGTGAGACAGGGAGTTTTTGGAGGGGTACAGGTTTAGGGCATATTTGGGTGGAATTCTGCATTGATACGTTCCAGTGAGACAGGGTGGTTATGCAGGGGGACAGGTTCAGGGCATATTTGTGTGGAGTTCTGCATTGGAACTTTCCAGTGAGGCACGGAGGATATGGAGGAGTACAGGTTCAGGGCATATTTGTGTGGAGTTCTGCATTGGTACGTTCCAGTGAGACACGGAGGATATGGAGGGATACAGATTCATGGCAAATTTGTGTGGAGTTCGTCATTGGTACGTTCCAGTGAGACAGGTAGGTTTTGCAGCGTATAGGTTCAGGGCATATTTTTGTGGAGTTCTGCATTGGTACGTTCCAGTGAGACAGGGAGGTTATGTAGGTGTACAGGTTCAGGACACATTGGTGTGTTTTTCTGCATTGGTACGTTCCAGTGAGAAAGGGAGGTTATGGAGGGCTACAGTTTCAGGGCATATTTATGTGGAGTTCTGCATTGGTACGTTCCAGTGAGACAGGGAGGTTATGGAGGGGTACATTTCAGGGCATATTTTTGTGGAGTTCTGCATTGGTACGTTCCAGTGTGACAGGGAGGTTATGGTGGGGTACAGGTTTAGGGCATATTTGTGTGGAGTTCTGCATTGGTACGTTCCACTGTGACAGGGAGGTTATGGTGGGGTACAGGTTCAGGGCATATTTGTGTGGAGTTCTGCATTGGTACTTTCCAGTGAGACTGGGATGTTTTGGAGCTGTACAGGTTAAGGGCATATTTGTGTGGAGTTCTGCATTGGTACGTTGCAGTGAGAAAGGGAGGTTATGGAGGGGACATTTTCAGGGCATATTTGTGTGGAGTTCTGCATTGGTACGTTGCAGTGAGAAAGGGAGGTTATGGAGGTGTACAAGTTCCGGGCATATTTTTGTGGAGTTCTGCATTGGTACTTTCCTGTGTGTATGGGAGGTTATGGTTGGGTAAAGGTTTAGCGCATATTTGTTTAGAGTTCTGCATTGGTACGTTCCAGTGAGACAGGGAGGATATGGAGGGTACATATTCAGGGGATATTTTTGTGGAGTTCTGCATTGGTACGTTCCAGTGAGAAAGGGAGGTTATGGAGGGGAAATTTTCAGGACATATTTGTGTGGAGTTCTACATTGGTACGTTCTAGTGAGACAGGGAGGTTATGGAGGTGTACAAGTTCCGGGCATATTTTTGTGGAGTTCTGCATTGGTACGTTGCAGTGAGAAAGGGAGGTTATGGAGGGGACATTTTCGGGGCATATTTGTGTGGAGTTCTGCATTGGTACGTTCTAGTGAGACAGGGAGGTTATGGAGGGTTCATTTTCACGGCGTATTTGTGTGGAGTTTTGCATTGGTACGTTCTAGTGAGTCACGGAGGACATGGAGGGATACAGGTTCATGGCATATTTGTGTGGAGTTCTCATTGGTACATTCCAGTGAGACAGGGAGATTATGGAGGGGTACAGATTCAGGGCATATTTCTGTGGAGTTCTGCATTGGTACGTTCCAGTCAGACAGGGAGGTTATGTAGGAGTACAGGTTCAGGGGATATTTGTGTGTTTTTCTGCATTGGTACGTTCCAGTGAGAAAGGGAGGTTATGGAGGGGTATAGTTTCAGAGCATATTTATGTGGAGTTCTGCATTGATACGTTCCAGTGAGACAGGGAGGTTATGGAGGGGTACGGGTTCAGAGCATATTTGTGTGGAGTTCTGCATTGGTACGTTCCAGTGAGACAGGGAGGTTATGGAGTTGTACAGGTTCAGGGCATATTTATGTGGAGTTCTGCATTGGAACATTCCAGTGAGACACGGAGGATATGCAGGGGTACAGTTTCAGTACATATTTGGGTGGAGTTCTGCATTGGTACGTTCCAGTGAGAAAGGGAGGTGATGGAGGGGACATTTTCAGGGCATATCTGTGTGGAGTTCTGCATTGGTACGTTCTAGTGAGACAGATAGGTTATGGAGGTGTACAAGTTCCGGGCATATTTTTGTGGAATTCTGCATTGGTACGATCCAGTGTGACAGGGAGCTTATGGTTGGGTAAAGGTTTAGCGCATATTTGTGTGGAGTTCTGCATTGGTACGTTCCAGAGAGACAGGGAGGATATGGAGGGTACATATTCAGGGGATATTTTTGTGGAGTTCTGCATTGGTACGTTCCAGTGAGACAGGGATGTTATGGAGGGGTAGAGGTTCAGGGCATATTTGTGTGGAGTTCTGCATTGGTACATTCTAGTGAGACACGGAGGATACGGAGGGATACAGGTTCAAGACATATTTGTGTGGAGTTCTTCATTGGTACGTTCCAGTGAGACAGGTACGTTTTGTAGCGTACAGGTCCAGGGCATATTTGTGTGGAGTTCTGCATTGGTACGTTCCAGTTAGACAGGGAGGTATGGAGGGGTACAGTTTCAGGGCATATTTGTGAGCAGTTCTGCATTGGTACGTTCCAGTGAGACAGGGAGGTTATGGAGGGGTACCGGTTCAGGGCATATTTGTGTGGAGTTCTGCAATGGTACGTTCCAGTGAGAATGGGAGGTTATGGAGGGGAAATTTTCAGGACATATTTGTGTGGAGTTCTGCATTGGTACGTTCCAGTGTGACAGGGAGGTTATGGAGGGCACATATTCAGGGGATATTTTTGTGGAGTTCTGCATTGGTACGTTCCAGTTAGACAGGGAGGTTATGGAGGGCTACAGTTTCAGGGCATATTTGTGTGGAGTTCTGCATTGGTACGTTCCAGTGGGACAGGGAGGA
This sequence comes from Hemitrygon akajei, assembly GCF_048418815.1. Taxonomy (NCBI): domain Eukaryota; kingdom Metazoa; phylum Chordata; class Chondrichthyes; order Myliobatiformes; family Dasyatidae; genus Hemitrygon; species Hemitrygon akajei. The sequence continues at coordinate 1,940,754 of NW_027331925.1, read as the reverse complement.
TATGGAGGGTACACATTCAGGGCATATTTTTGTATAGTTCTGCATTGGTACGTTCCAGTGAGACAGGGAGGTTATGGAGGGGTAGAGGTTCAGGACATACTTATGTGGAGTTCTGCATTGGTACATTCCAGTGAGACACGGAGGATACGGAGGGATACAGGTTCATGACATATTTGTGTGGAGTTCTTCATTGGTACGTTCCAGTTAGACAGGGAGGTTATGGAGGGGTACAGTTTCAGGGCATATTTGTGAGGAGTTTTGCATTGCTACGTTCCAGTGAGACAGGGAGGATATGGAGGGTACATATTCAGGGGATATTTTTGTGGAGTTCTGCATTGGTACGTTCCAGTGAGACAGGGATGTTATGGAGGGGTAGAGGTTCAGGGCATATTTGTGTGGAGTTCTGCATTGGTACATTCCAGTGAGACACGGAGGATATGGAGGGATACAGATTCATGGCAAATTTGTGTGGAGTTCGTCATTGGTACGTTCCAGTGAGACAGGTAGGTTTTGGAGCGTACAGGTTCAGGGCATATTTTTGTGGAATTCTGCATTAGTACGTTCCAGTGAGACAGGGAGGTTATGTAGGTGTACATGTTCAGGGCACATTTGTGTGTTTTTCTGCATTGTTACGTTCCAGTGAGAAAGGGAGGTTATGGAGGGGTATAGTTTCAGAGCATATTTATGTGGAGTTCTGCATTGATACGTTCCAGTGAGACAGGGAGGTTATGGAGGGGTACGGGTCCAGAGCATATTTGTGTGGAGTTCTGCATTGGTACGTTCCAGTGAGACGGTTAGGTTATGGAGTTGTACAGGTTCAGGGCATATTTATGTGGAGTTCTGCATTGGAACATTCCAGTGAGACACGGAGGATATGCAGGAGTACAGTTTCAGTGCATATTTGGGTGGAGTTCTGCATTGGTACGTTCCAGTGAGAAAGGGAGGTGATGGAGGGGACATTTTCAGGGCATATTTGTGTGGAGTTCTGCATTGGTACGTTCTAGTGAGACAGATAGGTTATGGAGGTGTACAAGTTCCGGGCATATTTGTGTGGAGTTCTGCATTGGTACGTTCCAGTGAGACAGGGAGGATATGGAGGGTACATATTCAGGGGATATTTTTGTGGAGTTCTGCATTGGTACGTTCCAGTGAGACACGGAGGATACGGAGGGATACAGGTTCAAGACATATTTGTGTGGAGTTCTTCATTGGTACGTTCCAGTGAGACAGGTACGTTTTGTAGCGTACAGGTCCAGGGCATATTTGTGTGGAGTTCTGCATTGGTACGTTCCAGTTAGACAGGGAGGTATGGAGGGGTACAGTTTCAGGGCATATTTGTGAGGAGTTCTGCATTGGTACGTTCCAGTGAGACAGGGAGGTTATGGAGGGGTACCGGTTCAGGGCATATTTGTGTGGAGTTCTGCATTGGTACGTTCCAGTGAGAAAGGGAGGTTATGGCGGGCACATATTCAGGGGATATTTTTGTGGAGTTCTGCATTGGTACGTTCCAGTTAGACAGGGAGGTTATGGATGGGTACAGTTTCAGGGCATATTTGTGTGGAGTTCTGCATTGGTACGTTCCAGTGAGACAGGGAGGTTATGGAGGGGTAGAGGTTCAGGGCATACCTGTGTGGAGTTCTGCATTGGTACATTCCAGTGAGACACGGAGGATACGGAGGGATACAGGTTCATGACATATTTGTGTGGAGTTCTTCATTGGTACGTTCCAGTTAGACAGGGAGGTTATGTAGGGGTACAGTTTCAGGGCATATTTGTGAGGAGTTTTGCATTGCTACGTTCCAGTGAGACAGGGAGGATTTGGAGGGTACATATTCAGGGGATATTTTTGTGGAGTTCTGCATTGGTACGTTCCAGTGAGACAGGGATGTTATGGAGGGGTAGAGGTTCAGGGCATATTTTCGTGGAGTTCTGCATTGGTACATTCCAGTGAGACACGGAGGATACGGAGGGATACAGGTTCAAGACATATTTGTGTGGAGTTCTGCATTGGTACGTTCCAGTTAGACAGGGAGGTTATGGAGGGGTACAGTTTCAGGGCATATTTGTGAGGAGTTCTGCATTGGTACGTTCCAGTGAGACAGGGAGGTTATGGAGGGGTACCGGTTCAGGGCATATTTGTGTGGAGTTCTGCATTGGTACGTTCCAGTGAGAAAGGGAGGTTATGGAGGGGAAATTTTCAGGACATATTTGTGTGGAGTTCTGCATTGGTACGTTCCAGTGTGACAGGGAGGTTATGGAGGGCACATATTCAGGGGATATTTTGGTGGAGTTCTGCATTGGTACGTTCCTGTGAGACCGGGTGGTTATGGAGGGGTAGAGGTTCAGGGCATACTTGTGTGGAGTTCGGCATTGGTACATTCCAGTGAGACACGGAGGATACGGAGGGATACAGGTTCATGACATATTTGTGTGGAGTTCTTTATTGGTACGTTCCAGTTAGACAGGGAGGTTATGGAGGGGTACAGTTTCAGGGCATATTTGTGAGGAGTTCTGCATTGCTACGTTCCAGTGAGACAGGGAGGTTATGGAGGGGTACCGGTTCAGGGCATATTTGTGAGGAGTTCTGCATTGGTACGTTCCAGTGAGAAAGGGAGGTTATGGAGGGGAAATTTTCAGGACATATTTGTGTGGAGTTCTACATTGGTACGTTCTAGTGAGACAGGGAGGTTATGGAGGTGTACAAGTTCAGGGCATATTTTTCTGGAGTTCTGCATTGGTAGGTTCGAGTGAGACAGGGAGGTTATGCAGGGGGACAGGTTCAGGGCATATTTGTGTGGAGTTCTACATTGGTACGTTCTAGTGAGACAGGGAGGTTATGGAGGGGTACAGGTTTAGGGCATATTTGGGTGGAATTCTGCATTGATACGTTCCAGTGAGACAGGGAGGTTATGCAGGGGGACAGGTTCAGGGCATATTTGTGTGGAGTTCTGCATTGGTACATTCCAGTGAGACAGGGAGGTTACGGAGGGTGGGGGGTACAGGTTCAGGGCCTGTTTGTGTGGAGTTCTGCATTGGGACGTTCCAGTGAGACACGGAGGATATGGAGGGATACAGATTCATGGCAAATTTGTGTGGAGTTCGTCATTGGTACGTTCCAGTGAGACAGGTAGGTTTTGGAGCGTACAGGTTCAGGGCATATTTTTGTGGAGTTCTGCATTGGTACGTTCCAGTGAGACAGGGAGGTTATGTAGGTGTACAGGTTCAGGGCACATTTGTGTGTTTTTCTGCATTGTTACGTTCCAGTGAGAAAGGGAGGTTATGGAGGGGTACAGTTTCAGGGCATATTTATTTGGAGTTCTGCATTGGTACGTTCCAGTGAGACAGGGAGGTTATGGAGGGGTACAGGTTCAGGGCATATTTTTGTGGAGTTCTGCATTGGTACGTTCCAGTGTGGCAGGGAGGTTATGGTGGGGTAAAGGTTTAGCGCATATTTGTGTGGAGTTCTGCATTGGTACGTTCCAGTGAGACAGGGAGGATATGGCGGGTACATATTCAGGGGATATTTTTGTGGAGTTCTGCTTTGGTACGCTCCAGTGAGAAACGGAGGTTATGGAGGGGAAATTTTCAGGACATATTTGTGTGGAGTTCTGCATTGGTGCGTTCTAGTGAGACAGGGAGGTTATGGAGGGGTCATTTTCAGGGCGTATTTGTGTGGAGTTCTGCATTGGTACGTTCTAGTGAGTCACGGAGGACATGGAGGGATACAGGTTCATGGCATATTTGTGTGGAGTTCTTCATTGGTACGTTCCAGTGAGACAGGGAGGTTATGGAGGGGTACAGATTCAGGGCATATTTCTGTAGAGTTCTGCATTGGTACGTTCCAGTCAGACAGGGAGGTTATGTAGGAGTACAGGTTCAGGGGATATTTGTGTGTTTTTCTGCATTGGTACGTTCCATTGAGAAAGGGAGGTTATGGAGGGGTATAGTTTCAGGGCATATTTATGTGGAGTTCTGCATTGATACGTTCCAGTGAGACAGGGAGGTTATGGAGGGGTACGGGTTCAGGGCATATTTGTGTGGAGTTCTGTATTGGTACGTTCCAGTGAGAAAGGGAGCTTATGGAGGGGACATTTTCAGGGCATATTTGTGTGGAGTTCTGCATTGGTACGTTCCAGTGAGACAGGGTGGTTATGGAGGGGTACAGGTTCAGGGCATATTTGTGTGGAGTTCTGCATTGATACGTACCAGTGAGACACGGAGGATATGGAGGGGTATAGCTTCTGGGCATTTTTCTGTGGAGTTCTGCATTGGTACTTTCCAGTGAGACTGGGAGGTTATGGAGCTGTACAGGTTCAGGGCATATTTGTGTGGAGTTCTGCATTGGTACGTTCCAGTGAGACTGGTAGGTTATGGTCCGTACAGGTTCAGGGCATATTTTTGTGGAGTTCTGCATTGGTAGGTTCGATTGAGACAGGGAGTTTTTGGAGGGGTACAGGTTTAGGCCATATTTGGGTGGAATTCTGCATTAATACGTTCCAGTGAGACAGGGAGGTTATGCAGGGGTACAGGTTCAGGGCATATTTGTGTGGAGTTCTGCATTAGAACTTTCCAGTGAGACACCGACGATATGGAGGGATACAGGTTCATGGCTTATTTGTGTGGAGTTCTACATTGGTACATTCTACTGAGACAGGGTGGTTATGGAGGATACAGTTTCAGGGCATATTCCTGCGGTTTTGCAATGGTACGTTCCAGTGAGACAGGGAGGTTATGGAGGGGTACAGTTTCAGGGCATATTTGTGTGGAGTTCGGCATTGGTACATTCCAGTGAGACAGGGAGTTTACGGGGGTGGGGGGTTACAGGTTCAGGGCATGTTTATGTGGAGCTCTGCATTTGAACATTCCAGTGAGACACGGAGGATATGGAGGGGTACAGGTTCAGGGCATATTTGTGTGGAGTTCTGCATTGGTACGTTCCAGTGAGACACGGAGGATATGGAGGGATACAGGTTCATGGCAGATTTGTGTGGAGTTCGTCATTGGTACGTTCCAGTGGGACAGGTAGGTTTTGGAGCGTACAGGTTCAGGGCATATTTTTGTGGAGTTCTGCATTGGTACGTTCCAGTGAGACAGGGAGGTTATGTAGGTGTACAGGTTCAGGGCACATTTGTCTGTTATTCTGCATTGGAACGTTCTAGTGAGAAAGCGAGGTTATGGAGGGGTACAGTTTGAGGGCATATTTATGTGGAGTTCTGCATTGGTACGTTCCAGTGAGACAGGGAGGTTACGGAGGGGTACAGGTTCAGGGCATATTTGTGTGGAGTTCTGCATTGGTACTTTTCAGTGAGACTGGGATGTTTTGGAGCTGTACAGGTTAAGGGCATATTTGTGTGGAATTCTGCATTGGTACGTTGCAGTGAGACAGGTAGCTTATGGAGGGGTACAGGTTCAGGGCATATTTCTGTGGAGTTCTGCATTGGTACATTCCAGTGAGACACGGAGGATACGGAGGGATACAGGTTCAAGACATATTTGTGTGGAGTTCTGCATTGGTACGTTCCAGTTAGACCGGGAGGTATGGAGGGGTACAGTTTCAGGGCATATTTGTGAGGAGTTCTACATTGGTACGTTCCAGTGAGACAGGGAGGTTATGGAGGGGTACCGGTTCAGGGCATATTTGTGTGGAGTTCTGCATTGGTACGTTCCAGTGAGAAAGGGAGGTTATGGAGGGGAAATTTTCAGGACATATTGGTGTGGAGTTCTGCATTGGTACGTTCCAGTATGACAGGGAGGTTATGGAGGGCACATATTCAGGGGATATTTTTGTGGAGTTCTGCATTGGTACGTTCCAGTTAGACAGGGAGGTTATGGAGGGCTACAGTTTCAGGGCATATTTGTGTGGAGTTCTGCATTGGTACGTTCCAGTGAGACAGGGAGGATATGTAGGGTACACATTCAGGGCATATTTTTGTGGAGTTCTGCATTGGTACGTTCCAGTGAGACAGGGAGGTTATGGAGGGGTAGAGGTTCAGGGCATATTTGTGTGGAGTTCTGCATTGGTACATTCCAGTGAGACACGGAGGATATGGAGGGATACAGATTCATGGCAAATTTGTGTGGAGTTCGTCATTGGTACGTTCCAGTGAGACAGGTAGGTTTTGGAGCGTACAGGTTCAGGGCATATTTTTGTGGAGTTCTGCATTGGTACGTTCCAGTGAGACAGGGATGTTATGGAGGGGTAGAGGTTCAGGGCATATTTGTGTGGAGTTCTGCATTGGTACGTTCTAGTGAGACAGATAGGTTATGGAGGTGTACAAGTTCCGGGCATATTTTTGTGGAGTTCTGCATTGGTACGATCCAGTGTGACAGGGAGGTTATGGTTGGGTAAAGGTTTAGCGCATATTTGTGTGGGGTTCTGCATTGGTACGTTCCAGTGAGACAGGGAGGATATGGAGGGTACATATTCAGGGGATATTTTTGTGGAGTTCTGCATTGGTACGTTCCAGTGAGACAGGGAGGTTATGGAGGGGTAGAGGTTCAGGGCATATTTGTGTGGAGTTCTGCATTGGTACATTCCAGTGAGACACGGAGGATACGGAGGGATACAGGTTCAAGACATATTTGTGTGGAGTTCTTCATTGGTACGTTCCAGTGAGACAGGAAGGTTATGGAGGTGTACAGGTTCAGGGCATACTTGTGTTGAGTTCTGCATTGGTACGTTTCAGTTAGACAGGGAGGTTATGGAGGGGTACAGTTTCAGGGCATATTTGTGAGGAGTTTTGCATTGGTACGTTCCAGTGAGACAGGGAAGATATGGAGGGGTACCGGTTCAGGGCATATTTGTGTGGAGTTCTGCATTGGTACGTTCCAGTGAGAAAGGGAGGTTATGGAGGGGAAATTTTCAGGACATATTTGTGTGGAGTTCTGCATTGGTACGTTCCAGTGTGGCAGGGAAGTTATGGAGGGCACATATTCAGGGGATATTTTTGTGGAGTTCGTCATTGGTACGTTCCAGTGAGACAGTTAGGTTTTGGTGCGTATAGGTTCAGGGCATATTTTTGTGGAGTTCTGCATTGGTACGTTCCAGTGAGACTGGGATGTTTTCGAGCTGTACAGGTTAAGGGCATATTTGTGTGGTGTTCTGCATTGGTACGTTGCAGTGAGAAAGGGAGGTTATGGAGGGGACTTTTTCAGGGCATATTTGTGTGGAGTTCTGCATTGGTACGTTCCATTGAGAAAGGGAGGTTATGGAGGGGTATAGTTTCAGGGCATATTTATGTGGAGTTCTGCATTGATACGTTCCAGTGAGACAGGGAGGTTATGGAGGGGTACGGGTTCAGGGCATATTTGTGTGGAGTTCTGTATTGGTACGTTCCAGTGAGAAAGGGAGCTTATGGAGGGGACATTTTCAGGGCATATTTGTGTGGAGTTCTGCATTGGTACGTTCCAGTGAGACAGGGTGGTTATGGAGGGGTACAGGTTCAGGGCATATTTGTGTGGAGTTCTGCATTGATACGTACCAGTGAGACACGGAGGATATGGAGGGGTATAGCTTCTGGGCATTTTTCTGTGGAGTTCTGCATTGGTACTTTCCAGTGAGACTGGGAGGTTATGGAGCTGTACAGGTTCAGGGCATATTTGTGTGGAGTTCTGCATTGGTACGTTCCAGTGAGACTGGTAGGTTATGGTCCGTACAGGTTCAGGGCATATTTTTGTGGAGTTCTGCATTGGTAGGTTCGATTGAGACAGGGAGTTTTTGGAGGGGTACAGGTTTAGGCCATATTTGGGTGGAATTCTGCATTAATACGTTCCAGTGAGACAGGGAGGTTATGCAGGGGTACAGGTTCAGGGCATATTTGTGTGGAGTTCTGCATTAGAACTTTCCAGTGAGACACCGACGATATGGAGGGATACAGGTTCATGGCTTATTTGTGTGGAGTTCTACATTGGTACATTCTACTGAGACAGGGTGGTTATGGAGGATACAGTTTCAGGGCATATTCCTGCGGTTTTGCAATGGTACGTTCCAGTGAGACAGGGAGGTTATGGAGGGGTACAGTTTCAGGGCATATTTGTGTGGAGTTCGGCATTGGTACATTCCAGTGAGACAGGGAGTTTACGGGGGTGGGGGGTTACAGGTTCAGGGCATGTTTATGTGGAGCTCTGCATTTGAACATTCCAGTGAGACACGGAGGATATGGAGGGGTACAGGTTCAGGGCATATTTGTGTGGAGTTCTGCATTGGTACGTTCCAGTGAGACACGGAGGATATGGAGGGATACAGGTTCATGGCAGATTTGTGTGGAGTTCGTCATTGGTACGTTCCAGTGGGACAGGTAGGTTTTGGAGCGTACAGGATCAGGGCATATTTTTGTGGAGTTCTGCATTGGTACGTTCCAGTGAGACAGGGAGGTTATGTAGGTGTACAGGTTCAGGGCACATTTGTCTGTTATTCTGCATTGGAACGTTCTAGTGAGAAAGCGAGGTTATGGAGGGGTACAGTTTGAGGGCATATTTATGTGGAGTTCTGCATTGGTACGTTCCAGTGAGACAGGGAGGTTACGGAGGGGTACAGGTTCAGGGCATATTTGTGTGGAGTTCTGCATTGGTACTTTTCAGTGAGACTGGGATGTTTTGGAGCTGTACAGGTTAAGGGCATATTTGTGTGGAATTCTGCATTGGTACGTTGCAGTGAGACAGGTAGCTTATGGAGGGGTACAGGTTCAGGGCATATTTCTGTGGAGTTCTGCATTGGTACATTCCAGTGAGACACGGAGGATACGGAGGGATACAGGTTCAAGACATATTTGTGTGGAGTTCTGCATTGGTACGTTCCAGTTAGACCGGGAGGTATGGAGGGGTACAGTTTCAGGGCATATTTGTGAGGAGTTCTACATTGGTACGTTCCAGTGAGACAGGGAGGTTATGGAGGGGTACCGGTTCAGGGCATATTTGTGTGGAGTTCTGCATTGGTACGTTCCAGTGAGAAAGGGAGGTTATGGAGGGGAAATTTTCAGGACATATTGGTGTGGAGTTCTGCATTGGTACGTTCCAGTATGACAGGGAGGTTATGGAGGGCACATATTCAGGGGATATTTTTGTGGAGTTCTGCATTGGTACGTTCCAGTTAGACAGGGAGGTTATGGAGGGCTACAGTTTCAGGGCATATTTGTGTGGAGTTCTGCATTGGTACGTTCCAGTGAGACAGGGAGGATATGTAGGGTACACATTCAGGGCATATTTTTGTGGAGTTCTGCATTGGTACGTTCCAGTGAGACAGGGAGGTTATGGAGGGGTAGAGGTTCAGGGCATATTTGTGTGGAGTTCTGCATTGGTACATTCCAGTGAGACACGGAGGATATGGAGGGATACAGATTCATGGCAAATTTGTGTGGAGTTCGTCATTGGTACGTTCCAGTGAGACAGGTAGGTTTTGGAGCGTACAGGTTCAGGGCATATTTTTGTGGAGTTCTGCATTGGTACGTTCCAGTGAGACAGGGATGTTATGGAGGGGTAGAGGTTCAGGGCATATTTGTGTGGAGTTCTGCATTGGTACGTTCTAGTGAGACAGATAGGTTATGGAGGTGTACAAGTTCCGGGCATATTTTTGTGGAGTTCTGCATTGGTACGATCCAGTGTGACAGGGAGGTTATGGTTGGGTAAAGGTTTAGCGCATATTTGTGTGGGGTTCTGCATTGGTACGTTCCAGTGAGACAGGGAGGATATGGAGGGTACATATTCAGGGGATATTTTTGTGGAGTTCTGCATTGGTACGTTCCAGTGAGACAGGGAGGTTATGGAGGGGTAGAGGTTCAGGGCATATTTGTGTGGAGTTCTGCATTGGTACATTCCAGTGAGACACGGAGGATACGGAGGGATACAGGTTCAAGACATATTTGTGTGGAGTTCTTCATTGGTACGTTCCAGTGAGACAGGAAGGTTATGGAGGTGTACAGGTTCAGGGCATACTTGTGTTGAGTTCTGCATTGGTACGTTTCAGTTAGACAGGGAGGTTATGGAGGGGTACAGTTTCAGGGCATATTTGTGAGGAGTTTTGCATTGGTACGTTCCAGTGAGACAGGGAAGATATGGAGGGGTACCGGTTCAGGGCATATTTGTGTGGAGTTCTGCATTGGTACGTTCCAGTGAGAAAGGGAGGTTATGGAGGGGAAATTTTCAGGACATATTTGTGTGGAGTTCTGCATTGGTACGTTCCAGTGTGGCAGGGAAGTTATGGAGGGCACATATTCAGGGGATATTTTTGTGGAGTTCGTCATTGGTACGTTCCAGTGAGACAGTTAGGTTTTGGTGCGTATAGGTTCAGGGCATATTTTTGTGGAGTTCTGCATTGGTACGTTCCAGTGAGACTGGGATGTTTTCGAGCTGTACAGGTTAAGGGCATATTTGTGTGGTGTTCTGCATTGGTACGTTGCAGTGAGAAAGGGAGGTTATGGAGGGGACTTTTTCAGGGCATATTTGTGTGGAGTTCTGCATTGGTACGTTCTAGTGAGACAGGGAGGTTATGGAGGGGTCATTTTCACGGCGTATTTGTGTGGAGTTCTGCATTGGTACGTTCCAGTGAGACAGGGAGGATATGGAGGGTACATATTCAGGGGATATTTTTGTGGAGTTCTGCATTGGTACGTTCCAGTGAGACAGGGAGGTTATGGAGTGGTAGAGGTTCAGGGCATATTTGCGTGGAGTTCTGCATTGGTACATTCCAGTGAGACACGGAGGATACGGAGGGATACAGGTTCATGACATATTTGTGTGGAGTTCTTCATTGGTACGTTCCAGTGAGACAGGTAGGTTTTGTAGCGTACAGGTTCAGGGCATATTTGTGTGGAGTTCCGCATTGGTACCTTCCAGTTAGACAGGGAGGTTATGGATGGGTACAGTTTCAGGGCATATTTGTGAGGAGTTCTGCATTGGGACGTTCCAGTGAGACAGGGAGGTTATGAAGGGCACATATTCAGGGGATATTTTTGTGGAGTTCTGCATTGGTACGTTCCAGTGAGAAAGGGAGGTTATGGAGGGGAAATTTCCAGGACATATTTGTGTGGAGTTCTGCATTGGTACGTTCCAGTGAGACAGGGAGGATATGGAGGGTACATATTCAGGGGATATTTTTGTGGAGTTCTGCATTGGTACGTTCCAGTGAGACAGGGTGGTTATGGAGGGGTAGAGGTTCAGGGCATACTTGTGTGGAATTCTGCATTGTTACATTCCATTGAGACACGGAGGATACGGAGGGATACAGGTTCATGACATATTTGTGTGGAGTTCTTCATTGGTTCGTTCCAGTTAGACAGGGAGGTTATGGAGGGGAAATTTTCAGGACATATTTGTGTGGAGTTCTACATTGGTACGTTCTAGTGAGACAGGGAGGTTATGGAGGTGTACAAGTTCAGGGCATATTTTTCTGGAGTTCTGCATTGGTAGGTTCGAGTGAGACAGGGAGTTTTTGGAGGGGTACAGGTTTAGGGTATATTTTGGTGGAATTCTGCATTGATACGTTCCAGTGAGACAGGGTGGTTATGCAGGGGGACAGGTTCAGGGCATATTTGTGTGGAGTTCTGCATTGGAACTTTCCAGTGAGACACGGAGGATATGGAGGAGTACAGGTTCAGGGCATATTTGTGTGGAGTTCTGCATTGGTACGTTCCAGTGAGACACGGAGGATATGGAGGGATACAGATTCATGGCAAATTTGTGTGATGTTCGTCATTGGTACGTTCCAGTGAGACAGGTAGGTTTTGCAGCGTATAGGTTCAGGGCATATTTTTGTGGAGTTCTGCATTGGTACGTTCCAGTGAGACAGGGAGGTTATGTAGGTGTACAGGTTCAGGGCACATTGGTGTGTTTTTCTGCATTGGTACGTTCCAGTGAGAAAGGGAGGTTATGGAGGGCTACAGTTTCAGGGCATATTTATGTGGAGTTCTGCATTGGTACGTTCCAGTGAGACAGGGAGGTTATGGAGGGGTACATTTCAGGGCATATTTTTGTGGAGTTCTGCATTGGTACGTTCCAGTGTGACAGGGAGGTTATGGTGGGGTACAGGTTTAGGGCATATTTGTGTGGAGTTCTGCATTGGTACGTTCCACTGTGACAGGGAGGTTATGGTGGGGTACAGGTTCAGGGCATATTTGTGTGGAGTTCTGCATTGGTACTTTCCAGTGAGACTGGGATGTTTTGGAGCTGTACAGGTTAAGGGCATATTTGTGTGGAGTTCTGCATTGGTACGTTGCAGTGAGAAAGGGAGGTTATGGAGGGGACATTTTCAGGGCATATTTGTGTGGAGTTCTGCATTGGTACGTTGCAGTGAGAAAGGGAGGTTATGGAGGTGTACAAGTTCCGGGCATATTTTTGTGGAGTTCTGCATTGGTACTTTCCTGTGTGTATGGGAGGTTATGGTTGGGTAAAGGTTTAGCGCATATTTGTTTAGAGTTCTGCATTGGTACGTTCCAGTGAGACAGGGAGGATATGGAGGGTACATATTCAGGGGATATTTTTGTGGAGTTCTGCATTGGTACGTTCCAGTGAGACAGGGATGTTATGGAGGGGTAGAGGTTCAGGGCATATTTGTGTGGAGTTCTGCATTGGTACATTCTAGTGAGACACGGAGGATACGGAGGGATACAGGTTCAAGACATATTTGTGTGGAGTTCTTCATTGGTACGTTCCAGTGAGACAGGTACGTTTTGTAGCGTACAGGTCCAGGGCATATTTGTGTGGAGTTCTGCATTGGTACGTTCCAGTTAGACAGGGAGGTATGGAGGGGTACAGTTTCAGGGCATATTTGTGAGCAGTTCTGCATTGGTACGTTCCAGTGAGACAGGGAGGTTATGGAGGGCTACCGGTTCAGGGCATATTTGTGTGGAGTTCTGCAATGGTACGTTCCAGTAAGAAAGGGAGGTTATGGAGGGGAAATTTTCAGGACATATTTGTGTGGAGTTCTGCATTGGTACGTTCCAGTGTGACAGGGTGGTTATGGAGGGCACATATTCAGGGGATATTTTTGTGGAGTTCTGCATTGGTACGTTCCAGTTAGACAGGGAGGTTATGGAGGGCTACAGTTTCAGGGCATATTTGTGTGGAGTTCTGCATTGGTACGTTCCAGTGGGACAGGGAGGATATGGAGGGTACACATTCAGGGCATATTTTTGTATAGTTCTGCATTGGTACGTTCCAGTGAGACAGGGAGGTTATGGAGGGTTAGAGGTTCAGGACATACTTATGTGGAGTTCTGCATTGGTACATTCCAGTGAGACACGGAGGATACGGAGGGATACAGGTTCATGACATATTTGTGTGGAGTTCTTCATTGGTACGTTCCAGTTAGACAGGGAGGTTATGGAGGGGTACAGTTTCAGGGCATATTTGTGAGGAGTTTTGCATTGCTACGTTCCAGTGAGACAGGGAGGATATGGAGGGTACATATTCAGGGGATATTTTTGTGGAGTTCTGCATTGGTACGTTCCAGTGAGACAGGGATGTTATGGAGGGGTAGAGGTTCAGGGCATATTTGTGTGGAGTTCTGCATTGGTACATTCCAGTGAGACACGGAGGATATGGAGGGATACAGATTCATGGCAAATTTGTGTGGAGTTCGTCATTGGTACGTTCCAGTGAGACAGGGAGGTTATGGAGTTGTACAGGTTCAGGGCATATTTATGTGGAGTTCTGCATTGGAACATTCCAGTGAGACACGGAGGATATGCAGGAGTACAGTTTCAGTGCATATTTGGGTGGAGTTCTGCATTGGTACGTTCCAGTGAGAAAGGGAGGTGATGGAGGGGACATTTTCAGGGCATATTTGTGTGGAGTTCTGCATTGGTACGTTCTAGTGAGACAGATAGGTTATGGAGGTGTACAAGTTCCGGGCATATTTTTGTGGAATTCTGCATTGGTACGATCCAGTGTGACAGGGAGGTTATGGTTGGGTAAAGGTTTAGCGCATATTTGTGTGGAGTTCTGCATTGGTACGTTCCAGTGAGACAGGGAGGATATGGAGGGTACATATTCAGGGGATATTTTTGTGGAGTTCTGCATTGGTACGTTCCAGTGAGACACGGAGGATACGGAGGGATACAGGTTCAAGACATATTTGTGTGGAGTTCTTCATTGGTACGTTCCAGTGAGACAGGTACGTTTTGTAGCGTACAGGTCCAGGGCATATTTGTGTGGAGTTCTGCATTGGTACGTTCCAGTTAGACAGGGAGGTATGGAGGGGTACAGTTTCAGGGCATATTTGTGAGGAGTTCTGCATTGGTACGTTCCAGTGAGACAGGGAGGTTATGGAGGGGTACCGGTTCAGGGCATATTTGTGTGGAGTTCTGCATTGGTACGTTCCAGTGAGAAAGGGAGGTTATGGAGGGGAAATTTTCAGGACATATTTGTGTGGAGTTCTGCATTGGTACGTTCCAGTGTGACAGGGAGGTTATGGCGGGCACATATTCAGGGGATATTTTTGTGGAGTTCTGCATTGGTACGTTCCAGTTAGACAGGGAGGTTATGGATGGGTACAGTTTCAGGGCATATTTGTGTGGAGTTCTGCATTGGTACGTTCCAGTGAGACAGGGAGGTTATGGAGGGGTAGAGGTTCAGGGCATACTTGTGTGGAGTTCTGCATTGGTACATTCCAGTGAGACACGGAGGATACGGAGGGATACAGGTTCATGACATATTTGTGTGGAGTTCTTCATTGGTACGTTCCAGTTAGACAGGGAGGTTATGGAGGGGTACAGTTTCAGGGCATATTTGTGAGGAGTTTTGCATTGCTACGTTCCAGTGAGACAGGGAGGATTTGGAGGGTACATATTCAGGGGATATTTTTGTGGAGTTCTGCATTGGTACGTTCCAGTGAGACAGGGATGTTATGGAGGGGTAGAGGTTCAGGGCATATTTTCGTGGAGTTCTGCATTGGTACATTCCAGTGAGACACGGAGGATACGGAGGGATACAGGTTCAAGACATATTTGTGTGGAGTTCTGCATTGGTACGTTCCAGTTAGACAGGGAGGTTATGGAGGGGTACAGTTTCAGGGCATATTTGTGAGGAGTTCTGCATTGGTACGTTCCAGTGAGACAGGGAGGTTATGGAGGGGTACCGGTTCAGGGCATATTTGTGTGGAGTTCTGCATTGGTACGTTCCAGTGAGAAAGGGAGGTTATGGAGGGGAAATTTTCAGGACATATTTGTGTGGAGTTCTGCATTGGTACGTTCCAGTGTGACAGGGAGGTTATGGAGGGCACATATTCAGGGGATATTTTGGTGGAGTTCTGCATTGGTACGTTCCAGTGAGACCGGGTGGTTATGGAGGGGTAGAGGTTCAGGGCATACTTGTGTGGAGTTCGGCATTGGTACATTCCAGTGAGACACGGAGGATACGGAGGGATACAGGTTCATGACATATTTGTGTGGAGTTCTTCATTGGTACGTTCCAGTTAGACAGGGAGGTTATGGAGGGGTACAGTTTCAGGGCATATTTGTGAGGAGTTCTGCATTGCTACGTTCCAGTGAGACAGGGAGGTTATGGAGGGGTACCGGTTCAGGGCATATTTGTGAGGAGTTCTGCATTGGTACGTTCCAGTGAGAAAGGGAGGTTATGGAGGGGAAATTTTCAGGACATATTTGTGTGGAGTTCTACATTGGTACGTTCTAGTGAGACAGGGAGGTTATGGAGGTGTACAAGTTCAGGGCATATTTTTCTGGAGTTCTGCATTGGTAGGTTCGAGTGAGACAGGGAGTTTTTGGAGGGGTACAGGTTTAGGGCATATTTGGGTGGAATTCTGCATTGATACGTTCCAGTGAGACAGGGAGGTTATGCAGGGGGACAGGTTCAGGGCATATTTGTGTGGAGTTCTGCATTGGTACATTCCAGTGAGACAGGGAGGTTACGGAGGGTGGGGGGTACAGGTTCAGGGCCTGTTTGTGTGGAGTTCTGCATTGGGACGTTCCAGTGAGACACGGAGGATATGGAGGGATACAGATTCATGGCAAATTTGTGTGGAGTTCGTCATTGGTACGTTCCAGTGAGACAGGTAGGTTTTGGAGCGTACAGGTTCAGGGCATATTTTTGTGGAGTTCTGCATTGGTACGTTCCAGTGAGACAGGGAGGTTATGTAGGTGTACAGGTTCAGGGCACATTTGTGTGTTTTTCTGCATTGTTACGTTCCAGTGAGAAAGGGAGGTTATGGAGGGGTACAGTTTCAGGGCATATTTATTTGGAGTTCTGCATTGGTACGTTCCAGTGAGACAGGGAGGTTATGGAGGGGTACAGGTTCAGGGCATATTTTTGTGGAGTTCTGCATTGGTACGTTCCAGTGTGGCAGGGAGGTTATGGTGGGGTAAAGGTTTAGCGCATATTTGTGAGGAGTTCTGCATTGGTACGTTCCAGTGAGACAGGGAGGATATGGCGGGTACATATTCAGGGGATATTTTTGTGGAGTTCTGCTTTGGTACGTTCCAGTGAGAAACGGAGGTTATGGAGGGGAAATTTTCAGGACATATTTGTGTGGAGTTCTGCATTGGTGCGTTCTAGTGAGACAGGGAGGTTATGGAGGGGTCATTTTCAGGGCGTATTTGTGTGGAGTTCTGCATTGGTACGTTCTAGTGAGTCACGGAGGACATGGAGGGATACAGGTTCATGGCATATTTGTGTGGAGTTCTTCATTGGTACGTTCCAGTGAGACAGGGAGGTTATGGAGGGGTACAGATTCAGGGCATATTTCTGTGGAGTTCTGCATTGGTACGTTCCAGTCAGACAGGGAGGTTATGTAGGAGTACAGGTTCAGGGGATATTTGTGTGTTTTTCTGCATTGGTACGTTCCATTGAGAAAGGGAGGTTATGGAGGGGTATAGTTTCAGGGCATATTTATGTGGAGTTCTGCATTGATACGTTCCAGTGAGACAGGGAGGTTATGGAGGGGTACGGGTTCAGGGCATATTTGTGTGGAGTTCTGTATTGGTACGTTCCAGTGAGAAAGGGAGCTTATGGAGGGGACATTTTCAGGGCATATTTGTGTGGAGTTCTGCATTGGTACGTTCCAGTGAGACACGGAGGATACGGAGGGATACAGGTTCATGACATATTTGTGTGGAGTTCTTCATTGGTACGTTCCAGTTAGACAGGGAGGTTATGGAGGGGTACAGTTTCAGGGCATATTTGTGAGGAGTTTTGCATTGCTACGTTCCAGTGAGACAGGGAGGATTTGGAGGGTACATATTCAGGGGATATTTTTGTGGAGTTCTGCATTGGTACGTTCCAGTGAGACAGGGATGTTATGGAGGGGTAGAGGTTCAGGGCATATTTTCGTGGAGTTCTGCATTGGTACATTCCAGTGAGACACGGAGGATACGGAGGGATACAGGTTCAAGACATATTTGTGTGGAGTTCTGCATTGGTACGTTCCAGTTAGACAGGGAGGTTATGGAGGGGTACAGTTTCAGGGCATATTTGTGAGGAGTTCTGCATTGGTACGTTCCAGTGAGACAGGGAGGTTATGGAGGGGTACCGGTTCAGGGCATATTTGTGTGGAGTTCTGCATTGGTACGTTCCAGTGAGAAAGGGAGGTTATGGAGGGGAAATTTTCAGGACATATTTGTGTGGAGTTCTGCATTGGTACGTTCCAGTGTGACAGGGAGGTTATGGAGGGCACATATTCAGGGGATATTTTGGTGGAGTTCTGCATTGGTACGTTCCAGTGAGACCGGGTGGTTATGGAGGGGTAGAGGTTCAGGGCATACTTGTGTGGAGTTCGGCATTGGTACATTCCAGTGAGACACGGAGGATACGGAGGGATACAGGTTCATGACATATTTGTGTGGAGTTCTTCATTGGTACGTTCCAGTTAGACAGGGAGGTTATGGAGGGGTACAGTTTCAGGGCATATTTGTGAGGAGTTCTGCATTGCTACGTTCCAGTGAGACAGGGAGGTTATGGAGGGGTACCGGTTCAGGGCATATTTGTGAGGAGTTCTGCATTGGTACGTTCCAGTGAGAAAGGGAGGTTATGGAGGGGAAATTTTCAGGACATATTTGTGTGGAGTTCTACATTGGTACGTTCTAGTGAGACAGGGAGGTTATGGAGGTGTACAAGTTCAGGGCATATTTTTCTGGAGTTCTGCATTGGTAGGTTCGAGTGAGACAGGGAGTTTTTGGAGGGGTACAGGTTTAGGGCATATTTGGGTGGAATTCTGCATTGATACGTTCCAGTGAGACAGGGAGGTTATGCAGGGGGACAGGTTCAGGGCATATTTGTGTGGAGTTCTGCATTGGTACATTCCAGTGAGACAGGGAGGTTACGGAGGATGGGGGGTACAGGTTCAGGGCCTGTTTGTGTGGAGTTCTGCATTGGGACGTTCCAGTGAGACACGGAGGATATGGAGGGATACAGATTCATGGCAAATTTGTGTGGAGTTCGTCATTGGTACGTTCCAGTGAGACAGGTAGGTTTTGGAGCGTACAGGTTCAGGGCATATTTTTGTGGAGTTCTGCATTGGTACGTTCCAGTGAGACAGGGAGGTTATGTAGGTGTACAGGTTCAGGGCACATTTGTGTGTTTTTCTGCATTGTTACGTTCCAGTGAGAAAGGGAGGTTATGGAGGGGTACAGTTTCAGGGCATA
Source organism: Hemitrygon akajei (assembly GCF_048418815.1). Classification (NCBI taxonomy): domain Eukaryota; kingdom Metazoa; phylum Chordata; class Chondrichthyes; order Myliobatiformes; family Dasyatidae; genus Hemitrygon; species Hemitrygon akajei. The sequence goes on along the minus strand of NW_027331925.1, from coordinate 1,922,167 downwards.
TTTATTTGGAGTTCTGCATTGGTACGTTCCAGTGAGACAGGGAGGTTATGGAGGGGTACAGGTTCAGGGCATATTTTTGTGGAGTTCTGCATTGGTACGTTCCAGTGTGGCAGGGAGGTTATGGTGGGGTAAAGGTTTAGCGCATATTTGTGTGGAGTTCTGCATTGGTACGTTCCAGTGAGACAGGGAGGATATGGCGGGTACATATTCAGGGGATATTTTTGTGGAGTTCTGCTTTGGTACGTTCCAGTGAGAAACGGAGGTTATGGAGGGGAAATTTTCAGGACATATTTGTGTGGAGTTCTGCATTGGTGCGTTCTAGTGAGACAGGGAGGTTATGGAGGGGTCATTTTCAGGGCGTATTTGTGTGGAGTTCTGCATTGGTACGTTCTAGTGAGTCACGGAGGACATGGAGGGATACAGGTTCATGGCATATTTGTGTGGAGTTCTTCATTGGTACGTTCCAGTGAGACAGGGAGGTTATGGAGGGGTACAGATTCAGGGCATATTTCTGTGGAGTTCTGCATTGGTACGTTCCAGTCAGACAGGGAGGTTATGTAGGAGTACAGGTTCAGGGGATATTTGTGTGTTTTTCTGCATTGGTACGTTCCATTGAGAAAGGGAGGTTATGGAGGGGTATAGTTTCAGGGCATATTTATGTGGAGTTCTGCATTGATACGTTCCAGTGAGACAGGGAGGTTATGGAGGGGTACGGGTTCAGGGCATATTTGTGTGGAGTTCTGTATTGGTACGTTCCAGTGAGAAAGGGAGCTTATGGAGGGGACATTTTCAGGGCATATTTGTGTGGAGTTCTGCATTGGTACGTTCCAGTGAGACAGGGTGGTTATGGAGGGGTACAGGTTCAGGGCATATTTGTGTGGAGTTCTGCATTGATACGTACCAGTGAGACACGGAGGATATGGAGGGGTATAGCTTCTGGGCATTTTTCTGTGGAGTTCTGCATTGGTACTTTCCAGTGAGACTGGGAGGTTATGGAGCTGTACAGGTTCAGGGCATATTTGTGTGGAGTTCTGCATTGGTACGTTCCAGTGAGACTGGTAGGTTATGGTCCGTACAGGTTCAGGGCATATTTTTGTGGAGTTCTGCATTGGTAGGTTCGATTGAGACAGGGAGTTTTTGGAGGGGTACAGGTTTAGGCCATATTTGGGTGGAATTCTGCATTAATACGTTCCAGTGAGACAGGGAGGTTATGCAGGGGTACAGGTTCAGGGCATATTTGTGTGGAGTTCTGCATTGGAACTTTCCAGTGAGACACCGACGATATGGAGGGATACAGGTTCATGGCTTATTTGTGTGGAGTTCTACATTGGTACATTCTACTGAGACAGGGTGGTTATGGAGGATACAGTTTCAGGGCATATTCCTGCGGTTTTGCAATGGTACGTTCCAGTGAGACAGGGAGGTTATGGAGGGGTACAGTTTCAGGGCATATTTGTGTGGAGTTCGGCATTGGTACATTCCAGTGAGACAGGGAGTTTACGGGGGTGGGGGGTTACAGGTTCAGGGCATGTTTATGTGGAGCTCTGCATTTGAACATTCCAGTGAGACACGGAGGATATGGAGGGGTACAGGTTCAGGGCATATTTGTGTGGAGTTCTGCATTGGTACGTTCCAGTGAGACACGGAGGATATGGAGGGATACAGGTTCATGGCAGATTTGTGTGGAGTTCGTCATTGGTACGTTCCAGTGGGACAGGTAGGTTTTGGAGCGTACAGGTTCAGGGCATATTTTTGTGGAGTTCTGCATTGGTACGTTCCAGTGAGACAGGGAGGTTATGTAGGTGTACAGGTTCAGGGCACATTTGTCTGTTATTCTGCATTGGAACGTTCTAGTGAGAAAGCGAGGTTATGGAGGGGTACAGTTTGAGGGCATATTTATGTGGAGTTCTGCATTGGTACGTTCCAGTGAGACAGGGAGGTTACGGAGGGGTACAGGTTCAGGGCATATTTGTGTGGAGTTCTGCATTGGTACTTTTCAGTGAGACTGGGATGTTTTGGAGCTGTACAGGTTAAGGGCATATTTGTGTGGAATTCTGCATTGGTACGTTGCAGTGAGACAGGTAGCTTATGGAGGGGTACAGGTTCAGGGCATATTTCTGTGGAGTTCTGAATTGGTACATTCCAGTGAGACACGGGTGATATGGAGGGATACAGGTTCATGGCATATTTGCGTGGAGTTCTGCATTGGTACGTTCCAGTGAGACAGGATTTATGGAGGTGTACAGGTTCAGGGCATATTTGTGTGGAGTTCTGCATCGGTACGTTCCAGTGAGACAGGGAGGTTATGGAGGGTATTGCTTCAGGGCATATTTTTGTGGAGTTCTGCATTGGTACGTTCCAGTGAGAGAGGGAGGTTGTGGAGGGTTACAGTTACAAGGCATATTTGTGTGCATTTCTGCATTGGAACGTTCCCGTGAGACAGGGAGGTTATGGAGGTGTACAGGTTCAGGGCATATTTGTATGGAGTTCTGCATTGGTACATTCTACTGAGACAGGGAGGTTATGGAGGATACAGGTTCAGGGCATTATTGTGTGTAGTTCTGAATTAGTACGTTCCAGTGAGACAGGGAGGTTATGGAAGCGTACAGGTACAGGACATATTTGTGTGGAGTTCTGCATTGGTACGTTACAGTTTGACAGGGAGGTTATGGTGGGGTACAGATTTAGGGCATATTTGTGTGGAGTTCTGCTTTGGTACGTTCCAGTTAGACAGGGAGGTAAGGGAGGGTACATATTCAGGGGATATTTTTGTGTAGTTCTGCATTGGAACATTCCAGTGAGACACGGAGGATATGCAGGGGTACAGTTCAGGGCATATTTGGGTGGAGTTTTGCATTGGTTCATTCCAGTGAGACACGGAGGATATGGATGCGTACAGGTTAATGGCATATTTGTTTGGAGTTCGTCATTGGCACGTTCCAGTGAGACAGGTAGATTTTGGAGCGTACAGGTTCAGGGCATATTTTTGTGGAGTTCTGCATTGGTACGTTCCAGTGAGACAGGGAGGTTTTGTAGGTGTACAGGTTCGGGGCACATTTGTGTGTTTTTCTGCATTGGTACGTTCCAGTGAGGAAGGGAGGTTATGGAGGGGTACAGTTTCAGGGCATATTTCTGTGGAGTTCTTCTTTGGTACGTTCCAGTGAGAGAGGGAGGTTATGGAGGGGTACAGGTTCAGGGCATATTTTTGTGGAGTTCTGCATTGGTACCTTCCAGTGTGACAGGGAGGTTATGGAGGGCACATGTTCAGCGGATATTTTTGTGGCGTTCTGCATTGGTACGCTCCAGTTAGACAGGGAGGTTCTGGAGCGTACAGGTTCAGGGCATATTTGTGTGGAGTTCTGCATTGGTACCTTCCTGTGAGACTGGGAGGTTTTGGAGCGTACAGGTTCAGGGCATATTTGTGTGGAGTTCTGCATTGGTACGTTCCAGTGAGACAGGAAGGTTATGGAGGTGTACAAGTTCCGGGCATATTTTTGTAGAGTTCTGCATTGGTACGTTCCAGTGAGGCAGGGAGGTTATGGAGGGTACATATTCAGGGCATATTTTTGTGGAGTTCTGCATTGGTACGTTCCAGTGAGAAAGGGAGGTTAGGGAGGGTTACAGGTTCATGACATATTTGCGTGGAGTTCTTCATTGGTACGTTCCAGTGAGACATGTAGATTTTGGAGAGTACATGTTCAGGGCATATTTTTGTGGAGTTCTGCATTGGTACGTTCCAGTGAGACAGGGTGGTTATGGAGGGGTACAGGTTCAGGGCATATTTGTGTGGAGTTCTGCATTGATACGTACCAGTGAGACACGGAGGATATGGAGGGGTATAGCTTCTGGGCATTTTTCTGTGGAGTTCTGCATTGGTACTTTCCAGTGAGACTGGGAGGTTATGGAGCTGTACAGGTTCAGGGCATATTTGTGTGGAGTTCTGCATTGGTACGTTCCAGTGAGACTGGTAGGTTATGGTCCGTACAGGTTCAGGGCATATTTATGTGGAGTTCTGCATTGGTAGGTTCGATTGAGACAGGGAGTTTTTGGAGGGGTACAGGTTTAGGCCATATTTGGGTGGAATTCTGCATTAATACGTTCCAGTGAGACAGGGAGGTTATGCAGGGGTACAGGTTCAGGGCATATTTGTGTGGAGTTCTGCATTGGAACTTTCCAGTGAGACACCGACGATATGGAGGGATACAGGTTCATGGCTTATTTGTGTGGAGTTCTACATTGGTACATTCTACTGAGACAGGGTGGTTATGGAGGATACAGTTTCAGGGCATATTCCTGCGGTTTTGCAATGGTACGTTCCAGTGAGACAGGGAGGTTATGGAGGGGTACAGTTTCAGGGCATATTTGTGTGGAGTTCGGCATTGGTACATTCCAGTGAGACAGGGAGTTTACGGGGGTGGGGGGTTACAGGTTCAGGGCATGTTTATGTGGAGCTCTGCATTTGAACATTCCAGTGAGACACGGAGGATATGGAGGGGTACAGGTTCAGGGCATATTTGTGTGGAGTTCTGCATTGGTACGTTCCAGTGAGACACGGAGGATATGGAGGGATACAGGTTCATGGCAGATTTGTGTGGAGTTCGTCATTGGTACGTTCCAGTGGGACAGGTAGGTTTTGGAGCGTACAGGTTCAGGGCATATTTTTGTGGAGTTCTGCATTGGTACGTTCCAGTGAGACAGGGAGGTTATGTAGGTGTACAGGTTCAGGGCACATTTGTCTGTTATTCTGCATTGGAACGTTCTAGTGAGAAAGCGAGGTTATGGAGGGGTACAGTTTGAGGGCATATTTATGTGGAGTTCTGCATTGGTACGTTCCAGTGAGACAGGGAGGTTACGGAGGGGTACAGGTTCAGGGCATATTTGTGTGGAGTTCTGCATTGGTACTTTTCAGTGAGACTGGGATGTTTTGGAGCTGTACAGGTTAAGGGCATATTTGTGTGGAATTCTGCATTGGTACGTTGCAGTGAGACAGGTAGCTTATGGAGGGGTACAGGTTCAGGGCATATTTCTGTGGAGTTCTGAATTGGTACATTCCAGTGAGACACGGGTGATATGGAGGGATACAGGTTCATGGCATATTTGCGAGGAGTTCTGCATTGGTACGTTCCAGTGAGACAGGATTTATGGAGGTGTACAGGTTCAGGGCATATTTGTGTGGAGTTCTGCATCGGTACGTTCCAGTGAGACAGGGAGGTTATGGAGGGTATTGCTTCAGGGCATATTTTTGTGGAGTTCTGCATTGGTACGTTCCAGTGAGAGAGGGAGGTTGTGGAGGGTTACAGTTACAAGGCATATTTGTGTGCATTTCTGCATTGGAACGTTCCCGTGAGACAGGGAGGTTATGGAGGTGTACAGGTTCAGGGCATATTTGTATGGAGTTCTGCATTGGTACATTCTACTGAGACAGGGAGGTTATGGAGGATACAGGTTCAGGGCATTATTGTGTGTAGTTCTGAATTAGTACGTTCCAGTGAGACAGGGAGGTTATGGAAGCGTACAGGTACAGGACATATTTGTGTGGAGTTCTGCATTGGTACGTTACAGTTTGACAGGGAGGTAAGGGAGGGTACATATTCAGGGGATATTTTTGTGTAGTTCTGCATTGGAACATTCCAGTGAGACACGGAGGATATGCAGGGGTACAGTTCAGGGCATATTTGGGTGGAGTTTTGCATTGGTTCATTCCAGTGAGACACGGAGGATATGGATGCGTACAGGTTAATGGCATATTTGTTTGGAGTTCGTCATTGGCACGTTCCAGTGAGACAGGTAGATTTTGGAGCGTACAGGTTCAGGGCATATTTTTGTGGAGTTCTGCATTGGTACGTTCCAGTGAGACAGGGAGGTTTTGTAGGTGTACAGGTTCGGGGCACATTTGTGTGTTTTTCTGCATTGGTACGTTCCAGTGAGGAAGGGAGGTTATGGAGGGGTACAGTTTCAGGGCATATTTCTGTGGAGTTCTTCTTTGGTACGTTCCAGTGAGAGAGGGAGGTTATGGAGGGGTACAGGTTCAGGGCATATTTTTGTGGAGTTCTGCATTGGTACCTTCCAGTGTGACAGGGAGGTTATGGAGGGCACATGTTCAGCGGATATTTTTGTGGCGTTCTGCATTGGTACGCTCCAGTTAGACAGGGAGGTTCTGGAGCGTACAGGTTCAGGGCATATTTGTGTGGAGTTCTGCATTGGTACCTTCCTGTGAGACTGGGAGGTTATGGAGCTGTACAGGTTCAGGGCATATTTGTGTGTAGTTCTGCATTGATATGTTCCAGTGAGACAGGGAGGTTATGCAGGGGTACAGGTTCAGGGCATATTTGTGTGGAGTTCTGCATTGGTACGTTCCAGTGAGACAGGAAGGTTATGGAGGTGTACAAGTTCCGGGCATATTTTTGTAGAGTTCTGCATTGGTACGTTCCAGTGAGGCAGGGAGGTTATGGAGGGTACATATTCAGGGCATATTTTTGTGGAGTTCTGCATTGGTACGTTCCAGTGAGAAAGGGAGGTTAGGGAGGGTTACAGGTTCATGACATATTTGCGTGGAGTTCTTCATTGGTACGTTCCAGTGAGACATGTAGGTTTTGGAGAGTACATGTTCAGGGCATATTTTTGTGGAGTTCTGCATTGGTACGTTCCAGCGTGTCAGGGAGGTTATGGAGGGCACATATTCAGGGGATATTTTTGTGGAGTTCTTCATTGGTACGTTCCAGTGAGACAGGGAGTTTTTGGAGCGGTACGGGTTCAGGCCATATTTGTGTGGAGTTCTGCATTGATACGTTCCAGCGAGACAGGGAGGTTATGCAGAAGTACAGGTTCAGGGCATATTTGTGTGGAATTCTGCATTGGTACGTTCCAGTGAGACAGGGAGGTTATGGAAAGGTACAGGTTCAGGGCATATTTATGTGGAATTCTGCATTGGAACGTTCCAGTGAGACAGGGAGGTTATGGAGGTGTACCGGTTCAGTGCATATTTGTATGGATTTCTGCATTGGTCCATTCTACTGAGACGGAGGTTATGGAGGATACCGGTTCAGGGCATTATTGTGTGTAGTTCTGCATTAGTACGTTCCAGTGAGACAGGTAGGTTATGGAAGCGTACAGGTTCAGGACATATTTGTGTGGAGTGCTGCATTGGTACGTTCCAGTGAGAGAGGGAGGTTATGGAGGGTTACAGTTAGAAGGCATATTTGTGTGCTGTTCTGCACTGGAACGTTCCAGTGAGACAGGGAGGTTATGGAGGTGTACAGATTCAGGGCATATTTGTATGGAGCTCTGCATTGGTACATTCTACTGAGACAGGGAGGTTATGGAGGATACAAGTTCAGGGCATTATTGTTTGTAGTTCTGCATTAGTACGTTCCAGTGAGAAAGGGAGGTTATGGAACGATACAGGTTCAGGACATATTTGTGTGGAGTTCTGCATTGGTACGTTACAGTGTGACAGGGAGGTTATGGTGGGGTACAGGTTTATGGCATATTTGTGTGGAGTTCTGCATTAGTACGTTCCAGTGTGACAGGGAGGTTATGGAGGGCACATATTCAGGGGATATTTGTGTGGAGTTCTGCATTGGTACGTTCCAGTGAGACAGAGAGGTTATGGAGGGGTACAGGTTCAGGGCATATTTTTGTGGAGTTATGCATTGGAACATTCCAGTGAGATACGGAGGATATGGAGGGGTAAAGGTTCAGGGAATATTTGTGTGGAGTTCTGCATTGGTACTTTCCTGTGAGACTGGGAGGTTATGGAGCTGTACAGGTTCAGGGCATATTTGTGCGGAGTTCTGCACTGATATGTTCCAGTGAGACAGGGAGGTTATGCCGGGGTACAGGTTCAGGGCATATTTGTGTGGAGTTCTGCATTGGTACGTTCCAGTGTGGTACGCGCCTGTGTGTGCAGGTTCAGCGCGAGAAAAGTTTTAATTTAACACATTAAGAAACATCATATAAGCAACACCGTAAGTTCATAAGATAATCGATATGTTGTAGAAATGTTAACGCTGATTCCATTAAAAGTAATTGTTAAAAGTAATGAGGGTTGATAAAATTTATTTTCTTGTGCTATTGAAAACTTTGCTAGATAGTTTGTCTGAAGTGTTTTTAAAGCCAGTTGATGCGTAGCTAGATTCCGACTGTATATTCTACTTTAATGTTATACAGTTTGGTTTACTTTTACAAGTATTTATGATGTAATTGTGATGCCAAGAAGGAAACAAATATTGTACATATGTTGTACTGTTTGATCAACAATTTTCACCATACATTAATGTGGAAGAGTGAACAGTAAACGGCTAATCTTACTGCGATCCTGTTTCATTGACTACGGTGACCTCGGTGATTGGTTCAGAGTATCTACACCTGCATGAGAACACTACAGAGTATGCAGAGTGTGTGTGTAAATGACAGAGTTTGCGGCTTGATGCGTTACCCCAATCATTCCGTGGCCAAGGATGTTTCTGAGATGGTACGGTCCATTCTGAAAGGGCAGGGTGAGCAGCCAGCGGCCATGTTCCTTATTAGAACTAACAACAGAGAGACAAGGTCTTGCAAAGGGAATTTAAGGAGTACAGCAGAAAGTTAGGAATTAGGAACTCTCGGGGGGGGGGTGGGGTTTATTTCAGGATTATTTCAGGTGCCACATGCTTACTAGGTAAAATATTGTATGTTGGCACACTTAAATGTGTGGCTAACAATTTGGTGCAGGAGGGAGTGCATCAGGAACACAGATCATTGGGCTCTCTTCCTGGATAAGTGGGACTGGTGTAACAGGGATTGGTTATAGAGAAGGGGAAGTAATATTCTCTCAGGGAAGCTTGCTGGTGCCACCCTGACTATTATTATCGTGCGGCATGTGGAGGGGGTGTTGGAAGCCAGAGCTACAGGTCAGTAAGTAACATTGAGCGGATGGGGTTTGTTGGTTTGATGTCGTTCAGGAAAGTTTCCAGGAACAGTATGTAGATAGTCCACCAGGGAGGCAGACATACTTGGTATGGTATTGGGAAATGAACCTGGCAAGATGATTGGAGTTTAATTGGGAAGGATTTACGGATCTTAACTTTGGAGGGTTTCGGATAGTTATTGATAAGAATATGTTTGGACCCACAGGTCGATGATTGTAAGTTTGTAAAAGAATTAGACAGGTGTCACAGAGAGTTGTCTGGGAGCTGATGTTACTGATTGTAACTGGGTGTAGCTGATGTTAGTTGATGTCTGACATGTGAGAGTCAAGTAAAGCTCAGCCGGACAGAATATAGTAGTTCCCTGTCCCTGTGAGGAGGGTAGAGAAGGAAAGGGATTGCCAGGATGATGAGAAATATTGTATTTGTTTAAAAATGTAAGAGGAGTCATACGTAAAGAAGAGGAAGATTAAACTGGACAGGAAGAATTGGAAATTGGAAACAAGAATCAAGTCACACAGTGAATCAGGAGAGTAAATAGTTACCAGGAAATATCCTCATCCAAGAAGATCAGTGAGAATTTCCAAGGTATTTTGTGCATACACAGAGAACGTCAGTTTAGTGGGAGAGTACAGGAGCATCCTAGGACAAAGGTGAGAGTTTATGCCTGGAGCCGGAGTTAGCGTGTGAGATAGAAAATGAATACTGGTGTTCACTAAGGAAAAGGCCAAGGATGAACGCGTGATGAGAAAGGCGGTATGGTGATATTCTCTGACGTGTTAACACTAAAGAGGAAGTGCTGTTGGTTCTCTCAAACCATTTTGATGGGTAGGTCCTTCGGGTAGACCACATGCAGTTAAATGTGATGTTCGAACTGCCGTACCGTAGTGTAAGAACACAGATCTTAGCAACATCTGGTCGATACTGCAAGGGAAGGGAATGGTCCATCTCTGGTATAAACATGCCTTGCATATGGGACTGCTCAAGAAAAAGTCAGCATTTGACTACAGGGACGGTGAACATTACCATATCTGGACCTTCACTCCTATGACACAGAACAATAAAACACATAGCACTGTGCAACCGCAACAGTTTAAGAACAGACAACCGTACAACCGTTATAATGGACTTCAATTCATGGGCACTATCTATTCCCTTCAATTCCACTGGACTTCTCTCAGGATGTAACAGAGAGTTCACAAAGGAGAACCTTGAATGATGTCTGCTTCAATTTCCAGAGATTTTTGAAACGCCAGCAGCAGAAAGAAGAACAGAAATGTAGGCAGGTTCTGGAAAGTAGTAAAAACAATAGAGTAGTGTGTGACTGTAATTTCCCCAACATTGACTGAGATTGTCTGAGTGTTAACGCTCCGAGGAGCCGAAGTTGTTGGCATCGTGGAAATATTTCCCAGCATTTACAACCTATACTATGTCAATTTCCGCAAATTTACAATGTGATCAAAATCTTTGATAATGTTCTCAAGATCTACAGTGTAGAATAGCCTGACTGGTCTGGATTAGAAACGCCAGTGCCCTTAAATGCAATAACAATTGAAAAGTTGTGGATGCAGCCAGTCCATCACAGGTAAAGTCGTCCTCATCACTGAACACATCTACAAGGAGACCTGTTACAGGAAAGCAGTGTCCATTATCAAGAACTCCATCATTCAGGCAATGCTCTCTTCTCCGTGCTGCCATCGAAAAGGAGTTACAGGAGCCTCAGGTCCCACAGCACCGGGTTCAGGAAATGCTATCACCCCTCAACGATCAGGCTTTGGAACCAGAGGAGATAATGTCACATAGCACAACAATTAACTCACATTCAGGGACTCCATGTCTTATCTTCCTGATAGTTACTGTATATTTATTATCATTTTCTTTACTTTTTGTTTACTTACACAATTTATTCTCTTTGTTGTCTTTTCTACATTGGTGTTTTGCCAGTCTTTGATGTGTGCAGTTTTTCATTGCTTCTTTTGTGTTTGCACACGCAAGGGATTTCTATTTACTGTGCATCCCCGCAACAAAATGTACATGATGGCATTTGTACTTTGGTAATAAATTTACTTTGAAAATTAAACTTCACAGAAAATATCTTGTGAGAATTGGTGGAGTAAGATAGGGCTTTTCTCTTTGGCAGGAAGCAGAATGAGAGGTGACTTGATGGACGTATACTAAATGATAGAAGACATCAAATGAGAGGACATCCAGAGAATGTTTCCCCACGTGGCAGTCGCTAAAACAAGGATACATAATCCTAACGTGATTAGGGAAAAGTATAGGGTGTGGAGAAGTCTGAGGATAACTTTTAAACACAGAACATGTCTGGAGTTTACTTCTAGGGATGGTGGTAACGGCAGATTCATTATGGCCTACTAAGAGACCTTCCACTGGAGCATGACCCTTGCAATTGGTGAATTTCAGTGGGAGAACATTTTGCCACAGTTATCCTCAAAGAAGGACACAATATTGAGGGAATTTGCTTAACTAAGTGCAAGTTAATGGTCACCTACCACCTTGTACTTCATCCCCACCTTCCACCATCTTCTTATCCTGACCTCGCATCTGTTTATTTCCAGTCTTGTTAAAGGAACTCAGCCAGATAAGTTGACAGTTTTTTATTTTCCATACAGGCTAAGATCCTCCATCATTTTGTGTGTATTGCAAGCTAACGAGAACTATGTTAGGCAAGACCTGGGAAATGCAGAGACCGGGCCACAGAATACAAGAGTTAGGATGTATTGTTACAACTATACAATATTTTGCTGAGACTGTAGTTGGATTGTTGCTCAGCAACAGAAAGGATGTGATTCAGCTGGAGAGGGTGCAGTAAAGAGTCCACACGGAGCGACTGGGACTGAGTTACAAGGAGAGACTGGAAAGCCTCGGTCTGTGCTCCCGGAATGTAGAAAGCTGAGTGTTGAGCGTATAGAAGTGTATAAACTCTGAGGGACATGGCTGATAAAGTGAATGGCTGCAGTCATTCACAACAAAGACCATCTAACACGAGATGGAGTAGATTTGTGGTGAGAGGAGAATGATTTAAAGGACATGTGGGGAGAAACTTTTTTGCACATTCCTCTTCCCGTCTTTTACATTCCCACCCTAGTCACATGTAAACCATCTACACCTGGAGTGAGGAATCTCTAGTGCTGTCCATCTTCCACTCAGCTATAGAAATACACAGGACAAAAACGCGGCTATACTGACCACGGTTCCCAGAGTTCCCTTAAACCAATGTTTGGTCCATTTCCCTCTCAACCTCTTCTATCCATTCACCTGTCCGAATGTCTGCTAAACATTGTGATTGTTTCTCGTCTGCAGCTTCTTCTGGCAGCTCGTACCATACATCCACCACTTTCTGTGTGGAAGAATTTGCCCGAGTGACCCTTTTGATCTTTCGCCTTTCAAAACATTCTGCCCTTTCCCAGCTCAGTGATTTTCATCCTATAACTGAGCCACCAGAACTGCCCACAATACATTGTGGTCACAGCAATGACCTGTACTGTCACAACATGAAGTCCCATCTCCTGTACTCCAAACTCTAACTGATGAATGCCTTCTTCACCACCCTACCTTCACTTCCAGAGCACTATGCACATGTAATCCTTGGTCTGTCTGTTCTCGAACACTCTTGAGGATCCGAATAGCTGCCACAGATACACCTGTCGGTGCCCCCTGTTAAATAGTTTTCTGTCACTGAGGCTCACTCAGAACACTGAACAGTGCGGTATAGGAACAGGACCTTCTTCCCACCATGTCCGTGCTGAACACAATGCCACATTAAACGGAATCTCTTCTCTCCCTTCAATGTCACTATCATATCTGCTTCCATCACTCCCCAGGGCAGCCCATACCGGGCCCCACCACTCCGTAAATAAAACCGATCTACCACTTGCCCTGTTCACCATCTTTAAATGATCACCCTGTCTCTGTAAAGGCAGCCTTCTTGAATTTGACATTTCCACCCTGGGAAAGTGACTCTGACTGTTTCCCTTATCTGCAACTGCATAGTTTTATAAACTTCGGTCAGGTCCCCCCTCAGCCTGCTTCACTCCGGTGAAAGCAGCCCCAGAGTCTCTGATCTTTACCTGTAACACAAGACCCCGGTCCAGGCAACATTGCTGTGAATCTTTTCTTCACCTTTCCAGTTTAATCACTTCTTCCTTATTTTGCTGACCAGAATTGCACAGGTTACTGCAGCTGTGATTTAATTAATATTTTGTGCAACTGTAATGCAACTCCTCTGCTGCCAAAGGGAGTCATGCTGTTCACCTTCTTCAGTACCATGACAATCTGTACTGTGACTTTTCGGGAACTATGTACCTGTATTCCAAGATCTCTCTGTTCACTAACACTGCACATGACATTGTGTATGTCCTGGCCTGCTTTACCTTCCCAAACCCCATCGATGTGTACTTGTCTGACACTGTAACAACACTTCTCTGTCCCTCTGCACGAATCACACAGAGATAAATGTCCATCAACCGTTCTATGCACCTGTCTGCTGTTTGTGTGTAACTTGTACAAGAGAACACCTGGACCCCTCTGTACGTGAATCATGTGCTGCTTCTCTCCATATAAATAATAGACCGCGTTTTGATTCTTTCAAACACTGAACACGTCATCGCTTTTTACCACATTAAACTCCATTTTCCAACTATTCTGTCTTTTACCCAGCGTCTCTATATCCTGTGGCAGAGACCAAATGTCCCATCACAACATTACCCCCACCACATCCTATGTCATTGATAGACACCCTTGGACACCTCACACTCTGCCCCCTCGTCCGGTGATTGATATCGAGTGTAAATAATTGCCGGCCCTGAACTTACCCCACTCCCTTAGAAAACCCATTACCAACCAAATCTCCACACACTACAACAAAATTTTAATATTGATAGTATGTAATTGAGGGTGGATTTGATCCGTGGATATTCTAGCGGTTACATCCTCCAATCCTGAAACAAACCTGTTAACTGATTCTCTGTCTTCTATGTAAAAAACAGCCTTTTATTCTTGTGAACTCGTCTTGTGATATCTGGTGTTGTGCACCAGCCTTTCATGTGGCACTTTGTTAAATGCATTCTGAAAATCTAACCACATCTATAACCCTTCTAGCATCTAGACAAACTATCTTCATGTTAATCAAACATGAGTTGCCTTTCACTCAATGAGCTGACAGGGTCTCAAATTGGGTCAGAGACTGCGAAGTTGATGATGAACCATTTGGACACTCGCCTTCATCAGTCAATGCACAGAGGACAGAGGGCGGGGTGTTATGTTGCAGTTGTATAAGATGTGAGTCTACAAAATATCGTGTTTAGTTTTGGTCACACTGTCTCAGGAAAGATGTCATTAAGCTAGAAATAAGGAAGGGGAAGTTTACAAGGTCATTGTTGGGTCACAAATGACTAAGTTATGAGCAGTTTAGGATTGTTTTCCTTGGAATGTGGGAGAATGGGGGGCAATATTATAGAGGTGTATGAAGCAAGGAAGTTCGCAGATAGTGTGGATGCATAGAGACACTACATAGAGAAACAGGGATGTGGAATCCGCTACTACAGGGCACCAGATTGCGAGAGGGCAGAGATTAAATAGAAATCTGTTGCTCTATGTCTCAGTTTCGCACATCATGCCCACTGGGGCACAGACCACTGCCCCGAGTTCTCTGTGCTGTGCCAGTCTTTCACGCTGTCCCCAGGTGCAGCCAGTCATCGTGCTGGATACATCCTTTCTCAGAGATGAAGACTTTGGAGCTTCTGAGACTCCGGGTTTTTGTGGGATTGGATTGCTGAAGTTAGGATGTCCAACTCTACTCCATTTGCATCCGGGCTTCGGACAGTGCTGGAACACTGAATAAGTTCGAACACTGAGGTCCCTCTCCCGGTCAGCCTGCAACCATCTCCCTGCAATAGCTGTAAGATCAAACACGTTTCTCACAATACAATGCATTCATTTACCCTATCTAAACCCTTCATAATTTTGTATACCACTGTTAAATCTCCCCTCATTCTCATACGCTCCAAGGAATAAGGTGAAAATACCTTGAGATTATTCTTGATTTTGCTCACAAAGGACAGTTTATGTCCCATTTTGTCTTTTCTGATCACCTGTTCGAGCGATGTTCTGCTATCTCTGTATTCAGTGAGGCTCCAGTCCGGTTTAGCTTCCGGAATCCCTTCAATTGTGCTGTAGAAGGCAGTAATATCACTGATCTGCTTGTATATGCAGCTCCTTCCTGCGACCATATTTCATTTTCTCCTCGCAATCTGGTTTTACATTGAGACCAGCTGTACCCTCGCCCTTCGGCTGCTGTGTCTGAGGAGGGCGCGCTGCACTGTTCTCGGTCCCAGGGAAGGATTGCCGTCACTCACTGAGACCAACTGTACCCTCGCCCTCCGGCTGCTGTGTCTGAGGAGGACGCGCTGCACTGTTCTCGGTCCCAGGGAAGGATTCTCATCACTTTTACCGACCCCTCAAGTGTTTCTTTGTAGAGTGGGAAATTATTCCGTAAAATTCTGGATCAGAGCCGGGATCAGTAAAACCAGGGAATCCTTCAGTGTGGACCCGGAGTGTGAGAGAATTTGACGAAAGCGCTGTCTTTCAGTTCTGTTGTGCATGTACCGTTGGAAACTGGTGGATGTGTTAAAGTTCAGGTGGAGCTGGAAGATGAGAGGTCGCTCTCTGCAGTCCGTCACTCTGACTCTGTCTCATCCTCCTCCCAAGCCTGTCTCTCCGCACCTTCCTCGGGCAGGTCGAGGCTCTGGGTATAACAGGAGACAGCAGCAGTCAGTTTGTCACTGAGCAGCCATCTGAGTGAAGCAGCGTCATGTCCGGTGGAGGGAAAGAAGGCAAAGGACTGGGAAAATGTGGAGCAGACACTTTTAACTGTTCTGTGTTAATATCCCGTGAAACATCAAACCAGCCATTTCCCCCCTGTCTCCTACTGCCACATTTCAGGCTGCGGCAGTACATGCTGAGGGACACACTGAGGCTTGGTGTAGCCGACTGTGTCCCTGTAGAATGATGTGAGTAGAGATGTGCACAGTCCAGCTCTCATCAGCCTCATCAGAGAGTACATATCTGTATTGTAATCCATTTGTCACTCTGTGTCCCTCTTCCCCAAAAGATCAGGGTCTCCCTGTAATCTATAATCGCCTTCATGAACTGGTATTTAACTCTCTAATCTACCGATCCCTATGCCAATTTGCATGTCGCTCAGGTGGTAATGCAAAGATCCTCTTTCCTCGTTCTACCTATGTTGTCGGTGCCCACATGCACCTCCCACTGCAAGTTCCTCTACAGGGCAGATAAGGTGTCCCGAACCCGGGCATAGACAGGCAACACAGTCAGTCTGAGACTCTGCTGCAAGTTCTTCCACATTTCCAGTGTACATCAGTAAGCAGGGGCTACAGCATGCTCAGGTGTAACCTGCAGGCCAGTGGTGGGAGGGAGCGCCTTACGTCTATTCTATTCGGTCTACCTGCACAGAAATAATTCCGGACATTGTCCGTGGAGGAGTGGAAAAAGAACCTGCAATGTGAAAAGAGGTGCAGCTTGTGTTCAATGATGCGGATAATGAAACACACTGGGGAACATAAAAAATATCGAGTCTCCGTCACTTACAGCTTTACACAGCTGCTTCTTTTTCTGATCTCGCAGACTGCCAAGAACAGAATAAATAAATATAATTGTTAAAACATCGCGCATTGAGGCAAACATACGTATAACGTAGTTAAACACTCAAAAATATTGTGAATAGCGCTGCAAATAAACGTTCAGGTTTCTGTTGCTCCAAGCAGGCTGTGCACAACAAAGAGAATTATTGCGCATCACAAATCAGATGAATATCAGTCAGAAATAGATGTTGTTAACCCCTTGTAGTTCAGCGCATGCAGAAATACGGGATACACCACATGTTGGTATAAAATGTAAACAGGACACATTATTATTAAGGGTTTTGTAATGATTTTATTTGTTGCTCTGATAGGAGTAAACATTCCAACGATGATTTCTCTGCAGAAGGGGAAGGATGTGAAACACAGACTTGATGAATCTGCCCAAAATCTCCACTAGTCACATTCAGCCTCTTCTCTCTGACCTCCTGGAGAACCACTTCCTGGATTGGAACTGCAAGACATCGGACACGAACAGACACATTGAGTGTGAAGCGGGAACGTCAGAACGGTTACGGGCTCTTGTATTCAATATGCAAAATGGTCTGTACTTACAAAGCACGTGACTGACCACTCTGATGTCGTCATTGCTTCTCTGGATCTCAGCTCACTGAACTGAGATGATGATATCACTGCCGCCAAGCTGCCGAAGTCATTAATATTCCACGCGCACCCGTTGACCATGATGATAATGTTGCCTCTGGAGACTTAACCCTGACCACAGTAGTAACGTTAGTGTGTCTTGATCATTCCCAAGACACCAATATTTGAAATTTCTCCCCTCTGCGTAGAATTCAATGTGAGAATTATCCAATGAGAGTTCCCTGCAGTCAGCTGATCGCAATTATCTAGCTCAAAGGCACCTATAAATGGTGTACATCATCTATTCTCAACGGGATCCATATGGCTCCCTTGGGGGCCCTGGCACATTTGAAGGGGGCCACCGACTGAAAACTGTGAGAAGGGGAGCCCCGAGGGTTTTTGGGGGCCCTGGTAACTGAACTAATGAAATACCGAAGCAGCAAACTTCACTGGAGTCAATATTTATAATATCTTTCCAACACACCGTTTGAATTCGGCACAACTGGTACATTCATTGTTTAAGCTTTCCCCACACAGCCTCACTTCAGAGTCAGTCACGAATCAGACTGCGCCGGGTCTCGCATTCATTATCCCATAATTCATTCTCCGAAGATCAGCGTATCTTGCTAGGCCTATTTTAGTGCCTAGTAACTTTAAAGTATATGTGTTTGGATATATCATGCGTTATTGCAGCTTGTGAAATTTTTTTAATACTGCATATAACGTCACCGAAAAAGAAAATTCCTGGCTCTTGGTGACAGCATTTTTTGTCAGTGATGTATCTGTATTTCGCGCGCTCATTCCGAAGTCAAAAACATTTAGGCAGCCTTCCTAAACCATTTCCCAGTCAATGTTGTCAATTCAGCTAGAAAAAAAAACGCAAAATAAATTTTGTTTCATTTTTGGTAGATTTTAGCGAATGCATCTGACAAGGAAATTTGAAATATGTATTACTATGCATTTATTCGGCTGCATAATTCAATCAGTCAGTTTGAAGAAGATTTTTGAATCAAGAATGATATGTCGAATAAATTTACAACACTGTGGGAAGTAGCCGAAATATTTTTTTTGTTGCCTTTCCCTCAGCATATTTGGTTGAGAGCGGATTCTGCCAGGTAGTTTCCTTCACAAAATCCAGCCACAAAGTTCAGGAACACAATCCAGAGGAGACCTCCGACGGTCATTGTCTAATTGGGAGCCCGATACCATGAAACTCGCAGAAAGGCACTGCACTCAACAATCGCATTAGGCCTGATAGATGTTTAATTTCATACAGTCTTTTTGAAATCTTGTCCAGTATGTCAGAATGTTCAAGTTTTCTTGGTGTTCAATAATGAATGATTTTCTGTCTATCTGTTCGTGTTGTATCCTCGTTTGAAAGGGGGGCCCTGGAACCTGAGAAGAGCTCCTGAGGGGGCCGTGTCCAAAATACGGTTGAGAATCACCGGTCTACAGTCATTCCCAAGACATCCATATTTTAAATTGCTCCTCTCTGCGTGGAATTCAATGTGAGGATTATCAAATGAGAGTTCCCTGCAGTCAGCTGATCGCGATTATCGAGCTCAAAGGCACCTATAAATGGTGCACCTTTCTGCTCCATTTGATCGCGTAACTAACAACTCCTGAGGAGATTTAGTCCAGATGCTGCTGTCCTGCCGCTTCATCGCTAACCTCAAATGCAGGACCACCGCCTAACTCGTACATCGGCCTTTATCTTAAATGTGAAAACGATGCCAATAGACTGCAAATTGTTAAAGTGCATCTGGTCTGGATTCTATGTAGATAAGCCACTGCACACCGGATTGCAAATTATATGAAATGAACACCAAGAGAAATGACCGGATAATTTGTTTCTCACACTGGACGGTTATGTTTTGTGATGCGTCACAGGGTTCAGTTCAGGGAAAGAATATGACACAGCTGTAGATCTGCCAAGAGCAGGCTGTCCTCAATAAGTGAGAGATCGTGCCGGAAAGGTACATGTGATGGAGGCCACCAAGAGATATATGACACCTCGGGGAGAGTTAAATGCCTCAGTGGCTGAGATGAGCCAGACTGCACAGAGAACAGCTGTTGTCCTGGTGCTGCGCCAATTTTCTTACTTTTCAATAACCTTTTTCATTCAGTTGCTTGGAGTGTTCCTTTGTCTTCATGATTTAGCTTTTGCCAGGACACTGTCTCAACAGCAGCTGGACTTTCCAGGTGCAAGAAGGCCAGGAATGGCGGAGCAGTCTCATCGAACAGAGAACATAGAAATTTACAGCCCTTCGGCCCACAATGTTATGCCACCACAATGCTGTAGCCTGCTCTAGAGACTGCCGAGAATTTCCCTAAAAGACCCTATTGTATCCGGTTGCACCACTACCGCCAGCAGTGCATTCCACGCAGCCAGCACCCTGAGTGTGAAAATCCTACCCCTGACACTATTCCCCTTGAGAACAGTTAGTGTGTGTGTAGTTAGTGGAACCTGGGAATGATTGGAAATAAACGAGGTGATTGAGGCCCAATTCCTGAGGTGAATAGCCAGGTGGGGGATAGGCAGGAGGGACGCCTCCCTCAACGGGAGCCTCCTGGCGATCCTCCAGGCCTGTGTGGATGGCCCCGATGAAAATCTTGGAATTTGGGTCTCGGATGAAGGAGCAGGGACCCAGGAACGCTCTTCTGGACTGTACCCTTTCCAGTCTACCAGACTGCCCTGGAGACCCCTGCCCCTACAGCGCACATCCAGTAGTCTTCGGACGGTGTATGCCGGATGGTTGTCGATGATACGGGCAGGTGGGGGAGTCTCAGCTGGGTGACACAAGGGTCTGATGGAAACTGGCTTTAACTGGGAAACACGGAAAGTCGGGTGGATGCGCATAGATCTTGGCAGTTTTAGGCGGAACGCTGCGGGACTGATAACACTTTTGACCTTGAATGGTCCCTGGGAGCCAGGGGCAGTTTCCTATGCTCGTTCTTGAGCGGGGTATCCTTGGATGAAAGCCACAGCATCGGCCCAGGTGGGTACTCGGGCGCCGGAGTCCGGTGTCGGTCGGCCGTCTTACTATTGCGTTTTGCTGATCTGAGTAGGGCCGTGCGTGTCTCCTCCAAAACCTTAAACCACCGATCGATATGGTCCTGAACCGACAGTACCGCAATCTCCTCTTCTTGTGCGGGAACAGCGGGGGTTGGTAGCCCAGGGACACTGGAATGGAGACCTTCCAATGGCAGAGCTCACCAGAGAGTTGTGAGCGGACTCAACCCACGGGAGGTAGCCGCTCCAGGTCGACAGGTTGTTTGCCGTTACACAACGTAGCGTCGCCTCCAGGTCGTGTTTAACCCGTTCCGCCTGCCCGTTCGTCTGGGGGTGGAAGCCGGATGACAGGCTGACCGATGCACCTGAGGCTTGACAGAAGGCCCATACCTGTGAGACGAACTGGGGACCTCGATCGGAGACGATGTCCGCGGGGATTCCGTGGAGGCGGAAGACGGACGAGAGGATCTGCGGGTTCTGGAGAGGAAGGGAGTTTAGGGAGGGCAACGAAGTGCACCGCCTTGGGGGATCGGTCTGCCTCGGTGAGTCCAGGGGTGTTCTCATGTGAAGGGGGTGGACCGGGGACGAAGTCTCGGGCGCTGTGTGACCAGGGACGGCCAGGTAGAGGACGAAGAGGATGAGAGGCTTTTCCCCGGACACAGATGGAACATGCCGAGACATAGGAACGGGGATCCGCCTCCATGGACGGCCGCCAAAAGGGCTTTTTCAGCAGGGTTAGGGTCCGGTCACTCCCGGGGTGGCAGGCGAACCGAGACTTGTGCCCCATTGGAGAACCTGGGACCTGACGGAAACGGGCACGTACAGGCGATCGATGGGCCCATTGCCGGTGTCGGGATCATCCCGTTGGGCTTTTTTACTTTGGAATCCATCTCCCAAGTGAGTGTGGCAACCACGCAGGGTGGTGGGAGGACAGCCTCCGGGCTGGAAGTGTCCTCCTTGGAGTCGTATTGGCGGGACGGCGCGTCCGGCTTCCCGTTCTTGCGGGAGAACTTTAACGGTCCATAAAATAATGAACAAGAGGCCTGGCGGGAGTTCAAACGTTTGGCGGTCTGAATATACCCCTGCTCTTTATGATCAGTCCATACCACAAACGGTTGTTCTGCCCTCTCAAACCATTGCCTCCATTCTTCCAATGCTAGTTTGACCGCCAGGAGTTCCCGATTACCCAAGTCGTAATTCCGTTCGGCGGGGGACAGTCGGCGAGAATAGAAGGCGCAGGTGTGAAGCGTTTCGTCCGAACTTGCTCATTGGGACAGGACTGCTCCTATCCCCGAGTAAGTGGCGTCCACTTCAACAATAAATTGACGGGCTGGGTCCGGATGGACCAGAATGAGAGTGGTGGTGAAACGCCTCTTTAGGTCGATGAATGCCGAGTTGGCTTCGGAGTCCCAACAGAAGGGGGTAGTAGGCGAGGTACTCCGGGGAAGTGGGGCCGCCTCTCGACTGCAGTCTCTGATAAATCGGCGGTAGAAATTCGCAAACCCCAGGAATCGTTGAAGTTGATTGAGGGTCGTGGGCCTGGGCCATTCTTCCACTGCCTGGATCTTCTCGGGGTTTGCTGTCACCTGCCCGCTCTCGATGATATAACCCAGGAAGCTGACCGAAGGAACGTGGAACTCACATTTCTCCTCCTTCACAAATAATTGGTTTTCCCACCGTCTCTAGAGGACTTGACGGACATGGATCAAGGTCAGGGGCGGCGTACAGTGGGTCTCCCGAGCCAGCAGTTTTCCGTCCAGGGCCCGGGCCTCCAACGGGGTAGTTAGCGGCCCGCGAGGTATTCCAGCCTGGGAGGCTATGTCTTCGTCCAGCAGATTGCCTGCGGCACCGGAATCCACCAAAGCGGACAGGGACAGAGACTGTCGTTGGTAATTCACGGGAGCCAGGATCAGCATCCGAGTCTGGGGGCTGAAGGGAGCATCGTCCGGCTCACCAGGACAACCTTTTTCACTGATGCCCTCCCTTTCGGCCGCTTGAGGGCAGGTATCCCGGAGATGTCCTGGCTGGCCACAATAGTAGCAGTCCCAAGCTCTCCACCTCCGTATTCATACGGCCGGGGAGAGACGGTTCCGTCCCAGCTGCATCGGTTCCTCCCCCAGAGGGGTGGGGACGGTCGTGGCAGGAGCCACACTGGGAGCGGCTCGGGAATGGGGTCTGGTTGAGACTGGTAAGGTGGACCGTGGGCTTCCCCCAGCAGCGGGGCGTCTGGTTCTCTCTCTCAGACGCTCCTGAAGTCGATAATCTAATCGAATGGCTAGCGAGATCAGAGAGTCCAGACAGTCCGTGTCGTCCCTCCCGGACAACTCATCCTTTGTCTGGTCCGAGGGGGCTTGTCGAAACACCTCCCGTAGGGTCTCGTCATTCCACCCGGAGCCTGCGGCTAAGGTCCGGAACTCAATGGAATACCTGGCCACACTTCGCGAAGCCTGACGAAGAGTAAGCAACCGTTTCGCGGCGTCCTTTCCGCGAATGGATTGTTCGAAGACTTTCCTCATTTCAGGGTCAAAGGAGGAATAGGAGGAACAAACCTCTGGTCGGTTATCCCATATCGCGGTTGTCCACGCCAAGGCATCCCCTCGTAGCAGCCCCATGATGTACGCAATCTTTGATTTACCGGAAGTGTAGGTACGTGGCTGCAGCTCACAGACTAGGGAGCATTGTAACAGGAAGGCCCGGCACCTACCTAGGTCCCCGGTGTAGAGTTCACACGGTTCTCGAGGGGATGGTGTCGCTGATTCCGGGGGCGAAGCCATCCCGAGCGGTGCGGTTTGGGTAGCCGGCGTTCTTGGAGGGGACGGAGAAAAAGAAGCGGAGACCCGGTCCACTTGTTCACTGACCTTCTGCACATTCGTGGTCAGTGTCCGAAGGTTTTCCGTGATCTCCCGAAGTAGGTGGTCGTGGGCGCTCAATAGGTAACCCTGGCTGGCCAGTGCCTGTTGTACGGGATCCGTGTCCGCTGGGTTCATCGTGGCCAGTTCGTTCTGTTGCAAGGACGTGGCGGTGGAACGAACCCAAGTGCTGGACACGGGCGCGGACCCCGAGTCGGGAGGCGTTACGGTCGGAGCGAGCGTGGAATTGGTGCCAAGGGAATCATTACCCGGAGTCTTGGTCTTAGCAGAGAATTCAGGAGCGATGCTAGACTTAGAACTGATAGTCCAAACAACCATGGAACGAGGTTACTCAAACACGCGTCGACCAACGAGCTGGCAGCTCCTTGTTGTGGTCACGAAGTTTTTATACTGCATTTGCTGATGGACAGCAGGTGTTTGTAGTTAGTGGAACTTGGGAATGACTGGGAACTAAAGGAGGTGATTGAGGCCCAATTCCTGAGGAAAATAGCCAGGCGGGTGATTTCCAGAAGGGACCGTGACAGCTTCATCTTTAACCTTATGACTTTTGGAGACCAGTTTATCTTCTATTCACTAAGCTATTCACAGTAACAGAAATTTTGACCGGGGTGCCCAAACTCTTGCATGCCACTTTAAGTATCTGGATTTCAGTGGCAATATGGTAAACTGGATTTACAGATGACACCTGGATTCAGAGCGCGAGTGGACAGCGAAGTAGATTATCGAAAGTTGAAGATGTCTGCAGCAGCTGGGTAAATCGGCTGAAGATTTTGCAGCTGCAATGACATGTGGACCAGTGTGAGGTGTTGCACTTTGCCAGGAACAGCCAATGTAGGGTGAATGGTAGGAGATTGTAGTCTGCAGAGAGCAGAGGAATCTGGGAACGCAGGAAAAATATCAGGAAACTTGAAAAATACAGACAAAAGTTTGCAATAGTGATCCCTGGTCTGTCGTGGTGGGCCCCAAGTTCGGCCTGCAAGTGCCGGTGGCAATATTGAAAGTGAAGGGTATCATCCGCTCATTAGATGGTGCCTGACCTGGTATGTTTCCTGAAATACTGCCTTCAGTTCCCGTTAGCATTTTATACAAAGAACAGTTTGCGCTGGAGGACTCCCCGGGACATCAAGCGGGATTGTGGCGGATCCCAGTGTATAACTCCCTGAAAGTGGCTACTCAGGATGGGTGGTAAAGGCGGTGTCGGGACTGCCTGTCTTTAGTAGATTTATAAATGTCTAGTTTAATCGCATCTGAAGCGCTGCGATTCTATTATAGGAAAATATGGAGGTTTTGGACGGTGGGCAGAGAGGTTTGCCAGGATTTTGACTAAATAAGTAGAGTTTGGAAAATTTTGGGATTTTTTGCAGAGCCTGAGCGGTGTCTGACAGAAGTTTATTGGAATATGAGATGCACAGACAGAGTGGACAACATGTATCTTCATCCCCTAAGGAGGAAATGTCTAATTGCAGAGCGCATGTACTTAAGGCAAAAGCTAGAAACTCAACTGATGAGTCATTTTTGCACTACTTACGTATGTTGCAATTTAGTGTAATTTTGTATCTTTTCCTAATACCACCGAGAGCAGCAACTCGCTGCACTCCGCCAGGGTGATGGAGTGGAAGAGGAGGGGCTGAGTATGGCACAGATTTCCTCCCGGCCTATCGTAGTTCAGACCCACCGCTGTCCCCTGCTCTCACTGGCTGAGCTACCTGTCGTTCAAGTAGTTATCTGAACGTCACTCACGAGAGCGGTGAAAATGTGAAAATAGTATCTATGTTGCTTGAGAAAATAGAGGCAGTTGCAGTTCAACGCGCTAAAGTACAGTTGTGTGTCATATCCAGAGGCCTTACAAAAAGTTAAACCAGTTTCCGACTGGTCAACTTGATCAATCGTTCCCAGTCAGAGAACAGAGTGTGACGTCAGTGGGTACTGTAGTCGCTGGATAAGAGGTCGTAAGTTAAGTGTAAACGGTGAATTGTTTCAGGGGGAGATGAGAGGGGGCTTCTTAATTCAGAAAGCAGTGTGAGTGTGAATTTGACAGTGGAAGTGGTGAAAGCAGGAGACATTTGGATAGGTACTTGGACGGGAGGAGTATGAAAGGTTATGGTCCTGGTGCAGGTCGATAGGACTAGGCCGGAAAACAGGTTATCACAGATTGGAAGAGCCGGTGGGTCTGTTTATCCATGTGGTGTTCCGTAACTCTATATCCTATTCCTAAGAATCGTTTCCAAAAACTTTCCTACCACTGCGTTAGTTTATATTTTCCAGGATGAACCACCCCCTACTTAAAAACATTTATAGTCACTTTTCTGGGATCTTACTTTTGGCTGGAGAGAAAACAAATATATTGGTCCAGTTCCCTACCTCTCTCAATAATCTGTAGTATATTCCAACAGGTTCTGAGGAAATTATCCACCTTATTTCCCCTTACAGACCAAACGCTACATCTTTTGTAACTATACAAAGTTAAAATACATTGTTGTTAAGTACGGAATAAGAAAGATTTAATCAAAGACTCTTACAGCGGAAAAAAATAGCCTTCAGCTCCTGTGCCCATGTGACTATTCAAGCTAATTCATGCCCAGAGGAGATGGGACACACGCAGCAGACGGAACTATTTTGTTGGGCACCAAGTCGGCCAGGAACGGCCAGTGTTAATGCTGAAAGTAAAGTGTCCAATTCGAAACGTCGGCTCTATGCCTCACCATAGATGGTGCCTGACCTGGTATGTTTCTTCAAATATTGCATTCAGTTCTGTTCAGCATTCCATACAAAGGATATATTCTGCAGGTGACTCCAGAGGAAATTCACCAGGATACGGAGGATCCCAGTGCGTAACCCCCTGAAAGCGGCTGCGCAGGGTGATGGGATGGTAAAGGCGATGTCCGGCCTGCTTGTCTTCAGTAGTCGAGGCACTGAGTTTCGGTGTCAGGTAGGTATGTTACAGTTCCATAAATCTCTAGTTTCATTGCATCTGAGGAGTTGCAATTCTATCATCGGAAGAATGTGAAGGTTGTAGACGGTGAGTAGAAAAGGTTTACCGGGTTGCAGCCTGGATAAGGAGAGATTGGACAGTTTAGGCTGATTTTCTCTGGATCGGTGGACGCTGAGGGAGGTCTGGCAGACGTTTATCGGAATGTGAGAGGCACAGACAGAGTGGACAACCTGTATTTTTCCCAAGGAGGAAATGACTAATTCCCGAGGGCAATATCTAAGTAGAAACGGGGAACACTAACTGATGAATCCATTCTTGCACTATTTATGTATTTTTAAAATTAGTGTATTTTTTATCTTTTCTCTACACTGATGTTGTGTAAAAAAAGAAACAACTGGCAAAACACTTTTCCTCCGCCACCACAAACATCGCTGGAACGGACCCACCGAGGCGTCGAAGGGGAACCATACCCGTCTTTGTGAAAGCCGAGGACGGAGACTCCGACAGCAGCTGCTCTCTGAACTCCGCAACGGCGATGGAGCAGAAGAAGAGGGTGTGAACATGGGGCAGATTTCCACCTGGCCTATCGTAGCTCAGACCTACCTCTGTCCCCTGCTGTCACTGGCTGAGGCGCCTATCGGTCAATTGAGAAAATTAGTTAATGTGAACGTCTGTCATAGGGAGAGGCGGAAATACTTTATTGCTGGATGAAATGAAGCTTGTGATGTTTATAACGGATGTGGTGAATTTTACTGATCAAATTCCTCGTCCTACTGAGGAAATTAAAATTATTCTGAGAGCTGCAGAAAGACATCTTGGTGTAACTGGTTTTACCAGTTTCATAAGGAAAAGGGCAAGGTATAGAGTTGTGAATGTGAGTTAAACTTATGTGGCATTTGTAGTAGAAATACATCATTCAGCAGGTTAACTTGTACAACTTGTGGAAAAAGACTTGTATTGCCTATTCTAAACCCGGAGCTCCCTGTCTGATCCTTCCAGTTATGGACCAATATGGTTAACCTCTCATTCATGTAAACTTATGGACGGATAGTACTGGAACGGTTGAATTATATTTTTGAAGAGGGAGGCAAGTTATCGTTTGATCAGAGTATATTTTGGAAGAGGAGAATGACATTGGATTCAGTTTTGTATTTGGAATACGATATTAGGAAAGCACAGTTAAAGTAAGTTGTTGCAATGACAGAACCTTTTACATTGAAAAGGTATGTAATATTTATGGAAGGAAGGACTTTTGGAAATTAGGAGTGGGTAGATTGCAACATTTTTTTCTGGTATTTTTTGTGGTCATTTGGAAGGTCCCTGCAAGTAAGGGTGGGAAAGATATATCCTGGTGTGTATGAGAGAGCGAATGGGACCGCACAAGACAGTATTTGTAAACTTTTATTATTTAATAATATGATTAATGATATTTTCCGAGATAGCGTCGGTAAATTACTATGTACAGATGAAGGAGCTTTCTGGATTAGAGGTAGAAATTTGAATTTTAGTGTATGGAGTTGCAATTATCTATTAATCTGTTTGAACAGAAGGGAAATAGATGGAGATATAAGCTTTCAGTAGCTAAACATAAGTTGTGTGTTTTACAAATAAGCTTAATTGATGATTTGCAGATGATTTAAGTATTGTAAGTATTTAAGTACTGAGTTAAGTATTGTATGTAATTAGTTTTGCTACAACAAGTGTATGGGACATTGGAAAAAAAGTTGAATTTCCCCATGGGGATGAATAAAGTATCTATCTATCTATCTATCTATCTATCTATCTATCTATCTATCTATCTATCTATCTATCTATCTATCTATCTATCTATCTATCGATCGATCTATCTATCTATCTATCTATCTATCTATCTATCTATCTATCTATCTATCTATCTATCTATCTATCTATCTATCTATCTATCTACAATCAAACTCTTGAAGACGTGCCAGTAAAAAGATTTTCAGGCATGTGGGTGGACTATAAGCTGACATGGAAGCACGACTTCGGTATAATAACTGATAAATAAAAAGGAGCATTAAATATTCTCTGCTGTCTATGTGGATATTCTTGGGTGCTCGACGGAAATCTTTGTTAACCATTTAGAATTGTTTAATGAAATCTGGTCTGGATGCTGTCTGTGTGGCTTATGGATCAGCTTTATCTTCAGCTTTAAAATGCTTGGATATGATGCAAGCATAGACTTTATGATTGTGTTGTTATTCAGTAAAGTCGTCCCATGTTTCGGTTTTACTGGGTGAAATGGGATAATTACCCTCACAATTGTGGCAGCTGAAATTGATATTAACATACTCGATTAATTTTAGGGGCCGGAGACATTATCATGCTGTTGAAAGTGTGTTAGAGGACGGGTGGGAACACTCAGGAAGAGTGTTTTCAGTTTTGGATATCCGGGCTCTTATCACGCTTGGAGTATGGGCTTGTTGGATTATCTCCCAGTGTCGCGTTCGCAGTAACTCTACTTTGTTTTCCTTTCCCAATCACATTAGTCGGTTTTAGATTGAACAGTTTAATACAATGTAAATATTCTGTTCTGCCGGAGAATCTGTTGTCTCATTAGCATATTAAGGAAAATTATTATGATATTTTAACCATCAATCGTTACGAATCGTGTCAAGTTTGTAAGCATTTTTACAGATGGAATGAAAGATAATTTGACTGGGACTGCTGGAGTAGCCCATTCTTTTTGCCTAAAGTACAGAAAACGATATAAAATTACTTTGTAACCATTTATCAGTATATACAGCTCAACTGGTTGCCATCATTTTAGGCTTAAGGTGGGTGAAGAAATTTTTTCCCACGTAACGTTATATTTGTTCAGATTACTTTCGGTTTTGATGACTCTTAAACATATTATGCTAGCAGTCGGTCAGATTTACTGTTGGAAACTCGCCAGGCATTCATTCATATTCAAGTACTTGTTTATATATTTTCTTCTTATAGGTCTCTGAACACAGAGGTATTGAGGGGAATGAGTGGGTTGATTCTAGGTTACAAAAATTGAACTGTGGATAAAGACGCTTCACTTAACAAATCAGAAGTTCAGAGTTATGTATGTTGAGAATTAGGAGCTTATGGAAAGACTGATGGGAAAATGGGTACACCTTTACAGAATACATAAACGTGTTGGGTGTATGGGGAGAAAGGGGTAAAACAAGAACGGACGGAATTGTATTGACATGAACTAGAGGTGGAACATGAAAGTGCTAGGTTTATGGGAGAAACAAGAAGGGAAGGAATTATTTCGCGATGTCTTACTAAGCTTAATTATTCCTTTTGTCCAATTGCAAAACATTTTTCCGGATCGTGTAGGTTTTTTCATTATGAAACGGTTGAACAGATGCTATTTCAGGGTGAAACATATCAGGAAGGAAATCATACAGGCTTCATTGCAATTTTGGGGGGCTTGATTGGTTTAGTTTTACCGCTTTCTTAAGGCATGGGTGTGACATTATTTTATTCGCAGTGTTGTGTTTCATTACGTATAATCGATAGGATTTGTTGCGGGTAATCTAGCTTTCATTAGAAGACAGAAGCAGTGAGGATTTTATTTCCCAATTCTCTACTCCACAGTCCAGTCCAGTTGATAACGGGAATGCGCCATTAAGTTGGAGTGCCTCAATTTTGCAAATCATTAAACGAGATGGCGGAGACTGGTGTGATTCACATTGGGTTAGTAAATGAGCATCGGACTCGACCCGCGCCGTCTTGTGGGAATGTCTGACAGTGAAGTTGGTGAGCGGAATGGGAATAGATGGACATATCCGCAGACGAATGTGTGGGCGGCATTCCGGAGTAGTTATTTGTCTGGCATCTGGGGGGAAGAATGAGGTTCTGACTCTCTTGGACGGTGCTTTGCCCCTCCCGACACACTCACTATCTTAACGTCCCGGACTGCAGGTCGATGGGACAATCCGCTCGGGAATAACACCTGGGAGATCAGGCAGTGAATCTGAGGAGCTGGAGCCCGGACTGGAGACTCTGCCGCCGCCTCTGGCGACTACTCAGGATGCGGCGCCATTAATCAACTGAAGCATCGAAGTGACGGGATATTTCACCGCGCTGATCGCCTGCTCCCTGAATTTCGACTGAGTCACCGCGTAAATAAATGTGTTCGTGCAGCAGCTGAAATTCATCAGGAAATACCCGACGTAGTGAAAGATCAATTCAGAATCATTGAAATCGAATCCTTTTCCTGAGACCTGATAATATATGAAATTTACAACCACCGTCAGCCACAGGAGGATAAAGCTGCCGGAGACGGTGAAGAGTAAAACCACAGACCTCCTCCTGCTCTCCATCTCCGGGTCACTGCGGTTCTCCCCCTTGCTCTGACCCTTCAGCCCCTTACGGACACGACTGGCCACTAAAATGTGTCTGACTGTCAGAGCGTTGAGCAGCAGGATCCCAGCGAAAGGGAGGAACGGAGTTAAAACCGTATCGAGCCAGTCATATCCTACCCATCCGGGGTCAGTGAAAACATTGTCCTTGATCACACAGAACCACGGTACATTGTTGATGATCACTGCGGGTTGGTACATGAAGTAGCGGATAAAGTTTTTCAGACAAAACAGTATGCTGGTGGTTCTTAGAACCATAGCCGCAGTTTTCCCGGTGCAATATTTTGTTTTCAGCTTGGGGCAGGAAATGGCGACAAACCGATCAAAGGTGAAAGTGACGGTGAACCAGACAGAACAGCGTGCAGCTGCGGTTCTCAGTGCATTGAGAACACGGCACACAGGGGTGATGCTCAGAAAACTCCACGGGAAATAAGACCTAATGATCCGAGTCAAAATTACCTCGGTGACAATGGTCAGTAGATCCGC
This sequence comes from Hemitrygon akajei, assembly GCF_048418815.1. Classification (NCBI taxonomy): domain Eukaryota; kingdom Metazoa; phylum Chordata; class Chondrichthyes; order Myliobatiformes; family Dasyatidae; genus Hemitrygon; species Hemitrygon akajei. The sequence goes on along the minus strand of NW_027331925.1, from coordinate 1,891,338 downwards.
CGCTGCCATGGCCACCAGGTAGCGAGTGGTGCAGGTAGAGAGGCCGCACTTTCCCCGGGACAGGATCACGATCGCCACTACATTCACAGCGTGTGGGGGAGGGGGGAGAAGAGGAGGGGGAGGGGAGGGAGGCGGGGATCGGGGGAGGGAGAGGGGGATGGGGAGGGGGACGGGGGGAGAGAGTGAGGGAGAGAGAGAGATAACAGACAGAGGGCATTACTGAAACAATTCCTCAAGGGATCGGGTTTCAGCTAAAGGTCTGGAGCTCTACAGTCTATGAACGGCTGCTAATTTAATGGGTCACTGTCTCCAATTTGCCTTCTTCAGTGTGGAGATTGGACAATGTGTGGACAATCGTCGGCGATAAAAGCGATCTTCATGAACAATAACGATCGGTGCTGATCCAGATTCCAGTCGCTGATGGAGCCGGTTTCACTGATTTAACCGTGACTGACCAGGCCCCTGGAAACTCAGCATCTGATGGGGCCGAGAAATGATACGGAGGGAAGCAACACACAAAAAGTACTGGAGGGACTCAGCAGCTCAGGCAGCATCCATGGAATTGGACAAACTTCGGTTTTGGGCCGAGACGTTTCTACAGAACGAAGCGGTGCAATTTACGACGCGTCTCAGAGGGAAAGCAGGAACAACTCAGTAACCTGAGGCTGAGCGGCTCCGTTAATGGATTAATTCTACAGCGCAGCTCAATTCGATAACTCTCGTCAGCAAATCCGCGAACACTGGTTCAGATGATCAGACCCAATTATTAACGCGTACAACAAGCTGGAGGAGCTCAGCAGGTCGGACAGCATCCGTGGAAACGCGTCTCGGCCCGAAACGTTGACTGCTCGTTTCCACGGATGCTGTCCGACCTGCTGAGTTCATCCAGCTTGCTGTACGTGTTGCTTTGACCCCAGCTGTGTACTCTGTGTTTACAGACCCAGTTATTGACCGACAGGCAGTGAGATCCGACTGTGACAGATTCCACAGGGAGACATGAAACACAGGACCAGGGTTTCTCTCTGGTCAATAACTCAGACACAGTGAACTTTACAGTGTAAACCCTTCCCAGTCACAACTTGCGGGAGAGCTCTCTGTCCCCACACTGGGACAACTCCGGACAAGGTGTAATTGAAGGCAAGAACAACGTTCGGGTCGATCCCGTGAGTTTGATGAGAGACAGGAATTTAGCTCCGCTTGTCATTAAATATGAAAGATCAGAGTGTTGATCTGACAGGATCAATATCTCTGACGGATATTTCTACACTGATCAAGTTAGAAGCTCGTCAAATGATCATAAACAGATTCACACCGGTTAACACACAGAAATACCAAACATGAATTGCTCTGCTCACTCACCAGGAACTCCAATACGGCGATGAACATGTACAATATTTTCTCCACACTTCTGTACCTATCCAACAATGCAGGCATTTTCTCTGCCCACTGTGCTACAGGCGATCTCTCGGAATGCAATGTTAAGGCAGCACATGCCTGCGGTTTTAAATACCATTTAGCCACTCCACAGAGACACGTTTTAACAGATTTAAAAATAACTGTTTTAAAATTATTTACAAACCAATTACGTCAGGCAGATGCAAACCCCGTGGTGACACATTGCTATTAAATAATTAACCAGCACAATATTTGGAATGTTTGTGTGAATTAGTTTGTCCCAACAAAGGTGACTGAACCTTCAGTGGTTTCTTATCAATTTAATGTGCTCCCACTGTAAATATGTACTTCAATGGAGCCAATTGAGACACACAGAATATTGAAGTAAATTATGTCATTTAGCTTGTAAAATTGTATTGAATCACCTACTGTTACCATTCTCCTCGAGAGTATAAACTCTTGGATTAGTTTGTGTTTGGGGGACTCTAACGAGGGTGTCGCCAAGAAAAGATCTGCTTGTGATGGTGAATAAACACTTTCATATCCAGAAAACCCGCCAACATCTTCACTGACTTAGTCACAGTCAGAACATTTCGGTGCTCGTCCGGGACCCACCCTTAACCCTAATACATGGCCATAAAGTCTAGTAGGGGATGAGTATGTTTTAATCATATCACCACGTATGTGTTAAAGAACACGGCGGAGCGCTGGAGAGGCGGATAAGAAAATGTGTAGCGTGTTTCTGTGTCTCTGTGTGGATCGACCCATTATCTCTGCCTGACCCTGCCTGACTATACACGAATCCATAGACCTCGAGTTCAATTTATCCCCTCGGTTCAGTCCCGTATCTTCTCTTTCCCAAAGTGTTGCATTGGACGTGGCCATGTTTAGGGTGGTTCAAGAGACTCCGGCATTCCAAATAAAGTTTACGGGGCGGATTCCTACTTTAGTTTCTACAAGCGGTCCAGCTGCACCATCCAACCACGTGGTGAACACACATTCAACTTGGACTCCCCCTAGGTAACTCTGGATACAAGTCGTGGCTTTTCATCATCACCATGGGCAATGCATTGTACGTAACACAGTTGTCCTTCCAGGAGCAATGGGCCATTGTTACATCCTGACAAATCCCAACCCACCAGGATTGTGGGCAATCAACGGCAAAATAAACTTTCTGTCCAGAATTGCATCATTTCTTTGGGGATCCAGTGCTCATAACAGTGGGAACGTAAGTGTTCCAACCACGTGTTTGACTACCCAGTCATTAGGCGGCGCTGTTGAGCGCGGTCGCAGCTCATCCTGATCAGCACCCCGTCTCCCTTCATTCTGCCACTGCACACCTTGTTCTGTGATAGGGTCGTTTTAGAACCCTGTTTCCCCTTACCCTCCTCTGTACCTTTCTCCCTCACTCCCTTTTCCCTCGTTCACATCATCCTTCTGAGAGCTCATGCTTCAGCATGTGTGGGATTTGAATTGATCAATCATTTCACACACCCTTCTGCTCTCCTCGGTACTGTGCGATAACAAGTTCCTCGGCTAGTTCCTACTCTGTCACGGAGTCAAATTCTGCGTATCCAAAGTAGGACCAAGAACACTCGAGAAAACCGGCCACAACCTCGTCACAAATATAGAAGGTTCCTCCCTTTCCACTGTCTGCAGTCATGCAAAATCGCCACTGTCTCCTCTATTAGTCCAGCAGCTTCTAATGGTGCCTTCTTTACATCACCCAGTGTCCCCTGGGCGGGTGCCTGTTCCTCCGGCAGGGCTGAAGGGAAAGCTGAAGTTAGACAGAGCAGGGTTAGCTTCCCCTCCTCCGTTTCATATAAACCGTGAGTTATCCTGTCCATTGAATGGACTGGGAAAGTTTCCGAGAATCATCTCTCATTCACAGCTCCAGCAGTCAATTGGGCCACGTCAAAAGGGACAGAATACCGTGTCACACACGCCCCACACCCCCGGTTCTGGTGTCTCCTGCAGTCCCTCCATTACTACAGGCGCCATTGGGGCACTGAGTGTTGAAGGTTCCACCCACTCTCGGAAAAACCTGCTGGGAGGCGGGCCACTTCCCCAATAATCCTGGCTTTTACACTGTTAGTCCCGGAGTGCAGGGACAAAGGATGGCAGACGTGGCTGTTCCTCATGGAGATCGACTGTAGTGGGTTCCCGGCACGGCCAGCATGGAGGTTGCTGACTGTGCTGGGCCTTGATGAAAAGAGCAAGAAGCAACCAGCTGGCAGGATGGGGGAGGAAGCAGAAAGAGCCCCTTACTGGGTATGGAGCTGGAGAGAGGGGTTGAGCTGGAGGTCAGGAACAGATGGGCAGTGACTTGGCCCTCACTTCAGATCCACCAGCTGGACAGTGTAGTGGTTAAGGGTTGAAACACTCTGGTTGGGCATTACCTGACCATATCTGCCCCTGAACAAAGGCTACGATTACCTCATCAGGTGACTGAAAACAGCAACCGGGTTTGTGATACAAGCGTCGCTTCATCACCCCAATCTACATCACCATCATCGTCAGTCCTCACACATATCACTCCTCTCCGAGCTGAGAGTTCACTTTGCAGATTTTCCATCTGTTTTAAACACTTGCGATCAGCGCAGCCTTTCCTCTCAGCTGCCGATTTCTTCATGACATTCACAACAGCCGTAAATCCCGACCCTGACTTTTCCTTTCTCTAATTCTGTATCCGCCTGTTTATACTCCTCTTCAGTTTTCTCATTTTCTCTTGTTAACGCTTCACACTGAGCCTGAAACTGACTCATGTGGTTCAAATTCCCCTGACCCTGCTCCCTCAAAATTTCATTTTTATCCGCTCTCTAACTCTTCCCTACACTTACATCATTCCTCCGCCACTTTCAGTTTTTCCTCTCTTCACTTCAATTAGATCATCCAACAAACTTCACATTACAACATTTTAATCCCTTATAATTTCTTTAATTTATTTTCACTAACTGTTTTCCACAATTCTTCCTCCAAATCCCTAACCCTCGACTCTCAAACTTTCCTAACCACTCCTCATAATCTCACCATTTCCTTCATAATTAACCATGAAAGTAATCTCTGAAATCCTCGGAATCCCTGGGTTCTTCCTGTCCTTTCCCTTTCACATTTTAATATCCTAACCTACTGTGTGGTTCAACTCGAAACCAGGGTCCCAGACCATTTTTCTTTCTTTTCGAGTGCACCCCTGGGTGCCAAAATACGTTCACCTGTCATCAACTGAGATGAGTTTGGAAACTCACCAGGCAACTCGTAATTAATCAAAGCTCGCACTTTATTGCTCCTGCACACCCAGGCTAACAACTTAAAAGATGAATTCCACTGTTCCCTCTGTACTACTACACACCCAGAACACTTCTCAAATTCACAACACTGAAACAGGGGATCCCATTTTGTCCAAATGATCGATCATTTCTTCTCCAGTCCCTTCCAAGGGGGTTCTTCCTTGTGAGGGTTAGTCTCAGGAGTTATTACACCTTTGCATTTGAAACTCTTAACTTGTTGAACACATCAGTTCAGAGGATGCATGTAATTCTTGTTGGCTGAAGTCCATCAGGCTGATGACTAACAGATTTCCATTGGATGTAGTCCAAGGGCTACACAACTTCATGCCGAAGGTGACTTCTTTTGTTGTCTTCAGCTCTGGTTCAGACACTCGGCAGAAATAACGAGATTCCCTCTGCAGCCCTGCCACTGTACATAATACACACCTTGTCTCAGAGTGACTTCAGGTTCAGAGATAACGAGATTAATTCGGCAAACCTGACATTGGACATAATACACAGTTTATCTGAGAGTGATTTCAGGCTTAGAATGGGAAACCGGAAACCGGTTGATCTGATTAGGTTATCCCACAGCTTCACAAAATGGCAGCCTCTATCCCTTTGACCTCATGGCAAGAACACAGATAATTGAACACTCTACTTCCACTGTCATTGACCCATTCACGTTTGATGTTTCCTTGCATATGTGAATTCGTTCCTGACCCACAGTGGTGTATTTTGGTGCAGAACAGTCAGGATGGGATGCTCCTCCAGTCAGATGTGGGATTTCTGGATATCTGACAGTTTTCCGATGACTATTTGGAGGAATTGCACCCAATCACAGTGCCTGACTGACTGGTTCAGGGAGTTGGTGGTACTCAGGATCATTCGGGAGCCTGAAGATACTATCAATGAAACATCTGAAGAGATGGCCACACCCAGAGTACAAGCTTCGGATAGGAGAAGCGTGACCACCAGCAGAGGTAAGGGTCATTAGGAAGACCATTAGGTCATTAGGATGCCCAAATTACTGAATCCGAAATTCATAAATCTATTTTTTCAATGTAATCTGGTAAGGCTCCGGGACTTTATGGTTATCCTGTAGAATATTATTTAAAAAATTGGAAAATTGCTTTCTCCATATATCTTGGAGATGCTTAAAGATTCTTTTGTGAAAAGTGATTTACACTCTACTTTTTATGAGGCTATTTCTTTAATCCTCAAAAAGGATAAAGATCCTACTGACTGTGCCTCATACAGACCTATTTCATTATTGAATGTTGATGCTAAGATTCTGTCAAAGATAATGGCAATCGGTTGGAGAGTCTTTGGGTAAAATTATTTTGAAAGATCAAACAGGCTTTATAAAGGGTCGTTATTCTTTTTCAAATGTTCGGAGACTATCTAACATTATATATTCGCCCGCTTCTAAAACTCCACAATGCGTTGTATCTTTGGATACTGAAAAAGAATTTGATCGAGTTGAATGGAAATATTTACTTAATGCCTTAGAAACATTTGGTACTGGTATTAATTTTAATAATTGGATTAAAATTGGATAAAAAATAATTGGATATAAAGCTCCTATTGCCACTGTTGTCACTAATAACTGTAGGCCTCCCTTTTTTCAGCTATCAGGGGATTTTTATAGGATTGGTTCTATTATTCTATCTTTTATTTGTGATAATAGAAGACCAGGAATTAGTATATGTTACTTACAAAACGACGGAGGTTTCGCTTTGCCTAATCTAAGAATTTACTATTGGGCTGTTAATTTGCGATATGTGTCCTTTTGCTTATATTAGGGTGATAGGAGTGCTCGGCCAATTTGGTTAAACCTGGAACTGAGAGTTGTGAAACAGTTTTATTTAACTCCGTTATTAGGAGTTGCTCTACCTATACAATTAGCTAAAGTTGCTAATTTAAACCAATATCCTGTGGTTAAGCACTCTTTGCAAATTTGGCTCCAGTTCCACAATTTTTTAAATCTTAAAAAATTTAAACTTTGTAGTATAATTTATCGTAATCACTTTCTTAAACCTACCTGGAGCGATCCATTTTTTTTTACTTTGGAAAAATAAAGGTATTACTACTTTTTTAGATTTATTTAAAGAAGGCAGAATGATGTCTTTTGAACAATTAGTCGATAAATATTCTCTCATATTCATACTTTTTACAATACCTTCAAGTTAGATATTGTTTCAAAAATTCAAAAATATTTAAGTAATTTTCCTTACATATTGGAGGCTGACTTATTAGAGATTATTATGAATAAGAACCCTTCGATGAAAGGTTCTATTGGAAGAATTTATAATTTATTATTACAATGGGATAAGCGTCCTTTACTTAAGATTAAACAAGATTGGGAGAAGGAACTCAGTTTGACGTTGATATGGGAGGATTGGACACGGATTCTGAAGCTTCTTCGATCTGTGCTAGTCATTCACTGATTCAAATTAAAATTGTACATCGTTACCATTTGTCGAAGGAGAGACTTTCTAAAATATTTCCCAATGTTGACAAGTATTGTGATAGATGTAAAACTGAGATAGCTACACTGACACATATGTTCTGGTCATGTTCTATATTAAAATAGTTTTGGAAGTCAGTCTTTTCGACAATTTCTAAAGCACTCAGAATCAACTTACAAACTAATAAATTGACTGTGCTTTTTGGAATAATTCCTCAAAATATCCATGGTATTTCTGTGTCTGACCAACATGTTATTGCGTTTGTTACATTGATAGCTAGGAGGGCCATCTTGTTGAAATGGAAGGACATATCAGCTCTTACTTTGTCACAATGGTTCTCTCAATTGATGCTGTGTCTTAGCTTGGAGAAAATTAGAAGTCGAACCTTTGAACCTTTATTTGATTATGAGAAGAGATGGGGCTCATTTTCTTGTTATTATCATTTCAGTTAACTGATAGATTTCCTCCACTATCTAAGTGTAATTGTTTTTTGATATATCTGTCTTTCTTGTTGGCGGTTTGATGTTTATTTTTAGAAGCTTTTTGTATGACGCATGGCTCCGGGGTTGTACCCCCAATGGGTTTCTTTTCTCTCTCACTTTTCTTGCTTAGTAGGGATTTTTAATTCACAAAAATGTTCAATCTTTAAGATAATTTGTTTTGAGGCATTGTGAGTGTTGTTACTTCAATGTACCTGTGTTATTTTTGAATAATAATAATAATAATAATAATAATAATAATAATAATAATAATAATAATATTTGAAAAGAAACATCTATAGAGATGGCCACACCAGAGTACAAGCTTCGGATAGGAGAAGCGTGACCACCAGCAGAGGTAAGGGCCAGTAGGAAGACAGTGCAGGGCTGTCCTGTGGGCGTTCTCCTCAGCAGAACACCTTGTTGGATACTGCTGGGTGGGTGGTGGTTGACCCATTGGGGCACGGCAGCAACAGAAAGGCCAGTAGCACTGTCGGCTCTGATGCTCAACAGGGAAGCGTAAATTCAGGCCTTGCGGTAGTTATAGGAGATGATAGTCAGGGGAGAGAACGGATATTCTGTCAATGTGGTCAGAATTTAAATGAGAACTGATTTCTGTGTCACTGATCCAAACCATTAAACTCCAGTCCCATTAAATTGGAACATTAGCCGAGGAATACCTCCCACGCCCAGTGACCAGAGTGCAGAACTCGGCACCAACAGTCACTCTTGAACTTGATTCAGCAACTGTGATGGTAAAATATCCAGCCTGTTTAAACAGTTTCCCCAGTGTGAACTCGGCAGTGCGTCACAAGGTGGGATAACTGAGAGAATCTCTTCCCACATTGGGAGCAGGAGAATGGCCTCTCCCCAGTGTGGACTCGTTGGTGTGTCTGTAAGTCGGATGACTGACTGAATCTCTTTCCACATTCAGAGCAGGTGTACGGCCTCTCCCCAGTGTGAATACGCTGATGTATCATCAGTTGAGATGACTAAGTAAATCCCCTTCCACAGTCTGAGCAGGTGAACGGTCTCTCCCCAGTGTGAACTCTCTGATGCACCTTCAGTTGATATGACCGAATAAACCCTTTCCCACAGTCTGAGCAAGTGAACGGCCTCTCCCCAGTGTGAATTCGCTGATGTGTCTTCAGTTCAACTGACCGAGTAAAGGACTTCCCACAGTCTGAGCAGGTGAATGGCCTCTCACCAGAGTGGACTCGCTGGTGCACCTGAGGGTCAGATAAATGAGTGAATCTCTTCCCACATTCAGAGCAGGAAAACGGCCTCTCCCCAGTGTGAATTCGCTGATGTACCATCACTTGAGATGACCGAGTAAATGCCTTCCCACAGTCTGAACAGGTGAACGGCCTCTCTCCAGTATGAACTCGCCGGTGGGCCTGTAGCCTGGATGAGTCAGTGAATTTCTTCCCACAGTCTGAGCACTTGAATGGTCTCTCCCCGTTGTGAATTCTCTGATGTACCTTCAGTACAGATGAATGAGTGAATCCTTTCCCACAGTCTGAGCAGGTGAACGGTCTCTCCCCAGTGTGAATTTGCTGATGCTCCTTCAGTACAGATGACTGAGTGAATCCTTTCCCACAGACTGAGCAGGTGAATGGCCTCTCCCCAGTGTGAATTCGCTGATGTACTTTCAGCTGAGATGACCGAATAAACCCTTTCCCACAGTCTGAACAGGTGAACGGTCTCTCCCCAGTGTGAGTTCGCTGATGTATCTTCAGTTCAGATGACCAAGTGAATCCCTTTCCACAGTCTGAGCAGGTGAATGGCTTCTCCCCAGTGTGAACTGACTGGTGTCTCTGCAGTTGCGATGACTGAGTGAATCCCTTCCCACAGTCTGAGCAGGTGAACGGCTTCTCACCAGTGTGAACTCGCTGGTGTGTCAGTAGGCTGGATGACCGAGTGAATCCCTTCCCACAATCAGCGCAGGTGAATGACATCTTATCAGTGTGAACTCGCTGGTGTACATGCAGGTCAGATGAGTGAGTGAAGATTCACACACTTCCCACACTTCTTTGTCAATTCATAAGTCAAATATCAGATGTAGTAAACCCCTTGCACAATCAATGCAGTTGAAGAACTGATCTCCAGTGAACAAATGCTGGTGTGTTCTCAGCTCCCCGGTTCCATGGATTTCAGTGAGTTACAACAGAAAACTTCATTTCAGACACAAAGCACTTATCCAGCTGTGATGAAATAATTCTTCATAATCCAAGGATCAACAGTGATACATGGTTAAATATCTAGTAACTTCTCAAATATCTGGGCAGAGACAGCAAACTGACATGTTGTTCTGTTCAAAATTCCCGTACACAATTTTTGCCATTTATAACCTGTAAAAAAGATTTACAAAAGACATCAATGAGTGAAAGTCATCATTCAGAGAAGTCTATGGTCATCCACTTTGTTAGAAGCAATGAGAGTGCAGACTATTTTCTCAATGGAGAGGAAATAATGTTGAAGAGTACGAGAATATAAAAGCAAGGATGTGTTGTTGAGTATTTATAAAGTGTGGCCTCACTTGGACTGTTGAGAGCAGATTCAGGCCCCTTAAGTAGAACTCATGTACTTACATTGCAGAGCGTTCAAAGGAAGTTTACAAAAATATTTCTGTAATTATAAGGTTTGTCAGATGAAGAACATTTGATGGCTCGGGGCCTCTACTCACTGGAGTTCAGAATAATGAAGGGGCCCTCATTGAAACCTATCGAACATTGAAAAGTCTCGATAGAGTGGATGTGGAGAGTATGTTTACTAGAGTGGGGGAGTCTAAGACCAGAGGAGACAGCCTCAAAATCGAGCTTTCTTCTTTCAGAATGGCTATGAGGAGGAATTTCTTTAACTGGAGGATGGTGAATCTGTGGGATTTGTTGCAATGAGTTGCTCTGGAGGCCAAGTAATTGGGTATATTTTAGAGAAGAGGGTGATGGATTCTTGATTAGTCAGGGATGAAGGGATATGGGGAGAAGGCAGGAGAGTGGGGCTGAGAGGGAAATGGATCAGCTGTAATGAAATGGTGGAGCAGACTCGATGGGCCAAACGACCTCATTCTGCTCCTGTATCTGATTAATTTTCACAGCCGATATATTATGAGATAATTTTAGTCTCCTTTCTGAGCTCTGACAGCACACTGTTACAGCGAGGATCAACCCAAGTTGGGGGAAAAACTCACCTTCTAACTGTTCATGGTGCCGGCAACTGGTCTGTCCATCTAATTCCCCGACAGTCTTCCTGTCTGTGTGAGAATGGGACATTCAATCTGTGACTTAGCCCAGTCTGATTCCTTCCATTAGTATTATTCTCTGTCCCATATTATTCTGAGCTGCGCAGTAACTGAAATGCTCCCACACAGAGAGCCTTTGCTGCTGCACAGCTGGTATTTTGTTTGTGCCGTGCTGTTTTCAGGCTGTGTTAACATTTAACCTTCAGACAAATGGTCGGTCCATACGATGTGAGAAAAATAAATTGGAGAAAACATTGGTATTATTTCAAGTTCTGGTCATGTACGACAGCACTACAAAGAGCATGTGATGTTACACGGCAAACCCTGGAGAGTTTCAAATTACTCTGCCCCTCCGCACAGGTGATTGACGGTGGAGAGCCCATCAGAGGCAATGCCAATTAACATGATGGGGAGGGCAGTCCTCGTTCTCATTGGAGTGTGGCATATTTGTGATGAGAATGCTACAGGTCACTTGTTACCCAGGCCAAAGGTAATTGGTATCATTATGTACCCAAAGCGAATGGTACTGAACATGTTCTCACAGGTAGAAAGGTCCAGATCAAAATGGAACAAAGGTGATTTCCACAAGGACTTAAACTGATGTAAGGATTTTGTTTCCTTCTTTTGATACAGTAAACATTGACATTTTCATTGACTGGAAGGTCAGCTCCTCAGTGTTCAGTGGTGCCTGAGTGATCCATCTACTCTGGACCTGAGTGAATTCAATGTCATACTTGCCCATCCATACCTTTACAAGACGTACAAATAGAAACAAGCAGAAAAAATTGTACAATAGCCCTCTCAATTGCATTTCCAGAAATTACTCAAAAGTCCATCCTTCAATAAATATTTCCCTTTTCAATATGAAAAATATTGCTATTAAAACATCTTTATTTAACTGTACTTTCCTAATATAATCTTCCAAACCCAAACTGATTCCAGTGTTATTTAAGGCAGAGATTGCTAGGTATCTGAGTAGCCAGGGTATCAAAAGTTATGGTGAGAAGGTGGGGGAGTGGGACTAAATGGGAGAATGGATCAGCTCATGATAAAATGGCAGAGCAGACTCGATGGGCCGAATGACCGACTTCTGCTCCTTTGTCTTCTGGTCTTATTCTACCGTTCCAAAATTCTCCTCTGATAAAAAGTGAAATTACCTCTTTTATCGAAAATATAATTCAAACACTCGATTACCATACATTCCACAAGTTTGCATAAATGAGACTTTAATGATATTGGTCTACAACAAGGAGGATCAGACGGGGAGATCCAGGTTTTACAATGGAAACTACTACAACCATTTTCCATGAGAAAAGTAGATGGCCAAACCTCCAAATACGATTCAGAAAGTTAATATTTTCACAAAAGAAAATTACACACATCCCTGTTGAATCAAGAATTTCTACAAGTTCATGATACATTTTATTCCCATTCACAACACTATACTCTGCCCCTTTCCTTATAAAACTGACAACACCACCCCTCTACCAACTATCCTGTCAAGCCAAACGACAATATAATCCTGCATAGGAATAAAATTTAAAATGTGCAGGTTTCCTGAACGGATATAACATCGGAAGAATCTGACAAATCAGAAATAAACTGCTTAAAGTGTTGACCATGTGAAATCATGCTTCTTGCATTTCACTTCAATATTTCAATCCCATTACATATCTTCACAAGTAGACTGGGATGCAGAAACTCCCACAAATCAGAGCTTCATTTACAGCTTCCCACAAAACACCAGTTACACCAAGATACCTTTCTGCAGCTTTCACAATAATTTTAATTTCCTCAGTAGGATGAGATGTCTGATCAGTACAATTCACCACATCGGTTATAAACATCACAAACTTCATTTTATCCAGCAGTGAAGTATCTTTGGTGAGAGAACTGTGATGCCGGCATATATCCACTGACGTCACAGTCTGTTCTCTGAGTGGGATCACTTTATCCAGTTTACCTGCTCTGCTTGCTGTACTTGTCCTTGAACAGGCCCTTCTGCTGACTGTGTTGTTCTGAACCAATTGAACTGGTCACTTCATGCCTTACTAAACCAATCCCTTCTGCCTACACAAGGAACACATCCCTCCATTCTCCTCACATCCACGTGGTATCTAATAGCCTCTTTCACATCTGCCTCCACCACCACCCGATATTCACTCCAGATACCCACCACTATGGGAATGAAAAACAAAACTTGAATCGCAAATCTCCTTTAAACATCCTGAGTCAGGTTTTTAACGTCATTGTCTTTTCTAGTTGTTTTGTTTTTCAACAGCAGCTGTGCAGAGAAAAGATACAAAATGCACTAATTACAAAATACCTCAATAGTGCAAAAAGGACAAATGAGGATGTGATCCCCCATTCTCCTGAAGTTCATGCCCACTGGCATTGGACATTTCCTCCTTAGAGAAAAAATCCCGGCTGTCCACTCTGTCTGTGTCTCTCACATTCCTGTAAACGTCTGTCAGACCTCCCTCAGCCTCTGCCACTCCAAAGAAAATTACCCGAGATTGTCCAGTCTCACTTTATCCAGGCAGCATCCTTTTAAGTCTCTTCCACTCACCATCCGAAACCTCCGCATTATTCCTGTATTCGAATACAATTCTCCAGATGTGGTTAAAGTAGAGATTTATACAACTGCAACATAACTGCCTGACAATGGATCCACTATCCGGGAGTTATGAACTCGGATTCCAAGATCTCCCTGTAGATCAACGCAGTCCAATCTCGCCCCATGAATATAACAGCAAAGAGATAATGCTGAGGCTTTATAAGACACGAGTCAGGCCGCACTTGGAGTATTGCCAACAGTGCTGGGCCCCACATCTCAGACAGGATGTGTTGTCATTGGAGAGAGTCCAGAGGAGGTTCAGAAAGACGATTTTGGGAATGAAGGGGTTAAAATATGAGGAGCACTTGGCAGCTTTGACCCTGTGCTCACTGGAACTCAGAAAAATGCGGGGGTATCTCATTGAAACCTACCGAGTGTTGAAAGGACTGGATAAGGTGGATGTGGAGAAGGTATTTCCTGTGGTGGGGCACAGCCACAAAGTCGATGGGCCACCTTTTCAAACAGAGTTAAGCAGCTTATTTTCTTTATTAGCCAAGGTGCATTGAATCTGTGGAATGCTCTGCCACAGACTGCGGTGGAGGCCGAGTGTGTGGGTATATTCAAGGCGGAAGTTGATCGTTTCCTGATCGGTCAGGGCATCAAAGGATATGGCGGGAGGTCAGATATCTGGAATTGAGTGTGATCTGGGATCAGCCATGATGAAAAGGTTGCTGACTCAATGGGCTGAATGGCCTCATTCTGTTCCTATGCCTTATGGGCTTATGAACAGAAGCCCCCTCAATCATGATGAATCTGCTCTGCACTCTTCCAGCACAAAACATCCTTTGTACAGAATGCTAAGCGGAACTGAATGTAACTTTTCAAGAACGTTGTCAAGTCAGGCAGCATCTGTTGAGGGGAATAGAGTCGATGGTTGGGACAGAACCCCTCCCTTACGGCACTAAACAGGCCCTTCGGCCCAACCTTTCCATGCTGTCCTCCTGTCCATTTAAACTAATCTCTCTGCCTGTCTTTGACACAGAACACAGAAATCTACAGCACATTACAGGCTCTTCAGCCCACAATGTGTTACCGACCATGTAACCTACTCTAGAGACTGCCTAGGATTTCCTGATCGTATATCCCTCTATGTTTCTAAGCTCTATGAACCTATCTAAGAATCTCTTAAAATATCCTATTGTATCCACCTCCACCATCGCTGCAGGCAGTGCATTCCATGCACCCACCACTCTCTGTGTAAGAAACTTACCCCTGACATTCCCTCTGTACCGACTTCCAAGCAGCTTAAAACTACGTCCCCTCGTGTTAGTCACTTCAAGCCTGGAAAAATGCCTCTGGCTATCCACATGGTCAAAGCCTCTCATCATCTTATACACCTCTATCAGGTCACCTCTCATCCTCCGTCACTCCAAGAAGGAAAGGCCAAGTTCACTCAATCTATTCTCATAAGACATGCTCTCCAATCCAAGAGCAACATCCTTGTAAATCTACTCTACACTCTCTATAGTATCCACATCCTTCCTGTAGTGAGGCCACCAGAACTGAACACAGGACTCCCAAGTGGGATCCAACTAAGCCCACAGTCCTGCCGTGTTGGGGTACAATTACTTATGTACAGGTTAGGAGAAATATAGCTCCAACATTTCCTCACAGCTCTTGAACTCAATCCCACGGTTGATGAAGGTCATCACACCAGACACCTTCCTAACAATACTACCAACTTCCACACAGTGTTCAAATTTGATCTGCAGAAATGAATCTCTTCTTCTGTGTTGAACTCCATCTGCCACTTCCCAATTCTGCATCCGAGAGCATCTGCTCAGAAATAGATTGCTGAGCCTCTGGCTAGGATCATTATGTCCTCATTGTCCACGGGAATGGTACCAGAGGACTGGAGGGAGGCGAAAGTTGTCCTCTTGTTCAAAAAAGGTAGTAGGGATTGTCCGGATAATTATAGACCATTGGTGGGAAAGCTGTTGGAAAAGATTCACAAAGATAGGATATATTGGCATTTAGAGAATCATGGTCTGATCAGTGACAGTCAGCATGGCTTTCTGAAGGGCAGATCGTGTCTAACAAACCTGATGGAGTTCTTTGAGGAGGTGATCAGGTATATACATGAGGGTAGTGCAGTGGATGTGATCTACATGCATTTTAGTAATGCATTTGATAAGGTTCCACACTGTAGGCTTATTCAGAAAGTCAGAAGGCATGGGATCCAGGGATGTTTGACCAGGTGAATTCAGAATTGGCTTGCCTGCAGAAAGCAGAGAGTTGTGGTGGACGGAGTACATTCGGATTGGAGGGTTGTGACAACTAGACAGATATATGGAGGAATTTAAGCTTAGGGAGGCAGAGTTTAAGGGCCGGCTCAACATTTGGGGCCGAAGGGTCTGAACTGAGCTGTATTGTTCTATGTTCTATCTACTTCTTGCTGGAATCTCTCATTTAATTTATTTTTTTATTGAAGGCACGACACAGTACAGAAAACGTAATGCATTACATTTTCCTCCATTTTGCTTTTATACCTTACCCCTAAACAACACCACTACGTCATCAGTGGGGCCTTCTGGGAGTTGTAGTCATTCTCTCGCTCGCTCACTGTCAAAGCATGTTTCGTCTGCCACCACAGACGTCACCGAAACAGACCCACCGAGGCGCGAAGGGGAATCACACCCGTCCTTGTGGGCGCCGAGGCCGGCGACACGGACAGAAGCGAATCGCTGATCTCCGCCATGGCGATGGAGCGGAAGAGGAGGGGCTGATCATGGGCCGATTTCTTCCAGCCTATCGTAGCTCAGGCTTAACACTAACCCCTGCTGTCACTGGCTGCAGTGCATGTCGCTCAAATGGGAACTCAGAGGGTGATTAGTTTATGTGAACGTCAGTCAGCCTTCCTGTCTTTATGAGTTTGGATTTGGATTTCTAACGGGACAGGAAGCAAATTGGGAGAAATGTGAGTTTTTATGTGATGGTGCATCAGTCTCCGAGTGACATTATTAACAGTAAAAGGGAAAAGGCCGTGATGAGGAAGGAGGCGAATTACTGGAGGCTATATGGAGATAGTATTGGAACGGATATCAAACTTGGAATTGTTTGGGATATGATTTAGAAAATGGGGGGGGGGATTTGTAGGGATCATAATATTTCCAGTGTTGATTAATGACGGCAAGATTGCTACTAAAACAGGGAAGGTTGTGTTACTGGCTGGGTCATTTGCTGAGATTCACAATCAGGACAATTTAAGTGAAGAAATTAAACAATGTAGGGATATATTTTCCGGTGAATACCCTGATGTGCTGGTTTTCAGCTGTAGCAATGATAGTATCAATGATGGAGAGATTTCTTTTTATGAATTTAAGATGTCTATTAATAATGCAGGTCAGGTGTCCCCAGGAAAGAGTGATATTTGAAATTGTAATTGTTTATGATTCTCTTTTATGAAAATATTAAATGTTTGAATTGTGCATCTACTTTCCTCATGGAAAATGGAAATAGTAGTGCCTATTCTAAAACCTGGCAGATCCCCATCTGATCCTTCTAGTTAAGGGCCTATATCGTGAATGTCTCATTTATGTAAACTTATGGAATATATATAACTCAAGTGCTTAACTTATATTTTGGAAAGAGTGGTGATAAAGTGTTTTATTGAGTGGATTTTGGAAGGGCGAAATGACATTAGATTCAGTTTTAGGTTTGGAAGATGATATTCGGAAAGCACAATTAAATAAAGATGTTGTAATAGCAGTATTTCTTGATACTGAAAAGGGAAATGATGTGGAAGAAAGGACTTCTGATTAAATTAGGAGTGAGGGGGACATTGTATAATTTTTCTGAGTTTTTTATCTGGACGGACTGTCCAAGTACCGGTCGGCATGTTATGTTTGTGTTTCTATGAGATAGAGAATGGGATTCCACAAGGCAGTATTTGTAGCCCTTCATTATTTAATATTATGATTAATGATATTTTCTCTGAGATGGGAAAATGGGATACCCTGGATAAATCACAATATACAGATGATGTAGCTTCATAGATTAGAGGTATTGATAGTAATTTACAATTAATAGGTCAAACAGTGGGCAGATTGATGAGGATTTTAAGCTTTCAGTCGTTAAAACACATTACGTGGTTTACAAACAGCATTAATAGACTTGCAGTTGATTTTAAATTATATGATCAATGTCTTGAGGAAGTGTCAGTGGTAAGATTTCTCAGTATGTGGATGGATAATAAGCTGACGTGGAAGCACCTATCAGTAAATAATTGATATATGTAAAGGAGCTTGAAATCTCCTCAGACATCTATGTGGGTATTCTTGGGTGCAACATGAAAATCTTTGTTGACCAATTATATTTGTTTAATTTGATCTGTTCTTGATTATGTCTGTGTGGCTTATGGATCAGCTTCATCTTCAAATTAAAAATGTTTGTATGTGATACAATTACAGACTTTAAGATAGTGTTCTGGTGCGGTAATGTTGTCTCCTGTTTTGGCTTCACTGATTGCAATGGGACAATTGCCCTCAAAGTAACAGAGGTTCAAGTTGATGTCAACATACTGGATTAATTTGCGGGGGCAAGGAAACGATCATCCTGTTAAAGGTGTGCTGGAGGACGGTTGGGGACATCACAAGAAGAGTGTTTTTTGTTTTGGGTGGCTGGGTTATCACGCTGGGAATATGGGTGTATTTGATGATACAATATGTCCCACTGTAGCTTTCTCTGTAACCCCACCTTGTTTTTTCCAATGACTTCAGTTGATTTTAGGTTACACGATCGGATTCGGTTCTGCCTGAGAGTCTGTTGGTTCATCGGTATATTAATGAAAGTTATTATCATACAGTAACCATTTTCACAGAGGAATCAAAAGATAAGTTAACTGGGGATGTTGGTGTGGCTGTTTTTGTGTGCCTGAATTGCAGGTAATGATAAAGAAATGACTTATAGTCATTTATCAGCATAAAAAGCAGAATTCTTTCCCAACAGTATAGGCTTACAGTGGGTGGAGGAAATTGGTCCTTATAATATGCTCAGAATACATTTCGGTTTTGATGATTCTTAAACAGGTCATTCTGGCAGTAGGTCAGATTGACTGTTGGAAACTTGTCAAACAGTATTTCATATATAAAGTTTGATTTATATGTCTGCACATTATGGGCCCTGAACATCACACTGTTGAGGGAAATGATGATGTTGACTGTTTAGCAACAAAAGCTGTTACATGTTAAGCTGTGGATATAGACATTACAATTAGCAAATTAGAAGCTAAAGGGTTGGTAGTGTTAAGAATTAGGGGCTTATGGCAAGACGTAGGATAATGGACATAAGGACAGACACCTTTACAGAATACATAAACCTGTTGGGTTTATAGAAGAAGGGCTTAAAACAAGGGAAGGAATGATATTCACATGACTTAGAAATGTCCACACTATGCTTAATTATGCCTTGTAACTAATCGGAAAACTTCATTCTGTGTCGTGTGCATTTTGTCATTATGAAACTGTCGAAACACATACTATTTCAATGTGAAGCATACAAGGCTGAAGAAAAATCAAATGCAGTCTTCAGTACAATCTTTGCGAGGGTAGATAGTTTTCAGATAAAAACTATTATATTATGGGACTGACTTTAAATCAATTCACAGTTTGAGATGGAAAAGGCATGTAATAATTGTGTTAAACCTAAGGAAATGACATATAGGGTAGCAAAGGTGAGTGGGATGTTGGATTATTGGGATGCTCTTAAAATCCAACAAAAGGCAACGAAAAAAGGCATAAGAATGGTCAAGACGAAATATGAGGGCAAACTGGCCAGTAATATAAATCAGGATACTAAAAGTTAAGTTTTCAGTTACATGAAGAGTGAAAGGGAGATGAGAGTTGATACTGGACCACTGGAAAATAATGCTGGTGAAGTAGTAATGGGGGACAAAGAAATGGCAGATGAACTTAATGAACAATCTTCACCGTCTTTTCCGGTCAGCATCGCCCCCACTTGTCCCATTTAACCTGTCTCATTGCGGGTGGACTTTGGGACCCGGGGGAGCTCAGGACTCGCCGCCCGCAGCTGCTGTTGAATACCCGGTGTTTCTGTTCGGTTGACGGATGCGGTGAACGAGTTAAAATTAATCGATCGATCATTCTCATCTCATGTTTATTTCATTCCGTAGAACCATAGAACACTACAGCACAGAAAACAGGCCATTCGGCGCTTCTAGTCTGTGCAGAAACTTTCTTCCGCTCGTCCCATTGACCTGCACCCAGTCCGTAACCCTCCAAACCTCTCCCATTCATGTATCTATCCAATTTATTCTTAAAACTTAAGAGTGAGCCCGCGTTGACCACGTCAGATGGCAGCTCGTTCCACACTCCCACCACTCTCTGAGTGAAGAAGTTCCCCCGAATGTTCCCCCTAAACCTTTCCCCTTTCACCCTAAAGCCATGTCCTTCCGTTTTTATCTTTCCTTATCTAAGTGGAATGAACCTACTCACAGTTACTGTCTATACCCCTCATAATTTTGTAAACCTCTATCAAATCTCCCTTCGTTCTTCTACGCTCCAAGGAATAAAGTCCTAACCTGTTCAATCTTTCCCTGTAACTCAACTCCTGAAGACCTGGCAACATCCTAGTAAATCCTCTCTGCATTCTTTCATCTGACTGAAATCCCCCGTATAGTTAGGTGACCAGAACTGCAAATAATACTCCAAATTTGGCCTCACCAGTGTCTCATACAACCTCAGCATAACATCACAACTCCTACACTCTTTACTTTGATTTATGAATGTCAGGATGCCAAAAGCCTTCTTTACAACCCTGTCTACCTGTGACGCCACTTTCAGGGAATTATGTAGCTGAACTCCCAGATCCCTTTGTTTCTCGGCACTCCTCAGTGCCCTACCATTTACTGTGTATGTCCTACCTTGGTTTGTCCATCCAAAATGCAACACCTCACGCTTGTCTGCATTAAATTCCATCTGTCATTTTCTGGCCCATTTTTCCAGTTGGTCCAGATCCCTCGGCAAGCTTTGAAAGCCTTCCTCGCTGTCCACAACGCCTCCAGTCTTGGTGTCATCAGCAAAATTGCTGATCCAATTGACCACATCTATATCAATGATATAGACAACAAACAACAATAGTCCCTGATCCCTGAGGCTCACCACTAGTCACAGGCCTCCAGTCTGAGAAGCAATCATCCACTACCACTCTCTGTCTTCCACACAGCCAATTTTGAATCTAGTTTACAACCTCTCCATGGATACCTAGTGTCTGAACCTTCTGAACTAACATCCCATGTGGGACCTTGTAAATTGCCTTACTAAAGTTCATGTAGACAACATCCACAGACTTTCCTTCATCTGCTTTCTTGGTAACCTCCTAGAAAAACTCCACAAGATTCGTTAAACACGATCTACCACGCACAAAGCACAAAAAATACTAACTGACCTTAATCAGCCCTTGGTTGTCCAAATACGTGTATATCCGATCTCTCAGAACACCTTCCAATAATTTACCTACTACTGATGTCAGGGTCACTGGCCTGTAATTACCTGGTTTACTATTGGAGTCTTTTTTAAACAACGGAACAACATGAACTACCCTCCAATCCTCCAGCACTGCACCCGTGGCTGAGGACATTTTAAATATTTCTGCCAGGGCCCCTGCAATTTCTACACTAGTCTCTCTCAAGGTCCAGGAAAATATCATGTCAGGCCCGGGGGATTTATCTACCTTTATGCGCTGTAAGGCAGCAAGCACCTCCTCCTCTTTAATCTCTAAATGTTCAATGACACTACTGCTTGTTTCCCTTCCTTAACACTATGCCAGTTTCCTGAGTTAATACTGATGCAATAAAACTGTTTAAGATCTCCCCCATCTCGTGAGGCTCCACACATAGACGACCACTCTGATCTTCTAGGGGACCAATTTTGTCCCTTACTATCCTTTCACTCTTAATATTCTTGTAGAAACCCTTCGGGTTTACCTTCACATTATCTGCAAAGGATCCTCATGTCTTTTTGCCTTCCAGATTTCCTTCTTTAGTATTTTCTTACATTTTCTATACTCTTCAAGTACCTCATTTGTTCTTTGTTGCCTATACCTGCTATACATTTCTCCCTTTTTCTTAACCAGATCGCCAATATCCCTTGAAAACCAAGGTTCGCTATGCCTGTTAACTTTGCCTTTAATCCTGGCAGAAACATGCAAACTCTGCACTCTCAAAATTTCACCTTTGAAGGCCTTCACATCCTTGAACACAACTTTGCCAGAAAAAAAACTTCTCCCAATCCACTCTTCCTAGATCCTTTTTCATTTCCACAAAATTGGCCCTTCTCCATTTTTGAACCTCAACTCGAGGACCAGACCTATCCTGATCCATAATTAACTTGAAACTACTGAAATTACGGTCACTGGACCCAAAACGTTCGCCTCCACATTCTCTGTCACCTGACCAGTCTGGTTTCCTGATAGGAGATCAAGTATTGCATCCTCTCTCGTAGGTACCTCTATATATTAGGTGCGCAGCTGTGTGGAAAGAGCTTCCAGTAGAAGTAGTAGACGCAGGTTCGATATTGTCATTTAAAGTAAACATTGCAGGTATATGGACAGGAAATAAATGGAGGGTTATGGGCTGAGTGCAGGTCAGTGAGACTAGGTGAGAGTAAGCGTTCTGCACGGACTAGAAGGGCCGAGATAGCCTGTTTTCGTGCTGGAATTGTTACATTGTTCTATGGTTATAGGATTATATTGATTTAGAAAATTTTCCTGAACACATTTGACAAACTCCAAGCCATCTAGCCCTTTTACAGTGTGGGAGTCCCAGTCAATATGTGGAAAATTAAAATCCCCTACTATTACAACTTTCTGTTTCTTACATCGTTCTACCATCTCTCTACAGATTTGCTCCACCAATTCTCTCTGACTATTGGGAGGTCTATAATACACCCCTATTAGTGCGGTCACACCTTTTCCGTTCCTCAGCTCCACCCATATGGATTCTGTAGACAAGCACTTCGGGCTGTCCTGTCTACGCACAGATGTTATATTTTCCCTGACTAGTAATGCCACTCCTCCCCCTTTCATCCCTCCCCCTCTATCACGTCTCAAACAACGGAACCACGGAACATTAAGCTGCCAGTCCTGCCCCTCCTGCAACCAAGTCTCACTAATAGCAATAATGTCTTAATCCCACCTGAGAACATTCCTGTCACGTATAAACCTTTGATTTCTGTCTATACATGCAGTACTGGCGTGACCATTATCCTCCTCCACCTCACTATCTGCTCTAACACTCTGGTTCCTCTCCCTCTGCAAATCTAGTTTAAACCCCTCAGAGACGCACTAGCAAATCTGCCCGCAAGGATGTACGTTCCCCTCCAGAACAGGTCCCACCTTCCCGGGAACAAAGCCCAATTGTCCAGAAACATGAAGCCCTCCCTCCTGCACCATCTCCGTACATTTAGATTTACAGGGTCTTTACTCCTGACGCCGGTCCTGGGACCCGACCCGTTTACAGACCCGGAGCGGAACCGGAGCAAATTCTCAGCCAATGGTTTCCATCCCAATTCGCGAAGAAAGGATACAGTTTCCCCGTGAATTTATTCCCAGTGAAGGTGTGGAGATGGGACTTGGTCTCCGCGTTGTAAAATGAAACTGTCCCGAACTCGTAACTGAGATAAACTCCCACCCTCCCGGGGATGGGACCGGCAGCGAGACGGTATTCGGGGGAGGTGAGACCACGGAACATGTCATAATCCCGATGTAACACGTCATAATACCGCCCGATCACCCAGAAACCGGTCTCCGGTCTCAGTTTGACCCCTCCCTTCCTCTCCACAGACTCTGCGGCGACTCCCAGACACCAGCGCCGATTCCCCGTCACCTCCACCTCCCAGTAATGTCTCCCCGATGTGAATCCCTCTGATCCCAGCACACATTCCCAGTAAGTGAATCTCTTCCCGGTGTCAGGGAGATTCTTCCGGATTCCGCCCCATCTCACACTCTTCCGATCCTGAGACACCTCGAGATACGGACTCGTTGTTTCCACATCCAGGGTGACCGAGACTGGGGAGAGAAGCAGAGAATTAGAGAGCCCCCGGGGATCGCTGGAAAGGCCGCTTGACCTCAGGCGCGGTCGGGTGGCCGACACGAACCCTTCTCGCGGTTTGACCTGATCAAAGCGGATAGACAACTAATGTCTTCCCAAGGGTTTTCCGCTGGACGGAGAGCAGAGATTTCCCGATCAAACAGACACAAAATGCTGGAGGAACCGAGCGGGTCAGGCAGCATGTGTGGAGAGAGATCGACAGTCTACGTTTCAGGTCGACATCTTCCCTCAAGAACAAAAATGAATAGGGGAGATAGACAGCAGAAACGAGTGCGGGATTCAGATGGGAAGGGGGTGAGTGAATGGATTTAAACAGGAGGTCACGGAGGCTCTTCAGCCCAACTTGTTCGTGCCGACCAGCTTGCAGTATTGAGCTAATCCCATTTGCCCATTATTCCTTTCCACCTTCCGATCCACGTCCCTGCCAAGATGTATTTGAAAACATTGTTCCTGTACCCAACTCTAGAGTTAATGAAAGGACCATTGCAAACAGAGATAACACTCTTCGCTGTCCACTATACCATGAATTTTAGAGTCTCTCACAAACCTACTAACTTTGTCACTTCCATTCTCATCCAAATCATTAATATGAATGACAAACAACCCGGTCCCAGCACCGGCCTCTACAGGTCACAGGCCTCCAGTCCTCTGTGTTTAACAGACACTTGGACAGACACTTCAATGGACAAGGCAAAGAGGGAGACTGACATAATGCTCGTCAATGCGATAAATGTAGATGGGTAAATAGGTCAGCACAGAGGTGATGGGTCGAAGGGCAAATTTCTATGCTGTACAGCGATGGCTCTGTGAACTGAATGGCTAAGAACCCCCAAACCCCTCCCCCACGGGTGCTGAGAATTCCAAACACAGTGACCCCTGACTCTTGACTCCTCAGACGGGGAAACATCCTCCCTGCATCCTTACTGGCTGTTAACTGCTGAAATAATTTGGTATTTCCCTGAGATCTCCTCTCATTTTTCTAAACAGCTAAAACATCTAAAACATTTTAAAACATTGTCACTGTACCCACCTCTACAGTTGATCAAGAGCCCGTTGTATACTTAGATAATCCTCTTCCCTGTCCACTATACCATGAATTTTAGTGTCTCTCACAAACCTACTAACTTTGTCACTTACATTCTCATCCGAATCATTAATATAAATGACAAACACACACGGCCTCAGCACCGACCTCTGCAGGTCACAGGCCTCCAGTCCTCTGTGTTTAAGAGACACTTTGACAGACACTTCAATAGACAAGGCACAGAGGGAGACTGATCTAATACCGGCCAATGGGATGAATATAGATGGGTAAATAGGTCAGCACAGAGGAGATGGGTCGAAGGGCAGATTTCTATGCAGTACGGCGATGGCTCTGTGAACTGAATGGCTAAGAACCCCAAAAACACACCCCATGGGTGGTGAGAATTCCAAACAGTGTGACCCCTGACCCTTGACTCCTCAGACAGGGGAAACATCCTCCTTGCATCCTGCCTGTTGACCCCTGAAAGAAATTTGTCTTTCCCTGAGATCTCTCATTCTTCTAAACAGGGAACAGAGCACATAGAACAGTACAGCACAGGAATAGGCCCTTCATTCAATGTTCTCATTCATTTGTGAGTGTGATGGTTTGAGACAGTAAAGGAGGTGATAATGGGAACCAGTAGGGGAGAGATGAATGGCAGATTGAACCAGGTGGGGGAGGGGTGGAAAGCCTGTGGGTGAACTGTGTGTGTAGACATAACGAGAAGCTGGAGGGGCGCAAAGATGGCAGATGAGGATGACTTTGTCCCCTTTCCCATAGCGCTATCCCCCGCAGCTCCTCATTAGGACAGGGGATGAATTTGCAGGGACCCTTAAGCAACACAGGTCCTGATGAAGAGTTTCAGCCTGAACTGTCGATTGTTTACTCTTTTTCATAGAAACATCCCGGCCTGCTGTTCCCCCAAAAATTTGTGTGTGTTACTTTAAATATACTCAATTATTGGCCTCCACAGTTGCCTGTGGCAGATTCACTATCCTGTGGATAAAGGAATTCCTCCTCATCTCTGTCCTAAATGGACATCCCTACAGTCGGAGGCTGTGCTTACCGTTCTCGACCCACCCACATCCTCCCAACATCAACTCTCTCCAGACAGGTGCAGAGAGATCTGGCGAGACCCTTCATCAGGACCGGTGTAGCTTGGATTACCAGCATCTGCAGATTTTCTTCTGTTTGATTTTTAAAGCAAAAGTTGATAAGTAAACTTCTTGATCAGTCAGTGCGTCAAAAGTTATGGGGAGGGAGCGGGAGAATAGGGTTGAGGGGGATAATAAATCAGCCATTCTTCCAAACTCCAGTGAGTACAGGCCCAGAACCATTAAACACTCCTCATATGTTAACTCTTTCATTTCTGGAATCATTAATGTGAACATCCTGGACCCTCTCCAATGCCAGCACATCTTTTCCCATAGCAGGGACCCAAAACTGCTGACAATACTCCAAGTGTGGTCTGACCAATGCCTTATAAAACCTCAGCATTACATCCTTGCTCTTGTATTCTAATCCTCTCGAAGTGAAAGCAAACATTGAGTTTGCCAAGCTTACCACTGACACAAACTGCACCATAAGCCCCAAGTACGTTTTCACTTCTGAATTTTGAATTTTAGGCCTGTTTACACTTATTTGCCCATTTGCCTCTGTCGTTCCCCAGATTCCGAGCTTCTGCAGCACTACTTACCCCTTCACCTATCTTCATATCGTCTGCAAGCTTGGCCACAAAGGCAACAATTCTGTCATCCAAATCATTCTTTGTCTATCTTTGCTTTGTGTTCCTCCAAGAATTCCAACAGATTTGTCAGACAAGATTTCGCCTTAAGGGACGGCATGCTGTCTTTGCCCTATTTTATCATGTGCCTCCATGTACCCAAAAGCTTGTCCTTAATACTGGACTCCAACATCTTCCCAAGATCACCCCATCCAGACTAACTCACCTATAATTTTATTTCCCCAGCTGCTTTCCCTTCTTAAAGAGTAAACAGACCTTTGCAATTTCCAGTCATCTTGAATGACCAAGTATCTAGTGATTCTTGAAAGATTATTACGAACGTCCCCATATTCTCTTCAGCTATCTCTTTCCAAACACTGGGGTGTAGTCCATCTGGTCCAGGCACCTTCAGATCTTCAATCTTCCCACGCTCTTTCTCATTAGTATTAGCAACAACAGTCATTTCTGTCCCCTGACACTCTCACATTTCTGATGTACAGCTGGTATCTTCCACAGTGACACAAAAAACTATATAAGTACTCTGCCATGTCTTTATCTCACATTTCTCCTCTCCAGTGTCATTTTCTAGGGGTCCAATATCCACTCTCACGTCTCATTTACTTTTTACATTTTTATGTCCTCCTTATGTTTCACTCCTTATGGTTTTGTAATTCCCTTCTGTTGATGATCAAAATCTTCTTGATACTCCAACATCCGGCTGATTTTTGCTCTAATGTATGCCCTCTCTTCTGCTTTTATGCTGTCTTTCAGCTCCCTTGTCAAACACGGTTACCTCATCCTCCCTGTATAATATTTCTTCATCTTTGGGTTTTATTTATCCGAATTGCCCCTGGAACTCCAGTCTTTGTTGTTCTGCAATCATCCCTGCTCGTGTCCCCTTCCAATCTACTTTGGTCAGATCCTACCTCATGCCTCCATAACTAACATTACTCCACTCTGATACTGATACATCTGACGTTATCTTCCTCTCAAACTCTGGGGTGAATTCTATCATTTTATCATCACTGGTTCCTAAAGGTTCTTTTACCAAAATCTCCCAAATCATATCTGGTTCACTACACAAATCCCACTCTGGAATTGCCTTTCTCGCATTGGGCTCAACCACAAGCGGATCTAAAAAGCCATCATGGAGACATTGCACAAATTCTGTATCTTGGAATGCAGCACCTTCATGATTTTCCCAGTCTACCTCCTTGTCCTTTGTTCTATCTCCTGGTGTAATTTGTATCCCATTTCTATTCATGGCTACTATTTGGAGGCCTGTACATCACTCTCATCAGGATCTTTTTACCCTTGCAGTTTTTGAACTTTACCCACAATGATTCTACATCTTCCAATCCTAAGTCACCTCTCTCTAAGGATTTCATTTCATATCTTGCCTGACAAACCTGTTGGAATTCTTTGAGGAGATTACAAGTAGGATAGATAAAGGGGATGCAGTGGCTGTTGTATATCCAGAATCGCAGAAGGCCGTTGACAAGGTGCCACACATGAAGCTGCTTACCAAGTTAAGAGTTGATGGTATTACAGAAAGTTATTGACTTAGTTAGCCTCTCTGCCTACCTGCCTGTCCTTTGAATACAAGGTGTATCCTTGAATGTTGAGCTTCAAGCCAGGATCTCCTTTCCACCACAACTCAGTGATGCCAACAACGTTGTCCCTGCCAATCTCTACCTGTGCCACAACATCATCCACCTTATTCCGTATACTGGTGCATTCAAATATAACACCTTCAGTCTGAATTCATCAGCCTATTCGACACATAAACTGAAGTAAGGTCTTTAATGTCGATGATAGACCACACGTGGAGTATTGTCTGCATTTGCGGTTCCCCGAATATGGGGAGGATGTCATTATGCTGGACAGGAGGTAAATACACTGGACAGGAGGTATATTAAACTGGACAGGAGGTAAATAATTCATAAGGGGATCAGATAAGCTCAGTCTTTTTCCGAGAAATGGGAGTACAGAACCAGAGGGCTCAGATTGAAAGTGAGACAGAACATTTTTTGAGGAATCTATGGGGTAACATTCCGACAGAGAGAGAGGGAGGTGGGTGTACGGATATACAGCATAAAATGATGACACCTGTAGAATACCAATAGTCACTGGCAGCCAACCTGAAAAGGATCCCTTTACTCACATTTGCTGTTTCCTACCAGTCAGCCAATGCTCTAGCAAGATATTCCCTTAAGAAATCCAGGCTGACTTGTCCTATCTTATCCAGTGTCACCATGTATTCCATAACTTCATACTTAACAATTGACACTAACTTCTTCCCAACCACAGAGGTGAGGCTATCTGGTCTATAGTTTGCTTTCTGTTGCCTTCCTCCTTGCTAAAAGAGTAGATTGACATTTGCAATTTTCCAGTCCTCTGGCAGCAAATGCCCCCACAATGTCTACTGCTACCTCTTTCAGAACGCTAGGGTGCAGTTTATCTGGTCCGGGTGACATGCACATTTAAGTCCTTCAGCTATTTGAGCACTTTCTCCCTTGTAACAGTAACTGTACTCTCTTCTCTTCCCTCACACTCTTCACCATCTGGCACAGTGCCAGTGTCTTCCACAGTGAAGACTGATGCAAAATACTCATTTAGTTCATCTGCCATCTCTTTCTCCCCAATTAGCCTCATTTTCTAGCAATCTTATATCCACTCTCATCTCTATTATTTACAATACGAAACACAATTTGAAATTGTTTGCTCGCTTGTTTTAGAAAGACAGGTGTGTAAAAAGGGCCTGAAGGATCATTGGAGACCTGCGTCACCCCAACCACAAAATGTACCAGTTACTACCATCCAGGATACGGTACAGCAGCGTAAAAGCCAGGAGCAACAGGCTCCAGGACAGCTTCTTCAACCAGGCCAGCAGATAAGTATTGTATGTAATTAGTTTTGCTACAACTAGTGTATGGGACATTGGAAAAAAAAGTTGAATTTCCCCATGGGGATGAATAAAGTATCTATCTATCTATCTATCTATCTATCTATCTATCTATCTATCTATCTATCTATCTATCTATCTATCTATCATGCTGAGACAACTGTATTTCTATGTTATATTGACTAGCATGTTATACATATTATTTATCATAAATTACTATAAATTGCACTTCGCACATTTAGATGGAGACGTAACAGAAAGATTTTTACTCCGTGTATATGAAGGACGAAATAAAGTCAATTCAATTCAATTTCATGTTTCATTTTTCACCTCCCAATATTTCGTTTAGTTCCTCTCTGTAGGTATTTAAAAGCTTCCCAATCCACTGCCTTCCTACTAATTTTTCCTTTGTTGAATACCCTCTCTTTTGCTTTTACATCACCTTACATCCCTTGTCAGCCACGGTTGTACTATTTTGCCATTTGAGTATTTATTTATTTTTGGAATACACCTATCCTTCACCTTCCTCATTTTCTCAGAAACTGACACCATTTCTGCTCTGTTCTCATCACTGCCAGCATCTTTGGCAAACTCCTCTCTCAGACCACTGTAATTTCCTTTACTCCAGTGAAATACTACAACATCAGACTTTACCTTCTCCATATCAAATTTCAAATTGAACTCTGTCATGTTGTGAGCACTGCCTCCTAATGGTTATTTTACCCTAAGTTTCCTAATCATCTCCGGTTCAATACATAACACCCAATCCTGTAGAGCTGATTTCCTAGAAGGCTCAGGGACAAACTGCTCTACAAGCCATCTCTTAGGCATTGAACAAATTCACTCTCTTGAGATCCATTACCAACCTGATTTTCCCAACTGACCTGCATGTTCAAATCTCCCATGACTAACATAACATTTGTCCTTTTGACATGCCTTTTCTATTTCCAGTTGTAACCTGTGGTCCACATCCCAGCTACTGTTGGGGTGACTGTATATAACTGCTATCAGGGTCCTTTTACATTTGTAGTTTCATAACTCAACCCACAAGGATTCAACATCTTCGTATCTTATGTCACAACTTTCTACTGATGTACCAGCAGAGCCATGTCACCCCCTCTGCCTACTTTCCTATACCACCGATACACTGTGTAACCTTGGTCATTCAGCTCCCAACTACAACCATCCTTCAGTCACGATCCAGCGATGGCTACAACATCACACCCGACAATCTGTAACCTTATTTTTATACTCCATGCATTGAGAGCTAACACTTTGAGTTCTGCATTTGCTACCCTTTTTGATTCTGTGTCCCTAATGCACTGATATTCACCCTGCTGGCTGCAATTCTGTACTCGCATCTGTCCGCCCTATCTGACAGTCTGACTGCACGCTATCTTTATAGTTTTACCATCAGTCCTATCCAGAGACTCTTCACTCTCATTCCCACCCCCTGCCAAATTAGTTGAAACCCTCCCTAACAGCTCTATCGAACCTCTCTGAGAGAATATTGATCCCCCTCGGGGTCAGGTGCGACCCTTCACTTTTGAACAGGTCATACTTCCCCCAGAAGAGATCCCAATGATCCAAGAAGCTGAAGCTCTGCCCGCTGCACTAGCTTCTCAGCCACACATTTATCTGCCAAAACGTCCTGTTCCTACCCTCACCGGCACGTGGTACAGACAACATTCCAGTAATTACAGCCCTGGAGGTACTGTATCTCAGCTTTCTACAGCTATCTTCTATCTTCATGACCAATTTGCTTTTACCTCCTGTGAATATTGGTACCAATATGTACCAAGATATCCGGCTGTTTTTTCTTCCTCTCGGAAATGCTGCGGACACGATCCGAGTCGTCCCACCCTGGCAACTGGGAGGCAACATACCATTCGGGTGTCCCGTTCACGTCCACAGATTCTCCTGTCTGCTCCCCTGACGATTGAGTGCCCTGTCACTATAGCTCCCCACTTCTCCATCTAACATCAGTGAGAGTTGCGGGTTCAAGCGGGGGTGGGGTGAAGACCTGTGTCAGTCAGAGTCTGCACTCACAGCGCATGAAGGAACAAGTTGCAGTGGTCCTGTCTCTGGCACTGAGGTTGGACACTTGACCCGGAAGGGAAGGAGGGAAGAGAAGAGAGCGGTAGTGATAGGGGATTCTATAGTCCGGGGCGGATAGGACATTTTGTGGGGAAGATCGGGAGTCACGGATGGTATGTTGCCTCCCTGGTGCCGGGGTCCGAGGCATCTCAGATCGGGTGCAGGTTATTCTTGAGAGGGAGGGCAAGAACCCAGATGTTGTGGTCCATGTAAGGACCGACGACGTGGGTAGAATGAGTGAGGGGGTCCTGCGTAGTGAGTTCAGGGAGTTAGGTGCGAAGCTGAAGGGCAGGACCTCCAGGGTAACAATCTCAGGATTGCTACCTGTGCCACGTGCAAGAAAGGGAAAGAACAGAAGGATTATACAGATTAATACGTGGCTGAGAGAATGGTGCAGGAGGGAGGGCTTCAGGTTTTTAGATAATTGGGCTTTGTTCCAGGGAAGGTGGGATCTGTCCCGACGGGACGGTTTACACCCGAACTGGAACGGTACTAACATTCTTGCAGGAAAGTTTGCTAGTGCTTCTTGGGGGGGGGGGTTTAAACTAAATTTGCAGGGGGCAGGGATCCAGAATGCGAGATAGGATAGCGAGATGAAGAATAAAGGACAGGTGGGGACTGCACGGTTCCGGAATATTAAGTGTGTAGTAGAGAAAGGTGAGGCGGAACAAGTGATAAGGAGGACACATGTACAGAGGGATGGTCTGACGGAACATGGAGTTAAATGTGCAGAAAGAATAAGTAAATTTAGGAAGAACAACAAAATTCAAGGGGCGTATAGCCCGATGGGAGTTTGGGGAGCTGGGTTAAGCACAATAGGCAGCGATTTAAACAGAGAGAGGAGAAATGGGCTAAAAATTCTATATCTGAATGCACGAAGTGTCAGAAATAAGGCGGATGAGCTTGAAGCTCAGGTGCGAATGGGTAACTATGATGTTGTTGGGATAACGGAGACATGGCTGCAGGGAGATCAGACCTGGGAAATGAATGTACAAGGGTATACGTGCTATCGTAGGGACTAAAATCTGGGCAGAGGGGGTGGGGTGGCCCTGTTGGTGAGGAATGATATTCAGTCCTTTGCAAGGGGGTACATAGGATCAGGAGAAGTAGAGTCTGAGTGGATAGAACTGAGGAACAGTAAGGGCAACAGACCCTAATGGGTATTGTCTACAGGCCACCAAACAGCAGCATGGATATTGGGTGCAAGTTGATTAGGGAGTTAAAATTGGCATGTGGCAAAGGTAATGTCTCAGTAGTAATGGGGGATTTCAACATGCAGGTGAACTGGGAGAATCAGGTTGGTGCTAGACCCTAGGATAGGGAGTTTGTAGAGTGCCTACGGGATGCATTCTTGGAACAGCTTGTACGAGAGCCGACCAGGGACAACGCTATTCTGGACTTAGTGTTGTGTAATGAACAGGATTTGATAAGCGATCTTGAAGTAAAGGAGCCATTAGGAGACAGTGACCATAATATGTTAAGTTTTTATCTGCAATTTGAGAAGGATAAGGGCAGATCGGAGGTGTCAGTGTTGCAGTTGAATAAAGGAGACTATTGAGCCATGAGGGAGGAGCTGGTCAAAGTTAACTGGATGGATATCCTAGCAGAAAAGACAGTGGAACAGCAATGGCAGGTATTCTTGGGAATAATGTACAAGGTGCAAAATCAGTTCATCCCCCGGAGAAGGAAGGATTCAAAGGGGGGGAAGGGACCACAGTGGTTAGCAAAGGAAGTCAGAGATTGCATAGCATTAAAAAAAGGAAGTATGACAGAGCTAAGGTGAGTGTGAGGACAGATGATTGGGAAATTTTTAAGGAACAACAGAACTTAACTAAAAAGGCAATAAGGGGAGAAAAATGAGGTACGAATGCAAGCTAGACAGGAATATAAAGGAGGATAGCAAATGCTTTTTTAGGTATGTGAAGAGAAAGAAGATAGTTAAAAACAATGTTGGGCCCTTGAAGAATGAATTGGGTGAAATTGTTATGGGAAACAGAGAAATGGCAGAAGAATTTAATAAGTACTTTAGAACTGTCTTCACTAGGGAAGACACAAGCAATCTCCCAGATGTATGGATGGGCCAAGGACGAAGGGTAACAGAGGAAACAGATTAACATTAGGAAGGAAACAGTGATGAGTAGACTATGGGACTGAAGACTAACAAATCCCCAGGTCCAGATGGTATGCATCCTAGGGTACTAAAGGAGATGGCTCTGGAAATTGAGGATGCATTGGTAATCATTTTCCAATATTCCTTAGATTCAGGATCAGTTCCTGAGGATTGGAGAATGGCTAATGTTATCCCACTTTTTAAGAAAGGAGGGAGGGAGAAAACAGAGAACTATCGTTCTGTCAGCCTGACATCAGTAGTGGGGAAGATGCTAGAGTCCATTATTAAAGATGAAATAGTTGCATATCTAGATAGTAGTGATAGGATTGGGCCGAGCCAGCATGGATTTACCATGGGCAAATCATGCTTGACTAATCTATTGGAGTTTGTCGAGGATGTAACCAGGAAGTTAGACGGGGAGATCCAGTGGATGTAGTGTACCTCGATTTTCAGAAGGCATTTGATATGGTCCCACATAGGAGATTGGTGGGTAAAATCAGAGCTCATGGTATTGGGGGAAGATACTGACATAGATAGAAAACTGGTTGGCAGATAGAAAGCAAAGGGTAACGGTGAATGTGTGTTTTTCGGAATGGCAGGTGGTGACTAGTGGGGTACCACTAGGGCTCGGTATTGGGACCACAGCTGTTTACGATTTACATCAACGATTTAGATGAAGGCATTGAGAATAACATCAGCAAGTTTGCTGATGATACTAAGCTGGGGGGGCAGTGTGACATGTGATGAGGATGTTAGAAGAATTCAGGGTGACTTGGATAGGCTCAGTGAGTGGGCAGATACTTGGCAGATGAAGTTTAATGTGAATAAGTGTGAGGTTATTCACTTTGGGAGTAAGAACAGGAAGGCAGATTATTATCTGAACGGTGTAGAGTTAGGTAAGGGAGTAATACAAAGGGATCTAGGAGTCTTTGTTCATCAGTCACTTAAGGGGAATGAGCAAGTGCAGCAGGCAGTGAAGGAGGCTAATGGAATGTTGGCCTTTATTACAAAAGGAATTGACTACAAGAGCAAGGAAATCTTTTTGCATTTGTACAGGGCCCTGGTGGGACCACACCTGGAGTATTGTGTACAGTTTTGGTCTCCAGGGTTAAGGAAAGACATCCTGGGTGTAGAGGAAGTGCAACGTAGATTCACAAGGTTAATTCCTGGGATGTCCGGACTGTCTTACGAGGAGAGGTTAGAGAGACTGGGCTTGTGCACGCTGGAATTAAGGAAATTGAGAGGGGATCTGATTGCAGCATATAAGATTATTAAGGGATTGGACAAGATAGAGGCAGGAAATATGTTCCAGATGCTGGGAGAGTCCAGTACCAGAGGGCATGGTTTGAGAATAAGGGGTAGGTCATTTAGGACAGATTTAAGGAAAAACTTCTTCTCCCAGAGAGTTGTGGGGGTCTGGAATGCACTGCCTCGAAACGTAGTGGAGGCCAATTCTCTGGATGCTTTCAAGAAGGAGCTAAATAGGTATCTTATAGATAGGGGAATCTAGGGATATGGGGTCAAGGCAGGAACCAGGTATTGATAGTAGATGATCAGCCATGATCTCAGAATGGCGGTGCAGGCTCGACGTGCCGAATGGTCTACTTCTGCACCTATTGTCTATTGTCTATTGTGTATTTTCTTGACAATCCTGGTCACCACACTGATACCTGCTTTTATTTCCTACAATATCATCAAGTCGTTATTAAATTCCCAGCTGCTGTGGTAGGATTCAAACTCATGTCTTGACGTGTTAGTGCAGTGTGCCTGGGATCAGGACATAGTGGTTCATCTGCCAGTCCTGTGTATTGGTTGTATTGTGACCCTGTGCTGGTGTGTTCAGGGGTCTGACATCTCCAGCTGACCATGTGACAGTGATGCCTCCCAGTCGGTGGGGTTAATGTGGAATAAACTTCAGTTTCCCTTCAGTCCATTATCACAGCCAATCCTTGCTTCAAGTTGGAAATTAATTGAACAAAGAGAAATGAATATTTCTAAGTCTTACCTCGATTAATGGCATCAAGTGTTTCTCTCAGCACTGTTTTCAACAAATAGACGTGATCAAATTTTTTAACCGGTAGGGCCTCATCTGTCACTGACAATTCCTGGACATTGTAATCAATCCTGTAAATATTAAACTGCTGGTTATAAATTGCAATTTTGAACTATACAGATTTTCAATAAAGAGTATGCCCTACCTCATGTTCCGACGAGATTCCTCCTGAAAAAAAATCGAACATAAATCTGATTAGACTTGGACTTACTGCCCACATCCTGAATTTCATCCAAATCGTTACAAGATGTTGAAAATTCCCACTCACACAGTCACTCACACACACGGACAATACAGAACCACGGGGTAAATTACAGGGAAAGCTTCTGAATGTCAGACCATTACTGAGAGGATGAAACTTACAGGGAAGACAGGATAGGGTGTGCATTTTCATCTGGATACGACATCAAGGTGATAAGATGGAGGAATCTAAGATCAGTGATGGATTTAATTGTGAGCGGGGGGGGGGGGTGGTGTGTGGTGATGTACTTCTATGTATGGGAAGAATTGTGGGAGATGAAATTCCAGAAGGATTTTAATAATTCCCATAAGAAATTTAGTGAAGAGGAACTCGCTGCCACAGGAGTGGTTGAAGCGGAACAGCAGAGATTGAATGTAATGGGAAGACTAGATAAACACGTGAGGGACCATCGAATTCGGGGCTCTGTTGCTGGGTGCGGTCAGTAAGTGGGAGGAGAATTCTGAAGCAGGGAAATTGATAGAAGATGATGGACCGAATGGCCTGTTTCTGATGGAGACCGGACGAGATGTACCCCAGGCCACTGTGGGAGGAGATTGTTTCTGATGGAGACCAGACGAGATGTACCTCGGGCTACTGTGGGAGGTGAGGGAGAAGATTGCTGAGCCGCTGGCGGTGATCTTTGCATCATCAATGGGGACGCGAGACGTTCCGGAGGATTGGAGCGATACAGATGTCATTCCGTTATTCAAGAAAGGGAGTCGAGATAGCCCAGGATATCATAGACCAGTGAGTGTTACTTCAGTGGTTGGTAAGTTGATGGAGAAGATCCTGAGAGGCAGGATTTATGGACATTTGGAGTGGCATACTATGATTACGAATCGTCAGCATGGCTTTGTCAAAGGCAGGTCAAAGGCATTACGAGCCTGATAGAATTTTTTGACGATGTAACAAAACACATTGATGAAATTAGAGCAGTAGATGTAGTGTATATGGATTTCAGCAAGTGATCTAAGAGGACATTGATTTGTGCAACCAGAATTGGTTTGCCCACAGAGGCAAAGTGTGGTTGTGGACGGGTCATATTCTACATGGAGGCCGGTGACCAGTGGTGTGCCTCAGGAATCTGTTCTGGGACCCCTTCTCTTTGTTATTTTTATAAATGACTTGGATAAGGAAATGGAGTGATGGGTTAGTAAATTTGCTGATGACACAAATGTTTGGGGTGTTGTGGATAGTGTGAGGGCTGTCAGAGTTTACAGTGGGACATCGATAGGATGCAAAACTGGGCTGAGAAGTGGCAGATGGAGTTCAACCCAGATAAGTGTGAGGTGGTTCATTTCGGTAGGTCAAGTATGATGGCAGACTATGGTATTAATGGTAAGATTCTTGGCAGTGTGGAGGATCAGAGGGATCTTGGGATCCAAGTCCAGAGGACACTCAAATCTATTACACAAGTTGACTCTGTGGTTAAGAAGGCATACGGTGCATTGGCCTTCATCAACCATGGGATTGAGTTTCCGAACCGAGAGGGAATGTTCCAGCTATATCGGACACTGGTCAGACCTCACTTGGAGTGCTGTGTCATTTCTAATCGCCTCACTACGGAAAGGACATGGAAACCATAGAAAGGGTGCAGAGGAGATTTACAGGGATGTTGCCTGGATTGGGGAGCATTCCTTATGAGAGTAGGTTGAGTGAACTCGGCCTTTCCTACTTGGAGCGTCGGAGGAAGAGAGGTGACCTGATAGAGCTGTAGAAGATGATGAGAGTTTGATCGTGTCGATAGTCAGAGGCTTCTTCCCAGGGCTGAATTGGCTAACACGAGAGGGTACAGTTTTAAGCTGCTTGGAAGTAGGTACAGAGAAGATGTCAGGGGTAATATTTTTACGCAGAGAATGCTGAGTGCGTGGTATGGGCTGCCGGCAACAGCAGTGGATGCAGATACGTTAGGGTCTTTTAAGAGACTCCTGGAGAGGTACATGGAGCTCAGAATGATAGAGGGCTACGGGTAACCCTAGGTAATTCCAAACGTAAGGACATGTTCAGCACAGCATTGTGGACTGAAGGTCCGTATGGTGCTGTAGGTTTTCAATACTTATATTTCTACGTTTCTAATGTGAAACATATCTGAAAAAATTAAAGAAACATTGAAAGTTTCTCTAAGCTGTCGAAAACTGGATATAGAGAATGTTTGATGTGTGGGTTATATTCTTTGTCCTCACAGATTGACAGAGAGACCCTCACACCCACCACACCAGACACACTCACAGCCTGTGACGGGAACTGAGTGTTAATGGGAGTTTTAGAGGATATTTAATGTGATAATTAAGGGCACAATCAGCAGCTCTGTGTTATGATCAGAGTAAATCATTTCAGAAAAGATTGCATTCTGTCATGAGATGTACAGAAGTTGTGGAAGTCCAGTTTGGGGACAACAGCAATCCTTAATAGTTGTATCAATTGTCTGGTGAAAAACAGTTTACTGCCATTTGTAAACGCTGTGCCCAGGAGCAACATATCTGTTTTCTGTCTTTGATAGCCCTGTCTGCATTGTATTCTGTGTTACGTGATTGTTATGGTAATGAGTCACGTGTGTGGGGGTGTGGTAATAGTGAAGGGAATAAGTTACGTATTCGTGCTTTGTTCTGGGCAGTTTTGAGCTGAGGACGGACGGATCTCATATCGTTTGTTAACCGCTTTGTTGCTTATTTATATACGATTAATTACGCTGAAGTTTTATTGCTTCATAATTGTATGTTGCAGATAAAGGATCGAATACATATCTTTGATATTTTGGAAGGTCATTATTCGTGTGATTGGAGGGCTCGTCATACAAGTCTAACAATCTGTGTGAGGTCGCCAGCAGCGGCAATTGATTTGTTAGAATTGTGTTTATTTCAAATATACCATTGTTCATTTAGTGTCCTTAGACAGGAACAAATTGAAATAGAATCCCTCACCTTGAGAAATATCACACTGTCTTTTTGATCTATCTGTTCCTTTAGCTTAGTGATTTCCTCCTGAATAATCCTTATATTCTCTTGAAGAGCTAGAAGGTTTTTCTTCATTGGATTTAGAATCCTCTTCTCTTCTTCCCTGAGATTCCTGAGTAAGCTCTGCTCTTTCTCAGTGATAATCTGGCGCAGCTCAGCAAACTGGGATGTGATGTAGGACTGAAGGCTGTGTGACTGTTCCTGTAGAATGAAAGGTGAAGATTAGTTTACCTATCCTCCCCATTCACCCATTAAATCCAACCTGATTCACATGCACCCTCCTCCACCTTCATAGGGTTAATTGTAATTAACCATTCATCCAGCATGTCCTTGGGATGTGTCTGAAACTGTCATAGTCACAGGCAGAGCATGCAAACTCCACACAGACAGCAGATCCAACCCAGGTCACTGGAGCTGCGATACTCGGCTATTCTGCATTAAAGGGAACAAAACTCGACAGTAATGTCAGAAATTCCGCTCAGGAAGCCTCACCCGAATTCCGGAAATCTTCTCTTTCTGTTGCTGCTCCTTTTCCTGGAAGTCTGATTTCCTTTTTGTGAGAGAGTCTAAGGAAGATTTTAGCTGATCCTGGAAGTCAGAGTGTGAAGGAAAAAGAAAAAAAAAAAACGATGGATCAAAATAAACGGGCGATTAAACCCGATAATCACACACAAAATGCCGGAGGGACTCAGTGAGTCAGGCAGCATCTATTCAGGGGAAATAAACAGTCGGTGTTTCGGGATGAGACCCTTCATCAGGACTGGGAAGGAATGGGACAGAAGCCGGAATAAAAAGGTTGGGATGAGAGCCAGCTGACAGGTGACGGGTGAGACAACGTGAGGGGTTACGTGGGGGGGGGGGGGTGATGAAGTGAGAAGCTGAGAGGGGACAGGTGAAAGAGGTAAAGAGCTGAAGGAGGATTCTGATACTAGAGGATAATCGGCCATGGAAGAAACGGGAGGTATTGGGACTTTTTGCGGCCCTGAGTGGTGACGAGGGAGGAGATTAGGAGTCAGGTATAGCACTTGTCCCGCTTACTGGTGTCAGTGCCGGGAGGGAGATCAGTGGGGAGGAGCGAGTGGATAAGGGCGATACAGTACGTAGAACGCGATCCGTATAGAGAGCGGAGAGTTGCGGGGTGAGGAGGTGGGCTGTGGGACGGAGAGATGCTAGAATCCCGTGGGAGATGGCGGAAGTTGCAGAGAGTGATGTGTGCGTTTTGGAGGCTCATGCGGTGTTATGTAGGACAAGAAAAGATAAATTGAGTATCAAATTAACGTTAGTTTACCTTGTAGATTTTAACAGCTTCTTTAATCGGCATGAAGCGGTGCTCTCTGTGTTCCTGCGCATCTCTACAGATCAGACAGATCAGTATCTTGTCCGTTTCACAAAACAGCTTCAGTTCTTCCTCATGTTCCTCGCAGTAAGGTTTACTTTCCTTCCTTTTCGAATTCAGGTTTAGGTTCCTAACTTTTTCAGCCAGATTTGCTAAGGCCCGATTCACCCTGAGGGTGCGGTCAGCAAACACCTCTCTACATTCCGGGCAGGAGTTTCTCTCCTCCCTTTCCCAAAACCGTGTGATACAAGTGCGACAGAAGTTGTGTCCACACTCCAGTATAACCGGATCGGTGAAGAAATCCAGGCAGATAGGACAAATTACCTCGTCGGTTAAACTCTCGGCCTGTCCTTTCGAAGCCATGTTAACTCCCAGCACTTCCTGATTCAGAATGCTTTCACTTTCTGGGAGCAGCTGATCCCCTGCAGTACCGCGGTCAGCCACTAGGGGAGGTGCAGCCCCAGGGAATTAAAATTATGTCGGTGTACTGTATATGTCAGTGGATAGGAATCGTGGTCATGTCCATATCAAGGTGGGATAATAAATCGGTAAACAGGAATAAAAACTCGGCCACGGACAGCCCAAACCCCGCTGCGGAAGGACGAGGGTTGGGCATGGGGATAGCAACTCCATCCCGTAAAAACCCAGTGCTACAGAAACGTCAACTGAATCTCCACAGACCTCATCCCTGGGATCGGAAGGACCTTCCACTGGAAGACGTTTGAAGTCGTGTGATGAAAGGAGAAGCCACAGGGCAGGTAACCTTCGCCATGGGCAAGGGACTCTGATGGCCTGTGCCCCAGTAGGCGTGATGGGCTAAGGAAGAAGCAGAACAGAAATGAAGCCGGAGAAAAGAGCCTGGTTCAGTCTAAGGGAAGTTCTGAAAAGCGAGGCACAAGAGACTGAAGACAGGAATCTCGAGTAAAGGAAATGTATAACCGACATTCCGGGTCGAGATCCTTCATCTGGACTGTCTCAAACCCGAAATGTTGATTGTCCATTTCCCTCCACAGACGCTGCCTGGCCCGCTCAGTTCCTCCAGCAGCTCGGTTTTTCCCCGTCTAAAGAGAGCCAGACTGTGGTGTAAAACAATTGATTTGTAAATATTGAAAGCAGCCATTAAATTAGTTCATGCCACGAAAAAGGAGATGTGAAGAGAATATTGTGCTGTGAGGAGACAGGTGCAGTGTTGATGTCTGACCTGTGGCTGCAGGAAAAATCACAGGACTGGACATCATTCGGAATTTTTTTTTTTCGGCCAGTTCCTGATTTCCAGTGCCCTTCGTGTGAAGAAACTTCTCGACTTCACCCATGTCCGTTCCATCTCCACTGGAAGGCCCGGTCTCCCTCGCTCTGGACACTGGCCAGAAGCTGATATTTCTTTCTCAAAATAAATTTTGTTTACCATAAAAATATTGACAAGGATAAACCGTGCCAATGTCTATGTGGTATTTAGTGTTTTATATTCGTTGGAGCCGATAGGACTGCTGCCGCTCACGTCGCTACTGCCCTACTACGGTAATTAAGAGGATTCCTCACCCAACCCGTCCCTCCCTGCCCAGTAGTACAGGACCCCTATTGTTTCAATGGAGTTCCTGCAGCCTGGAGTGTGCCAGTCGGCAGCATTCCCGTACAACAGGGGTTCCCAACATTTTTTATGCCATGGACATAATCGGTGGAGCAAGGGTTCCCAAACTGAGCTCCACGGTCATCTCGATGTGATGGCAGACCAACAAGTTTCGGGCGTCTTTCCCCGAGTTGATGATCTTCCAGCAGCACTCGCTGTCCGTTTTCCTGTGCGTCCTGTCGCACAGATTGTTATGTTTGTATTAGGCGCCCTCCAATCACTTCAATAATGACCTTCCAAAATGTCGAAGATATATGTATTCGACTCTTTAGCAGCAACATACAATATTGAAGCGATGGAACCTCAAGGCAATTAATTGTAATTAATCATCAACGAATCGGTCAACAAAAGATATGACATCGGCCCGTCCCCAGCTCAAAAATGTCCAGAAAAAAAGATGAATACGTAACTTATTTCCTTCCCTTTTACTATGTCCCTACTCACGTGACTAGTTACCCTCATAAACACATAACTCAAAACAGATGGGCTGTTCATGCACGCAGCATTTACAAATGGCAGTAAACTGTTTCTTACCAGACAATTAATGTAACTACTCAGGGTTGTTATTGTCCCAAAACTGGACTTCTGTACATCCCAGGACAGAATGCAATCTTCTGTGAACGATTTACTCTTATCATAACACAGCAACTGACTGTGTCCTTAATTACCACATTAAATATCCTCTAAAACTCTCATTAACATCCAGTTCCAGTCGCAGGCTGTGAGTGTGTCTGGTACGGTTGGTGTGAGGGTCTCTCTGTCAATCAGTCAGAACAAAGAATGTGACCCACACATCAGACTTATCCTCCATATCCGGCTTCTAGCAGTTTAGGGAAACGTTCACTGTATCTTTACTTTTTCAGATAAGTTTCACATGGGATTGTATCCCATTCTCCACCATAAACAGTCCATTCGGTCCATCTTCTCCTGTCAATTTCCCTGCTTCACAATCCTCTTCTCAGCTACTCTCCTCACCCAGCAACAGTGCTCCGAACTCCATGCTGGTCCAGTTTCCAAATTACATTCAATCTCTGCTGTTCTGCTTCCACCACTCCTGTCACTAAATTTCTTCTGGGATTTATTAAAATCCATCTGGAATTTCATCTCTCCATATGTCTCCCGATAAATAGAGCTGCTTTCCCCACCTGCACACAATCCAAATCATCCCTGATCTTAAATTCCTCCATCTTATCACCCTGATGTGGTATTCAAATGCAAAATGCACACCAGTCCTGTCTTCCCTGTACGTTTCAAACTCTCAATAATGGTCTAACTTACAGAAATATTTCATGTAATTTTCCCAGTGGGTTTGGATTGTTCGCGTGAGTGAGTGACCACGGGAGTGGGACTTTTCAACACCTTGTAATGCAGGTTGAAATTCAGGGTGTGAGCAGTAAGTCTAAGTCAATTCAAATT
Source organism: Hemitrygon akajei (assembly GCF_048418815.1). Taxonomy (NCBI): domain Eukaryota; kingdom Metazoa; phylum Chordata; class Chondrichthyes; order Myliobatiformes; family Dasyatidae; genus Hemitrygon; species Hemitrygon akajei. The sequence continues at coordinate 1,848,317 of NW_027331925.1, read as the reverse complement.
TGTGTTTTTATGAGTCCCTACCGATTGAAAAATTCGATCACCTTTGTTGAACATAGTGCCGAGAGAACAACATGATGCCATTGATCGAGGTCAGACTTACAAAGATTCATTTATCCTTGTTTGTGAGATCACAATTAAGTTTTAACTTGAAGCAAAGATTGGTTGTGAAAATGGGCTGAAGGGGAACTGAAGTTTATTCCACATCAACCCCACCGACTGGGAAGCATCACTGTCACATGGTCAGCTGGAGATGTCAGACCCCTGAACACACCAGCACAGGGTCACAATACAAACAATACACAGGACTGGCAGATGAACCACTGTGTCCCGATCCCAGGCACACTGCACTAATACGCCAAGACACTAGTTTCAATGATACCACAGGAGCTGGAAAATTAATACCGACTTGATGATTTTCTGGGGAATAAAAGCGGGTATCAGTGTGGTGACCGGGATTGTCAGGAAAATACACAAGTCCTTCGTGCGCTGTGAGTGCAGACTATGACTAAGACAGGTCTTCACCCCACCCCCTCCTGAACCAGCAGCTCTCACTGTTGTGAATGGCAGAAAAGGGTTGCAGTACTGATAGTGGACTCAGTCGTCAGGGCAACCAACAGAATAATCTATGGACGGGAACGGGACACTCGAATGGTATGCTGCCTCCTGGGTGCCAGGGTCAGGGACGTCTCGGATCGTGTCCGCAGCATTTTAGAGGGTGTGGGAAACAACCAGATATCTTGGTACATTTTGGTTCCAGTGACATGGGAAGTAAAAACAAATAGGTCCTGGAAATAGAATCTAGAAAGCTAGGTAGAAAGCTGAGAAGCAGCACCTCCAGGGTTGTAATTTCTAGATTGCTGTCTGTGCCATGCATCAAAGAGGGTAGAAACAGGATGTGAAACTGGTGCAGCGGGCAGGGCTTCAGGTTCTTGGATCATCGGGATCTCTTCTGGGGGAAGTATGACCTGTTCAAAAATGGCGGGTTGTACCTGAACCCGAGGGGGAGCAGTATTGCCACAGAGAGGTTTTTGGAACTGTTGGGGAGGATTTAAAAAAAATTGGCAGTGGTTGGGGGTTGGTTCTAGATTGAAGGGACTCTCGATAGGACTGGTGGCGAGCAGTCAGACTGTCAGGAATGGCGGCAGATGCTGGAACAAAAGTGCAGCCAGCAGGGTGAGTATCAGTGCATTAGAGATGCAGAATTAAAAAGGGTAGCAGATGCAGTACTCAAAGTGTTATATCTCAATGCATGGAGTATGAGAAATAAGGTGGATGATCTTGTTACACTGTTACAGATTGTTAGGTATGATGCTGTGGCCATCACTGAATTGTGGCTTAAGGATGGTGGTATTTGGAAGCTGATTGTCCACGGTTACGCAGTGTTTCTGTGGTATAGGAAGGTAGGCAGAGAGAGTTACATGGCTCTGCTGGGAAATCAGTTGGAACACGTGACGTACACTCAGAAGAATCCTAATGGGTTCAGATAAGAAACTGCAAAGATAATAGGACCATGATGGCAGTTATATACAGGCCTCCCAACAGTAGCTCGAAAGTGGACCACGGGTGACAACTGGAGAGAGAAAAGGACCATGATGGCAGTTATATACAGGCCTTTCAACAGTAGCTCGAAAGTGGACCACGGGTGACAACTGGAGAGAGAAAAGGACCATGATGGCAGTTATATACAGGCCTCCCAACAGTAGCTCGAAAGTGGACCACGGATGACAACTGGAGAGAGAAAAGGACCATGATGGCAGTTATATACAGGCCTTTCAACAGTAGCTCGAAAGTGGACCACGGATGACAACTGGAGAGAGAAAAGGACCATGATTGCAGTTATATACAGGCCTTTCAACAGTAGCTCGAAAGTGGACCACGGATGACAACTGGAGAGAGAAAAGGACCATGATTGCAGTTATATACAGGCCTTTCAACAGTAGCTCGAAAGTGGACCACGGATGACAACTGGAGAGAGAAAAGGACCATGATTGCAGTTATATACAGGCCTCCCAACAGTAGCTCGAAAGTGGACCACGGATGACAACTGGAGAGAGAAAAGGCCGATCAAAAGGACAATGTTATGATATCCAAGGGAGATTTCCAGATACAACTCAATTGGGAAAATTAAGTTGGTAATGGATCTCAGGAGAGTGAATTTGTTGAATACTATGTCTTGGCTTTTAAGAGCGGTTTGTTGTTGAACTTACTAGGGGATCTGCTCGACTTGGTTAGGTGCTTTGTATTGAACCAGAGGTACTGAGTAAATGTAGGTAAAAGGAGCCTTAGGAGGCAATGATCACAATATGACTGAGTTCCACTTGAAATTTGATAAGGAGGAAGTTGGCAAAGCAAATTCGAAGGAGGTGCCGGCAGTGATGACGATGTAGCAGAAATTGTGTGAATTTCTGTGAAAAGGAGAAAGCTGCAGGACAGATGTATTCCAAAATTAATTAAATACTCAAGTGGCAAAATATAGAACAACTGTGGCTGACGATGGAAGTCAAGTTAATGTGAAAGCAAAAAGGAGAGCATGCAACAAAGCAACAACTGGTGGGAAGACAGAGGATGGGGAAGCTTTTAAATACCTACAGAGAGGAACTGAAAGAATCATTGGGAGGGGGGAAATGAAATATGAAAGCAAGCTGGCAAACAATATCAAAATGGAGAGCAAATGTTTTCTTAAATATGTAACAAAATGAAATACAGTTGAGAGTGTATATAGGACCGCGAGAAAATGAGATCGGATACAAAATAACAGGGGACAAAAAGATGGCAGATGAACTAATGAGTAATTTGCCTCGATCTTCACTGTGGAAGACACTAGCAGAATGGTGTGAGGCAAGAAAAGTGAGTGCATTTATTATTACACGGGAGAAGGTGCTCAAAATGTTGAAAGTCCTAAATGTAAACAAATCGGGCAGAACAGAGGAACCGCATCCTCTGGAAAGGTAGCGGCAGAAATTGTGGAGGCATTATAATGATCGTTCAAAAATCATTGGGCTATGAAATGGTACTGGAGGACTGGAAAACTGAAAATGTCACTCCACTCTTTAATTAATGAGAAACGCAGCAGAAAGGAAATTATTGACCAGTTACCCTCTCCGCAGTGTTGGGAAGATGTTGGAGTCAATTGTTAAGTATGAGGTTATGGAATAATTGGTGACACTGGACGAGATATGATAAAGTCGGCATAGTTCCGTTCAGGAAATATTTTGCCTGAAAAACCTGTTGCAATTCCTTAAGGAGATTACAAGTAGGATAGGTAAAGGGGATGTAGTGGATGTTTTATATTTCGACTTGCAGAAGGCCTTTGAAAAGATGGCACACACGAGGCTGCTTACCAACTTAAGAGCCCACAGTATTACGGAAAAGTTTCGTGTATGGTTGGCACATTGCCTGATTAGTAGGAAGCAGCGAATGAGAATAAGGATCCTATCTTGGTTGGCTGTCGGTGACACACGGTCGGGTCGGAGAGCCGCTCGCTGCACTCCTCTCGGATGCAGGCTCCGCAGTGTCGCTTTTTTCTTTCCGTTATTTTTCACCATTCAAATGGTTATTTTTTCATTTCAAATATTTTTCGAAAAATACTACAATATGGGTTAACGGGACTTAATGCGCGTTTTTCCAGAGGTGCTAGTGACTTAAGCTGCTATTCTCGACGATGACGTCACAGGAAACCGCGATAAGTACATTTTGAACGTCGACCTTTGATCCCGCTGCTTTTGTAAGGTGGAGCCATCTATTTTGTGAATTGTTTAATATTGTTCTTCCTCTGGATAATCTAATTTTTACGTGGGGATGTTCAGCGGGATTGGGCTGCACACGGATTTGAGGGTGCAGATAGATTTAGGTTTGCACCCAGATTTAGGGATGTCGGTGGATTTGACGATGCACAGTGATTTGTGGGATGCATTGGGATTTGAAGCTGCACATGGATTTTGAGATGGGCACAGACCTCGGGATGTGTCGGCTAATATGGTGATGTACACTGATACGGGGATGTGCATAAATTTATGGGTGTGTTGTCGAATAAACGCGTGCACTCCAATTTAATTGTGCAGAGAGATTGGGTGTGTGGGTAGATTTGGGGGGTGTCTGTAGATTTGGGGTACACACGGATTGGAGTGTGATGAATCTCAGGGTACTTTCCTAATAAATACAGTTTGAACTTTGAACTTTGGTTTTGCTGCTTTGTAAAGTAGAGGAAGCTAATTTGTGAACTGTTTGAAATGATTTTTCCTCTATGAAAATCTAATGCGTATTTGGGGGTGTCACACCTCGCTATCAGGTGTGGGGAAGTGTACACGACGAGGGTCACCAGTTGAAAATCAAACCAATGGCAGTCCGTACCAGCACATTAGTGCAAGGGGTTTTATTTAATGCAAGATGGAAAAAGTATAAATGCTGCCAAAAGGTTGTACAGAGGGAAATTATTTACAAAGAGAAAACTGAAAACGAACATGTATGCACAAACATTTACAAATATACAGAGGTTTCCTTCACAACAAATGGTGTCTTTTAACTTTCCCATATACCGTAACTATTCACCAACCGTCAAATCCAACCTCAACACCTCTGAAGCAAAGACAGACTCTGGGTTTAAATCCGCCTCCGCCTGACCGAGAAGGAGCAGGAAATTGTCCGGTCGGTCTGAGGGTCACGTGACCAGACTATAATAATTATTTCAGATGCAGAAGTTGATCATTTTAGAAAGGGATTCTAAAATGCCATAGTTTTTTTCCACAACAAATGCCTCAGTTAAACCATAGATCAGTGCCCACATGCTCAGATGAATATTAAGAACAGTGCCTTCCCCACCAGTGGTGTCACCTGTGCAAGGTGTGGGGTGTCTGACCCCACTGACCCAGCTATTAGTTCAGAACGCCCCAGACCGTCCCTCGGGTCTTTCGGGCCCGTTCTGTTGTGAACAAACCGATGTAACTGTGCGAGTGAAAATGAATAAAATTGTTAGGAATGACTATGCCTAGAATCCTTATTTTTATGAGTTATAGATCAGCAGAATCTACACCGGCCTGAACTCTGCTGATGACATCGAAATTTTAGTGTTTCCAAACTACAGTCAGATTCCGAGGACCAGTTATATCAATCTTCACAATTATCTTGAAACTGATAGAATTATGATCACTAGATACAGAGTTTTCCCGGAAACACATTTCTGTCACTTGTAAACTACGACCTCCAGCATCTCATCCACTCACTGAGGAACACTACTTCCTCGATCCGAGGTGTTTCTCACCCTGGCATGTGAGATTCATCATTGCTTTCCGGAGTCTCATTCTCGTCAACAGAACCACAGTCTGTCCCCCGAATTGGTGAATCCCCGCTTAGTACTGCTAAAAGGATGTGTAACCATTTGTAATGATTTGGAAACGTATGGCCTAATTCGGGACAAAAAGTAGAATTAGAATCATAGAGAAGTACCGCAAAGAATCAGGCCATTTGCAACGCGCAGGCCACGCTGAACCATTAAATAGTCTTCTCTACCTCTACCATATGTGTACCTATCCACACTTCGCTTAAACCTTGTAATCGAGCTCACAATGACCCGCTGCTGACAACTATTTCAACTATTGAGCGAAGAGGCTACCTGCCATGTTCCGCTTAGGCTTTTCACCTTTCACCATTAGCCCATGACTTTTGGTTGTAGTCCCACACAACGTCAGCAGAAAAATCTTGCCGATCTATACCCCCTTAATTCTGTACACCTCTTTCAAATTTACTCTCAATCTTGCACTTTGCAAGGATAAAGTTTTAAGCTATTCAGTTTTTAACTCAGATAATCCAGACCTGGCAACATCCTTGTAAATTTCCCCTGTGCTCTTTCAACCTTAGTTACAGCTTTCCTGTATCTAGGTGACGATAACTGAACACAGATCTCGTAGCAAGGCCTCATCAGTATCTCTCACGTTACATCCCATCTCCTATAATCGATACATTGATTTATGAAGGCCAATGTTCCAAACAATCTGTATCCTTTTGAAGCCACTTTGAATGAATTATAGACCTGTATTGCCAGATCCGTTTGATCTTCTACACTCCTCAGTGCCCTTCCGTTCACTTGGTAAGACCGGCCCTGCTTGGTTCTATGGAAGAGCAACACCTCCCTCGTGTCTGCACTGAACTCGATCTGATATTTTCAGCCCATTTTTCCAGCTGGATCAGATCATGCTGCAAAAACATGAAAACCTTCTTCACTGTTCACTACACCCCAATCCTGGTGGCATTCAGAAATTTTCTGATATACTGTATCATATTATCACCCAGATCGTTGATATAGATGGTAAACAACAACGGACCCAGCACCGATCGCTGCGGCACTCCACTGGTCACAGGCCTTTATTCAGAGAGGAGACCATCTAATACCACACTCTGGCTTCTCACACAAAGCAAATGTGGCAGCGTCGGCGCATCTGAGGGTGTGACCAATCTCAGGTTGTTTCATTTATAGATACCTTAATAATGAATACACTTCGAAGTTTGAACTTTGTTCTTGCTATCTTTTAGGGTGGGACAGCTATTTGCGAACTGTTTGAAATCATTCTTGCTCTGGGATAATCTAATGAGCATGTGGAGAGTGTCAGCGGGTTTGGGGTGCGCACGGATTCGGCAGTGCACATAGATTTGGAGGTGCACACTGATATGTCGGTGCACACAGATTTGGCGTGTCTGCGGAATTGGTACTTTGACAAAACACAAGATTGTTTCATTTTTGAATACTTTAATGATAAATGCACCTTGAACTTTGTTCTTGCTGTTAGTTTAAGGTGGAGGCCGCTATTTACTGAACAGTTTGACATGATTATTGCTCTGAGATAATATTCCATGTATGAGAGGTGTGACTGGGCTGAGGAGTGCGCTCAGACTTGGGGATAAGCGCAGATTCAGGGGTGTGTCAGCAAATATGGGGAATTAGGGGCTGTAGGTTGATTCGGTGTGTGACGAATCTCAAGGTTGTTTCATTCAAAGTTACTTTACTGATAAATACAGTTTGAATTCTGAACTTTGTTCTTGCTGTTTTTGTCAGGTGGAGGCAGGTATTTTGTAAACGGTTTGAAATTGTTCTTGCTCTGGGGTAATCTAATGTGCAGGTGGGGTGTCACCGTATTGGGGCTGCACACTGATTTAGGGCTGCGGACCGATTTTGTGCACACAGGTTTAGGGGTGTCCTTAAACAGGGGCTGCACACTGTTTTGGGGTCGTCAGTTGATTTCACTCTGCACAGTGATGTGTGGTGTGCACTGGGATTTAGGGGTGCATATGGATTTTGGGATGCACGCAGATCCAGATGAATATAAAGTAATAATGCACTCCCCACCAGTGGTATTACCTGTGGAGCACCTGACACCACTAACCCAGGTCGCTTCAAACAGTCCTTCTGGTCTTTTGGAGTCGTTCTGCTGCATACAAACCCCTATAACGGTGTGAGTGAAAACAAATAAAACTGTTTGGACTGACTGTGTCTAGAATCCTTATTTTTATGAGTTATAGACCAGCAATGCAAGTTAAATGAAAGGATCGTTTTGATTAGCCAAGCTAGCCATTGTTTCACTGTGCAGTGTGTAAACGGTGAACTCCCAAGAGCTGCGGAACGGGAGGGAAAAGGGCGTGAAACACTGGGGAAACTAGAGCTTGGGCAGAACGAGGGGGAGTGACTAACCGGGCAAAGGGTCAGGGTTAGCGGAGAATTAGCATTACCAACCTGTTCAGTCACAGTATGTTTCGTTGCTGTACTGTGTCTGTAACTGACACAAACATGACAGGAACAACAGAGAAATGGGCCGGAGAGTTTGTTTCGATGCCGTTGTGTCCGTGACTGACTCGAATGTGGGAGATGCGGAGGGAGGATGGGCCGAAATGCCTCTCCCTGTGCTATAGTTTCTACTGATAATGGGACAGAATGGGTATCTTGATGGGCTGAAGCGTCTCTGCCAGTGTTACAGTGTCTGTGGACAATGGGATAAAACTAATAGGGAGATGGGCTGAAAGAGTGTTTCTGCGCTGTCGTGTCTGTGATTCACTGTAATGGGACAGAATCTGCAAGATGATGGGCCGAGTGGCCTTTCCTCTTCTTTTCTCTCTCTCTCTCTCTCTCACACACACACACACGTTTGTGCCTGACCCTAATGTGACATGAACAGCAGGATAATGGGCCTAACGGTCTATGTGGTCTTGTGTCTGTAATTGACTCTCACAGCCAGGATGATGTACGAAGGGTCTGTTTCTGAGTACAGAGTCCGCAGCTGTTAAAAATATTCCTTATCACATACATACAAGATAGTTTACTTAAAAGTACATACTGTTTATTAGCAAGCTTGGGTTGCTCAGTTGACCCACAGAGATCTAGTGAAAATCTGCAAGTCAAGCGAATCCCCGAGTACAGAGTCCGCAGCTGTTAAAAATATTCCTTATCACACACACACTCTGATCAGGGACACTGTGCAGCTTCTCATGCAACAAACACTTCTTTGTTCATACTTTATTCTCACAGCACGACTTGTCAGGCAGCCAATAACTCAGTTAGGTTTTAACTCTTTTAATTGTGCACATAATTTCCCAACGTTAGAGTCAGCCACAAACAGGACAGCACATAGACTACCCTTCGGCCCGTCACCCTGTTGTTCCTCTCACACGAGAGACAGTCAAAGAAACCGCAGTGCAGAAACAAACGCTTTGACCCATCAGCGTGTCGTTCCTGTCCCGTGAGAGTGAGCAAGGTTGTTACATTTATAGATACTTTATCAACAAATACACTTTGAAGTTTGAACTTTGTTTTTGATACTTTTTTATGGTGGGGTAGGTATTTGGGAAATGTTTGAAATGATTCTTGCACTTTGAAGGTGTCAGTTGGTTTGGGGTGAGCACGGATTCGGGAATGTACACAGATTTAGGGGATGCGCATAGTTAAGCGGGTGCACACCGATTTGGGGGTGCTCACAGATTTGGGGTCGTGATGAAAAAGAACGCTTTTCATTTTTCATACCTTAACAACAAATGCACTTTGAACTTTGTTCTTGATGTTAGTTTAAGGCGGAGGCAGCTATTCACTGAACAGTTTGAAATGATTCTTGGTGTGGGATAATCTAATGTGTATGTGGGGTGTCAGTGGGTTTAGGAGTGCGCACAGGTTTGGGGAAGTATACAGACGTAGGGGTGTGGCAGCGAATGTGGGGGATTAGGGGGTGCAGGTCGATTTGAGGTGTGATGAATCTCAGCGTTGTTTCATTCATAGATACTTTACAGATAAATACATTTTGAACTTTGAACTTTGTTCTTGCTACTTTTGTAAGGTGGAGCCAGCTATTTTGTGAACTGTTTGATATTGTTCTTGCTCTGGGATAATCTAATTTTCACGTGGGTGTGTCAGCGGGGTTGGGCTGCACACGGATTTGAGGGTGCAGATGGCTTTGTGTTTGCACACAGATTTAGGGATGTCGGTGGATTTGACGGTGCACACTCATTTGTGGGATGCATTGGGATTTCAAGCTGCACATGGATTTTGCGATGGGCACCGATCTAGGGATGTGTTGGCTGATATGGGGATATACACTGATATGGGGATGTGTGTAAATTTATGGGTGTATTATCGAATAAGCGCGTACACTCGAATTTGATTGTCCGGACAGATATGGTGTGTGCGTAGATTTGGGGGTGTGCCTGTAGATCTGGGTGAGTGGGTAGATTTGGGAATGTGTCTGTAGATTTGGGGTACACACGGATTGGAGTGTGATGAATCTCACGGTACTTTTCTAATAAATACAGTTTGAACTTTGAACTTTGGTTTTGCTATTCTGTAAGGTGGAGGCAGCTAATTTGTGAACTGTTTGAAATGGGTTTTGCTCTGGGAAAATCTAACGTGTATTTGGGGGTGTCACACCTCGCTATCAGGTGAGGGGAAGTGTACACGACGAGGGTCACCAGTTGAAAATCAAACCGATATCAGTCCGCACCAGCACGTTAGTGCAAGGGGTTTCATTTAATGCAAGATGGAACAAGTAAAAAAGCTGCCAAAAGGTTGTACTGAAGAAAAGTATTTACATAGAAACAAATGAAAACATATTCTTATGTGGGAAAAAAAATACAAATATACTGTGGCTTGCACCACAATAACAACTTTGTTTTTTTTTTTAACTTTGCGATATAACTTCTCTAGGCTCCAAAGATGGTCACAGCCGAAGGGTGGTAGTGGGGACGAGTTCCCACTGCTAAACAAATGCTCTTTATGGCGCGAGTTTCAAACAGCTTCTGACAACCAGATCCGACTCCTGGCCTTCACGTGGCGGAACTGTTCTCACTCACAGGAGAAGAGGCAAAGGAGGGCCACTGGCGCCTTAAAACCAGTTGCCCCGGGTAGATGGGGCTCGTTAACCACGGATGGTTGCTCATCTGGGAGAGGGAAAACTCCGATTTCAAACCTCCGTTTCCACTAGCGGTGTTACCTGTGCAAGGTGTGGGTCACCTTATCCCACTAACCCAGGTGTTATTTCAGGACACCCCAGACGGTCCCACGGATCTTTGCGGGCCATTCTACTGTCTACAAACTGCGGTAACCGTGTGAGTGAAAATAAATGAAAGCATTAGAAATGACTGTGTCTGGAATCATATTTTTATCATTTATAGACCAGTAGAGCAGATTAACTGAAGGCCTGTGTCTCTTTTGTCTCTGCTGCGGTGTTTATACCGGGTCATGTCGCCTTCGGACCAGCCTCGGCCTTCTCAGCCGATTCAGCCTGAGAAGTATCGGAGGACAGTGTTGAAGTCACTTCCTGATGACTCTGGCCATTTGGGGTTCGAAAAGACCAATCGATTGCTCAGAGATTGGTTCTACCGGCCGCTAATGGAGCTGGAGGGTGAAGAATACAGCAAGTCGTGCATTCGATCCATAAGACGGAAGAGACTGTCTACTCGGGCAGCTCCCTTGTCACATTTGCAGAGTGCAGGGTCTCTGGACCTGATGTGTATGGATTTCCTGTTGATAGACCCCGATGCAGCAACGCGGCCAATGTATTAGTCATCACGGACCACTACACCAGATATGCGCAGGCTTTCCCTACCAAGGATCAGAGGGCGTCCACGGTGGCCAGATTTTCATGGGAGCGGTATTTCATTTATTATGGCCTCCCCAGGCTGATCCATGGTGATCAGGTTGGAATTTTGAGAGTAGGTTTATGAGCATACACTGTTACAACTGTACAAGTAAAGAAACTACCGGGACTCGCCATGTTATCTGATGTCGGGCATGATTAGGAACAGTCAACATGGATTTGTGGGTGGAAGGTCATGTTTGACAAACCTTATTGAACTTTTTGAAGACGTTGCTAGGAAACTTGACGATGGTAAAGCAGTGGATGTTGGCTATATGGACTTCAGTAAGGCCTTTGACAAAGTTCCACATGGAAGGTTAGTTAGGTAGGTTCAATCGTTAGGTATTAATATTGAAGTAGTAAAATGGATTCAGCAGTGGCTGGATGGGAGGTGCCAGAGAGTAGTGGTGGATAACTGTTTGTCAGGTTGGAGGCCGGTGACTAGTGGTGTGCCTCAGGGATCTGTACTGGGTCCAATGTTGTTTGTCATATACGTTAATTATCTGGATGATGGGGTGGTAAATTGGATTAGTAAGTATGCAGATGATACTAAGATAGACGGCGTTATGGATAATGAAGTAGGTTTTCAAAACTTGCAGAGAGATTTAGGCCAGTTAGCAGAGTGATCTGAAAAATGGCAGGTTATCTTTCTGAAATTGGATATGTCATCTGAAAGATGTCATTGGAGAGAGTCCAGAGGAGTTTCACAAGGATGATATCGGGAACGAAGGGGTTAAAATATGAGGAGCACTTGGGCAGCGTTGACCCTGTGCTCACTGGAACTCAGAAAAATGCGGGGGCATCTCATTGAAACCTACCGAATGTTGAAAGGACTGGATAAGGTGGATGAGGAGAAGGTATTTCCTGTGGTGGGGCACAGCTACAAAGTTGAAGGGCAACCTTTTCAAACAGAGATAAGCAGGATTTTTAAAAAATTATTAGCCAAGGAGTATTGGATCTGTGGAATGCCCTGCCACAAAAATGCGATAGAGGCCAAGTGTCTCCAAGGCGGGACTTGATCGTTTCCTAATCAGTCAAGTCATCAAAGGATATGGCGATAAAACAGGTGTATGGGTTTTAGTGCGATCGAGGATCAGCCATGATAGAAATGCGGCAGACTCGATGGGCTGAATGGCCTGCGTCTGTTCCTATCACTGAAGGTCTCTGGACACAAGCACCCTCTATCATGATGAATCTCCTCTGCTGTCTTCCAGCACAAAACATCCTACGTACAGAATGCTCAGCAGAACTGAATGCAACTTTTCAAGAATGTTGGCAAGTCAGGCAACATCTATTGAGGGGAATAGAGTCGATGTTTGGGACAGAACCCCTCCCTTACGGCTCTGACAGGCCCTTCGGCCCAACCTTTCCAACCTGTCCCGGTGTCTACTTAAACTAATCCCTTTGCCTGCCCTTGATATAGAACATAGAAATGAACAGCACATTACAAGCCCCTCGACCCACAATGTTGCGCCGACCATGTAACCTACTCCAGAAACTGACAATGCTCTTCATTTAATACCGAACTCAAACAGTGAACAGACAGAACACAGCCTCAGCCATGAATTTAAAGGGCAGGTGTTGCAACAGTTTGAGCTTCATACCGGGGGCCACGGAGCAAGCAGGGTGTCACAAAGGGAGGAATGTGGGAGTGTTGTATGTCTGAGCCCAGCTGTGTGTGTTTGTGTATCGGAATCAGGTTTAATATCACTGGCGTATGTGGTGAAATTTGTTGTTTGTGACAGCAGTACATTGAAATACATAGAAATAAAAAATATAAATTACAGTATGTATAAAATTAAATTTAAATGTTAGTGCAAAACGAAAGGGAAAATACTGAGTAAGTGTTTATCGGCTCATTGTCCATTCAGAAATCTGATGGAGGGGAAGAAGCTGTTCCTGAGACGTTGAGTGTCTCTTCAGGGTCCTGCACGTCCTCCTTGATGGTAGCATCAATGAGACGGAGTCATGTCCTGGGTGATGGGAGTCCTTAATGATGGAAGCCATCTTTTTGTGGCATCATCTTTTGAAAGTGTTCTGGATGTTGTGGATTCCAGTGCCCATGAAGGAGCTGGCTGAGTTCACAACTTTCTGCAGCATTTTCCGATCCTGTGCAGTGGCCTCTCCACACCAGGTAGTGATGCAACCAGTTAGAATGCTCTCCACAGAACATCTGTAGAAATTTGCAAGTGTCTTTAGTGACAGACCGATCCCCCTCAATCTCCGAATGAAATATAGCCGATGTTGTGCCATCATTGTAACTGCATCAATATGTTGGGCCCAGGATAGTTCCTCAGAGATGTTGACAGGCAGGAAATGGAAACTGCTCATCCTTTTCACTTCTGATCCCACGGTGAGGACTGGTGTGTTTTCCCTCGACTTCCCCCTTCCTGAATCCACAATCAATTCCTTTGTCTTCATGATGCTGAGTGCAAGGTTGTTGCTGCGACACCACTCAACTTGCTGATCTATCTCACTCCTGTACTCCTCCTCGTCACCGTCTGAAATTCCAGCAACAATAGTTGTGTCATCGGCAAGTTTATAGATGAGCCTAGACACACAGACGTGGTGTAGAGAGAGTAGAGCAGTGGGCTGAGCACGCATCGTTGAGGTGTGTCAGTGTTGATTGTCAGCAAGGGGGAGATGTTATTTCTGATCCACACAGACTGTGGTCTCCTGGTGAGGATCCAGTTGCAGAAGGAGGTACAGAGGCCCAGGTTTTGGAGCTTGTTGATTACAATTGAGGGTCTGATTGTGTTGAACGCTGAGCTGTAATCATCAGCCTGACTTGTGTATTGCTATTGTCCAGGTGATCTAAGCCTGAGTGGAGAGCCTGTGAGATTGCATCTGCTGTAGACATATTGTGGCGATCGGCAAATTGCAGTGGGTCCAGGTCCATGCACAGACTGGAGTTGATTCTAGTCATGACCAAACCCTCAAAGCACTTCAACATTGTGGATAAAATACATCACCATAGATGTGAGCGCCACTGGGGGATACTCATTGAGGCAGTTCACCCTGCTCTTTTTGGGTTCTGCTATGATTGTCACGTACGTGTGTGTGTGTGTGTGTGTGTGTGTGTGTGTGTGTGTGTGTGTGTGTGTGTGTGTGTGTGTGTGTGTGTGTGTGTGTGTGTGTGTGTGTGTGCGCGTGCGCGTGTGCGTGTGCGCGTGCGCGTGCGCGTGCGCGTGTGCGTGTGTGTGTGTGTGTGTGCATCAACCGAGTTTCCTTTGTCGATCCTGATTTTTATTTCTTCTAAGAATTCCAACAGATTTGCCAGATCTACGATTTTCCCTTGAGATTAAAAGAGCAGCTCACTTGTGCAGCGGACCAGCAGTCCTCGAAGTTCTTGGAGTCGTGTGATCATATAAAACACATTAAGCAGAGAGTGAGAAAAAAAACTCCTTTAGTTTGCCCCGAGAGGACGCAGCGTCCAAACGTTTTGCCAACTGAATGATGGCTCCAGGCCTGGAATTGCAGATTTCAGAAGAATGAAACAAATCGAAAATTGAAAGCACAGAAAATCCAGTGGAGAGCTAGAGAGGGAGATGTGAAAGTTGTTTTTGTGTGTGCATGTGTGTGTGGTGCATGCGTTTGTATCTCCTTTTGTGTCTATGTGCCTGTGTCTGTGTGTTTGTCTGTGTGTGCATGGGTGTGTTTCTGTGTCTATGTATCGTCTCTGCGTGCTGGTATGTTTGTGAGTGTCTGGGTGTGTATTTGAGTCTGTGCGTGTTTGTCTCTATTGATGTGTGTCAGTCTGTAGGTACCTTATATGTGTCTGTGCGTGCACGTGTGTGTATCTTGATGTTTGTGTGTGTCTGCCTGTGTTTTGTATGAGTCTCACGGCCTGTGTGCACATTTATATCAATATATATAGACAATAGGTGCAGGAGTAGGCCATTCGCCCCTTCTTGCCAGCACCGCCATTCACTGTGATCATGGCTGATCATATACAATCAGTACCTGCCCTCTCCCCATGTCCCTTGACCCCGCTATCTATAAGAGCTCTATCTAACTCTCTCTTGAATGCATCCAGAGACTTGGCCTCCTCTGCCTTCTGGGGCAGAGCATTCCACATATCCACCACTCTCTGGGTGAAAAAGTTTTTCCGCATCTCTGTTCTAAATGGTCTACCCCTTATTCTTAAACTGTGGCCTCTAGTTCTGAACTCACCCATCAGCGGGAACATGCTTCCTGCCTCCAGCGTGCCCAATCACTTAATAATCTTATATGTCTCAATCAGATCCCCTCTCATCCTTCTACATTCCACTGTATACAAGCCCAGTCGCTCCAATCTTTCAACATATGTTAGCCCCGCCATTCCGGGAATTAACCTTGTGAACCTACACTGCACTTCCTCAATAGCAAGAATGTCCTTCCTCAAATTTGGAGACCAAAACTGCACACAATACTCCAGGGCCCTGTACAGCTGCAGAAGGACCTCTTTACTCCTATACTCAATTCCTCTTGTTATAAAGGCCAGCATGCCATTAGCTTTCTTCACTGCCTGCTGTACTTGCATGCTTGCTTTCATTGACTGATGTACAAGAACACCTAGATCTCCCTGTGCTTCCCCTTTTCCTAACTTGACTCCATTTAGATAGTAATCTGCCTTCCTGTTCTTGCCACCAAAGTGGATAACCTCACATTTATCCACATTAAACTGCATCTGCCATACATTTGCCTACTCACCCAACCTGTCCAAGTCACCCTGCATTCACATAACATCTTCCTGACATTTCACACTGCCACCCAGCTTTGTGTCATCAGCAAATTTGCTAATGTTACTTTTAATCCCTTCATCTAAATCATTAATGTATATTGTAAACAGCTGCGATCCTAGCACTGAACCTGGCGGTACTCCACTGGTCACAGCCTGCCATTCCGAAAGGGAATTGTTAATCGCTACTCTTTGTTTCCTGTCATCCAGACAATTTTCAATCCATGTCAGTAGTCTGCCCCCAATACCATGTGCCCTAATTTTGCCAACTAATCTCCTATGTGGGACTTTATCAAAAGCTTTCTGGAAGTCCAGGTACACTACATCCACTACATCCTTGTCCATTTTCATAGTTACATCCTCAAAAAACTCCAGAAGATTAGTCAAGCATGATTTTCCCTTCATAAATCCATGCTGACTCGGACTGATCCTTCTACTGCTATCCAAATGTGTCTTCATTTCATCTTTTATAATTGACTCCAGCATCTTTCCCACCACTGACGTCAGGCTAACCGGTCTATAATTCCCTGTTTTCTCTCTCCCTCCTTTCTTGAAAAGTGGGACAACATTAGCCACCCTCCAGTCATCAGGTACTGTTCCTGAATTTATAGAACATTGGAAAATAATTACCAATGCGTCCACAATTTCTAGAGCCACCTCTTTAAGTACCCTGGGATGTAGACCGTCAGGTCCCGGGGACTTATCATCCTTCAGACTCAACAGTCTGAAGTCTGAAAAACACCGTTTTTTGCCTAATATAAATTTCCTTCAGTTCATTCTTTACCCTAGTTCCTTTGACCACTATTACATCTGGGAGATTGTTTGTGTCTTCCCTAGTGAAGACAGATCGAAAGTACTTGTTCACTCATCTGCCATTTCCTTGTTCCCCATAATAAATTCACTCGTTTCTGTCTTCAATGGTCCAATTTTGGTCTTAACTATTTTTTTTGCTATTCACATACCTAAAGAAGCTTTTACTATCCTCCTTTATATTCTTGGCTAGTTTACCTTCGTAACTCATTTTTTCTTGGCGTATTTCCTTTTTTGTTATCTTCTGTTGCTCTTTAAAAGCTTCCCAGTCCTCTGGTTTCCCGCTCATCTTTGCTATGTTATACTTCTTCTCTTTTATTTTTATACTGCCCTTTACTTCCCTCGCAGCCACGGCCGCCCCCCCCCCGCCCCCCCCTAGAATCTTCTTCCTCTTTGGAATGAACCGATCCTGCACCTTCTGCATTATTCCCAGAAATACCTGCCATTGTTGTTCCACTGTCTTCCCTGCTAGGGTATTGTTCCACTGAACTTTGGCCAGCTCCTCCCTCATAGCTCCATAGTTCCCTTTGTTCATCTGTAATACTGACACATCCGATTTTCCCTTCTCCTTCTCAAATTGTAGGTTAAAACATATCATATTATGATATATCAATGTGAGCCTGTCTGCGCGAGCACACGTGGATCGCTGTGTCAGTTTGTGTGTGTGTGTGTGTGTGTGTGTGTGTGTGTGTGTGTGTGTGTGTGTGTGTGTGTGTGTCTGTGTGTCTGTGTATGTGAGTGTGAGTTTGTGTGAGTGTGAGTTTGTGTGAGTGTGTCTGAGTATGTGGGTGTGTGTCTCACTCTTCCTCTGGATGGATGTCTGTGAGTTTTTGTGCCTTTGCTCAAATTTGAAATTAAACTTATTGTGACAGTACATATACGTAACCACATACAGACATGATATTCATTTTCTTGCTGGCATCCACAGTAGAACAGAAAAATACAATAGAATAGATAAAAAACTCCACACAAAGACTGACAAACTGATCATTTTGAGATGATGAGTTGCGGAGGCCTGGAAAATGTGTCCACACGTGTGGGACCTGCTTCCCCAGGGCAGCAGCGAGAAGAGAGCGTGGTCTGAGTGGGTGGGGGCTGGTTATCATTGATGCTGCTTTCCTGTGGCCGCGCTCCTTGTAGATGTGCTGAATTTCTCTTTGCTGGGCTGGGAGGTGTCCAGCACTTTCTGTAGATCTTTCCGTTCTTGGGAACTGGTTTCTGTCCCGGGCTGTGATGCAACTAGTCAGGATATTGTCTATCATGCATTTACTGAAGTTTGACAAAGTTTTGGACAACAAGCTGAATTTGTGCAACTTCTCAAGCAGTGGAAGCTCTGTGCCTTCTCTGTGACAACACTTACGTGTCAGCTCTCTGAACTGGTAGCACCAAGGCATTTACAGTCACCGGCCCTGTGGAAGAACATTGGAAATATAAAGTCAGAAGAGTTGTGTGTTGTTAAAGTTTTGTGGCCTTGTGGATTGTTCCCAGATATAAACACAAGCTGGTTTCCCTGTAACTCAGAGGGTGGGGAGTGGAGAGAGGGGGAGGGACAGAGAGGGTTAAGAGTTGTGTTCTGTTAAAGCTTTGTGACATTGTCCATGGCCTGTATTTATCCAATTCAGTTGCAAGCCTGCAGAACTAAGATTATTGTCTGACCACATCCCCTCAGTAGAGTGATAATACAGCTGTACAGATGAGATAAGTGTAGACGGGTGGGAAAGTACGTTTTCAACTGACTCCTCTGTTCTGACAAGTTCACACACACTTGTCCGCTGCTGGATCCAAACCGGAGCTGATTTCCCTCTAACTCAGAGGGTGGAGAGTGGGGGGGAGGGTGAGGGAGAGTCGAGGGGAGAGGTGTAGAGGGAAGGTGAGGATGACAGAGAGAAAAGTGGAGGGAGGGGGAAGAGAGGGTTAAAAGAGTTGAGAGCTGTTTAAACTTTGTGACTTGACAGCCTGTATATATCCAATTCAGTTGCAAGCCTGCAGAACTAAGATTATTGTGCTGACCACATCCCCTCAGTAGAGCGATAATACAGCTGTACAGATGAGATAAGTGTAGACGGGTGGGAATGAACGTTTTGAACTGGCTCCTCTGTTCTGACAAGGTCACACACACTTGTCCGCTACTGGATCTAAACAGGAGCTGATTTCCCTCTAACTCAGAGGGTGGAGAGTGGGGGGAGAGTGGGGGGAGATGTAGAGTGAAGGTGAGGGTGGCAGAGAGAGAAGGGGATGGAGGGGGAAGAAAGGGTTAACAGTTGTGTGCTGTGAAAGCTTTGTGACTTGACAGCCTGTATTTATCCAGTTCAGTTGCAAGCCTGCAGAACTAAGATTATTGTGCTGACCATGACCCCTCAGTAGGGCGATAATACAGCTGTACAGATGAGATAAGTGTAGACGGTTGGGAAAGAACATTCTGAACTAACACATCAGTTCTGCTAAGGACACAAACACTTGTCTACTGCTGGATCCAAACACAAGCTGATTTCCCTCTCACCCAGAGTTCCACAAATGTGGAATCTCAATGATTTTGTGGTAAAATAAATGATTTTCCACAATGACTGTGTGTTTCCTTTGTTATTGCTGCATCGGATCCGGAGTAACAATTATTGTCTTTTCCTTTACGGTTGTGTACGGAAAATGGCATCAAAGGCAGGTGCGCTGAGAAACAGACTTGCAGCAGCGTCACAGACACATGGCAAAGCCGCGGTCACAACAACATCAACACAAGTTATTCAAACATTTCACAGGAAGGAGCTCAAATAGAACAAAAACATTTAGAGCACAGTGGTCAGAGTGTTCACAGCACAACATCGCACTCACAGTGTTCAAAACTAAAGTGTGCAGTTCCAGATAAAATGGTAAACCAGCTTCCTGTCCGTACAAATGAATGCAACTGATTGTCACAGACAGGAGAAAATCTGCAGATGCTGGAAATCCAAGCAGCACACACAGAATGCTGGAGGAGCTCAGCAGACCGGGCAGTATCTATGGAAAAGAATACATTCGATGTTTCGGGCCGAGGCCATTCACAAAACTTGACTTTAGACCATCCAATAGATTTAACGCTTCTGATATCAGTCTCACCGGCTTATAATTGCCTGGCTGAGAACAGCAGGTGGTGAATGTGCTGAATTCGTTGCCACAGGTGGATGTGTTGGCAGGTGATGGAGTGTAAATATGGCGGAGGCTGATAGGTTCTTGATCACTCAGGGCGTGAATTGTTCCGGTAGGAGGCAGAAGAATGGATTCGGGAGGGAAATTGGTCAGCCATGATGAAATGGTGGGCTCTGTCGTGGGCAAAGTACTGGAGAGTTTAACATCGGTAGCTGAGCGAAGGGCGCTGAGTAGGCTACGGTCAATTATGGAAAACCCTGAACATCCTCTACATAGCACCATCCAGAGACAGAGAAGCAGTTTTAGCGACAGGTTACTATCGATGCAATGCTCCTCAGACAGGATGAAGAGGTCAATACTCCCCAATGCCATTAGGCTTTACAATTCAACCGCCAGGACTTAAGAACTTTTTAAAAGCTATAATTAATGCTTTTTGAGAGAGTGATTTAGATGCATATCACATTTTTACTGAGTTAAGTATTGTATGTAATTAGTTTTGCTACAACAAGTGTATGGGACATTGGAAAAAAAGTTGAATTTCCCCATGGGGATGAATAAAGTATCTATCTATCTATCTATCTACTTGATGGAACGAATGGCCTGATTCTGTTCCTATGTCTTGTGGTCTAAACACTTATTTACCTTCTCCCCTCTTTCCGGTTTCTGCAGAGATCGCTCCCTTCATTTCTCCTTTTCCACTAATGTTCCTCCTGGCACTGATCCCCGAAAGTGAGAGAAATACTACACCTGCCCATTCATCTCCTCCCTTACTCCATTCATCGCCCAAAGAGGTTCTTCCAGGTGAGGCAACGCTTCCTCTATTGCATCCGCTGCTCCTGATGCAGCCTTCTGTATATTGGTGAGACCCGGTGTAAATTGGGGGGATCGTTTTGTCCAGCACTTCCTTTTCAGCTGCCAAAAGTGGAACTTCCCTGTGCCCAAACAATTTTATTCCTATCCTCATTCCCGTTCCAACATGTCGGTCCATGGCTTCCTCTTATGTCATGATGAAGCCCCCCCCCCCCTCCGGCTGGAAAAACAACACCTTATATTTTCTTTATATAACCTCCAACCAGATGGCATGAGTAGCGATTTCTCCTTCCAGTCAACTTTATCCTTCCCCCTCCCTTCATCTTCTTTCCCCCAATCTGGCTCTTACCTCTTCTTCTCACCTGCATATCACCTCCCACTGTTGCCACTCCTCCTTCCCTTTATTTCATGAATTACCCTCTCCTCTCCAATCAGATGGCTTACTCTCCAGCCCTTTATCGTTCCCACCCAACGGACATCATCAATCACATCACATCTATCCTCCTTCTTCCGCCCGGCATTTTTATTCTGGCCTTCCCCCTTCCATTCCAGTCCTGGAAAAGCGTCTCAGATCGAAACGTCAGCTGCTGATTTATTCCCTTAGACGCTGCCTGACCCGCTGAGTTCCTCCAACAATTTCTGTGTGTAACTTTCCCACCTGGTGGTGTCCTTACGGAATGAGAGGTCCTCTGTGCGGAGCACTCTCACCTGGAGGTTTTCTGCCGCAATGGCCGCTCCCTTGTTGACAACACTCCCACCTAATGGTGTCCTGCCGGAATGGGAGGTCCTCTGTGCGGAGCACTCTCACCTGGAGGTTTTCTGCCGCAATGACAACTCCCTTGTTGACAACACTCCCACCTAGTGGTGTCCTGCCGCAATGACAGGTCCGCTGAGGACAACACTCAACAGTTAACAGACGGCAGTCAACATTTTGTGAAATGATACTTCATCAGGACCGGAAAAGACGGGGAAAGATGCTAGAATGATAAATTGAGGAAAGTGTTAGAAGTACAAGCTGGCAGATGAGGGACAAGGTTGGGGGGAGGGGATGGAACTGAACTCAGAGGCTGGGAGATGAGAGTTGGAAAAGTTAATGTGCTGCAGAAGGATGAATCTAATAGAGGAGTAGGGTGGATCACTGACGAAAGGAAGGGTGAGTGGAACCAGAGAAAGGTGATGGGCAGGCGAGAAGAGAAGGGGAGACAGGGTAACTAGCAACACTCACAAAATTGCTGTAGGAACTCAGCAGGCTCTGCAGCATCTATGTAAGGGAGTTCAGATAGTCGATGTTTCCAGCTGAGACACCAGCAGGACTGGTGGAATAACGATGAGGAGTCAGGCTGAGAGGCTGTGGGGATAATGGGGAGAAATACAAGGTGATAGGTGCAACCGGATGGAGTGTGTAGGGGTGAAGTAAAGAAGGCAATGGAAGAAAGAAAAAGAGGCTGGAGCACCAGACGGAGGCGATACCCATCTGTCCTCTACCAGATTCCCCTTTTCCGGTCCTGTATCTCTCACCAATCAACTTCCCAACTCTTCACTATTCTGACATGGATACAATTGATACAACGCCTGAATACAATTTTGCTTTCATCGCTCCCTCAGCGACTGCAAGCTGTCCAGGCCCTGACTCAGCAAAGCGGTCCCAAACCACAATGCTCCTTCCATCCGGCTTCACAGTTAGGATGAGGTTTTGGTGTTGGTGGGCAGTGCGCTTTTCCCTCCAAACAGAGCAATGTGAATTTCTGCCAAAACCTTCAACATTTGTCTCACCTGTCATTAGAGAATCCAGGTGATCTTTTGTAAACCTGAGACGTGCAGCAATGTTAATGAGGATTGCAGAGTTCACAAACTTTCTAGCACCACTCTAAACCTGGCCCTCACAGCCACAGAAACCCTGGTCCATACACCGCCCCAACACCTGACCCTTTAACGCTCGCCGAGACACCAACGATAAGCAATAACCAACCACATTAGCATAGTTGTAAATATAAGCCTTAAAATCTGTGCACGGACGAGGAGGACCCCAGTAAAGGTAAGTGTTGACTTTGGTGATGAAGACGTGGGGCAGAGCAATATGGCAGGTTTGCGTGATGATAAGCATCCAATCATGGGATCAGAAAACACAAGAAAATTTCCCACTGCCCACATAATTGCACCTCATCAAAGGTGACGAGCTTTTCATTATCCTTTTCCACGGGATTGCAATAAAAAGCCAAGGTATCACAGAAAATATGTCACCCCTAAACTCCAGGTTGCAGGGTTAAGTGACACTGAACATCCAATAAATTCTGTTAATTTACTCCTGGGGACACCCGCCCCACAACACACACAGATATAACATAAAGCTCAGACAAAAACAAATACAGGGAGTTTACATCTTACTGCGAGGTGAAGCCAAATAACTAGGCCTCAAAACATAGTCTACTCCCCAAGTGGTCAAAATAAAAACTAACAGCTGGGTCTTACATGCCCTAATGCTCAAAGTGGCAAGCCTTTCATCACCCTGGACCATGGAGAAAATACAACCTCCATAAATACCCACTTCTCACCACAGACTGTGGTCCCCAGGCCACCAGAAACGGTGGTCTACACACGCCTACACACAGCACGCATTTCCTGTAACCAACATCCCCGCCAACACGATCGGTGAGTAACAGACCCGTCACTTTACCAATATTAATAACCTTACACCTTGAAAAAGATGTTCACAATAAAGGCAAGCGTTGGGCCTGGTTAATCAATGCGTGGGCCAGACCACAGTTTCAGGGTTGTGTGATACTGAATCCCCAGTAACAAGATCAAGAAATCCAAGAGGTATAATTTTCCTAATGTCCGCGCAATTACACCCTCACCCTAACTCTAACCCCGGCCACACAGCCCTACAAACCATGGCCAACACCTCCCCCCTCATACCTGAGCACTCATTGCCTGCAATCTAACATTCCCGCAGCCCCGCAGTGACGAAGCTTAGCACAGGGTCTCCAGCCGCCCGTCGCCAGGACTTCCCCAGACACCGAGTCTACCTCGGACCTCGTGTCCGTCTCGGAGTCCGGGTCATCGGTAAATCCGTCATTCCTCCCTACGAAGAGACTGACAGCAGCGGAACGCCGCTCCATGAGGGCCGAAGCAACCTCCCCCACCTCGGGGAGTCGCAGGGCAGGGGAAGGCAAGAGGCCCCGGGGCCCTAGTAGCAATAGAAAGGAAAAGCGGCAAATAACTACTCTAAACTGGAAAATATAACTTTGAAATTAAGGCCCTTAAACCTATACCCTAATTACTGAGGACTCTAACATCTCCAGAATTAAGTGATGCCCTAATGGGGACGTTCAATTGGACCGCTACCTTGGAGCAAATACATTTATTTTATTTCTATCCTAGGACAACTAGCGACATAACAAAATAACTTTAAAAACGTTATCCCCTCCATTGGAGTAAATAACAGATCACACGGAGCTACTACTGTGATTAAACAACTTTACAAACTGCTAAAAATGGCAGCATTACATTTCCCCATGCCAGTATGTGGGTGCCAGAATTAAAATTTAGCCGGGGTGGGGGCCAGGGAGTGAGAACAAATAACTAATAACTAAAACATGGAATTGTACCCCTGCGATTCCGGCCCTGCCAGGCAGTTTCGAGTTTACCCAGACCACAACCACAGTCCGGAAATGCAGCCGTGCCGTTGTGTCAGGGTTTGGGGTGTGTAGTAGAAGGAGCGCGGAGCCAGCACGGAAGGTGGGTCAGGAGACGGGCAGTAAGGATTCCTCATGACCCGTAAATAAATGTTTCTGGCGTTCCTCAGAACATTTGAGCTGGCCGACATACCTTTCTTGCATGTAACTCCAAAACAGTGTGCCGACACACATCCAAATCGGCGCCATCGCAAAACTGTGAGCACCCCGAACACGCTCACACACCCACATCTACTATAAATGATCTCAGAGCAGCAATTACTTCAAACAGTAAACAATAAATGCCTGTCTCTACACTTAAAATCCCCATGCACCCCGAATGTGTTTGCTTTTCGAGATCGGCCTACACACATGTGACGGCAAATTCGTGCGAACTCTCTTGTTCGACGACACAACCCCTTATTCCGCGCACACCCCCAAATCCATATACATCGCCCACAAGTCACCAAATCACCCACTCAGTGCGCACCCACAAGCTGACACCCCCGCAAACATAATCCTCTGAGCAGAAATTATTTCAAACAGTTCAGGAAATGGCGGTCTCAATATTAAATATCCCCACTCCAGATCGGCCGACACTTCCAATTCTGGGTGTCACTCAAAATCCGTGTACAGCCAGATGTGCACCTCCATACTGGACGACACAGTCCTAAGTTTGCACAATTCGCGAATCAGTGTGCGCCGCCATATTGGAGAATGAATACACCCTGTGTCCGTGCGCAAACCTAAATCCCTAAATGTGCGCTATCGCCATTTCAGTGCGCACCCCAAATCCCTAAATGTGCGCTATCGCCATTTCAGTGCGCACCCCAAATCCCTAAATGTGCGCTATCGCCATTTCAGAGCGCACCCCAAATCCCTAAATGTGCGCTATCCCCATTTCAGTGCGCACCCCAAATCCCTAAATGTGCGCTATCCCCATTTCAGTGCGCACCCCAAATCCGCCGACACTCCAAATGCACTTTAGATTATCTCAGAAGCAGAATCGTGTCACAGTTCAGAAAATGGCTGCCTCGACAATGAAATTCTAATTCAATCCATACTCGCCATGCCCATCCCCAAATCTTTGTGCATCCCCCAAAGCCGAGGGCACAACAGTTTATCCCAGGACAAGAATCATTTCAAACAGTTCACAAAATATCGTCCTCCGCATGAAACAATAGCAAGAACAAAGTCCAACGTGCAAAGAACAAAGAATTGCTGTACACTGCATATCCAACAACTGTTGTTTGGGTGCTTCATCACTTTTTTTTTTGCTTTTCAATAACCTTTTCACCGAGTTGCTTGGAGTGTTCATTTGTCTTCATGGTATAGTTTTTGCCAGGACACTGACACGGCATCAATTGGTCCTTGTGCATTTTTAGGACAGTTAATTGAAACATCCAGACTGCACACGGTGATTTCCATTTAACTAATGATATGAATTCTAAAACCAATTGGCTGCACTAGTGAATATTTGGGTTGTCATATTAAAGGGGGTGAATACCCATACAATGGATTATTTACGGAGTAAATTATCATGGTTGCTCACTGAATAAAGCAAACCCGTGGAGTTGCTTTGGAGGACATTCATTTTACCAGCGAGTATTATGAGCAGCCTACACTGCATTCAGGTGGATGAACCCTCAGGCCTGACCCACTGCTTTGTGGAAGGAGAGAGAAAATTGTTGAGGTCCACTGAAGGTTGCTCCAGTGACTGAAGAGTGGCTAATGTTGTTTTACTGTTTAAAGAGCTGTCAAGGACAAGCCTGAGAGCTGCAGGTCAGTCAGCCTAACTTCAGTAGTTCGGACGCTACTGGAGGGGATTCTGGGGGACAGGAATCACCTGCATTTGGATGGACAGTGTCTGATTAGCAGGGGTCAACCTTTTTATGCGGGAGGTTGTGGTTGATGGATCGACAGAGGTTTTGGAAGAGGTAAATAAAACTGTTTCTCAGACTGCAGGTTGGGAATTAGTGATGTGCACCAGCGGGCAGAGCTGAGAGTCTTGTCGCTCATTATTTTAAGAATGTATTTGCATACAAATGTAGAAGACTTCATCAGTAAGTTCGGACATGTTGGTTACAGTGAGGAATGTTCGCATAGATTACAGGGATCCTGATCAGTTAGGGAAAAGGGCCAGAGTGACAAATGGCTCACAACACAGATACAGACGTGAGAGAAATTTGTGAATCCTGTAGGATTTTCTCTATTTCTGCATAAATATGATCTAAATGTGATCAGATCACCAATATCCTAAATCTGGATAAAGAGTATACAATTAAATTAATAACACCAATACTTGTTCATTTATTTTTTCAGAGTCTGTGGGTCTTTGAAAGTGGTGACAGTGTACACAGGGTGGTGAGGAAGTCCTCTGGCATGAATCCTTCATCACTCAGGACACTGAATACAAGAGTTAGGATGTATCCTCACAACTATACAATATTTTGTTGAGACCGTAGTTGGATTGTTGCTCAGCAACAGAAAGGATGTGATTCAGCTGGAGAGGGTGCAGTAAAGATTCACAAGGAGCGACTGGGACTGAGTTACAAGGAGAGACTGGAAAGCCTCGGTCTGTGCTCCCGGAATGTAGAAAGCTGAGTGTTGAGCGTATAGAAGTGTATAAACTCTGAGGGACATAGCTGATAAAGTGAATGGCTGCAGTCCTTTTCACAACATCTAAAACTTAAACAAGGTGTGTATCCTAGAGTTCCATTTAACCTGTGTTTGGCCCATATCCCTCTCAACCTCTCCGATCCATTCACCTGCCCGAATGTCTGCTAAACATTGTGATTGTGTCTCCTCTGCAGCTTCTTCCGGCAGCTCGTATCATACACCCACCACTCACTGTGTGGAAGAAGTTGCCCGAGTCTCCTTTTGATCTTTCCCCTTTCAAAACATTCTGCCCTTTCCCAGCTCAGTGATTTTCATCCTATAAATGAGACACCAGAACTGCCCACAATACTTTGTGGTCTCACCAATGACCTGTACCGTCACAACATGAAGTCCCATCTCCTGTACTCCAAACTCTAACTGATGAATGCCTTCTTCATCACCCTATCTACACTTCCAGAGCACTATGTACTTGTAATCCTTGGTCTGTCTGCTCTCTAGCGCTCTTGAGGATCCGACTAGCTGCCACAGATACCCCTGTCGGTGCCCCCTGTTAAATAGTCTTCTGTCACTGAGATTCAGTCAGAGCACTGAACAGTGCAGTATAGGAACAGATCCTTCTTCCCACCATGTCTGTGCTGAACACAATGCCACATTAAACGGAATCACTTCTATCTCTTCAATGTCACTATCATATCTGCTTCCACCAGTCCCCATGGCAGCCCACACCAGGCCCCACCACTCTGTAAATAAAACTGATCTGCTACTTGCCCTGTTCACCTTTAAATGGTCACCCTGTCACTGTAAAGGCAGCCTTCTTGAATTTGACATTTCCACCCCGGAAAAATGACTCTGACTGTTTCCCTTATCTACAACTGCATAGTTTTATAAATTTCGGTCAGGTCCCCCCTCAGCCTCCTTCACTCCAGCGAAAGCAGCCCCAGAGTGTCTGATCTTTACCTGTAACACTAAACCCCAGTCCAGGCAACATTTCTGTGAATCTTTTCGTCACATTTCCAGCTTAATCACTTCTTCATTATTTTGCTGACCAGAATTGCACAGGTTACTGCAGCTGTGATTTAATTAATATTTTGTGCAACTGTAATGCAACTCCTCTGCTGCCAAAGGGAGGCATGCTGTTCACCTACTTCATAACCATGACAATCTGTGCTGTGACCTTTCGGGAACTATGCACCTGTATCCCAAGGTCTCTCTGTTCACTAACACTTCACATGATATTGTGCATGTCCTGGCCTGCTTTACCTTCCCAAACTCCATCGCTGTGTACTTGTCTGACACTGTAACAACACTTCTCCGTCTCTCTGCACAGATCACACAGAGATAAATGTCCATCAACCGTTCTGTGCACCTGTCTGCTGTTAGTGTGTAACTTGTACAAGAGAACACCTGGACCCCTCTGTACTTGAATCATGTGCTGTTTCCCTCCATATAAATAATAGTCCGCGTTTTGATTCTTTCCATCACTGTCGCCATCGCTGTTTACCACATTAAACTCCATTTTCCATGTATTCTCTATTTTACCCAACGTCTCTATATCATGTGGCAGAGACCAAATGTCCCATCACAACATTACCCCCACCAGATCATATGTCATTGACAGAGCCTTGGACACCTCACTCTGTCCCCTCGTCCAGGTGAATAATATCGATTGTGAATAATTGATGGCCCTTAACTTACCCCTGCTCCCTTAGAAAACCCATTACCAACCCAACCTCCGCCCACTCCACTAATTTTTTAATATTGATAGTATATAATTGAGGGTGGATTTGATCCATGGATATTCCAGTGGTTACATCCTCCAATCCTGAAACAAACCTGTTAACTGAGTTTCTGTCCTCTATGTAAAAAAACAGCCTTTTATTCTTGTGAACTCGTCTTGTGATTTCCGGTGTTGTGCATCAGCCTTTCAAGTGTCACCTTGTTGCCTTTCACTCAATGAGCTGACAGGGTCTCGAATTGGGTCAAAGACTGACAAGTTAATGATGAAACATTTGGACACTGGCCTTCATCAAGTCGGGGTGTTATGTTGCAGTTGTATAAGATTTGAGTCTACATTGAAATATCGTGTTTAGTTTTGGTCACAATGTTACAGGAAAGATGTCATTAAGCTGGAAATAAGGAAGGGGAAGTTTACAAGGCCATTGTTGGGTCGCAAATTACTGATTTATGAGCAGTTTAGGATTGTTTTCTTGGAATGTGGGAGAACGAGGGGCAGTATTATAGAGGTGTATGAATCAAGGAAGTTTGCAGATAGTGTGGATGTATAGAAACTTTTTTTTTAACAGGGATGTCGAATCCGCAACTACAGGGCACCAGATTGCGAGAGGGCAGAGATTAAACAGGAATCTGTTGCTCTATGTCTCTCAGTTAGACGGTGGTCAGTTCCGCACATCATGCCCACTGGGGCACAGACCACTGACCCGAGTTCTCTGTTCTGTGCCAGTCTTTCACGCTGTCCCCAGGTGCAGCCAGTCTTCGTGGTGGATACATCCTTTCTCAGAGATGAAGACTTTGGAGCTTCTGTAGCTCCGGGTTTTTGTGAGATTGGATTGCTGGAGTTAGGATGTCCATTTGCATCCGGGCTTCGGACAGTGCTGGAACACTGAATATGTTCGAACACTGAGGTCCCTCTCCCGGTCAGCCTGCAACCACCTCCCTGCAATAGCTGTAAGATCAAACACGTTTCTCACAATACAACGCATTCATTCACCCTATCTATACCCTTCATAATTTTGTATACCACTGTTAAATCTCCCCTCATTCTCATACGCTCCAAGGAATAAGGTTAAAATACCTTGAGATTATTCTTCATTCTGCTCACCAAGGACATGTTATGTCCCGTTTTGGCTTTTCTAATCACCCGTTTAAGCACTTCCTTCTCTCTTTGTATTCAGTGAGGCTCCAGTCCGATTTAGCTTCCTGAATCTCTTCAATTTTGCTGTAGAAGGCTCTATTATCACAGACCTGATTGTATATGCAGCTGCTTCTTGCGACCATATTTCATTTTCTCCTCGCAATCTGATTTTACACTGAGACCAGCTGTACCCTCGCCCTCCAGCTGCTGTGTCTGAGGAGGTCGCGCTGCACTGTTCTCGGTCCCAGGGAAGGATTGCCGTCAATTTGCCGACCCCTCAAGTGTTGATTTGCAGAGTGGGAAATTGTTCCTTAAAATTCTGGAGCAGAGCTGGGAACAGTAAAACCAGGGAATCCTTCAGTGTGGACCCGGAGTGTGAGAGAGTTTGACGAGAGCGCTGCCTTTCAGTTCTGTTGTGCCTGTACCGTTGGAAACTGGTGGATGTGTTAAAGTTCAGGTGGAGCTGGAAGATGAGGAGCCGCTCTCTGCAGTCCGTCACTCTGACTCTGTCTCCTCCCAAGCCTGTCTCTCCGTACCTTCCTCGGGCAGGTCGAGGCTCTGGGTATAACAGGAGACAGCAGCAGTCAGTGTGTCACTGAGCAGCCATCTGAGTGAAGCAGCGTCATGTCCGGTGGAGGGAAAGAAGGCAAAGGACTGGGAAAAGGTGGAGCAGGCACCTTCAACTGTTCTGTGTTAATATCCCGTGAAACATCAAACCAGCCATTTCCCCCCTGTCTCCTACTACCACATTTCAGGCTGCGGCAGTACATGCTGAGGGACCCACTGAGGCTCGGTGTACCCGACTGTGTCCCTGTAGAATGATGTGAGTAGAGATGTGCACAGTCCAGCTCTCATCAGCCTCATCAGAGAGTACATATCTGTATTGTAATCCATTTGCCACACTATGTCTCGCTTCCCCAAATGATCAGGGTCTCCCTGTAATCTATAATAAGCTTCCTGAACTGGTATTTAACTCTCTAATCTCCCGGACCCTATGCTAATTTGCATGTCGCCCAGGTGGTAATGCAAAGATCCTCTTTCCTCGTTCGACCTATGTCGCTCGTACCCACATGCACCTCCCACTGCAAGTTCCTCTACAGGGCAGATAAGGCGACCCGAACCCGGGCATAGGCAGGCAACACAGTCAGTCTGTGACTCTGCTGCAAGTTCTCCCACCATATCCAGTGTACATCAGTAAGCAGGGGCTACAGCATGCTCAGGTGTAACCTGTAGGCTAGTGGTGGGATGGAGCGCCTCACGTCTATTCTATTAGGTCTACCGACACAGAAATAATTCCGGACATTGTCCGTGGTATAGTGGAAAAATAACTTAAATATTAAAAGAGGTGCAGCTTGTGTTCAATGATGCAGATAATGAAACACACTGGGGAACATAAAAATTTCGAATCCCCGTCACTTACATCTATACACAGCTGCTTCTTTTTCTGATCTCGCATACTGCCAAGAACAGAATAAATAAATATTTTTGTTAAAACATCGCGCATGGAGGTAAACATACGCATAACGTATTTAAACACTCAACAACATTGTGAAGAATGCTGCAAATAAACGTTCTGTTGTTCCGAGCAGGCTGTGCACAACAAAGATAATTATTGCGCATCACAAATCAGATTAATTACAGTCAGAAATAGATGTTGTTAACCCCTTGTAGTTCAGCACATGCAGATATATGGGTACACCACACGTTGGTATAAAATGAAAATAGGACACAATATTATTAAAGGTTTTATAATAATTTTATTTGTTGCTCTGATAGGAGTAAACATTCCAACGAAGCTTTCTCTGCAGAAGGGGAAGGATGTGAAACACAGACTTGATGAATCTGCCCAAAATCTCCACTAGTCACACTCAGACTCTTCTCTCTGACCTCCTGGAGAACCACTTCCTGGATTGGAACTGCAAGACAGCGGACACGAACAGACACATTGAGTGTGAAGCGGGAACGTCAGAACGGTTACGGGCTCTTGTATTCAATATACAAAATGGTCTGTACTTTCAAAGCACGTGACTGACCACTCTGATGTTGTCAATGCTTCTCTGGATCTCAGCTCACTGAACTGGGATGAGGATATCACTGCAGACCAAGCTGCCGAAGTCATTACTATTCCAGGCGCACCGTTGACCATGATGATAATGTTGCCTCTGGAGCCTTCACACTGACCACAGTGGTAACGTTACAGCGGGTCCTTGTCATTCCCAAGACACCCATATTTGAAATTCCTCCTCTCTGCGTAAAATTCAATTTGAGAATTATCAATTGAGAGCTCTCCGCTGTCAGCTGATCGTGAATATCTAGCTCAAAGGCACCTATAAATGGTGTACATCAACTATTCTCAACGGGGTCCATTTGGCTCCCTTGGGGGCCCTGGCACATTTGAAGGGGGCCACCGACTCAAAACTGTCAGAAGGGGAGCCCCAAGGGCTTATGGGGGCCCTGGTAACTGAACCGATGAAATACCAAAACAGCAAACTGCATTGGAGTCAATAGATTCCCTCCTATTTATAATTTCTTTGCAACACACCGTTTGAATTCGGAACAACTGGTACATTCATTGTTTAAGCTCTTCCCACACAGCCTCACTTCAGAGTCAGTCGCGATTCAGACTGCACCGGGTCAACGTATTCAATCAAGGGTTCTCGCATCCATTACCGCCGTCCTTCATTCTCCGAAGATCAGCATGTCTTGCTAGGCCTAATTTCTCTGCCTAGCAACTTCAAAGTGTATGTGTTTGGATATATCATACGTTAATGTAGCTTGTGAAATTTGTTTAATACTTCATATGACGTCACCGAAAAAGAAAATCCCTGGCTCCGGGTGACAGCATTTTTTGTCAGTGATGTGTCTGTATTTCGCCCACTCATTCCCGACTCAAAAACGTTTAGGCAGCCTTCCCAAACCACTTCCCAGTCAATGTCGTCAATTCAGCGAGGGGAAAAAAGCAAAATCATTTCTGTTTCATTTCTGGTAGT
Source organism: Hemitrygon akajei (assembly GCF_048418815.1). Taxonomy (NCBI): domain Eukaryota; kingdom Metazoa; phylum Chordata; class Chondrichthyes; order Myliobatiformes; family Dasyatidae; genus Hemitrygon; species Hemitrygon akajei. The sequence continues at coordinate 1,815,600 of NW_027331925.1, read as the reverse complement.
TTTAGCGAATGCATATGACAAGGAAAATTGAAAATATTGTATTATTATGCATTTATACTATGCTATTTGCTAAATCAGTTAAAAATTGTAAATTTTCACGGTAATTTGGGAAATTGGCGGTATAATTTAATCATCCAGTTTCAAAAAGATATTTGAATCAAGTATGATCTGCCGAATAAATTTACAACACAGTGGGAAAAAGCCCAATTTTTTTTTATTGCCTTTCCCTCAACATATTTGGTTGAGAGCGGATTCTGCGAGGTGGCTTCCTTGACAAAATCCAGGAACGGAATTGATATCGCAACAAGAGGTGACCTCCGACTGTCATTGCTTAATTTGGAGCCCGATATCATGAAACTTGCAAAAAAGCACCAAGCTCAAGGATCACATTAGGCTTGATAGATGTTTAATTTCATACAGTCGTTTTAAAAGTTTTGTCCAGTATGTCAGAATGTTCAAGTTTTCTTGGTGTCCAATAATAAATGATTTCCTGTCTATCTGTTCGTGTTGTATCCCCGTTTGAAAGGGGGCCCTGGAACCTGAGAAGAGCTCCTGAGGGCGCCGTGGCCAAAATACGGTTGAGAATCACCGGTCTACAGTCATTCCCAAGACATCCATATTTTAAATTGCTCCTCTCTGCGTGGAATGCAATGTGAGGATTATCAACTGAGAGTTCCCTGCAGTCAGCTGATCGCGATTATCGAGCTCAAAGGCACCTATAAATGGTGTACATTACTGCTCCATTTGATTTCATTTATCTAATGTCAATAGACTGCAATTTGTTAAAGTGTATCTGGTCTGGATTCTATGCAGATAAGCCACTGCACACCGGATTGCAAATTATATGAAATGAACACCAAGAGAAATAACCGGATACTTTGTTTCTCAGACTGGACGGATATGTTTTGTGATGCGTCACAGGGTTCAGTTCAGGGATATAAGTTGTTGGAAAGAATATGACACAGCTGTAAATCTGCCAAGAGCAGGCTGTCCTCAATAAGTGAGAGACCGTGCCGGAAAGGTACATGTGATGGAGGCCACCAAGAGATATATGAGACCTCGGAGAGAGTTAAATGCCTCAGTGACTGAGAGGAGCCAGACTGCACAGAGAACAGCTGTTCTCCTTGTGCTGCGCCAATTTTCTTACTTTTCAATAACCTTTTTCACTGAGTTGCTTGGAGTGTTCCTTTGTCTTCATGATGTAGCTTTTGCCAGGACACTGTCTCAACAGCAGCTGGACTTGCCAGATGCAAGAAGGCCAGGAATGGCGGGGCAGTCTCATCGAACAGAGAACATAGAAATTTACAGCCCTTCGGCCCACAATGTTGTGCCACCACGATGCTGTAGCCTGCTCTAGAGACTGCCGAGAATTTCCCTAAAAGACCCTGTTGTATCCGGTTGCACCACTCCCGCCAGCAGTGCATTTCACGCAGCCAGCACTCTGAGTGTGAAAAACCTACCCCTGACACTATTCCCCTTGAGATAAATGCCAACATTGAGTTTACCTTTTTACCGCAGTCTCAGCTAATAAAATAACCTTCTGGATGTCTTGCACGAGGAGTCCTATTTCCCTCTGTACCTCTGATGGTTGAACCTTCTCCCTGTTTAGATAATAGTCCACGCTATCGTTCCCTTTACCAAATGCATGATCATGCATTTCTCAACAATGTCTTTTATCTGCCACTTTTTTTGCCTATTCTTCCAATTTCTCTAAGTCCTGCTACAAACACCTTTCTTCCTCACCACTACCTACCCCTCCCCTATCTTTCTATCATCCGCAAACTTTGCAACGAACCCTTCAATTCAATTGTCTAAATCGTTGATAAAGAATATGGAAAGTAGCGGTCCCAATACAGATCCCTGAGGAACACCACTAGTCTCTGGCAAACAACCAGAAAAGGCCCCTTTAATTCCAACACGCTGCCTCCTGCCTGTTAGCCATTCCGCTGTCCACGTCAGTATCTTTCCCGTAACGCCATTGGATTTCATTCACACGCTGCCTCCTGCCTGTTAGCCATTCCGCTGTCCATGTCAGTACCTTTCCCGTAACGCCATTGGATTTCATCTTGTTACATAGTCTAATGTGCGGCCCCTCATCAAATGACTTCTGAAAATCCAAGTCAGTGACAACCTCTGCCTCTCCTTTATCCACACAGCTTGTTACTTCCTCAAAGAATTCGAACAGGTTCATCAGGGAAGATTCCTTTGACAGAACCCATGTTCACCTTGACCTATTTTATCATCCGTCTCCAAGTACCTCGAAAGATAATCCTTAATAAGATTCCAACTCTTCCCCAACCGTTGAGGTCAGGATAACTGGCCGCCCCTGTCCGTTCTTTTGACTTTCTCCCTTCTTAAGGAGTGGAGTGACATTTGCAATCCTCCTGTCCCCTCGGACCATGAACAGAATCAAAGATCATGACCAATGCATCCGGTATCTCTTCAGCAACCTCCCTCAGGAATCTGAGATGTCGTCCCTCTGGTCCCCGTGGCTTATCCACCTCTGGACCTCTGAGTTTGCCGAGAACTTTTTCCTTTCTATTAGCAATGGCACTCATACTCATACAATGGCTCTTTGACACTCACAGACCTCCGGAAACATAGCTACTATCTTCTACAGTGAGGGCAGATGCAAAGTACACATTACATTCATCTGCTATTTTTTTGTCCGCCATTACTATCTCACCAGCATCATTTGCCAGTGGTCCAATATCAGCTGTCACCTCCTTGTTATGCTTTATATAATCAAAACAACTTCTGGTATCCTGCTTTATGTGTACAACTGTCAATTTGAGAACTTCCTTCCCTGTGGGACATACCTATCCTGCGCCTCGTGAACTATTCCCAGATATTCAGCCATCTCAGCTCGGCTGTAATCCCTGTCAGTATCCCGCAACAGTCCACCTGGGGATGTCCTTTCTCATGCCTCTGTAAATTGCTATATTCCATTGCAATACGGATACTGTATGTGTGAGTTACGCTCACCCTCTCAAACTGCAGTATGAATTCAATCATATTATGATCACTGCCTACTAAAAGTTCATTTATATTAATCTCCTTTATGACATCGGGATTTTCCGCGAGCAGGCTCAAGCAAAGCAGCTCTAAAATGCCATCTTGTACGCATTCAGCAGATTCCCTCTCTTGTGATTCAACACCAACCTGATTATCCCGAACCCTTTGCCTATTGAAGTCCCGAATTACAATTGTGTTATTACCCTTATTATCAGAATGAGAATTAGGTTTATTATCATCAGCATGTGACGTGAAATTTGTTAACTTAGCAGCAACATTTCAAAGTAATACATAATATAGATGAAAAAAATAATAATAATTTAAATAAATGAGTAAATCATTTAAATTATACGTATATTGAATAGATTACAATCGCGCAATATATGAAGTGAGGTAGTGTCCAAGGGTTCAATGTCCATTTAGGAAACAGATGGCAGAGAGGAAGAATGTATGTTTGAATCGCTGAGTGTGTTCCATCAGGCTTCTGTATCTCCTAATTGATGTTAACAGTCAGAAATTGGCTTGCCCTAGGCGCTGGAGTTCTTTAATAGTGACATTGCCTTTCTGAGACACCTCTCCTTGAAGATGTCCTGGGTACCTTGTAGGCTAGTACTCAAGATGGAGCCGACTAAATTTGTAACCCTCTGCAAATTCTTTCGGTCCTGTGCAGCAGACCTCCCCCCTCCCCATACCAGACAGTGATGCAGCCTGTTGGAATGCTGTCCACGGTACACCTATAGAAGTTATTTGTTGATATACCAAATGTCTTCAAATTGCTAATGAAGTATAGCCTGTGTATTGCCTTCTTTAAAACTGCATCGTTATGTTGGACCAGGATCCTCTTGATACCCACCTCTGATCCCTCTATGGGGATTGGTATGTGTCCCTTCATATTACCGTTCCGAAGGTTACAATCAGTTTTTCATCGCACTGTCGTTGAGTGCAAGGTTGTTACTGCGACACCGCTCCTCTAGTTAGCATATCTCACTCCTGTCCGCCCTCTCGTCACCGCCTGAGATTCCACCAACAATGGTTGTATCATCAGCAAATTCATAGATGGTATTTGAGCTGTTCCAAACCACACAGTCATGGGCATATAGAGAGTAGAGCAGTGGGCTAAGCACAAACCTTTGAGATGCTATAAAGTCAAGGATCCAATTGCAGACGTAGGAACAGAGCCCGAATTCTGCAACTGCTCAATCAGGATTATGGGAATTAAATGCTGAGCAATAGTCGATGAGCAACATCCTGACATGGGTGTTTGTGTTGTCTGCGTGGCCTAAAGCTGTGTGAAGAGCCATTGAAATTGAATCTGCCGCTGAATTATTGTGAGGCAGGAGTTCAGTCTAGTCATGAGCAACCTCTCAAGGCATTTCATCACTGCCGATGTTAGTGCCACTGGGCGATAGTCATTAAGGCAACTCACTTTATTCTATCTAGGCACTGGTATAAATGTTGCCTTTTTGAAACAAGTGGAAGTTTCTGGCCGTAGCAGTGAGAGGTTGGAAATGTCCTTGAATGCTCCCGGCAGCTGGTTGGCATAGGTGTTCAGGGCTTTACCAGGTTCTCCATCGGTACCTTCTACTTGTAAACCTGCTGGATTATGCTCAGCTCTGTCATACTGGTTCCCAGTAAACGGGAAAAAATCAGAGAACAGTACAGCGCAGGAACAGACCGTTTGGTAGATAGGAGCAATCTGCAGATGCTGGAAATTCAAACAACACACAAAAAAACGCTGGTGGAACACAATAGGCCAGACAGCATCTATAAGGAGAAGCACTGTCGACGTTTCGGGCCGAGACCCTTCGCCCGTAATATTTCTGCCTGGCCTGCTGTGTTCCACCAACATTGTGTGTGTGTTGCTTGGTACATAATATTGTGGCAAACAATCTGAAAATAAAATGTGTAAACCTCAAACCTAATCCTTCTGACCTACACAAAGTCTAGCTCACTCCATCCCCCTCATATTCATATACCAATCTCAACGTCCCGTAAAAGGCCCTAATGTATTTACCTCCAGCACTATATTCATCATCCAGCACTCTCTGTGTAAAAAACATACCCCTCGCACCTCCATTCAAATTGCCCCCTCTCACCTTCAATGTATCAGACAATTCCACCCTGCGATAAAGACAGTGCATGTCTGCTCGATCTGTGCCTCGCATAATGTTACAAACCCCCATCTGATCTGTCCTCAGCCTCTGCTGCTCCAAACAAAACAACCCAAGTTTGTCATGCCACTTATCTTAGCACATGCCCTTTAAACCAGACAGCATCCTGTTAAAGATCTTCTGCTCCTGCTCCAATGCCTCAAAATCCTTCCTGTACTGGTTCAACAAGAACGATATGCAATGCTCCAGATGTGGCCTAACCTGAGTCTTTTTAAAGCTGCAACATCACCTCTTGAACTTTGAGCTCAATACCTCATCTAATAAAAGCAATTATTTGATCAGCATCTTAACCACTGATTGACCGGTGTAGTCACTCTCAAGGAGCTATAATCCTCCACCTCAAACCTCTCTGCTCAGCAACATTGTTAAGGGTCTTCCCCCTAAACTTTACCGACTTGCTTTTGGCCTACCAAGGTGCAAAACCTCACATTTATCTGTGATCAGCTCCTTCTCCATTTCACTCTCCTTATTAGCGACTGATCTAAATTGCGCTGTATTCTTTAACAGTCTTCTTCACAATCCACAACTGCACCACTCTTGGTATCATTCAAAAACTTATTAAACCACCCATCTACATTCTCATCCCAGTGAATCTAATATTTCACAAACAGCAGAGGCCCCAGCACAGATCCCCGCAGAACACCAGTAATTACAGACCTTCAACTCGAATGTCTCTTCAAATACATCTCTCAGGCTTTTATCAAGAGGGTCTTTGTTAAATGCTTTAGTGAAATCCATGTAGACGATATTCTCTGTTCTACCTGCCTTAATCTCGTTCATCAATTTGTCAGAAAATTCAATCAAGTTGATAAGACAGGACCTGTCTCACACGAAGACATAATGGCTCTTATTAATTCGGCCCCGGCTTCCAAAAGCTCATATATATTATCTTGAAGAAGTTTCTGTGGCAATCTCTGTACAACTGACGTGAGACCTACCGGTCTATAGTTCTCCGGATTTTCCCTTGTTCCCTTCGTACATACAGGTATAACATTCACCACTCACCCGTCCTCTGGGTCCACGTCTATACCTGGGAATGACTTGAAGCTACTGGACAAGACCACAGTAATCTCGTTTCCTATTTAACTCAAAAACCTGGTTTAAACCCCATTCAGGCCCCAGGAGGTTATTGCCCTTAATACTCATTAGTAGACCCGATACCTGCTCCTCCTTGACCTCCAAACTCCCGAACATTGTTATACATGCAGCACTGTCTACTGGTCCACGTCTTTTCCCTTTGGGCAATACTGATCAAATCCAGTGGATTTAAACGAGATACAAGGCGGGAGCGGAACTTGAGTGCAGGAACAGATGCATGGGAGAAGGAAGAAACAGGGAGTAAGAGGTGGAGAATGACTTAATTGCATTTAATTTAATGCTAGGAGCATTATACGAAAGGTGGATGCGCTTAGGACATGGATTGATACCTGGAAACATGATGTTGTAGCTGTTAGTGAAGCATGGTTGTAGGAGGGGTGTGATTGGCAACTATGTATTCCTGGATTCAGTTGTTTCAGGTGTGATAGAATCGGAGGTTCGGAGGATGAGGTGTTGCATTGATTGTCAAAGAAAATACTACAACGGTGCTCTGGCAGGATGGATTTGAGAGTTCGTCTAGGGAGACTATTTGGGTAGAATTCAGGAATGGGAAAGGTGTAGTAACACTTATAGCGGTGTATTATAATGGGGAGCGAGAATTAGAGGAGAACATTTGTAAGGAGATAGCAGCTGTTTGTAGTAAGCACAGGGTTGTGATTGTGGGAGATTTTAGTTTTCCACACATAGACTGCGAAGCCCATTCTGTTAAAGGGATGGATGGGTTGGAGTTTGTAAAATGTGTGCAGGATAGTTTTTCTTTTTGCAGCAATACATAGCGGTACCAACTAGTGAAGGGGCAGTGTTGGATCTCCTGTTCGGGAATAAGATAGGTCAGGTGACGGAAGTGTGTTTTGGAGAGCATTTCGGGTCCAGAAATCACAATGCCATTAGTTTCAATATAATTATAAATTAGGATAGGACTGGACCCAAGGTTGAGATTTTTGATTGAGAAAGGCCAACTTTGAGGAGATGCGAAAGGATTTAGAAAGAGTGGATTGGGACAATTTGTTTTATAGGAAGGATGCAATAGAGAAACAGAGGTCATTTTCAGGTGAAAATTTTACAGAATCTTTATGTTCCTGCTAGGTTGAAAGGAAAGGTTAAAGGTTTGAGAGAACCATGGCTTTCAAGTGGTATTGGAAACTGGGTTCGGAATAAGACAGATATCTACAATAAATATAGGCAGCATGGAGTAAATGAGGTGCCCGAGGGATATAAAGAATGAAATAAGAATCTAATAAGAAATTAGAAAAGCTAAAAAAAATTACGAGGTTCCTTTGGCAAGTAAGGTGAGAATAAATCCAAACGGTTTCTACAGTTATTGTAGCGTTCTCGCTCGGGTGTAATGGAACCCGAGTTAAACGTCGGGGTAAACCGTCGTTAATGAAAACAGGGTCGCAGTAAGATTAAACATTTACTGTTCACTCTTCCACATTAACGTATGGTGAAAACTGTTGATAAAACAATACAAGATTGGTACAGTCATTGTTTCCTTCTAGATATCTCATTTACATCGTGAATACTTGCAAAGGTAAAACTACAACAACTACATTACATTAAAGTGCAGCATACAGTCAGAATCTATCTACGCCATTGACTGCTTTAAATACACTTCAACACAAACTATCCCGACTCTTTAACTAACGAAAACATAAACCTTATCGACCCTGGTTACTTTTAACGGAATCGGCGTTAACATTTTAATTCAACATATCGATTATCTCATGACATACAGCATTGCTTTCACTATGTTTCTGGTGCGTAGAAAGAAAACTTTGCTCCGCTGGACTCGCACATGTCTGGCCCCCACCTTCCCGTCTTTCCCAAACCGGTATTTTCCCACAGGACGCGGCGAAACCGGATGTGACGTCATGGGACGCCGCGATATATTACAGACAACGAATTTACTTAAACAATCCTAACTTAACTAAAAAATGCTAACACACGAATTACTAAGCGAAAATATTATAAACTAAATAACTGCCATAACGGCAGCACAGTTATACTGATAGCAAAAGGATAGTAATGGATAAATTGGTCCCTTAGAGAATCAGAGTGGACGACTATGTGTACAGACAAAAAAGATGGGTGAGATATTGAACTGTTTCTTTTCTTCTGTATTTACCAAGGAGAAGGATATTGAATACTGTAAGGTGAGAGAAACAAGTAGGGAAGTTATAGAACATAGAACATAGAATAGAAAAGCACATTACACGCCCTTCGGCCCACAATGTTGTGCCGACCGTCAAACCCTGCATCCCATATAACCCCCACCTGAAATTCCTCCATATACCTGTCTAACAGTCTCTTAAACTTTACTAGTGTATCTGCCTTCACCACTGACCCAGGCGGTGCATTCCACGCACCAATCACTCTCTGAGTGAAAAACCTTCCTCTAATGTCCCCCTTGAACTTCCCTCCCCTTACCCTAAAGCCATGTCCTCCTGTACTGAGCAGTGGTGCCCTGGGAAAGAGGCGCTGGCTGCCCACGCTGTCTATTCCTCTTAATATTTTGCACACCTCTATCATGTCTCCTCTCATCCTCCTTCTCTCCAAACAGTAAAGCCCTAGCTCCCTTGATCTCTGATCATAATCGATACTCTCTAAACCAGGCAGCATCCTGGTAAATCTCCTCTGTACACTTTCCAGTGCTTCCACATTCTTCCTATAGTGAGGCGACCAGAACTGGACACAGTACTCCAAGTGTGGCCGAACCAGAGTTTTATAGAGCTGCATCATTACATCGCGTCTCTTAAACTCTATGCCTAGTCTGATGAAAGCTAACATCCATTAAGTTTTCTAAACTACCCTATCTACCTGTGAGGCAACTTTCAGGGATCTGTGGACATGTACCCCTAGATCCCTCTGCTCCTCCACACTTCCAAGTATCCTGCCATTTACTTTGTACTCTGCCTTGGAGTTTGTCCTTCCAAAGTGTACCACCTCACACTTCTCTGGGTTGAACTCCATCTGCCACTTCTCAGCCCACTTCTGCATCCTATCAATGTCTCTCTGCAATCCTCGACAATACTCCACACTATCCACAACACCACCAACCTCTGTGTAGTCTGCAAACTTGCCAACCCATCCTTCTACCCCCACATCCAGGTCGTTAATAAAAATCCCGAAAAGTAGGGATCCCAGAATTGATCCTTGTGGGACACCACTAGTCACAACCCTCCAATCCAAATGTACTCCCTCAACCAGAACTCTCTGCTTTCTGCAGGCAAGCCAATTCTGAATCCACCTGGTCAAACTTCCCTGGATCCCATGCCTTCTGACTTTCTGAATAAGCCTACCGTGTGGAACCTTGTCAAATGCCTTACCAAAATCAATGTAGATCACACCGACTGCACTACCCTGAGCTATATACCTGGTCACTTCCGCAAATAACTCTGTCAGGCTTGTTAGGCATGATCGGCCCTTCACAAAGCCATGCTGACTGTCCCTGATCAGACCATGATTCTCTAAATGCCCGTAGATCCTATCTCTAAGAATGTTTTCCAGGAGCTTTCCCACCACAGACGTAAAGCTCTCTGGTCTATAATTATCCGGACTATCCCTACTACCATTTTTGAACAAGGGGACAACATTCGCCTCCCTCCAATCCTCCGGTACCATTCCTGTGGACACCGAGGAGATATTGATCCTAGCCAGAGGCTCAGCAATCTCTTCCCTCGCCCCGTGGAGCAGCCTGGGGGATATTCCGTCAGGCCTCTGGGACATATCCGTCCTAATGTATTTTAACAACTCCAACACCTCCTCTCCCTTAATAGAAACATGCTCCAGAACATCAACGTCATTCATATTGTCCCCACTGTCATCAAGTTCCCTGTCATTGGTGAATACCGAAGAGAAGTATTCATTGAAGATTTCGCTCACTTCTACAGCCTCCAGGCACATCCTCCCACCTTTATCTCTAATCGGTCCTACCTTCACTCCTGTCATCCTTTTGTTCTTCACATTATTGAGGAATGCCTTGGGGTTTTCCTTTACCCTACTCGCCAAGGCCTTCTCATGCCCCATCTTGCTCTTCTCAGCCCCTTCTTAAGTTCCTTTCGTGCTACCCTATATTCCTCAATAGACCCATCTGATCCTTGCTTCCTAAACCTCATGTATGCTGCCTTCTTCCACCTAACCAGATTTTCCACTTCAATTGTCACCCATGGTTCCCTCACTCTAAAATTCTTTATCTTTATTCTTGACGTCGCACGTTATGAAGACCATGGAGCGGCTGATAATACAGAATCTGAGGCCACAAACCAGGCACGCCCAGGATCCTCTTCAGTTTGCATATAAGGAGCAGGTGGGAGTGGAGGATGCTATCACGTATTTGCTGCACAAATCACTCTCTCACCTAGAGGGGGTCAGTTGTGCTGTGAGGATTACATTCCTTGACTTCTCTAGTGCCTTTAACACCATCCAGCCCAAGATCTTAAGGCACAAACTAACGGAGATGGGAGTAGACTCTCACATGGTGGATTGGATAGTGGACTACTTGACAGATAGACTTCAGTATGTGCGGTTGGGAGACTGTAGGTCTGACACGGTGGTCAGTAGCACAGGGGCGCCGCAGGGAACCGTACTCTCTCCGGTCCTGTTCACCCTGTACACATCAGACTTCCAATATAACTCGGAGTCCTGCCATGTGCAGAAGTTCGCTGATGACACGGCCATAGTGGGGTGTGTCAGGAATGGACAGGATGAGGAGTATAGGAAGCTGATACAGGACTTTGTGATATGGTGCAACTCAAACTACCTGCGTCTCAATATCACCAAGACCAAGGAGATGGTGGTGGACTTTAGGAGATCTAGGCCTCATATGGAGCCAGTGATCATTAATGGAGAATGTGTGGAGCAGGTTAAGACCTATAGTATCTGGGAGTACAGTTAGACGAGAAGCTAGACTGGACTGCCAACACAGATGCCTTGTGCAGGAAGGCACAGAGTCGACTGTACTTCCTAAGAAGGTTGGCGTCATTCAATGTCTGTAGTGATATGCTGAACATGTTCTATAGGTCAGTTGTGGAGAGCGCCCTCTTCTTTGTGGTGGCGTGTTGGGGAGGAAGCATTAAGAAGAGGGACGCCTCACGTCTTAATAAGCTGGTAAGGAAGGCGGGCTCTGTCGTGGGCAAAGTACTGGAGAGTTTAACATCGGTCGCTGAGCGAAGGGTGCTGAGTAGGCTACGGTCAATTATGGATAACTCTGAGCATCCTCTACATAGCACCATCCAGAGACAGAGAAGCAGTTTCAGCGACAGGTTACTGTCGATGCAATGCTCCTCAGACAGGATGAAGAGGTCAATACTCCCCAATGCCATTAGGCTTTACAATTCTACTGCCAGGACTTAAGAACTTTTTAAAAGCTATTAATGCTTTTTGAGATAGTGATTTAGATGCATATCATATTTTTTACTGAGTTAAGTATTGTATGTAATTAGTTTTGCTACAACAAGTGTATGGGACATTGGAAAAAAAGTTGAATTTCCCCATGGGGATGAATAAAGTATCTATCTATCTATCTATCTATCTATCTATCTATCTATCTATCTATCTATCTATCTATCTATCTATCTATCTATCTATCTATCTATCTATCATCCTCACCGGGACAAATTTATCCGTAACATTCTGCAAGAGATCCTTAAACATCGACCACATGTCCATAGTACATTTCCCTGCGAAGACATCATCCAAATTCACACCCGCAAGTTCTAGCCTTATAGCCTCATAATTTGTCCTTCCCCAATTTAAAAAACAATGAAACTATGAACAAAAATTATGGAAACTATGATGACTAAAGAAGAGGAAGTCCTGGATCTTTTTAGGAATATAAAGTGAGTAGGTCTCCGGATCCTGAGAGGATTTCCGTAGGACCTTGAGGGAAGTTAGTGTAGAAATACCAGGGTCTCTGACAGAAATATTTCAAATATCATTAGAAACGGGGATGGTACCGGAGGATTGGCGTATTGCTCATGTTGTTCCATTGTTTATAAAGCGTTCTAAGAGTAAACCTAGCAATTATCGGGCTGTAGGTTTGATGTCAGTGGTGGATAAATTAATGGAAAGTGTTCTTAGATATGATATATATAATTATCTGGATAGACAGGGTCTGATCAGGAACAGTCAACATGGAATTGTGCGTGCAAGATCATGTTTGAGAGTAGTGTTGGATAACTGTCAGGTTAGAGGCCAATGACTACTGGTGCACCTCAGGTATCTGTACTGGGTCAAAAGTTGTTTGTCATATACATTAGTGATCTAGATGGTGGGGTGATAAAATGGATTAGTAAGTATGCAGATGATAATAGGATAGGTGGCTTGTGGATAATGAAGTAGGATTTCAAACCTTGCAGAGAGATTTAGGCCAGTTAGATGAGTGGGCTGAAAGATAGCAGATGGAGTTTAATGCTGATAAGTGTGAGGTGCTACATTTTGGTAGGACAAATCTAAATTGAACATACCATATAACCATATAACAATTACAGCACGGAAACAGGCCATTTCGGCCATTCTAGTCCCTGCCGAACGCTTACTCTTAACTCGTCCCACTGGCCTGCACTCAGCCCATAACACTCCATTCATTTTCTGTCCATATACCTATCCAATTTTACTTTAAATGACAATACCGAACCTGCCTTTACCTCTTCTACTGGAAGCTTGTTCCACACAGCAACCACTCTCTGAGTAAAGAAATTCCCCTCGTGTTACCCTCAAGCATCATCCCCCTAACTCACAGCTCATGTCTTCTTGATTGAAACTCCCCAACTCTCAATGGAAAAAGCCTGTCCACGTCAACTCTATCTATCCCCCTCATAATTTTAAATACCATCTATTAAGTCCCCACTCAACCTTTTACGCTCCAAAGAATAAGACCTAACTTGTTCAACCTTTCCCTGTAACTTAGGTGCTGAAACTCAGGTAGCATTCTAGTAAATCATATCTGTACTCTCGCTATTTTGTTGACATCTTTGCTATAATTCGGTAAACAGAACTGTACACAATACTCCAAATTCGGCCTTACCAATGTCTTGTACAATTTTAACATTATATCCTAACTCCTATATTCAATGCTCTGAATTATAAAGGCTAGCATACCAAAAGCTTTCTTCACCACCCTATCCACATGAGATTCCACCTTCAGGGAACTATGCACCACTATTCCTAGATCACTCTGTTCTACTGAATTCTTCAATGCCCTACCAAAATGTAACACCTCACACTTGTCAGCAATAAACTTCATCTACCATCATTCAGACCACTCTTCCAACTGGCCTAAATCTCTCTGCAAGCTTTGAAAACCTACTTCATTATCCACAACGCCACCTACGTTAGTATCATCTGCATACTTACTAATCCAATTTACCACCCCATCATCCAGGTCAATAATGTATATGACAAACAACATTGGACCCACTACAGATTCCTGAGACATACCTCTAGTCACCGGCCTCCAACCTGACGAACAGTTATCCACCACTAATCTCTGGCGTCTCCCATCCAGCCACTGTTGAATCAATTTTACTACTTTAATATTAATACCTAGCGATTGAACCTTCCTAACTAACCTTCCGTGCGGAATCGTGTCAAAGGCCTTACTGAAGTGCATATAGACAACATCCACTACTTTGCCCTCATCAACTTTCGTTATAAGTTCAGTAAAATTCAGTAAGATTTGTCAAACATGATCTTCCACGCACAGATCTATGCTGACTGTTCCCAATCAGACCCTGTCTATTCAGATAATTATATATACCATTTCTGAGAATATTTTCCATTAAGTTACCCACCACTGACGTCAAACGTACAGGCCGATAATTGCTACGTTTACTCTTAGAACGCTTTTTAAACAATGGAACCACATGAGCAATACACCAATCCTCTGGCATCATCCCTGTTTCTAATGACATTTGAAATGTTTCTGTCAGAGCCCCTGCTATTTCTGGACTACCTTCCCTCAAGTTCCTAGGGAATATCCTGTCACGACCAGGAGATTTATACAGTTTAATATTCCTTAAAAGCACCAGTACTTCCTCCTCTTTAATCGTCATAGTTTCCATAACTTCCCTACTTGTTTCCCTTATCTTACACAATTCAATATCCTTCTCCTTAGTGAGTACCGAAGAAAATAAATTGTTCAAAATCTACCCCATCTCTTTCAGCTCCACACATAGCTGTCCACTCTGAGTCACTAAGAGACCAATTTTATCCCTCACTAACCTTTTGCTATTAATATAAATGTAAAACCGTTCTGATTTATTTTCTCCTTACTTGCCTAAGCAAACTCATATCTTCTTTTAGCTTTTATAATTTCTTTCTTAAAATTCTTTTTACATTTTTTATATTCCTCGGGCATCTCATTTACTCCATCCTGCCTATATTTATTGTGGACCTCTCTCTTTTTCCTATCCATGTTTCCAATATCCCTTGCAAAACACGGCTCTCTCAAACTTTCAACCTTTCCTTTCAACCTAACAGGAACATAAAGATTCTGTTGCCTCAAAATTTCACTTTTAATAACCTCCGTTTCTCTATTACATCCTTCCTATAAAACAAATTATCCCAATCCACTCATTCTAAAACCTTTCGCAACTCCTCAGTTAGCCTTTCTGCCATCAAAAATCTCGATCCTGGTTCCAGTCCTATCCTTCTCCATAATTATACTGAAACTAATGGCATTGTGATCACTGCACCCGAACTGCTCCCCAACACATACCTCCGCCACCTGACGTATTTCATTCCCTAACAGAAGATCCAACACTGCCCCTTCTCTAGTCGGTACCACTACCTTTGCTGCAAAAACTATTGTGCACACATTTTACAACCTCCAAACCATCCAGCCCTTTTACAGTGTGGGCTTCCCAGTCTATGTGTGGAAAATTAAAATCTCCCACAGTCACAACCCTGTGCTTACTTCTAATATCTGCTATCTTCTTGCAAATCTGCACCTCCAATTCTCGCTCCCCATTAGGTGGTCTATAATACACCCCTATAGGTGTTACTACACCTTTCCCATTACTCAATTCCACCCAAATAGTCTCCCTAAACGAGCCCTCTAATCTATCCTGCCAAAGCATCACTGTAATATTTTCTCTGACAAGCAACGCAACAACTCCCCCTCTTGTCCCTCCGATTCTATCACACCTGAAGCATCAAAATCCAGGAATATTTAGTTGCCAATCACACTCCTCCTGCAACCATGTTTCACTAATAACTACAACACCATATTTCCAGGTATCAATCCATGCTCTAAGCTCGTCCCCCTTTCTTACAGTGCTCCTTGCACTAAAATAAATGTATTTAAGAAATTCTCCACTTCTTCCTCTCTGTTTCTCGCTAACAGTACAAAGAACTTTACTGTCTTCTTTTTCTTCCTTCTCCCATACATCTGTTCCTACATTTTGGTTCCTCTCCCCTCTCGTATGAGTGTTTAAATCCAACGGACCCTCTCTAGCAAACCTACCTCAAGAATACTTGTCCCCCTCTAGCTCAGATGTAAGCCGCTCCGCCGGAACAAGTCCCACCTTCCCTGGATAACTGCCCAATTATCTATAAATCTGAAGCCCTCCCTCCTGCACAATGTCTTCAGCCACGTATCATACTTTTTCTAAACCCACCTGCAAGTGGCACCGGTAGCAATCCTGAGATTACACGGTTTGTCAGGAGCTGCAGCTGGATGCACCTTTTGCAGGTGTAATCATCAGGGACAGCTGTGCTCGCCCTGACTTCCCAAACACTGCAAATGCAGCACTCGACTGCCCTAACTGCTGCCTCCATTACCTACTCCTAAACTAATAAGATTAATTAAAAGAGCTTACCCGGCCTTACTTCACCTGCAGTGAAGCTCGTCCTCAGCCTCTGCTCGCTTTTTAAATTCCTCCCGCTGATCTCAGAGGCCGACTTTCACGCGCTTGCTCAGTTTTGCCCCGTTCAAAGCTCGCCTCTGTTTGTTCTTGCCCAAGCCTGATTGAGCCAAAGCCGTCTCACTCTGCCTCAGTCCACTTTGACGATGGCCGCTGTATATGGCGGCCTTTCTTTTTAAATCTTTGGCGTGCTATGTCACACGCCTGAGCAGTCTAGCCTCATTGTCCTGATCAGTTAAAAGAAAACAGATTGTCTCCGACCTTATTTTACCTCTTCCCTCTCCGCCCCTTGCTACGATTTAAAATCTCCGCCTCTTGCTGCGATTTAAAATATTAAAAGATTTAAAAGATAGTGTGAGAGAGGGACACAGAATGGGGAATGGTGAAGAAGGGGGTAGGGTGCCCTGACCCGAACTTCAAGCGATCGGTGTTCACGCCATCAGATAATCCCTGAGGAACCCCAGTGCGGCTTAATCCTGGCGGTAGAGGAGGTGATGGGCTGACATGCACTCAAATGGGTGGCCATCAGGAGATCCCACTTGTTTTGTCGGACAGAAGAAAGGACCTCGTATGAAGTGGCTCATTTTAGCAGGTCAAATTTGAAGACACAATATAATATTAATGTTAAGACTCCAGGAAGTTTGGAAGATCTGTGAGATCTTCGGCTCCATGTCCATGGAACAGTCAAAGCGGTTGCACAATTTGACAGTGTTGTTAAGAAGGCGGATAGTGTGTTGCCGTTCATGAACCATGAGATTGAGCTCAGGAGCCGTGAGGTAATGTTACAGCTATATAAGAGCTTGGTCAAACCCCACTTGGAGTAATGTGTTCGGTTTAGGTCACTTCACTAAAGGAGGCATGCTGATACTAGAGATAGTGCAGTGGACATTTAGAAGGATGTTGTCTGGATTAGAGGGCGTCGCTTCTGAGAATACGTTGCATGATCTTAGCCATTTCTTCTTGGATCGTCGGAGGACGGAAGGTTACATAATAGAGTTAGGTAAGATGATGAGGGCCACTGATCGTGTGGATAGCCAGAAGCTTTTTCTCAGGGTCGAAATGGCTAACACGAGGGGCATTACTTTAAAGTGCTTATAAGTAGGTACCAAGGGGATGTCAGGGCTACGCTTTTCACCCGGTGGGTTCGTGGAATATCGCGGCGGTGTAAGCGGATACGGTAGGGTCTTTTAAAACCCTCTTAGATAGGTACACGGAGCGTAGAAAAATAGAGTGCAATGCGCTCGGGAAATTCCAGCTAGTTTCTAGTTTAGGTTACATGGTCGGCACAACATTGTGGGCTGAAGGGCCTGTAATGTGCTGTAGATTTCTTTGTTTTGTGTTCTATCTCCTGATGGAACAGAGACGATCAGGGCGCCAGCAAGCACGGATGAATTACTGTAGTGAAAGTGACCATATAGATAGGGCGGCGTGCCAACTGACAATAGCATTCCAATATGTATTCGGGATTATTGGTCATGCAGAGCTGAACTGTCAGCAGTGGAAGAAATGGTCCTGGAAGGGAGCAGATTCATGATTTCAGAGTCGTTGCACAAAGAAATTCTCCAGAAGATGCACAAAGGGCATCCTGATGAGGAAAAATCGTAGACAAAGAGCTGGTGAATTGAAGTGCTGTCCAAGAGTGAACCAAGATATCTGGAGGATCTCATGGCAAAACCTTACTCCGCACCCTGTAGCGGACAGGCCGTCCTTCAGATTAGGAGAGGATTTGTTTGATTGTCATGGGAAGAATCAGATTGTTACAACAGGCTACTTTTCCAATTAACCAGAGGTTAAAGCACTACAGTCAACATCCAGCAAAGCCGCAATCACCTTCTTGACAACCGTGGTTGCGAGGCATGGAGCTCCATGTGATGTAGACACAGAATCAGAAACAGCACATTACAGTCCCTCCGGCCCACAGTGTTGTACCGACCATTTAACCTACTCTAGAAACACCCTAGAAATTACATACCGCATAGCCTACTATTTTCCTAAGCTGCATGCACCTATTTAAGAGCCTCGTAGAAGACCCTATCGTACTCGCCTCTACACTGTCGCTGGCAGTGTATCCAACACATTCACCTCCCTCTGGGTAAAAAAAAAATCTACCTGATATCCCCGTTGTACCTACTTCCAAGCACATTAAAACTATGCCCATTCATATCAGCCATTTCATCCCTGGGAAATAGCCTCTGACTATCCACACGTCGATCAGGCCAGCCCTCTTACCCGTCGCTCCACGGCGAAAAGGGGAAGTTCACTCAACCTACTCTCATAGGCATGTTCTCCAAAACAACCACGCCTTGTAACTCTTCTCTACAATTTCCCTGTAGTATCCACATTCTTGATGTAATAAGGTGACCAGAACTAAAAGCAATATTCTAGTGGGGTTTAACCAAGTTCTATGTAGCCCTAACATTACCTCACGGCACTTGAACTCAATCCCATGGCTGAGAAAAGCCATCATACCATACGCCTTCTTAACAACACTGTCAACCTACGCTGCAGCCTTGAGTGTCCTACGGACAGAGACTCAAAGATCTCGCTGATTCTCCACACTGCCAAGAGTCTTACTATTAATACGTTGTTCTGTCTGCAAACTTGACCAACTCACACTTATCTGGGCTGAACATCTGCCACTGATCAGCCCAGTTCTGCATCTTCTTGATTTCCCGATGTAAACTCTGTCAACCCTCCCGACTATCCACAACATACTAACTTTTGTGTCATCGACAAACCTACTAACCGACCCTTCTACTACCTTATCTAGGAAATTTATTTTAAAAATCACAAAGAGCAGGGGTCCCAGAGCAGATACCTGACGAATACCACTGGTTAACATCCTCCATGCGGAATGCGAGCCATTTCCAACGATTCATTGCCTTCTGTGGGCAAGCCAATTCTGGATCAACAAAACAAAGTCTCCTTGGGTCCCTTGCCTCATTGTTTTCTGAATGAGCCTTGCATGGGGAACTTTATCAAATGACTTACTGAAAGCCATATAAACTACATCCACTGTTCTAACTTTATCAATTTGTTTTGTTACATCTTCAAAGAATTCAGTCACGGTCATAAGGGACAATAGGCTCTTGACAAAGCCGAGGTGACTATCTTTAATCAGATTATGTCTCTCCAAATGCTCATCAATCCTGCCTTTCACGATTTTCTCCAACAACTTGCCCACCATTGAAGTAAGATTCTCTGGTCCATAATTTTCCGAGTTATTTCGATTCCCTTTTCTTGAGCAAGGGAACAGCAACTGCAAACTTCCAAATCTCTGGACTTTCCCCCGTCTCTATGGATGATGCAGAGAAAATTGCCAGAGGATTATCAATCTCTTCCCTCGCTTCCCTCAGTAGACCGGGGTTCATTTCGTTCGGTCCGGGCGACTTTTCTAGATTAATATCTTTGAAAAGCTCCAGTACATCCTCTTTCTTAAAGTCTATACACTCAAACGTTTCAGTCCACTTAAAATCATCCACACAATTGTCAAGGGTCTTTTCCCTGGTAAATACTGAAGCGAATTATTCATTAAGTACCTCCACTACCTCCTTCCGCTCCGTGCACATGCTTTCACTATCGCATCGATTGGTCCTATTCTCACACATCTCATCCTCTTGCTCTTCAGTAAATTGAAGAATGCCTTGGGCTTCTACTTATGCTTGCTCGTCAAGGTCTTCTCATGGCTCCTGCCAGCTCTTGTAATTTTCCAAAGCTTCAACAGTACCTATTTTCTTGAAACTTTCTTAGCTTTTCTTTTCATCTTAACGAGATTTTCTACATCCTTTGTACAGCATAGTTCTTTTACCCTATCATCCTTTCTCCGTCTCAATGAAACATACGTATAAAGAACACCATTCAAATGTTCTCTGAACGTTTGCCATATTTCCGCCGTGCATTTAACTCGGAACATCTGCTCCGATTTATGTTTCCAAGTTCCCGCCCAACAGCATCATAATACCCCCTACCCCAATTAAAGGTTTTCCCATATTGTCTGCTCCTATCACTCTCCAGACAATATGGTGAAGGAGATAAAGTTGTCGAGTTGCTCTCCCACCGAGAGATCTAACACCTGACCCGGTTCATTTCCAAATACCATATCAAGTACAGGCACTCGTCTCGTTGGCCTATCTACATATTGCGTCAGGAAACCTTACTGAACACAACTAACAAACTCCACCCCTTGCTCTAAGGAGATTGCTCCAGTCAATATTCGGAAGGATAAAATCACCCATCACAACAAGCCTAATTTTATTGAATCCTTTCGGAATCAGCCTCTCTATCTGTTCCTGGATGTGTCCGCTACTACTGGGGGTGCTATAAAAAGAGATTCAGTAGAGTTATTGTGCTCTGCCTGTTTCTGACTTCCACTCACAATGACTCTGTCGACAATCCCTCCATGACATCTTCATTTTCCCTGCTTAGCAACGCCACTTCCCACCTCTTTTGTCACCTTTGAACCATCTAAAACCCGGCACATTCAACAGCCTTTCATGGCCCTGAGACATTGAAGTCTCTGTAATGGCGACAACGTCATAATTCCACGTATTGATCCCGGCTTTAAGTTCATCCGCATTGTTTCTGATACTTCTAGTATCAGAAAATAGTTCACAACTTTCGAGCTGTGAATTGTGGGATTTTCATTTGCATCGTCCATCCCAATCTCCCAAACTCTAATGGCCTAGCAGAGGGTTCGGTCAAGGTGGTGAAGTGCCTGAAACAGGAAGGGCCAAATGAATGAGAGGTGTTCACAAAAACCTAATGATTTACGGAAGAGCACCACTGCACAATGGCCTTTCACCTAACCAAATGCTGATGGGTTGACGATGACGCACTAACGTTCTAGTGTCCGAAAACCTGTTGACACCTTGAGGGTCACACAAGGTCATTGATTGAAGTGAAGTCCAGAGGAAAGAAAAAAAACAATAAAAGACAGCATCACAAGACTGTGATTCCCAGATCCCGATTCTGGCACATAATGCAGGCAAAGATACGTGCAAGAGGAAACAGGTCCAAATTCTTATCATATCCAGATGGAGCGAGGGACATCTCTGAGAAGGAACCATGGGGATTTACGAACGCAAACTCCAAACCACAACTGTGAAACATCATCCGTCAGTACACCAATGGGACAAGCAAATATGAACATATTGAACAAAGTTCATAGGGGAAAAAAACAGGAATATTAGCACCTCAAATGAAAATAATTTATCTGTGAAAACGATTCATCAAACCATCTCGGAGATGGATTGACTGTTTCTGACTGAATAAGTGACTGCTTTTGCTGATTACAATTGAAGTTATTGTGGATAATGTTGTTGGAAACGACGTGGCTCTCAGCAAGGATGAAGATCTGTTATTAAGTGTATATCCGGGGTGACTGAAAGGTTCTTGGCTAAAGGGAAGTTTTAGAAAACATAGCGCATTTATTTATCAACATAGTCCCCTCCTACATTTACGTACTTAGTCCAGAGGTCATGGAGCATCCGGATCTTGGATCTCCCGAAAGTGTCCATAGCAGGGGTGATTGATAAGTTCATGGCCTAAGGAGGAAGGAGATGAGTTATACAACTCTCGTTACATGCGCATGCATTTCAACTCTTTGAGTGATTATGCAGAAAGTTTGGTTAATAACTCATCTCCTTCGACCTTAGGCCACGAACCTATCAATCACCGCTGATGAGTTATTAACTTCAAAAATTCTGCAGGTCAAGAACAGCTAAATGATCCTCATACGGTAATCCGTTCATGCCTGGAATCATTCTCGGGAATCTTCTTTAAACCCTCTCCAATGTCAGTATATCACTTCTAAAATAAGGAGCGCAAAACTGCACACAACACTCTGAGTGTGGTCTTAGGAGTGCCTTGCAGAGCATCAGTATCTCATTCCTGCTCTTATATTCTATGCCTCTAGAAATGAATGCCAACATTGCATTTGCCTTCTTTAGCACGAAATCAACCTGGAGGTTAACCTATAGGGTTTCCTGCACAAGGACTCCAAGTCCCTTTGCATCTCTGCATTTTGAATTCCACCCCCATCTAAATAATAGTCTGCACGTTTAATTCTTCCACCAAAGTGCATGGCCATGTACTTTCCAACATTATGTATCATCTGCCACTTCTTTGTCCATTCCCCTAAACTATCTATGTCTCTTAGGGAGACGTGAGTTACAGGGATCTGCGGGTTTAGATTTCAGATTATGATTTATGGTCAGGCATGTGGAGTATTTCATTTCTTAATTGCGTTTCGGAAGGGGGATGTGGCTGGGTTGGAGAACATATTATGTTTAAGGTCAGGGATGAGAGAAGATAGTGGTCAGATTTGCGATTGGGGACATGGTTGTGGTGGGCTAACTGTCTGTTTAGGGTTTATGCAAAGGGGAGAGTGGTGCTGGAAGACAGATTTGATTAGAGTTTAGGTTCAGAGACGTGGGGTGTTAGAGGTCAGATTAAGGTTTGGGGGCAGTGATGAGGGGTTTAGAGTTCAGTTTAGGATTTAGGGAATAAGATGTTTGGAAGTTAGTTTTCATATTAGGATAAGGGGCAGGAATGCAGGAAGTTACAGTGCAGATGAGGATTTGGGGGTTGGGATGGGATGTTGTGGGAGGGCAGATTTAGGTTTGGTGACGGGGATTACCGTGTTAGAAATCAGGTTATGTATCGGGGTAGGTTAGTGAAGGAGTTAAAATGAGATTGAGTTTAGTGACAAGCATGCTAAGTTTGATGCCTGACCAACATTTCCCTATAACACAAGTCACCTTGTCATGGCAACATCTTCGTAAACTTTTCCTGCACTCTCTCAAACACACACACACACACACACACACACACACACACACACACACACACACACACACACACACACACACACACACACACACACACACACACACACACACACACACACACACACACACTCTTTCACGATCTCGCAATCTCTCTTTACCCAGCCCCACGTAGCACTCCAGTACCCCCCTCGGGAATAACAGCTTGGAGACTAGCCGGAGGATGAGAAGATCTGGAGCCCGGACTGGATACATTGAAACTGCATCTGGGTTGCGCTCAGGCCGCGACTTTATTAATGAATTGAACCACCGAGGTGATCGGGTATTTCACCGCGCTGATCACCTGCTCCCTGAATTTCGACTGAGTCACCGCGTAAATAAATGTGTTCGTGCACAAGCTGAAATTCCTCATCAAAACGCCGACCTCATGAAATATCCATTCGGAATCATTGAAATTGAAACCAATAGCTTTGACCTGATAATATATGAAATTTACAACCAGTGTCATCCACAGGAGGATGAAGCTGCCGGAGATGGTGAAGAGTAAAACCATAGACCTCCTCCTGCTCTCCATCTCCGGATCACTGCGGTTCTCCCCCTTGCTCTGACCCTTCAGCCCCTTACGGACCCGACTGGCCACTAAAATATGTCTGACTGTCAGAGCGTTGAGCAGCAGGATCACAGCGAAAGGGAGGAACGGAGTTAAAACAGTCTCCAGCCAAGCCTGTCCTACCCAGCCGGGGTCAGTGACAACTTTGTCCCTGAGTTCACAGAACCACGGCACATTGTCGATGATCACCTTGGGTTCCCAGAGGAAGTAACGGGGAATGTTTTTCAGACAGAATAGTACACCGGTTGTTGTTAGAACCACAGCCGCAGTTTTCCCGGTGCAATATTTTGTTTTCAGCTTCTGGCAGCAAATGGCGACAAACCGGTCAAAGGTGAAAGTGACGGTGAACCAGACAGAACAGTCTGTGGCTGCGAATCTCAGTACATTGGTAACCGTGCACACAGGGGTAATGCTCAGAAAACTGGACATAAAGTAAAATATTCGACTCAAAATGATCTCGAAGACGATAGTCAGTAGATCGGCCACTGCCATGGCCACCAGGTAACGAACGGTGCAGGTAGAGAGGCCGCACTTCCAACGGGACAGGATCACAATCGCCATTGAATTCACTGAAGAAACAGAGAAGAGAGCGCGAGTCAGACAGACCGAGACAGAGACAGGGACAAAGAGATAGGAGAGAACAGACACTGGGCATTACTGCACAAATTATCTGGGAATTAACACGGGATCGGGTTTTGGCTAAAGGTCAGGAGTGCGAGAATGTGTGAACGGCTGCAAATCTATCATCTGGCACAGGTCACACTATCTTTGACTGTTTTCCTCGCTGTGCCAATAAGACGTTGCGTGACTAATCGCCGGTGATGAAAACGAGCTGCATGAACGACAGTGATCGATGATAACCCTGATTTCATCGCTGATGGGGCCACGAGAAAGTCGGTATCTGGTGGGCTGGAGGGATCTGGAGGGAAGCAGCACACTCACATTACTGGAGGAACTCTGCAGCTCAGGAAACATTTATGCAATTGAAACAACCCTGTCTATTTCGGGCCCAGACCCTTCGTCAGGAAGAAACGATGCCCCAATTTAGGACGGGTCTCAGAGGGAAAGCCGGTTCAACTTTGTAAACAGAAGCCGATGGCTCCATTAATAAATTAATTCTACAGCGCAGTGCACTTGGATAAAACAGTTCAGCATGTCTGTTGACACTGATGCAGGTGATCAGACCCAATTATTAACCAACGGGCAGAGGAATGCTATTGTCACAGAGTCCAAAGGGAAACATAAAAAGCAGGACCAGGTGTTCAGTCTGATCAATAGATCAGAAATAGTCAAGTTCACAATGTAAAACCCTCCCAATCCCATCTTAAGGGAAAGTACCTTTCTCCAGCACGGGTAAAATCCGGACGAATTCCCATCAAAGTCCTACCAGTCAGAGAGCTGTACTGGGACTATTCTGAAAAAGGTGTCATTAAAGACACGATAAACGTCCGAGTGGATCGCTTGTGGCAGAGGAGAGACAGATGATTTGAAATCGAAGCAAGAGGCAAACAGTGACGAAGTAAAGACATCTCAGAGTGAAGCCATTTTTTAACTTATCGGGGCAAAGATGCCACATTGCGCAGGCGCGAGACGTAGCGCGCCAAAGGTTTAAAAGGGAGAGGAATTTTTCAACAGTCTTTCAAATCGAAATAAGAGACAGAGAGTGAAGAAGTAAAGGCATCTCAGAGAAAAGCCATTTTTTTTAACTGATCGGGCCAAAGAGGCTAGACTGCGCAGGCGCGTGACGTAGCGCGCCAAAGGTTTGAAAAAAGACCTCTATATACAGCGGCCATCGTCGTAGCGGCTATCGTCAGAGTGGACTGAGTGAGAGTGGGACGGCTTTGGCTCAACAGTCTTCGGCGCAAACCGACAGAGGCGAGGGTAGGTTCCAGTAAGGTTTGTATAGGTTTGTTTAGAGTAGAGGGAATGCCAGGCAGGATGTTGGAATGCTCCACTTGCAGGATGTAGGAAGTCCGGTGTCCCTGACAACGATACCTGCAAGAAGTGCATCCAGCTGTAGCTCCTAACAAATCGCGTTAGGGAACTGGAGTAGGTGCTCGATGACCTCCAGATCATTCAGGAGAATGAGGTTTACAGATAGCAGCAACAGGGAGGTAGTTACGCCAAAGAAGCAGCGCACAGATAATTAGGTTACCGTCAGGCGAGGGAAGGGAAAAGGGCAAGCAGAGCAGTGCTCCCTTGTGGCCATTTCCCTCAACAGCAAGTATACTGATTTGGATACGGTTGGGGGAGGATGACTTACCTGGGACAAGCTGCGGAAGCCGGATTTCTGGCACTGAGTCTGGTTCTGCAGTGCCTAAGGGAGGGGGGAAAAAGAGGAGAGCGGTAGTGATAGGGCACTCGATAGTTAGAGGTATAGAAAGGAGGTTCTGTGGTCGCGACAGAGACTCCCGGATAGCTTGCTGCCTCCCTGGTGCCAGGGTTAGGTATGACTCTTGTAGCGTGCACAGCATTCTGAAATGGGAGGGTGAGCAGCCAGTTGTCATGGTACACATCAGTACCAATGAGGTAGGAAGAAAGAGTGAGGAGGTCCTGAAGAGTGATCATTGAGAAGTTAAAAAACAGGACCTCGTGTGTGGTATTCTCAGGATTGCTACCTGTGCCACGTGCCTTAGGGCAAGATTAGGATGCTCAGGAGGATGAACACGTGGCTGAGGGACTGGTGTACGGGGCAGGATTTCAGATTTCAGGATCACTGAGACATCTTCTGGGGCAGGTGGGACCTGTACAAGAGAGACGGGTTGCATCTCAACTACAGGGGGACAAATATCCTTGCAGGGAGGTTTGTTATTGCTATTGGGGGGGGGGGTTAACATAGATTTGCAGGGGGATGGAAACCAGAGTGACAGAGTAGATAGTGGAGCAGGGGTGAAAATAAATTATGTTAAAGTTTTATGCAATGTCACAAACAGAAGGGTTGTGTGTGGTGGTAATAATCTTCTGAGGTGCGTCTATTTCAATGCGAGGAGTATTGTGGGGAAGGCAGACGAACTGAGGGCATGGATTGACACGTAGAATTATGACATCATAGCCATTATTGAAACTTGGCTACAGGAGGGGCAAGACTGGCAGCTTAATGTTCCAGGGTTCCGCTGTTTCAGTCGTGATAGAGGCAGGGGAATGAAGGATGGGGGGTGTGGCATTGCTAGTCAGGGAAAATGTTACAGCAGTGCTCAGGGAGGACAGATTAGAGGGCTTATCTACCGAGGCCGTATGGGTGGAGCTGAGAATCAGGAAAGATATGACCGCATTAATGGGGTTGTATTATAGACCATCCAATAGTCATCGAGAATTGGAGGATCAAATCTGCAGAGGTATAGCAGACAACTGGACAACTGCAGGAAACATAAAGTTGTGACAGTAAGGGCTTATAATTTTCCGCATATTGATTGGGACTCCCATACTGTTAAAGGTCTAAACGCGTTAGAGTTTGTATAATGTGTTCAGAAAAGTTTTCTAAGTTAATATGTAGAGGTACCTACTGGACAGGATGCAATATTAGATCTCTTATTAGGAAACGAGTTAGGACAGTTGACGGAAGTGTGTAGGGGAGCACATTGGTTCCAGTGATCATTACACCCTTAGTTTCAACTTGATCATGGATAAAGATAGATCTGGTCCTCGGGTTGAGGTTCTAAACTGGAAAAAGGCCAAATTTGAAAAAAATGAGAAAGGATCTAAAAAGCGTGCATTGGGACAGGTTGTTCTCTGGCAAGGATGTCGTTGGTAAGTGGGAGGCCTTCAAAGCAGAAATTTTGAGAGTGCAGAGTTTGTATGTTCCTGTCCGGATTAAAGGCAAAGTGAATAAGAATAAGGAACCTTGGTTCTCTAGGGATATTGGAACTCTGATAAAGAAGAAAAGAAAGATATGCGAAATGTATAGGAAACAGGGAGCAAATAAAGTGCTTGAGGAATATAAAAAGTGCATAAAAAACACTTAAGAAAGAAATCAGGAGAGCTAAAAGAAAACATGAGGTAGCTTTGGCAGTCAAGGTGAAGGATAATCCAAAGAGCTTCTACAGGTATATTAAGAGCAAAAGGATGATAGAAAGGGATAAAATTGGTCCTCTTGAAGATCAGAGTGTTCGGCTCTGTATGGAACCAAAAGTAATGGGGGAGATCTTAAATTGTATTTTGCGTCTGTATTTACTACGGAAACTGGCATGGAGTCAATAGAAATGAAGGAAACAAGTAGAGAGGTTTTGGAACCTATAGACATTGAAGAGGAGGAGGTGCTTGCTATCTTGAGGCAAATCAGTGTAGATAAATCCCCAGGATCTGACAGGGTATTCCCTAGGACCTTGAAGGAGACTAGTGTTGAAATTGCAGTGGCCCTGGCAGATATATTTAAAATGTCAGTATCTACGGGTGAGGTGCCAGAGGATTGGAGGATAGCTCATGTTGTTCCGTTGTTTAAAAAAGTAATCCGGGAAATTATAGGCCAGTAAGTTTGACATCGGTAGTAGCTAAATTATTGGAAGGAGAACTAAGAGATAGGATCTACAAGTATTTGGATGGACAGGGACTTATTAGGGAGAGTCAACACGGTTTTGTGCTTGGTAGGTCATGTTTAACAAATCTATTAGAGCTTTTCGTGGAGGGCACCAGGAAAGTGGATGAAGGGAAGACAGTGAATGTTGTCTACATGGACTTCAGTAAGGCCTTTGACAAGGTCCCTCATGGGAGGTTAGTTAGGAAGATTCAGTCACTAGGTATACGTGGTGAGGTAGTAAATTGGATTAGACATTGGCTCAATGGGAAAAGCCAGAGAGTGGTAGTGGAGGACTGTTTCTCTAAGTGGAGGTCTGTGACCAGTGGTGTGCCACAGGGATCAGTGCTGGGTCCATTATTATTTGATATCTATATCAATGATCTGGATGATAATGTGGTAAATTGGATCAGCAAATTTGCTGATGATACAAAGAATGGAGGTGTAGTGGGCAGTGAGGAAGGTTTTCAAAGCTTGCAGAGGGATCTGAACCAGCTAAAAAAATGGGCTGAAAAATGGCACATGGAGTTTAATACAGACAAGTGTGAGGTATTACACTTCGGAAGGACAAACCAAGGTGGAACATTCAAGGTAAATGTTAGGACACTGAGGAGTGCAATAGAACAGAGTGACCTGGGAGTTCAGATACATAATTCCTTATAAGTGGCGTCACAAGTAGATAGGGAAGTAAAGAGAGCTTGTGGTACATTGGCCTTTATAAATCAAAGCATTGAGTATAAGAGTTGGAATGTTCTGGGGAGGTTGTATAAGTCATTGGTGCGGCCGAATTTGCAGTATTGGGTGCAGTTTTGGTCACCTAATTACGGGAAGGATATTAATAAGTTTGAAAGAGTGCAGAGAAGGTTTACGGGGATGTTGCTGGGTCTTGAGAAACTGAGTTACAGAGGACGGTTGAATAGGTTATTCCCTGGAGCGTAAAAGAATAAGGGGAGATTTGATAGAGGTATATAAAATTACGATGGGTATAGCTAGAGTGAATGCAAGCAGGCTTTTTCCACTGAGGCTAGGGGCGAAAAATAAAACAGAGGACATGGGTGAAGGGTAAAGGGGGAAAGTTTAAAGGGATCATCGGTGGGAGGGCTTCTTTTCACAGAGAGTGGTGGCAGTGTGGAATGAGCTGCCAGATGAAGTTGTAAATGCGGGCTCACTTTTAACATCTAAGTAAAACTTGGACAGGTATATGGATGAGAGGTGTATGGGCCAGGTGCAGGTCAGTGGGACTAGGCAGAAAAATGGTTCTGCACAGCCAAGAAGGTCCAAAAGGACTGTTTCTGTGCTGAACTGTTCTATGGTTCTATGGATCTGTATCATTAAATATGCAAAATCGGCATTTCGAATTGAGAGGATCAATATCTCTGTCGGATATTTGTGTAATGGTCATCAAGTTGGAAGCTTGTCAAATGATCATTAACAGTCTACACCGGTTAACACACAGAAATAACAAACATGAATTGCTCTGTTAACTCACCAGAAACTCCAATGACGGCAATGAACACGTACAATACTTTCTGCACACTCCTGTAACTATCCAACATTGAAGACATTTTCTCTGCCCAGTGATTAGACACCCCGTGCTGCAGCCGATCTCTCGGAATGAAATGTCAAGGCAGCATCAGCCTTGGGTTTTGATACCATTTAGCGACTCCACAGGGACAGACTTCAACAGATTTAAAAATAAAGGTTTTCACTTTATTTCCAAACCGATTACATCAGACATGTGCAATCCCCACGGTGACAGTGATTTTTTTTCGTCAATTAATTGTGAGACGGCAAACAATGGGTAATGTGATGTACTCAGGGCTGTAAATTGGGAATAGAATTCATGCAACAAAGGGAACGTTGTTTCAAATGCCCTTAGACTCTGTTGTTTGTCTCGGTGTGACTTTTGTCCATCAGTTGAGGAACTACTAAAGCATACCGACTGAGAGTAAAACGGCCGCTCCTCTCCGATTCTGCACCAATTCCGATCGCACCTCATCTGAGTGCAGCCACAAGCACGGAAATATCTGCAGATGCTGAAGTTCAAATCAACGCACACGTTTCAATTCTATTCCCCAGTCCAGCACGTCAATTCATGGCCTCCTCTACTGCCATGATGAGGCCGCACAGGATGGGGGAGCAACATGTTATGTTCTGTCTGGATTGGCACAAACCTGGTGCCATGAACACTGATTATCGGAACTTCGATTAATGCCCCTTCATTATTCCCCCATTCCCGTTTCCCTCTCTCGCCTGATCTCCTTTCCTGCCAATCAACTCCGTCTGGTTCTCACCCTTCTGCCATGATCTTCTACCCTCTCCTGTCAGACTTTTCTTTCTGCAGATACGTATCACTTTCAAGAATGAACTTCACCCCTGCCCACTCGCTCTGTCACCTAAATCCTTCCACATTGTAAGTTTTTTTCACTTCTCCTGCCCCGACTTCTTGCTCTGAATTTTCTTTTTTTTTTTTTTTTGCCCAAGTCCTGATCAAGGATTTCGGCCCGAGACGTAGGCAATATTCTGTTCTGTAGAAACCTCCTGGCCTGCTGCGTCCATCTAGTATTTTATTGTGTTGCTTTGAATGGAAACCCAACCTTCTTTCCTGAGATCATTAACCTTCCTCAAGGTACCAGATGTATACTAAATTTTGCCCTGTCTCAAAAACAAGTCTATGTTCATCACCATTGAAATAAACGTTTGCTCAGAAAAGGAACGTTGCTTCCCTCTGTGTGTCTTCCATCTACTTTGAACAGCGAAAGGTAAAACACAGGAACAGACCCTTCGGCCCACATTGTCTGTGCCAACCACGACGCCATATTAAATGGATTCTAACTACCTCTACATGACCGGTCTCTCTGGATTCCCTGCCTGTCCATGAGTCGACCCTCACAACAGTAACCATAGGTATTTGGGTCTCTAGTCTCAGATGCTCTTAATCATTTGTGTTCCTCGGTTGCCCCAGAAAAAAGTGACTGAACCGACTGAGTTGCTATATCAATTACATGCGCTTCCACTGTAAATATGTACGTCAAAGACATCAGTATGTGCCACTGGTGTCTCTGTTTCTGTGCGTTTATGTGTGTCAGAGTTGGAGCATTTGCTTCTTTTCTGTGCATGTATCTGTTTCTGTTTGTGCGTGAGTGTGCGTGTTTTTGTCTGGTGCGATTGTGTGTGTGCCTCTTATGTTTGCTTATGTGAGTCTGTTTCTGATTCTGTGCGTTTGAGTGTTTGGGTGTTTGTGAGTGTGAGGGTTTGTATGTGTTTATGACAGTCTGTGTTCGTGTCAGTGCGTTTCCATTTGTTTTTTTATGCTTGTGTAGGATTCTCTCCCATTTTTATATGAGTGATTTTGTGTGTATGTGTGCGCGATTCTGTGAGCCATTCTGAGCGAGTGTATTTTTGTGTATGTGAGATTGTGTGCGTAATATATTGTGCGTGTTTTAGTTCGTGCGTCTGTCTGTGTTTCAGCGTTTGTGTATTTTTGTGCATACTAGTGTCTGTGTGCTCTTGTGTGTATGTAAGTGTGTTTGCGTGCGTGTGTGTATGTAAGTGTGTATGCCTTTGTGTGTGTGTGTGTGTGTGTGTGTGTGTGTGTGTGTGTGTGTGTGTGTGTGTGTGTGTGTGTGTGTGTGTGTGTGTGTGTGTGTGTGTGTGACCAAACCGGTTCCCTTCCAACTACACTTCCCCTAGAGTCATGGAGCACTGCAACAAAGAAACAGATAATTTTCTCCATTTAGTCTGTTCCGAAATGTTATTCCGCCAAGTCCGCACCTTCAGGATAGCCTTCAATAAACCCTCCCATCCTTGCACTTATCCAAACTTTTCTTCAATGCAATCAAACCCAAATCCAGAACATCTGGCAAACGTTGATAGCCTTAAATGCTGTCCACTAAACCACCCAATCATGTGTTATCCACAAGTTTGCTGATCCGGTTTATCACAGTATCATCCCGATCGTTGATCTAGATGACAAACAACAACGGACCCAGCACCGATCTATGCGGTATACGACAAGTCACCGGCCTCCAGTCGGAGTCGCAACCATCTATTTCCACTCTCTATCTTCCCCAATGAATGCCAAGCGACTAAACCTGCTGAACCTCCCAAGCGGGACCTTGTCAATGGCCCTGCTAAATAACCCGTAGAACCCATCCACTGCACTTGCGACATCAGATTTCTGGGTAAGTCCCTCGAAAAACTACATAAGATAATTTGGATAACTCGCACCACGCACAAAACGACGCTGACTATCACTAATCAGTCTCTGGCTATCTAACTACTTATATATCCGGATCTATCTTGGCTACTAGCCTACAAAGTACCCAGGACACCTTCCAGAAGCGATGTCTCAGAAAGGCAGCGTCCATTATTACACTCGTATCTCTTTGAAAGTGCCACACGGGTCGATAAGGTGGTTAAGAAGGCTTATTGAATACTAGTGTTTGTTAGTCGAGATATTGAGTTCAAACGCCAGGAAATTATGCTGTAACTTTATTAAACACTGGTTAGATCACATTTCGAATATTGCATACAGTTCTCGTCACCCCAGCATAGGAACGATGTCATGAGGAAATCTGCAGATGCTGGAAATTCAATCAACACACACAACATGCTGGTGGAACGCAGCAGGCCAGGAAGCATCTATAGGAAGAAGCACTGTCGACGTTTCGGGCCGAGACCCTTCGTCAGGACTAACTGAAAGGAGAGATACTAAGAGATTTGAAAGTAGTTGGGGTAACGGGAAATGCAAAATGATAGGAGAAGACCGGAGGGGGTGAGATGAAGCTAAGAGCTGGAAAGGTGATTGGCGAAAGTGATTTAGAGCTGGAGAAGGGAAACGAACATGGGACGGGAGGCCTCGGGAGAAAGAAAGCGGGAGGGGGGAGCCCCAGAGGGAGATGGAGAACAGGCAGGTTGATGGGCAGAGAGAGAGAAAAAAAAACAAACAACTAAATATGTCAAGGATGGGGTAAGAAGGGGAGGAGGGGCATTAACGGAAGTTAGAGAAGTCAATGTTCATGCCATCAGGTTGGAGGCTACCCAGCCGGTATATACGGTGTTGTTCCTCCAACCTCAGTTCTCATCACCCCTGTATAGGAACGAGGAAATCTGCAGATGCTGGAAATTCAAGCAACACACACAAAATGCTGGTGGAACACAGCAGGCCAGGCAGCATCTATGGGGAGAAGTACAGTCGACGTTTAGGGCCGAGACCTTTCGTCAGGACCCTGCTCCACTGCTCTTCTCCCTATAGATGCTGCCTGGCCTTCTGCGTTCCAGCAGCATTTTGTGTGTGTTGATAGGAACGATGTAGAGGTTTTGGGGCGGGTGTGGAAGACACTTACCAGGATGCTACCTCGTTCCGAGGACATTTGCTGCCATGACATTCTGGATAAACTTTGGTTGTTTCTTCTGGAGCGTTGGAGTCTGAGGGGGGATTCACTGCGACACAACCCTGCTACTTTGATGTGGCCCATGCCTTTCAATAACCCGGCCCAGCATCAACTAACAGGGTGTGCATTGGGAGATACGGTAGAGATTTATAAGAGAGGCAGCGTGGACAGAGTGTGTTTGTTTCCCAGGGTTGAAATGCCTGATAACAGTGGGCATGCATTGAAGCTGAGAGGGGGTAGGTTCAAGAAGCATGTGAGCGGAGGTTATTTTACTCAGACAGTTGTGGATGACTGCAATGTCCTGCCTGGTATGGTAGTAGAGGCAAATACATTAGCCTCTACTAATGTATTTAGTAGACACGTTTTGGGTAGGCGGAGGGCTGTCAGGAAGATGGAGGGATATGGACATGGTGCGGGTGGGATTAATATTTGGGGGGTTTGGATTTCCTTTTTAGGAGATTCGGCAAAGCGGCCGAACGGCCTGTTCCTATGTTCTACTCTTCCGTGTTCCATGCGTCCAGTGAAGCAAAAAGCTTTTGTCTGTTCCCACCTACTCACCACAAAATAATAGTTATGTTTTAATTATGCAGGCAATGGGAAATCATCCCTCTTTTGCTCCCTGATTTCGCCACAAGAGATTCAATGTCAATCAACCCTGCCACTTTGGTCTGGTCCACACCTTCATTAACTTAGTTCAGTATTTGCCATTATTGGCATTATCTGCCTCCTTACAGAAATTTTAACGTTTATGATTATGAATATACAAATATGTGGGGCTACTACTTGTGATTGATTTGAGTGTGATGCTGGATTGTAGGGAATGAGTGCTGAAGTGTGGGTTAATATTTAAAGGAGTGTGTAGGTGTTGGCATAAGTGTTAGTTTAGGAGTAGGGATCCAACTGAGAGAGAGGAGAGTGAAAGCGTCCTCATGATCAATAAGCTTGTTTGAGGGGCTGTGGCCTGGGTTAGGTTGAGCCCTGCCACTTTGATATGGTCTGCACCTTCATTAACCAACTCCAATATTTGCCTTTATTGGTTCTCCCTCCACCTTACACAACCATGGTTAATCGGCCTGCGACTATGGTTAGTGGTGGTGTGTGTCCCTTTGAACTATAGGACCATGGGATTAGATATACGTGTAGAGTTGGAGGGTGTATATGTGGGGCAGGGAGATAATGTTGTGCGATATAGTGTGCTGAGGTATGTTGGACTGTCGCAGATAGGGCAGTAGAGCCACTTTACTGGCTCATTCCCTTCATTAAGGTGGTCCATCTTGGCTTAATGAGCCGGATATGCACTATGACATCTCATCAGTAATGCAACCTGTGATCACTGGGTGTGTCAGGTCTTTAATCATTAGATACCATCGGCTAGGTGACCCAGGCAGAGTTGTTCAGTCCCGGCTTGTGTTATTACCATAGACCAAGCCAGTGAAATCCGTCATTTAGACGGCTTGGGTATTTTAGACCTCTTTATTTGGTTTTATTCAACTATATTGGGAATAGAATTTTGAGGCCTACTTATGAGGCTTTATCTGAAAATAAGCGGTGATCTCCCTACTTTAAATTTAGACAGATTATTATTATTATTTTGCATCTGGGTAAGTGGAATCGATTGGGTTAAATTAAGAGGATTTACTGGAGATTCAATGCCACTCCACCCGGTCACTTTGGCTTTCGTGTTGACTTGTTATCTCTGTTCTCAGCTTGGATTTAACGTTCTGGTTCCCTCTCAGCTCTTGGCCCTTGGCTTTCTTCATTGCCGTTTCAGGGACCGGGAAAATGAAAAGTGTGTTACTGTTTAGTTAGGTTGTGGTAGGTTATGCAGAGTAAGAAAACAAATCACTGCTGTGCTAGTTAAACTCGTCACTGGAGATACAGTATCATGAAGCCCTGCTGCTTTTCTCTGGACATTAAACAGGTCCCACAATTGCCTTTATTGGGAGCTTCCTCCTCCTTACACAAATGTTAAACTTTATTATTATGAATGTGTTTTTATGATGGGATTACTACTTATGATTGAAGTGGCGTGAAGTTGCATTGTAGGGAATGAGTGCTGCTCTGTGTGTTGTTCAGCTAAGTGTTTGTGGGGTTGTGGTGTGGGCCAGTGTTGGTTTGGTTGAGATTATGCAGACTGTGGTGAAATCATCTCTCTGGTGCTTCTTGACCTCATCACTCGAGATTCACTGTGACACAAGCCTGATACTGGGATCTAGCCCATGCCTTTTACGAACCTGGTCCAGCACAACTTGGCTGTGTCCTGGGCCCATCATTAATGATATAAATGACTATCTCTGTGTGTTTCGGGTCCTTAATCACAGGATGCCCTTTCCGAGTGACTCAGTCAAGATTGACCAGGCCCAGCCTGTCCACATCCCAAGATAAGGAAAACCACGTCATTTCGAGGGTTCAGGTGCTTTAGATCTCTTTATTTGGTTTTGTTGTGACCATTTGGAGAGTAGAAATCTCAGAGTAAGTGAGATTTAACTTCCCTGCTTCTGATTTACACTGATCTTTATTCTACATCTGGGTGCATGGGGTAAGTTAACAGGGTTTACTGGAGAGTCAGTGTCACTCCACCCTGTACCTTTGTGTTTTGTGGTGACTCATTTTCTGTGCTCCCAGCTTGGATCCCTGTCTTTTCTTCATATCACTTCATTTTCATCGGCATTTTCTGAACTGGGAAAATGAAAAGTGTGTCACTGTTAGGTCAGGATGTGATTATGCTGGCAGTGGGTAAATTATCCGTCTTGTGCTTCCTGATCTATCCACTCAAGAATGAGTATCACGCAACTGTGGCTTTGGTCTGGCCCATGCATTACAGTTTGCTCAGATTCGGATTTAGGGACAAGGACGTGCAGACTTAGAGTCCAGATTATTTAGGGTCAACATGTGGGGAGTTAGAGTTCAGACTAGCGTTTTGGGACAGGGTTGTGGTGGGATTGAGGTCAGGGCAGGGTTTGGATTCACGGATGTGGGGTATTAGACGTCAGATTAGATGAAAGTTTAGATTTATAGTTATAACTATGTCTATCCTCAATAGCTCTAAAAAAAAAATCCCGAAGCCGGTAACGGTAAGCTTCAGAAAACTGAGGAGATTTCAAACGAGCCACCCTGGGTAAATAGATTCGAGGCTGAGATCAGCTATATTGCTGCTGAAATAACTCAACTAAAAGAATGATTTCTCCTTCTGGAGGAAAATAATTGACTCTGTGAGCCGTGATCTTGAGGTTAGTCGAAATGCGACTGATATTTCTTCTCGTTTGGAAAAGGCTCAGCAAAGGATTGTGGATTTGAAACTCGTTCCCGTCGGAATAATATTTGATTTGTTGGATTAAAAGAAAAATCAGAATATGCCGACAGACAGGATTATTTTGATTAAATGTTTCAATCTTTAATTCTGGAGGCTTGCCTACAACCCCTGGAGATCGAAATGGCTCATAGAGACGGCTACTTAAAAACCTTGGGTCAAGGTAAAAATCGGCATGTCGTTGTGCGTTTTCTTTGTTTCAGAGACAAAAACCGTATTATTAAGATTGCTATAAAACAAAGGTTGGTTCAATTTCAAAACTCTGAAATTCGCTCCTTCAAAGATTTCTCACGTGAAATTGTACAAAAACGTTCGGAGTTCGCCGCTGTTATGCTTACGGCTTATGAGAAACACCTGTACCCATCTCTTCAATACCCAGCTAAAGTAAAGCTTTTCGTCAAAAATACGAAAAATACCCGACGTACTGAAAGATCCATTCAGAGTCATTGAATTCGAATCCTTTTCCTGTGACCTGATAATATATGAAAAATACAGCCACTGTCATCCACGGGGGGATGAAGCTGCCGGAGAGGGTGAAGAGTAAAACCACAGACCTCCTCCTGCTCTCCATCTCCGGGTCACTGCGGTTCTCCCCCTTGCTCTGACCCTTCAGCCACTTACGGACCCGACTGGCCACTAAAATGTGCCTGACTGTCAGAGCGTTGAGCAGCAGGATCCCAGCGAAAGGGAGGAACGGTGTTAAAACCGTATCGAGCCAGTCATAACCCACCCACCAGGGGGTCAGTGAAATAATGGTCCTTGGTAATACAGGACCACGGTACATTGTCGATGATCATCCGGGGTTCCCATATGAAGAATCGGGGAACGTTTCTCAGACAGGACAGTACGCCGGTTGTTGTCAGAACCACAGCCGCAGTTTTCCCGGTGCAATATTTTGTTTTCAGTTTCTGGCAGCAAATATCGACAAACCGGTCAAAGGTGAAAGTGACGGTAAACCAGACAGAACAGTGTGTGGCTGTGAACATCAGTACCCCGATAACAGTGCACACAGGGGTGATGACCAGAAAACTCCACGGGAAGTAATATACTCTGATTCGAGTCAAAATGACCCCTGTGACAATGGTCAGTAGATCGGCCGCTGCCATGCCCACCAGGTAGCGAGTGGTGCAGGTAGAGGGGCCGCACTTTCCCCGGGACAGGATCACAATCGCCAATAAATTCACTGGAGAGAGAGAACAGACACGGGGCATGACTGAAAACGTTCTCCGGGAATTAACACCGGGTCGGGCTTTCGCTAAAACTCGGGGGTGCTAGAGTCTGTAAACGGCTGCTAATCTAACACCAGAAACGAGTCGCACTGTCTCTGACCTGTCTTTTTCAGTGTGGAGATAAGACGATGTGTGGGGAATCGTTGGCGATAAAAACGATCTGCATGAACAACACTCATCGGTGCTGATCCTCATTCCAGTCGCTGATGGGGCCGGTTTCACTGAATTAACTGTGACTGACCATGACTCTGGAAAATCAGCATCTGATGAGGCCGAGAAGGGATACAGAGAGGAGCAACACAAACAAAACTGGAGGAACTCAGCAGGTCAGGCAGCATCCATGGAATTGAATAATCTTTCATTTCAGGTCGAGACCCTCCTTCAGGACGAAGCGCTGCCCCGATTTATGACGGGGTTCAGAGGGAAAGAAGGAACCACTTAATGACCTGTGGCTGAGTTGCTCCGTTAATGGATTAATTCTGCAGCGCAGTTTAATTAGATAACACACGGCAGCAGATCCCTGAACACTGGTTCAGGTGATCAGCCCCAATAACTGACCAACAGACAGTGGGATCCGACTGCGACAGATTCCACAGAAAGACGTGAAGCACAGGACCAGGGTTTCCCTCTGATCAATAACTTAGGAAAAGTGTACTTCAGAATGCAAAGTGTCCCAGTCACAACTTCCCGGAGAGATCCCTAGCCCCAGCACTGGGACATCTCTGGACAAGGTATCATTCAAGACAAGAACAGCGTTCTCTTCGATCCTGTGAGTTAGAGGAGAAAGACAGACTTAGATCCAATTGTTATTAAATATGAAAATTCAGAATGTGACATTGACAGGAGGGCGGTAGTGTTGAGGAAACAGGCAGACTGCACAAAGACTTGAATGAGGAGAAAGGGCAAGAAAATGGCAAATGAAATACAATGCAGGAAAATTCAGGTCATGAGCTTTGGTCGTAGAAATAATGTGCAGATTTTATTTTTAAATGGGGAAAAAAATCCAAAAATGTTGAGATGAAAATGGACTAAGGAGTTCTTCTGCAGAACACCCTAAAGGTTAACTTGCAGGTCGAGTCAGTTGTGAGGAAGGTGTTAGGAAGGCAAATCCAATGTCAGCGTTCAATTCAAGAGCTTTTGAACAGCACTCAAATCAATAGCAGCCAAATTATGCTGTTCCTACACTAACCAGCAGGTGGCACAGGCAACTATCCAGAAATTACAACACTGGAGGTACTGTTCTGAGCTTTTTACCAAGCTCTCACAATTCTATTTTCAGGACTTCTTTGCTTTTACTTCCAATATCTTTGGTCCCAGAATATACCAAGATACAGTATCTGGTTCTTTTCCCTCCCTTTCTAAATTATGCAGACACGATCCCAGGCGTTCCTGACCCTGCCACCTCGGAGGCAACACACCATTCAGGTGTTCAGTTCATGTCCATAAATTCTCCTGTCTGCTTCATGAAGATTGAGTTCCCGATCACTACCACTCCCCTCTTCTGCCTCTGACAACAGTGAGAGATGCTGATCCAGAAGGGGGAAGACCTGCGTCAATAGGATACTGCACTCAATTCACGAAGAACTTGTGTATTTTCCTGACAATCCCGGTAATCACACTGATACCCACTTTTATTCTCTACAATATTATCAAGTCAGTATTAAATTCCCAGCTCCTGTGGTAGGATTCAAATTCATGTCTTGGCGTGTTAGTGCAGTGTGAGGGATCAGGATACAGTGGTTCATCTGCCAGTCCCGTGTATTGGTTGTATTGTGACCCTGTGCTGGTGTGTTCAGGGGTCTGACATCTCCAGCTGACCATGTGACAGCGATGCCTCCCAGTCGGTGGGGTTGATGTGGAATAAACTTCAGTTCCCCTTCAGCCCAGTATTACGGCCAAGCTTTGTAAGTTTTACCTCGATTAATGGCATCAAGTGTTTTTCTTAGCACTGTGTTCAGCAAATAGGGGTGATCGAATTTTTCAACCGGTATAGACTCATCTGTCACTGTCAATTCCTGGACATCATCATCAGTCCTGTAAATATTTAAACTGGTGGTTATAAGCTGCTATTCGGAACAATTTTACGAATCCATCCAGGGTTTCGGTAAAGAGCAGGTCCTACCTCCTGTTCCGTCGAAATACCTCCCGAAATAAATAAAAAACACAAATCTGATTAGACTTGGACTTCCTTTTCACATCGTGAATTTAATCCAAATCATTAGATGGTGTTCAAAATCCCCACTCCCACAGTCGCTCACACACACACACACACACACACACACACACACAAACACCACAGAACCACGGGGACCCTGTGCTGGTGTGTTCAGTGGTCTGACATCTCCAGCTGACCATGTGACTGTGATGCCTCCCAGTAGGTGGGGTTGATGTGGAATAAACTTCAGTTCCCCTTCAGCCATTTTTACAGCCAATCCTTACCTCAAATTATAACTTACCTGCTTCATGACAAAGCTCAGTCCTTTAACGAGGAGATGCTGGAAATTCAAGCAACACACACAAAACGCTGGTGGAACACGGCAGGCCAGCAGCATCTATAAGGAGAAGCACTGTCGACGTTTCGGGCCGAGACCCTTCGTCAGGACGAACTGAAAGGAAAGATAGTAAGAGATTTGAAAGTAGGAGGGGAGGGGGAAATGCGAAATGATAGGAGAAGACCGGAGGGGGTGGGGTGAAGCTAAGAGCTGGAAAGGTGATTGGCAAAATGGATACAGAGCTGGAGAAGGGAAAGGATCATGGGACGGGAAGCCTAGGCAGAAAGAAAGGGGGAGGGGAGCACCAGAGGGAGATGGAGAACAGGTAGAGTGATAGGCAGAGAGAGAGAAAAAAAAACAAACAACTAAATATGTCAGGGATGGGGTAAGAAGGGGAGGAGGGTCGACGGTTCGGGCCAAGACTTTTGGTCAGGACTAACTGAATGAAAAGCTAGTAAGAGATTTGGGAGGGGGAGGGGTGATCCAAAATGATAGGAGAAGACAGGAGGGGGAGGGATGAAGCTCAGAGCTGGAAAGTTGATTGGAAAAAGGGATACACAGCTGAAAAAGGGAAAGGTTCATGGGACGGGTGGCCTAGGGACAAAGAAAAGGGGAGGGGAGTACCAGAGGAAGATGGAGAGCAGGCAAGGAGGGACTGTGAGAGGGGCAGGGAAAATAATAAATAAATACATGAGGGATGGGGTAAGAAGGGGAGGCGGGGGATTAATGGAAGATAGAAAAATCAATGATCATGCCATCAGCTTGGAGCCCACTCAGACAGAATATAAGGTCTTCGTCCTCCAACCTCAGTGTGGCTTCATCTTTACAGTAGAGGAGGCCATGGATAGACATGTCAGAATGGGAATGGGACGTGCAAATTAAAATGTGTGGCCATCGGGAGATCCTGATTTCTCTGGCGGACCGAGCGCAGGTGTTCAGCGAAACGGACTCCCAGTCTGCGTTGGGTTTCAACAATATATATGGAGTGTTCTCTGATTATTAACTATAATGTTAACTGTTTATTGCTTACATAAAATGGCTTCTCGGTAGCGTTATAGTGAAATGGCTTCTTTGTGGGTCACTGATGAGGTACTGCTCCGGTTAGTTGGAATGTTTGGGTTATAGTTATTGATAATGGAGGAACTAACCAAGGGAAATGATGTTGTTCTAACTGTAAGTGTGGGAGCCTGGAGTCAGTGCGCGCGTTTTTCGGGAGGAGAACCGGGGAGGAAGGACTTGCTGGACGGGCTCTGGCCGATCACCGAGGTTGGTCCCAGGCGGCGGGTCGAGGAGGTCGGAGAAGATCGAATGGTGGACAGAAGGCTTCGATAATTGAGCTCCAGCGGTTGTGCTGGAACTGATTGAACTCTAATAAGTCGGCGCCTTTTTTTTCTTTTCTTTTTATATTGTAACGCTATTAATTACCTAGTTCCAGTAAGATTTATAAAGTGTACTCTGTAAACGTGCACTGTGTGCTGCCTGATATTGTGTGTGCGAGTTTGTACCAGTGTGCATTACACAGCATCCCCGCAAACGGGAGACACGGTTTGGCGGATGGACAGATTTTCCCCGAGACAAATACAAGCCGATAGTCCTGGCCGTTACATTTGTAGGCTGCTCGTCCCAGGATTGAATTCTGTGGATGCTGTGTGACCACTCTGCTTAAATAAAATACAGTCGGGATGGCGGCAGCTGCTTTTCGGCGATGGTGTGCGGTTGCGAAGGTGGCAGAGAGCAATGCGTGCGTGCTGGCGGGGGGTGGAGACCAGCGTACCGGATGAAGTGTTACTCCGAGGTTTGAGTGCGGTTAAAACGTTTGGCAAAGTGGAGATTGTATCGCGGAACTTTGATTTTGAGACAGGTACAGATATAGTGTTAGTACAGACAAGTGAGAACATAACAGGGGCGGAGTTGCCAGAGGACATTGGCGTCCCCGCGGAGGCGGGGCCATGGCGCCTTCAGAGTGTCGGGGAGGGAGGCGTCAAAGCTCAGCGAGCAGAGTTGCCTGCAGAGGGGGGAGGAGATCTCAGGGAGCGGATTCTTCCGTTGTTGGAGGATGAAGGGAAAGAGTGGTCAGATTTGAAAATGTTGGTCAGTTCCCGTTCCACCGTGAAAGGCGAGAGTTCTTAGTTGGCCTCTGCACTTACCTCCTTAGCGAGAAGGACAGAGGGGCCCCGCCAGAAGATAAGAGTTTTCTCGGGGTTAACGCCCACTCCCGAGGGTGTGAAAGATTATGAGACAGGGGTTGAGCAAACGTCACAGTTGTTGAGGGAGTGTCGGTGTAACGTTCTCGCTCGGGTGTAACGTAACGCCGAGGTAAACGTCGAGGTAAACCGGAGTCAATGAAAACAAGGTCGCAGTAAGATTAACCATTTACTGTTCACTCTTCACATTAACGTATGGTGAAAGCTGTTGATAAAACAATACAAGATTGGTACAGTGTTTGTTTCCTTCTAAATATCACATTTACATTGTGAATACTCACAAAGGTAAAACTACAATAACTACATTACATTAAAGTGCAGCATACAGTCAGAATCTAGCTGCTCCATTGACTGCTTTAAATACACTTCAATACAAACTATCCCGACTCTTTAACTGACGAAAAAATAAACCTTATCGACCGTCGTTACTTTTAACAGAATCGGCGTTAACATTTTAACAACATATCGATTATCTGATGACTTATAGCGTTGCTTTCACTGTGTCTTTGGTGCGTAGATAACTACTTGCCTGCGCTGTACTGCCACATGTGCGCGACCCCCACCCTTGCGTTTATCCCAAACCGGTATTTTCCCACAAGACGGGGCGAACCCGGATGTGACGTCATCGCAGCCGCGATATATTACAAATGAATTTACTTAAACAATCCTAACTTAACTAAAAAATGCTAAATTACTAAGCGAAAATATTATAAACTAAATAACTGCCATAAAGGCAGCA
This sequence comes from Hemitrygon akajei, assembly GCF_048418815.1. Lineage (NCBI taxonomy): Eukaryota > Metazoa > Chordata > Chondrichthyes > Myliobatiformes > Dasyatidae > Hemitrygon > Hemitrygon akajei. The sequence continues at coordinate 1,772,178 of NW_027331925.1, read as the reverse complement.
CACTCCCCGCTTGACCTTCGTAAGGTCACAATGAACATAATACAAAACTTCAGTCTCTAAATCAGTCATTAGGTAGAAGTAGAATGACTTCTGTAACTGGCCTTTGGTAAATTTTCACATCGCCTTGGTCGGTAGCTTTCAACTCGACTTTCCTGACATGTCCATCCCTACTAGGGAATGTGGTAGTGATTCTGGCCATTGGCCAGCAGTTGCGGGCGATTTGCTTGTCCCTGAGGAGGACTAAATCTCCAACTTGAAGGTTCCTTCTCCATTGCTTCGTGTACAGATCCTTATCACAGAAGTCCCCTGGTGGAGGGGCAGCTCCTGCCATCTGCGTAAGGAACATTGATGGCGAGAGTATGAAGGGGTTTTCCGGGTCAGAAGACACGGGTAGGAGTGGTCGTGCATTTATAATGGCTGTGACCTCTGCCATTAGTGTGCACAGTACCTCGTGGGTCGATCGGGTGCGTTGCTGCATCTCAGGTTTCCTTTTCAGGGTTTTTTGCGAGGACGTGAACCGCTTGACTGCCTGCTCTTTGTTGTTTGGCAAGCACTGGCGTGGTTCTCTGAAAGGTGGTGGGGCGACCCCACTATTTGCTTTGTCTCTGAAGACCTTGGTGTCCTCTGTTTTTAAGAAGATGGCGTCTTGAGCCGATGGAGCAAGTTTATTATCATGCTCCGTTTGAGCGAAGACTGACTGACCCAGCGTCTCGTCAGTTACTTTGCGCTTGCTAAAGCCTTGTTGTGCTTCCTGGACGCAGATGGAACTTGTGCGGGGTTGAAGAATCGAATGGCGGCTACTCTCTAGCACATTGGTCTTGAGTGTGTTAACCGTTGATTTGTGTATGTTGCCAGGGCACACCTCTCCTATCACCACCCAACCCAGATCCAGGCGTTGCGCAAAGGGGGCGCCGTGTGGTCCATTGACCTGCTGCCTAACCTTGTGTACCCGGAGAACATCCCTCCCTAATAGCAGGAGTATTTCTGCTTCTGGATCCAGTTCTGGGATGTGCTTGGCAATGTGGTGGAGATGTGGCTGGTGTAGCACCGCACTTGGCGTCGGGATCTCAGTGCGGTTATTCAAGATTTTCTCGCATTCTAAGAGTGGAGGGAGACAGATGAGGACTTTACCATCCAGGGACTCGATCTGAAAGCCTTCGGCACTCCTTCCGTAAGTTTTCGTGTTGCCTGAGCAAGTTCTAAGGTAGTATGGGAACTGCTCACTCTCAATGTTGAACAAGTTAAAGAACTCTGGACTGACTAGCGAGCGATTGCTCTGATCGTCCAGAATTACGTAGGCTTTGATGGCCTTGTCTTTGGCTCCCTTAGGGTACACCTTAGTGAGACAGATCTTTGAACATGAACGGCTTGCCTGAGCTTGACCGCAAACTTCTGTACAGCTCGAGCTGACAACAGTTGTCCTGGAGTGAGCTTCTCCCTCCCGGCCGTCCAGTTGTGGGGGTGAAGGAGCGTTGTCGGTTCGCGGTAACGGGCCGGGATGCATGGCCCCGTCGTGATTAGTGCTATTACATTCCGGCACTTCACGGCGATCGTACACTCTCTAGCACAGTGAGAGTTCGAGGAACAGCATCTAAAACATATTCTTTTCTCCTTGAGAAGGGCCTCCCTCTCTTCAAGGGGTTTTTCCCTAAACGTTCTGCATCTTTTGAGGGGGTGGGGTTTGTTATGCAATGGACAATTCTTGCTAGGGTCGTTGTTAGTTGTAAAGACTTCAGTCTTAAGCGCTGAGACTGGTTTAGTAATGTTGGAATTATTCGAAGAGGATTTATCTGGCTTGGTGTAAATTGTACTGCTTCCTGGACCTATGAGGCTAGGATCATTTCGCTTCTTCGCCTCCTTGCACACAAACCTAGTGAAATACTCGAAGGGAGGAAATCGATCTTCGTGTTCTTCCTTGTACTCTGAGGCAACGGACAACCACCTGTCCTGCAGCCCAAATGGAAGTTTGTCCACGATTTGTCTAATCCCGGTTGGAGTGTCTAGGTATACTAGACCAGCTGAGTAGCCATCTTCTTTGGCGCCTTGAATCTCCATGAGTAAATCATCGAATTCTCTTAGCTTCGTGTGGTCCTTGGCTGACACCTTAGGAAAATTTCCCAAACGTTGGCATAGCGCCGCTTCAATAATTTCGGGGGCCCCATAGCCCTCCTGAAGTCTCTCCCATGCTTTCTTCAATGCTAGCTCGGGATTGTTGATGTACACTGAACGTATGCGTCTCACCTGTTCGCATGATTCTTTTTCCCAGCAATTTTGCCATAAGATCCAACTTCTGGGTTGCTCTGAGCTGGACTCCGTCGATAGCGTTGGTGAATGTGGAGTGCCATGCACGGTAATTATCAGGTTTATCGTCGAGCTGGTATAGTCCTGAAGTGACGAGATCCCGTTGTGCTAAATACCGTGCTACGGGTTCGACTGCAAGTGGCATGCGGGCTGAGGAAACATGGCTGCGGGTACACGACTGAGGGCGTACATCTGTTATGGAATTTGCTGTTCTGGACTCGGTCTTTGCCTCTCTTCTCCCCAAATCTGGTAAGTTTGGTGTCGAGAAGTACTTGTCGTGAGCCCTTTCATTCCTGGATTCGTCGCGGAGTTGCACTCGTAAATTTATTTCCTCGGATGGATGTGATGCGGTCGGGCCTCTCTGAGATTCCTCATGAAGTGGGACGTTATCAAATGAGTGTGGAGCGGAAGATCGAGTCATCCAGCTTATTTGAGATTGGACATAGTCTCTTGTGCGTTCCAACCTGATCTTTTCTGAAGTAGATTTTCCGTCAACCGGATCATGCATTTCTTCAGCATCTTCTATTAACTCTGCTTCCACCCTGGCAGCAGCTGCTTCTCGTTCTAGTTTCAGCACTTCCAACTCTGCCTCTACCCTTTTTCTTTCCAACTCGTTTTCGGCTTCTCTGGCAGCCTCTTCCTTCTGGTTTTCGGCTTCTCTGGCAGCCTCTTCCTTCTGGTTTTCGGCTTCTCTGGCAGCCGCTTTCATTTTTACTTCTAATTCTTGTTTGGCAAAGAACGCTCGCACATCGGCGAGTTCTGCTTTAGCTCTTGCTTGGGTGGCCTTACTTGATGCCCTACTGCACCTGTCGCAGGATGGCAAGGACTTTGGCGACGGCTTGATGCTGGACCGAGTTGACATCGCTGCACTTGAAACACCTGATAATGCTGCTTTTTCACTGTAACGCTCTCGCTCGGGTGTAACGGAACGCCGAACTAAACGTCGAGGTAAACCGTAGTCAATGAAAACAAGGTCGCAGTAAGATTAACCATTAACTGTTCACTCTTCACATTAACGTATGGTGAAAACTGTTGATAAAACAATACAAGATTGGTACAGTGTTTGTTTCCTTCTAAATATCACATTTACATTGTGAATACTTGCAAAGGTAAAACTACAATAACTACATTACATTAAAGTGCAGCATACAGTCAGAATCTAGCTGCTCCATTGACTGCTTTAAATACACTTGAATACAAACTATCCCGACTCTTTAACTAACGAAAACATAAACCTTATCGACCGTCGTTACTTTTAACAGAATCGGCGTTAACATTTTAACTCAACATATCGATTATCTAATGACTTACAGCGTTGCTTTCACTGTGTCTTTGGTGCGTAGAGAAAACTTAACCAGCGCTGTGGCGCCACATGTGAGCGACCCCCACCCTTGCGTTTATCCCAAACCGGTATTTTCCCACAAGACGCGGCGAACCCGGATGTGACGTCATCGCAGACGCGATGTATTACAGACAAATAAATTGACTTAAACAATCCTAACTTTAACTAAAAAATAGTAACAAATTACTAAGCGAAAATATTATAAACTAAATAACTGTCCTAAAGGCAGCACAACTCCACTTGCTCTTGTTTTAAAATTCAAACTTTTTGGATAAATTTAAGACTTTTACTGGAACAAATTGAAAGACTTTTATTGGAAGACAACTCCCACATAGCCCAATATTATTTTTATTAGGCGATATTGAAGGGATAATACCGAAACCTAAATTGGATAAATATCAGAAAAAAAATTATAAAATTACATTGGCAGTAGCCAGAAAAGCTATTGCAGTTACTTGGAAATCAGATTCAGATTTAACTATGGACCGTTGGAATAATGAAATATATAGCTGTATCCCACTTGAAAAAATTACTTATAATTTAAGAAATGAATATGATATATCTTTGAAAATTTGGCACCCCTATCTACAAAAGCTAGGATTAAATATATAGGTCCTTTGAAGATAAAATTATTAGTTATTTGGGGGAAAAATAAAGATATATAGTAAAGTTACTTTGAACTCCATGGAGCATGCGGGGATCCTCCGATATCCAGGCAATCCTTCTTTCTTTCTTCTTTCTTTCTTTCTTTTTTCTTTTTTTCTATTTTTTTAGATAGGGATCTTAAGGGGCGAAGGGTTAAGGGGAGGGGGAGGGCTAATATTAATTTTTCACTATTCTATTATTCTATTCATTTTATGCAATTCGCTTAAAATTTAATAAAATGTATTAAAAAAGAGATAGTTTTGTGAAACAAACTCCGTACATTAATTAGAGATGACCCCGCAACCCCCATATCAGTTTGGAATCATAAATTGGATCTTGGAAACATAAATTAGACCTTGGAAGCATAAACTGGAAACAGATGTTCTCAGGGAAACGTGCGGAGGAAATGTGACAAATGTTCTGGGGATATTTGCGTGGGGTTCTGAGTAGGTACGTTCCATTGAGACGTGGAACGGATGGTGGGGTACAAGATCCGTGGTGTACAAAGGCTGCTGGAAATCTAGTCCAAACGAAAAGAAGAACTTACGAAAGATTCAAAAAACTAGGTAATGATAGGAATCCAGAAGATTATAAGACTAGCAGGAAGGAGCTTAAAAATAAAATTAGGAGAGCTAGAAGGGGCCATGAGAAGGCATTGGCGGAGAGGATTAAGGAAAAAACGGAGGCATTCTGCAAGTATGTGAAGAGCAAGAGGATCAGACGTGAGAGAATAGGACCGATCTACCGTGACAGTGGAAAAGTGTGTATGGAACCGAAGGAAATAGCGAAGGTACTTAATGAATACTTTGCTTCAGTATTCACCACGGAAAAGGAACTTGGCGATTATCGAGATGCTTTGCAGTGGACTGAAAAGCATGACAATGTCGATATTAAGGAAGAGGATGTGCTGCAGCTTCTGGAAAGCATCAAGTTGGATGAGTGACCGGGTTGGACGGGACGGGCTGTGACCCAGGCTACTGTGGGAAGAGAGGGGGGAGATTGCTGACCCTCTGGCAGTGATCTTTGCATCATCAAAGAGGACGGCAGAGGTTCCGGAGGATTGGAGGGTTGCGGATGGTATTCCCTTATTCATGAAACGGAGTAGGGATGGCCCAGGAAATCATAGGCCTGTGAGCCTTACTTCAGTAAGTTGATGGAGAAGATCCCGAGAGGAAGGATTTGTGAACATTTGGAGAGGCATAATATGATTATAGTCAGCATGGCTTTGTCAAAGGCAAGTCATTCCTTACGAGCCAGATTGGATTTTTTTGTTGATATGACTAAACACATTGATGAAGGTAGTGCCGTAGATGTAGAGTATATGGATTTTCGCAAGGCATTTGATAAGGTACCCCATGCAAGGCTTAAGGAGAAAGTAATGAGGCATTGCCTTGTGGATCCAGAACGGACATGCCCACTGAAGGCAAATGTGGTTGTAGTCGGGTCATATTCTGCATGGAGGCCAGTGACCAGAGCTGTGCCTCAGGGAACTGTTCGGGGAACCCTACTATTTGTGATTTTTATAAATGACTTGGATGAGGAAGTGGAGGGATGGGTTAGTAAATATGCTGATGACACAATGTTGGGGGTGTTGTGGATAATGTGGAGAGCTGTCAGAGGTTACAACGGAACATTGAAAGGATGCAAAAATGGTCTGAGAATTGGCAGATGGAGTTCAACCTAGATAGGTGTAAGGCGGTTCATTTTGTTAGGTCAAATACGATGGCAGAATATAGCATTAATGGTAAGACTCTTGGCAGCATGGAGGATCAGAGGGATCTTGGGGTCTGAGTCCATATGACACTCAAAGCTGTTACGCAGTTTGACTCTATGGTTAAGAAAGCATACAGTGGGATTGAGTCTAAAGGCGAGAGGTAATGTTGCAGCTATATAGGACATTGGTGAGACCCCACTTGGAGTACTGTGCTTGATTCTGGTCGCCTCACTACAGGAAGGACGTGGAAAATATAGAAAAGGTGCAGAGGAGATTTCCAAGGATGTTTCCTGTGCTGGGGAGCGTGGCTTATGAGATTAGTTTGAGTGAACACGGTCTTTTCTCCTTGGAGCGACGGAGGATGAGAGGTGACCTGATAGATGTGTACTAGATAATGAGAGGCATTGATCGTGTGGATAGTCAGAGGCTTTTTCCCAGGGCTGAAATGGTTAGCACGAGAAGGCATAGTTTTAAGGTGCTTGGATTTAGGTACAGAGGAGATGTCAGGGGTAGGTTTTTTACACAAAGAGCGGTGAGTGCGTGGAATGGTCTGCCTGCGGAGGGGTTGGAGGCGGCAACGATAGGGTCTTTAAAGATTCTCCAAGATGGGTATTTGCAGTTTGCCATGGGTAATACCTATTTAGTTCTCAGGTAGGACAGACAGACAGACAGACAGACTTTATTAATCCCGAGGGTAACCGGGTTTTGTTACAGCCGCACCAACCAAGAATAGTGTAGAAATATAGCAATATAAAACCATAAATAATTAGATAATAATAAGTAAATTATGCCAAGTGGGAATAAGTCTAGGACCAGCCTATTGGCTCAGGGTGTCTGAGACTCCGAGGGAGGAGTTATAAAGTTTGATGGCCACGAGCAGGAATGACTTCCTATGATGCTCAGTGTTGCATCTCGGTGGAATGAGTCTTTGGCTGAATGTACTCCTGTGCCTATCCAGTACATTATTGAGTGGATGAGAGACTTTGTCCAAGATGGCATGCATCCTCTTTTCAGACACCAAGGGACATGTTCGGCACAGCTTTGTGGGCCGAAAGACCTGTATTGTGTTGTATGTTTTTTTTCTATGTTTCTATGTGGAGGTGGACTTCGAGATGCATAACTAAACTAATCGTTTATTGACGTCCGTGGTGGGAAAGATGCTGGATTCAATAATTAAAGAGGAAATTACGACACATTTGGATAGCAGTAGAATGATCAGTCCGAGTCAGCATGGATTTATGAAGGGTAAATCATGCTTGACTAATTTTCTGGAATTTTTTGAGCATGTAACTATGAAAATGGACAAGGGAGAGCTAGTGGAAGTAGTGTATCTGTACTTTCAGAAAGCCTTTGATAAAATCCCACATAGGAGATTAGTGGGGAAAATTAGAGCACATGGTATTTGGGGCAAAGTACTGACATGGATTGAAAATTGGCTGGCTGACAGGAAACAAAGTGTAGCGATTAACGGGTCCCTTTTGGTTGTTAGGACCGCAGCTGTTTACAATATACAGTCATGATTTAGATGAAGCGATTAAAGTAATATTAGCAAATTTGCCGATGACACAAAGCTGGGTGGCAGTGTGAAATGTCAGGAGGATGTTATGAGAATGCATGATGACTTGGACAGGCTAGGTGAGTCGGCGAATGTATGACAGATGCCGTTTAATGAGGTTATCCACTTTGGTGGCAAGAACAGGAAGGCAGATTACTATCTAAATGGAGTCAAGTTAGGAAAAGGGGGAGTACAACGAGATCAAGGTGTTCTTGTATATCAGCCACTGAAAGCAAGCATGCAGGTGCAGCAGGCAGTGAAGAAAGCTAATGGCATGCTGGCCTTTATAACAAGAGGAATTGATTATAGGTGTAAAGAGGTCCTTCTGCAGCTATAAAGTGCCCTAGTGAGACCCCACCTGGAGTATTGTGTACAGTTTTGGTCTCCAAATTTGAGGAAGGACATTCTTGCTATTGAGGGAGTGCAGCGTAGGTTCACAAGGTTAATTCCCGGAATGGCGGGACTGTCATATGTTGAAAGACTGGAACGACTGGGCTTGTATACACTGGAATTTAGAAGAATGAGAGGGGATCTGATTGAAACATATAAGATTATTAAGGGTTTGGACACGCTGGAGGCAGGAAGCATGTTCCCGCTGATGGGTGAGTCCAGAACTAGAGGCTACAGTTTAAGAATAAGGGGTAGGCCATTTAGAACTGAGATGTGGAAAAACTTTTTCACCCAGAGAGTGGTGGTTATGTGGAATGCTCTGCCCCAGAAGGCAGTGGAGGTCAAGTCTCTGGATGCTTTCAAGAGAGAGTTAGATAGAGCTCTTATAGATAGCGGGGTCAAGGGATATGGGGAGAGGGCAGGAACGGGGCACTGAATGTGTGTGATCAGCCATGGACTCAGTGAATAGCTGTGCTGGCTAGGAGGGCCGGATGGACTACCCGGGCATCTACTGTCTATTGTTTACTGAGTTATTTATCATCCAGTTTGACCACTTTCGTGGCACCAAACCAATCTGAAAGCAAGAAGGAAGTGTGAGCATCGGGGAAAGATTATTGAATTGAACAATCAAACGAAATGCCTTCCTTAACCTCAGAATCTTAATGCGCTTCGCCTATTGTAACTATTGTTGATTATTTGAGGGTGATAGTCCACTTTGTAAAAATATTGAGACTAAGGATTATTTTATGCGAAACGCACAAGCTCTGAGTCATAGAATTGTCATAGAATACATATAATGTGCAAGGTTCTCGATTGAAGGTGTGAATAAACAAAATTGAACATAACTGTTATTTGGTAATTCTTCCGAGAGAGCGATTTTCATTGCACGATGACGCAATCCATATGAATGGCTTACCTCATGTGTTTGTTTAGTGGACTGTCACTGATGTGACTAACCACGTGGTATGATTAATTGTCAGAGGGCTTTCCTCTCCTGTATAAAAACTTGCAAAAGCAATCAACAGTAGCGATCAGTATCTGGACTGCTTTCAACTGATCACCAACTCACACAGAAAATGGGACATCCAGCAATTTACTACATCGCGAGAATTTACTATCCTGTACTGGCAGCGATTGGTATCCCTGGTAAGTAACTGGAATTGGTTCCGACTGTATGCGTGTGTTTTGCTCTTGTTGCATTTGTTACAGATGGTGTCTCCTCCGGTTCAGATTTAAAGTTATATTTTATTTTATTCTTTAATTTTACCCTGGAATTGTTGCTCTTTTCTCAGGTCCGATCACTTTGTCAATATTAACAATTGATTGAGTGTTAATATTGATAGTGTTCCAGCATTTTCCTTTCTCGTCTTTGCAGCTTTACCATCATGTGTTGTTCCAAATCTGATTCTACATCGAGACAGAATCCCAAATGTTCACTAAAATGAAAACAAATCCTACAGCATCGCCGCAGCTCTCTTTGCCAGCACCCCGGTTTTTCGGCAACACCCAGTTCCTTTTTTCTCCGTCACAATGTCACTAGAAAGACTTCTTGGCTGTTTATTTATGGACATGTCTCTGAAATCGCCACGGTAAGCTGAAAAACTCTTATTTTACCGTGAAATTTTCGGCCCAGTTTTGATTTAAATAAAAATTTACTCCGTTTCTTCCATTCAGCATACAACATGAGGGAGCAAAATTCCTTATATTGCTTCTCAGTCGCAATGTACAAGATTGAAGTTTATTTGCCACCTGTACATCGAAACGCTTTTAGCCGTCCTGCCACTCCACTCCAAATGTCGTCTCCCTGAGTCCATTTTGTCCCTGCAATATATGAAACCTTCAGCATTCTCAGCTGTCTGGATGAGCGAGTCGATAAGCTGCTCACTGATAACTTGCCGACAACTGGAAAGTTGCGGCTCAACTGTTACTCGGGTCCGTCGTTGTCATCCAACCGAAGGACAGTGACGGAGTCCGTACGAAGAACATTTCCGCTCTCGGAATTGAAGCCTGTCCGACCCGGGATATGATCAGATGTCTGAGATTCACTCAATCCGATTTAACACATTTCTATGCGTGTAATCCAAGTTAAAATTATCCTGGTGTCTGCACATGAACCTAACCCTTCTTTGCTTCCTTGCAGTTAATTTAGTGGCGATTGTGATCCTGTCTCTGGGAAACTGCGGACTCTCTAAATGCATCTCCCGTTACCTGGTGCGAATGGCAGCAGCTGACTTACTGGGTGTTATTATTTCTGTTGTAATCGATCAGATCAATAATATTTATGTTTATGCCCTTCCTTTGCTCATTACACCGGTTTGCGCCATGACGCTTGTCCTGAGTATCGCAACCATGGACTGTTCTGTTTGGTTCACGGTGGCTTTCACGTTCGATCGCTGCGTTGCAATCTGCAGTCAAAAGCTGCGGGAGCGATACTGCACCGAGAGGACGGCGACTATTGTGATAGTAATTTTGTGTTTAGGAAGTTGTGCGAAAAGTGCTCCATTCTACTTTGCGATAGAACCTTACCGTATCATTGACAACATACCCTGGCGATGCATTTTCCGAATGGATTTCCTTACTTTACCAGCGTGGAAAGCATTCCAGTTGTTTAACACTATCAATACACCTTTATTGCCGATCGGTTTGATTCTAATTTTTAATGCTTTAACCGTCAGTCATATTATCGCGGCAAACAGAGTTCGCCGGGGGCTCAGGAACAGCAGTGAGAAAAAGAATGATCCAGAGGTGGAGAACCGGAGAAAGTCAATAATTTTGTTGTTCGCTCTATCGGCCAATTTCATATTGTTGTGGATCCCCTATATTGTATATACTATGAACTGGCAAGTTGAGAATTACTCTTACACAGACAAATATTTGAACACCCCGACATATATCCTGCAACAGTTTGGGTTCATGTTACAATATCTCTGTACCTGCACCAACACGTGTATCTACACTCTGGCACAAAGGAAATTCAGGCAGGAGCTGAAGGCAGTAGTCAAACATCTGGTTACGTTATATGATCGACTCTGTCGCTAAAACGCTGTTCGATTATATGCTTCGAATGAGTTCAAATGCATTTCAATGTTATTTCCATGTCTGGTAAATGTGTCTATATTCCAGCAGCCAGGGGAGCAAATGTTAGTAGTTTGCCGGCTCCAGTAAATTCAGCAAAATTACTTCAACAATACGGGGAAGAAACAACAAATGGGCTCTCTAAGGATCTCCAATCCTATTTACCCGTTCCCTCACAAAAATTACTATCGTAACGGTTCAGAAGTTCACCCTGACAACCCTCTGCTGAACCCTCACCAACATTGCTTTTGGTCCATTACAGAGGTCCACAACCCCAGAGACTGGAGACGATACACTATGGGGTTGACAGAGACTAGGGACTATACAGAATAGGGGTGACAGAGACTGCAGACTATAGAGTATAAAGGTTGACAGAGACTAGGGACTGTACAGTATTGGGATGACAGAGACTGCAGATTATAGAGAATAGTGGAGTCAGAGACTGGAGACTATACAGTATAGGGCTGACAGAGACTGGACACTATAGAGTATAGGGGTGACAGAGACTGGAGATTATAGAGTATAGGGGTGACAGCGACTGGAGACGATACACTATGGGGTTGACAGAGACTAGGGACTATACAGTATAGGGGTGACAGAGACTGCAGACTATAAAGTATAGGGGTGACTTAGACTAGGGACTGTACAGTATAGGGATGACAGAGACTGCAGACTATTGAGAATAGTGGAGTCAGAGACTGGAGACTATACAGTATAGGGCTGACAGAGACTGGAGTCTTTCGAGTATAGGGATGACAGAGACTGGAGTCTACAGAGTATAGGGGTGACACAGACTAGGAACTATACAGTATAGGGGAGTCAGAGACTGGAGACTATAGTGTATGGGGGTGACAGAGACTGGTGAGTACAGAGAATAGGGGTGACAGAGACTAGGGACAGGACAGTATAGGGGTGACAGAGACTGGAGTCTACAGAGTATAGAGGTGACACAGACTAGGAACTATACAGTATAGGGGAGTCAGAGACTGGAAACTATAGTGTATGGGGGTGACAGAGACTGGTGAGTACAGAGAATAGGGGTGACAGAGACTAGGGACAGGACAGTATAGGGGTGACAGAGACTGGAGTCTACAGAGTATAGGGGTGACACAGACTAGGAACTATACAGTATAGGGGAGTCAGAGACTGGAGACTATAGTGTATGGGGGTGACAGAGACTGGTGAGTACAGAGAATAGGGGTGACAGAGACTAGGGACAGGACAGTATAGGGGTGACAGAGACTGGAGTCTATAGAGTACAGGACTGACAAAGACTGGAGACTATAGAGTATAGGGGTAATAGAGGCTGAAGACTACAGAGTACAGGGGTGACAGAGAGTGGAGAATATAGGATATAGTGGTGACAGCGGCTGGAGACTTCAATATAGGGGTGAAGAAACGAGAGACTGTACACTTTATGTGTGACAGAATCCAGGGATAATTCACTGTCGGATTACAGAGTCTGGAGACTTGACAGTGTTGGGTGATAGAGTGGACAGACTGTACAGTTTAGGGGAGACAGAGACTGGAGATGATGCAGTGTCGGTGTGACAAAGACAGGAAACTATACAGTATAGGTGTCAGAGAATGGTGTCTAAGAGAGACAAGGACAGCAGAATATGCAGTATGGGAGTGAAGGAGACGATAAAGTTTCGGAAATACAGAGACCCGGGAATAGACCGTATAGAGATAACTGATAAAAATAACGATTCTGGACACAGTCATTCCAAACAGTTTCATTTATTTTCACTGACACCGTTACTTCGGTTTCGAAACAGCAGAACGACCCCAAGAGACCGGAGAGGCCTTTTGGGGTGTCCTGAGACAATACCCGGGTTAGTGGGGTCAGGCGCCCCACACCTTGCAGAGGTAGCGCCACTGGTGGGAGGGCATTATTGATTTATATTCTCCTGTGCATGTGGACACTGATCTGTGGGACATTTGTTGTGGAATCAAACTGTAGCATGTTAGAACGCTGTTTAAAAAGGTCATTTTCTTCATCTAAAATAATTATTATGATCTGGTCACGTAATCCACACTCACCCCCACCCTCCCCCCGCCCAGATCAACAGTCCTTCTCGGCCAGGCGGAGGCAGATTTAAACCCTCAGTCTGCCTTTGCTGGGAGATGTGGCGGTTGGATTTGACGTTTGGTGGATAGTAATATGGGAAGGTTAAAAAAGAACAAAGTTTGTTATGAAGAAAGCTTTGTATATTAGTAATTTTTGCGGATATATGTTTGTTTTCATTTGCCTCCTTCACAACTTTTGAAGAGCTTTTGCACTATTTCCGCCTGGCACTGAATGAAACCCTTTGCACGAACGTGCTGTTGCGTCATTCCATCGGTTGCTTTTCAATTGGTGACCTTGGTCGGGTACGCTTCCTCAGCACATCCTACTGACGAGTGACACCCCCAAATGCACATTAGATTATCCCCAGATCAGGAATCATTTCAGACAGTTCACAAAATAGCTGCCTCCGCCTTACAAAATAACGGAAACGATGTTCAAAGTTCAAAGTGTATTTATCAGTAAAGTACCTCGAGCGTCATCACACCTCAAATTGACCTGCGCCCCCTAATCTCCCATATCCGCCGACATACCCCTAAACCTGCGCACCCCCTCAGATCTGTGCGAACTCCTAAACCCGCGGACACCCCACATGCATATTAGATCATCCCAGAGCAAGAATCATTTCCAAAATGCTGCCTGCACCTTAAACTAATGTCAAGAAAAAAGTTCAAAGAGCGTTTTTATTAAAGTATCAAAATTGAAACAACCTTGGGTTTTGTCATAACCCCAGGTCCGCAGACACCTTCAATGATGTTATCCACCGTACGGGTAGTCATCGGTACTGAGGCCCCGGGGCTCTTACACGCCGTGTGGCACCAATACGTCACATACCGGTTGTAGAGCGATCTGCACAGGGGGGTAACCTGGGAACCTGTGTCAAGTATGTCTATAGCACAAATACCCGCGATACCTAGCGATAAGCTGCAGATTTGCCTCACTAAGCTTTCAGGAAGAGGACTTTACACTTCAGTGTTTTTCTTGATGTATTGATTGGAATGTGTCCCTATCGAGAAGCCATGCCGTTCCCTCATTGGGTCTCTCTGAAGTTTCCTGATTTCCCTTCCTGCCGCAGTGTCCGCGGGCTCACTCTCTGAGGGTTTTCACGTTCTTTATACTCCCTCCTAAAGCGGTCGCTTTTTCCAGAGACCCCGTTCAACAGCGTTCCTCTGCTCAGTGTATCCCATCAGTGGGTCCGGCTCCCTGTCGGCTTTGTTATGCCTGGTGGCGGCAGCTACCCATTGTAGCCTGGACATCTCAGTTCACAAATCTGCCACAAACTCCTGTAACATCCCCGGTTGTGATATATCATTGTTCTCTTCAGCAACGGAGGTTACTACCGAGGGCGCCACCCTGCTGACGGAGGCCTCCCGCTCACCCGTCGCATTTTCCTCCCCTCTTCTCTGATCAGCTCAACCAACGCGGCGGGGAGGACTACGCGTCTAACGGACATTCGGAGGCAATATCGATCGTCGCCTGTAACTGTGTGCCTTTTTGTCACTTGATCCATCCTTAACTCATTCGCCTCAGCCATTTGGCCCGTCTCCGCCGCAAGCAACTCAGCCGTCTCTCCGGCCATCTCTCTCCCCTCACTCCGCCGAAATGACAGCAGCTTTTCTTTAAAGTCTCCGCGCACAGCTACAGGAATCCCGGCTTCCAATTCGGCAGCCTCGCCTTCATCCCCTCTTCTCGAAAGGATGAATGGCCCATGACCCAACCCCCGCTCCCGGGGCCGCAAGAGCACCGGACAGATCTACTGCCCTAACGAAAGCGCCAGTATAAACTCAAGCGAAATCTTTGCCTGCCATTTTGTCAAATCTTCGCTCCATGATCGCAACTGTTGCTAATGCTCTAACGGTACTTATAATCATAAGTAACATTTAATATGGGCTACGAATATCAATTCCATTCCAAACACAAGCATTAGCTACCGGTAATCTCTTTGATTCGCAACGACATTCAATCCCTGCAGCCTTCATAATCCCGTCTCTCAATCACTTTACGGACAATTGTTTAACGCAGGTTTAAACACACAACCCCACTTGTTCAATGCTCAGGGCAATCACACAGCTGCTCAGACACTCCATCCCGGACGAGCCCCAACAATGAAACCCTCTTTTTGCCTGGGCTGCCCTCGCTGGCAGTCCCATAAATCTTTCAATTACCTCGTACTTCCGGTGTATGCATACGACAGTCGCGCCAATTCTGTGCACAAATTGGGGCTGAAATCATTCACAAATCATATTCAGCGGTCCACAGTGGACTACCGCAAACTGGCTCTATCAATAAAAGCACTTTAAATTTGTGTTTGTTTTGACTCTGAATTTAAGTTGGTTGCTGCTATTTTGTGAACTATTTGATTTTTTCTCTCTCTCAGGGATAATCTAATGTGTAAGTGGGAAATGTTAGCGGGTTGGAAGTGCCCACGGATCCCCCAGTAGCGTCCGAACTACTGAAGTCAGGCTGACTGACCTGCAGTTCCCAGGCTTGTCCTTGACAGCTCTTTAAACAGTAAAACAACATTAGCCACTCTTCAGTCACTGGGGCAACCTTCAGTGGACCTCAACAATTTTCTCTCTCCTTCCACAAAGCAGTGGGTCAGGCCTGAGGGTTCATCCACCTGAATGCAGTGTAGGCTGCTCATGATACTCGCTGGTAAAATGATTGTCCTCCAAAGCAACTCCACGGGTTTGCTTTATTCAGTGAGCAACCATGATAATTTACTCCGTAAATAATCCATTGTATGGGTATTCACCCCCTTTAATATGACAACCCAAATAGTCACTAGTGCAGCCAATTGGTTTTAGAATTCATATAATTAGTTAAATGGAAATCACCGTGTGCAGTCTGGATGTTTCAATTAACTGTCCTAAAAATGCACAAGGACCAATTGATGCCGTGTCAGTGTCCTGGCAACAACTACACCATGAAGACAAAAGAACACTCCAAGCAACTCGGTGAAAAGGTTATTGAAAAGCAAAAACAAAAGTGATGAAGCACCCAGACAACAGTTGTTGGATATGCAGTGTACAGCAATTCTTTGTTCTTTGCACGTTGGACTTTGTTCTTGCTATTGTTTCATGCGGAGGACGATATTTTGTGAACTGTTTGAAATGATTCTTGTCCTGGGATAAACTGTTGTGCCCTCGGCTTTGGGGGATGCACAAAGATTTAGGGATGGGCATGGCGAGTATGGATTGAATTAGAATTTCATTGTCGAGGCAGCCATTTTCTGAACTGTGACACGATTCTGCTTCTGAGATAATCTAAAGTGCATTTGGAGTGTCGGCGGATTTGGGGTGCGCACTGAAATGGGGATAGCGCACATTTAGGGATTTGGGGTGCGCACTGAAATGGGGATAGCGCACATTTAGGGATTGGGGTGCGCTCTGAAATGGCGATAGCGCACATTTAGGGATTTGGGGTGAGCACTGAAATGGGGATAGCGCACATTTAGGGATTTGGGGTGCGCACTGAAATGGCGATAGCGCACATTTAGGGATTTGGGGTGCGCACTGAAATGGCGATAGCGCACATTTAGGGATTTAGGTTTGCGCACGGACACAGGGTGTATTCATTCTCCAATATGGCGGCGCACACTGATTCGCGAATTGTGCAAACTTAGGACTGTGTCGTCCAGTATGGAGGTGCACATCTGGCTGTACACGGATTTTGAGTGACACCCAGAATTGGATGTGTCGGCCGATCTGGAGTGGGGATATTTAATATTGAGACCGCCATTTCCTGAACTGTTTGAAATAATTTCTGCTCAGAGGATTATGTTTGCGGGGGTGTCAGCTTGTGGGTGCGCACCGAGTGGGTGATTTGGTGACTTGTGGGCACATGACTTTGGGGGATGTATATGGATTTGGGGGTGTGCGCGGAATAAGGGGTTGTGTCGTCGAACAAGAGAGTTCGCACGAATTTGCCGTCACATGTGTGTAGGCCGATCTCGAGAAGCAAACACATTCGGGGTGCATGGGGATTTTAAGTGTAGAGACAGGCATTTATTGTTTACTGTTTGAAGTAATTGCTGCTCTGAGATCATTTATAGTAGATGTGGGTGTGTGAGCGTGTTCGGGGTGCTCACAGTTTTGCGATGGCGCCGATTTGGATGTGCGTCGGCACACTGTTTTGGAGTTACATGCAAGAAAGGTATGTCGGCCAGCTCAAATGTTCTGAGGAACGCCAGAAACATTTATTTACGGGTCATGAGGAATCCTTACTGCCCGTCTCCTGACCCACCTTCCGTGCTGGCTCCGCGCTCCTTCTACTACACACCCCAAACCCTGACACAACGGCACGGCTGCATTTTCGGACTGTGGTTGTGGTCTGGGTAAACTCGAAACTGCCTGGCAGGGCCGGAATCACAGGGGTACAATTCTATGTTTTAGTTATTAGTTATTTGTTCTCACTCCCTGGCCCCCAGTCCCCGGCTAAATTTTAATTCTGGCACCCACATACTGGCATGGGGAAATGTAATGCTGCCATTTTTAGCAGTTTGTAAAGTTGTTTAATCACAGTAACAGCTCCGTGTGTTCTGTTATTTACTCCAGAGGAGGGGATAACGTTTTTAAAGTTATTTTGTTATGTCGCTAGTTTACCCAGGCTAGAAATAAAATAAATGTATTTGCTCCAAGGTAGCGGTCCAATTGAACGTCCCCATTAGGGCATCACTTAATTCTGGAGATGTTAGAGTCCTCAGTAATTAGGGTATAGGTTTAAGCGGCCTTAATTTCAAAGTTATATTTTCTAGTTTAGAGTAGTTATTTGCCGATTTTCCTTTCTATTGCTACTAGGGTCCCGGGGCCTCTTGCCTTTCCCTGCCCTGCGACTCCCCGAGGTGGGGGAGGTTGCTTCGGCCCTCATGGAGCGGCGTTCCGCTGCTGTCAGTCTCTTCGTAGGGAGGAATGACGGATTTACCGATGACCCGGACTCCGAGACGGACACGAGGTCCGAGGTAGACTCGGTGTCTGGGGAAGTCCTGGCGTCGGGCGGCTGGAGACCCTGTGCTAAGCTTCATCACTGCGAGGCTGCGAGAATGTTAGATTGCAGGCAATGAGTGCTCAGGTATGAGGGGGGAGGGGTTGGCCATGGTTTGTAGGGCTGTGTGGCCGGGGTTAGAGTTAGGGTGAGGGTATAATTGCGCGGACATTAGGAAAATTATACCCCTCGGATTTCTTGATCTTGTTACTGGGGATTCAGTATCACACAACCCTGAAACTGTGGTCTGGCCCACGCATTGATTAACCAGGCCCCACGCTTGCCTTTATTGTGAACATCTTTTTTAAGGTGTAAGGTTATTAATATTGGTAAAGTGACGGGTCTGTTACTTACCGATCGTGTTGGCGGGGATGTTGGTTACAGGAAATGCGTGCTATGTGTCGGCGTGTGTAGACCACCGTTTCTGGTGGCGTGGGGACCACAGTCCGTGGTGGGAAGTGGGTATTTATGGAGGTTGTATTTTCTCCATGGTCCAGGGTGATGAAAGGCTTGCCACTTTGAGCATTAGGGCATGTAAGACCCAGCTGTTAGTTTTTATTTTGACCATTTGGGGAGTACATTATGTTTTGAGGTCTAGTTATTTGGCTTCACCTCGCAGTAAGATGTAAACTCCCTGCATTTGTTTTTCTCTGAGCTTTATGTTAAATCTGTCTGTGTCGGGGGCGGGCGCACACGAGAGTAAATTAACAGAATTTATTGGATGTTCAGTGTCACTTAACCCTGCAACCTGGAGTTTAGGGGTGACATATTTTCTGTGATCCCTTGGCTTTTTATTGCCATCCCGTGGAAAAGGATAATGAAAAGCTTGTCACCTTTGATGAGTTGCAATTATGTGGGCAATGGGAAATTATCTTGTGTTTTCTGATCCTATGATTGGACGCTCATCGTCACGCAAACCTGCCATATTGCTCTGCCCCAGGACTTCATCACCAAAGTCAACACTTACCTTTACTGGGATCCTCCTCGTCCGTGCACAGGTTTTAATGTTTATCTTTACAACTATGCTAATGTGGTTGGTTATTGCTTATCGTTGGTGTCTCGGCGAGCGTTAAAGGGTGAGTAGGTCAGTTGTTGGGGAGGTATGTGGACCAGGGTTTCTGTGGCTGTGAGGGTCAGGTGTTGTGACGGTGTGTGGACCAGAGTTTCTGTGGCTGTGAGGGTCAGGTGTTGTGACGGTGTTTGGGGCAGGGTTTCTGTGACTGTGAGGGACAGGTGTTGTGACGGTGTGTGGGCCAGGGTTTCAGTGGCTGTGAGGGTCAGGTGTTGTGACGGTGTGTGGGACAGGGTTTCTGTGGCTGTGAGGGTCAGGTGTTGTGACGGTGTGTGGACCAGGGTTTCTGTGGCTGTGAGGATCAGGTGTTGTGACGGTGTGTGGACCAGGGTTTCTGTGGCTGTGAGGGTCAGGTGCTGTGAAGGTGTGTGGGCCAGGGTTTCTGTGGCTGTGAGGGTCAGGTGTTGTGACGGTGTGTGGGCCAGGGTTTCTGTGTCTGTGAGGGTCAGGAGTTGTGACGGTGTGTGGACCAGGGTTTCTGTGGCTGTGAGGGTCAGGTGTTGTGACGGTGTGTGGTCTAGTGTTTCTGTGGCTGTGAGGGTCAGGTGTTGTGACAGTGTGTGGGCCAGGGTTTCAGTGGCTGTGAGGGTCAGGTGTTGTGACGGTGTGCGGGACAGGGTTTCTGTGGCTGTGAGGGTCAGGTGTTGTGACGGTGTGTGGGCCAGGGTTTCTGTGGCTGTGAGGGTCAGGTGTTGTGACGGTGTGTGGACTAGTGTTTCTGTGGCTGTGAGGGTCAGGTGTTGTGACGGTGTGTGGGCCAGGGTTTCAGTGGCTGTGAGGGTCAGGTGTTGTGACGGTGTGCGGGACAGGGTTTCTGTGGCTGTGAGGGTCAGGTGTTGTGACGGTGTGTGGGCCAGGGTTTCTGTGGCTGTGAGGGTCAGGTGTTGTGACGGTGTGTGGACCAGGGTTTCTGTGGCTGTGATGGTCAGGTGTGGTGACGGTGTGTGGACCAGAGTTTCTGTGGCTGTGAGGGTCAGGTGTTGTGACGGTGTTTGGGGCAGGGTTTCTGTGACTGTGAGGGACAGGTGTTGTGACGGTGTGTGGGCCAGGGTTTCAGTGGCTGTGAGGGTCAGGTGTTGTGACGGTGTGTGGGACAGTGTTTCTGTGGCTGTGAGGGTCAGGTGTGGTGAAGGTATGTGGGTCAGGGTTTCTGTGACTGTGAGGGACAGGTGTTGTGACGGTGTGTGGGCCAGGGTTTCAGTGGCTGTGAGGGTCAGGTGTTGTGACGGTGTGTGGGACAGTGTTTCTGTGGCTGTGAGGGTCAGGTGTGGTGAAGGTATGTGGGTCAGGGTTTCAGTGGCTGTGAGGGTCAGGTGTTGTGACGGTGTGTGGGACAGTGTTTCTGTGGCTGTAAGGGTCAGGTGTTGTGACGGTGTGTGGGTCAGGGTTTCTGTGACTGTGAGGGTCAGGTGTTGTAACGGGGAGTGGGTCAGGGTTTCTGTGTCTGTGAGGGTCAGGTGTTGTGACGGTGTGTGGGTCAGGGTTTCTGTGGCTGTGAGGGTCAGGTGTTGTAACGGGGAGTGGGTCAGGGTTTCTGTGTCTGTGAGGGTCAGGTGTTGTGACGGGGTGTGGGTCAGGGTTTCTGTGTCTGTGAGGGTCAGGTGTTGTAACGGTGTGTGGACCAGGGTTTCTGTGACTGTGAGGGTCAGGTGTTGTGACGGTGTGTGGACCAGGGTTTCTGTGACTGTGAGGGTCAGGTGTTGTGACGGTGTGTGGGTCAGGGTTTCTCTGGCTGTGAGGGTCAGGTGTTGTGACGGTATGTGGGCCAGGGTTTCTGTGGCTGTAAGGGTCAGGTGTTGTGACGGTGTGTGGACCAGGGTTTCTGTGGCTGTGAGGGTCAGGTGTTGTGATGGGGTGTTGGCCAGGGTTTCTGTGGCTGTGAGGGTCAGGTGTTGTGACGGTGTGTGGACCAGGGTTTCTGTGGCTGTGAGGGTCAGGTGTTGTGACGGTGTGTGGACCAGGGTTTCTGTGACTGTGAGGGTCAGGTGTTGTGACGGTGTGTGGACCAGTGTTTCTGTGGCTGTGAGGGTCAGGTGTTGTGACGGTATGTGGGCCAGGGTTTCTGTGGCTGTAAGGGTCAGGTGCTGTGACGGTATGTTGACCAGGGTTTCTGTGGCTGTGAGGGTCAGGTGTAGTGACGCTGTGTGGACCAGGGTTTCTGTGGCTGTGAGGGTCAGGTGTAGTGACGCTGTGTGGACCAGGGTTTCTGTGACTGTGAGGGTCAGGTGTAGTGACGCTGTGTGGACCAGGGTTTCTGTGGCTGTGAGGGTCAGGTGTTGTGAAGGTGTGTGGGCCAGGGTTTCTGTGGCTGTGAGGGTCAGGTGTTGTGACGGTGTGTGGGCCAGGGTTTCTGTGTCTGTGAGGGTCAGGTGTTGTGACGGTGTGTGGACCAGGGTTTCTGTGGCTGTGAGGGTCAGGTGTTGTGGCGGTGTGTGGTCTAGGGTTTCTGTGGCTGTGAGGGTCAGGTGTGGTGACGGTGTGTGGGTCAGGGTTTCTGTGGCTGTGAGGGTCAGGTGTGGTGACGGTGTGTGGGTCAGGGTTTCTGTGGCTGTGAGGGTCAGGTGTTGTGACGGTGTGTGGGTCAGGGTTTCTGTGGCTGTGAGGGTCAGGTGTTGTGACGGTGTGTGGGCAAGGGTTTCTGTGGCTGTGAGGGTCAGGTGTTGTGACGGTGTGTGGGCCAGGGTTTCTGTGGCTGTGAGGGTCAGGTGTTGTGACGGTGTGTGGGTCAGGGTTTCTGTGGCTGTGAGGGTCAGGTGTTGTGACGGTGTGTGGGCCAGGATTTCTGTGGCTGTGAGGGTCAGGTGTTGTGACGGTGTGTGGGCCAGGGTTTCTGTGGCTGTGAGGGTCAGGTGTGGTGACGGTTTGTGGACCAGGGTTTCTGTGGCTGTGAGGGTCAGGTGTGGTGACGGTGTGTGGGCCAGGGTTTCTGTGGCTGTGAGGGTCAGGTGTTGTGACGGTGTGTGGACCAGGGTTTCTGTGGCTGTGACGGTCAGGTGTTGTGACGGGGTGTTGGCCAGGGTTTCTGTTGCTGTGAGGGTCAGGTGTTGTGACGGTGTGTGGGTCAGGGTTTCTGTGGCTGTGAGGGTCAGGTGTTGTGACGGTGTGTGGGCCAGGGTTTCTGTGGCTGTGAGGGTCAGGTGTTGTGACGGTGTGTGGGCCAGGGTTTCTGTGGCTGTGAGGGTCAGGTGTTGTGACGGTGTGTGGGCAGGGTTTCTGTGGCTGTGAGGGTCAGGTGTTGTGACGGTGTGTGGGTCAGGGTTTCTGTGGCTGTGAGGGTCAGGTGTTGTGACGGTGTGTGGGCCAGGGTTTCTGTGGCTGTGAGGGTCAGGTGTTGTGACGGTGTGTGGGCCAGGGTTTCTGTGGCTGTGAGGGTCAGGTGTTGTGACGGTGTGTGGGCAGGGTTTCTGTGGCTGTGAGGGTCAGGTGTTGTGACGGGGTGTGGGCAGCGTTTCTGTGGCTGTGAGGGTCAGGTGTTGTGACGGGGTGTTGGCCAGGGTTTCTGTGGCTGTGACGGTCAGGTGTTGTGACGGGGTGTTGGCCAGGGTTTCTGTTGCTGTGAGCGTCAGGTGTTGTGACGGTGTGTGGGTCAGGGTTTCTGTGGCTGTGAGGGTCAGGTGTTGTGACGGTGTGTGGGCCAGGGTTTCTGTGGCTGTGAGGGTCAGGTGTTGTGACGGTGTGTGGGCCAGGTTTTCTGTGGCTGTGAGGGTCAGGTGTTGTGACGGGGTGTTGGCCAGGGTTTCTGTTGCTGTGAGGGTCAGGTGTTGTGACGGTGTGTGGGTCAGGGTTTCTGTGGCTGTGAGAGTCAGGTGTTGTGACGGTGTGTGGGTCAGGGTTTCTGTGGCTGTGAGGGTCAGGTGTTGTGACGGTGTGTGGGCCAGGGTTTCTGTGGCTGTGAGGGTCAGGTGTTGTGACGGTGTGTGGGCCAGGGTTTCTGTGGCTGTGACGGTCAGGTGTTGTGACGGATGTGTGGGTCAGGGTTTCTGTGGCTGTGAGGGTCAGGTGTTGTGAAGGTGTGTGGGCCAGGGTTTCTGTGGCTGTGAGGGTCAGGTGTTGTGACGGTGTGTGGGCCAGGGTTTCTGTGTCTGTGAGGGTCAGGTGTTGTGACGGTGTGTGGACCAGGGTTTCTGTGGCTGTGAGGGTCAGGTGTTGTGGCGGTGTGTGGTCTAGGGTTTCTGTGGCTGTGAGGGTCAGGTGTGGTGACGGTGTGTGGGTCAGGGTTTCTGTGGCTGTGAGGGTCAGGTGTGGTGACGGTGTGTGGGTCAGGGTTTCTGTGGCTGTGAGGGTCAGGTGTTGTGACGGTGTGTGGGTCAGGGTTTCTGTGGCTGTGAGGGTCAGGTGTTGTGACGGTGTGTGGGCAAGGGTTTCTGTGGCTGTGAGGGTCAGGTGTTGTGACGGTGTGTGGGCCAGGGTTTCTGTGGCTGTGAGGGTCAGGTGTTGTGACGGTGTGTGGGTCAGGGTTTCTGTGGCTGTGAGGGTCAGGTGTTGTGACGGTGTGTGGGCCAGGATTTCTGTGGCTGTGAGGGTCAGGTGTTGTGACGGTGTGTGGGCCAGGGTTTCTGTGGCTGTGAGGGTCAGGTGTGGTGACGGTTTGTGGACCAGGGTTTCTGTGGCTGTGAGGGTCAGGTGTGGTGACGGTGTGTGGGCCAGGGTTTCTGTGGCTGTGAGGGTCAGGTGTTGTGACGGTGTGTGGACCAGGGTTTCTGTGGCTGTGACGGTCAGGTGTTGTGACGGGGTGTTGGCCAGGGTTTCTGTTGCTGTGAGGGTCAGGTGTTGTGACGGTGTGTGGGTCAGGGTTTCTGTGGCTGTGAGGGTCAGGTGTTGTGACGGTGTGTGGGCCAGGGTTTCTGTGGCTGTGAGGGTCAGGTGTTGTGACGGTGTGTGGGCCAGGGTTTCTGTGGCTGTGAGGGTCAGGTGTTGTGACGGTGTGTGGGCAGGGTTTCTGTGGCTGTGAGGGTCAGGTGTTGTGACGGTGTGTGGGTCAGGGTTTCTGTGGCTGTGAGGGTCAGGTGTTGTGACGGTGTGTGGGCCAGGGTTTCTGTGGCTGTGAGGGTCAGGTGTTGTGACGGTGTGTGGGCCAGGGTTTCTGTGGCTGTGAGGGTCAGGTGTTGTGACGGTGTGTGGGCAGGGTTTCTGTGGCTGTGAGGGTCAGGTGTTGTGACGGGGTGTGGGCAGCGTTTCTGTGGCTGTGAGGGTCAGGTGTTGTGACGGGGTGTTGGCCAGGGTTTCTGTGGCTGTGACGGTCAGGTGTTGTGACGGGGTGTTGGCCAGGGTTTCTGTTGCTGTGAGCGTCAGGTGTTGTGACGGTGTGTGGGTCAGGGTTTCTGTGGCTGTGAGGGTCAGGTGTTGTGACGGTGTGTGGGCCAGGGTTTCTGTGGCTGTGAGGGTCAGGTGTTGTGACGGTGTGTGGGCCAGGTTTTCTGTGGCTGTGAGGGTCAGGTGTTGTGACGGGGTGTTGGCCAGGGTTTCTGTTGCTGTGAGGGTCAGGTGTTGTGACGGTGTGTGGGTCAGGGTTTCTGTGGCTGTGAGAGTCAGGTGTTGTGACGGTGTGTGGGTCAGGGTTTCTGTGGCTGTGAGGGTCAGGTGTTGTGACGGTGTGTGGGCCAGGGTTTCTGTGGCTGTGAGGGTCAGGTGTTGTGACGGTGTGTGGGCCAGGGTTTCTGTGGCTGTGACGGTCAGGTGTTGTGACGGATGTGTGGGTCAGGGTTTCTGTGGCTGTGAGGGTCAGGTGTTGTGACGGTGTGTGGGCCAGGGTTTCTGTGGCTGTGAGGGTCAGGTGTGGTGACGGTTTGTGGACCAGGGTTTCTGTGGCTGTGAGGGTCAGGTGTGGTGACGGTGTGTGGGCCAGGGTTTCTGTGGCTGTGAGGGTCAGGTGTTGTGACGGTATGTGGACCAGGGTTTCTGAGGCTGTGACGGTCAGGTGTTGTGACGGGGTGTTGGCCAGGGTTTCTGTTGCTGTGAGGGTCAGGTGTTGTGACGGTGTGTGGGTCAGGGTTTCTGTGGCTGTGAGGGTCAGGTGTTGTGACGGTGTGTGGACCAGGGTTTCTGTGGCTGTGAGGGTCAGGTGTTGTGACGGTGTGTGGGCAGGGTTTCTGTGGCTGTGAGGGTCAGGTGTTGTGACGGGGTGTGGGCAGGGTTTCTGTGGCTGTGAGGGTCAGGTGTTGTGACGGGGTGTTGGCCAGGGTTTCTGTGGCTGTGACGGTCAGGTGTTGTGACGGGGTGTTGGCCAGGGTTTCTGTTGCTGTGAGCGTCAGGTGTTGTGACGGTGTGTGGGTCAGGGTTTCTGTGGCTGTGAGGGTCAGGTGTTGTGACGGTGTGTGGGCCAGGGTTTCTGTGGCTGTGAGGGTCAGGTGTTGTGACGGTGTGTGGGCCAGGGTTTCCGTGGCTGTGAGGGTCAGGTGTTGTGACGGGGTGTTGGCCAGGGTTTCTGTTGCTGTGAGGGTCAGGTGTTGTGACGGTGTGTGGGTCAGGGTTTCTGTGGCTGTGAGGGTCAGGTGTTGTGACGGTGTGTGGGTCAGGGTTTCTGTGGCTGTGAGGGTCAGGTGTTGTGACGGTGTGTGGGCCAGGGTTTCTGTGGCTGTGAGGGTCAGGTGTTGTGACGGTGTGTGGGCCAGGGTTTAAGTGGCTGTGACGGTCAGGTGTTGTGACGGTGTGTGGGTCAGTGTTTCTGTGGCTGTGAGGGTCAGGTGTTGTGACGGTGTGTGGACCAGGGTTTCTGTGGCTGTGACGGTCAGGTGTTGTGACGGGGTGTTGGCCAGGGTTTCTGTTGCTGTGAGGGTCAGGTGTTGTGACGGTGTGTGGGTCAGGGTTTCTGTGGCTGTGAGGGTCAGGTGTTGTGACGGTGTGTGGGCCAGGGTTTCTGTGGCTGTGAGGGTCAGGTGTTGTGACGGTGTGTGGGCCAGGGTTTCTGTGGCTGTGAGGGTCAGGTGTTGTGACGGTGTGTGGGCAGGGTTTCTGTGGCTGTGAGGGTCAGGTGTTGTGACGGTGTGTGGGTCAGGGTTTCTGTGGCTGTGAGGGTCAGGTGTTGTGACGGTGTGTGGGCCAGGGTTTCTGTGGCTGTGAGGGTCAGGTGTTGTGACGGTGTGTGGGCCAGGGTTTCTGTGGCTGTGAGGGTCAGGTGTTGTGACGGTGTGTGGGCAGGGTTTCTGTGGCTGTGAGGGTCAGGTGTTGTGACGGGGTGTGGGCAGCGTTTCTGTGGCTGTGAGGGTCAGGTGTTGTGACGGGGTGTTGGCCAGGGTTTCTGTGGCTGTGACGGTCAGGTGTTGTGACGGGGTGTTGGCCAGGGTTTCTGTTGCTGTGAGCGTCAGGTGTTGTGACGGTGTGTGGGTCAGGGTTTCTGTGGCTGTGAGGGTCAGGTGTTGTGACGGTGTGTGGGCCAGGGTTTCTGTGGCTGTGAGGGTCAGGTGTTGTGACGGTGTGTGGGCCAGGTTTTCTGTGGCTGTGAGGGTCAGGTGTTGTGACGGGGTGTTGGCCAGGGTTTCTGTTGCTGTGAGGGTCAGGTGTTGTGACGGTGTGTGGGTCAGGGTTTCTGTGGCTGTGAGAGTCAGGTGTTGTGACGGTGTGTGGGTCAGGGTTTCTGTGGCTGTGAGGGTCAGGTGTTGTGACGGTGTGTGGGCCAGGGTTTCTGTGGCTGTGAGGGTCAGGTGTTGTGACGGTGTGTGGGCCAGGGTTTCTGTGGCTGTGACGGTCAGGTGTTGTGACGGATGTGTGGGTCAGGGTTTCTGTGGCTGTGAGGGTCAGGTGTTGTGACGGTGTGTGGGCCAGGGTTTCTGTGGCTGTGAGGGTCAGGTGTGGTGACGGTTTGTGGACCAGGGTTTCTGTGGCTGTGAGGGTCAGGTGTGGTGACGGTGTGTGGGCCAGGGTTTCTGTGGCTGTGAGGGTCAGGTGTTGTGACGGTATGTGGACCAGGGTTTCTGAGGCTGTGACGGTCAGGTGTTGTGACGGGGTGTTGGCCAGGGTTTCTGTTGCTGTGAGGGTCAGGTGTTGTGACGGTGTGTGGGTCAGGGTTTCTGTGGCTGTGAGGGTCAGGTGTTGTGACGGTGTGTGGACCAGGGTTTCTGTGGCTGTGAGGGTCAGGTGTTGTGACGGTGTGTGGGCAGGGTTTCTGTGGCTGTGAGGGTCAGGTGTTGTGACGGGGTGTGGGCAGGGTTTCTGTGGCTGTGAGGGTCAGGTGTTGTGACGGGGTGTTGGCCAGGGTTTCTGTGGCTGTGACGGTCAGGTGTTGTGACGGGGTGTTGGCCAGGGTTTCTGTTGCTGTGAGCGTCAGGTGTTGTGACGGTGTGTGGGTCAGGGTTTCTGTGGCTGTGAGGGTCAGGTGTTGTGACGGTGTGTGGGCCAGGGTTTCTGTGGCTGTGAGGGTCAGGTGTTGTGACGGTGTGTGGGCCAGGGTTTCCGTGGCTGTGAGGGTCAGGTGTTGTGACGGGGTGTTGGCCAGGGTTTCTGTTGCTGTGAGGGTCAGGTGTTGTGACGGTGTGTGGGTCAGGGTTTCTGTGGCTGTGAGGGTCAGGTGTTGTGACGGTGTGTGGGTCAGGGTTTCTGTGGCTGTGAGGGTCAGGTGTTGTGACGGTGTGTGGGCCAGGGTTTCTGTGGCTGTGAGGGTCAGGTGTTGTGACGGTGTGTGGGCCAGGGTTTAAGTGGCTGTGACGGTCAGGTGTTGTGACGGTGTGTGGGTCAGTGTTTCTGTGGCTGTGAGGGTCAGGTGTTGTGACGGTGTGTGGGCCAGGGTTTCTGTGGCTGTGAGGGTCAGGTGTGGTGACGGTTTGTGGACCAGGGTTTCTGTGGCTGTGAGGGTCAGGTGTGGTGACGGTGTGTGGGCCAGGGTTTCTGTGGCTGTGAGGGTCAGGTGTTGTGACGGTGTGTGGACCAGGGTTTCTGTGGCTGTGACGGTCAGGTGTTGTGACGGGGTGTTGGCCAGGGTTTCTGTTGCTGTGAGGGTCAGGTGTTGTGACGGTGTGTGGGTCAGGGTTTCTGTGGCTGTGAGGGTCAGGTGTTGTGACGGTGTGTGGACCAGGGTTTCTGTGTCTGTGAGGGTCAGGTGTTGTGACGGTGTGTGGGCCAGGGTTTCTGTGGCTGTGAGGGTCAGGTGTTGTGACGGTGTGTGGGCCAGGGTTTCTGTGGCTGTGAGGGTCAGGTGTTGTGACGGTGTGTGGGCCAGGGTTTCTGTGGCTGTGAGGGTCAGGTGTTGTGACGGTGTGTGGGCAGGGTTTCTGTGGCTGTGAGGGTCAGGTGTTGTGACGGTGTGTGGGCCAGGGTTTCTGTGGCTGTGAGGGTCAGGTGTGGTGACGGTGTGTGGGTCAGGGATTCTGTGGCTGTGAGGGTCAGGTGTGGTGACGGTGTGTGGGTCAGGGTTTCTGTGGCTGTGAGGGTCAGGTGTTGTGACGGTGTGTGGGACAGGGTTTCTGTGGCTGTGAGGGTCAGGTGTGGTGAAGGTATGTGGGCCAGGTTTTCTGTGGCTGTGAGGGTCAGGTGTTGTGACGGTGTGTGGGCCAGGGTTTCTGTGGCTGTGGAGGTCAGGTGTTGTGACGGTGTGTGGGCCAGTGTTTCTGTGGCTGTGAGGGTCAGGTGTGGTGACGGTTTGTGGACCAGGGTTTCTGTGGCTGTGAGGGTCAGGTGTTGTGACGGGGTGTGGGTCAGGGTTTCTGTGTCTGTGAGGGTCAGGTGTTGTGACGGTGTGTGGGCCAGGGTTTCTGTGGCTGTGAGGGTCAGGTGTTGTGACGGGGTGTGGGTCAGGGTTTCTGTGTCTGTGAGGGTCAGGTGTTGTGACGGGGTGTGGGTCAGGGTTTCTGTGTCTGTGAGGGTCAGGTGTTGTGACGGTGTGTGGGCCAGGGTTTCTGTGTCTGTGAGGGTCAGGTGTTGTGACGGTGTGTGGGACAGGGTTTCTGTGGCTGTGAGGGTCAGGTGTTGTGACGGGGTGTGGGTCAGGGTTTCTGTGTCTGTGAGGGTCAGGTGTTGTGACGGTGTGTGGACCAGGGTTTCTGTGGCTGTGAGGGTCAGGTGTTGTGACGGGGTGCGGGTCAGGGTTTCAGTGTCTGTGAGGGTCAGGTGTTATGACGGTGTGTGGACCAGGGTTTCTGTGTTTGTGAGGGTCAGGTGTTGTGACGGTGTGTGGGCCAGGGTTTCTGTGGCTGTGTGGGTCAGGTGTTGTGACGGTGTGTGGGCCAGGGTTTCTGTGTCTGTGAGGGTCAGGTGTTGTGACGGTGTGTGGGCCAGGGTTTCTGTGTCTGTGAGGGTCAGGTGTTGTGACGGTGTGTGGACCATGTTTTCTGTGACTGTGAGGGTCAGGTGTTGTGACGGTGTGTGGGCCAGGGTTTCAGTGGCTGTGAGGGTCAGGTGTTGTGACGGTGTGTGGGACAGTGTTTCTGTGGCTGTGAGGGTCAGGTGTGGTGAAGGTATGTGGGTCAGGGTTTCTGTGACTGTGAGGGACAGGTGTTGTGACGGTGTGTGGGCCAGGGTTTCAGTGGCTGTGAGGGTCAGGTGTTGTGACGGTGTGTGGGACAGTGTTTCTGTGGCTGTGAGGGTCAGGTGTGGTGAAGGTATGTGGGTCAGGGTTTCAGTGGCTGTGAGGGTCAGGTGTTGTGACGGTGTGTGGGACAGTGTTTCTGTGGCTGTAAGGGTCAGGTGTTGTGACGGTGTGTGGGTCAGGGTTTCTGTGACTGTGAGGGTCAGGTGTTGTAACGGGGAGTGGGTCAGGGTTTCTGTGTCTGTGAGGGTCAGGTGTTGTGACGGTGTGTGGGTCAGGGTTTCTGTGGCTGTGAGGGTCAGGTGTTGTAACGGGGAGTGGGTCAGGGTTTCTGTGTCTGTGAGGGTCAGGTGTTGTGACGGGGTGTGGGTCAGGGTTTCTGTGTCTGTGAGGGTCAGGTGTTGTAACGGTGTGTGGACCAGGGTTTCTGTGACTGTGAGGGTCAGGTGTTGTGACGGTGTGTGGACCAGGGTTTCTGTGACTGTGAGGGTCAGGTGTTGTGACGGTGTGTGGGTCAGGGTTTCTCTGGCTGTGAGGGTCAGGTGTTGTGACGGTATGTGGGCCAGGGTTTCTGTGGCTGTAAGGGTCAGGTGTTGTGACGGTGTGTGGACCAGGGTTTCTGTGGCTGTGAGGGTCAGGTGTTGTGACGGGGTGTTGGCCAGGGTTTCTGTGGCTGTGAGGGTCAGGTGTTGTGACGGTGTGTGGACCAGGGTTTCTGTGGCTGTGAGGGTCAGGTGTTGTGACGGTGTGTGGACCAGGGTTTCTGTGACTGTGAGGGTCAGGTGTTGTGACGGTGTGTGGACCAGTGTTTCTGTGGCTGTGAGGGTCAGGTGTTGTGACGGTATGTGGGCCAGGGTTTCTGTGGCTGTAAGGGTCAGGTGCTGTGACGGTATGTAGACCAGGGTTTCTGTGGCTGTGAGGGTCAGGTGTAGTGACGCTGTGTGGACCAGGGTTTCTGTGGCTGTGAGGGTCAGGTGTAGTGACGCTGTGTGGACCAGGGTTTCTGTGACTGTGAGGGTCAGGTGTAGTGACGCTGTGTGGACCAGGGTTTCTGTGGCTGTGAGGGTCAGGTGTTGTGAAGGTGTGTGGGCCAGGGTTTCTGTGGCTGTGAGGGTCAGGTGTTGTGACGGTGTGTGTGCCAGGGTTTCTGTGTCTGTGAGGGTCAGGTGTTGTGACGGTGTGTGGACCAGGGTTTCTGTGGCTGTGAGGGTCAGGTGTTGTGGCGGTGTGTGGTCTAGGGTTTCTGTGGCTGTGAGGGTCAGGTGTGGTGACGGTGTGTGGGTCAGGGTTTCTGTGGCTGTGAGGGTCAGGTGTGGTGACGGTGTGTGGGTCAGGGTTTCTGTGGCTGTGAGGGTCAGGTGTTGTGACGGTTTGTGGGTCAGGGTTTCTGTGGCTGTGAGGGTCAGGTTTTGTGACGGTGTGTGGGCAAGGGTTTCTGTGGCTGTGAGGGTCAGGTGTTGTGACGGTGTGTGGGCCAGGGTTTCTGTGGCTGTGAGGGTCAGGTGTTGTGACGGTGTGTGGGTCAGGGTTTCTGTGGCTGTGAGGGTCAGGTGTTGTGACGGTGTGTGGGCCAGGGTTTCTGTGGCTGTGAGGGTCAGGTGTTGTGACGGTGTGTGGGCCAGGGTTTCTGTGGCTGTGAGGGTCAGGTGTGGTGACGGTTTGTGGACCAGGGTTTCTGTGGCTGTGAGGGTCAGGTGTGGTGACGGTGTGTGGGCCAGGGTTTCTGTGGCTGTGAGGGTCAGGTGTTGTGACGGTGTGTGGACCAGGGTTTCTGTGGCTGTGACGGTCAGGTGTTGTGACGGGGTGTTGGCCAGGGTTTCTGTTGCTGTGAGGGTCAGGTGTTGTGACGGTGTGTGGGTCAGGGTTTCTGTGGCTGTGAGGGTCAGGTGTTGTGACGGTGTGTGGGCCAGGGTTTCTGTGGCTGTGAGGGTCAGGTGTTGTGACGGTGTGTGGGCCAGGGTTTCTGTGGCTGTGAGGGTCAGGTGTTGTGACGGTGTGTGGGCAGGGTTTCTGTGGCTGTGAGGGTCAGGTGTTGTGACGGTGTGTGGGTCAGGGTTTCTGTGGCTGTGAGGGTCAGGTGTTGTGACGGTGTGTGGGCCAGGGTTTCTGTGGCTGTGAGGGTCAGGTGTTGTGACGGTGTGTGGGCCAGGGTTTCTGTGGCTGTGAGGGTCAGGTGTTGTGACGGTGTGTGGGCAGGGTTTCTGTGGCTGTGAGGGTCAGGTGTTGTGACGGGGTGTGGGCAGCGTTTCTGTGGCTGTGAGGGTCAGGTGTTGTGACGGGGTGTTGGCCAGGGTTTCTGTGGCTGTGACGGTCAGGTGTTGTGACGGGGTGTTGGCCAGGGTTTCTGTTGCTGTGAGCGTCAGGTGTTGTGACGGTGTGTGGGTCAGGGTTTCTGTGGCTGTGAGGGTCAGGTGTGGTGACGGTGTGTGGGTCAGGGTTTCTGTGGCTGTGAGGGTCAGGTGTGGTGACGGTGTGTGGGTCAGGGTTTCTGTGGCTGTGAGGGTCAGGTGTTGTGACGGTGTGTGGGTCAGGGTTTCTGTGGCTGTGAGGGTCAGGTGTTGTGACGGTGTGTGGGCAAGGGTTTCTGTGGCTGTGAGGGTCAGGTGTTGTGACGGTGTGTGGGCCAGGGTTTCTGTGGCTGTGAGGGTCAGGTGTTGTGACGGTGTGTGGGTCAGGGTTTCTGTGGCTGTGAGTGTCAGGTGTTGTGACGGTGTGTGGGCCAGGGTTTCTGTGGCTGTGAGCGTCAGGTGTTGTGACGGTGTGTGGGCCAGGGTTTCTGTGGCTGTGAGGGTCAGGTGTGGTGACGGTTTGTGGACCAGGGTTTCTGTGGCTGTGAGGGTCAGGTGTGGTGACGGTGTGTGGGCCAGGGTTTCTGTGGTTGTGAGGGTCAGGTGTTGTGACGGTGTGTGGACCAGTGTTTCTGTGGCTGTGACGGTCAGGTGTTGTGACGGGGTGTTGGCCAGGGTTTCTGTTGCTGTGAGGGTCAGGTGTTGTGACGGTGTGTGGGTCAGGGTTTCTGTGGCTGTGAGGGTCAGGTGTTGTGACGGTGTGTGGGCCAGGGTTTCTGTGGCTGTGAGGGTCAGGTGTTGTGACGGTGTGTGGGCCAGGGTTTCTGTGGCTGTGAGGGTCAGATGTTGTGACGGTGTGTGGGCAGGGTTTCTGTGGCTGTGAGGGTCAGGTGTTGTGACGGTGTGTGGGTCAGGGTTTCTGTGGCTGTGAGGGTCAGGTGTTGTGACGGTGTGTGGGCCAGGGTTTCAGTGGCTGTGAGGGTCAGGTGTTGTGACGGTGTGTGGGACAGTGTTTCTGTGGCTGTGAGGGTCAGGTGTGGTGAAGGTATGTGGGTCAGGGTTTCAGTGGCTGTGAGGGTCAGGTGTTGTGACGGTGTGTGGGACAGTGTTTCTGTGGCTGTAAGGGTCAGGTGTTGTGACGGTGTGTGGGTCAGGGTTTCTGTGACTGTGAGGGTCAGGTGTTGTAACGGGGAGTGGGTCAGGGTTTCTGTGTCTGTGAGGGTCAGGTGTTGTGACGGTGTGTGGGTCAGGGTTTCTGTGGCTGTGAGGGTCAGGTGTTGTAACGGGGAGTGGGTCAGGGTTTCTGTGTCTGTGAGGGTCAGGTGTTGTGACGGGGTGTGGGTCAGGGTTTCTGTGTCTGTGAGGGTCAGGTGTTGTAACGGTGTGTGGACCAGGGTTTCTGTGACTGTGAGGGTCAGGTGTTGTGACGGTGTGTGGACCAGGGTTTCTGTGACTGTGAGGGTCAGGTGTTGTGACGGTGTGTGGGTCAGGGTTTCTCTGGCTGTGAGGGTCAGGTGTTGTGACGGTATGTGGGCCAGGGTTTCTGTGGCTGTAAGGGTCAGGTGTTGTGACGGTGTGTGGACCAGGGTTTCTGTGGCTGTGAGGGTCAGGTGTTGTGACGGGGTGTTGGCCAGGGTTTCTGTGGCTGTGAGGGTCAGGTGTTGTGACGGTGTGTGGACCAGGGTTTCTGTGGCTGTGAGGGTCAGGTGTTGTGACGGTGTGTGGACCAGGGTTTCTGTGACTGTGAGGGTCAGGTGTTGTGACGGTGTGTGGACCAGTGTTTCTGTGGCTGTGAGGGTCAGGTGTTGTGACGGTATGTGGGCCAGGGTTTCTGTGGCTGTAAGGGTCAGGTGCTGTGACGGTATGTAGACCAGGGTTTCTGTGGCTGTGAGGGTCAGGTGTAGTGACGCTGTGTGGACCAGGGTTTCTGTGGCTGTGAGGGTCAGGTGTAGTGACGCTGTGTGGACCAGGGTTTCTGTGACTGTGAGGGTCAGGTGTAGTGACGCTGTGTGGACCAGGGTTTCTGTGGCTGTGAGGGTCAGGTGTTGTGAAGGTGTGTGGGCCAGGGTTTCTGTGGCTGTGAGGGTCAGGTGTTGTGACGGTGTGTGGGCCAGGGTTTCTGTGTCTGTGAGGGTCAGGTGTTGTGACGGTGTGTGGACCAGGGTTTCTGTGGCTGTGAGGGTCAGGTGTTGTGGCGGTGTGTGGTCTAGGGTTTCTGTGGCTGTGAGGGTCAGGTGTGGTGACGGTGTGTGGGTCAGGGTTTCTGTGGCTGTGAGGGTCAGGTGTGGTGACGGTGTGTGGGTCAGGGTTTCTGTGGCTGTGAGGGTCAGGTGTTGTGACGGTTTGTGGGTCAGGGTTTCTGTGGCTGTGAGGGTCAGGTTTTGTGACGGTGTGTGGGCAAGGGTTTCTGTGGCTGTGAGGGTCAGGTGTTGTGACGGTGTGTGGGCCAGGGTTTCTGTGGCTGTGAGGGTCAGGTGTTGTGACGGTGTGTGGGTCAGGGTTTCTGTGGCTGTGAGGGTCAGGTGTTGTGACGGTGTGTGGGCCAGGGTTTCTGTGGCTGTGAGGGTCAGGTGTTGTGACGGTGTGTGGGCCAGGGTTTCTGTGGCTGTGAGGGTCAGGTGTGGTGACGGTTTGTGGACCAGGGTTTCTGTGGCTGTGAGGGTCAGGTGTGGTGACGGTGTGTGGGCCAGGGTTTCTGTGGCTGTGAGGGTCAGGTGTTGTGACGGTGTGTGGACCAGGGTTTCTGTGGCTGTGACGGTCAGGTGTTGTGACGGGGTGTTGGCCAGGGTTTCTGTTGCTGTGAGGGTCAGGTGTTGTGACGGTGTGTGGGTCAGGGTTTCTGTGGCTGTGAGGGTCAGGTGTTGTGACGGTGTGTGGGCCAGGGTTTCTGTGGCTGTGAGGGTCAGGTGTTGTGACGGTGTGTGGGCCAGGGTTTCTGTGGCTGTGAGGGTCAGGTGTTGTGACGGTGTGTGGGCAGGGTTTCTGTGGCTGTGAGGGTCAGGTGTTGTGACGGTGTGTGGGTCAGGGTTTCTGTGGCTGTGAGGGTCAGGTGTTGTGACGGTGTGTGGGCCAGGGTTTCTGTGGCTGTGAGGGTCAGGTGTTGTGACGGTGTGTGGGCCAGGGTTTCTGTGGCTGTGAGGGTCAGGTGTTGTGACGGTGTGTGGGCAGGGTTTCTGTGGCTGTGAGGGTCAGGTGTTGTGACGGGGTGTGGGCAGCGTTTCTGTGGCTGTGAGGGTCAGGTGTTGTGACGGGGTGTTGGCCAGGGTTTCTGTGGCTGTGACGGTCAGGTGTTGTGACGGGGTGTTGGCCAGGGTTTCTGTTGCTGTGAGCGTCAGGTGTTGTGACGGTGTGTGGGTCAGGGTTTCTGTGGCTGTGAGGGTCAGGTGTGGTGACGGTGTGTGGGTCAGGGTTTCTGTGGCTGTGAGGGTCAGGTGTGGTGACGGTGTGTGGGTCAGGGTTTCTGTGGCTGTGAGGGTCAGGTGTTGTGACGGTGTGTGGGCCAGGGTTTCTGTGGCTGTGAGGGTCAGGTGTGGTGACGGTTTGTGGACCAGGGTTTCTGTGGCTGTGAGGGTCAGGTGTGGTGACGGTGTGTGGGCCAGGGTTTCTGTGGCTGTGAGGGTCAGGTGTTGTGACGGTGTGTGGACCAGGGTTTCTGTGGCTGTGACGGTCAGGTGTTGTGACGGGGTGTTGGCCAGGGTTTCTGTTGCTGTGAGGGTCAGGTGTTGTGACGGTGTGTGGGTCAGGGTTTCTGTGGCTGTGAGGGTCAGGTGTTGTGACGGTGTGTGGGCCAGGGTTTCTGTGGCTGTGAGGGTCAGGTGTTGTGACGGTGTGTGGGCCAGGGTTTCTGTGGCTGTGAGGGTCAGGTGTTGTGACGGTGTGTGGGCAGGGTTTCTGTGGCTGTGAGGGTCAGGTGTTGTGACGGTGTGTGGGTCAGGGTTTCTGTGGCTGTGAGGGTCAGGTGTTGTGACGGTGTGTGGGCCAGGGTTTCTGTGGCTGTGAGGGTCAGGTGTTGTGACGGTGTGTGGGCCAGGGTTTCTGTGGCTGTGAGGGTCAGGTGTTGTGACGGTGTGTGGGCAGGGTTTCTGTGGCTGTGAGGGTCAGGTGTTGTGACGGGGTGTGGGCAGCGTTTCTGTGGCTGTGAGGGTCAGGTGTTGTGACGGGGTGTTGGCCAGGGTTTCTGTGGCTGTGACGGTCAGGTGTTGTGACGGGGTGTTGGCCAGGGTTTCTGTTGCTGTGAGCGTCAGGTGTTGTGACGGTGTGTGGGTCAGGGTTTCTGTGGCTGTGAGGGTCAGGTGTGGTGACGGTGTGTGGGTCAGGGTTTCTGTGGCTGTGAGGGTCAGGTGTGGTGACGGTGTGTGGGTCAGGGTTTCTGTGGCTGTGAGGGTCAGGTGTTGTGACGGTGTGTGGGTCAGGGTTTCTGTGGCTGTGAGGGTCAGGTGTTGTGACGGTGTGTGGGCAAGGGTTTCTGTGGCTGTGAGGGTCAGGTGTTGTGACGGTGTGTGGGCCAGGGTTTCTGTGGCTGTGAGGGTCAGGTGTTGTGACGGTGTGTGGGTCAGGGTTTCTGTGGCTGTGAGTGTCAGGTGTTGTGACGGTGTGTGGGCCAGGGTTTCTGTGGCTGTGAGCGTCAGGTGTTGTGACGGTGTGTGGGCCAGGGTTTCTGTGGCTGTGAGGGTCAGGTGTGGTGACGGTTTGTGGACCAGGGTTTCTGTGGCTGTGAGGGTCAGGTGTGGTGACGGTGTGTGGGCCAGGGTTTCTGTGGTTGTGAGGGTCAGGTGTTGTGACGGTGTGTGGACCAGTGTTTCTGTGGCTGTGACGGTCAGGTGTTGTGACGGGGTGTTGGCCAGGGTTTCTGTTGCTGTGAGGGTCAGGTGTTGTGACGGTGTGTGGGTCAGGGTTTCTGTGGCTGTGAGGGTCAGGTGTTGTGACGGTGTGTGGGCCAGGGTTTCTGTGGCTGTGAGGGTCAGGTGTTGTGACGGTGTGTGGGCCAGGGTTTCTGTGGCTGTGAGGGTCAGATGTTGTGACGGTGTGTGGGCAGGGTTTCTGTGGCTGTGAGGGTCAGGTGTTGTGACGGTGTGTGGGTCAGGGTTTCTGTGGCTGTGAGGGTCAGGTGTTGTGACGGTGTGTGGGCCAGGGTTTCAGTGGCTGTGAGGGTCAGGTGTTGTGACGGTGTGTGGGACAGTGTTTCTGTGGCTGTGAGGGTCAGGTGTGGTGAAGGTATGTGGGTCAGGGTTTCAGTGGCTGTGAGGGTCAGGTGTTGTGACGGTGTGTGGGACAGTGTTTCTGTGGCTGTAAGGGTCAGGTGTTGTGACGGTGTGTGGGTCAGGGTTTCTGTGACTGTGAGGGTCAGGTGTTGTAACGGGGAGTGGGTCAGGGTTTCTGTGTCTGTGAGGGTCAGGTGTTGTGACGGTGTGTGGGTCAGGGTTTCTGTGGCTGTGAGGGTCAGGTGTTGTAACGGGGAGTGGGTCAGGGTTTCTGTGTCTGTGAGGGTCAGGTGTTGTGACGGGGTGTGGGTCAGGGTTTCTGTGTCTGTGAGGGTCAGGTGTTGTAACGGTGTGTGGACCAGGGTTTCTGTGACTGTGAGGGTCAGGTGTTGTGACGGTGTGTGGACCAGGGTTTCTGTGACTGTGAGGGTCAGGTGTTGTGACGGTGTGTGGGTCAGGGTTTCTCTGGCTGTGAGGGTCAGGTGTTGTGACGGTATGTGGGCCAGGGTTTCTGTGGCTGTAAGGGTCAGGTGTTGTGACGGTGTGTGGACCAGGGTTTCTGTGGCTGTGAGGGTCAGGTGTTGTGACGGGGTGTTGGCCAGGGTTTCTGTGGCTGTGAGGGTCAGGTGTTGTGACGGTGTGTGGACCAGGGTTTCTGTGGCTGTGAGGGTCAGGTGTTGTGACGGTGTGTGGACCAGGGTTTCTGTGACTGTGAGGGTCAGGTGTTGTGACGGTGTGTGGACCAGTGTTTCTGTGGCTGTGAGGGTCAGGTGTTGTGACGGTATGTGGGCCAGGGTTTCTGTGGCTGTAAGGGTCAGGTGCTGTGACGGTATGTAGACCAGGGTTTCTGTGGCTGTGAGGGTCAGGTGTAGTGACGCTGTGTGGACCAGGGTTTCTGTGGCTGTGAGGGTCAGGTGTAGTGACGCTGTGTGGACCAGGGTTTCTGTGACTGTGAGGGTCAGGTGTAGTGACGCTGTGTGGACCAGGGTTTCTGTGGCTGTGAGGGTCAGGTGTTGTGAAGGTGTGTGGGCCAGGGTTTCTGTGGCTGTGAGGGTCAGGTGTTGTGACGGTGTGTGGGCCAGGGTTTCTGTGTCTGTGAGGGTCAGGTGTTGTGACGGTGTGTGGACCAGGGTTTCTGTGGCTGTGAGGGTCAGGTGTTGTGGCGGTGTGTGGTCTAGGGTTTCTGTGGCTGTGAGGGTCAGGTGTGGTGACGGTGTGTGGGTCAGGGTTTCTGTGGCTGTGAGGGTCAGGTGTGGTGACGGTGTGTGGGTCAGGGTTTCTGTGGCTGTGAGGGTCAGGTGTTGTGACGGTTTGTGGGTCAGGGTTTCTGTGGCTGTGAGGGTCAGGTTTTGTGACGGTGTGTGGGCAAGGGTTTCTGTGGCTGTGAGGGTCAGGTGTTGTGACGGTGTGTGGGCCAGGGTTTCTGTGGCTGTGAGGGTCAGGTGTTGTGACGGTGTGTGGGTCAGGGTTTCTGTGGCTGTGAGGGTCAGGTGTTGTGACGGTGTGTGGGCCAGGGTTTCTGTGGCTGTGAGGGTCAGGTGTTGTGACGGTGTGTGGGCCAGGGTTTCTGTGGCTGTGAGGGTCAGGTGTGGTGACGGTTTGTGGACCAGGGTTTCTGTGGCTGTGAGGGTCAGGTGTGGTGACGGTGTGTGGGCCAGGGTTTCTGTGGCTGTGAGGGTCAGGTGTTGTGACGGTGTGTGGACCAGGGTTTCTGTGGCTGTGACGGTCAGGTGTTGTGACGGGGTGTTGGCCAGGGTTTCTGTTGCTGTGAGGGTCAGGTGTTGTGACGGTGTGTGGGTCAGGGTTTCTGTGGCTGTGAGGGTCAGGTGTTGTGACGGTGTGTGGGCCAGGGTTTCTGTGGCTGTGAGGGTCAGGTGTTGTGACGGTGTGTGGGCCAGGGTTTCTGTGGCTGTGAGGGTCAGGTGTTGTGACGGTGTGTGGGCAGGGTTTCTGTGGCTGTGAGGGTCAGGTGTTGTGACGGTGTGTGGGTCAGGGTTTCTGTGGCTGTGAGGGTCAGGTGTTGTGACGGTGTGTGGGCCAGGGTTTCTGTGGCTGTGAGGGTCAGGTGTTGTGACGGTGTGTGGGCCAGGGTTTCTGTGGCTGTGAGGGTCAGGTGTTGTGACGGTGTGTGGGCAGGGTTTCTGTGGCTGTGAGGGTCAGGTGTTGTGACGGGGTGTGGGCAGCGTTTCTGTGGCTGTGAGGGTCAGGTGTTGTGACGGGGTGTTGGCCAGGGTTTCTGTGGCTGTGACGGTCAGGTGTTGTGACGGGGTGTTGGCCAGGGTTTCTGTTGCTGTGAGCGTCAGGTGTTGTGACGGTGTGTGGGTCAGGGTTTCTGTGGCTGTGAGGGTCAGGTGTGGTGACGGTGTGTGGGTCAGGGTTTCTGTGGCTGTGAGGGTCAGGTGTGGTGACGGTGTGTGGGTCAGGGTTTCTGTGGCTGTGAGGGTCAGGTGTTGTGACGGTGTGTGGGTCAGGGTTTCTGTGGCTGTGAGGGTCAGGTGTTGTGACGGTGTGTGGGCAAGGGTTTCTGTGGCTGTGAGGGTCAGGTGTTGTGACGGTGTGTGGGCCAGGGTTTCTGTGGCTGTGAGGGTCAGGTGTTGTGACGGTGTGTGGGTCAGGGTTTCTGTGGCTGTGAGGGTCAGGTGTTGTGACGGTGTGTGGGCCAGGGTTTCTGTGGCTGTGAGCGTCAGGTGTTGTGACGGTGTGTGGGCCAGGGTTTCTGTGGCTGTGAGGGTCAGGTGTGGTGACGGTTTGTGGACCAGGGTTTCTGTGGCTGTGAGGGTCAGGTGTGGTGACGGTGTGTGGGCCAGGGTTTCTGTGGCTGTGAGGGTCAGGTGTTGTGACGGTGTGTGGACCAGTGTTTCTGTGGCTGTGACGGTCAGGTGTTGTGACGGGGTGTTGGCCAGGGTTTCTGTTGCTGTGAGGGTCAGGTGTTGTGACGGTGTGTGGGTCAGGGTTTCTGTGGCTGTGAGGGTCAGGTGTTGTGACGGTGTGTGGGCCAGGGTTTCTGTGGCTGTGAGGGTCAGGTGTTGTGACGGTGTGTGGGCCAGGGTTTCTGTGGCTGTGAGGGTCAGGTGTTGTGACGGTGTGTGGACCAGGGTTTCTGTGACTGTGAGGGTCAGGTGTTGTGACGGTGTGTGGACCAGTGTTTCTGTGGCTGTGAGGGTCAGGTGTTGTGACGGTGTGTGGGTCAGGGTTTCTGTGGCTGTGAGGGTCAGGTGTTGTGACGGTGTGTGGACCAGGGTTTCTGTGGCTGTGAGGGTCAGGTGTTGTGACGGTGTGTGGGCAGGGTTTCTGTGGCTGTGAGGGTCAGGTGTTGTGACGGGGTGTGGGCAGGGTTTCTGTGGCTGTGAGGGTCAGGTGTTGTGACGGGGTGTTGGCCAGGGTTTCTGTGGCTGTGACGGTCAGGTGTTGTGACGGGGTGTTGGCCAGGGTTTCTGTTGCTGTGAGCGTCAGGTGTTGTGACGGTGTGTGGGTCAGGGTTTCTGTGGCTGTGAGGGTCAGGTGTTGTGACGGTGTGTGGGCCAGGGTTTCTGTGGCTGTGAGGGTCAGGTGTTGTGACGGTGTGTGGGCCAGGGTTTCCGTGGCTGTGAGGGTCAGGTGTTGTGACGGGGTGTTGGCCAGGGTTTCTGTTGCTGTGAGGGTCAGGTGTTGTGACGGTGTGTGGGTCAGTGTTTCTGTGGCTGTGAGGGTCAGGTGTTGTGACGGTGTGTGGGTCAGGGTTTCTGTGGCTGTGAGGGTCAGGTGTTGTGACGGTGTGTGGGCCAGGGTTTCTGTGGCTGTGAGGGTCAGGTGTTGTGACGGTGTGTGGGCCAGGGTTTCTGTGGCTGTGACGGTCAGGTGTTGTGACGGTGTGTGGGTCAGGGTTTCTGTGGCTGTGAGGGTCAGGTGTTGTGACGGTGTGTGGGCCAGGGTTTCTGTGGCTGTGAGGGTCAGGTGTGGTGACGGTTTGTGGACCAGGGTTTCTGTGGCTGTGAGGGTCAGGTGTGGTGACGGTGTGTGGGCCAGGGTTTCTGTGGCTGTGAGGGTCAGGTGTTGTGACGGTGTGTGGACCAGGGTTTCTGTGGCTGTGACGGTCAGGTGTTGTGACGGGGTGTTGGCCAGGGTTTCTGTTGCTGTGAGGGTCAGGTGTTGTGACGGTGTGTGGGTCAGGGTTTCTGTGGCTGTGAGGGTCAGGTGTTGTGACGGTGTGTGGACCAGGGTTTCTGTGTCTGTGAGGGTCAGGTGTTGTGACGGTGTGTGGGCCAGGGTTTCTGTGGCTGTGAGGGTCAGGTGTTGTGACGGTGTGTGGGCCAGGGTTTCTGTGGCTGTGAGGGTCAGGTGTTGTGACGGTGTGTGGGCAGGGTTTCTGTGGCTGTGAGGGTCAGGTGTTGTGACGGTGTGTGGGCCAGGGTTTCTGTGGCTGTGAGGGTCAGGTGTGGTGACGGTGTGTGGGTCAGGGATTCTGTGGCTGTGAGGGTCAGGTGTGGTGACGGGGTGTGGGCAGCGTTTCTGTGGCTGTGAGGGTCAGGTGTTGTGACGGGGTGTTGGCCAGGGTTTCTGTGGCTGTGACGGTCAGGTGTTGTGACGGGGTGTTGGCCAGGGTTTCTGTTGCTGTGAGCGTCAGGTGTTGTGACGGTGTGTGGGTCAGGGTTTCTGTGGCTGTGAGGGTCAGGTGTGGTGACGGTGTGTGGGTCAGGGTTTCTGTGGCTGTGAGGGTCAGGTGTGGTGACGGTGTGTGGGTCAGGGTTTCTGTGGCTGTGAGGGTCAGGTGTTGTGACGGTGTGTGGGTCAGGGTTTCTGTGGCTGTGAGGGTCAGGTGTTGTGACGGTGTGTGGGCAAGGGTTTCTGTGGCTGTGAGGGTCAGGTGTTGTGACGGTGTGTGGGCCAGGGTTTCTGTGGCTGTGA
This sequence comes from Hemitrygon akajei, assembly GCF_048418815.1. Lineage (NCBI taxonomy): Eukaryota > Metazoa > Chordata > Chondrichthyes > Myliobatiformes > Dasyatidae > Hemitrygon > Hemitrygon akajei. The sequence goes on along the minus strand of NW_027331925.1, from coordinate 1,730,204 downwards.
GGGTCAGGTGTTGTGACGGTGTGTGGGCCAGGGTTTCTGTGGCTGTGAGGGTCAGGTGTTGTGACGGTGTGTGGGCCAGGGTTTCTGTGGCTGTGAGGGTCAGGTGTTGTGACGGTGTGTGGGCCAGGGTTTCTGTGGCTGTGAGGGTCAGGTGTGGTGACGGTTTGTGGACCAGGGTTTCTGTGGCTGTGAGGGTCAGGTGTGGTGACGGTGTGTGGGCCAGGGTTTCTGTGGCTGTGAGGGTCAGGTGTTGTGACGGTGTGTGGACCAGGGTTTCTGTGGCTGTGACGGTCAGGTGTTGTGACGGGGTGTTGGCCAGGGTTTCTGTTGCTGTGAGGGTCAGGTGTTGTGACGGTGTGTGGGTCAGGGTTTCTGTGGCTGTGAGGGTCAGGTGTTGTGACGGTGTGTGGGCCAGGGTTTCTGTGGCTGTGAGGGTCAGGTGTTGTGACGGTGTGTGGGCCAGGGTTTCTGTGGCTGTGAGGGTCAGATGTTGTGACGGTGTGTGGGCAGGGTTTCTGTGGCTGTGAGGGTCAGGTGTTGTGACGGTGTGTGGGTCAGGGTTTCTGTGGCTGTGAGGGTCAGGTGTTGTGACGGTGTGTGGGCCAGGGTTTCTGTGGCTGTGAGGGTCAGGTGTTGTGACGGTGTGTGGGCCAGGGTTTCTGTGGCTGTGAGGGTCAGGTGTTGTGACGGTGTGTGGGCAGGGTTTCTGTGGCTGTGAGGGTCAGGTGTTGTGACGGGGTGTGGGCAGCGTTTCTGTGGCTGTGAGGGTCAGGTGTTGTGACGGGGTGTTGGCCAGGGTTTCTGTGGCTGTGACGGTCAGGTGTTGTGACGGGGTGTTGGCCAGGGTTTCTGTTGCTGTGAGCGTCAGGTGTTGTGACGGTGTGTGGGTCAGGGTTTCTGTGGCTGTGAGGGTCAGGTGTTGTGACGGTGTGTGGGCCAGGGTTTCTGTGGCTGTGAGGGTCAGGTGTTGTGACGGTGTGTGGGCCAGGTTTTCTGTGGCTGTGAGGGTCAGGTGTTGTGACGGGGTGTTGGCCAGGGTTTCTGTTGCTGTGAGGGTCAGGTGCTGTGACGGTGTGTGGGTCAGGGTTTCTGTGGCTGTGAGGGTCAGGTGTTGTGACGGTGTGTGGGTCAGGGTTTCTGTGGCTGTGAGGGTCAGGTGTTGTGACGGTGTGTGGGCCAGGGTTTCTGTGGCTGTGAGGGTCAGGTGTTGTGACGGTGTGTGGGCCAGGGTTTCTGTGGCTGTGATGGTCAGGTGTTGTGACGGTGTGTGGGTCAGGGTTTCTGTGGCTGTGAGGGTCAGGTGTTGTGACGGTGTGTGGGCCAGGGTTTCTGTGGCTGTGAGGGTCAGGTGTGGTGACGGTTTGTGGACCAGGGTTTCTGTGGCTGTGAGGGTCAGGTGTGGTGACGGTGTGTGGGCCAGGGTTTCTGTGGCTGTGAGGGTCAGGTGTTGTGACGGTGTGTGGACCAGGGTTTCTGAGGCTGTGACGGTCAGGTGTTGTGACGGGGTGTTGGCCAGGGTTTCTGTTGCTGTGAGGGTCAGGTGTTGTGACGGTGTGTGGGTCAGGGTTTCTGTGGCTGTGAGGGTCAGGTGTTGTGACGGTGTGTGGACCAGGGTTTCTGTGGCTGTGAGGGTCAGGTGTTGTGACGGTGTGTGGGCAGGGTTTCTGTGGCTGTGAGGGTCAGGTGTTGTGACGGGGTGTGGGCAGGGTTTCTGTGGCTGTGAGGGTCAGGTGTTGTGACGGGGTGTTGGCCAGGGTTTCTGTGGCTGTGACGGTCAGGTGTTGTGACGGGGTGTTGGCCAGGGTTTCTGTTGCTGTGAGCGTCAGGTGTTGTGACGGTGTGTGGGTCAGGGTTTCTGTGGCTGTGAGGGTCAGGTGTTGTGACGGTGTGTGGGCCAGGGTTTCTGTGGCTGTGAGGGTCAGGTGTTGTGACGGTGTGTGGGCCAGGGTTTCCGTGGCTGTGAGGGTCAGGTGTTGTGACGGGGTGTTGGCCAGGGTTTCTGTTGCTGTGAGGGTCAGGTGTTGTGACGGTGTGTGGGTCAGTGTTTCTGTGGCTGTGAGGGTCAGGTGTTGTGACGGTGTGTGGGTCAGGGTTTCTGTGGCTGTGAGGGTCAGGTGTTGTGACGGTGTGTGGGCCAGGGTTTCTGTGGCTGTGAGGGTCAGGTGTTGTGACGGTGTGTGGGCCAGGGTTTCTGTGGCTGTGACGGTCAGGTGTTGTGACGGTGTGTGGGTCAGGGTTTCTGTGGCTGTGAGGGTCAGGTGTTGTGACGGTGTGTGGTCCAGGGTTTCTGTGGCTGTGAGGGTCAGGTGTGGTGACGGTTTGTGGACCAGGGTTTCTGTGGCTGTGAGGGTCAGGTGTGGTGACGGTGTGTGGGCCAGGGTTTCTGTGGCTGTGAGGGTCAGGTGTTGTGACGGTGTGTGGACCAGGGTTTCTGTGGCTGTGACGGTCAGGTGTTGTGACGGGGTGTTGGCCAGGGTTTCTGTTGCTGTGAGGGTCAGGTGTTGTGACGGTGTGTGGGTCAGGGTTTCTGTGGCTGTGAGGGTCAGGTGTTGTGACGGTGTGTGGACCAGGGTTTCTGTGTCTGTGAGGGTCAGGTGTTGTGACGGTGTGTGGGCCAGGGTTTCTGTGGCTGTGAGGGTCAGGTGTTGTGACGGTGTGTGGGCCAGGGTTTCTGTGGCTGTGAGGGTCAGGTGTTGTGACGGTGTGTGGGCCAGGGTTTCTGTGGCTGTGAGGGTCAGGTGTTGTGACGGTGTGTGGGCAGGGTTTCTGTGGCTGTGAGGGTCAGGTGTTGTGACGGTGTGTGGGCCAGGGTTTCTGTGGCTGTGAGGGTCAGGTGTGGTGACGGTGTGTGGGTCAGGGATTCTGTGGCTGTGAGGGTCAGGTGTGGTGACGGTGTGTGGGTCAGGGTTTCTGTGGCTGTGAGGGTCAGGTGTTGTGACGGTGTGTGGGACAGGGTTTCTGTGGCTGTGAGGGTCAGGTGTGGTGAAGGTATGTGGGCCAGGTTTTCTGTGGCTGTGAGGGTCAGGTGTTGTGACGGTGTGTGGGCCAGGGTTTCTGTGGCTGTGAAGGTCAGGTGTTGTGACGGTGTGTGGGCCAGGGCTTCTGTGGCTGTGAGGGTCAGGTGTGGTGACGGTTTGTGGACCAGGGTTTCTGTGGCTGTGAGGGTCAGGTGTTGTGACGGGGTGTGGGTCAGGGTTTCTGTGTCTGTGAGGGTCAGGTGTTGTGACGGTGTGTGGGCCAGGGTTTCTGTGGCTGTGAGGGTCAGGTGTTGTGACGGGGTGTGGGTCAGGGTTTCTGTGTCTGTGAGGGTCAGGTGTTGTGACGGGGTGTGGGTCAGGGTTTCTGTGTCTGTGAGGGTCAGGTGTTGTGACGGTGTGTGGGCCAGGGTTTCTGTGTCTGTGAGGGTCAGGTGTTGTGACGGTGTGTGGGACAGGGTTTCTGTGGCTGTGAGGGTCAGGTGTTGTGACGGGGTGTGGGTCAGGGTTTCTGTGTCTGTGAGGGTCAGGTGTTGTGACGGTGTGTGGACCAGGGTTTCTGTGGCTGTGAGGGTCAGGTGTTGTGACGGGGTGCGGGTCAGGGTTTCAGTGTCTGTGAGGGTCAGGTGTTATGACGGTGTGTGGACCAGGGTTTCTGTGTCTGTGAGGGTCAGGTGTTGTGACGGTGTGTGGGCCAGGGTTTCTGTGGCTGTGTGGGTCAGGTGTTGTGACGGTGTGTGGGCCAGGGTTTCTGTGTCTGTGAGGGTCAGGTGTTGTGACGGTGTGTGGGCCAGGGTTTCTGTGTCTGTGAGGGTCAGGTGTTGTGACGGTGTGTGGACCAGGGTTTCTGTGACTGTGAGGGTCAGGTGTTGTGACGGTGTGTGGACCAGGGTTTCTGTGACTGTGAGGGTCAGGTGTTGTGACGGTGTGTGGGCCAGGGTTTCTGTGGCTGTGAGGGTCAGGTGTTGTGACGGTGTGTGGACCAGGGTTTCTGTGGCTGTGAGGATCAGGTGATATGACGGTGTGTGGACCAGGGTTTTTGTGGCTCTGAGGGTCAGGTGTTGTGACGGTGTGTGGGCCAGGGTTTCTGTGGCTGTGAGGGTCAGGTGCTGTGACGGTATGTTGACCAGGGTTTCTGTGGCTGTGAGGGTCAGGTGTTGTGACGGTGTGTGGACCAGGGTTTCTGTGGCTGTAAGGGTCAGGTGTTGTGACGGTGTGTGGGCCAGGGTTTCTGTGGCTGTAAGGGTCAGGTGTTGAGACGGTGTGTGGACCACGGTTTCTGTGGCTGTGAGGGTCAGGTGCTGTGACGGTATGTTGACCAGGGTTTCTGTGACTGTGAGGGTCAGGTGTAGTGACGGTGTGTGGACCAGGGTTTCTGTGGCTGTGAGGGTCAGGTGTTGTGACGGTGTGTGGGCAAGGGTTTCTGTGGCTGTGAGGGTCAGGTGTTGTGACGGTGTGTGGGTCAGGGTTTCTGTGGCTGTGAGGGTCAGGTGTTGTGACGGTGTGTGGGCAAGGGTTTCTGTGGCTGTGAGGGTCAGGTGTTGTGACGGTGTGTGGGCCAGGGTTTCTGTGGCTGTGAGGGTCAGGTGTTGTGACGGTGTGTGGGTCAGGGTTTCTGTGGCTATGAGGGTCAGGTGTTGTGACGGTGTGTGGACCAGGGTTTCTGTGGCTGTGAGGGTCAGGTGTGGTGACGGTTTGTGGATCAGGGTTTCTGTGGCTGTGAGGGTCAGGTGTTGTGACGGGGTGTTGGCCAGGGTTTCTGTTGCTGTGAGGGTCAGGTGTTGTGACGGTGTGTGGGTCAGGGTTTCTGTGGCTGTGAGGGTCAGGTGTTGTGACGGAGTGTGGGCCAGGGTTTCTGTGGCTGTGAGGGTCAGGTGTTGTGACGGTGTGTGGGCCAGGGTTTCTGTGGCTGTGAGGGTCAGATGTTGTGACGGTGTGTGGGCAGGGTTTCTGTGGCTGTGAGGGTCAGGTGTTGTGACGGTGTGTGGGTCAGGGTTTCTGTGGCTGTGAGGGTCAGGTGTTGTGACGGTGTGTGGGCCAGGGTTTCTGTGGCTGTGAGGGTCAGGTGTTGTGACGGTGTGTGGGCCAGGGTTTCTGTGGCTGTGAGGGTCAGGTGTTGTGACGGTGTGTGGGCAGGGTTTCTGTGGCTGTGAGGGTCAGGTGTTGTGACGGGGTGTGGGCAGCGTTTCTGTGGCTGTGAGGGTCAGGTGTTGTGACGGGGTGTTGGCCAGGGTTTCTGTGGCTGTGACGGTCAGGTGTTGTGACGGGGTGTTGGCCAGGGTTTCTGTTGCTGTGAGCGTCAGGTGTTGTGACGGTGTGTGGGTCAGGGTTCTGTGGCTGTGAGGGTCAGGTGTTGTGACGGTGTGTGGGCCAGGGTTTCTGTGGCTGTGAGGGTCAGGTGTTGTGACGGTGTGTGGGCCAGGTTTTCTGTGGCTGTGAGGGTCAGGTGTTGTGACGGGGTGTTGGCCAGGGTTTCTGTTGCTGTGAGGGTCAGGTGTTGTGACGGTGTGTGGGTCAGGGTTTCTGTGGCTGTGAGGGTCAGGTGTTGTGACGGTGTGTGGGTCAGGGTTTCTGTGGCTGTGAGGGTCAGGTGTTGTGACGGTGTGTGGGCCAGGGTTTCTGTGGCTGTGAGGGTCAGGTGTTGTGACGGTGTGTGGGCCAGGGTTTCTGTGGCTGTGATGGTCAGGTGTTGTGACGGTGTGTGGGTCAGGGTTTCTGTGGCTGTGAGGGTCAGGTGTTGTGACGGTGTGTGGGCCAGGGTTTCTGTGGCTGTGAGGGTCAGGTGTGGTGACGGTTTGTGGACCAGGGTTTCTGTGGCTGTGAGGGTCAGGTGTGGTGACGGTGTGTGGGCCAGGGTTTCTGTGGCTGTGAGGGTCAGGTGTTGTGACGGTGTGTGGACCAGGGTTTCTGAGGCTGTGACGGTCAGGTGTTGTGACGGGGTGTTGGCCAGGGTTTCTGTTGCTGTGAGGGTCAGGTGTTGTGACGGTGTGTGGGTCAGGGTTTCTGTGGCTGTGAGGGTCAGGTGTTGTGACGGTGTGTGGACCAGGGTTTCTGTGGCTGTGAGGGTCAGGTGTTGTGACGGTGTGTGGGCAGGGTTTCTGTGGCTGTGAGGGTCAGGTGTTGTGACGGGGTGTGGGCAGGGTTTCTGTGGCTGTGAGGGTCAGGTGTTGTGACGGGGTGTTGGCCAGGGTTTCTGTGGCTGTGACGGTCAGGTGTTGTGACGGGGTGTTGGCCAGGGTTTCTGTTGCTGTGAGCGTCAGGTGTTGTGACGGTGTGTGGGTCAGGGTTTCTGTGGCTGTGAGGGTCAGGTGTTGTGACGGTGTGTGGGCCAGGGTTTCTGTGGCTGTGAGGGTCAGGTGTTGTGACGGTGTGTGGGCCAGGGTTTCCGTGGCTGTGAGGGTCAGGTGTTGTGACGGGGTGTTGGCCAGGTTTTCTGTTGCTGTGAGGGTCAGGTGTTGTGACGGTGTGTGGGTCAGTGTTTCTGTGGCTGTGAGGGTCAGGTGTTGTGACGGTGTGTGGGTCAGGGTTTCTGTGGCTGTGAGGGTCAGGTGTTGTGACGGTGTGTGGGCCAGGGTTTCTGTGGCTGTGAGGGTCAGGTGTTGTGACGGTGTGTGGGCCAGGGTTTCTGTGGCTGTGACGGTCAGGTGTTGTGACGGTGTGTGGGTCAGGGTTTCTGTGGCTGTGAGGGTCAGGTGTTGTGACGGTGTGTGGGCCAGGGTTTCTGTGGCTGTGAGGGTCAGGTGTGGTGACGGTTTGTGGACCAGGGTTTCTGTGGCTGTGAGGGTCAGGTGTGGTGACGGTGTGTGGGCCAGGGTTTCTGTGGCTATGAGGGTCAGGTGTTGTGACGGTGTGTGGACCAGGGTTTCTGTGGCTGTGACGGTCAGGTGTTGTGACGGGGTGTTGGCCAGGGTTTCTGTTGCTGTGAGGGTCAGGTGTTGTGACGGTGTGTGGGTCAGGGTTTCTGTGGCTGTGAGGGTCAGGTGTTGTGACGGTGTGTGGACCAGGGTTTCTGTGTCTGTGAGGGTCAGGTGTTGTGACGGTGTGTGGGCCAGGGTTTCTGTGGCTGTGAGGGTCAGGTGTTGTGACGGTGTGTGGGCCAGGGTTTCTGTGGCTGTGAGGGTCAGGTGTTGTGACGGTGTGTGGGCCAGGGTTTCTGTGGCTGTGAGGGTCAGGTGTTGTGACGGTGTGTGGGCAGGGTTTCTGTGGCTGTGAGGGTCAGGTGTTGTGACGGTGTGTGGGCCAGGGTTTCTGTGGCTGTGAGGGTCAGGTGTGGTGACGGTGTGTGGGTCAGGGATTCTGTGGCTGTGAGGGTCAGGTGTGGTGACGGTGTGTGGGTCAGGGTTTCTGTGGCTGTGAGGGTCAGGTGTTGTGACGGTGTGTGGGACAGGGTTTCTGTGGCTGTGAGGGTCAGGTGTGGTGAAGGTATGTGGGCCAGGTTTTCTGTGGCTGTGAGGGTCAGGTGTTGTGACGGTGTGTGGGCCAGGGTTTCTGTGGCTGTGAAGGTCAGGTGTTGTGACGGTGTGTGGGCCAGGGTTTCTGTGGCTGTGAGGGTCAGGTGTGGTGACGGTTTGTGGACCAGGGTTTCTGTGGCTGTGAGGGTCAGGTGTTGTGACGGGGTGTGGGTCAGGGTTTCTGTGTCTGTGAGGGTCAGGTGTTGTGACGGTGTGTGGGCCAGGGTTTCTGTGGCTGTGAGGGTCAGGTGTTGTGACGGGGTGTGGGTCAGGGTTTCTGTGTCTGTGAGGGTCAGGTGTTGTGACGGGGTGTGGGTCAGGGTTTCTGTGTCTGTGAGGGTCAGGTGTTGTGACGGTGTGTGGGCCAGGGTTTCTGTGTCTGTGAGGGTCAGGTGTTGTGACGGTGTGTGGGACAGGGTTTCTGTGGCTGTGAGGGTCAGGTGTTGTGACGGGGTGTGGGTCAGGGTTTCTGTGTCTGTGAGGGTCAGGTGTTGTGACGGTGTGTGGACCAGGGTTTCTGTGGCTGTGAGGGTCAGGTGTTGTGACGGGGTGCGGGTCAGGGTTTCAGTGTCTGTGAGGGTCAGGTGTTATGACGGTGTGTGGACCAGGGTTTCTGTGTCTGTGAGGGTCAGGTGTTGTGACGGTGTGTGGGCCAGGGTTTCTGTGGCTGTGTGGGTCAGGTGTTGTGACGGTGTGTGGGCCAGGGTTTCTGTGTCTGTGAGGGTCAGGTGTTGTGACGGTGTGTGGGCAAGTGTTTCTGTGTCTGTGAGGGTCAGGTGTTGTGACGGTGTGTGGACCAGGGTTTCTGTGACTGTGAGGGTCAGGTGTTGTGACGGTGTGTGGACCAGGGTTTCTGTGACTGTGAGGGTCAGGTGTTGTGACGGTGTGTGGGCCAGGGTTTCTGTGGCTGTGAGGGTCAGGTGTTGTGACGGTGTGTGGACCAGGGTTTCTGTGGCTGTGAGGATCAGGTGATATGACGGTGTGTGGACCAGGGTTTCTGTGGCTCTGAGGGTCAGGTGTTGTGACGGTGTGTGGGCCAGGGTTTCTGTGGCTGTGAGGGTCAGGTGCTGTGACGGTATGTTGACCAGGGTTTCTGTGGCTGTGAGGGTCAGGTGTTGTGACGGTGTGTGGACCAGGGTTTCTGTGGCTGTAAGGGTCAGGTGTTGTGACGGTGTGTGGGCCAGGGTTTCTGTGGCTGTAAGGGTCAGGTGTTGTGACGGTGTGTGGACCACGGTTTCTGTGGCTGTGAGGGTCAGGTGCTGTGACGGTATGTTGACCAGGGTTTCTGTGACTGTGAGGGTCAGGTGTAGTGACGGTGTGTGGACCAGGGTTTCTGTGGCTGTGAGGGTCAGGTGTTGTGACGGTGTGTGGGCAAGGGTTTCTGTGGCTGTGAGGGTCAGGTGTTGTGACGGTGTGTGGGTCAGGGTTTCTGTGGCTGTGAGGGTCAGGTGTTGTGACGGTGTGTGGGCAAGGGTTTCTGTGGCTGTGAGGGTCAGGTGTTGTGACGGTGTGTGGGCCAGGGTTTCTGTGGCTGTGAGGGTCAGGTGTTGTGACGGTGTGTGGGTCAGGGTTTCTCTGGCTGTGAGGGTCAGGTGTTGTGACGGTGTGTGGACCAGGGTTTCTGTGGCTGTGAGGGTCAGGTGTGGTGACGGTTTGTGGATCAGGGTTTCTGTGGCTGTGAGGGTCAGGTGTTGTGACGGTGTGTGGACCAGGGTTTCTGTGGCTGTGAGGGTCAGGTGTGGTGACGGTTTGTGGACCAGGGTTTCTGTGGCTGTGAGGGTCAGGTGTGGTGACGGTGTGTGGGTCAGGGTTTCTGTGGCTGTGAGGGTCAGGTGTTGTGACGGTGTGTGGACCAGGGTTTCTGTGGCTGTGACGGTCAGGTGTTGTGACGGGGTGTTGGCCAGGGTTTCTGTTGCTGTGAGGGTCAGGTGTTGTGACGGTGTGTGGGTCAGGGTTTCTGTGGCTGTGAGGGTCAGGTGTTGTGACGGTGTGTGCGCCAGGGTTTCTGTGGCTGTTAGGGTCAGGTGTTGTGACGGTGTGTGGGCCAGGGTTTCTGTGGCTGTGAGGGTCAGGTGTTGTGACGGTGTGTGGGCAGGGTTTCTGTGGCTGTGAGGGTCAGGTGTTGTGACGGGGTGTGGGCAGGGTTTCTGTGGCTGTGAGGGTCAGGTGTTGTGACGGGGTGTTGGCCAGGGTTTCTGTGGCTGTGAGGGTCAGGTGTGGTGACGGTGTGTGGGCCAGGGTTTCTGTGGCTATGAGGGTCAGGTGTTGTGACGGTGTGTGGACCAGGGTTTCTGTGGCTGTGACGGTCAGGTGTTGTGACGGGGTGTTGGCCAGGGTTTCTGTTGCTGTGAGGGTCAGGTGTTGTGACGGTGTGTGGGTCAGGGTTTCTGTGGCTGTGAGGGTCAGGTGTTGTGACGGTGTGTGGACCAGGGTTTCTGTGTCTGTGAGGGTCAGGTGTTGTGACGGTGTGTGGGCCAGGGTTTCTGTGGCTGTGAGGGTCAGGTGTTGTGACGGTGTGTGGGCCAGGGTTTCTGTGGCTGTGAGGGTCAGGTGTTGTGACGGTGTGTGGGCCAGGGTTTCTGTGGCTGTGAGGGTCAGGTGTTGTGACGGTGTGTGGGCAGGGTTTCTGTGGCTGTGAGGGTCAGGTGTTGTGACGGTGTGTGGGCCAGGGTTTCTGTGGCTGTGAGGGTCAGGTGTGGTGACGGTGTGTGGGTCAGGGATTCTGTGGCTGTGAGGGTCAGGTGTGGTGACGGTGTGTGGGTCAGGGTTTCTGTGGCTGTGAGGGTCAGGTGTTGTGACGGTGTGTGGGACAGGGTTTCTGTGGCTGTGAGGGTCAGGTGTGGTGAAGGTATGTGGGCCAGGTTTTCTGTGGCTGTGAGGGTCAGGTGTTGTGACGGTGTGTGGGCCAGGGTTTCTGTGGCTGTGAAGGTCAGGTGTTGTGACGGTGTGTGGGCCAGGGTTTCTGTGGCTGTGAGGGTCAGGTGTGGTGACGGTTTGTGGACCAGGGTTTCTGTGGCTGTGAGGGTCAGGTGTTGTGACGGGGTGTGGGTCAGGGTTTCTGTGTCTGTGAGGGTCAGGTGTTGTGACGGTGTGTGGGCCAGGGTTTCTGTGGCTGTGAGGGTCAGGTGTTGTGACGGGGTGTGGGTCAGGGTTTCTGTGTCTGTGAGGGTCAGGTGTTGTGACGGGGTGTGGGTCAGGGTTTCTGTGTCTGTGAGGGTCAGGTGTTGTGACGGTGTGTGGGCCAGGGTTTCTGTGTCTGTGAGGGTCAGGTGTTGTGACGGTGTGTGGGACAGGGTTTCTGTGGCTGTGAGGGTCAGGTGTTGTGACGGGGTGTGGGTCAGGGTTTCTGTGTCTGTGAGGGTCAGGTGTTGTGACGGTGTGTGGACCAGGGTTTCTGTGGCTGTGAGGGTCAGGTGTTGTGACGGGGTGCGGGTCAGGGTTTCAGTGTCTGTGAGGGTCAGGTGTTATGACGGTGTGTGGACCAGGGTTTCTGTGTCTGTGAGGGTCAGGTGTTGTGACGGTGTGTGGGCCAGGGTTTCTGTGGCTGTGTGGGTCAGGTGTTGTGACGGTGTGTGGGCCAGGGTTTCTGTGTCTGTGAGGGTCAGGTGTTGTGACGGTGTGTGGGCAAGTGTTTCTGTGTCTGTGAGGGTCAGGTGTTGTGACGGTGTGTGGACCAGGGTTTCTGTGACTGTGAGGGTCAGGTGTTGTGACGGTGTGTGGACCAGGGTTTCTGTGACTGTGAGGGTCAGGTGTTGTGACGGTGTGTGGGCCAGGGTTTCTGTGGCTGTGAGGGTCAGGTGTTGTGACGGTGTGTGGACCAGGGTTTCTGTGGCTGTGAGGATCAGGTGATATGACGGTGTGTGGACCAGGGTTTCTGTGGCTCTGAGGGTCAGGTGTTGTGACGGTGTGTGGGCCAGGGTTTCTGTGGCTGTGAGGGTCAGGTGCTGTGACGGTATGTTGACCAGGGTTTCTGTGGCTGTGAGGGTCAGGTGTTGTGACGGTGTGTGGACCAGGGTTTCTGTGGCTGTAAGGGTCAGGTGTTGTGACGGTGTGTGGGCCAGGGTTTCTGTGGCTGTAAGGGTCAGGTGTTGTGACGGTGTGTGGACCACGGTTTCTGTGGCTGTGAGGGTCAGGTGCTGTGACGGTATGTTGACCAGGGTTTCTGTGACTGTGAGGGTCAGGTGTAGTGACGGTGTGTGGACCAGGGTTTCTGTGGCTGTGAGGGTCAGGTGTTGTGACGGTGTGTGGGCAAGGGTTTCTGTGGCTGTGAGGGTCAGGTGTTGTGACGGTGTGTGGGTCAGGGTTTCTGTGGCTGTGAGGGTCAGGTGTTGTGACGGTGTGTGGGCAAGGGTTTCTGTGGCTGTGAGGGTCAGGTGTTGTGACGGTGTGTGGGCCAGGGTTTCTGTGGCTGTGAGGGTCAGGTGTTGTGACGGTGTGTGGGTCAGGGTTTCTCTGGCTGTGAGGGTCAGGTGTTGTGACGGTGTGTGGACCAGGGTTTCTGTGGCTGTGAGGGTCAGGTGTGGTGACGGTTTGTGGATCAGGGTTTCTGTGGCTGTGAGGGTCAGGTGTTGTGACGGTGTGTGGACCAGGGTTTCTGTGGCTGTGAGGGTCAGGTGTGGTGACGGTTTGTGGACCAGGGTTTCTGTGGCTGTGAGGGTCAGGTGTGGTGACGGTGTGTGGGTCAGGGTTTCTGTGGCTGTGAGGGTCAGGTGTTGTGACGGTGTGTGGACCAGGGTTTCTGTGGCTGTGACGGTCAGGTGTTGTGACGGGGTGTTGGCCAGGGTTTCTGTTGCTGTGAGGGTCAGGTGTTGTGACGGTGTGTGGGTCAGGGTTTCTGTGGCTGTGAGGGTCAGGTGTTGTGACGGTGTGTGCGCCAGGGTTTCTGTGGCTGTTAGGGTCAGGTGTTGTGACGGTGTGTGGGCCAGGGTTTCTGTGGCTGTGAGGGTCAGGTGTTGTGACGGTGTGTGGGCAGGGTTTCTGTGGCTGTGAGGGTCAGGTGTTGTGACGGGGTGTGGGCAGGGTTTCTGTGGCTGTGAGGGTCAGGTGTTGTGACGGGGTGTTGGCCAGGGTTTCTGTGGCTGTGAGGGTCAGGTGTAGTGACGCTGTGTGGACCAGGGTTTCTGTGGCTGTGAGGGTCAGGTGTAGTGACGCTGTGTGGACCAGGGTTTCTGTGACTGTGAGGGTCAGGTGTAGTGACGCTGTGTGGACCAGGGTTTCTGTGGCTGTGAGGGTCAGGTGTTGTGAAGGTGTGTGGGCCAGCGTTTCTGTGGCTGTGAGGGTCAGGTGTTGTGACGGTGTGTGGGCCAGGGTTTCTGTGTCTGTGAGGGTCAGGTGTTGTGACGGTGTGTGGACCAGGGTTTCTGTGGCTGTGAGGGTCAGGTGTTGTGGCGGTGTGTGGTCTAGGGTTTCTGTGGCTGTGAGGGTCAGGTGTGGTGACGGTGTGTGGGTCAGGGTTTCTGTGGCTGTGAGGGTCAGGTGTGGTGACGGTGTGTGGGTCAGGGTTTCTGTGGCTGTGAGGGTCAGGTGTTGTGACGGTGTGTGGGTCAGGGTTTCTGTGGCTGTGAGGGTCAGGTGTTGTGACGGTGTGTGGGCAAGGGTTTCTGTGGCTGTGAGGGTCAGGTGTTGTGACGGTGTGTGGGCCAGGGTTTCTGTGGCTGTGAGGGTCAGGTGTTGTGACGGTGTGTGGGTCAGGGTTTCTGTGGCTGTGAGGGTCAGGTGTTGTGACGGTGTGTGGGCCAGGGTTTCTGTGGCTGTGAGGGTCAGGTGTTGTGACGGTGTGTGGGCCAGGGTTTCTGTGGCTGTGAGGGTCAGGTGTGGTGACGGTTTGTGGACCAGGGTTTCTGTGGCTGTGAGGGTCAGGTGTGGTGACGGTGTGTGGGCCAGGGTTTCTGTGGCTGTGAGGGTCAGGTGTTGTGACGGTGTGTGGACCAGGGTTTCTGTGGCTGTGACGGTCAGGTGTTGTGACGGGATGTTGGCCAGGGTTTCTGTTGCTGTGAGGGTCAGGTGTTGTGACGGTGTGTGGGCCAGGGTTTCTGTGGCCGTGAGGGTCAGGTGTTGTGACGGTGTGTGGACCAGGGTTTCTGTGGCTGTGAGGGTCAGGTGTTGTGACGCTGTGTGGGCCAGGGTTTCTGTGGCTGTGAGGGTCAGGTGTTGTGACGGTGTGTGGACCAGGGTTTCTGTGGCTGTGAGGGTCAGGTGTTGTGACGGTGTGTGGACCAGGGTTTCTGTGGCTGTGAGGGTCAGGTGTTGTGACGGTGTGTGGGGCAGGGTTTCTGTGGCTGTGAGGGCCAGGTGTTGTGACGGTGTGTGGGCCTGGGTTTCTGTGACTGTGAGGGTCAGGTGTTGTGACGGTGTCTGGGCCAGGGTTTCTGTGACTGTGAGGGTCAGGTGTTGTGACGTTGTGTGGACCAGGTTCTCTGTGGCTGTGAGGGTCAGGTGTTGTGACGGTGTGTGGGCCAGGGTTTCTGTGGCTGTGAGGGTCAGGTGTTGTGACGGTGTGTGGGCCAGGGTTTCTGTGGCTGTGACGGTCAGGTGTTGTGACGGTGTGTGGGCCAGGGTTTCTGTGACTTTGAGGGTCAGGTGTTGTGACGGTGTGTGCGCCAGGGTTTCTGTGACTGTGAGGGTCAGGTGTTGTGACGGTGTGTTGGCCAGGGTTTCTGTGGCTGTGACGGTCAGGTGTTGTGACGGTGTGTGGGCCAGGGTTTCTGTGACTGTGAGGGTCAGGTGTTGTGACGGTGTGTGGGCCAGGGTTTCTGTGACTGTGAGGGTCAGGTGTTGTGACGGTGTGTGGACCAGGGTTTCTGTGGCTGTGAGGGTCAGGTGTTGTGACGGTGTGTGGGCCAGGGTATCTGTGGCTGTGAGGGTCAGGTGTTGTGACGGTGTGTGGGCCATGGTTTCTGTGGCTGTGAGGGTCAGTTGTTGTGACGGTGTGTGGGACAGGGTTTCTGTGGCTGTGAGGGTCAGGTGTTGTGACGGTGTGTGGGCCAGGGTTTCTGTGGCTGTGAGGGTCAGGTGTTGTGACGGTGTGTGGGCCAGGGTTTCTGTGGCTGTGAGGGTCAGGTGTTGTGACGGTGTGTGGACCAGGGTTTCTGTGGCTGTGAGGGTCAGGTGTTGTGACGGTGTGTGGACCAGGTTTTCTGTGGCTGTGAGGGTCAGGTGTTGTGACGGTGTGTGGACCAGGGTTTCTGTGGCTGTGAGGGTCAGGTGTTGTGACGGTGTGTGGACCAGGGTTTCTGTGGCTGTGAGGGTCAGGTGTTGTGACGGTGTGTGGGGCAGGGTTTCTGTGGCTGTGAGGGTCAGGTGTTGTGACGGTGTGTGGACCAGGGTTTCTGTGGCTGTGAGGGTCAGGTGTTGTGACGGTGTGTGGGGCAGGGTTTCTGTGGCTGTGAGGGCCAGGTGTTGTGACGGTGTGTGGGCCAGGGTTTCTGTGACTGTGAGGGTCAGGTGTTGTGACGGTGTGTGGGCCAGGGTTTCTGTGACTGTGAGGGTCTGGTGTTGTGACGTTGTGTGGACCAGGGTCTCTGTGGCTGTGAGGGTCAGGTGTTGTGACGGTGTGTGGGCCAGGGTTTCTGTGGCTGTGAGGGTCAGGTGTTGTGACGGTGTGTGGGCCAGGGTCTCTGTGGCTGTGAGGGTCAGGTGTTGTGACGGTGTGTGGGCCAGGGTTTCTGTGGCTGTGACGGTCAGGTGTTGTGACGGTGTGTGGGCCAGGGTTTCTGTGACTGTGAGGGTCAGGTGTTGTGACGGTGTGTGGGCCAGGGTTTCTGTGACTGTGAGGGTCAGGTGTTGTGACGGTGTGTGGACCAGGGTTTCTGTGGCTGTCAGGGTCAGGTGTTGTGACGGTGTGTGGGCCAGGGTATCTGTGGCTGTGAGGGTCAGGTGTTGTGACGGTGTGTGGGCCATGGTTTCTGTGGCTGTGAGGGTCAGTTGTTGTGACGGTGTGTGGGCCAGGGTTTCTGTGTCTGTGAGGGTCAGGTGTTGTGACGGTGTGTGGGCCAGGGTTTCTGTGGCTGTGAGGGTCAGGTGTTGTGACGGTGTGTGGGGCAGGGTTTCTGTGGCTGTGAGGGTTAGGTGTTGTGACGGTGTGTGGGCCAGGGTTTCTGTGGCTGTGAGGGTCAGGTGTTGTGACGGTGTGTGGGCCAGGGTTTATGTGGCTGTGAGGGTCAGGTGTTGTGACGGTGTGTGGACCAGGGTTTCTGTGGCTGTGAGGATCAGGTGATATGACGGTGTGTGGACCAGGGTTTCTGTGGCTCTGAGGGTCAGGTGTTGTGACGGTGTGTGGGCCAGGGTTTCTGTGGCTGTGAGGGTCAGGTGCTGTGACGGTATGTTGACCAGGGTTTCTGTGGCTGTGAGGGTCAGGTGTTGTGACGGTGTGTGGACCAGGGTTTCTGTGGCTGTAAGGGTCAGGTGTTGTGACGGTGTGTGGGCCAGGGTTTCTGTGGCTGTAAGGGTCAGGTGTTGTGACGGTGTGTGGACCACGGTTTCTGTGGCTGTGAGGGTCAGGTGCTGTGACGGTATGTTGACCAGGGTTTCTGTGACTGTGAGGGTCAGGTGTAGTGACGGTGTGTGGACCAGGGTTTCTGTGGCTGTGAGGGTCAGGTGTTGTGACGGTGTGTGGGCAAGGGTTTCTGTGGCTGTGAGGGTCAGGTGTTGTGACGGTGTGTGGGTCAGGGTTTCTGTGGCTGTGAGGGTCAGGTGTTGTGACGGTGTGTGGGCAAGGGTTTCTGTGGCTGTGAGGGTCAGGTGTTGTGACGGTGTGTGGGCCAGGGTTTCTGTGGCTGTGAGGGTCAGGTGTTGTGACGGTGTGTGGGTCAGGGTTTCTGTGGCTGTGAGGGTCAGGTGTTGTGACGGTGTGTGGACCAGGGTTTCTGTGGCTGTGAGGGTCAGGTGTGGTGACGGTTTGTGGATCAGGGTTTCTGTGGCTGTGAGGGTCAGGTGTTGTGACGGTGTGTGGACCAGGGTTTCTGTGGCTGTGAGTGTCAGGTGTGGTGACGGTTTGTGGACTAGGGTTTCTGTGGCTGTGAGGGTCAGGTGTTGTGACGGTGTGTGGGTCAGGGTTTCTGTGGCTGTGAGGGTCAGGTGTTGTGACGGTGTGTGGACCAGGGTTTCTGTGGCTGTGACGGTCAGGTGTTGTGACGGGGTGTTGGCCAGGGTTTCTGTTGCTGTGAGGGTCAGGTGTTGTGACGGTGTGTGGGTCAGGGTTTCTGTGGCTGTGAGGGTCAGGTGTTGTGACGGTGTGTGCGCCAGGGTTTCTGTGGCTGTTAGGGTCAGGTGTTGTGACGGTGTGTGGGCCAGGGTTTCTGTGGCTGTGAGGGTCAGGTGTTGTGACGGTGTGTGGGCAGGGTTTCTGTGGCTGTGAGGGTCAGGTGTTGTGACGGGGTGTGGGCAGGGTTTCTGTGGCTGTGAGGGTCAGGTGTTGTGACGGGGTGTTGGCCAGGGTTTCTGTGGCTGTGAGGGTCAGGTGTAGTGACGCTGTGTGGACCAGGGTTTCTGTGACTGTGAGGGTCAGGTGTAGTGACGCTGTGTGGACCAGGGTTTCTGTGGCTGTGAGGGTCAGGTGTTGTGAAGGTGTGTGGGCCAGCGTTTCTGTGGCTGTGAGGGTCAGGTGTTGTGACGGTGTGTGGGCCAGGGTTTCTGTGTCTGTGAGGGTCAGGTGTTGTGACGGTGTGTGGACCAGGGTTTCTGTGGCTGTGAGGGTCAGGTGTTGTGGCGGTGTGTGGTCTAGGGTTTCTGTGGCTGTGAGGGTCAGGTGTGGTGACGGTGTGTGGGTCAGGGTCTCTGTGGCTGTGAGGGTCAGGTGTGGTGACGGTGTGTGGGTCAGGGTTTCTGTGGCTGTGAGGGTCACGTGTTGTGACGGTGTGTGGGTCAGGGTTTCTGTGGCTGTGAGGGTCAGGTGTTGTGACGGTGTGTGGGCAAGGGTTTCTGTGGCTGTGAGGGTCAGGTGTTGTGACGGTGTGTGGGCCAGGGTTTCTGTGGCTGTGAGGGTCAGGTGTTGTGACGGTGTGTGGGTCAGGGTTTCTGTGGCTGTGAGGGTCAGGTGTTGTGACGGTGTGTGGGCCAGGGTTTCTGTGGCTGTGAGGGTCAGGTGTTGTGACGGTGTGTGGGCCAGGGTTTCTGTGGCTGTGAGGGTCAGGTGTGGTGACGGTTTGTGGACCAGGGTTTCTGTGGCTGTGAGGGTCAGGTGTGGTGACGGTGTGTGGGCCAGGGTTTCTGTGGCTGTGAGGGTCAGGTGTTGTGACGGTGTGTGGACCAGGGTTTCTGTGGCTGTGACGGTCAGGTGTTGTGACGGGATGTTGGCCAGGGTTTCTGTTGCTGTGAGGGTCAGGTGTTGTGACGGTGTGTGGGCCAGGGTTTCTGTGGCCGTGAGGGTCAGGTGTTGTGACGGTGTGTGGACCAGGGTTTCTGTGGCTGTGAGGGTCAGGTGTTGTGACGCTGTGTGGGCCAGGGTTTCTGTGGCTGTGAGGGTCAGGTGTTGTGACGGTGTGTGGACCAGGGTTTCTGTGGCTGTGAGGGTCAGGTGTTGTGACGGTGTGTGGACCAGGGTTTCTGTGGCTGTGAGGGTCAGGTGTTGTGACGGTGTGTGGGGCAGGGTTTCTGTGGCTGTGAGGGCCAGGTGTTGTGACGGTGTGTGGGCCAGGGTTTCTGTGACTGTGACGGTCAGGTGTTGTGACGGTGTCTGGGCCAGGGTTTCTGTGACTGTGAGGGTCAGGTGTTGTGACGTTGTGTGGACCAGGTTCTCTGTGGCTGTGAGGGTCAGGTGTTGTGACGGTGTGTGGGCCAGGGTTTCTGTGGCTGTGAGGGTCAGGTGTTGTGACGGTGTGTGGGCCAGGGTTTCTGTGGCTGTGACGGTCAGGTGTTGTGACGGTGTGTGGGCCAGGGTTTCTGTGACTTTGAGGGTCAGGTGTTGTGACGGTGTGTGCGCCAGGGTTTCTGTGACTGTGAGGGTCAGGTGTTGTGACGGTGTGTGGGCCAGGGTTTCTGTGGCTGTGACGGTCAGGTGTTGTGACGGTGTGTGGGCCAGGGTTTCTGTGACTGTGAGGGTCAGGTGTTGTGACGGTGTGTGGGCCAGGGTTTCTGTGACTGTGAGGGTCAGGTGTTGTGACGGTGTGTGGACCAGGGTTTCTGTGGCTGTGAGGGTCAGGTGTTGTGACGGTGTGTGGGCCAGGGTATCTGTGGCTGTGAGGGTCAGGTGTTGTGACGGTGTGTGGGCCATGGTTTCTGTGGCTGTGAGGGTCAGTTGTTGTGACGGTGTGTGGGACAGGGTTTCTGTGGCTGTGAGGGTCAGGTGTTGTGACGGTGTGTGGGCCAGGGTTTCTGTGGCTGTGAGGGTCAGGTGTTGTGACGGTGTGTGGGCCAGGGTTTCTGTGGCTGTGAGGGTCAGGTGTTGTGACGGTGTGTGGACCAGGGTTTCTGTGGCTGTGAGGGTCAGGTGTTGTGACGGTGTGTGGACCAGGTTTTCTGTGGCTGTGAGGGTCAGGTGTTGTGACGGTGTGTGGACCAGGGTTTCTGTGGCTGTGAGGGTCAGGTGTTGTGACGGTGTGTGGACCAGGGTTTCTGTGGCTGTGAGGGTCAGGTGTTGTGACGGTGTGTGGGGCAGGGTTTCTGTGGCTGTGAGGGTCAGGTGTTGTGACGGTGTGTGGACCAGGGTTTCTGTGGCTGTGAGGGTCAGGTGTTGTGACGGTGTGTGGGGCAGGGTTTCTGTGGCTGTGAGGGCCAGGTGTTGTGACGGTGTGTGGGCCAGGGTTTCTGTGACTGTGAGGGTCAGGTGTTGTGACGGTGTGTGGGCCAGGGTTTCTGTGACTGTGAGGGTCTGGTGTTGTGACGTTGTGTGGACCAGGGTCTCTGTGGCTGTGAGGGTCAGGTGTTGTGACGGTGTGTGGGCCAGGGTTTCTGTGGCTGTGAGGGTCAGGTGTTGTGACGGTGTGTGGGCCAGGGTCTCTGTGGCTGTGAGGGTCAGGTGTTGTGACGGTGTGTGGGCCAGGGTTTCTGTGGCTGTGACGGTCAGGTGTTGTGACGGTGTGTGGGCCAGGGTTTCTGTGACTGTGAGGGTCAGGTGTTGTGACGGTGTGTGGGCCAGGGTTTCTGTGACTGTGAGGGTCAGGTGTTGTGACGGTGTGTGGACCAGGGTTTCTGTGGCTGTCAGGGTCAGGTGTTGTGACGGTGTGTGGGCCAGGGTATCTGTGGCTGTGAGGGTCAGGTGTTGTGACGGTGTGTGGGCCATGGTTTCTGTGGCTGTGAGGGTCAGTTGTTGTGACGGTGTGTGGGCCAGGGTTTCTGTGTCTGTGAGGGTCAGGTGTTGTGACGGTGTGTGGGCCAGGGTTTCTGTGGCTGTGAGGGTCAGGTGTTGTGACGGTGTGTGGGGCAGGGTTTCTGTGGCTGTGAGGGTTAGGTGTTGTGACGGTGTGTGGGCCAGGGTTTCTGTGGCTGTGAGGGTCAGGTGTTGTGACGGTGTGTGGGCCAGGGTTTATGTGGCTGTGAGGGTCAGGTGTTGTGACGGTGTGTGGGCCAGGGCTTCTGTGGCTGTGAGGGTCAGGTGTTGTGACGGTGTGTGGGCCAGGGTTTCTGTGGCTGTGAGGGTCAGGTGTTGTGACGGTGTGTGGACCAGGGTTTCTGTGGCTGTGAGGGTCAGGTGTTGTGACGGTGTGTGGACCAGGATTTCTGTGGCTGTGAGGGTCAGGTGTTGTGACGGTGTGTGGACCAGGGTTTCTGTGGCTGTGAGGGTCAGGTGTTGTGACGGTGTGTGGACCAGGGTTTCTGTGGCTGTGAGGGTCATGTGTTGTGACGGTGTGTGGGGCAGGGTTTCTGTGGCCGTGAGGGTCAGGTGTTGTGACGGTGTGTGGACCAGGGTTTCTGTGGCTGTGAGGGTCAGGTGTTGTGACGCTGTGTGGGCCAGGGTTTCTGTGGCTGTGAGGGTCAGGTGTTGTGACGGTGTGTGGACCAGGGTTTCTGTGGCTGTGAGGGTCAGGTGTTGTGACGGTGTGTGGGGCAGGGTTTCTGTGGCTGTCAGGGCCAGGTGTTGTGACGGTGTGTGGGCCAGGGTTTCTGCGACTGTGAGGGTCAGGTGTTGTGACGGTGTGTGGGCCAGGGTTTGTGTGACTGTGAGGGTCAGGTGTTGTGACGTTGTGTGGACCAGGGTCTCAGTGGCTGTGAGGGTCAGGTGTTGTGACGGTGTGTGGGCCAGGGTTTCTGTGGCTGTGAGGGTCAGGTGTTGTGACGGTGTGTGGGCCAGGGTTTCTGTGGCTGTGACGGTCAGGTGTTGTGACGGTGTGTGGGCCACGGTTTCTGTGACTGTGAGGGTCAGGTGTTGTGACGGTGTGTGGGCCAGGGTTTCTGTGACTGTGAGGGTCAGGTGTTGTGACGGTGTGTGGGCCAGGGTTTCTGTGGCTGTGACGGTCAGGTGTTGTGACGGTGTGTGGGCCAGGGTTTCTGTGACTGTGAGGGTCAGGTGTTGTGACGGTGTGTGGACCAGGGTTTCTGTGGCTGTGAGGGTCAGGTGTTGTGACGGTGTGTGGGCCAGGGTATCTGTGGCTGTGAGGGTCAGGTGTTGTGACGGTGTGTGGGCCATGGTTTCTGTGGCTGTGAGGGTCAGGTGTGGTGACGGTTTGTGGATCAGGGTTTCTGTGGCTGTGAGGGTCAGGTGTTGTGACGGTGTGTGGACCAGGGTTTCTGTGGCTGTAAGGGTCAGGTGTTGTGACGGTGTGTGGGCCAGGGTTTCTGTGGCTGTGACGGTCAGGTGTTGTAACGGTGTGTGGGCCAGGGTTTCTGTGACTGTGAGGGTCAGGTGTTGTGACGGTGTGTGGGCCAGGGTATCTGTGGCTGTGAGGGTCAGGTGTTGTGACGGTGTGTGGGCCATGGTTTCTGTGGCTGTGAGGGTCAGGTGTGGTGACGGTTTGTGGATCAGGGTTTCTGTGGCTGTGAGGGTCAGGTGTTGTGACGGTGTGTGGACCAGGGTTTCTGTGGCTGTAAGGGTCAGGTGTTGTGACGGTGTGTGGGCCAGGGTTTCTGTGGCTGTGAGGGTCAGGTGTTGTGACGGTGTGTGGGCCAGGGTTTCTGTGTCTGTGAGGGTCAGGTGTTGTGACGGTGTGTGGACCAGGGTTTCTGTGGCTGTGAGGGTCAGGTGTTGTGGCGGTGTGTGGTCTAGGGTTTCTGTGGCTGTGAGGGTCAGGTGTGGTGACGGTGTGTGGGTCAGGGTTTCTGTGGCTGTGAGGGTCAGGTGTGGTGACGGTGTGTGGGTCAGGGTTTCTGTGGCTGTGAGGGTCAGGTGTTGTGACGGTGTGTGGGTCAGGGTTTCTGTGGCTGTGAGGGTCAGGTGTTGTGACGGTGTGTGGGCAAGGGTTTCTGTGGCTGTGAGGGTCAGGTGTTGTGACGGTGTGTGGGCCAGGGTTTCTGTGGCTGTGAGGGTCAGGTGTTGTGACGGTGTGTGGGTCAGGGTTTCTGTGGCTGTGAGGGTCAGGTGTTGTGACGGTGTGTGGGCCAGGGTTTCTGTGGCTGTGAGGGTCAGGTGTTGTGACGGTGTGTGGGCCAGGGTTTCTGTGGCTGTGAGGGTCAGGTGTGGTGACGGTTTGTGGACCAGGGTTTCTGTGGCTGTGAGGGTCAGGTGTGGTGACGGTGTGTGGGCCAGGGTTTCTGTGGCTGTGAGGGTCAGGTGTTGTGACGGTGTGTGGACCAGGGTTTCTGTGGCTGTGACGGTCAGGTGTTGTGACGGGGTGTTGGCCAGGGTTTCTGTTGCTGTGAGGGTCAGGTGTTGTGACGGTGTGTGGGCCAGGGTTTCTGTGGCCGTGAGGGTCAGGTGTTGTGACGGTGTGTGGACCAGGGTTTCTGTGGCTGTGAGGGTCAGGTGTTGTGACGCTGTGTGGGCCAGGGTTTCTGTGGCTGTGAGGGTCAGGTGTTGTGACGGTGTGTGGACCAGGGTTTCTGTGGCTGTGAGGGTCAGGTGTTGTGACGGTGTGTGGACCAGGGTTTCTGTGGCTGTGAGGGTCAGGTGTTGTGACGGTGTGTGGGGCAGGGTTTCTGTGGCTGTGAGGGCCAGGTGTTGTGACGGTGTGTGGGCCAGGGTTTCTGTGACTGTGAGGGTCAGGTGTTGTGACGGTGTGTGGGCCAGGGTTTCTGTGACTGTGAGGGTCAGGTGTTGTGACGTTGTGTGGACCAGGGTCTCTGTGGCTGTGAGGGTCAGGTGTTGTGACGGTGTGTGGGCCAGGGTTTCTGTGGCTGTGAGGGTCAGGTGTTGTGACGGTGTGTGGGCCAGGGTTTCTGTGGCTGTGACGGTCAGGTGTTGTGACGGTGTGTGGGCCAGGGTTTCTGTGACTTTGAGGGTCAGGTGTTGTGACGGTGTGTGCGCCAGGGTTTCTGTGACTGTGAGGGTCAGGTGTTGTGACGGTGTGTGGGCCAGGGTTTCTGTGGCTGTGACGGTCAGGTGTTGTGACGGTGTGTGGGCCAGGGTTTCTGTGACTGTGAGGGTCAGGTGTTGTGACGGTGTGTGGGCCAGGGTTTCTGTGACTGTGAGGGTCAGGTGTTGTGACGGTGTGTGGACCAGGGTTTCTGTGGCTGTGAGGGTCAGGTGTTGTGACGGTGTGTGGGCCAGGGTATCTGTGGCTGTGAGGGTCAGGTGTTGTGACGGTGTGTGGGCCATGGTTTCTGTGGCTGTGAGGGTCAGTTGTTGTGACGGTGTGTGGGACAGGGTTTCTGTGGCTGTGAGGGTCAGGTGTTGTGACGGTGTGTGGGCCAGGGTTTCTGTGGCTGTGAGGGTCAGGTGTTGTGACGGTGTGTGGGCCAGGGTTTCTGTGGCTGTGAGGGTCAGGTGTTGTGACGGTGTGTGGACCAGGGTTTCTGTGGCTGTGAGGGTCAGGTGTTGTGACGGTGTGTGGACCAGGTTTTCTGTGGCTGTGAGGGTCAGGTGTTGTGACGGTGTGTGGACCAGGGTTTCTGTGGCTGTGAGGGTCAGGTGTTGTGACGGTGTGTGGACCAGGGTTTCTGTGGCTGTGAGGGTCAGGTGTTGTGACGGTGTGTGGGGCAGGGTTTCTGTGGCTGTGAGGGTCAGGTGTTGTGACGGTGTGTGGACCAGGGTTTCTGTGGCTGTGAGGGTCAGGTGTTGTGACGGTGTGTGGGGCAGGGTTTCTGTGGCTGTGAGGGCCAGGTGTTGTGACGGTGTGTGGGCCAGGGTTTCTGTGACTGTGAGGGTCAGGTGTTGTGACGGTGTGTGGGCCAGGGTTTCTGTGACTGTGAGGGTCTGGTGTTGTGACGTTGTGTGGACCAGGGTCTCTGTGGCTGTGAGGGTCAGGTGTTGTGACGGTGTGTGGGCCAGGGTTTCTGTGGCTGTGAGGGTCAGGTGTTGTGACGGTGTGTGGGCCAGGGTCTCTGTGGCTGTGAGGGTCAGGTGTTGTGACGGTGTGTGGGCCAGGGTTTCTGTGGCTGTGACGGTCAGGTGTTGTGACGGTGTGTGGGCCAGGGTTTCTGTGACTGTGAGGGTCAGGTGTTGTGACGGTGTGTGGGCCAGGGTTTCTGTGACTGTGAGAGTCAGGTGTTGTGACGGTGTGTGGACCAGGGTTTCTGTGGCTGTCAGGGTCAGGTGTTGTGACGGTGTGTGGGCCATGGTTTCTGTGGCTGTGAGGGTCAGTTGTTGTGACGGTGTGTGGGCCAGGGTTTCTGTGTCTGTGAGGGTCAGG
Organism: Hemitrygon akajei; assembly: GCF_048418815.1. Classification (NCBI taxonomy): domain Eukaryota; kingdom Metazoa; phylum Chordata; class Chondrichthyes; order Myliobatiformes; family Dasyatidae; genus Hemitrygon; species Hemitrygon akajei. Next base: position 1,706,120 of record NW_027331925.1, on the reverse strand, counting down.
TGTTGTGACGGTGTGTGGGCCAGGGTTTCTGTGGCTGTGAGGGTCAGGTGTTGTGACGGTGTGTGGGGCAGGGTTTCTGTGGCTGTGAGGGTTAGGTGTTGTGACGGTGTGTGGGCCAGGGTTTCTGTGGCTGTGAGGGTCAGGTGTTGTGACGGTGTGTGGGCCAGGGTTTATGTGGCTGTGAGGGTCAGGTGTTGTGACGGTGTGTGGGCCAGGGCTTCTGTGGCTGTGAGGGTCAGGTGTTGTGACGGTGTGTGGGCCAGGGTTTCTGTGGCTGTGAGGGTCAGGTGTTGTGACGGTGTGTGGACCAGGGTTTCTGTGGCTGTGAGGGTCAGGTGTTGTGACGGTGTGTGGACCAGGATTTCTGTGGCTGTGAGGGTCAGGTGTTGTGACGGTGTGTGGAACAGGGTTTCTGTGGCTGTGAGGGTCATGTGTTGTGACGGTGTGTGGGGCAGGGTTTCTGTGGCCGTGAGGGTCAGGTGTTGTGACGGTGTGTGGACCAGGGTTTCTGTGGCTGTGAGGGTCAGGTGTTGTGACGCTGTGTGGGCCAGGGTTTCTGTGGCTGTGAGGGTCAGGTGTTGTGACGGTGTGTGGACCAGGGTTTCGGTGGCTGTGAGGGTCAGGTGTTGTGACGGTGTGTGGACCAGGGTTTCTGTGGCTGTGAGGGTCAGGTGTTGTGACGGTGTGTGGGGCAGGGTTTCTGTGGCTGTCAGGGCCAGGTGTTGTGACGGTGTGTGGGCCAGGGTTTCTGTGACTGTGAGGGTCAGGTGTTGTGACGGTGTGTGGGCCAGGGTTTGTGTGACTGTGAGGGTCAGGTGTTGTGACGTTGTGTGGACCAGGGTCTCAGTGGCTGTGAGGGTCAGGTGTTGTGACGGTGTGTGGGCCAGGGTTTCTGTGGCTGTGAGGGTCAGGTGTTGTGACGGTGTGTGGGCCAGGGTTTCTGTGGCTGTGAGGGTCAGGTGTTGTGACGGTGTGTGGGCCAGGGTTTCTGTGGCTGTGAGGGTCAGGTGTTGTGACGGTGTGTGGGCCAGGGTTTCTGTGGCTGTGACGGTCAGGTGTTGTGACGGTGTGTGGGCCAGGGTTTCTGTGACTGTGAGGGTCAGGTGTTGTGACGGTGTGTGGACCAGGGTTTCTGTGGCTGTGAGGGTCAGGTGTTGTGACGGTGTGTGGGCCAGGGTATCTGTGGCTGTGAGGGTCAGGTGTTGTGACGGTGTGTGGGCCATGGTTTCTGTGGCTGTGAGGGTCAGTTGTTGTGACGGTGTGTGGGGAAGGGTTTCTGTGGCTGTGAGGGTCAGGTGTTGTGACGGTGTGTGGGCCAGGGTTTCTGTGGCTGTGAGGGTCAGGTGTTGTGACGGTGTGTGGGCCAGGGTTTCTGTGGCTGTGAGGGTCAGGTGTTGTGACGGTGTGTGGACCAGGGTTTCTGTGGCTGTGAGGGTCAGGTGTTGTGACGGTGTGTGGACCAGGTTTTCTGTGGCTGTGAGGGTCAGGTGTTGTGACGGTGTGTGGACCAGGGTTTCTGTGGCTGTGAGGGTCAGGTGTTGTGACGGTGTGTGGACCAGGGTTTCTGTGGCTGTGAGGGTCAGGTGTTGTGACGGTGTGTGGGGCAGGGTTTCTGTGGCTGTGAGGGTCAGGTGTTGTGACGGTGTGTGGACCAGGGTTTCTGTGGCTGTGAGGGTCAGGTGTTGTGACGGTGTGTGGGGCAGGGTTTCTGTGGCTGTGAGGGCCAGGTGTTGTGACGGTGTGTGGGCCAGGGTTTCTGTGACTGTGAGGGTCAGGTGTTGTGACGGTGTGTGGGCCAGGGTTTCTGTGACTGTGAGGGTCAGGTGTTGTGACGTTGTGTGGACCAGGGTCTCTGTGGCTGTGAGGGTCAGGTGTTGTGACGGTGTGTGGGCCAGTGTTTCTGTGGCTGTGAGGGTCAGGTGTTGTGACGGTGTGTGGGCCAGGGTCTCTGTGGCTGTGAGGGTCAGGTGTTGTGACGGTGTGTGGGCCAGGGTTTCTGTGGCTGTGACGGTCAGGTGTTGTGACGGTTTGTGGGCCAGGGTTTCTGTGACTGTGAGGGTCAGGTGTTGTGACGGTGTGTGGGCCAGGGTTTCTGTGACTGTGAGGGTCAGGTGTTGTGACGGTGTGTGGACCAGGGTTTCTGTGGCTGTGAGGGTCAGGTGTTGTGACGGTGTGTGGGCCAGGGTATCTGTGGCTGTGAGGGTCAGGTGTTGTGACGGTGTGTGGGCCATGGTTTCTGTGGCTGTGAGGGTCAGTTGTTGTGACGGTGTGTGGGCCAGGGTTTCTGTGTCTGTGAGGGTCAGGTGTTGTGACGGTGTGTGGGCCAGGGTTTCTGTGGCTGTGAGGGTGAGGTGTTGTGACGGTGTGTGGGCCAGGGTATCTGTGGCTGTGAGGGTCAGGTGTTGTGACGGTGTGTGGGCCATGGTTTCTGTGGCTGTGAGGGTCAGTTGTTGTGACGGTGTGTGGGCCAGGGTTTCTGTGTCTGTGAGGGTCAGTTGTTGTGACGGTGTTTGGGCCAGGGTTTCTGTGGCTGTGAGGGTCAGGTGTTGTGACGGTGTGTGGGGCAGGGTTTCTGTGGCTGTGAGGGTAAGGTGTTGTGACGGTGTGTGGGCCAGGGTTTCTGTGGCTGTGAGGGTCAGGTGTTGTGACGGTGTGTGGGCCAGGGTTTCTGTGGCTGTGAGGGTCAGGTGTTGTGACGGTGTGTGGGCCAGGGCTTCTGTGGCTGTGAGGGTCAGGTGTTGTGACGGTGTGTGGGCCAGGGTTTCTGTGGCTGTGAGGGTCAGGTGTTGTGACGGTGTGTGGACCAGGGTTTCTGTGGCTGTGAGGGTCAGGTGTTGTGACGGTGTTTGGACCAGGGTTTCTGTGGCTGTGAGGGTCAGGTGTTGTGACGGTGTGTGGACCAGGATTTCTGTGGCTGTGAGGGTCAGGTGTTGTGACGGTGTGTGGGGCAGGGTTTCTGTGGCCGTGAGGGTCAGGTGTTGTGACGGTGTGTGGACCAGGGTTTCTGTGGCTGTGAGGGTCAGGTGTTGTGACGCTGTGTGGGCCAGGGTTTCTGTGGCTGTGAGGGTCAGGTGTTGTGACGGTGTGTGGACCAGTGTTTCTGTGGCTGTGAGGGTCAGGTGTTGTGACGGTGTGTGGACCAGGGTTTCTGTGGCTGTGAGGGTCAGGTGTTGTGACGCTGTGTGGGCCAGGGTTTCTGTGGCTGTGAGGGTCAGGTGTTGTGACGGTGTGTGGACCAGGGTTTCTGTGGCTGTGAGGGTCAGGTGTTGTGACGGTGTGTGGACCAGGGTTTCTGTGGCTGTGAGGGTCAGGTGTTGTGACGGTGTGTGGGGCAGGGTTTCTGTGGCTGTGAGGGCCAGGTGTTGTGACGGTGTGTGGGCCAGGGTTTCTGTGACTGTGAGGGTCAGGTGTTGTGACGGTGTGTGGGCCAGGTTTCTGTGACTGTGAGGGTCAGGTGTTGTGACGTTGTGTGGACCAGGGTCTCTGTGGCTGTGAGGGTCAGGTGTTGTGACGGTGTGTGGGCCAGGGTTTCTGTGGCTGTGAGGGTCAGGTGTTGTGACGGTGTGTGGGCCAGGGTTTCTGTGGCTGTGACGGTCAGGTGTTGTGACGGTGTGTGGGCCAGGGTTTCTGTGACTTTGAGGGTCAGGTGTTGTGACGGTGTGTGCGCCAGGGTTTCTGTGACTGTGAGGGTCAGGTGTTGTGACGGTGTGTGGGCCAGGGTTTCTGTGGCTGTGACGGTCAGGTGTTGTGACGGTGTGTGGGCCAGGGTTTCTGTGACTGTGAGGGTCAGGTGTTGTGACGGTGTGTGGGCCAGGGTTTCTGTGACTGTGAGGGTCAGGTGTTGTGACGGTGTGTGGACCAGGGTTTCTGTGGCTGTGAGGGTCAGGTGTTGTGACGGTGTGTGGGCCAGGGTATCTGTGGCTGTGAGGGTCAGGTGTTGTGACGGTGTGTGGGCCATGGTTTCTGTGGCTGTGAGGGTCAGTTGTTGTGACGGTGTGTGGGACAGGGTTTCTGTGGCTGTGAGGGTCAGGTGTTGTGACGGTGTGTGGGCCAGGGTTTCTGTGGCTGTGAGGGTCAGGTGTTGTGACGGTGTGTGGGCCAGGGTTTCTGTGGCTGTGAGGGTCAGGTGTTGTGACGGTGTGTGGACCAGGGTTTCTGTGGCTGTGAGGGTCAGGTGTTGTGACGGTGTGTGGACCAGGTTTTCTGTGGCTGTGAGGGTCAGGTGTTGTGACGGTGTGTGGACCAGGGTTTCTGTGGCTGTGAGGGTCAGGTGTTGTGACGGTGTGTGGACCAGGGTTTCTGTGGCTGTGAGGGTCAGGTGTTGTGACGGTGTGTGGGGCAGGGTTTCTGTGGCTGTGAGGGTCAGGTGTTGTGACGGTGTGTGGACCAGGGTTTCTGTGGCTGTGAGGGTCAGGTGTTGTGACGGTGTGTGGGGCAGGGTTTCTGTGGCTGTGAGGGCCAGGTGTTGTGACGGTGTGTGGGCCAGGGTTTCTGTGACTGTGAGGGTCAGGTGTTGTGACGGTGTGTGGGCCAGGGTTTCTGTGACTGTGAGGGTCTGGTGTTGTGACGTTGTGTGGACCAGGGTCTCTGTGGCTGTGAGGGTCAGGTGTTGTGACGGTGTGTGGGCCAGGGTTTCTGTGGCTGTGAGGGTCAGGTGTTGTGACGGTGTGTGGGCCAGGGTCTCTGTGGCTGTGAGGGTTAGGTGTTGTGACGGTGTGTGGGCCAGGGTTTCTGTGGCTGTGACGGTCAGGTGTTGTGACGGTGTGTGGGCCAGGGTTTCTGTGACTGTGAGGGTCAGGTGTTGTGACGGTGTGTGGGCCAGGGTTTCTGTGACTGTGAGAGTCAGGTGTTGTGACGGTGTGTGGACCAGGGTTTCTGTGGCTGTCAGGGTCAGGTGTTGTGACGGTGTGTGGGCCAGGGTATCTGTGGCTGTGAGGGTCAGGTGTTGTGACGGTGTGTGGGCCATGGTTTCTGTGGCTGTGAGGGTCAGTTGTTGTGACGGTGTGTGGGCCAGGGTTTCTGTGTCTGTGAGGGTCAGGTGTTGTGACGGTGTGTGGGCCAGGGTTTCTGTGGCTGTGAGGGTCAGGTGTTGTGACGGTGTGTGGGGCAGGGTTTCTGTGGCTGTGAGGGTTAGGTGTTGTGACGGTGTGTGGGCCAGGGTTTCTGTGGCTGTGAGGGTCAGGTGTTGTGACGGTGTGTGGGCCAGGGTTTATGTGGCTGTGAGGGTCAGGTGTTGTGACGGTGTGTGGGCCAGGGCTTCTGTGGCTGTGAGGGTCAGGTGTTGTGACGGTGTGTGGGCCAGGGTTTCTGTGGCTGTGAGGGTCAGGTGTTGTGACGGTGTGTGGACCAGGGTTTCTGTGGCTGTGAGGGTCAGGTGTTGTGACGGTGTGTGGACCAGGATTTCTGTGGCTGTGAGGGTCAGGTGTTGTGACGGTGTGTGGACCAGGGTTTCTGTGGCTGTGAGGGTCATGTGTTGTGACGGTGTGTGGGGCAGGGTTTCTGTGGCCGTGAGGGTCAGGTGTTGTGACGGTGTGTGGACCAGGGTTTCTGTGGCTGTGAGGGTCAGGTGTTGTGACGCTGTGTGGGCCAGGGTTTCTGTGGCTGTGAGGGTCAGGTGTTGTGACGGTGTGTGGACCAGGGTTTCGGTGGCTGTGAGGGTCAGGTGTTGTGACGGTGTGTGGACCAGGGTTTCTGTGGCTGTGAGGGTCAGGTGTTGTGACGGTGTGTGGGGCAGGGTTTCTGTGGCTGTCAGGGCCAGGTGTTGTGACGGTGTGTGGGCCAGGGTTTCTGTGACTGTGAGGGTCAGGTGTTGTGACGGTGTGTGGGCCAGGGTTTGTGTGACTGTGAGGGTCAGGTGTTGTGACGTTGTGTGGACCAGGGTCTCAGTGGCTGTGAGGGTCAGGTGTTGTGACGGTGTGTGGGCCAGGGTTTCTGTGGCTGTGAGGGTCAGGTGTTGTGACGGTGTGTGGGCCAGGGTTTCTGTGGCTGTGACGGTCAGGTGTTGTGACGGTGTGTGGGCCACGGTTTCTGTGACTGTGAGGGTCAGGTGTTGTGACGGTGTGTGGGCCAGGGTTTCTGTGACTGTGAGGGTCAGGTGTTGTGACGGTGTGTGGGCCAGGGTTTCTGTGGCTGTGACGGTCAGGTGTTGTGACGGTGTGTGGGCCAGGGTTTCTGTGACTGTGAGGGTCAGGTGTTGTGACGGTGTGTGGACCAGGGTTTCTGTGGCTGTGAGGGTCAGGTGTTGTGACGGTGTGTGGGCCAGGGTATCTGTGGCTGTGAGGGTCAGGTGTTGTGACGGTGTGTGGGCCATGGTTTCTGTGGCTGTGAGGGTCAGTTGTTGTGACGGTGTGTGGGGAAGGGTTTCTGTGGCTGTGAGGGTCAGGTGTTGTGACGGTGTGTGGGCCAGGGTTTCTGTGGCTGTGAGGGTCAGGTGTTGTGACGGTGTGTGGGCCAGGGTTTCTGTGGCTGTGAGGGTCAGGTGTTGTGACGGTGTGTGGACCAGGGTTTCTGTGGCTGTGAGGGTCAGGTGTTGTGACGGTGTGTGGACCAGGTTTTCTGTGGCTGTGAGGGTCAGGTGTTGTGACGGTGTGTGGACCAGGGTTTCTGTGGCTGTGAGGGTCAGGTGTTGTGACGGTGTGTGGAGCAGGGTTTCTGTGGCTGTGAGGGTCAGGTGTTGTGACGGTGTGTGGGGCAGGGTTTCTGTGGCTGTGAGGGTCAGGTGTTGTGACGGTGTGTGGACCAGGGTTTCTGTGGCTGTGAGGGTCAGGTGTTGTGACGGTGTGTGGGGCAGGGTTTCTGTGGCTGTGAGGGCCAGGTGTTGTGACGGTGTGTGGGCCAGGGTTTCTGTGACTGTGAGGGTCAGGTGTTGTGACGGTGTGTGGGCCAGGGTTTCTGTGACTGTGAGGGTCAGGTGTTGTGACGTTGTGTGGACCAGGGTCTCTGTGGCTGTGAGGGTCAGGTGTTGTGACGGTGTGTGGGCCAGTGTTTCTGTGGCTGTGAGGGTCAGGTGTTGTGACGGTGTGTGGGCCAGGGTCTCTGTGGCTGTGAGGGTCAGGTGTTGTGACGGTGTGTGGGCCAGGGTTTCTGTGGCTGTGACGGTCAGGTGTTGTGACGGTTTGTGGGCCAGGGTTTCTGTGACTGTGAGGGTCAGGTGTTGTGACGGTGTGTGGGCCAGGGTTTCTGTGACTGTGAGGGTCAGGTGTTGTGACGGTGTGTGGACCAGGGTTTCTGTGGCTGTGAGGGTCAGGTGTTGTGACGGTGTGTGGGCCAGGGTATCTGTGGCTGTGAGGGTCAGGTGTTGTGACGGTGTGTGGGCCATGGTTTCTGTGGCTGTGAGGGTCAGTTGTTGTGACGGTGTGTGGGCCAGGGTTTCTGTGTCTGTGAGGGTCAGGTGTTGTGACGGTGTGTGGGCCAGGGTTTCTGTGGCTGTGAGGGTGAGGTGTTGTGACGGTGTGTGGGCCAGGGTATCTGTGGCTGTGAGGGTCAGGTGTTGTGACGGTGTGTGGGCCATGGTTTCTGTGGCTGTGAGGGTCAGTTGTTGTGACGGTGTGTGGGCCAGGGTTTCTGTGTCTGTGAGGGTCAGTTGTTGTGACGGTGTGTGGGCCAGGGTTTCTGTGGCTGTGAGGGTCAGGTGTTGTGACGGTGTGTGGGCCAGGGTTTCTGTGGCTGTGAGGGTCAGGTGTTGTGACGGTGTGTGGGCCAGGGTTTCTGTGGCTGTGAGGGTCAGGTGTTGTGACGGTGTGTGGGCCAGGGCTTCTGTGGCTGTGAGGGTCAGGTGTTGTGACGGTGTGTGGGCCAGGGTTTCTGTGGCTGTGAGGGTCAGGTGTTGTGACGGTGTGTGGACCAGGGTTTCTGTGGCTGTGAGGGTCAGGTGTTGTGACGGTGTGTGGACCAGGGTTTCTGTGGCTGTGAGGGTCAGGTGTTGTGACGGTGTGTGGACCAGGATTTCTGTGGCTGTGAGGGTCAGGTGTTGTGACGGTGTGTGGGGCAGGGTTTCTGTGGCCGTGAGGGTCAGGTGTTGTGACGGTGTGTGGACCAGGGTTTCTGTGGCTGTGAGGGTCAGGTGTTGTGACGCTGTGTGGGCCAGGGTTTCTGTGGCTGTGAGGGTCAGGTGTTGTGACGGTGTGTGGACCAGGGTTTCTGTGGCTGTGAGGGTCTGGTGTTGTGACGGTGTGTGGACCAGGGTTTCTGTGGCTGTGAGGGTCAGGTGTTGTGACGGTGTGTGGGGCAGGGTTTCTGTGGCTGTGAGGGCCAGGTGTAGTGACGGTGTGTGGGCCAGGGTTTCTGTGACTGTGAGGGTCAGGTGTTGTGACGGTGTGTGGGCCAGGGTTTGTGTGACTGTGAGGGTCAGGTGTTGTGACGTTGTGTGGACCAGGGTCTCTGTGGCTGTGAGGGTCAGGTGTTGTGACGGTGTGTGGGCCAGGGTTTCTGTGGCTGTGAGGGTCAGGTGTTGTGACGGTGTGTGGGCCAGGGTTTCTGTGGCTGTGACGGTCAGGTGTTGTGACGGTGTGTGGGCCAGGGTTTCTGTGACTGTGAGGGTCAGGTGTTGTGACTGTGTGTGGGCCAGGGTTTCTGTGACTGTGAGGGTCAGGTGTTGTGACGGTGTGTGGGCCAGGGTTTCTGTGGCTGTGACGGTCAGGTGTTGTGACGGTGTGTGGGCCAGGGTTTCTGTGACTGTGAGGGTCAGGTGTTGTGACGGTGTGTGGACCAGGGTTTCTGTGGCTGTGAGGGTCAGGTGTTGTGACGGTGTGTGGGCCAGGGTATCTGTGGCTGTGAGGGTCAGGTGTTGTGACGGTGTGTGGGCCAGGGCTTCTGTGGCTGTGAGGGTCAGGTGTTGTGACGGTGTGTGGGCCAGGGTTTCTGTGGCTGTGAGGGTCAGGTGTTGTGACGGTGTGTGGACCAGGGTTTCTGTGGCTGTGAGGGTCAGGTGTTGTGACGGTGTGTGGACCAGGGTTTCTGTGGCTGTGAGGGTCAGGTGTTGTGACGGTGTGTGGACCAGGATTTCTGTGGCTGTGAGGGTCAGGTGTTGTGACGGTGTGTGGGCCAGGGTATCTGTGGCTGTGAGGGTCAGGTGTTGTGACGGTGTGTGGGCCAGGGCTTCTGTGGCTGTGAGGGTCAGGTGTTGTGACGGTGTGTGGGCCAGGGTTTCTGTGGCTGTGAGGGTCAGGTGTTGTGACGGTGTGTGGACCAGGGTTTCTGTGGCTGTGAGGGTCAGGTGTTGTGACGGTGTGTGGACCAGGGTTTCTGTGGCTGTGAGGGTCAGGTGTTGTGACGGTGTGTGGACCAGGATTTCTGTGGCTGTGAGGGTCAGGTGTTGTGACGGTGTGTGGGGCAGGGTTTCTGTGGCCGTGAGGGTCAGGTGTTGTGACGGTGTGTGGACCAGGGTTTCTGTGGCTGTGAGGGTCAGGTGTTGTGACGCTGTGTGGGCCAGGGTTTCTGTGGCTGTGAGGGTCAGGTGTTGTGACGGTGTGTGGACCAGGGTTTCTGTGGCTGTGAGGGTCTGGTGTTGTGACGGTGTGTGGACCAGGGTTTCTGTGGCTGTGAGGGTCAGGTGTTGTGACGGTGTGTGGGGCAGGGTTTCTGTGGCTGTGAGGGCCAGGTGTAGTGACGGTGTGTGGGCCAGGGTTTCTGTGACTGTGAGGGTCAGGTGTTGTGACGGTGTGTGGGCCAGGGTTTGTGTGACTGTGAGGGTCAGGTGTTGTGACGTTGTGTGGACCAGGGTCTCTGTGGCTGTGAGGGTCAGGTGTTGTGACGGTGTGTGGGCCAGGGTTTCTGTGGCTGTGAGGGTCAGGTGTTGTGACGGTGTGTGGGCCAGGGTTTCTGTGGCTGTGACGGTCAGGTGTTGTGACGGTGTGTGGGCCAGGGTTTCTGTGACTGTGAGGGTCAGGTGTTGTGACTGTGTGTGGGCCAGGGTTTCTGTGACTGTGAGGGTCAGGTGTTGTGACGGTGTGTGGGCCAGGGTTTCTGTGGCTGTGACGGTCAGGTGTTGTGACGGTGTGTGGGCCAGGGTTTCTGTGACTGTGAGGGTCAGGTGTTGTGACGGTGTGTGGACCAGGGTTTCTGTGGCTGTGAGGGTCAGGTGTTGTGACGGTGTGTGGGCCAGGGTATCTGTGGCTGTGAGGGTCAGGTGTTGTGACGGTGTGTGGGCCATGGTTTCTGTGGCAGTGAGGGTCAGTTGTTGTGACGGTGTGTGGGGCAGGGTTTCTGTGGCTGTGAGGGTCAGGTGTTGTGACGGTGTGTGGGCCAGGGTTTCTGTGGCTGTGAGGGTCAGGTGTTGTGACGGTGTGTGGGCCAGGGTTTCTGTGGCTGTGAGGGTCAGGTGTTGTGACGGTGTGTGGGCCAGGGTTTATGTGGCTGTGAGGGTCAGGTGTTGTGACGGTGTGTGGGCCAGGGCTTCTGTGGCTGTGAGGGTCAGGTGTTGTGACGGTGTGTGGGCCAGGGTTTCTGTGGCTGTGAGGGTCAGGTGTTGTGACGGTGTGTGGACCAGGGTTTCTGTGGCTGTGAGGGTCAGGTGTTGTGACGGTGTGTGGACCAGGATTTCTGTGGCTGTGAGGGTCAGGTGTTGTGACGGTGTGTGGACCAGGGTTTCTGTGGCTGTGAGGGACAGGTGTTGTGACGGTGTGTGGACCAGGGTTTCTGTGGCTGTCAGGGTCATGTGTTGTGACGGTGTGTGGGGCAGGGTTTCTGTGGCCGTGAGGGTCAGGTGTTGTGACGGTGTGTGGACCAGGGTTTCTGTGGCTGTGAGGGTCAGGTGTTGTGACGCTGTGTGGGCCAGGGTTTCTGTGGCTGTGAGGGTCAGGTGTTGTGACGGTGTGTGGACCAGGGTTTCGGTGGCTGTGAGGGTCAGGTGTTGTGACGGTGTGTGGACCAGGGTTTCTGTGGCTGTGAGGGTCAGGTGTTGTGACGGTGTGTGGGGCAGGGTTTCTGTGGCTGTCAGGGCCAGGTGTTGTGACGGTGTGTGGGCCAGGGTTTCTGTGACTGTGAGGGTCAGGTGTTGTGACGGTGTGTGGGCCAGGGTTTGTGTGACTGTGAGGGTCAGGTGTTGTGACGTTGTGTGGACCAGGGTCTCAGTGGCTGTGAGGGTCAGGTGTTGTGACGGTGTGTGGGCCAGGGTTTCTGTGGCTGTGAGGGTCAGGTGTTGTGACGGTGTGTGGGCCAGGGTTTCTGTGGCTGTGACGGTCAGGTGTTGTGACGGTGTGTGGGCCACGGTTTCTGTGACTGTGAGGGTCAGGTGTTGTGACGGTGTGTGGGCCAGGGTTTCTGTGACTGTGAGGGTCAGGTGTTGTGACGGTGTGTGGGCCAGGGTTTCTGTGGCTGTGACGGTCAGGTGTTGTGACGGTGTGTGGGCCAGGGTTTCTGTGACTGTGAGGGTCAGGTGTTGTGACGGTGTGTGGACCAGGGTTTCTGTGGCTGTGAGGGTCAGGTGTTGTGACGGTGTGTGGGCCAGGGTATCTGTGGCTGTGAGGGTCAGGTGTTGTGACGGTGTGTGGGCCATGGTTTCTGTGGCTGTGAGGGTCAGTTGTTGTGACGGTGTGTGGGGCAGGGTTTCTGTGGCTGTGAGGGTCAGGTGTTGTGACGGTGTGTGGGCCAGGGTTTCTGTGGCTGTGAGGGTCAGGTGTTGTGACGGTGTGTGGGCCAGGGTTTCTGTGGCTGTGAGGGTCAGGTGTTGTGACGGTGTGTGGACCAGGGTTTCTGTGGCTGTGAGGGTCAGGTGTTGTGACGGTGTGTGGACCAGGTTTTCTGTGGCTGTGAGGGTCAGGTGTTGTGACGGTGTGTGGACCAGGGTTTCTGTGGCTGTGAGGGTCAGGTGTTGTGACGGTGTGTGGAGCAGGGTTTCTGTGGCTGTGAGGGTCAGGTGTTGTGACGGTGTGTGGGGCAGGGTTTCTGTGGCTGTGAGGGTCAGGTGTTGTGACGGTGTGTGGACCAGGGTTTCTGTGGCTGTGAGGGTCAGGTGTTGTGACGGTGTGTGGGGCAGGGTTTCTGTGGCTGTGAGGGCCAGGTGTTGTGACGGTGTGTGGGCCAGGGTTTCTGTGACTGTGAGGGTCAGGTGTTGTGACGGTGTGTGGGCCAGGGTTTCTGTGACTGTGAGGGTCAGGTGTTGTGACGTTGTGTGGACCAGGGTCTCTGTGGCTGTGAGGGTCAGGTGTTGTGACGGTGTGTGGGCCAGTGTTTCTGTGGCTGTGAGGGTCAGGTGTTGTGACGGTGTGTGGGCCAGGGTCTCTGTGGCTGTGAGGGTCAGGTGTTGTGACGGTGTGTGGGCCAGGGTTTCTGTGGCTGTGACGGTCAGGTGTTGTGACGGTTTGTGGGCCAGGGTTTCTGTGACTGTGAGGGTCAGGTGTTGTGACGGTGTGTGGGCCAGGGTTTCTGTGACTGTGAGGGTCAGGTGTTGTGACGGTGTGTGGACCAGGGTTTCTGTGGCTGTGAGGGTCAGGTGTTGTGACGGTGTGTGGGCCAGGGTATCTGTGGCTGTGAGGGTCAGGTGTTGTGACGGTGTGTGGGCCATGGTTTCTGTGGCTGTGAGGGTCAGTTGTTGTGACGGTGTGTGGGCCAGGGTTTCTGTGTCTGTGAGGGTCAGGTGTTGTGACGGTGTGTGGGCCAGGGTTTCTGTGGCTGTGAGGGTGAGGTGTTGTGACGGTGTGTGGGCCAGGGTATCTGTGGCTGTGAGGGTCAGGTGTTGTGACGGTGTGTGGGCCATGGTTTCTGTGGCTGTGAGGGTCAGTTGTTGTGACGGTGTGTGGGCCAGGGTTTCTGTGTCTGTGAGGGTCAGTTGTTGTGACGGTGTGTGGGCCAGGGTTTCTGTGGCTGTGAGGGTCAGGTGTTGTGACGGTGTGTGGGGCAGGGTTTCTGTGGCTGTGAGGGTTAGGTGTTGTGACGGTGTGTGGGCCAGGGTTTCTGTGGCTGTGAGGGTCAGGTGTTGTGACGGTGTGTGGGCCAGGGTTTCTGTGGCTGTGAGGGTCAGGTGTTGTGACGGTGTGTGGGCCAGGGCTTCTGTGGCTGTGAGGGTCAGGTGTTGTGACGGTGTGTGGGCCAGGGTTTCTGTGGCTGTGAGGGTCAGGTGTTGTGACGGTGTGTGGACCAGGGTTTCTGTGGCTGTGAGGGTCAGGTGTTGTGACGGTGTGTGGACCAGGATTTCTGTGGCTGTGAGGGTCAGGTGTTGTGACGGTGTGTGGACCAGGGTTTCTGTGGCTGTGAGGGTCAGGTGTTGTGACGGTGTGTGGACCAGGGTTTCTGTGGCTGTGAGGGTCAGGTGTTGTGACGGTGTGTGGGGCAGGGTTTCTGTGGCCGTGAGGGTCAGGTGTTGTGACGGTGTGTGGACCAGGGTTTCTGTGGCTGTGAGGGTCAGGTGTTGTGACGCTGTGTGGGCCAGGGTTTCTATGGCTGTGAGGGTCAGGTGTTGTGACGGTGTGTGGACCAGGGTTTCTGTGGCTGTGAGGGTCAGGTGTTGTGACGGTGTGTGGACCAGGGTTTCTGTGGCTGTGAGGGTCAGGTGTTGTGACGGTGTGTGGGGCAGGGTTTCTGTGGCTGTGAGGGCCAGGTGTAGTGACGGTGTGTGGGCCAGGGTTTCTGTGACTGTGAGGGTCAGGTGTTGTGACGGTGTGTGGGCCAGGGTTTGTGTGACTGTGAGGGTCAGGTGTTGTGACGGTGTGTGGGCCAGGGTTTCTGTGGCTGTGAGGGTCAGGTGTTGTGACGGTGTGTGGACCAGGGTTTCTGTGGCTGTGAGGGTCAGGTGTTGTGACGGTGTGTGGACCAGGGTTTCTGTGGCTGTGAGGGTCAGGTGTTGTGACGGTGTGTGGACCAGGATTTCTGTGGCTGTGAGGGTCAGGTGTTGTGACGGTGTGTGGGCCAGGGTATCTGTGGCTGTGAGGGTCAGGTGTTGTGACGGTGTGTGGGCCAGGGCTTCTGTGGCTGTGAGGGTCAGGTGTTGTGACGGTGTGTGGGCCAGGGTTTCTGTGGCTGTGAGGGTCAGGTGTTGTGACGGTGTGTGGACCAGGGTTTCTGTGGCTGTGAGGGTCAGGTGTTGTGACGGTGTGTGGACCAGGGTTTCTGTGGCTGTGAGGGTCAGGTGTTGTGACGGTGTGTGGACCAGGATTTCTGTGGCTGTGAGGGTCAGGTGTTGTGACGGTGTGTGGGGCAGGGTTTCTGTGGCCGTGAGGGTCAGGTGTTGTGACGGTGTGTGGACCAGGGTTTCTGTGGCTGTGAGGGTCAGGTGTTGTGACGCTGTGTGGGCCAGGGTTTCTGTGGCTGTGAGGGTCAGGTGTTGTGACGGTGTGTGGACCAGGGTTTCTGTGGCTGTGAGGGTCTGGTGTTGTGACGGTGTGTGGACCAGGGTTTCTGTGGCTGTGAGGGTCAGGTGTTGTGACGGTGTGTGGGGCAGGGTTTCTGTGGCTGTGAGGGCCAGGTGTAGTGACGGTGTGTGGGCCAGGGTTTCTGTGACTGTGAGGGTCAGGTGTTGTGACGGTGTGTGGGCCAGGGTTTGTGTGACTGTGAGGGTCAGGTGTTGTGACGTTGTGTGGACCAGGGTCTCTGTGGCTGTGAGGGTCAGGTGTTGTGACGGTGTGTGGGCCAGGGTTTCTGTGGCTGTGAGGGTCAGGTGTTGTGACGGTGTGTGGGCCAGGGTTTCTGTGGCTGTGACGGTCAGGTGTTGTGACGGTGTGTGGGCCAGGGTTTCTGTGACTGTGAGGGTCAGGTGTTGTGACTGTGTGTGGGCCAGGGTTTCTGTGACTGTGAGGGTCAGGTGTTGTGACGGTGTGTGGGCCAGGGTTTCTGTGGCTGTGACGGTCAGGTGTTGTGACGGTGTGTGGGCCAGGGTTTCTGTGACTGTGAGGGTCAGGTGTTGTGACGGTGTGTGGACCAGGGTTTCTGTGGCTGTGAGGGTCAGGTGTTGTGACGGTGTGTGGGCCAGGGTATCTGTGGCTGTGAGGGTCAGGTGTTGTGACGGTGTGTGGGCCATGGTTTCTGTGGCAGTGAGGGTCAGTTGTTGTGACGGTGTGTGGGGCAGGGTTTCTGTGGCTGTGAGGGTCAGGTGTTGTGACGGTGTGTGGGCCAGGGTTTCTGTGGCTGTGAGGGTCAGGTGTTGTGACGGTGTGTGGGCCAGGGTTTCTGTGGCTGTGAGGGTCAGGTGTTGTGACGGTGTGTGGGCCAGGGTTTATGTGGCTGTGAGGGTCAGGTGTTGTGACGGTGTGTGGGCCAGGGCTTCTGTGGCTGTGAGGGTCAGGTGTTGTGACGGTGTGTGGGCCAGGGTTTCTGTGGCTGTGAGGGTCAGGTGTTGTGACGGTGTGTGGACCAGGGTTTCTGTGGCTGTGAGGGTCAGGTGTTGTGACGGTGTGTGGACCAGGATTTCTGTGGCTGTGAGGGTCAGGTGTTGTGACGGTGTGTGGACCAGGGTTTCTGTGGCTGTGAGGGACAGGTGTTGTGACGGTGTGTGGACCAGGGTTTCTGTGGCTGTCAGGGTCATGTGTTGTGACGGTGTGTGGGGCAGGGTTTCTGTGGCCGTGAGGGTCAGGTGTTGTGACGGTGTGTGGACCAGGGTTTCTGTGGCTGTGAGGGTCAGGTGTTGTGACGCTGTGTGGGCCAGGGTTTCTGTGGCTGTGAGGGTCAGGTGTTGTGACGGTGTGTGGACCAGGGTTTCGGTGGCTGTGAGGGTCAGGTGTTGTGACGGTGTGTGGACCAGGGTTTCTGTGGCTGTGAGGGTCAGGTGTTGTGACGGTGTGTGGGGCAGGGTTTCTGTGGCTGTCAGGGCCAGGTGTTGTGACGGTGTGTGGGCCAGGGTTTCTGTGACTGTGAGGGTCAGGTGTTGTGACGGTGTGTGGGCCAGGGTTTGTGTGACTGTGAGGGTCAGGTGTTGTGACGTTGTGTGGACCAGGGTCTCAGTGGCTGTGAGGGTCAGGTGTTGTGACGGTGTGTGGGCCAGGGTTTCTGTGGCTGTGAGGGTCAGGTGTTGTGACGGTGTGTGGGCCAGGGTTTCTGTGGCTGTGACGGTCAGGTGTTGTGACGGTGTGTGGGCCACGGTTTCTGTGACTGTGAGGGTCAGGTGTTGTGACGGTGTGTGGGCCAGGGTTTCTGTGACTGTGAGGGTCAGGTGTTGTGACGGTGTGTGGGCCAGGGTTTCTGTGGCTGTGACGGTCAGGTGTTGTGACGGTGTGTGGGCCAGGGTTTCTGTGACTGTGAGGGTCAGGTGTTGTGACGGTGTGTGGACCAGGGTTTCTGTGGCTGTGAGGGTCAGGTGTTGTGACGGTGTGTGGGCCAGGGTATCTGTGGCTGTGAGGGTCAGGTGTTGTGACGGTGTGTGGGCCATGGTTTCTGTGGCTGTGAGGGTCAGTTGTTGTGACGGTGTGTGGGGCAGGGTTTCTGTGGCTGTGAGGGTCAGGTGTTGTGACGGTGTGTGGGCCAGGGTTTCTGTGGCTGTGAGGGTCAGGTGTTGTGACGGTGTGTGGGCCAGGGTTTCTGTGGCTGTGAGGGTCAGGTGTTGTGACGGTGTGTGGACCAGGGTTTCTGTGGCTGTGAGGGTCAGGTGTTGTGACGGTGTGTGGACCAGGTTTTCTGTGGCTGTGAGGGTCAGGTGTTGTGACGGTGTGTGGACCAGGGTTTCTGTGGCTGTGAGGGTCAGGTGTTGTGACGGTGTGTGGAGCAGGGTTTCTGTGGCTGTGAGGGTCAGGTGTTGTGACGGTGTGTGGGGCAGGGTTTCTGTGGCTGTGAGGGTCAGGTGTTGTGACGGTGTGTGGACCAGGGTTTCTGTGGCTGTGAGGGTCAGGTGTTGTGACGGTGTGTGGGGCAGGGTTTCTGTGGCTGTGAGGGCCAGGTGTTGTGACGGTGTGTGGGCCAGGGTTTCTGTGACTGTGAGGGTCAGGTGTTGTGACGGTGTGTGGGCCAGGGTTTCTGTGACTGTGAGGGTCAGGTGTTGTGACGTTGTGTGGACCAGGGTCTCTGTGGCTGTGAGGGTCAGGTGTTGTGACGGTGTGTGGGCCAGTGTTTCTGTGGCTGTGAGGGTCAGGTGTTGTGACGGTGTGTGGGCCAGGGTCTCTGTGGCTGTGAGGGTCAGGTGTTGTGACGGTGTGTGGGCCAGGGTTTCTGTGGCTGTGACGGTCAGGTGTTGTGACGGTTTGTGGGCCAGGGTTTCTGTGACTGTGAGGGTCAGGTGTTGTGACGGTGTGTGGGCCAGGGTTTCTGTGACTGTGAGGGTCAGGTGTTGTGACGGTGTGTGGACCAGGGTTTCTGTGGCTGTGAGGGTCAGGTGTTGTGACGGTGTGTGGGCCAGGGTATCTGTGGCTGTGAGGGTCAGGTGTTGTGACGGTGTGTGGGCCATGGTTTCTGTGGCTGTGAGGGTCAGTTGTTGTGACGGTGTGTGGGCCAGGGTTTCTGTGTCTGTGAGGGTCAGGTGTTGTGACGGTGTGTGGGCCAGGGTTTCTGTGGCTGTGAGGGTGAGGTGTTGTGACGGTGTGTGGGCCAGGGTATCTGTGGCTGTGAGGGTCAGGTGTTGTGACGGTGTGTGGGCCATGGTTTCTGTGGCTGTGAGGGTCAGTTGTTGTGACGGTGTGTGGGCCAGGGTTTCTGTGTCTGTGAGGGTCAGTTGTTGTGACGGTGTGTGGGCCAGGGTTTCTGTGGCTGTGAGGGTCAGGTGTTGTGACGGTGTGTGGGGCAGGGTTTCTGTGGCTGTGAGGGTTAGGTGTTGTGACGGTGTGTGGGCCAGGGTTTCTGTGGCTGTGAGGGTCAGGTGTTGTGACGGTGTGTGGGCCAGGGTTTCTGTGGCTGTGAGGGTCAGGTGTTGTGACGGTGTGTGGGCCAGGGCTTCTGTGGCTGTGAGGGTCAGGTGTTGTGACGGTGTGTGGGCCAGGGTTTCTGTGGCTGTGAGGGTCAGGTGTTGTGACGGTGTGTGGACCAGGGTTTCTGTGGCTGTGAGGGTCAGGTGTTGTGACGGTGTGTGGACCAGGATTTCTGTGGCTGTGAGGGTCAGGTGTTGTGACGGTGTGTGGACCAGGGTTTCTGTGGCTGTGAGGGTCAGGTGTTGTGACGGTGTGTGGACCAGGGTTTCTGTGGCTGTGAGGGTCAGGTGTTGTGACGGTGTGTGGGGCAGGGTTTCTGTGGCCGTGAGGGTCAGGTGTTGTGACGGTGTGTGGACCAGGGTTTCTGTGGCTGTGAGGGTCAGGTGTTGTGACGCTGTGTGGGCCAGGGTTTCTATGGCTGTGAGGGTCAGGTGTTGTGACGGTGTGTGGACCAGGGTTTCTGTGGCTGTGAGGGTCAGGTGTTGTGACGGTGTGTGGACCAGGGTTTCTGTGGCTGTGAGGGTCAGGTGTTGTGACGGTGTGTGGGGCAGGGTTTCTGTGGCTGTGAGGGCCAGGTGTAGTGACGGTGTGTGGGCCAGGGTTTCTGTGACTGTGAGGGTCAGGTGTTGTGACGGTGTGTGGGCCAGGGTTTGTGTGACTGTGAGGGTCAGGTGTTGTGACGTTGTGTGGACCAGGGTCTCTGTGGCTGTGAGGGTCAGGTGTTGTGACGGTGTGTGGGCCAGGGTTTCTGTGGCTGTGAGGGTCAGGTGTTGTGACGGTGTGCGGGCCAGGGTTTCTGTGGCTGTGACGGTCAGGTGTTGTGACGGTGTGTGGGCCAGGGTTTCTGTGACTGTGAGGGTCAGGTGTTGTGACTGTGTGTGGGCCAGGGTTTCTGTGACTGTGAGGGTCAGGTGTTGTGACGGTGTGTGGGCCAGGGTTTCTGTGGCTGTGACGGTCAGGTGTTGTGACGGTGTGTGGGCCAGGGTTTCTGTGACTGTGAGGGTCAGGTGTTGTGACGGTGTGTGGACCAGGGTTTCTGTGGCTGTGAGGGTCAGGTGTTGTGACGGTGTGTGGGCCAGGGTTTCTGTGGCTGTGAGGGTCAGGTGTTGTGACGGTGTGTGGGCCAGGGTTTCTGTGGCTGTGAGGGTCAGGTGTTGTGACGGTGTGTGGGCCAGGGTTTATGTGGCTGTGAGGGTCAGGTGTTGTGACGGTGTGTGGGCCAGGGCTTCTGTGGCTGTGAGGGTCAGGTGTTGTGACGGTGTGTGGGCCAGGGTTTCTGTGGCTGTGAGGGTCAGGTGTTGTGACGGTGTGTGGACCAGGGTTTCTGTGGCTGTGAGGGTCAGGTGTTGTGACGGTGTGTGGACCAGGATTTCTGTGGCTGTGAGGGTCAGGTGTTGTGACGGTGTGTGGACCAGGGTTTCTGTGGCTGTGAGGGACAGGTGTTGTGACGGTGTGTGGACCAGGGTTTCTGTGGCTGTCAGGGTCATGTGTTGTGACGGTGTGTGGGGCAGGGTTTCTGTGGCCGTGAGGGTCAGGTGTTGTGACGGTGTGTGGACCAGGGTTTCTGTGGCTGTGAGGGTCAGGTGTTGTGACGCTGTGTGGGCCAGGGTTTCTGTGGCTGTGAGGGTCAGGTGTTGTGACGGTGTGTGGACCAGGGTTTCGGTGGCTGTGAGGGTCAGGTGTTGTGACGGTGTGTGGACCAGGGTTTCTGTGGCTGTGAGGGTCAGGTGTTGTGACGGTGTGTGGGGCAGGGTTTCTGTGGCTGTCAGGGCCAGGTGTTGTGACGGTGTGTGGGCCAGGGTTTCTGTGACTGTGAGGGTCAGGTGTTGTGACGGTGTGTGGGCCAGGGTTTGTGTGACTGTGAGGGTCAGGTGTTGTGACGTTGTGTGGACCAGGGTCTCAGTGGCTGTGAGGGTCAGGTGTTGTGACGGTGTGTGGGCCAGGGTTTCTGTGGCTGTGAGGGTCAGGTGTTGTGACGGTGTGTGGGCCAGGGTTTCTGTGGCTGTGACGGTCAGGTGTTGTGACGGTGTGTGGGCCACGGTTTCTGTGACTGTGAGGGTCAGGTGTTGTGACGGTGTGTGGGCCAGGGTTTCTGTGACTGTGAGGGTCAGGTGTTGTGACGGTGTGTGGGCCAGGGTTTCTGTGGCTGTGACGGTCAGGTGTTGTGACGGTGTGTGGGCCAGGGTTTCTGTGACTGTGAGGGTCAGGTGTTGTGACGGTGTGTGGACCAGGGTTTCTGTGGCTGTGAGGGTCAGGTGTTGTGACGGTGTGTGGGCCAGGGTATCTGTGGCTGTGAGGGTCAGGTGTTGTGACGGTGTGTGGGCCATGGTTTCTGTGGCTGTGAGGGTCAGTTGTTGTGACGGTGTGTGGGGCAGGGTTTCTGTGGCTGTGAGGGTCAGGTGTTGTGACGGTGTGTGGGCCAGGGTTTCTGTGGCTGTGAGGGTCAGGTGTTGTGACGGTGTGTGGGCCAGGGTTTCTGTGGCTGTGAGGGTCAGGTGTTGTGACGGTGTGTGGACCAGGGTTTCTGTGGCTGTGAGGGTCAGGTGTTGTGACGGTGTGTGGACCAGGTTTTCTGTGGCTGTGAGGGTCAGGTGTTGTGACGGTGTGTGGACCAGGGTTTCTGTGGCTGTGAGGGTCAGGTGTTGTGACGGTGTGTGGAGCAGGGTTTCTGTGGCTGTGAGGGTCAGGTGTTGTGACGGTGTGTGGGGCAGGGTTTCTGTGGCTGTGAGGGTCAGGTGTTGTGACGGTGTGTGGACCAGGGTTTCTGTGGCTGTGAGGGTCAGGTGTTGTGACGGTGTGTGGGGCAGGGTTTCTGTGGCTGTGAGGGCCAGGTGTTGTGACGGTGTGTGGGCCAGGGTTTCTGTGACTGTGAGGGTCAGGTGTTGTGACGGTGTGTGGGCCAGGGTTTCTGTGACTGTGAGGGTCAGGTGTTGTGACGTTGTGTGGACCAGGGTCTCTGTGGCTGTGAGGGTCAGGTGTTGTGACGGTGTGTGGGCCAGTGTTTCTGTGGCTGTGAGGGTCAGGTGTTGTGACGGTGTGTGGGCCAGGGTCTCTGTGGCTGTGAGGGTCAGGTGTTGTGACGGTGTGTGGGCCAGGGTTTCTGTGGCTGTGACGGTCAGGTGTTGTGACGGTTTGTGGGCCAGGGTTTCTGTGACTGTGAGGGTCAGGTGTTGTGACGGTGTGTGGGCCAGGGTTTCTGTGACTGTGAGGGTCAGGTGTTGTGACGGTGTGTGGACCAGGGTTTCTGTGGCTGTGAGGGTCAGGTGTTGTGACGGTGTGTGGGCCAGGGTATCTGTGGCTGTGAGGGTCAGGTGTTGTGACGGTGTGTGGGCCATGGTTTCTGTGGCTGTGAGGGTCAGTTGTTGTGACGGTGTGTGGGCCAGGGTTTCTGTGTCTGTGAGGGTCAGGTGTTGTGACGGTGTGTGGGCCAGGGTTTCTGTGGCTGTGAGGGTGAGGTGTTGTGACGGTGTGTGGGCCAGGGTATCTGTGGCTGTGAGGGTCAGGTGTTGTGACGGTGTGTGGGCCATGGTTTCTGTGGCTGTGAGGGTCAGTTGTTGTGACGGTGTGTGGGCCAGGGTTTCTGTGTCTGTGAGGGTCAGTTGTTGTGACGGTGTGTGGGCCAGGGTTTCTGTGGCTGTGAGGGTCAGGTGTTGTGACGGTGTGTGGGGCAGGGTTTCTGTGGCTGTGAGGGTTAGGTGTTGTGACGGTGTGTGGGCCAGGGTTTCTGTGGCTGTGAGGGTCAGGTGTTGTGACGGTGTGTGGGCCAGGGTTTCTGTGGCTGTGAGGGTCAGGTGTTGTGACGGTGTGTGGGCCAGGGCTTCTGTGGCTGTGAGGGTCAGGTGTTGTGACGGTGTGTGGGCCAGGGTTTCTGTGGCTGTGAGGGTCAGGTGTTGTGACGGTGTGTGGACCAGGGTTTCTGTGGCTGTGAGGGTCAGGTGTTGTGACGGTGTGTGGACCAGGATTTCTGTGGCTGTGAGGGTCAGGTGTTGTGACGGTGTGTGGACCAGGGTTTCTGTGGCTGTGAGGGTCAGGTGTTGTGACGGTGTGTGGACCAGGGTTTCTGTGGCTGTGAGGGTCAGGTGTTGTGACGGTGTGTGGGGCAGGGTTTCTGTGGCCGTGAGGGTCAGGTGTTGTGACGGTGTGTGGACCAGGGTTTCTGTGGCTGTGAGGGTCAGGTGTTGTGACGCTGTGTGGGCCAGGGTTTCTATGGCTGTGAGGGTCAGGTGTTGTGACGGTGTGTGGACCAGGGTTTCTGTGGCTGTGAGGGTCAGGTGTTGTGACGGTGTGTGGACCAGGGTTTCTGTGGCTGTGAGGGTCAGGTGTTGTGACGGTGTGTGGGGCAGGGTTTCTGTGGCTGTGAGGGCCAGGTGTAGTGACGGTGTGTGGGCCAGGGTTTCTGTGACTGTGAGGGTCAGGTGTTGTGACGGTGTGTGGGCCAGGGTTTGTGTGACTGTGAGGGTCAGGTGTTGTGACGTTGTGTGGACCAGGGTCTCTGTGGCTGTGAGGGTCAGGTGTTGTGACGGTGTGTGGGCCAGGGTTTCTGTGGCTGTGAGGGTCAGGTGTTGTGACGGTGTGCGGGCCAGGGTTTCTGTGGCTGTGACGGTCAGGTGTTGTGACGGTGTGTGGGCCAGGGTTTCTGTGACTGTGAGGGTCAGGTGTTGTGACTGTGTGTGGGCCAGGGTTTCTGTGACTGTGAGGGTCAGGTGTTGTGACGGTGTGTGGGCCAGGGTTTCTGTGGCTGTGACGGTCAGGTGTTGTGACGGTGTGTGGGCCAGGGTTTCTGTGACTGTGAGGGTCAGGTGTTGTGACGGTGTGTGGACCAGGGTTTCTGTGGCTGTGAGGGTCAGGTGTTGTGACGGTGTGTGGGCCAGGGTATCTGTGGCTGTGAGGGTCAGGTGTTGTGACGGTGTGTGGGCCATGGTTTCTGTGGCAGTGAGGGTCAGTTGTTGTGACGGTGTGTGGGGCAGGGTTTCTGTGGCTGTGAGGGTCAGGTGTTGTGACGGTGTGTGGGCCAGGGTTTCTGTGGCTGTGAGGGTCAGGTGTTGTGACGGTGTGTGGACCAGGGTTTCTGTGGCTGTGAGGGTCAGGTGTTGTGACGGTGTGTGGACCAGGTTTTCTGTGGCTGTGAGGGTCAGGTGTTGTGACGGTGTGTGGACCAGGGTTTCTGTGGCTGTGAGGGTCAGGTGTTGTGACGGTGTGTGGACCAGGGTTTCTGTGGCTGTGAGGGTCAGGTGTTGTGACGGTGTGTGGGGCAGGGCTTCTGTGGCTGTGAGGGTCAGGTGTTGTGACGGTGTGTGGACCAGGGTTTCTGTGGCTGTGAGGGTCAGGTGTTGTGACGGTGTGTGGGGCAGGGTTTCTGTGGCTGTGAGGGCCAGGTGTTGTGACGGTGTGTGGGCCAGGGTTTCTGTGACTGTGAGGGTCAGGTGTTGTGACGGTGTGTGGGCCAGGGTTTCTGTGACTGTGAGGGTCAGGTGTTGTGACGTTGTGTGGACCAGGGTCTCTGTGGCTGTGAGGGTCAGGTGTTGTGACGGTGTGTGGGCCAGGGTTTCTGTGGCTGTGAGGGTCAGGTGTTGTGACGGTGTGTGGGCCAGGGTCTCTGTGGCTGTGAGGGTCAGGTGTTGTGACGGTGTGTGGGCCAGGGTTTCTGTGGCTGTGACGGTCAGGTGTTGTGACGGTGTGTGGGCCAGGGTTTCTGTGACTGTGAGGGTCAGGTGTTGTGACGGTGTGTGGGCCAGGGTTTCTGTGACTGTGAGGGTCAGGTGTTGTGACGGTGTGTGGACCAGGGTTTCTGTGGCTGTGAGGGTCAGGTGTTGTGACGGTGTGTGGGCCAGGGTATCTGTGGCTGTGAGGGTCAGGTGTTGTGACGGTGTGTGGGCCATGGTTTCTGTGGCTGTGAGGGTCAGTTGTTGTGACGGTGTGTGGGCCAGGGTTTCTGTGGCTGTGAGGGTCAGGTGTTGTGACTGTGTGTGGGCCAGGGTTTCTGTGACTGTGAGGGTCAGGTGTTGTGACGGTGTGTGGGCCAGGGTTTCTGTGGCTGTGACGGTCAGGTGTTGTGACGGTGTGTGGGCCAGGGTTTCTGTGACTGTGAGGGTCAGGTGTTGTGACGGTGTGTGGACCAGGGTTTCTGTGGCTGTGAGGGTCAGGTGTTGTGACGGTGTGTGGGCCAGGGTATCTGTGGCTGTGAGGGTCAGGTGTTGTGACGGTGTGTGGGCCAGGGCTTCTGTGGCTGTGAGGGTCAGGTGTTGTGACGGTGTGTGGGCCAGGGTTTCTGTGGCTGTGAGGGTCAGGTGTTGTGACGGTGTGTGGACCAGGGTTTCTGTGGCTGTGAGGGTCAGGTGTTGTGACGGTGTGTGGACCAGGGTTTCTGTGGCTGTGAGGGTCAGGTGTTGTGACGGTGTGTGGACCAGGATTTCTGTGGCTGTGAGGGTCAGGTGTTGTGACGGTGTGTGGGCCAGGGTATCTGTGGCTGTGAGGGTCAGGTGTTGTGACGGTGTGTGGGCCAGGGCTTCTGTGGCTGTGAGGGTCAGGTGTTGTGACGGTGTGTGGGCCAGGGTTTCTGTGGCTGTGAGGGTCAGGTGTTGTGACGGTGTGTGGACCAGGGTTTCTGTGGCTGTGAGGGTCAGGTGTTGTGACGGTGTGTGGACCAGGGTTTCTGTGGCTGTGAGGGTCAGGTGTTGTGACGGTGTGTGGACCAGGATTTCTGTGGCTGTGAGGGTCAGGTGTTGTGACGGTGTGTGGGGCAGGGTTTCTGTGGCCGTGAGGGTCAGGTGTTGTGACGGTGTGTGGACCAGGGTTTCTGTGGCTGTGAGGGTCAGGTGTTGTGACGCTGTGTGGGCCAGGGTTTCTGTGGCTGTGAGGGTCAGGTGTTGTGACGGTGTGTGGACCAGGGTTTCTGTGGCTGTGAGGGTCTGGTGTTGTGACGGTGTGTGGACCAGGGTTTCTGTGGCTGTGAGGGTCAGGTGTTGTGACGGTGTGTGGGGCAGGGTTTCTGTGGCTGTGAGGGCCAGGTGTAGTGACGGTGTGTGGGCCAGGGTTTCTGTGACTGTGAGGGTCAGGTGTTGTGACGGTGTGTGGGCCAGGGTTTGTGTGACTGTGAGGGTCAGGTGTTGTGACGTTGTGTGGACCAGGGTCTCTGTGGCTGTGAGGGTCAGGTGTTGTGACGGTGTGTGGGCCAGGGTTTCTGTGGCTGTGAGGGTCAGGTGTTGTGACGGTGTGTGGGCCAGGGTTTCTGTGGCTGTGACGGTCAGGTGTTGTGACGGTGTGTGGGCCAGGGTTTCTGTGACTGTGAGGGTCAGGTGTTGTGACTGTGTGTGGGCCAGGGTTTCTGTGACTGTGAGGGTCAGGTGTTGTGACGGTGTGTGGGCCAGGGTTTCTGTGGCTGTGACGGTCAGGTGTTGTGACGGTGTGTGGGCCAGGGTTTCTGTGACTGTGAGGGTCAGGTGTTGTGACGGTGTGTGGACCAGGGTTTCTGTGGCTGTGAGGGTCAGGTGTTGTGACGGTGTGTGGGCCAGGGTATCTGTGGCTGTGAGGGTCAGGTGTTGTGACGGTGTGTGGGCCATGGTTTCTGTGGCAGTGAGGGTCAGTTGTTGTGACGGTGTGTGGGGCAGGGTTTCTGTGGCTGTGAGGGTCAGGTGTTGTGACGGTGTGTGGGCCAGGGTTTCTGTGGCTGTGAGGGTCAGGTGTTGTGACGGTGTGTGGGCCAGGGTTTCTGTGGCTGTGAGGGTCAGGTGTTGTGACGGTGTGTGGGCCAGGGTTTATGTGGCTGTGAGGGTCAGGTGTTGTGACGGTGTGTGGGCCAGGGCTTCTGTGGCTGTGAGGGTCAGGTGTTGTGACGGTGTGTGGGCCAGGGTTTCTGTGGCTGTGAGGGTCAGGTGTTGTGACGGTGTGTGGACCAGGGTTTCTGTGGCTGTGAGGGTCAGGTGTTGTGACGGTGTGTGGACCAGGATTTCTGTGGCTGTGAGGGTCAGGTGTTGTGACGGTGTGTGGACCAGGGTTTCTGTGGCTGTGAGGGACAGGTGTTGTGACGGTGTGTGGACCAGGGTTTCTGTGGCTGTCAGGGTCATGTGTTGTGACGGTGTGTGGGGCAGGGTTTCTGTGGCCGTGAGGGTCAGGTGTTGTGACGGTGTGTGGACCAGGGTTTCTGTGGCTGTGAGGGTCAGGTGTTGTGACGCTGTGTGGGCCAGGGTTTCTGTGGCTGTGAGGGTCAGGTGTTGTGACGGTGTGTGGACCAGGGTTTCGGTGGCTGTGAGGGTCAGGTGTTGTGACGGTGTGTGGACCAGGGTTTCTGTGGCTGTGAGGGTCAGGTGTTGTGACGGTGTGTGGGGCAGGGTTTCTGTGGCTGTCAGGGCCAGGTGTTGTGACGGTGTGTGGGCCAGGGTTTCTGTGACTGTGAGGGTCAGGTGTTGTGACGGTGTGTGGGCCAGGGTTTGTGTGACTGTGAGGGTCAGGTGTTGTGACGTTGTGTGGACCAGGGTCTCAGTGGCTGTGAGGGTCAGGTGTTGTGACGGTGTGTGGGCCAGGGTTTCTGTGGCTGTGAGGGTCAGGTGTTGTGACGGTGTGTGGGCCAGGGTTTCTGTGGCTGTGAC
This sequence comes from Hemitrygon akajei, assembly GCF_048418815.1. Taxonomy (NCBI): domain Eukaryota; kingdom Metazoa; phylum Chordata; class Chondrichthyes; order Myliobatiformes; family Dasyatidae; genus Hemitrygon; species Hemitrygon akajei. The sequence goes on along the minus strand of NW_027331925.1, from coordinate 1,679,776 downwards.
GGTCAGGTGTTGTGACGGTGTGTGGGCCACGGTTTCTGTGACTGTGAGGGTCAGGTGTTGTGACGGTGTGTGGGCCAGGGTTTCTGTGACTGTGAGGGTCAGGTGTTGTGACGGTGTGTGGGCCAGGGTTTCTGTGGCTGTGACGGTCAGGTGTTGTGACGGTGTGTGGGCCAGGGTTTCTGTGACTGTGAGGGTCAGGTGTTGTGACGGTGTGTGGACCAGGGTTTCTGTGGCTGTGAGGGTCAGGTGTTGTGACGGTGTGTGGGCCAGGGTATCTGTGGCTGTGAGGGTCAGGTGTTGTGACGGTGTGTGGGCCATGGTTTCTGTGGCTGTGAGGGTCAGTTGTTGTGACGGTGTGTGGGGCAGGGTTTCTGTGGCTGTGAGGGTCAGGTGTTGTGACGGTGTGTGGGCCAGGGTTTCTGTGGCTGTGAGGGTCAGGTGTTGTGACGGTGTGTGGGCCAGGGTTTCTGTGGCTGTGAGGGTCAGGTGTTGTGACGGTGTGTGGACCAGGGTTTCTGTGGCTGTGAGGGTCAGGTGTTGTGACGGTGTGTGGACCAGGTTTTCTGTGGCTGTGAGGGTCAGGTGTTGTGACGGTGTGTGGACCAGGGTTTCTGTGGCTGTGAGGGTCAGGTGTTGTGACGGTGTGTGGAGCAGGGTTTCTGTGGCTGTGAGGGTCAGGTGTTGTGACGGTGTGTGGGGCAGGGTTTCTGTGGCTGTGAGGGTCAGGTGTTGTGACGGTGTGTGGACCAGGGTTTCTGTGGCTGTGAGGGTCAGGTGTTGTGACGGTGTGTGGGGCAGGGTTTCTGTGGCTGTGAGGGCCAGGTGTTGTGACGGTGTGTGGGCCAGGGTTTCTGTGACTGTGAGGGTCAGGTGTTGTGACGGTGTGTGGGCCAGGGTTTCTGTGACTGTGAGGGTCAGGTGTTGTGACGTTGTGTGGACCAGGGTCTCTGTGGCTGTGAGGGTCAGGTGTTGTGACGGTGTGTGGGCCAGTGTTTCTGTGGCTGTGAGGGTCAGGTGTTGTGACGGTGTGTGGGCCAGGGTCTCTGTGGCTGTGAGGGTCAGGTGTTGTGACGGTGTGTGGGCCAGGGTTTCTGTGGCTGTGACGGTCAGGTGTTGTGACGGTTTGTGGGCCAGGGTTTCTGTGACTGTGAGGGTCAGGTGTTGTGACGGTGTGTGGGCCAGGGTTTCTGTGACTGTGAGGGTCAGGTGTTGTGACGGTGTGTGGACCAGGGTTTCTGTGGCTGTGAGGGTCAGGTGTTGTGACGGTGTGTGGGCCAGGGTATCTGTGGCTGTGAGGGTCAGGTGTTGTGACGGTGTGTGGGCCATGGTTTCTGTGGCTGTGAGGGTCAGTTGTTGTGACGGTGTGTGGGCCAGGGTTTCTGTGTCTGTGAGGGTCAGGTGTTGTGACGGTGTGTGGGCCAGGGTTTCTGTGGCTGTGAGGGTGAGGTGTTGTGACGGTGTGTGGGCCAGGGTATCTGTGGCTGTGAGGGTCAGGTGTTGTGACGGTGTGTGGGCCATGGTTTCTGTGGCTGTGAGGGTCAGTTGTTGTGACGGTGTGTGGGCCAGGGTTTCTGTGTCTGTGAGGGTCAGTTGTTGTGACGGTGTGTGGGCCAGGGTTTCTGTGGCTGTGAGGGTCAGGTGTTGTGACGGTGTGTGGGGCAGGGTTTCTGTGGCTGTGAGGGTTAGGTGTTGTGACGGTGTGTGGGCCAGGGTTTCTGTGGCTGTGAGGGTCAGGTGTTGTGACGGTGTGTGGGCCAGGGTTTCTGTGGCTGTGAGGGTCAGGTGTTGTGACGGTGTGTGGGCCAGGGCTTCTGTGGCTGTGAGGGTCAGGTGTTGTGACGGTGTGTGGGCCAGGGTTTCTGTGGCTGTGAGGGTCAGGTGTTGTGACGGTGTGTGGACCAGGGTTTCTGTGGCTGTGAGGGTCAGGTGTTGTGACGGTGTGTGGACCAGGATTTCTGTGGCTGTGAGGGTCAGGTGTTGTGACGGTGTGTGGACCAGGGTTTCTGTGGCTGTGAGGGTCAGGTGTTGTGACGGTGTGTGGACCAGGGTTTCTGTGGCTGTGAGGGTCAGGTGTTGTGACGGTGTGTGGGGCAGGGTTTCTGTGGCCGTGAGGGTCAGGTGTTGTGACGGTGTGTGGACCAGGGTTTCTGTGGCTGTGAGGGTCAGGTGTTGTGACGCTGTGTGGGCCAGGGTTTCTATGGCTGTGAGGGTCAGGTGTTGTGACGGTGTGTGGACCAGGGTTTCTGTGGCTGTGAGGGTCAGGTGTTGTGACGGTGTGTGGACCAGGGTTTCTGTGGCTGTGAGGGTCAGGTGTTGTGACGGTGTGTGGGGCAGGGTTTCTGTGGCTGTGAGGGCCAGGTGTAGTGACGGTGTGTGGGCCAGGGTTTCTGTGACTGTGAGGGTCAGGTGTTGTGACGGTGTGTGGGCCAGGGTTTGTGTGACTGTGAGGGTCAGGTGTTGTGACGTTGTGTGGACCAGGGTCTCTGTGGCTGTGAGGGTCAGGTGTTGTGACGGTGTGTGGGCCAGGGTTTCTGTGGCTGTGAGGGTCAGGTGTTGTGACGGTGTGCGGGCCAGGGTTTCTGTGGCTGTGACGGTCAGGTGTTGTGACGGTGTGTGGGCCAGGGTTTCTGTGACTGTGAGGGTCAGGTGTTGTGACTGTGTGTGGGCCAGGGTTTCTGTGACTGTGAGGGTCAGGTGTTGTGACGGTGTGTGGGCCAGGGTTTCTGTGGCTGTGACGGTCAGGTGTTGTGACGGTGTGTGGGCCAGGGTTTCTGTGACTGTGAGGGTCAGGTGTTGTGACGGTGTGTGGACCAGGGTTTCTGTGGCTGTGAGGGTCAGGTGTTGTGACGGTGTGTGGGCCAGGGTTTCTGTGGCTGTGAGGGTCAGGTGTTGTGACGGTGTGTGGGCCAGGGTTTCTGTGGCTGTGAGGGTCAGGTGTTGTGACGGTGTGTGGGCCAGGGTTTATGTGGCTGTGAGGGTCAGGTGTTGTGACGGTGTGTGGGCCAGGGCTTCTGTGGCTGTGAGGGTCAGGTGTTGTGACGGTGTGTGGGCCAGGGTTTCTGTGGCTGTGAGGGTCAGGTGTTGTGACGGTGTGTGGACCAGGGTTTCTGTGGCTGTGAGGGTCAGGTGTTGTGACGGTGTGTGGACCAGGATTTCTGTGGCTGTGAGGGTCAGGTGTTGTGACGGTGTGTGGACCAGGGTTTCTGTGGCTGTGAGGGACAGGTGTTGTGACGGTGTGTGGACCAGGGTTTCTGTGGCTGTCAGGGTCATGTGTTGTGACGGTGTGTGGGGCAGGGTTTCTGTGGCCGTGAGGGTCAGGTGTTGTGACGGTGTGTGGACCAGGGTTTCTGTGGCTGTGAGGGTCAGGTGTTGTGACGCTGTGTGGGCCAGGGTTTCTGTGGCTGTGAGGGTCAGGTGTTGTGACGGTGTGTGGACCAGGGTTTCGGTGGCTGTGAGGGTCAGGTGTTGTGACGGTGTGTGGACCAGGGTTTCTGTGGCTGTGAGGGTCAGGTGTTGTGACGGTGTGTGGGGCAGGGTTTCTGTGGCTGTCAGGGCCAGGTGTTGTGACGGTGTGTGGGCCAGGGTTTCTGTGACTGTGAGGGTCAGGTGTTGTGACGGTGTGTGGGCCAGGGTTTGTGTGACTGTGAGGGTCAGGTGTTGTGACGTTGTGTGGACCAGGGTCTCAGTGGCTGTGAGGGTCAGGTGTTGTGACGGTGTGTGGGCCAGGGTTTCTGTGGCTGTGAGGGTCAGGTGTTGTGACGGTGTGTGGGCCAGGGTTTCTGTGGCTGTGACGGTCAGGTGTTGTGACGGTGTGTGGGCCACGGTTTCTGTGACTGTGAGGGTCAGGTGTTGTGACGGTGTGTGGGCCAGGGTTTCTGTGACTGTGAGGGTCAGGTGTTGTGACGGTGTGTGGGCCAGGGTTTCTGTGGCTGTGACGGTCAGGTGTTGTGACGGTGTGTGGGCCAGGGTTTCTGTGACTGTGAGGGTCAGGTGTTGTGACGGTGTGTGGACCAGGGTTTCTGTGGCTGTGAGGGTCAGGTGTTGTGACGGTGTGTGGGCCAGGGTATCTGTGGCTGTGAGGGTCAGGTGTTGTGACGGTGTGTGGGCCATGGTTTCTGTGGCTGTGAGGGTCAGTTGTTGTGACGGTGTGTGGGGCAGGGTTTCTGTGGCTGTGAGGGTCAGGTGTTGTGACGGTGTGTGGGCCAGGGTTTCTGTGGCTGTGAGGGTCAGGTGTTGTGACGGTGTGTGGGCCAGGGTTTCTGTGGCTGTGAGGGTCAGGTGTTGTGACGGTGTGTGGACCAGGGTTTCTGTGGCTGTGAGGGTCAGGTGTTGTGACGGTGTGTGGACCAGGTTTTCTGTGGCTGTGAGGGTCAGGTGTTGTGACGGTGTGTGGACCAGGGTTTCTGTGGCTGTGAGGGTCAGGTGTTGTGACGGTGTGTGGAGCAGGGTTTCTGTGGCTGTGAGGGTCAGGTGTTGTGACGGTGTGTGGGGCAGGGTTTCTGTGGCTGTGAGGGTCAGGTGTTGTGACGGTGTGTGGACCAGGGTTTCTGTGGCTGTGAGGGTCAGGTGTTGTGACGGTGTGTGGGGCAGGGTTTCTGTGGCTGTGAGGGCCAGGTGTTGTGACGGTGTGTGGGCCAGGGTTTCTGTGACTGTGAGGGTCAGGTGTTGTGACGGTGTGTGGGCCAGGGTTTCTGTGACTGTGAGGGTCAGGTGTTGTGACGTTGTGTGGACCAGGGTCTCTGTGGCTGTGAGGGTCAGGTGTTGTGACGGTGTGTGGGCCAGTGTTTCTGTGGCTGTGAGGGTCAGGTGTTGTGACGGTGTGTGGGCCAGGGTCTCTGTGGCTGTGAGGGTCAGGTGTTGTGACGGTGTGTGGGCCAGGGTTTCTGTGGCTGTGACGGTCAGGTGTTGTGACGGTTTGTGGGCCAGGGTTTCTGTGACTGTGAGGGTCAGGTGTTGTGACGGTGTGTGGGCCAGGGTTTCTGTGACTGTGAGGGTCAGGTGTTGTGACGGTGTGTGGACCAGGGTTTCTGTGGCTGTGAGGGTCAGGTGTTGTGACGGTGTGTGGGCCAGGGTATCTGTGGCTGTGAGGGTCAGGTGTTGTGACGGTGTGTGGGCCATGGTTTCTGTGGCTGTGAGGGTCAGTTGTTGTGACGGTGTGTGGGCCAGGGTTTCTGTGTCTGTGAGGGTCAGGTGTTGTGACGGTGTGTGGGCCAGGGTTTCTGTGGCTGTGAGGGTGAGGTGTTGTGACGGTGTGTGGGCCAGGGTATCTGTGGCTGTGAGGGTCAGGTGTTGTGACGGTGTGTGGGCCATGGTTTCTGTGGCTGTGAGGGTCAGTTGTTGTGACGGTGTGTGGGCCAGGGTTTCTGTGTCTGTGAGGGTCAGTTGTTGTGACGGTGTGTGGGCCAGGGTTTCTGTGGCTGTGAGGGTCAGGTGTTGTGACGGTGTGTGGGGCAGGGTTTCTGTGGCTGTGAGGGTTAGGTGTTGTGACGGTGTGTGGGCCAGGGTTTCTGTGGCTGTGAGGGTCAGGTGTTGTGACGGTGTGTGGGCCAGGGTTTCTGTGGCTGTGAGGGTCAGGTGTTGTGACGGTGTGTGGGCCAGGGCTTCTGTGGCTGTGAGGGTCAGGTGTTGTGACGGTGTGTGGGCCAGGGTTTCTGTGGCTGTGAGGGTCAGGTGTTGTGACGGTGTGTGGACCAGGGTTTCTGTGGCTGTGAGGGTCAGGTGTTGTGACGGTGTGTGGACCAGGATTTCTGTGGCTGTGAGGGTCAGGTGTTGTGACGGTGTGTGGACCAGGGTTTCTGTGGCTGTGAGGGTCAGGTGTTGTGACGGTGTGTGGACCAGGGTTTCTGTGGCTGTGAGGGTCAGGTGTTGTGACGGTGTGTGGGGCAGGGTTTCTGTGGCCGTGAGGGTCAGGTGTTGTGACGGTGTGTGGACCAGGGTTTCTGTGGCTGTGAGGGTCAGGTGTTGTGACGCTGTGTGGGCCAGGGTTTCTATGGCTGTGAGGGTCAGGTGTTGTGACGGTGTGTGGACCAGGGTTTCTGTGGCTGTGAGGGTCAGGTGTTGTGACGGTGTGTGGACCAGGGTTTCTGTGGCTGTGAGGGTCAGGTGTTGTGACGGTGTGTGGGGCAGGGTTTCTGTGGCTGTGAGGGCCAGGTGTAGTGACGGTGTGTGGGCCAGGGTTTCTGTGACTGTGAGGGTCAGGTGTTGTGACGGTGTGTGGGCCAGGGTTTGTGTGACTGTGAGGGTCAGGTGTTGTGACGTTGTGTGGACCAGGGTCTCTGTGGCTGTGAGGGTCAGGTGTTGTGACGGTGTGTGGGCCAGGGTTTCTGTGGCTGTGAGGGTCAGGTGTTGTGACGGTGTGCGGGCCAGGGTTTCTGTGGCTGTGACGGTCAGGTGTTGTGACGGTGTGTGGGCCAGGGTTTCTGTGACTGTGAGGGTCAGGTGTTGTGACTGTGTGTGGGCCAGGGTTTCTGTGACTGTGAGGGTCAGGTGTTGTGACGGTGTGTGGGCCAGGGTTTCTGTGGCTGTGACGGTCAGGTGTTGTGACGGTGTGTGGGCCAGGGTTTCTGTGACTGTGAGGGTCAGGTGTTGTGACGGTGTGTGGACCAGGGTTTCTGTGGCTGTGAGGGTCAGGTGTTGTGACGGTGTGTGGGCCAGGGTATCTGTGGCTGTGAGGGTCAGGTGTTGTGACGGTGTGTGGGCCATGGTTTCTGTGGCAGTGAGGGTCAGTTGTTGTGACGGTGTGTGGGGCAGGGTTTCTGTGGCTGTGAGGGTCAGGTGTTGTGACGGTGTGTGGGCCAGGGTTTCTGTGGCTGTGAGGGTCAGGTGTTGTGACGGTGTGTGGGCCAGGGTTTCTGTGGCTGTGAGGGTCAGGTGTTGTGACGGTGTGTGGACCAGGGTTTCTGTGGCTGTGAGGGTCAGGTGTTGTGACGGTGTGTGGACCAGGTTTTCTGTGGCTGTGAGGGTCAGGTGTTGTGACGGTGTGTGGACCAGGGTTTCTGTGGCTGTGAGGGTCAGGTGTTGTGACGGTGTGTGGACCAGGGTTTCTGTGGCTGTGAGGGTCAGGTGTTGTGACGGTGTGTGGGGCAGGGCTTCTGTGGCTGTGAGGGTCAGGTGTTGTGACGGTGTGTGGACCAGGGTTTCTGTGGCTGTGAGGGTCAGGTGTTGTGACGGTGTGTGGGGCAGGGTTTCTGTGGCTGTGAGGGCCAGGTGTTGTGACGGTGTGTGGGCCAGGGTTTCTGTGACTGTGAGGGTCAGGTGTTGTGACGGTGTGTGGGCCAGGGTTTCTGTGACTGTGAGGGTCAGGTGTTGTGACGTTGTGTGGACCAGGGTCTCTGTGGCTGTGAGGGTCAGGTGTTGTGACGGTGTGTGGGCCAGGGTTTCTGTGGCTGTGAGGGTCAGGTGTTGTGACGGTGTGTGGGCCAGGGTCTCTGTGGCTGTGAGGGTCAGGTGTTGTGACGGTGTGTGGGCCAGGGTTTCTGTGGCTGTGACGGTCAGGTGTTGTGACGGTGTGTGGGCCAGGGTTTCTGTGACTGTGAGGGTCAGGTGTTGTGACGGTGTGTGGGCCAGGGTTTCTGTGACTGTGAGGGTCAGGTGTTGTGACGGTGTGTGGACCAGGGTTTCTGTGGCTGTGAGGGTCAGGTGTTGTGACGGTGTGTGTGCCAGGGTATCTGTGGCTGTGAGGGTCAGGTGTTGTGACGGTGTGTGGGCCATGGTTTCTGTGGCTGTGAGGGTCAGTTGTTGTGACGGTGTGTGGGCCAGGGTTTCTGTGGCTGTGAGGGTCAGGTGTTGTGACGGTGTGTGGGGCAGGGTTTCTGTGGCTGTGAGCGTCAGGTGTTGTGACGGTGTGTGGGCCAGGGTTTCTGTGGCTGTGAGGGTCAGGTGTTGTGACGGTGTGTGGGCCAGGGTTTCTGTGGCTGTGAGGGTCAGGTGTTGTGACGGTGTGTGGGCCAGGGTTTCTGTGGCTGTGAGGGTCAGGTGTTGTGACGGTGTGTGGGCCAGGGCTTCTGTGGCTGTGAGGGTCAGGTGTTGTGACGGTGTGTGGGCCAGTGTTTCTGTGGCTGTGAGGGTCAGGTGTTGTGACGGTGTGTGGACCAGGGTTTCTGTGGCTGTGAGGGTCAGGTGTTGTGACGGTGTGTGGGGCAGGGTTTCTGTGGCTGTGAGGGTTAGGTGTTGTGACGGTGTGTGGGCCAGGGTTTCTGTGGCTGTGAGGGTCAGGTGTTGTGACGGTGTGTGGGCCAGGGTTTCTGTGGCTGTGAGGGTCAGGTGTTGTGACGGTGTGTGGGCCAGGGCTTCTGTGGCTGTGAGGGTCAGGTGTTGTGACGGTGTGTGGGCCAGGGTTTCTGTGGCTGTGAGGGTCAGGTGTTGTGACGGTGTGTGGACCAGGGTTTCTGTGGCTGTGAGGGTCAGGTGTTGTGACGGTGTGTGGACCAGGATTTCTGTGGCTGTGAGGGTCAGGTGTTGTGACGGTGTGTGGACCAGGGTTTCTGTGGCTGTGAGGGTCAGGTGTTGTGACGGTGTGTGGACCAGGGTTTCTGTGGCTGTGAGGGTCAGGTGTTGTGACGGTGTGTGGGGCAGGGTTTCTGTGGCCGTGAGGGTCAGGTGTTGTGACGGTGTGTGGACCAGGGTTTCTGTGGCTGTGAGGGTCAGGTGTTGTGACGCTGTGTGGGCCAGGGTTTCTGTGGCTGTGAGGGTCAGGTGTTGTGACGGTGTGTGGACCAGGGTTTCTGTGGCTGTGAGGGTCAGGTGTTGTGACGGTGTGTGGACCAGGGTTTCTGTGGCTGTGAGGGTCAGGTGTTGTGACGGTGTGTGGGGCAGGCTTTCTGTGGCTGTGAGGGCCAGGTGTAGTGACGGTTTGTGGGCCAGGGTTTCTGTGACTGTGAGGGTCAGGTGTTGTGACGGTGTGTGGGCCAGGGTTTGTGTGACTGTGAGGGTCAGGTGTTGTGACGTTGTGTGGACCAAGGTCTCTGTGGCTGTGAGGGTCAGGTGTTGTGACGGTGTGTGGGCCAGGGTTTCTGTGGCTGTGAGGGTCAGGTGTTGTGACGGTGTGTGGGCCAGGGTTTCTGTGGCTGTGACGGTCAGGTGTTGTGACGGTGTGTGGGCCAGGGTTTCTGTGACTGTGAGGGTCAGGTGTTGTGACGGTGTGTGGGCCAGGGTTTCTGTGACTGTGAGGGTCAGGTGTTGTGACGGTGTGTGGGCCAGGGTTTCTGTGGCTGTGACGGTCAGGTGTTGTGACGGTGTGTGGGCCAGGGTTTCTGTGACTGTGAGGGTCAGGTGTTGTGACGGTGTGTGGACCAGGGTTTCTGTGGCTGTGAGGGTCAGGTGTTGTGACGGTGTGTGGGCCAGGGTATCTGTGGCTGTGAGGGTCAGGTGTTGTGACGGTGTGTGGGCCAGGGTTTCTGTGGCAGTGAGGGTCAGTTGTTGTGACGGTGTGTGGGGCAGGGTTTCTGTGGCTGTGAGGGTCGGGTGTTGTGACGGTGTGTGGGCCAGGGTTTCTGTGGCTGTGAGGGTCAGGTGTTGTGACGGTGTGTGGGCCAGGGTTTCTGTGGCTGTGAGGGTCAGGTGTTGTGACGGTGTGTGGACCAGGGTTTCTGTGGCTGTGAGGGTCAGGTGTTGTGACGGTGTGTGGACCAGGTTTTCTGTGGCTGTGAGGGTCAGGTGTTGTGACGGTGTGTGGACCAGGGTTTCTGTGGCTGTGAGGGTCAGCTGTTGTGACGGTGTGTGGACCAGGGTTTCTGTGGCTGTGAGGGTCAGGTGTTGTGACGGTGTGTGGGGCAGGGTTTCTGTGGCTGTGAGGGTCAGGTGTTGTGACGGTGTGTGGACCAGGGTTTCTGTGGCTGTGAGGGTCAGGTGTTGTGACGGTGTGTGGGGCAGGGTTTCTGTGGCTGTGAGGGCCAGGTGTTGTGACGGTGTGTGGGCCAGGGTTTCTGTGACTGTGAGGGTCAGGTGTTGTGACGGTGTGTGGGCCAGGGTTTCTGTGACTGTGAGGGTCAGGTGTTGTGACGTTGTGTGGACCAGGGTCTCTGTGGCTGTGAGGGTCAGGTGTTGTGACGCTGTGTGGGCCAGGGTTTCTGTGGCTGTGAGGGTCAGGTGTTGTGACGGTGTGTGGGCCAGGGTCTCTGTGGCTGTGAGGGTCAGGTGTTGTGACGGTGTGTGGGCCAGGGTTTCTGTGGCTGTGACGGTCAGGTGTTGTGACGGTGTGTGGGCCAGGGTTTCTGTGACTGTGAGGGTCAGGTGTTGTGACGGTGTGTGGGCCAGGGTTTCTGTGACTGTGAGGGTCAGGTGTTGTGACGGTGTGTGGACCAGGGTTTCTGTGGCTGTGAGGGTCAGGTGTTGTGACGGTGCGTGGGCCAGGGTATCTGTGGCTGTGAGGGTCAGGTGTTGTGACGGTGTGTGGGCCATGTTTTCTGTGGCTGTGAGGGTCAGTTGTTGTGACGGTGTGTGGGCCAGGGTTTCTGTGGCTGTGAGGGTCAGGTGTTGTGACGGTGTGTGGGGCAGGGTTTCTGTGGCTGTGAGGGTCAGGTGTTGTGACGGTGTGTGGGCCAGGGTTTCTGTGGCTGTGAGGGTCAGGTGTTGTGACGGTGTGTTGGCCAGGGTTTCTGTGGCTGTGAGGGTCAGGTGTTGTGACGGTGTGTGGGCCAGGGCTTCTGTGGCTGTGAGGGTCAGGTGTTGTGACGGTGTGTGGGCCAGGGTTTCTGTGGCTGTGAGGGTCAGGTGTTGTGACGGTGTGTGGACCAGGGTTTCTGTGGCTGTGAGGGTCAGGTGTTGTGACGGTGTGTGGACCAGGATTTCTGTGGCTGTGAGGGTCAGGTGTTGTGACGGTGTGTGGACCAGGGTTTCTGTGGCTGTGAGGGTCAGGTGTTGTGACGGTGTGTGGACCAGGGTTTCTGTGGCTGTGAGGGTCAGGTGTTGTGACGGTGTGTGGGGCAGGGTTTCTGTGGCTGTGAGGGCCAGGTGTTGTGACGGTGTGTGGGCCAGGGTTTCTGTGACTGTGAGGGTCAGGTGTTGTGACGGTGTCTGGGCCAGGGTTTCTGTGACTGTGAGGGTCAGGTGTTGTGACGGTGTGTGGGCCAGGGTTTCTGTGACTGTGAGGGTCAGGTGTTGTGACGTTGTGTGGACCAGGGTTTCTGTGGCTGTGAGGGTCAGGTGTTGTGACGGTGTGTGGGCCAGGGTTTCTGTGGCTGTGAGGGTCAGGTGTTGTGACGTTGTGTGGACCAGGGTTTCTGTGGCTGTGAGGGTCAGGTGTTGTGACGTTGTGTGGACCAGGGTTTCTGTGGCTGTGAGGGTCAGGTGTTGTGACGGTGTGTGGGCCAGGGTTTCTGTGGCTGTGAGGGTCAGGTGTTGTGACGGTGTGTGGGCCAGTGTTTCTGTGGCTGTGAGGGTCAGGTGTTGTGACGGTGTGTGGGCCAGCGTTTCTGTGACTGTGAGGGTCAGGTGTTGTGACGGTGTGTGGGCCAGGGTTTCTGTGACTGTGAGGGTCAGGTGTTGTGACGTTGAGTGGACCAGGGTTTCTGTGGCTGTGAGGGTCAGGTGTTGTGACGGTGTGTGGGCCTGGGTTTCTGTTACTGTGAGGGTCAGGTGTTGTGACGGTGTGTGGGACAGGGTTTCTGTGGCTGTGAGGGACAGGTGTTGTGACGGTGTGTCGGCCAGGGTTTCTGTGGCTGTGACGGTCAGGTGTTGTGACGGTGTGTCGGGAAGGGTTTCTGTGGCTGTGACGGTCAGGTGTGGTGACGTTGTGTGGACCAGGGTTTCTGTGGCTGTGAGGGTCAGGTGTTGTGACGTTGTGTGGACCAGGGTTTCTGTGGCTGTGAGGGTCAGGTGTTGTGACGGTGTGTGGGCCAGGGTTTCTGTGGCTGTGAGGGTCAGGTGTTGTGACGGTGTGTGGGCCAGGGTTTCTGTGGCTGTGACGGTCAGGTATTGTGACGTTGTGTGGACCAGGGTTTCTGTGGCTGTGAGGGTCAGGTGTTGTGACGGTGTGTGGGCCAGGGTTTGTGTGACTGTGAGGGTCAGGTGTTGTGACGTTGTGTGGACCAGGGTCTCTGTGGCTGTGAGGGTCAGGTGTTGTGACGGTGTGTGGGCCAGGGTTTCTGTGGCTGTGAGGGTCAGGTGTTGTGACGGTGTGTGGGCCAGGGTTTCTGTGGCTGTGACGGTCAGGTGTTGTGACGGTGTGTGGGCCAGGGTTTCTGTGACTGTGAGGGTCAGGTGTTGTGACGGTGTGTGGGCCAGGGTTTCTGTGACTGTGAGGGTCAGGTGTTGTGACGGTGTGTGGGCCAGGGTTTCTGTGGCTGTGACGGTCAGGTGTTGTGACGGTGTGTGGACCAGGGTTTCTGTGGCTGTGAGGGTCAGGTGTTGTGACGGTGTGTGGGCCAGGGTATCTGTGGCTGTGAGGGTCAGGTGTTGTGACGGTGTGTGGGCCATGGTTTCTGTGGCAGTGAGGGTCAGTTGTTGTGACGGTGTGTGGGGCAGGGTTTCTGTGGCTGTGAGGGTCAGGTGTTGTGACGGTGTGTGGGCCAGGGTTTCTGTGGCTGTGAGGGTCAGGTGTTGTGACGGTGTGTGGGCCAGGGTTTCTGTGGCTGTGAGGGTCAGGTGTTGTGACGGTGTGTGGACCAGGGTTTCTGTGGCTGTGAGGGTCAGGTGTTGTGACGGTGTGTGGACCAGGTTTTCTGTGGCTGTGAGGGTCAGGTGTTGTGACGGTGTGTGGACCAGGGTTTCTGTGGCTGTGAGGGTCAGGTGTTGTGACGGTGTGTGGACCAGGGTTTCTGTGGCTGTGAGGGTCAGGTGTTGTGACGGTGTGTGGGGCAGGGTTTCTGTGGCTGTGAGGGTCAGGTGTTGTGACGGTGTGTGGACCAGGGTTTCTGTGGCTGTGAGGGTCAGGTGTTGTGACGGTGTGTGGGGCAGGGTTTCTGTGGCTGTGAGGGCCAGGTGTTGTGACGGTGTGTGGGCCAGGGTTTCTGTGACTGTGAGGGTCAGGTGTTGTGACGGTGTGTGGGCCAGGGTTTCTGTGACTGTGAGGGTCAGGTGTTGTGACGTTGTGTGGACCAGGGTCTCTGTGGCTGTGAGGGTCAGGTGTTGTGACGGTGTGTGGGCCAGGGTTTCTGTGGCTGTGAGGGTCAGGTGTTGTGACGGTGTGTGGGCCAGGGTCTCTGTGGCTGTGAGGGTCAGGTGTTGTGACGGTGTGTGGGCCAGGGTTTCTGTGGCTGTGACGGTCAGGTGTTGTGACGGTGTGTGGGCCAGGGTTTCTGTGACTGTGAGGGTCAGGTGTTGTGACGGTGTGTGGGCCAGGGTTTCTGTGACTGTGAGGGTCAGGTGTTGTGACGGTGTGTGGACCAGGGTTTCTGTGGCTGTGAGGGTCAGGTGTTGTGACGGTGTGTGGGCCAGGGTATCTGTGGCTGTGAGGGTCAGGTGTTGTGACTGTGTGTGGGCCATGGTTTCTGATGCTGTGAGGGTCAGTTGTTGTGACGGTGTGTGGGCCAGGGTTTCTGTGGCTGTGAGGGTCAGGTGTTGTGACGGTGTGTGGGGCAGGGTTTCTGTGGCTGTGAGCGTCAGGTGTTGTGACGGTGTGTGGGCCAGGGTTTCTGTGGCTGTGAGGGTCAGGTGTTGTGACGGTGTGTGGGCCAGGGTTTCTGTGGCTGTGAGGGTCAGGTGTTGTGACGGTGTGTGGGCCAGGGTTTCTGTGGCTGTGAGGGTCAGGTGTTGTGACGGTGTGTGGGCCAGGGCTTCTGTGGCTGTGAGGGTCAGGTGTTGTGACGGTGTGTGGGCCAGGGTTTCTGTGGCTGTGAGGGTCAGGTGTTGTGACGGTGTGTGGACCAGGGTTTCTGTGGCTGTGAGGGTCAGGTGTTGTGACGGTGTGTGGGGCAGGGTTTCTGTGGCTGTGAGGGTTAGGTGTTGTGACGGTGTGTGGGCCAGGGTTTCTGTGGCTGTGAGGGTCAGGTGTTGTGACGGTGTGTGGGCCAGGGTTTCTGTGGCTGTGAGGGTCAGGTGTTGTGACGGTGTGTGGGCCAGGGCTTCTGTGGCTGTGAGGGTCAGGTGTTGTGACGGTGTGTGGGCCAGGGTTTCTGTGGCTGTGAGGGTCAGGTGTTGTGACGGTGTGTGGACCAGGGTTTCTGTGGCTGTGAGGGTCAGGTGTTGTGACGGTGTGTGGACCAGGATTTCTGTGGCTGTGAGGGTCAGGTGTTGTGACGGTGTGTGGACCAGGGTTTCTGTGGCTGTGAGGGTCAGGTGTTGTGACGGTGTGTGGACCAGGGTTTCTGTGGCTGTGAGGGTCAGGTGTTGTGACGGTGTGTGGGGCAGGGTTCCTGTGGCCGTGAGGGTCAGGTGTTGTGACGGTGTGTGGACCAGGGTTTCTGTGGCTGTGAGGGTCAGGTGTTGTGACGCTGTGTGGGCCAGGGTTTCTGTGGCTGTGAGGGTCAGGTGTTGTGACGGTGTGTGGACCAGGGTTTCTGTGGCTGTGAGGGTCAGGTGTTGTGACGGTGTGTGGACCAGGGTTTCTGTGGCTGTGAGGGTCAGGTGTTGTGACGGTGTGTGGGGCAGGGTTTCTGTGGCTGTGAGGGCCAGGTGTAGTGACGGTGTGTGGGCCAGGGTTTCTGTGACTGTGAGGGTCAGGTGTTGTGACGGTGTGTGGACCAGGGTTTCTGTGGCTGTGAGGGTCAGGTGTTGTGACGGTGCGTGGGCCAGGGTATCTGTGGCTGTGAGGGTCAGGTGTTGTGACGGTGTGTGGGCCATGGTTTCTGTGGCTGTGAGGGTCAGTTGTTGTGACGGTGTGTGGGCCAGGGTTTCTGTGGCTGTGAGTGTCAGGTGTGTGACGGTGTGTGGGGCAGGGTTTCTGTGGCTGTGAGGGTCAGGTGTTGTGACGGTGTGTGGGCCAGGGTTTCTGTGGCTGTGAGGGTCAGGTGTTGTGACGGTGTGTTGGCCAGGGTTTCTGTGGCTGTGAGGGTCAGGTGTTGTGACGGTGTGTGGGCCAGGGCTTCTGTGGCTGTGAGGGTCAGGTGTTGTGACGGTGTGTGGGCCAGGGTTTCTGTGGCTGTGAGGGTCAGGTGTTGTGACGGTGTGTGGACCAGGGTTTCTGTGGCTGTGAGGGTCAGGTGTTGTGACGGTGTGTGGACCAGGATTTCTGTGGCTGTGAGGGTCAGGTGTTGTGACGGTGTGTGGACCAGGGTTTCTGTGGCTGTGAGGGTCAGGTGTTGTGACGGTGTGTGGACCAGGGTTTCTGTGGCTGTGAGGGTCAGGTGTTGTGACGGTGTGTGGGGCAGGGTTTCTGTGGCTGTGAGGGCCAGGTGTTGTGACGGTGTGTGGGCCAGGGTTTCTGTGACTGTGAGGGTCAGGTGTTGTGACGGTGTCTGGGCCAGGGTTTCTGTGACTGTGAGGGTCAGGTGTTGTGACGGTGTGTGGGCCAGGGTTTCTGTGACTGTGAGGGTCAGGTGTTGTGACGTTGTGTGGACCAGGGTTTCTGTGGCTGTGAGGGTCAGGTGTTGTGACGGTGTGTGGGCCAGGGTTTCTGTGGCTGTGAGGGTCAGGTGTTGTGACGTTGTGTGGACCAGGGTTTCTGTGGCTGTGAGGGTCAGGTGTTGTGACGTTGTGTGGACCAGGGTTTCTGTGGCTGTGAGGGTCAGGTGTTGTGACGTTGTGTGGACCAGGGTTTCTGTGGCTGTGAGGGTCAGGTGTTGTGACGGTGTGTGGGCCAGGGTTTCTGTGGCTGTGAGGGTCAGGTGTTGTGACGGTGTGTGGGCCAGTGTTTCTGTGGCTGTGAGGGTCAGGTGTTGTGACGGTGTGTGGGCCAGCGTTTCTGTGACTGTGAGGGTCAGGTGTTGTGACGGTGTGTGGGCCAGGGTTTCTGTGACTGTGAGGGTCAGGTGTTGTGACGTTGTGTGGACCAGGGTTTCTGTGGCTGTGAGGGTCAGGTGTTGTGACGGTGTGTGGGCCTGGGTTTCTGTTACTGTGAGGGTCAGGTGTTGTGACGGTGTGTGGGACAGGGTTTCTGTGGCTGTGAGGGACAGGTGTTGTGACGGTGTGTCGGCCAGGGTTTCTGTGGCTGTGACGGTCAGGTGTTGTGACGGTGTGTCGGGAAGGGTTTCTGTGGCTGTGACGGTCAGGTGTGGTGACGTTGTGTGGACCAGGGTTTCTGTGGCTGTGAGGGTCAGGTGTTGTGACGTTGTGTGGACCAGGGTTTCTGTGGCTGTGAGGGTCAGGTGTTGTGACGGTGTGTGGGCCAGGGTTTCTGTGGCTGTGAGGGTCAGGTGTTGTGACGGTGTGTGGGCCAGGGTTTCTGTGGCTGTGACGGTCAGGTATTGTGACGTTGTGTGGACCAGGGTTTCTGTGGCTGTGAGGGTCAGGTGTTGTGACGGTGTGTGGGCCAGGGTTTGTGTGACTGTGAGGGTCAGGTGTTGTGACGTTGTGTGGACCAGGGTCTCTGTGGCTGTGAGGGTCAGGTGTTGTGACGGTGTGTGGGCCAGGGTTTCTGTGGCTGTGAGGGTCAGGTGTTGTGACGGTGTGTGGGCCAGGGTTTCTGTGGCTGTGACCGTCAGGTGTTGTGACGGTGTGTGGGCCAGGGTTTCTGTGACTGTGAGGGTCAGGTGTTGTGACGGTGTGTGGGCCAGGGTTTCTGTGACTGTGAGGGTCAGGTGTTGTGACGGTGTGTGGGCCAGGGTTTCTGTGGCTGTGACGGTCAGGTGTTGTGACGGTGTGTGGGCCAGGGTTTCTGTGACTGTGAGGGTCAGGTGTTGTGACGGTGTGTGGACCAGGGTTTCTGTGGCTGTGAGGGTCAGGTGTTGTGACGGTGTGTGGGCCAGGGTATCTGTGGCTGTGAGGGTCAGGTGTTGTGACGGTGTGTGGGCCATGGTTTCTGTGGCAGTGAGGGTCAGTTGTTGTGACGGTGTGTGGGGCAGGGTTTCTGTGGCTGTGAGGGTCAGGTGTTGTGACGGTGTGTGGGCCAGGGTTTCTGTGGCTGTGAGGGTCAGGTGTTGTGACGGTGTGTGGGCCAGGGTTTCTGTGGCTGTGAGGGTCAGGTGTTGTGACGGTGTGTGGACCAGGGTTTCTGTGGCTGTGAGGGTCAGGTGTTGTGACGGTGTGTGGACCAGGTTTTCTGTGGCTGTGAGGGTCAGGTGTTGTGACGGTGTGTGGACCAGGGTTTCTGTGGCTGTGAGGGTCAGGTGTTGTGACGGTGTGTGGACCAGGGTTTCTGTGGCTGTGAGGGTCAGGTGTTGTGACGGTGTGTGGGGCAGGGTTTCTGTGGCTGTGAGGGTCAGGTGTTGTGACGGTGTGTGGACCAGGGTTTCTGTGGCTGTGAGGGTCAGGTGTTGTGACGGTGTGTGGGGCAGGGTTTCTGTGGCTGTGAGGGCCAGGTGTTGTGACGGTGTGTGGGCCAGGGTTTCTGTGACTGTGAGGGTCAGGTGTTGTGACGGTGTGTGGGCCAGGGTTTCTGTGACTGTGAGGGTCAGGTGTTGTGACGTTGTGTGGACCAGGGTCTCGTTGGCTGTGAGGGTCAGGTGTTGTGACGGTGTGTGGGCCAGGGTTTCTGTGGCTGTGAGGGTCAGGTGTTGTGACGGTGTGTGGGCCAGGGTCTCTGTGGCTGTGAGGGTCAGGTGTTGTGACGGTGTGTGGGCCAGGGTTTCTGTGGCTGTGACGGTCAGGTGTTGTGACGGTGTGTGGGCCAGGGTTTCTGTGACTGTGAGGGTCAGGTGTTGTGACGGTGTGTGGGCCAGGGTTTCTGTGACTGTGAGGGTCAGGTGTTGTGACGGTGTGTGGACCAGGGTTTCTGTGGCTGTGAGGGTCAGGTGTTGTGACGGTGTGTGGGCCAGGGTATCTGTGGCTGTGAGGGTCAGGTGTTGTGACGGTGTGTGGGCCATGGTTTCTGATGCTGTGAGGGTCAGTTGTTGTGACGGTGTGTGGGCCAGGGTTTCTGTGGCTGTGAGGGTCAGGTGTTGTGACGGTGTGTGGGGCAGGGTTTCTGTGGCTGTGAGCGTCAGGTGTTGTGACGGTGTGTGGGCCAGGGTTTCTGTGGCTGTGAGGGTCAGGTGTTGTGACGGTGTGTGGGCCAGGGTTTCTGTGGCTGTGAGGGTCAGGTGTTGTGACGGTGTGTGGGCCAGGGTTTCTGTGGCTGTGAGGGTCAGGTGTTGTGACGGTGTGTGGGCCAGGGCTTCTGTGGCTGTGAGGGTCAGGTGTTGTGACGGTGTGTGGGCCAGGGTTTCTGTGGCTGTGAGGGTCAGGTGTTGTGACGGTGTGTGGACCAGGGTTTCTGTGGCTGTGAGGGTCAGGTGTTGTGACGGTGTGTGGTGCAGGGTTTCTGTGGCTGTGAGGGTTAGGTGTTGTGACGGTGTGTGGGCCAGGGTTTCTGTGGCTGTGAGGGTCAGGTGTTGTGACGGTGTGTGGGCCAGGGTTTCTGTGGCTGTGAGGGTCAGGTATTGTGACGGTGTGTGGGCCAGGGCTTCTGTGGCTGTGAGGGTCAGGTGTTGTGACGGTGTGTGGGCCAGGGTTTCTGTGGCTGTGAGGGTCAGGTGTTGTGACGGTGTGTGGACCAGGGTTTCTGTGGCTGTGAGGGTCAGGTGTTGTGACGGTGTGTGGACCAGGATTTCTGTGGCTGTGAGGGTCAGGTGTTGTGACGGTGTGTGGACCAGGGTTTCTGTGGCTGTGAGGGTCAGGTGTTGTGACGGTGTGTGGACCAGGGTTTCTGTGGCTGTGAGGGTCAGGTGTTGTGACGGTGTGTGGGGCAGGGTTTCTGTGGCCGTGAGGGTCAGGTGTTGTGACGGTGTGTGGACCAGGGTTTCTGTGGCTGTGAGGGTCAGGTGTTGTGACGCTGTGTGGGCCAGGGTTTCTGTGGCTGTGAGGGTCAGGTGTTGTGACGGTGTGTGGACCAGGGTTTCTGTGGCTGTGAGGGTCAGGTGTTGTGACGGTGTGTGGACCAGGGTTTCTGTGGCTGTGAGGGTCAGGTGTTGTGACGGTGTGTGGGGCAGGGTTTCTGTGGCTGTGAGGGCCAGGTGTAGTGACGGTGTGTGGGCCAGGGTTTCTGTGACTGTGAGGGTCAGGTGTTGTGACGGTGTGTGGGCCAGGGTTTGTGTGACTGTGAGGGTCAGGTGTTGTGACGTTGTGTGGACCAAGGTCTCTGTGGCTGTGAGGGTCAGGTGTTGTGACGGTGTGTGGGCCAGGGTTTCTGTGGCTGTGAGGGTCAGGTGTTGTGACGGTGTGTGGGCCAGGGTTTCTGTGGCTGTGACGGTCAGGTGTTGTGACGGTGTGTGGGCCAGGGTTTCTGTGACTGTGAGGGTCAGGTGTTGTGACGGTGTGTGGGCCAGGGTTTCTGTGACTGTGAGGGTCAGGTGTTGTGACGGTGTGTGGGCCAGGGTTTCTGTGGCTGTGACGGTCAGGTGTTGTGACGGTGTGTGGGCCAGGGTTTCTGTGACTGTGAGGGTCAGGTGTTGTGACGGTGTGTGGACCAGGGTTTCTGTGGCTGTGAGGGTCAGGTGTTGTGACGGTGTGTGGGCCAGGGTATCTGTGGCTGTGAGGGTCAGGTGTTGTGACGGTGTGTGGGCCATGGTTTCTGTGGCAGTGAGGGTCAGTTGTTGTGACGGTGTGTGGGGCAGGGTTTCTGTGGCTGTGAGGGTCAGGTGTTGTGACGGTGTGTGGGCCAGGGTTTCTGTGGCTGTGAGGGTCAGGTGTTGTGACGGTGTGTGGGCCAGGGTTTCTGTGGCTGTGAGGGTCAGGTGTTGTGACGGTGTGTGGACCAGGGTTTCTGTGGCTGTGAGGGTCAGGTGTTGTGACGGTGTGTGGACCAGGTTTTCTGTGGCTGTGAGGGTCAGGTGTTGTGACGGTGTGTGGACCAGGGTTTCTGTGGCTGTGAGGGTCAGCTGTTGTGACGGTGTGTGGACCAGGGTTTCTGTGGCTGTGAGGGTCAGGTGTTGTGACGGTGTGTGGGGCAGGGTTTCTGTGGCTGTGAGGGTCAGGTGTTGTGACGGTGTGTGGACCAGGGTTTCTGTGGCTGTGAGGGTCAGGTGTTGTGACGGTGTGTGGGGCAGGGTTTCTGTGGCTGTGAGGGCCAGGTGTTGTGACGGTGTGTGGGCCAGGGTTTCTGTGACTGTGAGGGTCAGGTGTTGTGACGGTGTGTGGGCCAGGGTTTCTGTGACTGTGAGGGTCAGGTGTTGTGACGTTGTGTGGACCAGGGTCTCTGTGGCTGTGAGGGTCAGGTGTTGTGACGGTGTGTGGGACAGGGTTTCTGTGGCTGTGAGGGTCAGGTGTTGTGACGGTGTGTGGGCCAGGGTCTCTGTGGCTGTGAGGGTCAGGTGTTGTGACGGTGTGTGGGCCAGGGTTTCTGTGGCTGTGACGGTCAGGTGTTGTGACGGTGTGTGGGCCAGGGTTTCTGTGACTGTGAGGGTCAGGTGTTGTGACGGTGTGTGGGCCAGGGTTTCTGTGACTGTGAGGGTCAGGTGTTGTGACGGTGTGTGGACCAGGGTTTCTGTGGCTGTGAGGGTCAGGTGTTGTGACGGTGCGTGGGCCAGGGTATCTGTGGCTGTGAGGGTCAGGTGTTGTGACGGTGTGTGGGCCATGGTTTCTGTGGCTGTGAGGGTCAGTTGTTGTGACGGTGTGTGGGCCAGGGTTTCTGTGGCTGTGAGGGTCAGGTGTTGTGACGGTGTGTGGGCCAGGGTTTCTGTGGCTGTGAGGGTCAGGTGTTGTGACGGTGTGTGGGCCAGGGTTTCTGTGGCTGTGAAGGTCAGGTGTTGTGACGGTGTGTGGGCCAGGGTTTCTGTGGCTGTGAGGGTCAGGTGTTGTGACGGTGTGTGGGCCAGGGCTTCTGTGGCTGTGAGGGTCAGGTGTTGTGACGGTGTGTGGGCCAGGGTTTCTGTGGCTGTGAGGGTCAGGTGTTGTGACGGTGTGTGGACCAGGGTTTCTGTGGCTGTGAGGGTCAGGTGTTGTGACGGTGTGTGGACCAGGATTTCTGTGGCTGTGAGGGTCAGGTGTTGTGACGGTGTGTGGACCAGGGTTTCTGTGGCTGTGAGGGTCAGGTGTTGTGACGGTGTGTGGACCAGGGTTTCTGTGGCTGTGAGGGTCAGGTGTTGTGACGGTGTGTGGGGCAGGGTTTCTGTGGCTGTGAGGGCCAGGTGTTGTGACGGTGTGTGGGCCAGGGTTTCTGTGACTGTGAGGGTCAGGTGTTGTGACGGTGTCTGGGCCAGGGTTTCTGTGACTGTGAGGGTCAGGTGTTGTGACGGTGTGTGGGCCAGGGTTTCTGTGACTGTGAGGGTCAGGTGTTGTGACGTTGTGTGGACCAGGGTTTCTGTGGCTGTGAGGGTCAGGTGTTGTGACGGTGTGTGGGCCAGGGTTTCTGTGGCTGTGAGGGTCAGGTGTTGTGACGTTGTGTGGACCAGGGTTTCTGTGGCTGTGAGTGTCAGGTGTTGTGACGTTGTGTGGACCAGGGTTTCTGTGGCTGTGAGGGTCAGGTGTTGTGACGTTGTGTGGACCAGGGTTTCTGTGGCTGTGAGGGTCAGGTGTTGTGACGGTGTGTGGGCCTGGGTTTCTGTTACTGTGAGGGTCAGGTGTTGTGACGGTGTGTGGGACAGGGTTTCTGTGGCTGTGAGGGTCAGGTGTTGTGACGGTGTGTCGGCCAGGGTTTCTGTGGCTGTGACGGTCAGGTGTTGTGACGGTGTGTCGGGAAGGGTTTCTGTGGCTGTGACGGTCAGGTGTGGTGACGTTGTGTGGACCAGGGTTTCTGTGGCTGTGAGGGTCAGGTGTTGTGACGTTGTGTGGACCAGGGTTTCTGTGGCTGTGAGGGTCAGGTGTTGTGACGGTGTGTGGGCCAGGGTTTCTGTGGCTGTGAGGGTCAGGTGTTGTGACGGTGTGTGGGCCAGGGTTTCTGTGGCTGTGACGGTCAGGTGTTGTGACGTTGTGTGGACCAGGGATTCTGTGGCTGTGAGGGTCAGGTGTTGTGACGGTGTGTGGGCCAGGGTTTCTGTGGCTGTGAGGGTCAGGTGTTGTGACGGTGTGTGGGCCAGTGTTTCTGTGGCTGTGAGGGTCAGGTGTTGTGACGGTGTGTGGGCCAGCGTTTCTGTGACTGTGAGGGTCAGGTGTTGTGACGGTGTGTGGGCCAGGGTTTCTGTGACTGTGAGGGTCAGGTGTTGTGACGTTGTGTGGACCAGGGTTTCTGTGGCTGTGAGGGTCAGGTGTTGTGACGGTGTGTGGGCCTGGGTTTCTGTTACTGTGAGGGTCAGGTGTTGTGACGGTGTGTGGGACAGGGTTTCTGTGGCTGTGAGGGTCAGGTGTTGTGACGGTGTGTCGGCCAGGGTTTCTGTGGCTGTGACGGTCAGGTGTTGTGACGGTGTGTCGGGAAGGGTTTCTGTGGCTGTGACGGTCAGGTGTTGTGACGGTGTGTGGGCCAGGGTTTCTGTGACTGTGCGGGTCAGGTGTTGTGACGGTGTGTCGGCCAGGGTTTCTGTGGCTGTGAGGGTCAGGTGTTGTGCCGGTGTGTGGACCAGGGTTTCTGTGGCTGTGATGGTCAGGTGTTGTGACGGTGTGTGGGACAGGGTTTCTGTGTCTGTGAGGGTCCGGTGTTGTGACGGTGTGCGGACCAGGGTTTCTGTGGCCGTGAGGGTCAGGTGTTGTGACGGTGTGTGGGCCAGGGTTTCTGTGGCTGTGAGGGTCAGGTGTTGTGACGGTGTGTGGGCCAGGGTTTCTGTGGCTGTGAGGATCAGGTGTTGTGACGGTGTGTGCCAGGGTTTCTGTGTCTGTGAGGGTCAGGTGTTGTGACGGTGTGTGGGCCAGGGTTTCTGTGGCTGTGAGGGTCAGGTGTTGTGACGCTGTGTGGGCCAGGGTTTCAGTGACTGTGAGGGTCAGGTGTTGTGACGGTGTGTGGACCTGGGTTTCTGTGACTGTGAGGGTCAGGTGTTGTGACGGTGTGTGGGCCAGGGTTTCTGTGTCTGTGAGGGTCGGGTGTTGTGACGGTGTGTGGACCAGGGTTTCTGTGGCTG
Organism: Hemitrygon akajei; assembly: GCF_048418815.1. Taxonomy (NCBI): domain Eukaryota; kingdom Metazoa; phylum Chordata; class Chondrichthyes; order Myliobatiformes; family Dasyatidae; genus Hemitrygon; species Hemitrygon akajei. Next base: position 1,656,839 of record NW_027331925.1, on the reverse strand, counting down.
TGAGGGTCCGGTGTTGTGACGGTGTGTGGACCAGGGTTTCTGTGGCCGTGAGGGTCAGGTGTTGTGACGGTGTGTGGGCCAGGGTTTCTGTGGCTGTGAGGGTCAGGTGTTGTGACGGTGTGTGGGCCAGGGTTTATGTGGCTGTGAGGGTCAGGTGTTGTGACGGTGTGTGCCAGGGTTTCTGTGTCTGTGAGGGTCAGGTGTTGTGACGGTGTGTGGGCCAGGGTTTCTGTGGCTGTGAGTGTCAGGTGTTGTGACGCTGTGTGGGCCAGGGTTTCAGTGACTGTGAGGGTCAGGTGTTGTGACGGTGTGTGGACCTGGGTTTCTGTGACTGTGAGGGTCAGGTGTTGTGACGGTGTGTGGGCCAGGGTTTCTGTGGCTGTGAGGGTCAGGTGTTGTGACGGTGTGTCGGCCAGGGTTTCTGTGGCTGTGACGGTCAGGTGTTGTGACGGTGTGTGGGCCAGGGTTTCTGTGACTGTGAGGGTCAGGTGTTGTGACGGTGTGTGGACCAGGGTTTCTGTGGCTGTGAGGGTCAGGTGTTGTGACGGTGTGTGGGCCAGGGTTTCTGTGGCTGTGAGGGTCAGGTGTTGTGACGGTGTGTGGGCCAGTGTTTCTGTGGCTGTGAGGGTCAGGTGTTGTGACGGTGTGTGGGCCAGGGTTTCTGTGACTGTGAGGGTCAGGTGTTGTGACGGAGTGTGGGCCAGGGTTTCTGTGACTGTGAGGGTCAGGTGTTGTGACGTTGTGTGGACCAGGGTTTCTGTGGCTGTGAGGGTCAGGTGTTGTGACGGTGTGTGGGCCTGGGTTTCTGTGACTGTGAGGGTCAGGTGTTGTGACGGTGTGTGGGACAGGGTTTCTGTGGCTGTGAGGGTCAGGTGTTGTGACGGTGTGTCGGCCAGGGTTTCTGTGGCTGTGACGGTCAGGTGTTGTGACGGTGTGTCGGCCAGGGTTTCTGTGGCTGTGACGGTCAGGTGTTGTGACGGTGTGTGGGCCAGGGTTTCTGTGACTGTGCGGGTCAGGTGTTGTGACGGTGTGTCGGCCAGGGTTTCTGTGGCTGTGAGGGTCAGGTGTTGTGCCGGTGTGTGGACCAGGGTTTCTGTGGCTGTGACGGTCAGGTGTTGTGACGGTGTGTGGGACAGGGTTTCTGTGTCTGTGAGGGTCCGGTGTTGTGACGGTGTGCGGACCAGGGTTTCTGTGGCCGTGAGGGTCAGGTGTTGTGACGGTGTGTGGGCCAGGGTTTCTGTGGCTGTGAGGGTCAGGTGTTGTGACGGTGTGTGGGCCAGTGTTTCTGTGGCTGTGAGGGTCAGGTGTTGTGACGGTGTGTGCCAGGGTTTCTGTGTCTGTGAGGGTCAGGTGTTGTGACGGTGTGTGGGCCAGGGTTTCTGTGGCTGTGAGGGTCAGGTGTTGTGACGCTGTGTGGGCCAGGGTTTCAGTGACTGTGAGGGTCAGGTGTTGTGACGGTGTGTGGACCTGGGTTTCTGTGACTGTGAGGGTCAGGTGTTGTGACGGTGTGTGGGCCAGGGTTTCTGTGTCTGTGAGGGTCGGGTGTTGTGACGGTGTGTGGACCAGGGTTTCTGTGGCTGTGAGGGTCCGGTGTTGTGACGGTGTGTGGACCAGGGTTTCTGTGGCCGTGAGGGTCAGGTGTTGTGACGGTGTGTGGGCCAGGGTTTCTGTGGCTGTGAGGGTCAGGTGTTGTGACGGTGTGTGGGCCAGGGTTTCTGTGGCTGTGAGGGTCAGGTGTTGTGACGGTGAGTGCCAGGGTTTCTGTGTCTGTGAGGGTCAGGTGTTGTGACGGTGTGTGGACCAGGGTTTCTGTGGCTGTGAGGGTCTGGTGTTGTGACGGTGTGTGGGGCAGGGTTTCTGTGGCTGTGAGGGTCCGGTGTTGTGCCGGTGTGTGGGCCAGGGTTTCTGTGGCTGTGAGGGTCAGGTGTTGTGACGGTGTGTGGAACAGGGTTTCTGTGTCTGTGACGGTCAGGTGTTGTGACGGTGTGTGGGCCAGGGTTTCTGTGGCTGTGAGGGTCAGGTGTTGTGACGGTGTGTGGGGCAGGGTTTCTGTGGCTGTGAGGGTCAGGTGTTGTGACGGTATGTGGGCCAGGGTTTCTGTGACTGTGAGGGTCAGGTGTTGTGACGGTGTGTGGACCAGGGTTTCAGTGGCTGTGAGGGTCAGGTGTTGTGACGGTGTGTGGACCAGGGTTTCTGTGGCTGTGAGGGTCAGGTGTTGTGACGGTGTGTGGGCCAGGGTTTCTGTGGCTGTGAGGGTCAGGTGTTGTGCCGGTGTGTGGACCAGGGTTTCTGTGGCTCTGAGGGTCAGGTGTTGTGACGGTGTGTGGACCAGGGTTTCTGTGGCTCTGAGGGTCAGGTGTTGTGCCGGTGTGTGGACCAGTGTTTCTGTGGCTGTGAGGGTCAGGTGTTGTGACGGTGTGTGGACCAGGGTTTCTGTGGCTGTGAGGGTCAGGTGTTGTGACGGTGTGTGGGGCAGGGTTTCTGTGGCTGTGAGGGTTAGGTGTTGTGACGGTGTGTGGGCCAGGGCTTCTGTGGCTGTGAGGGTCAGGTGTTGTGACGGTGTGTGGGCCAGGGTTTCTGTGACTGTGAGGGTCAGGTGTTGTGACGGTGTGTGGACCAGGGTTTCTGTGGCTGTGAGGGTCAGGTGTTGTGACGGTGTGTGGGGCAGGGTTTCTGTGGCTGTGATGGTCAGGTGTTGTGACGGTGTGTGGGCCAGGGTTTCTGTGGCTGTGAGTGTCAGGTGTTGTGACGGTGTGTGGGCCAGGGTTTCTGTGGCTGTGAGGGTCAGGTGTTGTGACGGTGTGTGGGCCAGGGTTTCTGTGACTGTGAGGGTCAGGTGTTGTGACGGTGTGTGGACCAGGGTTTCTGTGGCTGTGAGGGTCAGGTGTTGTGACGGTGTGTGGGGCAGGGTTTCTGTGGCTGTGATGGTCAGGTGTTGTGACGGTGTGTGGGCCAGGGTTTCTGTGGCTGTGAGTGTCAGGTGTTGTGACGGTGTGTGGGCCAGGGTTTCTGTGGCTGTGAGGGTCAGGTGTTGTGACGGTGTGTGGGCCAGGGTTTCTGTGACTGTGAGGGTCAGGTGTTGTGACGGTGTGTGGACCAGGGTTTCTGTGGCTGTGAGGGTCAGGTGTTTTGACGGTGTGTGGGCCAGGGTTTCTTTGGCTGTGAGGGTCAGGTGTTGTGACGGTGTGTGGTGCAGGGTTTCTGTGGCTGTGAGGGTTAGGTGTTATGACGGTGTGTGGGCCAGGGTTTCTGTGGCTGTGAGGGTCAGGTGTTGTGACGGTGTGTGGGCCAGGGTTTCTGTGGCTTTGAGGGTCAGGTGTTGTGACGGTATGTGGGGCAGGGTTTCTGTGGCTGTGAGGGTCAGGTGTGACGGTGTGTGGGCCAGGGTTTCTGTGGCTGCGACGGTCAGGTGTTGTGACGGTGTGTGGGCCAGGGTTTCTGTGGCTGTTAGGGCCAGATTTACAGTGGTGCTGGAAAGTTTTCTCTATTTCTGCATAAATACGATCAGATCTTCATTAATGTCATAGCACTAGACAGAGTAAACAACTAAAGAGAAACATTATAGTTGTTCATTTATTTAATGAGGAAAAATGATGCAATAATACATAGATTATGTGGGAAAAGTATGTGAACCTCAGGGATAATGCCGTCCATAAAAAAACTATTTGGAGTCACGTGTTCAATGAGATGAGATTGGAATTGCTGGTTGTAGAGATGCCCTACAATTAAAAAAGATTCACGAAGTCAGGTTACCGACAGAGCCTGTAACTGTTTATATGGACCATGCCTCGAACAAAAGAAAACGTTCCGAGAACCTTAGAAGTTCAGTAGAGCTGCATGAAGATGAAAAATGCTACAAAAGCATTTCTAAAGTCCCGAGTGTTCTTCAGTCCACAGTAACGGAAATTATCTGCACCGGAGGAAATACAGTACTGTTATCACTCTCCCTAGGACTGGACATCCTGCAAAGATCACATCAGGAGAATCCTGAACGAGATGAAAACTAGCCCAAGGGTAACAGCAGGAAACAGACAGAAATCTCTAAAGTATCATGTGTCCACTGTAAGAAAAACAGTGAGCAAGAATGGTTTTCATGGAAGGACACCACGGAGGAAACGACAGCTCTTGAAAAAACACTTTGCTGCACGTCTCAACTTGACAGAAGACCAGCTGGAGGCTCTACAAGGCTTCTGGGACAATGTTCCGAGGACAGGTGAGACAAATGTTGAAGGTTTTGGCAGAAATTCTCATTCCTCTGTTTGGAGGGAAAAGCGCACTGCCCACCAACACCAAAACCTCATCCTAACTGTGAAGCCGGATGGAAGGAGCATTATGGTTTGGGGCTGCTTTGCTGAGTCAGGGCCTAGACAGCTTGCAGTCGCTGAGGGAGCGATAAAATCAAAATTGTATTCAGGCATTGTATCAATTCTATCCATGTCAGAATAGTGAAGAGTTGGGAAGTTGATTGGTGAGAGATACAGGACCGGAAAAGGGGAATCTGAGAGAGGACAGATGGGTATCGCCTCCGTCTGGTGCTCCAGCCCCTTTTTCTTTCTTCCATTGCCTTCTTCACTTCACCCCACACCCTCCTCCGGGTTGCACCTATCACCTTGTATTTCTCCCCATTATCCCCACAGCCTCTCAGCCTGACTCCTCATCGTTATTCCACCAGTCCTGCTGGTGTCTCAGCTGGAAACATCGACTCTCCGTACTCCCTTACATAGATGCTGCAGAGCCTGCTGAGTTCCTCCAGCAATTCTGTGTGTGTTACTAGTTACCCTGTCGCCCCTTCTCTTCTCGCCTGCCCATCACCTTTCTCTGGTTCCACTCATCCTTCCTTTCGTCAGTGATCCACCCTACTCCTCTATTAGATTCGTTCTTCTGCAGCACTTTAACTTTTCCAACTCTCATCTCCCAGCCTCTGAGTTCAGTTCCATCCCCTCCCCCCAACCTTGTCCCTCATCTGCCAGCTTGTACTTCTACCACTTTCCTCAATGTATTAATTAATCATTCTAGCATCTTTCCCCGTCCTTTCCGGTCCTGATGAAGTATCATTTCACAAAATGTTGACTGCCGTCTGTTAACTGTTGAGTGTTGTCCACAGCGGACCTGTCATTGCGGCAGGACACTACTAGGTGGGAGTGTTGTCAACAAGGGAGCTGCCATTGCGGCAGAAAACCTCCATGTGAGAGTGCTCCGCACAGAGGACCTGCCATTCCGGCAGGACACCACTGGGCGGGAGTGTTATCAACAAGGGAGCGGCCATTGCGGCAGAAACCCTCCGGGTGAGAGTGCTCCGCACAGAGGACCTGCCATTCCGGCAGGACACCACCATGTGGGAAAGTTTACACACAGAAATTGCTGGAGGAACTCAGCGGGTCAGGCAGCGTCAATGGGAATAAATCAGCAGCTGACGTTTCGATCTGAGCCGCTTTTCCAGGACTGGAATGGAAGGGGGAAGGCCAGAATAAAAATGCCGGGTGGAAGAAGGAGGAAAGATGTGATGTGATTGATGATGTCCGTTGGGTGGGAACGATAAAGGACTGAAGAGTACGGCACCTGATTGGAGAGGAGAGGGTAGTTCATGAAATAAAGGTAAGGAAGAGTGGCAACAGTGGGAGGTGATATGCAGGTGAGAAGAAGAGGTAAGAGCCAGATTGGGGGAGAGATGATGAAGGGAGGGGGAAGGAGAAAGTTCACTGGAAGGAGAAATCGCTACTCATGCCATCTGGTTGGAGGTTATTTAAAGAAAATATAAGGTGTTGTTTTTCCAGCCGGAGGGGGGCTTCATCATGACATAAGAGGAAGCCATGGACCGACATGTTGGAACGGGAATGAGGATAGGAATAAAATTGTTTGGGCACAGGGAGGTTCCACTTTTGGCAGCTGAAAAGGAATTGCGAGACAAAACGTTCCTTCCAATTTACACCGGGTCTCACCAATATACAGAAGGTTGCATCAGGAGCAGCGGATGCAATAGAGGAAGCGTTGCCTCACCTGGAAGAACCTCTTTGGGCGATGAATGGAGTAAGGGAGGAGATGAATGGGCAGGTGTAGTATTTCCCTCACTTTCAGGGGTAAGTGCCAGGAGGAACAACAGTGGAAAAGGAGAAATGAAGGGAGCGATCTCTGCAGAAACCGGAAAGAGGGGAGAAGGTAAATCTGTGTTTAGACCACAAGACATAGGAACAGAATCAGGCCATTCGTTCCATCGAGTATGCTCCGCCACTTCATCATGGCTGACCAATTTCCCTCCCGAATCCATTCTTCTGCGTCCTAACGGAACAATTCACGCCCTGAGTGATCCAGAACCTATCAGCCTCCGCCATATTGACACTCCATCACCTGCCAACACATCCACCTGTGGCAACCAATTCAACACATTCACCACCTACTGTTCTCAGCCAGGCAATTATAGGCCGGTGAGACCGATATCAGAAGGGCTAAATCTATTGGATGGTCTAAAGTCAAGTCTTGTGAATGGCCTCGGCGAAACGTCGAATTTATTCTTTTCCATAGATGCTGCCTGGTCTGCTGAGTTCCTCCAGCATTCTGTGTGTGTTGCTTGGATTTCCAGCATCTGCAGATTTTCTCCTGTCTGTGACAATCAGTTGCATTCATTTTTACGGACAGGAAGCTGGTTTACCATTTTATCTGGAACTGGACACTTTAGTTTTGAACACTATGAGTGCGATGTTGTACTGTGAACACTCTGACCACTGTGCTCTAAATGTTTTTGTTCTATCTGAGCTCCTTCCTGTAAAATGTTTGAATAACTTGTGTTGATGTTGTTGTGACCGCGGCTTTGCCATGTGTCTGTGACGCTGCTGCAAGTCTGTTTCTCAGCGCACCTGCCTTTGATGCCATTTTCCGTACACAACCGTAAAGGAAAAGACAATAATTGTTACTCCGGATCCGATGCAGCAATAACAAAGGAAACACACAGTCATTGTGGAAAACCATTTATTTTACCACAAGATCATTGAGATTCCACATTTGTGGAACTGGGTGAGAGGGAAATCAGCTTGTGTTTGGATCCAGCAGCGGACAAGTGTGTGTGTCCTTAGCAGAACAGAGGTGTTAGTTCAGAATGTTTTTTCCCACCCGTCTGCACTTATCTCATCTGTACAGCTGTATTATCACCCTACTGAGGGGTCGTGGTCAGCACAGTAATCTTAGTTCTGCAGGCTTGCAACTGAACTGGATAAATACAGACTGTCAAGTCACAAAGCTTTAACAGCACACAACTGTTAACCCTCTCTTCCCCCTCCCCTTCTCTCTGCCACCCTCACCTTCTCTCTACATCTCTCCCCCAGCTCTCTCTCACCCTCCCCCCACTCTCCACCCTCTGAGTTAGAGGGAGATCAGCTCGTGTTTGGATCCAGTAGCGGACAAGTGTGTTTGACCTTGTCAGAACAGAGGAGTCAGTTCAAAACGTTCATTCCCACCCGTCTACACTACTGAGGGGATGTGGCCAGCACAATAATCTTAGTTCTGCAGGCTGGCAACTGAATTGGCAAAATACAGGATATCGACAAAGTCACAGAGTTTTAACAGCACACAACTCTTAACCCTCTCTGCCCCCCTCCCCCTCTCTCCATTCCCCACCCTCTGAGTTACAGGGAAATCAGCTTGTGATTATATCTGTGAACAATCCGCAAGGCCACAAAACTTTAACAACACACAACTCTTCTGACTTTATATTTCAAATGTTCTTCCACAGGGCCGGTGACATTAAATGCCTTGGTGCTACCAGTTCAGAGAGCTGACACTTAAGTGCTGTCACAAAGAAGGCACAGAGCTTCCACTGCTTGAGAAGTTGCACAAATTCAGCTTGTTGTCCAAAACTTTGTCAAACTTCAGTAAATGCATGATAGATAATACCCTGACTGGTTGCATCACAGCCCGCGACAGAAACCAGTTCCCAAGAACGGAAAGATCTACAGAAAGTGTTGGACACCTCCCAGCCCAGCAAAGAGAAATTCAGCACATTTACAAGGAGCGCGGCCACAGGAAAGCAGCATCAATGATAACCATCCCCCACCCACTCAGACCACGCTCTCTTCTCACTGCTGTCCTGGGGAAGCAACTCCCACACGTGTGGACACATTTTCCAGGCCTCTGCAACTCATCGTCTCAAAATGATGAGTTTGTCAGTCTTTGTGTGGAGCTTTTTATTGATTCTATTGTATTTTTCTGTTCTACTGCGGATGCCAGCAAGAAAATGAATATCATGACTGTATGTCGTTACGTATCTGTACTGTCAGAATAAGTTTAATTTCAAATGTGAGCAAAGGCACAAAAACGCACAGACATCCATCCAGAGGAAGAGTGAGACACGCACTCACACGCAAACACACACACACACACACACACACACACACACACACACATTCACAGACACACTCACACACACACTCACAGACACACACACATTCACACACTCATACACTCTCTCACAAAAACACACTCACACACCAAGCCACACATGCTCGCGCAGTGAGGCTCACATTGACATAAATGTGCACACAGGCCCTGAGACTCACAGGAAACACAGACACACACACATGGAGATACACACACGCGCACGCACAAACACATATACAGCACATACACACTGACACACATTAATAGAAACAAACACGCACACAGACACAAATACACACACAGACACTCACACGCATACTAGCACGTAGAGACGACACATAGAGACAGAAACACACGCATGCACACACAGACACAGGCACACACAGACACAAAAGGAGACACAACCGCATGCACCACACACACATGCACACACAAACAACTCTCACATCTCCCTCTCCAGCTCTCCACTGTGTTTTCTGTGCTTTCAATGTTTGATATATTTCATTCTTCTGAACTCTGCAAGTCCAGGCCTGGAGCCATCATTCAGTTAGCAAAGCGTTTGGACGCTGCGTCCTCTCGGGGCAAACTGAAGGAGTTTTGTTTCTCTCTCTCTGCTTAATGTGTTTTATATCATCACAAGACTACAAGAACTTTGAGGACTGCTGGTCCGCTGCCCAAGTGAGTTGCTCGTTTCGTCTCAAGGGACAATCTTAGATCTGGCAAATCTGTTGGAATTCTTTGAAGAAATAACAATCAGGATTGACAAAGGAGAATCGGTTGCTGCTGTGTATCTGGATTTTCAGAAGACCTTTGACAAGGTGCCACAGAAGCGGCTACTTAGGCCGTGGTATTACAGAGATTATACTAGCATCGATAAAGCAGTGGCTGATTGGTAAGAGGCAAACAGTGGGAATAAAGGGAACCTTTACTGCTTGGATGCCGGTGACGAGTGATGTACCACAGGGATTTGTGTTATGTCAATACTTTGGATGAATTGATTGTTTTGAGCGAAGTTTGCAGCCAATATGAAAATAGGTGGAGGGACAGATAGTTTTGAGGAAATAGAGAGGCCACAGAAGTACTTAGACAGATTAAGAGAATGGACAAAGAAGTGACAGATGAAATATAATGCCAGGATGTGTATGGTCATGACTTTGGTAGAAGACATGAAAGGGTAGATATTTTCCTCAAATGGAGAGATGACACAACCATTTGAGGATTAAAGGGATTTGAATTAATTATGCAGGATTCCCCAAAGCCAACTTGCAGTCTGAGTCTATCGTGGGGAAGGCAAGTGCGATGTCAGCATTTAATTTCAGGAGAACCTGAATATAAAAGCAAGGATGTAATTCTGAGGTTTTGTAACTCACTGGTGAGGCCTCACCTGGAGGAATGGGAGCATTTTGAGTCCTTTATCTTAGAGAGGATGTGTTGAAACTGGGGAGAGTTCAAATGAAGGTCACGAAAATGATTCCGGGATTTGACGGCTGTCATTTGAAGGGCTTCTGACGGCTCTGGGCCGAGATTCACTGGAATTCAGAAGAGCGAGAGTGACCTGATTGAAAATTATCGAATATTGGAAGGCCAGTGCAAAGGCTGTGGGAGTGTCCTTTTGGAATGGTGATAAGGAAGATTTTCTTAAGCCAGGGATGAGTGAATCTGTGGAATTCTTTGCTACAGCCAGCTGTGGAGGCCGTCATTATTAATATTTAAGGCAGAGGTTGATAGATCCTTGATTGGTCAGGTCATGACAGGATACGGGGAGAAGGCAGGAGATTGGGGCTGAGAGGGATAATGAATCAGCAGTGATAAAATTTTGGTGTGGATTCCATGAGCCAAATGGCCTAATTGTGCTCCTGTAACTTGTGGTCTTATAACAAACTCTCATTCACTGTCAGCGAGAGCAAGGAGCTGATTATTAACCCCAGAGGGAGGAAACAGGAGGTCCAGGAGCCAGTCCTCATCAGGGATCAAAGATGGAGAGGGTCAGCAACCTCAAACCTTTTGAATCACATTCGAGGGCTCATCATCTCATGTCATTAATATTTATTATTTATTTATTTATCATATTTGCATAGATCGTTGTTTTTTTTTGCATATTGTTTCCTCTTTCTCTTGTCCGTCCTGATGGGTTCAGTCTTTTACGGATTCAGTTGTGGATCTTTGATTTACTGAGTTTGCCCACAGAAAAACGAATCTCAGGATTATACATGGTGACATGCGTGTACTTTGATAATACGTTTACTTTGCACATTTTAAACTGACGTGTGAATTTGTGAATGTTTCTCTCAAACACCAGATTGGGTTGTGAGCTCAAAGGTTCACCACTGGCTGGGTAAATAACTTTGTTCTGATCTGAATGGTCGTCCTGTCACTGTGAGCCCTGTTTAAAGGCACTCCAATTACTGGAGACAATCCTGAATCAAATTAGGAACCCTCAGATTCTCTGTCTCAATGTTACAAACACACACACACACACACGTGACAATCATCGCAGAACCCTCAGATTCTCTGTCTCAATGTTACCAACACACACACACACACACACACACACACACACACACACACACACACACACACACACACACACACACACACACACACACACACACACACACACACACACACACACACACACACACACGTGACAATCATCGCAGAACCCGGAAAAAACAGGCTGAGCTGCCTCAATGAGTATCCCCCAGTGGCGCTCAGATCTACTGTGATGAAATGCTTTTAGAGGATGGTCATGACTAGAATTTACTCCTGTCTGTGCATGGACCTGGACCCACTGCAATTTGCCGATCACCACAATATCTCTACAGCAAATGCAATCTCACTGGCTCTCCACTCAGCCTTAGATCACCTGGACAATAACAATACACAAATCAGGCTGCTGATTACAGCTCAACGTTCAACACAATCGGACCCTCAACTCTAATCGACAAGCTCCAAAACCTGGGCCTCTGTACCTCCTTCTGCAACTGGATCCTCACCAGGAGACCACAGTCTGTGTGGATCAGAAATAACATCTCCTCCTTGCTGACAATCAACACTGGCACACCTCAACGATGCGTGCTCAGCCCACTGCTCTACTCTCTCTACACCCACGTCTGTGTGGCTAGGCTCATTTATAAACTTGCCGATGACACAACTATTGTTGGTGGAATTTCAGATGGTGACGAGGGGGAGTACAGGAGTGAGATAGATCAGCAAGTTGAGTGGTATCGCAGCAACAATCTTGCACTCAACATCATGAAGACAAAGGAATTGATTGTGGATTCAGGAAGGGGAAGTCGAGGGAACACACACCAGTCCTCATCGTGGGATCAGAAGTGAAAAGGGTGAGCAGTTTCCATTTCCTGCCTGTCAACATCTCTGAGGAACTATCCTGGGCCCAACATATTGATGCAGTTACAATGAAGGCACAACATCGGCTATATTTCATTCGGAGATTGAGGGGAATCGGTCCGTCACTAAAGACACTTGCAAATTTCTACAGATGTACTGTGGAGAGCATTCTAACTGGTTGCATCACTGCCTGGTGTGGAGAGGCCACTGCACAGGATCGGAAAATGCTGCAGAAAGTTGTAAACTCAGCCAGCTCCTTCATGGACACTGGACTCCACAGCATCCAGGACACATTCAAAAGATGATGCCACAAAAAGGTGGCATCCATCATTAAGGACCCCCATCACCCAGGACATGCCTTCGTCTCATTGCTACCATCAAGGAGGATGTACAGGATCCTGGAGACACACTCACCGGTTCAGGAACAGCTTCTTCCCTCCACTGTCAAATTTCCGAAAGGACAATGAACTCAAGAACATTTCCTCAGTATTTTCCCTCCGGTTTTGCACTACGTTTTGAATTTACTTTTATAAATACTTACTGTAATTTATACTTTTTATTACTATGTATTGCAATGTACTGCTGTCACAAAACAACAGATTTCACCACATATGCCGGTGATATTAAACCTGATTCTGATACACAAACACACACAGCTGGGCTCAGACATACAACACTCCCACATTCCTCCCTTTGTGACACCCTGCTTGCTCCGTGGCCCCCGGTATGAAGCTCAAACTGTTGCAACACCCGTTCTTTAAATTCATTGCTGAGGCTGTGTTGTGTCTGTTCACTGTTTGAGTTCGATATTAAATGAAGATCATTGAATGGGAAGGAAGGTTTGAATAGAAGAATAAAGATCTCCTCTGAAGGTATATGGGGTCCTGGTGAGAGCGTACATGGGACACTGTGCACAGGTCTGATCTCCCTCCCAGGGAGAAGAGAATGGAGAATGAAAGGAATGAAGAAAAGGTTTCAGAGATTGTCTTGGGGGGGAGGTAGTGTCCTCAGAGAGATTACACTGACTGGGCCTGTCTCAAAATTAGAGAAATAAGAGGTGGTCTGACTGAGACAGACACAGACTCACAGGGTATTGACAGGGTGGGGCAGGAATGGTGTTTTTATTCACTGGGTGTTGAATAAGGGGTCACAGACTCAGAATCCGATGTCATCTGACAGGCCTTAGATGAGGAGTGCGGCAAATCTTTGGACGTTTTCCCCACAGGGTTTCTAAATTCACAAGGAATATTGAAGGGCTCAGCGATGTTGGGAACGTTGCAAGAAAGTGTCGCTGAGGTCAAAGATCAGCCATGATCGGAGTGAAAGGCAGAACAGGGCAAGGGGCCGAATGGCCACGCCTGTTGTTGTTTCTTATTTCCGAAAGCAGTAATTTACCTTTGCGCCTTGTTCTCCCTTGGCCTTCAGCCTGTCCGATTGCACAGGGGAGCGGTGAGAGCAGCGGAGATCCATCGGCAGCCGCTGCGAGTCAGATCCGGGCTCCCAGCAGCAGGAAACAGGTCTGGGAGGAAACTCCCGACAACAGGCCCCTGATTCTCGGCAGGAAAAGACCGGGCACCCTCCGTGCAGCTGAAACATCTCACGGAATCTCTGCCATGGGACGGATTCACCCGGCCGGTGTTGCAGCCTTTACCCGAAATTTAGCTCCCGATCTCCGGCCTCTCCGGGTCCACTCGCTCTCAGCTCCAAACCTCGGACCGCTCCGAACATTCAGCATCCCGCCCACTGACACTCCTCAACCAATAGGAGCAAGACTCTCCCAGCAGTGCCGCTGATTGGCTGTAAGTGTGACTGACGGGCTGCTACCGGAAGCTGGAGATGTCAGTCACAGATTGTTCTCGGAATCGAAGGAATTTCCCCGAAACTCAAACTTCAGAATAAATTTTATTATCAGAGTACGGATAACTCACCACATACAACCCCGAGAAGCATTTTGCTGCGGACACAGAGATGATCGACGGAACAGTAACTATAACTGGATCAGTGAATGATCAGCCAGAGTGCGGAAGACAATAAACTGTGCAAATACAAATATAAATAATTAGCAATAAATAACAAGACATGAAATGACCGCAGCGGCTGCTGACGGATCTCCGGAGCTCTCACCGCTCCCCTGTGCAATCCACCGACTGAAGGCCAAGGGAGAACAAGGCGGAAAGCGGAACTCGTGTTTTATAAAATAAGAAACAGGAGGCGGCGTGGCTATTCGGCCCCTTGCACCTGTTCTGCCCTTCACTCAGAACATAAAACCATAAGACACAGGAGCAGAATTAAGCCGCCTAGCCCATCGAGTCTGCTCCGCCATTCGATCATGGATGATCCTTTTTCCCTCCTCATCCCCAGTTCCCGGCTTCTCCCCGTAGTCTTGTCATGTCCAATCAAAAACCTATCAATCTCCGCATTAATGGCACCCAACGACCCGGCCTCCACAGCTGCATGTGGCTACGAATTCCACAAATTCACCACGCCTTATCTAGACATTTCTCTGCATCTCTGTTTTGAAAGGGGTCCCCCTACCCTGAGGCTGTGCAACAAATTCCACAGATTCACCACCCTCTGGCTAATAAAAATTCTTGGCATCTCAGTTCTGAATGGGCGCCTTGCAATCCTCAAGTCATGTCCTCTCGTACTAGACTCCCCCACCATGGGAAACAACTTTGCTACATCCACTCTGTCCGTGCCTTTCAACATTCGAAATGGTTCTATGAGGTTCCCCCTCATTCTTCTAAACTCCACGGAGTACAGTCCAAGAGCGGACGAACGTTCCTCATATGTTAACCCTCTCATTCCCGGAATCATTCTAGTGAACCTTCTCTGAACCTTCTCCGACGTCAGCACATCCTTTCTTAAATAAGGAGCCCAAAACTGAACACAGTACTCCAAGTGAGGTCTTACTCGTTCCTTATAGAGCCTCAACATCACATCCCTGCTCCTATACTCTATTCCTCTGGAAATGAATGCCAACATTGCATTCGCCTTCTTCACCACCGACTCAACCTGGAGGTTAACCTTAAGGGTATCCTGCACGAGAACTCCCAAGTCCCGTTGCATCTCAGAACTTTGAATTCTCTCTCCATTTAAATAATAGTCTGTCCGTTTATTTCTTCTACCAACGTGCATGACCATACACTTTTCAACATTGTATTTCATTTGCCACTTCTTTGACCATTCTCCTAATCTATCCAAGTCTCTCTGCAGACTCTTTGTTTCCTCAGCACTACCGTCCCCTCCACTTATCTTCATATCATCAGCAAACTTAGCCACAAAGCCATCTATTCCATAGTCCAAATCGTTGATATACAACGTAAAAAGAAGCGGCCCCAACACGGACCGTTGTGGAACACCGCTGGTAACCGGCAGCCAACCAGAAAGGGATCCTTTATTCCCACTCTCTGTTTCCTGCCAATCAGCCAACGCTTTAACCACATATGTAACTTTCCCGCAGTGCCATGGGCTCTTATCTTGTTTAGCAGCCTCATATGCGGCACCTTGTCAAAGTCCTTCTGAAAATCCAAATACACAACATCCACTGCATCTCCCTTGACTAGCCTACTTGTAATTTCCTCAAAAAATTGCACTAGGTTTGTCAGGCAGGATTTTCCTTTAAGGAAACCATGCTGAGTTCTGCCTATCTTTTATTTTGTCTCCAGGTACTCCGTAACCTCATCGTTGATAATCGACTCCAACAACTTCCCAACCACCGATGTCAACCTAACAAGTCTATGATTTTCTTTTTGCTTCCTTGCCCCCTTCTTAAATAGCAGAGTCCTCCGGAACCATGCCAGAGTCTATTGACTTTTGAAAGATCATTGCTAATGCCTCAGCAATCTCCACAGATATTTCCTTCAGAACACGAGGGTGCATTCCATCTGGTCCAGGAGATTTATCTACCCTTAGACTATTCAGCTTGCTGAGTACTTTGTCGTAATTGTGACTGCGCACACTTCTCTTCCCTGACACCCGTGAGTGTCCGGTATACTGCTGATATCTTTCTCAGTGAGGACTGATGAAAATACTCGTTCAGTTCCTCAGCCATCTCCTTATCTCCCATTACAATTTCTCCAGCATCATTTTCTAACTGTCCTGTATCTGCTCTCACCTGTATTTTTATATACTTGAACAAGTCCTGCTGTTCCTGCCCAACCCTGTCAATATCCTGTAAGATTGAGCCTGTCCCTTTTACTTCTCTAATTCTGAGACAGGCCCAATGCGATCTGTCTCAGTCAAACCACCTCCGATTTCACTCATTTTGTTACGATGATTGGTTGTGGGAGCATCTCAATGGACGGTAAGTGAGTGTAGTCATCCTGTGTTGTTCGCGAGCCTGATGGTTGAGGGGTAGTAACTGTTCCTGAACCTGGTGCGAGTCCTGAGGCTCTTGAATCTTCTACCTGATTGCAGCAGCGAGAAAAGAGCCTGGCCTGGGTGGTGAGCATCTCTGATGATGGAAGCTGCTTTGCTCCGACAACGTTTCATGTCGATGTGCTCAATGGGTGGGAGGATCCACCCGGGATGTACCGGGCCGAATCCAACACCTTGTGTCGGTTCATCAACGGGGCGATGAACTACTTTGATCATCGTGCCAAACCTGGGGAGAGGGAAATTGCTAATCCCTCCGCAATCTCCACAGCTACTTCCTTCAGAACACGAGGGTGCATTCCATCTGGTCTGGGAGATTTATCTACCCTTAGACTGACGGACATGGCAATCGAGATTTCGAGTTGAGACAGACCAGCTGAAGGATCTCCACCTGAAAGTCGATTTTACATTTCTCTGCACAGATGCTGCCTGACCCGCTCAGTCCCTCGAGTTTGTTACTCGAGATTCCAGCATCCGCAGTCTCTTGTGCCTCAGTTTTCAGAACTTGTCCCCATCAGTCCTACCTCAGACTGAACCAGACTCTTCTCTCCGGTTTCATTTCTGTTCTGCTTCTTCTTTAGCCCATCACGCCTACCGGGACACAGGCCTTCAACAGCAGCTCGTCAGAGTCCCCTGTCCAGGGCGAAGGTTACCGGCCCTGTGGCTTCTCCTTTCTCCGCACGACTTCAATCGTCTTCCAGGGGAAGGTCCTTCCGATCCCAGGGATGAGGCCTTTGGAGGTTCATTTGACATTTCTGTGCACTGCCACTTTTCGGGACGAGGTTGCAAACCCCAGGCCCAACGCCGCTCCTTTCGCAGCCGGGCTCAGACAGTCAACGGCCGAATTTTCATTTATGTTCTGATCTGTTTAATGTGTTGCTGATCTCACCCTGCGATGGAAATTACCACTATTACTTCCCATTGAACACATCCAGCAGCAGAATGTTCATTCCCTGAGACTATTCCGACATGCTTAATCTGTTTCTTCCCTCCCTGATATAGATACAATTCCTTCCCTCAGACAGCAACATAATGTTCATTCCCTGAGTCTGCAGCGCGCGTAGTGGACAATCGCGGTACTGCAGGGGATCAGCAGCTCCCGGAACGCAAAAGCATTCTGAATCAGGAAGTGCTGGGAGTTAACATGGCTTCGAAAGGACACGCCGAGAGTTTGAGCGAGGAGGTGATTTGTCCCGTCTGCCTGGATTTCTTCATCGATCCGGTTATACTGGAGTGCGGACACAACTTCTGTCGCTCTTGTATCACACGGTGTTGGGAAAGGGAGCAGAGAATCTCCTGCCCGGAATGTGGAGCGATGTTTGCTGACCGCACCCTCAGGGTGAATCGGGCCTTAGCAAATCTGACACAAAAAGTTCGGAATCTAAGCCCGAACCCGAAAGGGAAAGAAAGTAAACTTCACTGCGAGGAACATGAGGAAGAACTGAAGCTGTTTTGTGAAACCGACAAGACACTGATCTGTCTGGTCTGCAGAGACGCGCAGGAACACAGAGAGCACCGCTTCATGCCGATTAAAGAAGCTGTTTAAAACTACAAGGTAAAACTAACCCGAATTCGATCTTCACTCTATCCTCCATTCTTCTGCCTGGGACCACAGGAGCCTTCACATCGAACACATCATTCCCCGCAACTTTCACCATCTCCAACGGGATTCTACCACCAAACACATCTCTCCCTCCAACAGCCCAGACCCACCCCTCCACACAACTCTCCGCGCTCTGTAAGGATCGTAAATTACGTACTATGACTCCATTATCCACTCGCTCCTCCCCACTGATCTCCCTCCTGGTACTGACACCTGCAAGCTGAACAAGTGCTACAGCTGACTCCTACACCTCCTCCCTCGTCACCATTCAGGGCCGCAAACAGCCCAGTTCCTCCCGTTTCCTCCATGGTCGATTGTCCTCTCGTATTAAATTCCTACTTCTCCAGCCCTATACCTCTTCCACCTGTCCCCTCTCAGCTTCTCACTTCATCACCCTTCCCCACGTTCCCCCTCACGTTGTCTCACCCGTCACCAGTCAGCTGGTTCTCATCCCCAACCTTTTTATTCTGGCTTCTGTCCCATTCCTTCCCAGTCCTGATGAAGGGTCTCATCCCGAAACACCGGCTGTTTATTTCCCCTGAATAGATGCTGCCTGACTCACTGAGTTCCTCCGGCATTTTTTGTGATAATCGGGTTTGATCACCTGTTTCTTTTGATGCATCTTTGTTTCTATTTCCTTCACTCTCTGACTTCCAGGATCAGCTAAAATCGTCCTTAGACTCTCTCACAAAAAAGAAATCAGACTTCCAGGAAAAGGAGCAGCAACAGAAAGAGAAGATTTCCGGAGTTCGGGTGAGGCTTCCTGGGCGGAATTTCTGATATTACTGTCGAGTTTTGCTCCATTTAATGCAGAATAGCCGAGTATCGCAGCTCCAGTGACCTGGGTTCGATCCTGACCTCTGCTGCTGTCTGTGTGGAGTTTGCATGCTCTCCCTGTGGCCATGACAGTTTCAGACACATTCCAAGGACATGCTGGATGAATGGCTAATTACCGTTAACCCTGTAAAGGTGGGGAGGGTGTGTGTGAATCAGATGGGGGTTTATGGGTCAATAAGTGAGAATAGGTTTCAGGAAAACGTGAGGGAATGGTGTTGCCGGGAATGCACTCAGAAGTAGCATGGACTCTAATAGACCGAACTTAATGACAAAAGGAAACAGAGCACAGCAATGCAGTATATTAATCTTCATCTTTCCTTCAACAGGAACAGTCACACAGCCTTCAGTCCCACATCACATCCCAGTTTGCTGAACTGCGCCAGATTATCACTGAGAAAGAGCAGAGCTTACTCAGGGATCTCAGGGAAGAAGAGAAGAGGATTCTCAACCCAATGGAGAAAAATCTTCGGGAGATTCAAGAGAATATCAGATTTATTCAGGAGGAAATCACTAAGTTAAAGGAACAGATGGATCAAAAAGACAGTGTGATATTTCTCAAGGTGAGGGATTATATTTCAATTTGTTTCTGTCAAAGGGCACTAAATGAACAGTGGTATATTTGAAATAAACACAGCACAGCGGCCAATTCTAACCAATCAATTGTCGCTGCCGGTGTCCTCACACAAGTTGTTACACTTGCATAATGCGCCCTCCCATCACTCCAATGATGACATTTCAAAACGTCCAAGATACGCTTTCAGTCCTTCATTAGCAAAATACAATCTTGGAGCGATGAAACTTCAGGGTAATTCACTGTAAAGTAAGCTGCAACACAGCAGTCAAGAACAGAATGACATCTGCCCGTCCCCAGCTCAAAACTGCCCAGAACAAAGTACAGATACGTAACTTTTTCCCTTCGCTTTTACCATGCCTGCACTCACGTGACGAGTTACCATAATAAACACGTAACACAGAATACAATGCAGACAGAAAACAGACGTGTTGCTCCTACACACAGCATTTACAAATGGCAGTAAACTGTTTCTCACCAGACAATTGATGCATCTATTCAGGGTTGTTGTTGTCCCATAATAATGAGATTATTAAGGGATTGGACACGCTGGAGGCAGGAGGCATGTTCCCGCTGATGGGTGAGTCCAGAACTAGAGGCCACAGTTTAAGAATAAGGGGTAGGCCATTTAGAACAGTGATGCAGAAAATCTTTTTCACCCAGAGAGTGGTGGATATGTGGAATGCTCTGCCCCAGAAGGCAGTGGAGGCCAAGTCTCTGGATGCTTTCAAGAGAGAGTTAGATAGAGCTGTTACAGATCGTGGGGTCAAGGGATATGGGGAGAGGGCAGGAACGGGATACTGATTGCGTATGATCAGCCATGATCACAGTGAATGGCAGTGTTGTTGGCTAGAAGGGCCGAATGGCCTACCCCTGCACCTATTGTCTATTGTCCCAAAACTGGACTTCCACAACTTCTGTACATCCCAGGACAGAATGCAAATTTCTCTGAAATTATTTACTCTGATCATAACACAGAGCTGCTGACTGTGTCCTTAATTCTACATTAAATATCCTCTAAAACTCTCATTAACTCCCATTTCCAGTCACAGGCTGTGAGTGTGTCTGGTGCGGTGGGTGTGAGGGTCTCTTTGTCAATCAGTGAGAACAAAGAATTTGACCCACACATCAGACTTATCTTCTGTATCCGGTTTCCGTCAGATTAGGGAAACTATTATTGTCTCTTAACTTTTACAGATAACATTCAAATAAACGTTCAATCGTTCAAAACATAACCAGGCCATTCAGCCCATTTTCTCCTCTCAATTTCCCTGCTTCACAATCCTCCTGCCACTTACTCACCACAACCAGCAACAGTGCCCCGAAATCTCTGATCCCTCACATGTTTATCCAGCCTCCCCATTACATTCAATATCTGCTGTTCCATTTCAGCCACTCCTGTGGCAGCGAGTTCCACATCCTCTTCACTAAATTTCTTGTGGAATTTGTAAAAATCCATCTGGAATTACATCTCCCCACAAGTCTTCCTCCACCCACACACAATCACATACATCACTGATCTTAAATTCCTCCATCATATCACACTGACGTCATATCCAGATGAAAATGCACAGCCTGTCCTGTCTTCCCTGTAAGTTTCATCCTCTCAGTAATGGTCTGACATTCAGAAACTTTCCCTGTAATTTACCCCATGGTTCTGTATTTTCCGTGTGTGTGAGTGACTGTGGGAGTGGGAATTTTCAACACCTTGTAATGATTTGGATGTAATTCAGGATGTGGACAGTAAGTCCGAGTCTAATTGGATTTGTGTTTTATTTATTTCAGGAGGAAGCTCGTCGGAACAGAAGGTAGGACAGGCTCTTCACTGAAACCCTGAATGGATTTGTAAAATAGTTCAGAATAGCAATTTATAACCAGCAGTTTAATATTTACAGGATTAATGACGATGTCCAGGAATTGTCAGTGACAGATGAGACCCTACCGGTTGAAAAATTCGATCACCTCTATTTGTTGAACACAGTGCTGAGAGAAACACTTGATGCTATTAATCGAGGTAAAACTTACAAAGATTCATTTCTCCTTGTTTATGAAGCTCAATTCAGTTCCAATTTGAGGCAAAGATTGTCTGTAATACTGGGCTGAAGGGGAACTGAAGCTTATTCTACATCAACCCCACCGACTGGGAGGCATCACTGTCACATGGTCAGCTGGAGATGTCAGATCCCTGGACACACCAGCACAGGGTCACAATACAACCAATACACGGGACTGTCAAATGAACCACAGTGTTCCAATCCCAGGCAAATGCACTAACACACCAGGACATGAGTTAGGATCTACCAGAGGAACTGGGAATTAAATACTGACGTTAATATTATAAGGAATAAAAATGAGTATCAGTGTGGTGACAGGGATTGTCAGGAAAATACACAAGTCCTTCATGTGCCCTGTGAGTGCAGACTCTGACTGACAAAGGTCTTCCCCCTTCCGGATCAGCATCTCTCACTGTTGTTAGAGGCAGAAGAGGGGAGTGGTCGTGATCAGGGACTGAATCGCCAGGGGAACAGACAGGAGAATCTCTTGATGTGAACGGGACACCCGAATGGTATGTTGCCTCCTGGGTGCCAGGGTCAGGGATGCCTCGAATCGTGTCCGCAGCATTTTAGAGAGGGAGGGAAAAGAGGCAGATATCTTGGTAAATTTGTGACAATGACATTGGAAGTAAAAGCAAAGAGGTCCTGAAAATAGAATTTGGAGAGCTTGGTCGAAAGCTCAGAAGCAGCACCCCCAGGGTTGTAATTTCTGGATTGCTGCCTGTGCCACATGCTGGTGAGGGTAGAAACAGGATAATTTGACAGATAAACATGGCTGAGAAGATGGTGCTGGGGACAGGGTTTCAGGTTCTTGGATCATTGGGATCTGTTCTGGTGGAGGAATGACCTGCTCAAAAGGGATGGGTCGCACCTCGACCCAAGCGAGAACAATATTCTCACAGAGGTTTTATAGAGCTATTGGGGAGAGTCTGAACTAATTTGGTGGGGGGGGGGGTGCTCGGGAACTGGAGTGAAGGGAGAGGACTGATGGTAAAATGCAAAGATAGCATGCAGTCAGACTGTCAGATAGGGCGGACAGATGAGAGGACACAATTGCAGCCAGCAGGGTTAGTATCAGTGCATTCGGGATGCAGAATTAAAAAGGGTAGCAGATACAGTGCACAAAGTGTTATATCTCAATGCATGGAGTATGAGAAATAAGGTGGATGATCTTGTTGCACTATTACCGATTGTCAGGTATGATGTTGTGGCCATCACGGAATCGTGGCTGAAGGATGATTGTAGTTGGGAGCTGAATGTTCAAGATTACACAATGTATCGGAGGAAGGAAGGAAGGCTGATGGGGTGGTGTGGCTCTGCTGTTAAATCAGCAGCAAGATGTGACATAGGATTGAAGATGTTGAATCTTGTGGGTTGAGGTAAGTACTGCAAAAGTAAAAATGACACTGACACCAGTCATACACAGGCCTCCCAACAGTCAGTGGGTTGAGACCCACAGATTACAACTGGAAATAGAAAAGGCTGATGAAAAGGACAATGTTATGATAATCATGGGAGATTTCAACATGCAGGTCAATTGGGAAAATCAGGTTGGTAAAGGATCTCAAGAGAGTGCGTTTGTTGAATGCAATGGGATGGCTTTCTAGAGCAGTTTGTCGTTGAGCCTACTCGGGGAACAGCTGTGCTGGATTGGGTGTTATGTATTGAACCAGAGGTGAGTAGTTAAAAGAAACCTTAGGAAGCAGTGCTCACAACATGACTGAGTTCAACTTGAAATTTGATAAGGAGAAAGTAAAGTCTGACATTGTAGTATTTCAGAGGAGTAAAAGAAATTACAGTGGTCTGAGAGAGGAGTTGGTCAAAGCAAATTGGAAGGAGATGCTGGCAGGGATTAGAGCAGAGCAGAAATGGTGTCAGTTTCTGGGAAAATGAGAAAGGTGAAGGATAGATGTACTCCAAAAATAAATAAATACTCAAATGGCAAAATAGTAAAACGGTGGCTGACAAGAGAAGACAAGTTAATGTAAAGACAAAAGAGAGGGCATACAACAAAACAAAAATTAGCAGGAAGACAGAGGATTGGGAAGCTTTTAAATATCCACAGAGAGGAACTGAAAGAATGATTGGTATGAAAAAAATAAACAAGAAATAGATTTGAATTGAATTGACTTTATTACTTACATCCTTCATATACATGAGGATTAAAAATCTTTACGTTACATCTCCGTCTAAATGTGCAATGTGCAATTTATAGTAATTTATGATGAATAATATGTACAACAGGCTGGTTAATATAACATAGAAATTCAGATGTGTCCACATGAGTTAATGAGTCTGATGGCCTGGTTGAAGAAGCTGTCCCGGAGCCTGTTGCTCCTGGATTTTAATCTGTGGTTTAGAATCCAATGTTAGCATTCAATCCAAGAGCAGGGATGTGATGCTGAAGCTTTATAAGGCACTGGTGAAACCTCACCTTGAGTATTGTGAACAATTTTGGGCTCCTCATCTAAGAAAAGGTGTGCTGGCATTGCAGAAGGTTCATTTCATAAGGATGATTCCGGGAATGAAAGGGTTATCATTCGAGGAACGTTTGATAGCTCTGTGTCTGTACTCGCTGGAATTTAGAAAGATGAGGGGGGATCTCATTGAAACCTTTCGAATGTTGAAAGGCCCAGACAGAGTAGATGTGGAAAGGATGTTTCCCATGGTGGTGGAGTTTAGGACAAGAGTGCACAGCCTCAAGATAGAGGGGGGTCTATTTAAAACAGATGCGGAGAAATTTGAGCCAGCGGCTGGTGAATTTGTGGAACTTGTTGGGTGTATTTAAGGCAGAGCTTGATAGGTTCTAGATTGGGCACAGCATCAATGGTTATGGGGAGAAGGCCAGGTAGTGGGGCTGAGGAGGGAAAAAAGGATCAGCCATGATTGCATGGCGGAGCAGACTCAATAGGCAAATGGCCTAATTCTGCTCCTATGTCTTATGGTTATCAGACCACTACATTGAAGCATTGTGAGAATGAGCTCAGACACACCAACAAGCATTGACATGGGTCAAGATTTCATCTCGGGAGAAGCACACACAGCATAACCGGCCTGGCAAAGCTCCCTCACACACATACACAGGAAGGATTGGCAGATTGTAGTCAGAGCCTCAGCAATGTACGTTGTTATTCCCCTCAGTAACCTGGAAACCAATCTCTTCAGGGACAGTCATTTATTCATTTAAACAACTCAACACACGACACATGCGATGACACACTGTAACATACAAATGCTTCAATGTGCACACTCTCCTTCAATGTGTAGATAGATGATAGATAGATAGATAGATACTTTATTCATCCCCATGGGGAAATTCAACATTTTTTCCAATGTCCCATACACTTGTTGTAGCAAAACTAATTACATAAAATACTTAACTCAGTAAAAATATGATATGCATCTAAATCACTCTCTCAAAAAGCATTAATAATAGCTTTTAAAAAGTTCTTAAGTAGTTTACTTAAATACATTAAATACAATCAACCCCGGCACTTTAACATATCTTACTCCTGGCGGTTGAATTGTAAAGCCTAATAGCATTGGGGACTATTGACCTCTTCATCCTGTCTGAGGAGCATTGCATCGATAGCAACCTGTCGCTGAAACTGCTTCTCTGTCTCTGGATGGTGCTATGTAGAGGATGTTCAGGGTTTTCCATAATTGACCGTAGCCTACTCAGCGCCCTTCGCTCAGCTACTGATGTTATATTCGCCAGTACTTTGCCCACGACAGAGCCCGCCTTCCTTACCAGCTTATTAAGACGTGAGGCGTCCCTCTTCTTAATGCTGCCTCCCCAACACGCCACCACAAAGAAGAGGGCGCTCTCCACAACTGACCTATAGAACATCTTCAGCATCTCACTACAGACATTGAATGACGCCAACCTTCTAAGGAAGTACAGTCGACTCTGTGCCTTCCTGCACAAGGCATCTGTGTTGGCAGTCCAGTCTAGCTTCTCGTCTAACTGTACTCCCAGATACTTGTAAGTCTTAACCTGCTCCACACATTCTCCATTAATGATCACTCTCCTAAAGTCCACCACCATCTCCTTGGTCTTGGTGATATTGAGACGCAGGTAGTTTGAGTTGCACCATATCACAAAGTCCTGTATCAGTTTCCTATACTCCTCCTCCTGTCCATTCCTGACACACCCTACTATGGCCGTGTTGTCAGCGAACTTCTGCACATGACAGGACTCCGAGTTATATTGGAAGTCTGATGTGTACAGGGTGAACAGGACCGGAGAGAGCACGGTCCCCTGCGGCGCTCCTGTGCTGCTGACCACCGTGTCAGACCTACAGTCTCCCAACCGCACATACTGAGGTCTATCTGTCAAGTAGTCCACTATCCAATCCACCATGTGAGAGTCTACTCCCATCTCCGTTAGTTTGTGCCTTAAGATCTTGGGCTGGATGGTGTTAAAGGCACTAGAGAAGTCCAGGAATGTAATCCTCACAGCACCACTGACCCCATCTAGATGAGAGAGGGATTTGTGCAGCAAATACGTGATAGCATCCTCCACTCCCACCTTCTCCTTATACGCAAACTGAAGAGGATCCCGGGCGTGCCTGGTTTGTGGCCTCAGATTCTGTATTATCAGCCACTCCATGGTCTTCATCACGTGCGACGTCAAGGCAACAGGTCTGAAGTCATTCAACTCCTTTGGTTGTGGTTTCTTCGGTACCGGGACAATACAGGATGTTTTCCACTGTCTGGGTACTCTTCTCTGCTCCAGGCTCATGTTGAAGATGCGCTGTAGTGGTTCTCCCAGCTCAGTCGCACAGGCCCTCAGTAATCGTGGGGAAACTCCATCCGGTCCCGCCGCCTTGCTGGTACAGATCTTCCTCAGTTGACCTTCCACCTGTGCAGCCGTAATCCTGGGCGTGGGCAAGGTCTCCTGTGAGTGGCTATTTTCCTGTGAGGGAAGTAAGCCTGGTGTGGAGTTCTGCGGTGAGGATGAGATTGTGCTGTTGAACCTATTGAAGAAGTTGTTCAGCTGGTTCGCTTTCTCCACATCTCTACTTATGTTTGCCCCCCGCTTTGCACCGCATCCGGTGATGATCTTCATCCCATCCCACACCTCCTTCATGCTTTTTTTCTGCAGCTTTTGTTCTAGCTTCCTCCTATACTGCTCCTTTGCCCCCCTTATCTGTACTCTGAGTTCCTTCTGAACTCTTTTAAGCTCCAACCGATCACCATCTTTAAAGGCCCTCTTCTTCTGGTTTAGGAGGCCTTTGATACACACCACACGGATATTTACCACAATCAACACACACACACACACACACGGATATACTATCAGAGTGTGACACACGTCCACAGAAATAGGCACAAATTCCCATTTTTTTTAGATTGGGACAAGAAGGGCGGCGTGGGAGCTAAATTCTGAAGGAAGGCAGTTTTAAAAAAACTTCATGTACAAGAACAGCGAGACTGTGCAGGACAGCGCGGAGAGTTTAAAAAGATGACCACCCTATACAGTGGGCAGCGGAGTGGGTGGCAGCAGAGTGTAGGGCTTTGGCTCAACGGGCTTAGGAGGTAACGGGAAGAGGCGAGAGCGAGGCACCGACTCTTTTTCTCCCCTTGGCAAATCGGCCCGGACGGACGGGGGAACAGCAGGGCACATTAGCTAACGGTTTAAAAAGTTTGTGTGCTTGGCGAAGTAAGTGGGTGAGTAGACCTATCTTTCTTTGTTTCATTCCTGTAGAATTAGGTAGGATGTCTGCAGGGTTAGTGCTTTGTTCAGGGTGTCAGATGTGGGAATCCTGGGAGACCTCCACCCTCCCTGATAGTCACATCTGCACCAGGTGAACCGAGATTCAGCTCCTCGGAGACCGTGTTAGGGATCTGGAGCTGCAGCTTGATGACCTACTGCTTATTAGAGAAAATGAAGAGGTGATAGACAGGAGCTACAGGGAGGTAGTCATCCCTAGGCTACAGGGGTCAGAAAACTGTGTGACTGTCAGGAGAGGGAAGGGAAATGCCCGGATAGTGGAGAGCACCCCTGTGGCTGCCCCCCTCAGCAACAAGTATATCGTTTCGGATGCTGTTGAGGGGGATGACCTGACAGGGGACGGCCACGGTGACCGGGTCTCTGGCACTGAGCCTGACGCTGTTGTGCAGGAGGGAAGGAGGGAGAAGAGGAATGCGGTAGTCATAGGGGATTCCATAGTCAGGGGAACAGACAGGAGATGCTGTGAGCCTGGTAGAGATACCCGCATGGTGTGCTGCCTCCCAGGTGCCAGGGTACGGGATGTCTCGGATCGGGTCCAGAATATCCTGAAGGGAGAGGGCGAGCAGCCAGCTGTCTTGGTACATGTTGGTACCAATGACATAGAGAGGAAAAGGGAGGAGGTCCTGAAGAGAGATTTCCAGGAGTTAGGAATGAAGCTGAGAAGCAGGACCTCCAGAGAAATAATCTCAGGATTGCTACCTATGCCATGTGCTAGCGAGGGCAAGAATAGTAGGATCAGGCAGATGAATGCGTGGCTGAGAGACTGGTGCAGGGGGCATGGCTTCAGATTCTTTGATCATTGGGATCTCTTCAGGGGGAAGTATTACCTGTTCAAACAGGACGGATTACACCTGAACCAAAGCGGGAATGTTTAATAGAGCTGTTAGGGAGGCTTTAAACTAATTTGGCAGGGGGACGGTAAACTGGAATGATAGAGTAGAGGAGGGGGGAAAACAGAAACAAATCTATGATAGTGAGCAGTAAAGATGTCAGGAAGGACAGACAGGTGATGGGGCAAATTTGCAGCCATTGGGATGAGTTGCAGTGCAATCAAAACAAAAAGTACCAAATACTGGACTTAAGGTGTTATACTTAAATACACACAGCGTAAGGAATAAGGTGGATGATCTTGTCGTACAGCTACAGATTGGCAGGTATAATTTTGTGGCCATCACTGAGACGTGGCTAAAGGATGCATGTCTCTGAGAGCTGAACGTCCAAGGATACATCGGAAGGATAGGCAGGTAGGCAGAGAGGGTGGCGTGGCTTTATTGGTAAGAAATGATATTAAATCATGAGAAAGAGGTGACATAGGATCAGAAGGTGCAGAATCTTTATGGGTTGAGCTAAGAAATTGCAGGGGTAAAAGGACCCTGATGGCAGTTATCTACAGGCCTCCTAACAGCTGCAGTGTGGACTACAAATTACAACAGGAAATAGAAAAGGTTTGCCAGAAGGGCAATGTTATGATAATTGTGGGGGATTTTAACATGCGAGTGGATTGGGAAAATCAGGTCGACACTGGATCTCAAGAGAGAGAATTTGTAGAGTGTTTACGAGATGGCTTTTCAGAACAGCTTGTTGTTGAGCTCACTAGGGGATCAGAGGTACTGGATTGGATATTGTGTAATGACCCAGAGGTGATTAGAGAGATTGAGGTGAAGGAACCGTTAGGAGGCAGTGATCGTAACATGATTGAGTTCACTGTGAAATTTGAGAAAGAGAAGCCGAAATCTGATGTGTGGGTATTTCAGTGGAGTAAAGGAAATTACAGTGGCATGACAGAGGAACTGGCCAAATTTGACTGGAAAGGGACACTAGCGGGAGGACGGCAGAGCAGCAGTGGCTGGAGTTTATGCGAGAAGTGAGGAATGTGCAACACAGATATATTCCAAAAAAGAATAAATTTTCGAATGGAAAAAGGATGCGACTGTGGCTGACAAGAGAAGTGAAAGCCAAAGTAAAAGCAAAGGAGAGGGCAATCAAGGAAACAAAAACTAGTGGGAAGACAGAGGATTGGGAAGTTTTTAAAAGCTTACAAAAGGAAACTAAGAAGGCCATTAAGAGGGAAAAGATGAACTATGAAAGGAAGCTAGCAAATAATATCAAAGAAGATACTAAAAGATTTTTCAAGTATATAAAGAATAAAAAACGGGTGAGAGTGGATATAGGACCGATAGAAAATGATGCTGGAGAAATTGTAATGGGAGATAAGGAGATGGCTGAGGAACTGAACGAGTATTTGCATCAGTCCTCACCGAGGAAGATATCAGCAGTATACCGGACACTCAAGGGTGTCAGGGAAGAGAAGTGTGCGCAGTCACAATTACGACAGAGAAAGTACTCAGTTAGCTGAATAGTCTAAGGGTAGATAAATCTCCAGGACCAGATGGAATGCACCCTTGTGTTTTGAAGGAAGTAGCTGTGGAGATCGCAGAGGCATTAGCAATGATCGTTCAAAAGTCAATAGATTCTGGCATGGTTCCGGAGGAGTGGAAGATTGTAAATGCCACTCTGGTATTTAAGAAGGGGGCAAGGAAGCAAAAAGTAAATTATAGACCTGTTAGCTTGACATCGGTGGTTGGGAAGTTGTTGGAGTCAATTGTCAAGGATGAGGTTACGGAGTACCTGGAGGCATATGACAAGATAGGACAAACTCAGCATGGTTTCCTTAAAAGAAAATCCTGCCTGACAAACCCATTGAAATTTTTTGAGGAGATTACAAGTAGGCTAGACAAGGGAGATGCAGTGGATGTTGTGTATTTGGATTTTCAGAAGGCCTTTGACAAGGTGCCACACATGAGGCTGCTAAACAAGATAAGAGCCCATGGAATTACTGGAAATTTACATATGTGGATAGAGGGTTGGCTGATTGGCAGGAAACAGAGAGTGGGAATAAATGATCCCATTCTGGTTGGCTGCCAGTTACCAGTGGTGTTCCACAGGGGTCCATGTTGGGGCCGCTTCCTTTTACGTTGTATATCAATGATTTGGATTATGGTATAGATGGCTTTGTGGCTAAGTTTGCTGATGATACAAAGATAAATGGAGGGGACGGCAGTGCTGAGGAAACAGAGAGTCTGCAGAGAGACTTGGATAGATTAGGAGAATGGTCAAAGAAGTGGCAAATGAAATACAATGTTGAAAAGTGTATGGTCATGCACGTTGGTAGAAGAAATAAACGGGAAGACTATTATTAAATGGAGAGAGAATTCAAAGTTCTGAGATGCAATGGGACTTGGGCACTGGTAAGGCACTGGTAAGACCTCACTTGGAATACTGTGTGCAGTTTTGGGCTCCTTATTTAAGAAAGGATGTTCTGACAGTGGAGAGGGTTCAGAGCAGATTCACTAGAATGATTCCGGGAATGAGAGGGTTCACATATGAGTAACATTTGACCGCTCTTGGATTGTACTCCTTGGAGTTTAGAAGAATGAGGGGGAACCTCAGAGAAACATGTCGAATGTTAAAAGGCATGGACAGAGTGGATGTGGCAAAGTTGTTTCCCATGGTGGGGGAGTCTAGTACGAGAGAGCATGACTTAAGGATTGAAGGGCGCCCATTCAGAATGGAGATGCGAAGAAATTTTTTAGCCAGAGGGTGGTGAATCTGTGAATTTCTTGCGGCAGTGAAGGCTAGGTCATTGGGTGTATTTAAGTCAGAGATTGATCGGTATCTGAGTAGACAGGGCATCAAAGGTTATGGTGAGAAGGTGGGGGAGTGACAGTAAATGGGAGAATGGATCAGCTCATGATAAAATGGCGGAGCAGATTCAAAGGGCCGAATGGCCGGCTTCTGCTGCTTTGTCTTATGGTCTTATTTGAATGCACCAGTTTACGTAATAAGCATCTTGTAGCACAGGTAGAGTTTGGCAGGTACAAACTTAGGCAGTTACGACTTTGGTCGAAGGAATAAAGACATAGACAATTCTATAAACAGGGCGAAATTCAAAAATCAGAGGTGCAAAGGGACATGGGTGTCGTTGTGCAGGATTCCCTGAAGGTTAACTTGCAGTTTATGTCAGTGGTAAGATTGGCAAACTCAATGTTTGCTTTCATTTCAAGAGGATTAGAGTACAAGAGCAAAGATGTAATTCTAAAGTTTTATAAGGCATCGGTCAGACCACATGGAGTATTGTAAGGAGTTTTGGGTCCCTTCTGTCGGAAACCATGTGCTGGCATTGGAGGGGGTGCAGAAGATTCACAAGAATGATTCCGGGAATGAAAGAGATAACATATGAGGACTGTCTGATGGTTCTGGGCCTGTACTCACAGGAGTTTAGAGGAATGTCTGATTTATTATCTCCATCAACCCTATTCTCCCGCCTCCTCCCCATAACATTGGAGACACTGACCAATCAAGAAGTTTACTTATTAACTTCTGCTTTAAAAATCAAACATGAGAAACTCTGCAGATGCTGGTAATCCAAGCTACACAGGTCCTGATGAAGGGTCTCGCCAGATCTCTCTGACACCTGTCTGGAGAGAGTTGATGTTGGGAGGATGTGGGTGGGTCGAGAACGGTAAGCACAGCCTCTGACTATAGGGATGTCCATTTAGGACAGAGATGAGGAGGAATTCCTTTATCCACAGGATAGTGAATCAGCCACAGGCAGCTGTGGAGGCCAAATAATTGAGTATATTTAAAGCAGAGTAACACACACAAATTGTTGGGGGAGCAGCAGGCCGGGAAGTTTCTCTGGAAAAGAGTAAACAGTCCACGGTTCAGACTGAAACACTTCATCAGGACCTGTGTTGCTTAAGGTTTCCTGCAAATTCATCCCCTGTCCTAATGAGGGGCTGCGGGGGATGGGGTTGTGGGAAAGGGGACAAAGTCATCCTCATCTGCCATCATTGCCACCTCTAGCTTCTCATTACGTCTACACACACAGTTCACCCACAGGGTTTCCACCCCTCCCCCTCCTGGTTCAATCTGCCATTCATCTCTCCCTTACTGGTTCCCATTATCACCTCCTTTACTGTCTCAAACCATCACACTGCCCCACTTCACACTCACAAATGAATGTGAACATTGAATGACGGGCCTGTTCCTGTGCTGTACTGCTCTATGTTCTCTGTTCCCAGTTTCGAAGAATGAGAGGAGATCTCATGGAAACACAAAATTCTTTCAGGGGTCAACAGGCAGGAGTGAGGGAGGATGTTTCCCCTGTCTGAGGAGTCAAGGGCCAGGGGTCTCTCTGCTCTCCGTCCAGCATAAAACCCCTGGGGAGACATTAGTTGTCCGTCTGCTTTCGTCGGGTCAAACCACGGGAAAGGTTCGTGTCGGCCACCCGACCGCACCTGAGGCCCAGCGGCCTTTCCCCGATCCCCGGGGCCGCCCTGTCCGAGTCTCCCCCGATCCCCGGGGCCCCGCTGCCCAAGTCTCCCCCCGATCCCTGGGGCCGCACTGCCCGAGTCTCCTCCCGATCCCCGGGGACTCTCTAATTCTCTGCTTCTCCCCCCAGTCTCTGTCACCCTGGATGTGGAAACGGCGAGTCCGAATCTCGAGGTGTCTGAGGATCGGAAGCGTGTGAGATGGAC
The DNA here is from genome assembly GCF_048418815.1 of Hemitrygon akajei. Lineage (NCBI taxonomy): Eukaryota > Metazoa > Chordata > Chondrichthyes > Myliobatiformes > Dasyatidae > Hemitrygon > Hemitrygon akajei. The sequence continues at coordinate 1,624,402 of NW_027331925.1, read as the reverse complement.
CGAGACCTGGAGGGATCTCCCTGACACCGGGAAGAGATTCACAGACCGGCTTTGTGTGCTGGGATCGGAGGGATTCACATCGGGGAGACATTACTGGGAGGTGGAGGTGACGGAGAATCGGTTCTGGTGGCTGGGAGTCGCCGCAGAGTCTGTGGAGAGGAAGGGACAGTTCAGTCTGAGTCCGGAGACCGGATTCTGGGTCATCAGGCGGGTTGGTGACGTGTTACATCGGGATTATGACGTGTTCGGTGATCCCACCTCCCCCGAGTCCCGTCTCGCTGCCGGTCCCATCCCCGGGAGGGTGCTAGTTTATCTCAGTTACGAATCCGGGACAGTTTCGTTCTACAACGCGGACACCAAGTCCCATCTCCACACCTTCAGTGCAAATAAGTTCACGGGGAAACTTTATCCTTTCTTCCAGACTGTGGATGGAAACCAGTGGCTGAGAATCTGCTCCGGTTCCGCTCCGGGTCTGTAAACGGGTCGGGTCCCGGGACCGGCGTCCGGAGTAAAGTCCCTGTAAATATAAATGTGCGGAGAGTGCAGCTAAATACGTGGCTAAGGAGATGGTGCAGGAGGGAGGGCTTCATGTTTCTGGACAATTGGGCTTTGTTCCCGGGAAGGTGGGGCCTGTTCCGACGGGACGGGTTTGCCCCTGAACTGGAGGGGGACTAACATCCTTGCGGGTAGATTTGCCAGTGCTGCTCCGCGGGATTTAATCTAGATTTGCAGAGGGAGGGGAACCAGAGTGTTAGAGCAGATAGTGAGGTGGAGGAGGATAAGGAACATACGAGGACTGCATGTATAGACAGAAATCAAAAAAAAGCTTTATGCATGATATAAATATTCTCAGGTATAGCTATTTCAATGCACGGAGTATTGTAGGTAAAACAGATGAGTTTAGGGCGTGGGTTGACACGTGGGATAACGACATTACTGCTATCAGTGAGACTTGGTGGCAGGAGGGGCAGAACTGGCAGCTTAATGTTCTGGTAAAATTGGAGAAGGGCCAATTTTGTGGAAATGAAAAAGGATCTAGGAAGAGCCGATTGGGAAATGTTTTTTTTGTGGCAAGGATGTGTTCAGTAAGTTCAAAGGCGAATTTTTGAGAGTGCAGAGTTTGAATGTTCCTGTCAGGATTAAAGGCAAAGTTAACAGGCATAGGAAACCTTGGTTTTCAAGGGATATTGGCGATCTGGTTAAGAAAAAGGGAGAAATGTATAGCAGGTATAGGCAACAAAGAACAAATGAAGTACTTGAAGGGTATAGAAAATGTAAGAAAATACTAAAGAAGGAAATCAGGAAGGCAAAAAGACATGAGATTGCTTTGGCAGATAATGTGAAGGGAAAACCCAAAGGATTTCTACAAATATATTGAGAGTAAATGGATAGTAAGGGACAAAATTGTTCCTTAGAAGATCAGAGTGGTCGTCAATGTGTGGAGCCTCACGAGATGGTGGAGATCTTAAAACAGTTTTTTTGCATCAGTATTTACTCAGGAAACTGGCATAGTGTATATGGAAGGAAGGGAAACAAGCAGTAGTGTCATGGAACATTTGTAGATTAAAGAGGAGGAGGTGCTTGCTGCCTTACAGCGAATAAAGGTAGATAAATCCCCCGGGTCTGACTTGATATTTTCTCGGACCCTGAGAGAGACTAGAGTAGAAATTGCAGGGGCCCTGACAGAAATATTTAAAATGTCCTCAGCCACAGGTGCAGTGCCGGTGGATTGGAGGGTAGCTCTTGTTATTCCGTTGTTTAAAAAAGGCTCCAATAGTAAACCAGGTAATTACAGGCCAGTGAGCCTGTCATCAGTAGTAGGTAAATTATTGTAAGATGTTCTGAGAGATCGGATATACAAGTATTTGGACAGCCAAGGGCTGTTTAAGGACAGTCAGTATGGCTTTGTGCATGGTAGATCGTGTTTAATGAATCTTGTAGAGTTTTTCGAGGAGGTTACCAAGAAAGTAGATGAAGGAAAGGCTGTGGATGTTGTCTGCATGAACTTTAGTAAGGCCTTTGACAAGGTCCCACATGGGAGGTTAGTTCAGAAGGTTCAGACACTAGGTATCCATAGAGAGGTTGTTAACTGGATTCGAAATTGGCTGTGTGGGAGAAGACAGAGAGTGGTAGTGAATGATTGCTTCTCAGACTGGAGGCCTGTGACTAGTGGTGTGCCTCAGGGATCTGTGCTGGGACCATTGTTGTTGTCTATATCAATGATATAGATGTGGTCAATTGGATCAGCAATTTTGCTGTTGACACCAAGATTGGAGGCGTTGTGGACAGCGAGGAAGGCTTTCAAAGCTTGCCGAGGGATCTGGACCAACTGGAAAAATGGGCCAGAAAATGGCTGATGGAATTTAATGCAGACAAGAGTGAGGTGTTGCATTTTGGAAGGACAAACCAAGGTAGGACATACACAGTAAATGGTAGGGCACTGAGGAGTGCGGAGAAACAAAGGGATCTGGGAGTTCAGGTACATAATTCCCTGAAAGTGGCGTCACAGGTAGACAGGGTTGTAAAGAAGGCCTTTGGCATCCTGGCATTCATAACTCAAAGTACTGAGTACAGGAGTTGGGATGTTATGCTGAGGTTGTATAAGGCATTGGTGAGGACAAATTTGCAGTTCTATTCACCTAAATATAGGAAGGATATCAGTAAGATTCAAAGATTGCAGAGAAGATTTACTAGGATGTTGCCAGGTCTTCAGGAGTTGAGTTACAGGGAAAGATTGAACAGGTTAGGACTTTATTCCTTGAAGCGTAGAAGAATGAGGGGAGATTTGATAGAGGTTTACAAAATTATGAGGGGTATAGACAGTAAATGCGAGTAGGTTCTTTCCGCTTAGATTAGGAAATATAAAAACAGGAGGACATGGCTTTAGGGTGAAAGGGGAAAGGTTTGGGGGAACATGAGGAGGAACTTCTTCACTCAGAGAGTGGTGGGAGTGTGGGACGAGCTGCCACCTGACGTAAATGCGGGCTCACTCTTAAGTTTTAAGAATAAATAGGATAGATAGATGGATGGGAGAGGTTTGGAGGGTTACGGACTGGGTGCAGGTCAGTGGGACGAGCGGAATAAAGTTTCCACATAGACTAGAAGCGCCGAACGGCCTGTTTTGTGCTATAGTGTTCTATAGAGTTCTATATAAATAATCAGCATATAATGATAGCTTATAAGTCCCTTACCCACGGGTAATACCAAAAATATTAGGTGATTCACGAATGGCAACGGCTAAAAGTTCCAAAGCAATGTCAAATAATAGAGGACTTAAAGGGCAGCCTTGCCTCGTACCACGGGACAACTGAAAAAAAGGAGATCTTTGATTATCGGTAAGAACGGAAGCCAAAGGATTATAATACATTAATTTAATCCATGATATAAATTTCAAGCTAAAATTAAAATTCTGCAACGTATTAAATAAATATGGCCATTCAACTCTATCGAACGCTTTTTCAGCATCTAAGGAAATGACATTCTGGTATTTTAGATGAAGAAGAATAAATTACATTAATAAATTTTCAAATGTTAAAAGATGAATAACAGTTTTTAATAAATCCGGTCTGATCTTCAGAGATAATTTAAGGTATAACATTTTCTAATCTAGTGGCCAAAATTTTGGTAAAAATCTTAGAATCCGTATTCAGCAAGGATATTGGCCGATAGGATACACATTCAGTGGGGTCTTCATCTTTTTTAAGAATTGGAGAAATGGAGGCATCATAAAAAGATTGTGGTTATTTACCTCTTTTAACGCATCTTTAAAAATTTTACAAAGCCAAACAGGGATTTAAAAAATTCAGCAGTATAACCGTCCGGACCAGGGGCTTTACCTGAATTCATTGAAAAAGGGAGTGGGTTCCCCTTTCCAGACCCTGCCTGGGGACTTCACCGCACTCCTCAGGGTTACATATGGAACCTCTCGGACAGGGACAGGGAGTGGGTTCCCCTTTCCTGACCCTGCCCGGGGACGTGCCACTCCTCAGGGTTATATATGGAACCTCTCGGACAGGGACAGGGAGTGGGTTCCCCTTTCCAGACCCTGCCCGGGGACTTGCCTGCACACCTCAGGGTTATATATGGAACCTCTCGGACAGGGACAGGGAGTGGGTTCCCCTTTCCAGACCCTGCCCGGGGAGTTGTGCCACTCCTCGGGGTTATATATGGAACCTCTCGGACAGGGACAGGGAGTGGGTTCCCCTTTCCAGACCCTGCCCAGGGACTTGTACCACTCCTCAGGGTTATATATGGAACCTCTCAGACAAGGACAGGGATTGGGTTCCCCTTTCCAGACCCTGCCCGGGGACTTGTGCCACTCCTCAGGGTTATATATGGAACCTCTCGGGCAGGGACAGGGATTGGGTTCCCCTTTCCAGACCCTGCCCGGCGACTTGTACCACTCCTCAGGGTTATATATGGAACCTCTCGGGCAGGGACAGGGATTGGGTTCCCCTTTCCAGACCCTGCCCGGGGACTTGTGCCACTCCTCAGGGTTATATATGGAACCTCTCGGGCAGGGACAGGGATTGGGTTCCCCTTTCCAGACCCTGCCCGGCGACTTGTACCACTCCTCAGGGTTATATATGGAACCTCTCGAGCAGGGACAGGGATTGGGTTCCCCTTTCCAGACCCTGCCCGGGGACTTGTGCCACTCCTCAGGGTTATATATGGAACCTCTCGGACAGGGACAGGGAGTGGGTTCCCCTTTCCAGACCCTGCCCGGGGACTTGCCTGCACACCTCAGGGTTATATATGGAACCTCTCGGACAGGGACAGGGAGTGGGTTCCCCTTTCCAGACCCTGCCCGGGGAGTTGTGCCACTCCTCGGGGTTATATGTGGAACCTCTCGGACAGGGACAGGGAGTGGGTTCCCCTTTTCAGACCCTGCCCAGGGACTTGTACCACTCCTCAGGGTTATATATGGAACCTCTCTGACAGGGACAGGGATTGGGTTCCCCTTTCCAGACCCTGCCCGGGGACTTGTGCCACTCCTCAGGGTTATATATGGAACCTCTCGGGCAGGGACAGGGATTGGGTTCCCCTTTCCAGACCCTGCCCGGCGACTTGTACCACTCCTCAGGGTTATTTATGGAACCTCTCGGGCAGGGACAGGGATTGGGTTCCCCTTTCCAGACCCTGCCCGGGGACTTGTGCCACTCCTCAGGGTTATATATGGAACCTCTCGGGCAGGGACAGGGATTGGGTTCCCCTTTCCAGACCCTGCCCGGCGACTTGTACCACTCCTCAGGGTTATATATGGAACCTCTCGAGCAGGGACAGGGATTGGGTTCCCCTTTCCAGACCCTGCCCGGGGACTTGTGCCACTCCTCAGGGTTATATATGGAACCTCTCGGACAGGGACAGGGATTGGGTTCCCCTTTCCAGACCCTGCCCGGGGACTTGTGCCACTCCTCAGGGTTATATATGGAACCTCTCGGACAGGGACAGGGAGTGGGTTCCCCTTTCCCAGGCAGATGCCCGAAGGTGACCGGGAGCCACCAGTGGGGTTGATGTAATACAAGCCATGGCACGGTGGGTCACTGAGCTAAGGGAACCCATTTGAATGACAGCCCGACTGCACGCGGACTTTGGTGAATTTACCCGATAACTACAGAAAAAAGGAGAATCCATTGCGTACTTTATAGTGTTATGCCCTCGGCCCCCTCCTTTGTGAGAATCACAAGAGCCCTAGTCGAGGGGGGGGGGGGGGTCAACTGACCCAAGAGAGAAAGAGACGTGCTGAATAGACACAGGAAAATGGGAAAAGCCCTCGGGCAAAGTGGGCTGGTTGAGAGATCGCATTACCTGCAACCTTGATTGACACCTGCGATCCCGTGAAGAAGTATAAAGGAGGGTCTGAGGGGGGGAGACCCTCAGACGCACCCAGGAGACACCAAGGAAGCACGGTACCGATTCCCGTGGGAGAGGGAAGCCATTTTGAAGGAAGCCACGTGCGTTAGATTCCAAATGTTGAATCTGTGGCTGGAACCAACGGAAGACTGCTGTTAAACAACAACGGGGAAGTCTACTCCCCTGATTCCAAGGATTTGCTCTGTAAAGACAACGGACAAGTGTTTATCTTTTCTAAATCATTCTCTCTCTCTCTACAACGTGAAAACCCCAGCGGTTCCCAAAAGGGAAAAGCCTGCAAACTTCTGAGTGACTCTTTATATTTCAATTGGACTCTGTATTAACCCCTAGACAACTGTAGAGCTTATTTCTGATTGATTATTATCACACCGGTGTTTTAGATTGAGTTTTGACGATGTATATGATCTGAATGTTTTGTATTAACCATACGCTTGTGCCCCTTTTTGAATAAAACGTTTGGAAATAGTAGCATCCGACTCAGCTGATCCCGCTATCTTTGCTGGTAAGTTACCTGGTTACGGGGTTACCTAACAAGTGGGGCCTCGTCCCGGGATTTGAAACCAAACGGGAGGGTCAGTGAATCGGGCTGTAAGTCCAAACTTAAATCTGGTTACGCCGGTAGCCAGACGGGAAACCAGCAAAGATGGATGTGGATGAATTTATGAGAAACCCGACGGTAGAGGCGCTAGGGAAGGTTACAAAATCAGACTTGGTAAATTTGGCGCAGGCGTTAGACCTCACAGCGGTGAAGCCAGCAATGAAAAAGCAGGAAGTGCGAAGGGTCATACAACAGCATTACGTTGGGAAGAAGGTGTTTGCAGCTGAGGATTTGGAAAATATCCCCGAAAAGAGATTAGCGAGTGGGACAGATCAGGCAGAGTTGTAGAAAGCAAGGTTGGACCATGAGCTTAAAGTAAAGCAGCTGAAAAGGCTGCGAAACGAGCTGAAAAGGCTGAGGAAAGAGAGCATGTGTTCAAACTAAAGGAATTAAAGATGAAACGGGGTCATGAGCTCCAGCTAAAGCAGCTAGAAGCAGAAGCAGAAGAGACAGAGAAACAAAGGATCCATGAATTGGAGCTGGACAGGCGAAGGCAAGAGCGAAGAGCTCAAGGGCAAGAGAGAGAGGAGGGGTTTGATGTTAGTCAGGCGTTGAGGTTGGTCCCCCCGTTCGAGGAGACGGATGTTGATAGTTATTTCTTGCTTTTTGAGAAGGTGGCAGTGAATCAGAAGTAGCCCAGAGAGCAGTGGGTGGCGTTGTTACAAAGTGTGTTACGAGGGAAAGCACAGCGGGTATATACCGCGCTGCCCCCAGAAAGGGACGGGAATTATGATCAAGTAAAGGAGGTCATTCTCCGAGGTTACGAGTTAGTACCTGAGGCGTATAGACAAAGGTTCCGAAATTTAAGGAAAGGGTGGAATCAAACATATACCGAGCTAGCCCATGAGAAGGGTGTGCTCTTGGACCGTTGGTGCACCGCTGAAAAGGTGGCCGAGAACTATGGGCGTATCAGGGAGTTATTTTTGGTTGAGGAATTTAAAGGTTGTGTTCCGGAAGAGATCCGAATGTATTTAAATGAGAGGACGAATCAGTCCATCTCAGAGATGGCTAGGTTCGCAGATGAATATGCCCTAACCCACAAGACAAAGTTTTCCTCGCCAAAAAGTTACCCGAGAGACCGTCGGAATGGTAGGGAAAGTCCGCCGGCTGAGGCGGAGATCCCGCCGGGAGCTAGCAGAAAAAGTGAGGATAACAGACAGGAAATCTGGAGACCCCCTGGTTTAACCTGCTTTAATTGTAGGAAGGTGGGTCATATCGCATCAAAATGCTTTGCTCCGAGAAAGGAGCCAGAGAGGGAGAGAGCAGCGATCCCTATCGGGCGTGCAGTGGTAATCAGGAAATCGACAAGAGGGCCCCAGGTAGAGGGAATACAGCAGGGGCAGGAGACATTTAGTTCCGAAGGAACGGTGTCTTTGAAGGAAGGGGACCCCCCCCCCCCCATCCCCGTACGAATTTGGAGAGACTCGGGGGCGGAGCTATCATTAATTAGCCGTAACGTGTTACCCTTCGGACCTCCGACGGGCGAGGTAGCCCTGAGAGGCCTAGGGAACTGGATCAAAGTAGTGCCTTTGCATAGGGTCCTTCTCGATTGCGAGTTGGTGTCGGAACCTGTGGAACTAGGAGTCCTGCCGGAGTTACCGGGGGAGGGCGTCGACCTCCTTTTGGGTAATGACCTCGCGGGTGGGAAGATGGGAACCGCCCTGATAGTTGAGGCCCCACCCATGGAGTCCCCGAGCTATCCCGCATGCGCGGACACTTGCAGCCTGTCGAGAAAAGCAGCTGAGAACCAGAGCAGTTTAAATCGGGCCAGTAGTGAATTGGCCAAGACGTTTTTACCGACCCTATACCACGAGGGTTCCGAGGGTGGTAAAACAGAAGGTAGTAAAGTGAAAGGGGGTAAAGGCGAGGAGATAGTCCTCCCCTTAGTGAAGAGAAAGGTCATAGATTCACCACACTCTTCTGTTACGTAACCTCGTAACCTATTAAGCTGAAGTTTGATGCTACCAGACTTTAGTATGGCACGTGAGGTTAAGGTATTAAAGAAAGGGGCACTGTACTTGTTACCTGTTTAGATACTGACTTGAATGTATAACGGTAGTACTCTGTGAAGAGAAAAGCTTGTGTAGTATATAGATTCAAAAAAAAAGTCCTGTACCAACCTGTTTTTAACCGCTGGTAAAAAACCTGCTATGCCCTCGGCCCCCTCCTTTGTGAGAATCGCAAGAGCCCTAGTCAAGAGGGGGGTCAACTGACCCAAGAGGGGGAGAGACGTGCTGAATAGACACAGGAAATGGGAGAGAGAGAGAGAGACGTGCGGAAGGCCACGTTCTCCCGAGAAGCAGAATAAAGGCGATATTGACTATTGTCTCATGAAGACCACGTGAAAAGCCCTCGGGCAAAGTGGGCTGGTTGAGAGAGAGATCGCATCACCTGCAACCTGATTGACACCTGCGATCCCGTGAAGAAGTATAAAGGAGGGTCTGAGGGGGTGAAACCCTCAGATGCACCAAGGAGACACCAAGGAAGCACGATACCGATTCCCGTGGGAGCAGGAAGCCATTTTGAAGGAAGCCACGTGCGTTAGATTCCGACTTTTGAATCTGTGGCTGGAACCATCGGAAGACCGCTTTTCAATAACAACGGGGAAGCCAGCTCCCATGATTCCAAGGATTTACTCTGTAAAGACAACGGGCAAGTGTTTATCCTTTCTCAACCATCTCTCTCTCTCCACAACGTGAAACCCCAGCGGTTCCCAAAAGGGAAAAGCCTGCAGACTTCTGAGTGACTCTTTATATTTCAATTGGACTCTGTATTAACCCCTAGACAACTGTAGAGCTTATTTCTGATTGATTATTATTACACCGGTGTTTTAGATCGAGTTTTGACGATGTATATGATCTGAATGTTTTGTATTAACCATACGCTTGTGCCCCTTTTTGAATAAAACGTTTGAAAATAGTAGCATCCGACTCAGCTGATTCCGCTATATTTGCTGGTAAATTACCTGGTAACCAGGTTACGTAACAGAAGAGTGTGGTGAATCTATGAAATTTCTCTTCACAGGCGTCGGCGGAGAACTCATCACTCGGTGTATTTAAGGCAAAGGTTGATATTTTCTTGATTGGTCAATGTGTGAACATTATGGGGAGAAGGCAGGAGGATGTGGTTGAGAGGGCTAATAAATCAGCCACGATGGAATGGCCGAGCGGAGGTGATGGAGCAAATGACCTTATTCTGCTCCTATGTCTTATGGTCTAGTGACCTAATTGATTCTGGAAATGAATTATCTAACCGACTTTACTCGAGACACAGGCACGGGGAACTGGAATTGCAGACACTGTAAGGAAGGGTGTTGGTAGAAAACAGCAAGCTTGTGAAGTACTTTGGGAATGGGAAAGGTCCCTTATGCAGACCATAGCACAACAGGACAACAGTGAAAGCTGATCTACCTGAGTACGAAGTTAGTACAGCATTTACATTCCCATTTGACAAAATTAACAGTAAAGCTCCATTTTGATAACAGAAAGAATTCATGAAATAATAGTCTAGGCCCTGATGGTTGAATAAAATGTTTATGCACAGGTCTAACAGTCCAACAAATTCTCTATGACAACAACTGGTGTGACTATAATGTCATGAGTGGAGTTCCTGAATCTTGGCGGTTGTCATTGTTCCAACATACTGTTACCTGCACTTTGATATCACTCTAGTACCATTTATTTAAGTACTACAGCACTAAATGACCATTCAGCCCATCTAGTCCTTACTGTACTATCATTTTGCCTGGTCCCACCGACCTGTACTGGACCATACCCCTGCGACACATGTAGTCATCTAAACATCTCATCAATGTTGAAATTGATCTTCCGCTGGCAGCACATTCCACACACACCACACTCCCAGTGAAACAGATCCTTTAAATTTTTCACATTTCACCCCTAAACTATCATCTCTAATATTGAATTTTTTGAGGATGTGACAAAGTGTATTGAAGTTAGAGCAGTGGATGGGTGTATTCAGAGAGTCAGAAGGCATGGGATGCAGGGAGACAAGGCTGTGTGGATACAGAATTGGCTTGTCTCCCAGAATTGACTTATAGAAGGCAGAGGGTGGGTGCAGACAGAGGGTATTCTGCCTCGAGGTCAGGGACATGTAGTGTTCTTCTGGGATCTGCGCTGGACCGTTGTTCTTTGCGATTTTTATAACAGTCAAATACACACAGAATACTGAAGGAACTCATCAGATCAGGCACCATCTATGGAGATGAATAATGAGTTGCTGGTTCGAGGTTGAGACCCTTCTTGTAGACTGAAAAGGAAGGGGTCAGATGCGAAAATAAGAATGGCGTGCACAAGTGGGCAGGGATTAGGTGAGTTGAAATGTGAGTGTGTGGAGGAAGGGAAATGAAGTAAGAAGATGGGAGTTGATAGGGAGAAGAGATAAACATTTGAAGAAGGAATCTGAGAGGAGGAGTGCGGACAATTGCAGAACCGTAAGGAGGAGAGGTATCTGAGGAAGGTGCTGGAGATGTGAGGAGAAGACAGGAGGCGAAAGGAAAGCCAAACTGGAGGAGGGGAGAATTTTCTGTCAGTTGGGCAAATCAATATTCATGCTGTAATGTAGGCAGCCGGAGTATGATGTTGCTCCTCCAACCGGGGAGTAGGGTCATTGTGGCAGAAGGGTCCGCCATGGACTGGCATGTTGGAATGGGAATGGGATGTGGAAATACAATGGGTAGCCAACAGGAGATGCTGTCCATCAGACCGCATGACATAGGAGCAGCGTTAGGCCATTCAGTCCATCGAGGCCGCTCCGCCAGTCCTTCATGGCTGATCCCAAATCCCAATCAACTAAAATACGCCTGCTTGCTTGTCATATCCTTCGATGTCCTGACTAGTCTGGAAATATCAATTTCCGCTTGAAATGTACCCATGGACTTGATCTCCACCACATTCCACAGATTCGTTACTTTGACTGAAAAGAAACAAATCTTCCTCCCCTCTGTTCTAAACGGTCTCCCCTCAATTTTGAAGCTCAGCCCTTTAGTTCGGGATACCCCCACCACAGGAAACATCTCTCCGCATCCACCACGTTTCAACATTCGGTACGTTTCAGTGAGATACCCTGAATTCTTCTAAATTCCAGCTGCCAAACGCTCCTCATACGTATATCCCTTAATCATCCCCATGAACCCGGAATCATATGCCATGGTGAATATAGCAAAATTACTGAACGAAGATTTCCCCAGTAGGTATCAGGTCTGGTCACTGCAGAGGAGACTGGAACGAGTCCCTGTCCCCAACAATCTCACAGGTGAAGGGTCACCTCTCCTGGGGGTACTGTTTCTGACCTTGAATATTGGTGTGTGAGTAGGTGAATAGGCATTTGTAGCACTTGCTGAGATCTGACGTTGATTATAAGCAGAGTTTGGCCAAACATGTTGTTTTCTCTGGAGTTGTGGAGGCTGAAGGGAGATTTAACAAATCTTTGTACGATCACAGAGTTATAGAATAGACAACTGGCGTAGTTGTCCCAGGACTGAAATATCACAGACTAGCAGGCATGCATTTACACCGAGGGGAGTTAATCTGAATGGAAATATGCCGGGCAAGTTTTTGTTCACATATTTTGGTGGGTACATGAAATGCCCTTCCAGGGCTGATACTCGAGGCAAGTATGACAGAGGCGATAAAGTCCCTTTTAAATAGGTGTTTGAATGAGCAGGGAATGGACAAGTGAGGGTATTATATCAGCCGATGGCATTAGTTTAGTGGGGCATTAAATGATACTTTAATGATATGTTTCTGGACTGCATTGCTCAGTGTTCGATGTTGATCGGAATGTTGTTCCACCCTGGGACTGGATACAGCAAATCCGGCTGATTAAATCAGTTCTTGTGAAATCTTCATCACCATCCACACCCTCATAGCAATAAATCAAACCTACATACTTCCTTGACAGTTCCAAGCAAATTTATTATCAAAACCCGCATACATTACCACATACCTCATGGGCAGATTCCATTTCTTGTAGCTGCTTAGAAGAAAAATAAAGACAACAGAATTTAATAAACACTACGCAGGGAGAGTCAAAGATGGAGAAACATCTAACGTACAGGGAAATAAATTTGCAAATAAAAATATATATGACGATGAAATTGAGTTGTAATCTCCTTGAATGTGAGTCTGTAGGTTGTGGAACGAGTTGAGATTTGTTTGTGATTTAAGTTAGCCACAGTGGTTCAGGAGCCTGATGGTTGTAGGGGAACAACTGGTCCTGAACCTGGTGGCGGCGGACCATAAGGGTCCAGTATCCCTCTCCCAGATGTAGTGACGAGAAGAGGGCATGTCCTGAATAGTGGGCGTCTTTTGTCAGTGTTCCATGGGAATGTATACAATGGTGTGGACGGGTTTGTCTGTGATGGACTGGGCTGTATCCACCCCTTTCTCTACAATTTCTCTTCACTAGATTGCTTTAGTAAACATGACAGGATGTCGTCCAGGAATACAACACCTCACATCTGCGATAGTTATTCATAAATATTCATTCTGACCTGTCGGGGTATTAAAAGCTGTCTTCCACTCATCCCCTTTATGAATACGAATTCAGTCAGAAGGGTTCCTCAGGTTCAGTTTTGTGACGATCGTTGGAATAGTCCTGGGAAATTTCCCGGGATCATCATAGGTCAAAAACTTGGGAATGTCAGGGGCAGACTCGGAAACAGGGATTACAGTCCCGGGAACTCGGTGAGCTTCTGGGAGTCAGCCCAGGATGCTGCCATTGGACCATAACGGGACCATGCTATGAAAACCACGGATACCGTCAGGTGAGATTGTCCTCAGGGGAAGAGATAAGGAGAGGTCTATCGGTAACCTCAGGGTCCATCAAACCTGACACACGTTTCCTGGCTCAAGTGGTCTCTTGTCAAGAGCAGAGGCTCTCAATGGATAGTCGAACTTAAAGGTTGGTACTCCTACTGGTTGGGTCACCCGCAGATCTAAAAAAATACCTGTGGAAACAAAGTCTATAAACGGCCAGAAGGGCCAGTTCCTTGGTTCCAAGGCCAGGTTCCCCAAAGACTGTGGGATGAGGAGGTATCTTCAAGACTGTCACGGAACTCCCTTCACCAACTGTTATGAAGGATGAACAACTCTGATGGGCAGAAGGGTATAGAGTTGCCCATGTTTCCCCCACCTGGGAGAATCACAAACTGTTACTGTTACCACGCTGCTAATGAGAGAGAAAGAGGGACAAAGGGAAAACATACTGGGACTGGAACTTCTGCTTCAGTTAAGGGAGAGATAACACCGGGAGAGAGAGACTTGTTGACCCACCATATTATGACTCCTGAAAGACTTATGGCTCTGGAGAGGGCTGTTTACTTGGTACTATTCTGTTCATTAAAATTCCTCAGTGGACAGCCGGTGTGGGCTGGTTTAATGGGCTAAGCCATTCAAAACTGATTGACACCTGAGACCCCGTGAGTGGGGATAAATGAGAGGTCTGGGAAGACACTCCTCAGACACACCAGGAGGCACACTAGTGAGCACTGCTTGAGTGTTGGAACCCACGAGAAGGTGTGGGGCATCGGGGACCGAACAAAGGATCGGTCAGTTTAACTCACAGTGTTATAGCAGGGCTGGTGGGGGATTGTGTGTGTGTCCGCCCTTGCCTGGGTGACGAGTCCACCACAGAAGAACGGTCTAGCTGAAGGACAGAGGGGTCATACCTGAATGGCCACAACACATCGACGGATCAAGAACGTAAAGGAAGGTTTGCCTGACTGTAGCTGTCACTGCTTGCTCGCTCTCTCTCCAACGATTAAAACACAAGAACCAACAACTACCTCAGCACGTATGAACTGAGCAACTTTATATTCACATATGACAATTCATTATCCCCTGGACGATAGAGCTTGTTTATATTTGATTATTATTATACCCACACTTTTAGGTTTAGTATTGCTAACGTGTATTATCTATATATTTGCATTGTTGATATTGATTTGTATATTTTACTAATAAACACTGTTTGAAAACAGTACCACCAGACTCCAACGGATTCTTCTATCTTTGCTGGTAAGACACCCAGTTACGGGGTACGTAACACAACCAGTACACCTTTGGACTGTGGGAGGAGATCGGAGCAACCCACACGGACACAAGGAGAATGTACAAACCCATTAAAGGCAGCATCCTATCTGAAACCCTGTACTGAATGGACCTGGTACTGTAAAGCATTGTCACCACTACGCTACCGTGCTGTCTCGTAAACCGGAGTACGGTCGAATGGCAATTACACTTCAAGATGAACTTGAGGATCATCGACTGTAGCCGCCATCACTCGGAAAGGGGTCTGCTTCCACTGTGTCCATTCTGCCCCTGAATCACTCCGTCTACTCACACTCACGTCCCGGTGGGGTTTTGTACCGCTCAGTAAAATCGGGAAACATTCTTCTAAACGACACGAAGAATCTGGAGCTAATTGTTTTAGTTGTTTTTTTTTTGTAAATAATGAATCTCTGTTGGAGTGTGTTTAATGTTAATGTACTGTTCACTTGCTGAGACAGGGGGTCCTGAAACAAAATCAATATTAAGATTCCGCCTCACCAGCACCCGATCCAATTGTATTTCTAAACCCGAACCACTTATATACCTCGAGCGGAATAAACCAACACACAGGCCGGTATCCTAGCAACAGTAAGGACTTGCAGCCGAAGCAGACAAACAGGTTTGGTAAAACAATGCCGAGACCTGTTGTGGGTTGAGCAGAACATTCCGCAGGGGGGGAGGTGGGGTGGGGAGACAGAGAATCTCATGTTTACACGGAGCCCACCTGAGGGGGGTTGGGCAGAACACTCCGGGAGTGGGGGGAGCCACAGAATCTCATGTTTACACGGAGCCCACCTGAGGGGGGGTTTGGGCAGAACACTCCGGGGGGGGGGGGGGGAGCCACAGAAGCTCAGTTTTTACACGGAGCCCACCTGAGGGGGGGGGGGGTTGGGCAGAACACTCCGGGAGGGGGGAGGGGAGGCACAGAATCTCATGTTTACACGGAGCCCACCTGAGGGGGGGTTGGGCAGAACACTCCGGGTGGGGGGGGGACACAGAATCATATGTTTACACGGAGCCCACCTGAGGGGGGGTTTGGCCGAACACTCGGGGGGGGGGGGGTGGCACAGAATCACATGTTTACACGGAGCCCATCTGAGGGGGGGTTGGGCAGAACACTCCGGGGGGGGGGGGCAGGCACAGAATCACGTGTTTGCACGGAGCCCACCTGAGGGGGGGGTTGGGCAGAACACTCCGGGAGGAGAGGGGGGAGACACAGAGGCTCATGTTTACACGGAGCCCACCTGAGGGAGGGTTGGGCAGAACACTCCGGGAGGAGAGGGGGGAGACACAGAGGCTCATGTTTACACGGAGCCCACCTGAGGGGGGGTTGGGCAGAACACTCCGGGGGGGGGGGGGAGACACAGAATCTCATGTTTACACGGAGCCCACCTGAGGGGGGGTTGGGCAGATCACTCCGGGAGGGGGAGGGAAGGACGGAAGCTCATGTTTACACGGAGCCCACCTGAGGGGGGTTGGGGAGAACACTCCGGGAGGTGGGGGGAGGCACAGAATCTCATGTTTACACGGAGCCCACCTGAGGGAGGGTTGGGCAGAACACTCCGGGAGGAGAGGGGGGAGACACAGAGGCTCATGTTTACACGGAGCCCACCTGAGAGGGGTTGGGCAGATCACTCCGGGAGGGGGAGGGAAGGACGGAAGCTCATATTTACACGGAGCCCACCTGAGGGGGGTTGGGGAGAACACTCCGGGAGGTGGGGGGAGGCACAGAATCTCATGTTTACACGGAACCCACCTGAGGGGGTTTGGGCAGAACACTCCGGGAGGTGGGAGGAGGCACAGAATCTCATGTTTACACGAAGCCCACCTGAGGGGCGAAAAGCAGATTTCCGTGACAGTTTGAAACTGTGGGGCTCTCCCAGTCCGCGAGTAATAACCCCATACTGAACATACACGTAACTTTAAACATTAAAATGGGGTTAACGAGGTGGAAGATCCCAATAAAAACACGTGGGATTCCTGGATAATGAGGACGTGAGCCAATTCAAAGTGGCAGGGTGAAGGGATACCGTTTATCCACCAGGAGGTCACAAACATGGGGGATATTTTCCCGCTGCTGCATCATCACATCCTTACCATGAAGCTGGTGGTGTGTTTCAGAATGCGTATGGTGTGCTGGCCATCAGTCGTGGCATTTATCTCAAGAACCATGTTGCAGCTCTCCAAAAGTCTAGTTAGACAACACTGAGAATTTTGTGTCGGGTCTCGTCTCCTCCTGATAGGAAAGACGTGGATGTCTTTCGAGAGGCATAGGAATTTTACCAGGGCATGTTTAGTTTTCGCTGTGTGCTGGTGTCCGGCTGAATCACGACAAGCTGGATCTTGAACCTGAAGCGGTCGGGGAAAGGCTGCTGGAATGTAAACATCCCTCACTGTAAACCAGCCAGCTCTACATTAACCCTCCTCTTCCCGCGGCAGATTACTACACTTCTGAATGTGAAGACATTTGAGGATTCTGTACAAAACCGGGCCCCAATGGTTACGCTGTGGATAAAATCTTCTGGAATGATGAGCTGGATTGTTGTTACCTGTGAGACTGGCCACACTCAGGGTGGAAGGCTGATCATCAGCAGACATCCTACCATTGTGATGTAGGAGCCAGACAACATGTTTAAATAACAAAAACACAAAGTAAAAATCAAATTAAAATATATCTGAATCGGTGATGCATGTCGGTTACTGGTTCATATCCGCTTTACCTTGGGAAAATCACTGTGAGAGGGCAGAAATGCGGGATCCACTGTCAGAGAGCCGCTGCTGACCGTGGTGAACATAGAATCATAGAACCGAAACAGACCATTCGGCCCATCTAACTGGTGCCGAACTACCATGGTGCCTAGACCCATCGACCCGAAACCCCTCTCATCCATGTACCTATCCAAATTAATCTTAAATGTTGAAATCAAATCCGTTTCCACCACTTGCGCTGGCAGCTCGTTCCACACTCTCACTACCTGAGTGAAGTTTCCACATCTCACCTTCCCGTTAAGCATTTCGACAAAAAATGGCTGAAATCACTTCTCATCTTTATACAAGAGCTCTTGCATAAACAGAATTATCTATCTGTATCCAGTATACAAACGACATTTACACATTTACCCATCCCCATCACCAGAGACATTAAATATTCCACCGTGCATGTTGGGAAACGCACCACAAAGCCAACCCGAGCGTTTCCCCTCTGTTTAAAACCCTTTTATGAACACATTGAATTAAGTACATTCAGCCGTCCAGTGCCCAGCTAAGTTTTCATCCGAAAGGTTTCCCTCAGCCCCGGATCCACTACTGCTAACAGAGACAGGGACTGTTGGCTGTAACACAAAGTAGCTTGAAGCTGCATCCAGGGTCGGGGGATGGAAGGGAATGTTGTCTGTCTCTCCAGGGTCCGACTTTCTGCTGCTGAGACTCCCCGTTTGGCCGAAAGGGACAGGTAGTACGGAAGAGGCCGGACAGGCTGCAATATCGGTTCTCACCCACTTTCAGTCTCCGGGGTGGTTCTGTGGAAGGAAGACGGTTCTTCCCTCTCCCAGGGCGGTGGAAACGGCTGGGCTGGGAGCTGCCCTAAGAGCAGGAGGATGATGGAAGCTTTTTCAGGCGGGAGGTGGTAATGAGTGCCGAGAAGTGGCCAACGGTGGTGGACGACTGTTCTTTCTCTATGGCGTCTCGGAGATGATTGTCCAACCTGGTGGCTAGGGAGAACAGAGAATCCAGGCTGTCAGTGTCGTCTCTCGCCGCCAACTCGTCTTTCACCAGGTCGCTGATGCCATTCCGAAACACCCCTTTGAGTGGCTCATCATTCCCCCGCGAGTCAGCCGCTAACGTCTGGAACTCCACGGAATATTCGGCAGCACCGCGGGAGCCCTGGCGGAGAGTGAGTAGACGCGTGGTGGCATCTTTACCACGGACGGGGTGGTCAAAGATCTTTCTCATTTCCGTGATAAAGGTGGCGAAAGAAGGGCCGAGATGCGGATGGTTATCCCAAACAGCTGTGGCCCACGCTAAAGCACTTTCCCGAAACAAACCCATGATATAAGCAAACTTTGACTTACCTGTGGGCAACGTGGACGACTTCTGTTCAAGCACTGTTACGAAACCAGTAACTGGTTTCACTTACCAGCAAAGATAGATATGTCAGTTGAAGTCCAATGGTACTATTTTCAAAAGTTTTATTAATAAAGGGGCACAAAAATTAAGGTTAATACAAACATTCAGATAACATGCGTCAATACTCAATCTAAACCGCAGGTACATTAATAATCACTCAGAAATAAGCTCTTTCGTTGTCTAGGGTATAATACTGAGTCCAATTGGAAATATATAAAGAGTCACTCTGAAGTCTGCAGGCTTTTCCCTTTTTGGTTTCACGTGTTGGAGAGAGAGAAGAGAGATTGTTAGGAAAAGAGAACACTTGCCGTTGTCTTTATGAATCAAATCCTCAGCCTCAGAGGATTTGGCTTCCCTGGTGTTAAATAAAAGCGATCTTCCGTTGGTTCCAGCCACAAACCCCGCATTCGGAATTTAACGCACGTGGCTTATTTCAAAATGGCTTCCCGTTCCCATGGGAAGCGGTATCGTGCTTCTTGGTGTCTCCTTGGTGCGTCTGAGGGTCGACGTCTTTCAGACCCTGCTTTATACTGCCTCACGGGATCTCAGGTGTCAATCAGGTTGCAGGTGATGCAATCTCTCTCTCAACCAGCCCACTTTGCCCGAGGGCTTTACAATGTCCCTGCGAGTTGGCACGTCTGCAGTTCCCAGGTGTCTCCTGAGAACAATGCCACAGTCTCCCGCTTTTGTCCCAGTGGAATGCGGTATCCAGCACATCGCTGTCTTTCCATTTCCTGTGTCCATTCAGCCTGTCTCTCTCTCTCTCTTGCTCTCTCTTTCGGGTCATTGACCCCCCCTTCACTAGGGCTCTTACAATTCTCACAAAGGAGGGGGCTGGTATCATAACAGCACCAAGGAGCACTGAAGAAGGAAACCCCGGCACTTCCCCAAATCTCCAGCGTGGTGCTCCGGTTGAGGTACATGATGCTCTCTTGGCGGGGGTGTTGCTGACTTGTAGGGGGTTGCCGCTACAGACTGTCTGGGCTGTCACCGATCTGCTTGACGTGAGCAGACAGGGAACTCCAGGAGGAGTTGGTCGTGCTGTCCCGGTAGGGAAGCCTTGCTGGCAAGGGCTTGTTGAAGGGTATTTGTGTCCGCTGGATCCATAGTGTTGCAAGGAATGAGGCGAACCCAAACGCAAGACACAGGCCCGGAGATTAAGTTAGGATGCAGACGAGGGCGTGAGCCTTGAACGGGAAACAGGAGGAAGTGCAGGGAAGCAGGAAGAACTGATCGTGACATGGAGCGTAGAAGGGGAAGCAGGAGACAAAACTTCTTAGCATGGAGACACGGAGTTACACAGGTAAATCTCAGTACTGAAGTAGAACTTAGAAAACTTATCTTGACACAGAGAGACTGAACTTCACAGTTAAATCTCGGTACTGGAGCAAAACTTAAAACACACAATCATAAGCGGCCGGGAAGCGTTAATTACCACAGAGTCAAAACTAACGATCTGGCAACTGGTGATTGCAAAGCCGGGGTTCTTATGCTATAGTCTTGATGAAAACCAGGTGTGACGCCATTAAAGGAAATTAGGAGAAAATGGGGAATTAACGGTCGGAACAGGGACACAATCAAAGAGAGCTAGGAGGCAATGGCGAATTAGCGGTCGACCGTAACACGAGGCAGATGCTATAGAGGCTATTAGATACCACATGAGGGTGAGGAGAATGGAGGGATGTGGACCTTGTGCAGGTAGAAGAGATTACGTAGTTCAGTAAGGCATGAATTGACTAGCTCATGTGCAAGTACAGCAGGTAAACTTGATAAAGATTTCCAGTCAGAGAACAGGGAGAGACGTCAGTGGATATATGTTGTCATCACAGTTCTCTCAGTAAAGATACTTTATTGCTGAATAAAATGATGTTTGTGATGTTTATAACGGATGTGGTGAATTGTACTGCTCAGCCATCTCGTCCTACTGAGGAAATTAAAATTATCGTGAAAGCTGCAGAAGGGTATCTTGGTGTAACCGTTGTTCTGTGGGAAGCTGTAAATGAACCTCTGATGGGTGGGGTATCTGTATCACAGTCTACGTGTGAAGGTACACAATGGGATTAAATATAATGCTGCGGAATGCGAGAAAACTGATTTCTCATGGTCAAAACTTTACGAAGTTTATTTCTGATCTGTCAGATTCCCCCGATGTTATATAGATTCAGGAAACCTGCTTATTTCCTCATTTAAATCTGTTTTTTTTACTTCTGTGAAGGGTTATATTGTTATTAGGTGCACCAGGTTAGTTGGTAGAGGGGTGGTGTTTCCAGTTTTAGAAGGAAAGGAACAGTGTATAGAGTTGTGAATGTGATTGAAGTATATGTAGTTCTCGCTCACTAAGGGTTGTATGGTTTGGGGATTTTAACGCACATAGTTCATTGTGGGGTTGTTTGCCTAAAGATGGTCATGGTTTGATTGTGGAAGAGTTTTTCAGCTTGTGTGTCTGAATGGGCACAAGGTTTAATGTTCATAGTAATTCTGGAACAGCTACAGAATGTTTTGGAAGATGTGTGTTATTGAGGTGAAAAGGGGTATGTCGTGTTATTCAGCAAACTACATTGGATGTGATTCTCATTGCAAACGGAATTAATAGGAGAAAAGTTGTGCTATGGTGGGGATTGAGGAGCGTGCAGAGGCGATTAGGTAGAGAAATAAAGCGTTTAGGACAGTTAAGAACTATCAGTCTTCGTGTGACCTTATTATGTATAAAAGGGCACAGACTGTTCTGAGGGGAGTGGTGAAAATTGTGAAAAGAGTTTTTCTGGAGGTCATATTGTGATAATATTGGAAGGGATTGGCAGGTCAGACCTCTCCAGGAAAGGATGACATGTAATTGTATGATCAGATATATGACTGACATCTCTCTTGACATAATATTAAAATTTCTGAATTCTATTTGGAAAACTGTTGTAGTAGTGCCTCTTCTAAAGCCTAGGAGCTCCCCGCTTGATCCTCCTGGTTATGTGCCTATATCGTTAAGGTCTCGTTTATGTAAACTGAAGGAACGTCTGGTAACCGAGTATTTGAATAATATTTTCGATAAAAGAGGTGATTTCGTGTTTTATTAGAGGGAATTTCGGAAGTGTAGAATGACGTTGGATTCTGTTTTATGGTTGGAAGATGATATTAGGAAAACACAGTTGAATATACATTTTGTTGTTTTTAATTGAAAAGGCATATGGTATTTATGGAAGAACTGACTTTTGATGTAATGACCATTGGGGATGGGAATTGTATATTTTTTTCTGAGTTTTATAACTCAGACGTCTTGTGTCAGGTTTGGGTGGGCAAGATATATTTGGGCTTCTATCAGATTGAGATTGGACTCTCACAAGGCAGTATCAATTTTACTGTATCTAGGATGCAATTAGCAATTAATAATAAGATTGAACGTCAGCAAATAGATGGGATTTAGGCTTCCAGTCTCTAAAAGACAAGTTATGTATTTTACAGACATGATTAGTAAACCTGCACTTGAATTGAAATTATATGATCAAACTCTTGAGGACGTGTCAGTGCTAAGATTTCCAGGCTTGTGCATGGATAATAAACTGTCACGGAAGCACCATATCAGTAAAATAATTAATAAGGCTTTAAGGTTGCAGTAAGGTCGTCCAATGTTTCGAATTTACTAGTTGAAATGGGACAAGTACAATTGCGGAGAATGCAGTTTATGTTGACATATTGGATTCATTTGGGGGAAAAGAAATGATCATCGTTTGAAAGTTTAGTTCGAGGAGTATCGGGAACGTCACAATAAGAGTGCTTTTAGGTTTAGGTTTAGGTAGCTGGGATCTTATCTCGCTGTGAAGATGGAAATGTTGGATTATGCAATATGCCCGACTATCACATCCTCTGAAACATATCCTTGTTCTGTCTGTGACGAGTAGACTTTAGGTATCACATTCTAATAAATTCCAAGAATTCCGTTATGCCTGAAAGTCTCTTGGTTCATTAGTATATTTACGAAAATTATCATGATGGGTTAACCAGTGTTGCAGAGGAATTAAAAGATAACTTAACTGGGATGCTGGTGTGGCTGTTTTTGTGCCTGAATTACAGGTAACGATAACTAAACAACTGACCAGCCATTTATCAGTACATTCAGCAGAGTTACTTATCATTATTTTCGGCATACAGTGGGTGGAAGATTTTTGTTGATTTAAAGTTTTAATTTGTTCAGATTATTTTTCGGTTTGCGTGATTCTCAAAACAGGTCATTCTAGCAGTTGGTCAGATTTACTGTAAGAAACTCATCAAATTATTTCAGATTCCAGGTAATATTTTATAATCGTCGTCTTAGGGGACCCTGTAGATAGTGAAGTGGGTGACTGTTTAGTTACAAAACCTGTTCAAAGTTTATCTGCAGATAAAGTCATTCCACTTGGCAAATCAGAAGCTAAGGGATTGTAATGTTGACAATCAGGCTCTTATGGTAAGAAAGGTGCGATAATGGGCACATGGGGAGACACGTTTACAGAATACTTGGGAGAAGGGGGGGTAAAACAAAAACGGAAGGAATAATATGGACACGACTTAGAATTGGCCATTCTGTGCTAAATTATTCCTCATGCTGTGTTGGAAAACATAATTCTGGGTCGTGCAGTTTTTTGTCGTTATGAAACAGTGCAACACAGACTATTTCAGGACAAAGCACATCAGGTAGAAATAAATCAAATACAGGCTTTATTGCAGTCTTTGAGGGTTGATTGCTTTCATTTAAAAAACGTTCTCAATTTAAACGAGTGTATGACTTGAATTTAATTCACGGACTTGTGTTTCATTACATACAATCTATCCGGCTTTTGGGGTAATATAGCTTTCATTAGAAAAAGAAGAAGCCGTCAGGGATTTCTTTCCTAATTCTCTGCACCACACTCCAGTCCAGTTCATGGCGTGAATACGCATTTAATTTGGAGTGTCAACAGCCATTGGTCCAAACACCACAGAATTTCTGCACGTTATCCAGTTGTTCAAGGGGAATGGTTAGACTGGTGAGGTTGACATTGGATTAGAAAACCAGCATCAGAGTAGACGCTGTCGTCTTGTGGGAATATCGGAGTCAGAGGTGGGTTGGATGGGAACGGGAGTAGATGGACAAACGCACAGACTAACGTGCGGCATTTTGGGGAAGATCTTTAACTGTCATCTGGCGAGCACAATGAGGTGTTGAGTCTCCAGGACGGTGCTTTGCATCCCCCCCCCCCACACACACACACACTCACACACACACACACACACACACACACACACACACACACACACACTCACACACACACACACACACACACACACTCACACACACACACACACACACACACACACACACACACTCACTCACTCCGGACCTGCCTTGTCGATGGGACAATCCGCCTGGGAATAACACCTGGGAGATCAGACGGTGAATGTGAGGAACTGAGATCCCGGGCCGGAGACACTGCGTCCGCATGTGGCTTTTACTCAGGATGCGGCTTTATTAATGAACTGAAGCACCGAGGTGACCGGATATTTCACCGCGCTGATCACCTGCTCCCTGAATTTCGACTGAGTCACCGCGTAAATAAATGTGTTGGTGCAGCAGCTGAAATTCCTTAGCAATTTCCCGACCTGTTGGAAGATCCGTTCAGAATCATTGAAATTAAACCCTTTCCCTCTGATCTGATAATATACGACATTTAAAGCGTTCGTCATCCACAGGAGTATGAAACTGCCGGAGAGTGTGAAGAGCAAAACCACAGACCTCCTCCTGCTCTCCATCTCCGGGTCATTGCGGTTCTCCCCCTTGTTCTGACCCTTCAGCCCCTTACGGACCCGACTGGCCAATAAAATGTGCCGGACTGTCAGAGCGTTGAGCAACAGGATCCCAGCGAAAGGGAGGAACGGTGTTAAAACCGTATCAAGCCAATCATAAACTATCCACCCGGGGTCAGTGAAATAATTGTCCTTGATCACACAGAACCACGGTACATTATCAATGATAACTGCGGGTTTGGTTATGAAATAGCGGATAAAGTTTTTCAGACAAAACAGTACACCCGTTGTTGTTAGAACCACAGTCGCAGTTTTCCCGGTGCAATATTTTGTTTTCAGCTTCGGGCAGCAAATGGCGACAAACCGATCAAAGGTGAAAGTGACGGTGAACCAGACAGAACAGCGTGTAGCTGCGAACGTCAGTGCATAGATAACCGTGCACACCGGGGTGATGCTCAGAAAACTCCACGGGAAATAATACCTATTGATCCGAAGCAACATGACCTCAGTGACAACGGTCAGTAGATCCGCCGCTGCCATGGCCACCAGGTAGCGAGTGGTGCAGGTAGAGAGGCCGCACTTTCCCCGGGACAGGATCACAATCGCCACTAAATTCACTGGAGAGAATGAGAGAGGGAGAGAGAGGGAGAGAGAGAGTGAGATAAAGAGAGTACAAGAGAGTGGGAGAAAGATCGAAGGAAGAAATACACTGGGCACTACTGAACACATTCTCCAGGAATTAACACGGGATCGGGTTTCAGGAGTGCTGGAATCTGTGAACGGCTACTAATCTAACGTCAGGCACGGGACACACTGTCTCTGACCTGCCTTCTTCAGTGTGGAGATAAGGCAATGTGTGGGCAATCTTCGGGAATAGAAACGAGCTGCCTGAACAACAACGATCGGTGCTGATCTCGATTCCACTCGCTGACGGAGCCGATTTCACTGATTTAACCGTGACTGACCAGACCT